>NC_136425.1:179728151-181106901 GCF_052625555.1 Lactuca saligna
ATAATAAGTTAGAGACCAAATACGCAAATCACCCCAAACCGTGCTCCATTAAAAAAGTAAAAGGTGTTTCTTGAAGATACCTTATAATTTTATATACTCACGTACAAAAACAATATTATGGCCCAACACATAAGAATTTGTAGTTTTTTTTTTTTTGGCACATGTACCTAACAATTTGGCCACATTTTTCAAACATTGTTTCCAATTTTGTTGTACTAATGCGCACACACATACATACATGTAACATCACTCAATATTACAATAATTTAAAGTTTTCAAAATCAACCATTAACCAACATTATTTACAAAAATAGTAATTATTTTATAAACATTATTTCAAATCAGATTTTTCCCATGACCCATTGACATAAAACAGAGAGCTGTGCACAATCACATCTTCACATTTTCATGATCATCGGAATTACCTGAAACCATAAACGAAAACTATAAGAAAAATATTAGTGAGTTCTCTCAAAGTACCAAACACACAACATTTAATAACATATATTAGGTCCTCGGTCTATGTCCATAATATCCTTGCATAGTCCTCATCATAAGCCTGGAATACCCCCGAGCCCTCAGTACGAGTCTAGCATGCCTAAGGGGTCCTCAGCTCGTATCTGGAATGCTCCCGGATTTGTTGGCTACATCACAAAGCAGTACAACCTTAACCCAACACAATATGTCGACATATGAAACAAATAAATTTAACAACAAACCAACAAATACAGATAATCATGCAGATTTACTACTCAACCAATACCAGTATATTACTATGCTATAACCATGATACATAGACTAATGGGCTGACATTGGTGCCTTCAACCCACAATACAATTATGAAAACCCACATCAAGTTGATGAATATCTCAGGTAAAGCTCATGTTACTAATTCGGAAAATCCATGCACTAACCAATCAATGCAAATAGAACCCAATTAATAAGTTGGGCCATAACTAAAACTCTAACTCTCATTTATATGTCCAACTCTCAAGGTAAAAGATCATTTTACCCTTTCCTCACTTAGCCCAATAACCAAGGCCCGACCCAAATATTCCAAAAGCCTAAAAGTGGCCCAACACCCTAAATGAGCCCAAAACCTAGCATGGGCCCAAATCCAAGAAAGTCCAAATTCCTAAGTGACACCCGAAACCCCAAATGGGCCCAAGCCCAAGAAAGCCCAAAATTAGAAAACTAGTGGCCCAAAGACACCCAAAAGCACAAAACAGAGTCTCACATCATGACCAGCCCTTAGTCACGTCGTGAGAGTCACCAGTTCCGATCCTAGAGACTCACGCCTAACTCATACAAATCAGCGAGGGACCGGATTTGCCTGCATATAATGAGTTACGCCCAACGTACGCAATGACTTAACAACTTCATTTTGAAGGATTAATTCCTTAATTCACTATGTCAATCTTTTAATCTTAGGCCCAAATGGCATCCTAAACCATAAAGTTTCCAACTTTAAGGTTCTACATGTCTAGATCAGTGGGTTACTCGTGAAATCCGCTCCCTATCGCGCAAGCATAAAACCCTAATTGCAAATTAAGTCACATTCCAACCCAAAAGTCCAAAACCTTAATTCTTGCCTTAAGGCAAAATGGCTCCTTTGCATTTGCCTAATTAGGCCTCCTTTCCTCGAAGGCCCAAATCCATAAAAACCTAAAAAGGCATCCATGTAACACTGTAAATTTTCAACTAATTTTTCTTTTATATTTTAAAAATTACATAATTCCAAATATCACATTTCAAAAGAGATAAATTTGTTAAAAATTATCAAAACAGAATTCAATAATTGTTTAATAATCCAGTATATTCTAAAAACATAAACTCCATCTCGTGCATACAATCAAGTTGGCACCTTCCCGTGATCCTGAGAAGTACCTGAAACACGTAAGACATAACACGGTAAGCACAAACCTTAGTGAGTTCCCCAAAATACCAAACACATCACATTAGCCTCTCAAGGCTATATCTCGATAGAGACCCTCCGGTCAATGTGTCTCAGTGGGAACCCTCCAGTCCTACAACTTTGGTTGGGCCCTCCGATCCTAACTCAATAATGCTCGGGATAATATGCAGCATAAATCACAAATACATAATGCAGGATATCACAATTCTCAATATAAGCATACAAGACCCTTCGGTCACACAATGATACCACTCATGGTAAGTATAATGAGAAAACTCACCTCATAAGTAAAGCAAATATGTCTCGTACTCGAACCATTGGTCTAGCCTCCACCTAACATATACCATAATTATCTCTAATTAATAAACGGCCCTCAATGTTGTTAGGAAAAACCCACTGCTAATTCTCAGAAGGATAAAAGGTCATTTTACCCTTCCATGGCCTCTATAGTCCATAGTTTGACCAAACCCTAAAAGTCAACAATGTTTCCTATGTGTGGTATGTCATCAACATACAAAACTAGAAAACTAACTATACTCCCACTACCCTTGACATACACACAGGACTCATACTCGCTTCTCGAAAAACCAAACTCTTTGACTTTCTCATCGAAACAAAGATTCCATCTGTGAGAAGCTTGTTTTAATCCATAGATGGATTTCTCAAGCTTGCACACTTTATTAGGATATTTAGCATCCACAAAACCTTCTGTCTGACACATGTAAACATCTTCAGCTATTTTCCCATTAAAGAAAGCATTTTTGACATCCATCTTCCAAATTTCATAATAATGAAATGCAGCGATAGCTAACATAACCCTGATAGACTTGATCTTGGCCACTAGTGAGAATGTCTCATCATAGTCAACCCTCGGGGTTTGAGTAAAGCTCTTCGTAACCAGTCGTTCCTTGAACGTATGCATTTTCCCATACATATCAGTCTTCTTCTTGAAGATCCACTTGCACCCAACCATCTTACGACCCGGTACATTGTCAACCAAGTTCTAAACTTAATTTTCATATATGGACTGAATCTCACTGTCCATTGTCTCCTTCCATTTTTTAGACTTCGAGCCCACCATGGCTTCCTTGTAGTTGTTTGGTTCATCCAAATTTATCAGTGTACTATAACTGATAAACGTATCACCTTCAGTAGTTATATGGAAACCATACAGCACAGGTGGAACACTAACTCTACTGGAACGTCTTCGAGGTAAGGACTCGTCAACTGGTTCAACAGGAATCTCTTCCTTAACTTGAGCGCTAGTGTTAGAGGTTCATTCATCACTTGATTCGCGAAGCTCTTCAAGTTCAATTTTCCTCCCACTGTCCTCCTGGCATATGAGTTCTCTCTCATGGAGAACCCCACTCTTTCCTATGAATACCATGTTGTCACTCAGTCTATAGAAAAGATATCCAAAAGATTTTTGTGGGTAGCCGATGAAAATACACCGCTCACTGTAAGGTTCAAGCTTGTCGTGAGTCTCTCGTCTTATGAAAGCCTCGCAACCCTAAGCCTTGATATGTTCTAACGAGGGAACCTTCCCTGTCCACATCTCATGAGGTGTTTTGGCAACCTTCTTAGTTGGGACTAGATTAAGGATATGGGCGGCAATCTATAAGGCATACCCCTAAAATGAGATAAGTAACGAAGCTCGACTCATCATGGAACGAAGCATGTCCAACAAGGTTCGATTGCGCCTCTCAGCCACACCATTGAGTTGCGGTGTCCTAGGTGGCATCAATTATGAAATAAATCCACATTCCTTAAGATATTCGTGGAACTCGATACTAAGATACTCACCACCCCTATCGAATCTAAGCATCTTTATCTTCCTTGCCAATTGATTCTCCACTTCTTGCTTAAACTCTTTGAACTTTTCAAAGGTTTCTGACTTGTGCTTGATTAAATAGATATACCCATATCTTCTATAATCGTCGGCAAAAGTCACATAGAAGTGGTTAACATCCCTTGTGGTGGATCTGAAGGGCCCACACACATATGTGTGTATGAGATCCAATAATCCCTCACCTCTTTCACATGTACTAATGAAAGGTGATTTAGCTATCTTTCCAAGTAAACAAGATTCATACGTGTCATCTGACTTTAGTTCAAATGACTCCAAGACTCCATCCTTTTGGATTTGGGCTATGCGCTTCTTTTTGACATGTCCAAGACAACAATGCCACAAGCATTCCTTATCTAAACCATTAGACAAATTGATATGCAACAAATTATTTCCTAAGTTATCTACAACCATCACAGTTTCATATACACCATTACAAGGAAATGCTTCAAAATATAAAGTACCATTATAGAAAGCATTAATAGAACCAACTTCATTATTAAATGAAAATCTAAAACCTTGTCTGTACATACACTGAAAAGAAATAATAATCCTCGTCATCTCTAATGAGTAGCAACAATCATTCAAATCTAATCCTAAACCACTACTAAGCACTAAAGAGTAAATCCCGATCTTGGTGACAGATGACGATTTCCTATTCCCTACTACCAGGTTCATCTTCCCATGCTCCACATCGCTACATCTTGTTAGCCCCTGCAAATCAGAACAAATGTGAAAACCACATCGTGTATCAAGGACCCAAGAACTAGCATGTGATGAGTTATTAGATTGAATATCATAAATACCTACGAAGGAAGGCTTTATCTTCCCATCCTTGATGTCCTGAAAGTATTTCGGGTAGCTTCATTTCTAATGCCCCTTATCGTTACAGTGGAAGCACGTTGCTTCTTTAGGATCGGATGAGGGAGTGGCAGAACCGGCTTTACTTTTGGATCCATTTGAAGAGGATCCATCATGGGACTTTCCCTTGTGGCTCTTAGAGGGAGCTTTCCTCTTCTTCCCTTTTCCATGTCCTATAGCGAGGATAGGGTAGCAGCAGTAGGGGTGGACTCGACAGCTTTGCCTTTAAGTCTACTGTCAGCAGTTCTTAACAATCCTTGAAGTTTGCTCAAGGTGACTTCCTCCTTGTTCATATGATAAGTCATCTTGAGCTAATCATAATAAGGAGGTAAAGAGTAGAGAATGATATCAATAGCCAACTTTTTTTCAAAGTTGACATTCAACTTAAGCAAACGATCCGCATACCTTTGCATCCTTTGCAAGTGGCTCGTGATGGACTCTCCATCTTTCATCTTGGTTATTATCAACGAGGCGACAATCTCGTACCTTTCCTGACACACACTTTGATTGTACTTTTCCATCAAATCTTGGCACATCTCATAAGGCCAGTAGTCCCCGGCAACGACACCAAAATTTTGGTGGTTGTCGAGGCCAACAAAATTAATAACCCTAAATATTACACACTAAATTAGTGTATAGTGGTAAAGGGATCGAATCCATGGGGATTGGTTCAATTTGTTAGTCAATGAAAATCTCTTTGTAAAAATACTTGTTAAATAACAATAAAAATAAATATAGGGATTTTGATCTTTTGAAATACTTGCAATAAACTATAAGTAAACTAAGATTTAAATAGACAATTTCAACAAAAATAAGAGTTTGATGTAAAATCAATAAAAGAAAGATGGTTGACTTAAAGTTTCCTCACTTTGACTTTTTGATGAACATGTCATTAGAATCCAATGGTGCAATACTTGTTTTAAATCCTTAATTTGGCTATAGTAATCCAAGGAGCTTGAGATTACCTAGACTTTTCTTAATTGTTGAAATGGTTAGAGAAGTTCATAACACTTTCCTTAGTCAAAGTCACTAATTCCAATAAGCATGTAACTAGTGAAAGTTAACTAGCATTAAGAACCAAAAAGTCACCAAATCCAAGAGGAGTCAAAAGCTTCCACTACCATGTTGGAGAAAATGTTTTTATGATTATGTGAAGTAAAACTAACACAAGAATCACTTGTTGCTTGCTAATTTGAAGATCCTTTACTTAATCAAGAAATTAGCCAACTAATCACCAGAAACACATTTAAACTCATGAATAAAAACATACAAGTAGTGATAAGATGTTAAAACACAAAACATTTTCATAAAGATTTAAACACAAGTTCAAGAATTCTTCAATATTCAACAAAATTTCAAAGTATTCAACAAAAGTGAACCAAGTTTTGTTTAGCCAAGAATGGCTAAACTTAAGTAAAAAAAAGTTAGATAAGATTGTACTAAAGATTTCACAAGAATCAAGAGATGAAAAGATTGAAGTTCTTCAAGGTTTTTGGCCTTCAAATTGCTCCAAAACTCCAGAGAGAATGCCTCCAAGTCGGATGTAAAAGATAAGGCTGAAGAGGCACACCAACCTTCCCAATATAGAGCTCCAAATGAAATCCCGAAATTGCCCCTGCAGGAACTCACGCGGGCTGCATGGATTCTTACGCGGGCCGTGTGACTATGATGAAGATTTTGGGCTTCTTCAAGTTTTGGGCCCCCACAACTATTCCATTGGCCCAATTCGAGTGTAATCAGCTTTTAGCTCATTTTTCTTCAAGTTCTCTTCAATTTGATCCCAATTTGACTTTACCAAATCCTCCAAAGCTCTCGTAAATGCCCGATCATTAATCGCCATATACTTGAAAATCTCTCGCATCTCACAAACTTAAAGTTTAATTCTTCCAACCCTTCAAATAGTTGACAATCCCACTCCATGCATCACCTCCATGGCCATCAAACCCAAAATCTTTGTTTTCCTCCAAGTCCAAATGCTTCCAAAAGATCCTGCACATTCCCGCTCCGATAGTCTCCTTAAAATTTGCAATTAAGCTCACAAAACTCGAAAGTACCTGAAAGTGGTCATAAAATAATAAAAACGAAAATATGCATGGAAATTAACTAAAATATGAATGAAATGTGCTAAAAAAACTATAAAAAGAAGTAAATAAAATGAAGCTATCAGTACTTTTCCATCAAATTTTGGCACATCTCATAAGGCCAGTAGTCCCCGTAGAACCGCTGGAGCTCAGGAGTCATAGTGGCTACCATTATACATGACACCTTTGTCGCGTCTTTTTTGTGACCCATATACTCAGTTATCTCTTCGGTAGAAGCTTTGGTTTCATCTATCTCTTTGAGCTTTTCGTCGAGGACGTATTCTTTCTCATGCGACTGTTGCGTATCCAATCATTGAAATTGGACCCGTCAAAAGTGACCCTCTCACAAATGTTCAAAAGTGAAGAGGAGCTTGAGGAGTTGGAGTTTGAGACAGAGATCTGAAAAAGAAAAGGAACAAAGTTTATATTAGATAATCAATCCTTAATATAACATCCAAATGAAATATTAAGGCTAGGACCCAACACTACAATTCACAATTCGAAAGAGGGATGTCGTAGTCTGATTGAAAATTATATGAAGGTAGGTAAATGATGATTTACCAATGCCACCATGTAAAGGAAATGAAGAATTGGGTTTTAAATGAAATGAAATTCCTAGATTCTTTTGAGATTCATTTGACTTTTCAATGGCATGTTTAATCTCGGTTATCTCCTTCAAGTTTGTGACTGGGATACCGAGAATCACAAACAATGTGTGAATAACCATGCAAATTAGCTTGGCACTCTTGAGTCATTTACCAACTAATCAATGTGCCAGTTAACCACACACACTCCAATTGATCTATGATAATTCTCAAGGTACCCTTTTCCACGCTTGTTAGTCCAAGTTAGTATGTCGGTTAACCACACATGCTCCACTAACGACTTGGCAAGGTGCAAA
The DNA here is from genome assembly GCF_052625555.1 of Lactuca saligna. Classification (NCBI taxonomy): domain Eukaryota; kingdom Viridiplantae; phylum Streptophyta; class Magnoliopsida; order Asterales; family Asteraceae; genus Lactuca; species Lactuca saligna. Next base: position 179,735,756 of record NC_136425.1, read on the forward strand.
GTGCAATTTCTTGGAATAGCATCATTTTCACATTTTCCTAAAGTAACTAAGATTGTGAATTTTATAAAAAAAACATTTAGTTACTTTATAATATTCATTATACTTATTAATGAGAAATTCATGTCATATCCTACCCGTTCGGCTAACGACCCTCCACCAATCCAGGAAGCAGTAGGTGAGAGTGGACCCCATTCAACCGCCATTTTATAGGCAATTTCCTTATACCCCATTATAGATTGGCTTCGTAAATGAGGCCTACTAACGGTAAGACGGACTCATCATATATATATATATATATATATATATATATATATATATATATATATATATTAATTGTATAATAGTATAAGAGTTGTATTTTAAACTTTTAAAACACTAGGGTTTTAGAATTTAATATTTCAAAATTAAAACTTTTAATCAATTTTTAAATTCCAAAACTTGAGGGCACGTTTTGAAAGTATTCAAAACTTTCTAGATAATGTTTTAAATAAACAAACTATTCATATAATTTTCGACATTATCTTAAAATTTAACCATTATCTTCCAGTTAGATGAGGATAAGCATTACCATAACAAAAACATCGAATTTTAACAGTTAAAACAATTTAAGGTAATGATACTAATCTAATTTTGGCTTGAAATCCGAAAAATCTGCCATCTGACAAACCAACTCGTCGAGTCTGGGCATGGACTCGTCGAGTAGGTCCAACTTGTCGAGTCCATCTTAAGACTCGTCGAGTTCTACATTCAGAAGCCAAAAATTGATTTTTGTTCTAGCTTTGATAAACACAATAGCATCAAATATAACAAAAAACACCCTAAGCTCTGATATCACTGATGGTTTTTATCATTACAACATTCATATGGTGTACATGCAACCCTAATTTCTTTGGATCTAGGTTTTTCTCAAGTTATACATGCATAATAATTTTCCAAAGCAAAACCGTAATCTAGCATACGTATTTTTCGGATTCAATGAATAAACAAGAGTTAGAAGAATACCTTTCTCGTTGATTGCTTGATCTTGACCTTCAAGAGCTTAGTGCCTCAATTGTTGCACTTCTAATGGAGTCACAAACACCCCTAACAATGAGGAAGAAGGCGAAAGGCTTTGTAGCTTCACAATTTTTGGCCAAAGGGTTCTCTAAGAATGCATAGCCGAAAACTATAACATATGGGTTCCTTATATAGCTGAGCTGCTAGGGTTTTCCAGGTGGAAACCCTAATTTCCCTTGCTTAGTCCCTAAGCAACATATCGACCCCCATATGGTAAACCTTGGGCGAAAACTCTATAGGCTCCTCATAGACTATCATCCATCCTATACTAATAGGATCCATTAACCCAAACTACAACTAGCACTGATTACATAATCAGACCCCGTTCTTTTAATCATTCACATTTGATCACTAAATTAATTTCAAATTAAATTTTAATCAATACTAATTAAATAATATGATTTCTCAATTAATATATTATTCTTATAATATATTAATAAATCATTAATTAACCTCTTTCTCCAAAACTCATCCTATCATATTGCTATGGTGAAAGGAACCCAAAAGGACCATGCTACTATCGCGTCAAGTACATACCAATTATGGCTATGGTCTTAGACACCTAATCCAACAATTTGGACCTTACCATTTTCTTCTTCAGAGGGGTCATCGATATTATGTTCTGTTTTTGGATGACTATACAAAATTTCTATGGATTTATCCTATCTCCAATAAGTCCCAAGTCTTTCCCACCTTTCAGAAATTTCACACATGGGTGAAAACACAGTTTCACATACCAATAATACATATCTGGTGTGATAATGGAAAAGAGTGTGACAATCAACTATTTCTTGACTTTTTCCCACAACATGGTGTCACCTTCAGATTTTTTTGCCCCTATACTTCCGCTCAAAATGGCAAACCATAAGAAAAATATGATCTATAAATAACATCATACGAACTCTTCTTTGTGATTCTCATATTTGCATAATTTTTTGGCATCATGCTCTCCTCTATGCCACCTATCTACTCAACATTCTTCCTCATAAATCTATTTCTTATGACACTCCTACAACTCGTCTCTACAAATGTACCCCATCTTACATACATCGTTGTGTGTTTGGATCATTTTGTTACCCACTTATCCCCCCCCCCCCCACAACCACTATCCATAAATTACAGCCATGCTGGCACCCATAGATTTTTCTTGGATACCCAAATAATCATCGTGGGTATAAGTGCTACGACATTGCCACCGATAAAATTACCATTTCCCGGCATATTGTGTTTGTTGAACATTCTTTCCCTTTCAAGAATCCTAATTCTCCTCCTCCTAACTATTCCATTTTTAGTGTTGATTAACCTCATCCTCTTACACGTTTTCTACCTACCAATCACATAATAGTCACCCCAGATACCAACCCATCTCCGATAACACTACCTATGACACGGCTATGCCTCCACATTCTCCCTTTCAATTTACTTATTCCCAAAGGCCTAAACCAACCACTCATATTGTTGGCTCTAAACCTCCTTAACAACTGACCACCCCTACTCGCACCATCAAAATCACAAGTATATCTAAACAACAACACATAAATCTCTTCATCTCCACCTCTATCTCTCCTATCCCTCGAACGCCAACCGAAGCCTTAAATAATCCGTATTGGAAGGGTGCCATGGTCGATGAATCTCGTGCTCTTATTGACAATAAGACATGGGAACTTGTACCTCGTCACTCTCATATGAACATTGTATGGAGCATGTGGATTATCAAACACAAATCCAAATCAGATGGTTCTTTAGAACACAATAAAGCATGGTTGGTGTGTGATGGTTGTTCTCAGCAGGTCGAGGTCGAATGTGGGGAGACATTTAGTCCCATAGTTAAGCCCGCCATTATTCAAACAATACTTACGATTTCTCTTTCACGCACTTGGCTGGTTCACTAACTAGACGTCAAGAACGCCTTTCTCCACGAAAATCTACATGAAACAATATATATATATATATATATATATATATATATATATATATATATATATACACCAACCGATGGGTTTTCGAGATGTCCAGTTCCCGAATCATGTGTGTCTCCTAAAAAAGTCATTATATGGTTTAAAACAATCCCCATTGGCGTGGTATCAATGCTTCATAGATTATGTCTATAATCTTCGTTTTACTCATAGTCGATCAGACCACTCACTTTTTATCTTTAGACGTGGTAGTCATTCAACCTATCTACTACTATACACTGATGATATACTCTTGGTAAACATTATGCATTATGTTACTTTTCAAAAGTAGATTTTGTGACCAAAATTTCAGAACCAACTTTTCTAGTTTCTGATTTGAAAGTTTCAAAATTGGAGACACAAATGTAGATTTTAATATCAACTTTTGAAATCATATTTTTTTTAGAAAGAAATTATAAGAATGTGAAATCCAAACAACAAAATCTTGAGATATAGTTATGAAGCAAAATTAAACACTAAACATTAAACACCCAAAAATCTATATATAAGTATATAAATTAAACATTAAATATTCAACACCCAAAATAAAATATGAATCTTATGTTTTTAACCATATCCAAAATAACATTTTTTTAAACATTAATTAACTATTCAGGAATATTGATGGGTTGTTTTCCCTTTCCAGCTCCATTGTTTATCGCCTCTTCCAAAGCTTTCGCAACTTCATCATCTTTCAAATTTCATCAATGTAGTCAATAATTGGCTTTCTTGATTTCCTTACCCAATGTTGGGTGCAAACCAAAGCCTCTATTATAATTGTGGACAAATTTATTCGATATGGATCTAATATCCGCCCGCTTATACCAAAAGCCGTCTCTAACGCCATGGTAGACATTCGCAGTCCCAAAATATCTATCAACATAAACATAGAGTGTGTTAAAATATATTTATAAAAAGTATACAAAAAAATAAATTTATACCTTTCACCATATGGGATACACTAGGGTAACAAGATGCATTTTGTCTCCACCAAAGTAGAATATCAAAATCTTTATTTTGTTTTATTGACTACTCGTTTAGTATTGTGTCAACTCTATTTCCATTGATGCACATGGGTAATCCGTTTGTAATATTAAATCACCCATGAAGTCATTCTCGTCAACAATCACAATTATATCTTCACGAGCATGTGTTTGACTTTGAGAAGAGCCATTATTATCAAACTTTGCTTTGTCGAAATAAAATAAATTCTCAAATTAAGGCCTTAGCCTTCAAACTAACTTCCGAGTTGAGCATGGGATCCTTTTATGTATTCTTCAACTTAATAAGCTTCTCAAAGGCTTGTTGAAGAAACTCAAACTTGAAACGTCGATCTAATATGACCGAAAAATACAAAAAGTCAATTAAATTTTCAAGGTCTCCCTAATACTGATCATATTTTTCAATCATGTCCTTCCCAGTCAAACAAAATTGGGGACTTGCTGCCCATTCGATAATGTGTTTGTGCTCATCGTGTAGCTTGGATCTAATGTGCATGGCCTAATCTTCATCAATAAAGTGGGTCATGACCACCATATAGATCAACCCTTGACATGATCTTGTCCAAAAATTTGTGGTCAAATGCACATTACTTAGGGGATTACTAAAGAGCTTCATCAACTTAGACTTTTCTTCAAGAAATTAATCGGATACTCTTTTTTAAAATTATGGTTCTACATAACAAACTTGAGTAATTCTCCAAGTACAAATAAGTTTAACAAAGTTTTTTTATTTTATTCTCATCATGCTTCAAAGTGCCAATACTAATCTCTTCGTCTTTTTTGGAATTTAAAGTGGTTTGGTTTTTTAAATGTTTTTCCAATTTTTGGGATATTTTTACATTTTTCAGTATGTTTAATCATACTAGAAATACGATTTTTGCCAGAGTTGGTTTTAAGGAACATGTTACACCTTTTGCAGTTAACATTATCAATATGAAATACATCATCGGCACAACAAGCCACCATTTTGGCATATTACCTTTTCTTCATGTTTGTTGATTTACTTGTTCTGAATTTGTTTTCAGATTGAGTGTTATCAACCAAGACATCTTCATCATCAATATAAAGAAAAATAACACAATGATTTTAATATAATAGAATAGCAATATATGTTCTTTAACATTTAAATAAATTCATCAATCTAAATTACAATAACACAATGATTTACAATCACATAATACATTGAAATAGATTAAAAATTTTAACATAACATATTCTATTTAATATTATATAATAACAATGAGCTTTTATACATCAACATAAAAAACTCAAATTTAAATGAGTAACATAATATAATAACACATTGATAGATCAAGTTGTAGATTAAGATACAATGCTTACTTGAATTTCTTGACTTGGAACCAAATTTTCCATGACTTGAATGATTCCTTGAAGATGAAGAATGGAGTTCGATTTCTTGAAAATAGAATGGAGTTTGATTCCACAATGAACTTTTTATGAGTGAATCAATCAAGCATAGGGAAAAGGCACAATCGGCGATTAATAGGGATTAAGATCACGTCGTGGTCTTCAATTTCGTAGGTCGACTTGATAATGGACTTCACTATCCACTGTTGTAGTTTTTTTATGAAATTTCGATCGACTAAGGGTGGGTATTGGGTAACGAAAGAATACACAAGAAAGGAGTGATTGATCAAGAGCGATTAAAAATTATGACTTTTCAATTTTTGGTTCAGTCCTTTAGGCCCGATTAAGCCGTTATGCGGGTAACATAGACCGAATAACCCGAGAACCAAATAAGCCGAAAATACATACCCAAGAACCGACCCGCATAGCCTATTCGACCCTAATTTGGTTCGGCTTAGGTTTTCGGTCCAAATGTTCATCCCTAAACTACAGGAAAACCTCTCAAAAAAGGAATCTATTTGAATTAAAAGGATGTAAAATCATGAAAAACCTCTCAAAAAAGGAAAGTGATCAATGTTAGGTCAATTAGAGAAAAGCCTCTCAGAAATGGAATCTAGTTGACTGGGTTATGTGTTGGATGGACATGACAGACCCTTCGGAGGAAGTGATCAGTCCCACTTTGGTAGTGTCAGAGATAGACCCTTTGGAAAATTAGCCTGCTGGTGTAGAGTTGGTACTAACAATATCTGTTAGAAAGATTTTATGTTATCTGATAGAATTACTTGATGTTTATTTGTATGATATGAAAATGAATATGATTTGTATAATGGTCGAGTGTTATGTTTATTTACTAAGCCTTAAGCTTACATTTTCTACTTTATGTTTTTAGTTGCAGATCCTTTAGATTCAGAAGGCATGGAGTTGGCATAATTGGGAAATCTGGACTTTCGTTGAGGGGCAAGACATCTAGTTTATCCAATTAATGTTACGTTATGATTTTCAAAACAAGATTTATCTTCTACATTTTACTATGATTACGTTTATGTAACATGATTAAATGATTTCTTCGTTTATTAAAGAATACCAATGAAACCCTTTGCTAAAACCTACACTCTGATTTTAAAATTTTATGTTTGGATTTTTAGGATGTTACAAATTGGTATCAAAGCATTGGTTTGAGTGAACTAAGCATGTTTCTCAAGTGTTTTTAGACTCAAACGACTACTTGTTTAAAAATTAATTTTTTTTTTAAACTATACTAAGTAATGGAACAAGTTTTGAAAATATAAGTGAAGAAAATGTCATATGCCTCGAAGAGGAGAATGCGGGTCATTCACAACGTGACCAAGACAATCGCACACCACAACATATCAATGAGTTGCGATTAATTCCCAAAATTCAGCCACATTCATGACATGTCTGTGCATCCTTCCACGTTGCGTTTATTGCTATATGTAGAGTTACTATCTTGCAAGCTGCTCAATGATGCAGTAGCTGAAACGTTTTCAAAGTCAAGGATTTTAGAATCAGAGGATGAACATATTCAATAAAACTACTAAAGAAGGTCCTGAAGAAGGAAATTTTGACAAGTTATTTAAAGAAATGAATCACAATGTATATGAATATCCTTTCATATCTAAATCAACTTTATATAATGAAATCATTGGGCGTGCTAAAGATAACAAATACGTGTCAAAGATGATTCAAAATCTAGAAGAAGTTAATGAAAAAGGGATGATGGAGGTAACGACTGTTGATAAAGATAGACTATGAACCTTAAACGTTTAAAACTAAGGAATTACAAGTAAAATGAACCAAGAAAATAAACTTCGCTACAACAGATCAACCCTCAACGATCATGAGTGCAAATTTTGGAAACAATAGGACGATGCATATGAAAATTTTACAAACTAAACTAAAATTGCATATGAGAATTAACATTAAGGACCAAAACTATAATTCACTCATATAATTATTAATTTATTAATAGAAATTTTAAATAAAGTAAAAGCCAAAGACCGCATTAATGTTGTGTTTCTATTTTTAGTGGAAATTCAAAGGCCTACTGCATGTTCTGCATCACACTTTTTTTTCCTTCGTTTATGAATCATATACTATTTATCCTTTCTTAGCTTTCTTCCTTTTTTCACTATCAAGCAACTGAAGCTTCTTGTCACGAGTCGGTGTTCTAGAATCTTCCAGACCGATCAAGAAGATGGTAGAACAAGTAATAATCTACCAGAAGTCCTTAGATAGATTTAGAATTCTCTAAGATGCAAAAGTATAGAATAGAATTGTGTAGAACTTTGTATAGATAAGGATCTTGTAGAACAATTTAGAATACTTAGGAATATACGAAATCTAGAAACTTTTCTTTGAGGAGGTGTAGGATGCCTATAAATAGGGTGAAGTCTCATTTGTCCAAACCATCGAAGAAGTTCTCTTGTAAGAAGTAAAGTTGTATAAAGGAGCTCTTTTCTTAGACGTGTTTCTTGTCGTTTCTCTTTCTTCCTTTAATCGTTAATACATTCAAGCTATCGAAGTTAGCCTGACTTAGTCGGAGAAAATACTAAGTGGAAGACGGTGATTGAAGCATCCTGTGATACGTGGTATCAGAGATGGAGTTCGTACAAGCAAGAGATCATGGATACGGAAGGAGGAAATAGTGAAGTCGCAAATGTACCTCCTGTCGTCGAGGAGAAAGGAAGAAAGTCCAGGAAGAGGGACCAATCGATAGATGCCTTGGCAAGCTTAGAGAACAAGCTTACAAGGACAGAGATTAAAGTCGGAGATATCCTTGAATGGAAGGATAGCATCGATCAGTTCGTTGCCGAGATAAGTGACACGAGCGATGGATTGAAGGAGACCATCGGTGTCATCAAGGAAGAAGTCCTTGGACTTATTAACACCCTGCGGAATGAGTTCCGTGAGAAGGTAGCTACTTTAGAAGCCGAAGTAAATTTGTGCAAAGCCGAAATTGCTGGAGGAGCAAGTACAAAGATGACACTACATGTTGATGCACCTAAACCCCTGAAGTACAGAGGTAAGCGTGCAACCCCTAAACCCCAAGGACAAGAGATGCTGGTGGTGGCGGGAGGGTGTTTGCAATCACCGAGGGAGAAACCACTCCGGAACTGCCCGCAAATATCAGTACGTATTTCTAACATCGACATTTAAATCCCGAATTTCTTTATATGCTAAATCTAGCATCGATTAAAGCATGCATAGTAGTAATCATGTGGCATCGGGCAAGTCATTCCTCACCATAATCAAATTCTTGTACTACAAAAAGTCATCCCCATCTTTCCTCTAAATTACTGGATCCCCATTCGAAGTGCAAATTTCGGGACGAAATTCCCTTTAACGGGGGGATGATGTGACAACCGTCAAATTCCGGTCAATTCAAAGTCAAATCAAGTCAACAAGTCAAACCGGTCAGCTCAACGAACCCTTGTGTGCTTGGACTTACGCTCCGTATTTACTAAACAAGTCGCTACTCTAATAAGAAAACATGAATCGAAAAGTACGTACAACTAGATCTCTTTAACCTAAAAACTGTAGTACGTGGCGAGCCAAACCGATAAAACAATGTTGCATACTCATCAGGAGTGTGTAAGATCCTAAAACAAGGCTTAACAGGGTTTACGAACCATGCATTGCGGTGCCGGACACTCACAACTGTCCCACATGGATCCTCTCTCAATCGTTTTCACTCTATCTCTGTCTATGTCAAATCTCTCCTAAATCTCTCCAAGTATGTGAAATCTCTCTCAAATATCTCTCTGTATGAGAAATCTCTCCAAGAATGTCAAATCTCTCCCAAATCTCTCTAAGTAGGTGAAATCTCTCTCAAATATCTCTCTATATGAGAAATCTCTCCAAGAATGTTAAATCTCTCCCAAATCTCTCCACGTATGTGAAATCTCTCTCAAATATCTCTCTGTATGAGAAATCTCTCCAAGAATGTCAAATCTCTCCCAAATCCCTCCAAGTATGTGAAAACTCTCGCAAATATCTCTTTGTATGAGAAATCTCTCCAAGAATGTCAAATCTCTCCCAAATCTCTCCAAGTGTGAGAAATCTCTCCCAAATCTCTCTCAAAAGTTTCCCGTAACTTTTTGGAATCATTCGGGTCATTCCGGCCCTTAACCGGGTCAAAAACGGCTTAAAACGGGGCGAAAACGAGAAAAATGGACCTTAGGAACCGAAACCCTCTTATAAGAGGCGAAGTTCCTTAGGACCGAAAGGTCCTCTTAGGGACCGAAAGTAAGAAGACCGAACTCGCCCAGGGGAACCGAGACCGAGCCCAAGAAGCAAGAACCGAGAGTACTGTTCACAACAGAGCGCTCGGTGCCTCTCGGTCCGCTCCCACTCTCTGTCCGCTATTCCGCCTCTCGGTCCGCCTCCGCCTCTCTGTTCGCGCGCACTCTCGGTCCGACTCCGCCTCTCTGCTCACTCTCTGCTCCGCCTCTCACTCTCTGTTCTCCTTCTCACTCTCTGCTCGCGTGCCTCTCTGTCCCCTCCCACCTCTCGGTTCCTACCCTCTCCTTCTCCTCTCCTCTCGGCTCCTTCCCTTCTCTCTTCTTCTTCTCTCGGTTCCGCCTCCCTCTCTCTCTCGGTTCAGCATAAGAGGGCCGAACCTCGGCCAGGCTTCGCATTTTTGTCATTTTCAGCCCATTTTTGATATTTTTAACATTTTAAGCCCGTTTTTCCTGATTTTAAAGCGGGATTTTCTCCAGAAATTATATTTTAACATTATAAACTCTAAATATTCATAATTTAAGCATATTTTGATGAAAATCATTATTTAAATAATAAAAATCAAATGGATGAATTATTAAAGGTGGAATGTTGACTTTGCCTTATCCAAAGTCACAAGCAACCACCCCACACCCACTCTTTGACTAACCACACCTCTCCACCTTACCTAGGTCACATCAATGTCTTTTCCACTCAATTATCCCTCCTCCCCACGTTTTTGAGGGCTGATTATTCATCCTCTCTCCTCACTTCTCTCATTTGCTCTCATTTTACAAGAAGATCAAACTCTTTCCTCTCTCACTTTCTCTCTCTAGAAATTCGAGATTCAAGGGCTGATCTTGAGTTTTTCCTCCACATTTGGTAAGCATAATCCATTCTCTTTATGATTATCTCATTTATTTCCACTCAAATCATGGATATCTTAGACAAACTCTCTCATAATTGTGTTAGATCTTCGAATCTTCAAGTGATTCTTCAAGTGTTCTTGGGTTGAACACTTTCCTTCTTCAACACTTACCTACTAGAATCACTTAAGGTGAGTTCATACCCCTACATTTTCGTGTTTTCTCAAGTTTTCAGGGGGGGAATACAAGTTAAAACACTAAGAATATAACTAAATTTCTCTAACAGCCTTCATCAGAAAAGTTCAACTCCATTCACGGACTGTTTTGGGCATCTTAAATATTTTTGTTTTCAAAACTGTACAAGGTGCAAATAGTTCAAGTTTTTAGCTTTAAAATGGCTACTTGCACATCTCCATACGATTTTTCTACAATTTATGGTGATTTTTACAAAACTGCCTATCATTTCAAACAACAATCCGGACCAGTCTGTGATTTTGGACTTTTTCACCCAAGTTAGAGGTCATTATAAATTGTGATAAAAATTATGAGCAAATTAGACACATTTTGTGAACTCTCAGAATTTACGGATCCAGTTTTCGACTTCGTATGATTTTTCTATGATTTTTCCAAAACAGGGCAGAATTGCTAAATTTTACCAACAGCATGTAAATATCATAACACTTTGTATTATGTTGAGCAAAGTGTATAACCATAAGTTTTAATGTTTGAATGTGTTTCCTAGTTAGTTTATCATTATGAACTGAAACTAAGACATTCATATTAAATATTATCCATTCATTTTGGAACACGTACTATTAAACTATAAAAAGTATAGTTTGATAAATTCAAAACACTAATACATTTCCATGAAAGAGTTCATACATATTACATACATTTTTGGATAAACTATAATAGGTATAGTTTATGATACATCACTCTACGCACTCGTACAAGAAGGGTACATTCATACAAGAAAGATTTATATTCACCCACATTTAACGTAAACTTGTTATCCTATATTGTGAGTTTCTCTATTTTTCTTTCTCTCTAACTCTCTATCTCCCCGTACGTCCGAGTGCGGGATATAATTCCTGGTAGTTATAATCAGAATCTCTTGGAGGGAGAACGTGATACTTGTATATAGATCTATATTGGGATTGACACCCCCACACCTTTCTACTAGCTACAGTTGGACCTGCAGGTCTACGGGTGACAAATGTCATTTTATTTTTCGCGACACTGAGAACGTCGTGGCAGGTTCACATAGTCATAGTATGATTATAACGGCTCACATAGGGAACAATCCATAAGTTTACGGGATTTTATTTTTAAAAACCTAAATGAGTTTTATGTCGATTTAAAATCACCTTTTATCTCTATGGGTACAAATACAAAGTGTCGGGTCTCTATACAAAGCTATTATGATAATAAAACTATATTTCCTCTAGAATTGTTAGATTTCAACTATAGTTGCTGAGCGTATATGTTTGAGTCATATAAGAATTTAGTCATGATTGGCCTAGAATTGGTGGTGCCCGCCTCATCTCCTGTTCCTCGTTGGGTTGTGGACCTGGGGCAGACCCACTATATTCAACGTTTTATCTAAGTTAAACCTTATATAACTTATATATGTTGGACGATTATAGAGGAACTCTACGGATTGCTCTAAGGTTCATTAATGCATCATGTAGGATTATTCCTATTCATACTTAACTAAGAAAATATTGGATTTTCTGGAAATCAAACTATATCGATTTTATAAGGAAAAACGGTTTCTACTTCAAACAAAACTCTTATGAACTCACCAACCTTTGTGTTGACACTCTTTAAAACTACTTGTATTCTCAGGAAATCAGTGAAACAGGAAAACTTCATCGCTTTGAGGATGGGACGCTAAACCGTCAACAATTTATTTTGTCATCATAATGTAATTGCTTTTGAAACATGTAAACATATACTTTGGTGTAACTTTTGCAATTATATTTATGGTGGTTGTTTTTACTTTGAGCACTATTATACACGTTGTTGTGATACTGTACATGAAGTCCTCCACCCCCAGACGTTTCCGCCATCCTTGGTTTGGGGGTGTGACAGATTGGTATCAGAGCATTGTTTATAGTGAACTAAGTATATCGAACCACATAAGATATACAAACTATAAATGCATTGGGACTAAGGTCTCTGATTTTAAGATTTCAAAACCACTATACCTTTAAGAATAAATAACTTTTGTTAAAAGTATACATGCATGCATACATACTAAGGTCAGCATTATTTTTAGGACAAAACAAAAGTAATGATTGTTGGATATCACAGTTAAGCCTGGGGATGTATGATCAGTCTTGGGAATAGCATAGCCTGATCAACTATGCTGGTCCGAAGAGTGATTAGCATATGCCCAAGAATGGTTGTGATGTGGCAACAAGTCTAAAAACTTACCAACACTACCACAATGAAATACCATAGGGGTATTTTGGCATTATTAAAAATTACATCTGCAAGAACTAAATAGATCTTTATCAATAGGTCAATAGTTGCTTAGTGGATACATTAAAATTTTATGTATCCAGGACGTCATAGACTTAGAATCTGTGGATCTTTGCTCTACTTCCTGTTCTCGTTGGATTGGGGATTTAGAGTTAGGGTCGCTTATTCGAAGGTCTATCCTGTCCCGAATACATATAATTAGTATGCACTAAACAATTTGTTGAAGTACCTGATAAAGATCATCGTATAATTAGCAAATTAGTACGTTTGCTTAATTATTTCTTATATCCCCATTTCTCGCGAAGATATCATGGCTGGATTTTCCATCCACACGATGACCCGTACTACCCTAACCACGATAATACCAAATGGCTCGGAGAGGAGCCAGAGAATGATTACCCAACCCCTGTAGATGGTCACCAAGCTGAAGGCTATGCTGATGGTTCTGACTCCAACCCTGAAGTGGAGAACTTAACCCCGATGACTCTTGTTCCGAATCCCAACCCTCGACCGGCTTTCAAGGCCCGACGCCTCCTTGGGTAGAGTGCTTGGAAACCGGGAGCAAAGAACAAGACCAACATATGTCGTTTAATAGAGAACGAAGTTTCTACAACATAAACGAAGGAAGCTCAGCAGATACAATTTTTCCAATCCTGGTCCATAGAGTTGCCCGAAACAAGATTCTGGGTAGAACAACTCTCCATAGTATCGCAAAGGTTGATGCAAATACAAGAATACATAAGTTCCGCACCAATCGCCTTGAGCACACTCACGAAAAATCTAAGAGAGACCACAAAACCCACTAACTCGTGAACTTCATTCATATGGACTTCCTTTATGAACTATATATAAGGAATTCTTAAATCGAAGAAAAATGCTGGAAAAATCAAATTCTATAACAACTGACTTGTCTTTACTAGTAGGAACTTACCATCTGATCAGTTTTCCCTTTTTGCAAACTCATGACAGAACAATGCCACCAAGGAAAAGACCCAGACCTTCGGGCAGCACAGCGCCACCACCTCCGACGCCACCTCCCCAGTTTGATCCCGAAATGTTCCAAGCTGCAGTAACAGCAGCCGTGGTAGCTGCAATGTCACAAATTGGCACAAATAGCACTGGTGGTGCTGGATCTGGAGCCACAAATCCTAACCACGGGGATAGTGCAGGACGCACAAGGGAATGCACTTACAAGGACTTCACAAATGGCAAACCCGATTCCTTCGATGGAAGTGGGGGTGTCCTCGCACTAATTCAATGGTTCGAGAGGACCGAAGCAATCTTTGAGATTTGTGCTTGCCCCGAAGCGAGCAAAGTCAAGTACGCGACATTCACCTTCATCGGAAGAGCTCTCACTTGGTGGAACGGGAAAGTTAAGTCGCTTACGCTTGCAGTGGCTAACTCGTTAAGTTGGGAGGACTTAAAGAAGATGATGTTGAAGGAATATTGCCCAAGAGGTGAAGTGCAAAAGCTGGAGCAAGAACTATGGAATCTCCGAATGGCAGGCTCCGACCTTACAACTTACACCAACCGATTTTGTGATCTAGCACTCCTTTGTCCCGCTATGGTCACCCCAGAAGACAAAAAGTTGGAGCGTTACCTCTGGGGATTGTCCCCCGAAATTCAAGATAGCGTGCTCGCCTCAAGACCAACTACCTTCGACAGCGCCAAGGAGTTAGCACAACAACTCATTGACCATCATGCCCACCATGACACTGTGGCAACCACCCATACCCAAGCAAGAGGAGGGAACAACGAAAGAAAGTTTTGGGACAACAAGAAAGACCAATCAACCCAAGGCCTCGCTAAGAAGCAACAGATCCTTGCTGTTCATGCTGCCACCACCCTCACCACACCAACTCCCATGAAACCATACGCAGGAACACTTCCAAAATGCAACAAGTGTAACCTCCATCACACTGGGGCTTGCTGAAAGATGCATTGCAAAAACTGCGACAGAGAGGGGCACACTGCTCGTTTCTGTAAGGCACCAGCACGACCTATCAACCAGGTACCCGGCTCTAGAGTAAGCCCAACCTGTTACGAGTGTGGAGAAACGAGACACTTTAAAAGGGAATGCCCAAGGACAAGAGATGCTGGTGGTGGCGGGAGGGTGTTTGCAATCACCGAGGGAGAAACCACTCCGGAACTGCCCGCAAATATCAGTACGTATTTCTAACATCGACATTTAAATCCCGAATTTCTTTATATGCTAAATCTAGCATCGATTAAAGCATGCATAGTAGTAATCATGTGGCATCGGGCAAGTCATTCCTCACCATAATCAAATTCTTGTACTACAAAAAGTCATCCCCATCTTTCCTCTAAATTACTGGATCCCCATTCGAAGTGCAAATTTCGGGACGAAATTCCCTTTAACGGGGGGATGATGTGACAACCGTCAAATTCCAGTCAATTCAAAGTCAAATCAAGTCAACAAGTCAAACCGGTCAGCTCAACGAACCCTTGTGTGCTTGGACTTACGCTCCGTATTTACTAAACAAGTCGCTACTCTAATAAGAAAACATGAATCGAAAAGTACGTACAACTAGATCTCTTTAACCTAAAAACTGTAGTACGTGGCGAGCCAAACCGATAAAACAATGTTGCATACTCATCAGGAGTGTGTAAGATCCTAAAACAAGGCTTAACAGGGTTTACGAACCATGCATTGCGGTGCCGGACACTCACAACTGTCCCACATGGATCCTCTCTCAATCGTTTTCACTCTATCTCTGTCTATGTCAAATCTCTCCTAAATCTCTCCAAGTATGTGAAATCTCTCTCAAATATCTCTCTGTATGAGAAATCTCTCCAAGAATGTCAAATCTCTCCCAAATCTCTCTAAGTAGGTGAAATCTCTCTCAAATATCTCTCTATATGAGAAATCTCTCCAAGAATGTTAAATCTCTCCCAAATCTCTCCACGTATGTGAAATCTCTCTCAAATATCTCTCTGTATGAGAAATCTCTCCAAGAATGTCAAATCTCTCCCAAATCCCTCCAAGTATGTGAAAACTCTCGCAAATATCTCTTTGTATGAGAAATCTCTCCAAGAATGTCAAATCTCTCCCAAATCTCTCCAAGTGTGAGAAATCTCTCCCAAATCTCTCTCAAAAGTTTCCCGTAACTTTTTGGAATCATTCGGGTCATTCCGGCCCTTAACCGGGTCAAAAACGGCTTAAAACGGGGCGAAAACGAGAAAAATGGACCTTAGGAACCGAAACCCTCTTATAAGAGGCGAAGTTCCTTAGGACCGAAAGGTCCTCTTAGGGACCGAAAGTAAGAAGACCGAACTCGCCCAGGGGAACCGAGACCGAGCCCAAGAAGCAAGAACCGAGAGTACTGTTCACAACAGAGCGCTCGGTGCCTCTCGGTCCGCTCCCACTCTCTGTCCGCTATTCCGCCTCTCGGTCCGCCTCCGCCTCTCTGTTCGCGCGCACTCTCGGTCCGACTCCGCCTCTCTGCTCACTCTCTGCTCCGCCTCTCACTCTCTGTTCTCCTTCTCACTCTCTGCTCGCGCGCCTCTCTGTCCCCTCCCACCTCTCGGTTCCTACCCTCTCCTTCTCCTCTCCTCTCGGCTCCTTCCCTTCTCTCTTCTTCTTCTCTCGGTTCCGCCTCCCTCTCTCTCTCGGTTCAGCATAAGAGGGCCGAACCTCGGCCAGGCTTCGCATTTTTGTCATTTTCAGCCCATTTTTGATATTTTTAACATTTTAAGCCCGTTTTTCCTGATTTTAAAGCGGGATTTTCTCCAGAAATTATATTTTAACATTATAAACTCTAAATATTCATAATTTAAGCATATTTTGATGAAAATCATTATTTAAATAATAAAAATCAAATGGATGAATTATTAAAGGTGGAGTGTTGACTTTGCCTTATCCAAAGTCACAAGCAACCACCCCACACCCACTCTTTGACTAACCACACCTCTCCACCTTACCTAGGTCACATCAATGTCTTTTCCACTCAATTATCCCTCCTCCCCACGTTTTTGAGGGCTGATTATTCATCCTCTCTCCTCACTTCTCTCATTTGCTCTCATTTTACAAGAAGATCAAACTCTTTCCTCTCTCACTTTCTCTCTCTAGAAATTCGAGATTCAAGGGCTGATCTTGAGTTTTTCCTCCACATTTGGTAAGCATAATCCATTCTCTTTATGATTATCTCATTTATTTCCACTCAAATCATGGATATCTTAGACAAACTCTCTCATAATTGTGTTAGATCTTCGAATCTTCAAGTGATTCTTCAAGTGTTCTTGGGTTGAACACTTTCCTTCTTCAACACTTACCTACTAGAATCACTTAAGGTGAGTTCATACCCCTACATTTTCGTGTTTTCTCAAGTTTTCAGGGGGGGAATACAAGTTAAAACACTAAGAATATAACTAAATTTCTCTAACAGCCTTCATCAGAAAAGTTCAACTCCATTCACGGACTGTTTTGGGCATCTTAAATATTTTTGTTTTCAAAACTGTACAAGGTGCAAATAGTTCAAGTTTTTAGCTTTAAAATGGCTACTTGCACATCTCCATACGATTTTTCTACAATTTATGGTGATTTTTACAAAACTGCCTATCATTTCAAACAACAATCCGGACCAGTCTGTGATTTTGGACTTTTTCACCCAAGTTAGAGGTCATTATAAATTGTGATAAAAATTATGAGCAAATTAGACACATTTTGTGAACTCTCAGAATTTACGGATCCAGTTTTCGACTTCGTATGATTTTTCTATGATTTTTCCAAAACAGGGCAGAATTGCTAAATTTTACCAACAGCATGTAAATATCATAACACTTTGTATTATGTTGAGCAAAGTGTATAACCATAAGTTTTAATGTTTGAATGTGTTTCCTAGTTAGTTTATCATTATGAACTGAAACTAAGACATTCATATTAAATATTATCCATTCATTTTGGAACACGTACTATTAAACTATAAAAAGTATAGTTTGATAAATTCAAAACACTAATACATTTCCATGAAAGAGTTCATACATATTACATACATTTTTGGATAAACTATAATAGGTATAGTTTATGATACATCACTCTACGCACTCGTACAAGAAGGGTACATTCATACAAGAAAGATTTATATTCACCCACATTTAACGTAAACTTGTTATCCTATATTGTGAGTTTCTCTATTTTTCTTTCTCTCTAACTCTCTATCTCCCCGTACGTCCGAGTGCGGGATATAATTCCTGGTAGTTATAATCAGAATCTCTTGGAGGGAGAACGTGATACTTGTATATAGATCTATATTGGGATTGACACCCCCACACCTTTCTGCTAGCTACAGTTGGACCTGCAGGTCTACGGGTGACAAATGTCATTTTATTTTTCGCGACACTGAGAACGTCGTGGCAGGTTCACATAGTCATAGTATGATTATAACGGCTCACATAGGGAACAATCCATAAGTTTACGGGATTTTATTTTTAAAAACCTAAATGAGTTTTATGTCGATTTAAAATCACCTTTTATCTCTATGGGTACAAATACAAAGTGTCGGGTCTCTATACAAAGCTATTATGATAATAAAACTATATTTCCTCTAGAATTGTTAGATTTCAACTATAGTTGCTGAGCGTATATGTTTGAGTCATATAAGAATTTAGTCATGATTGGCCTAGAATTGGTGGTGCCCGCCTCATCTCCTGTTCCTCGTTGGGTTGTGGACCTGGGGCAGACCCACTATATTCAACGTTTTATCTAAGTTAAACCTTATATAACTTATATATGTTGGACGATTATAGAGGAACTCTACGGATTGCTCTAAGGTTCATTAATGCATCATGTAGGATTATTCCTATTCATACTTAACTAAGAAAATATTGGATTTTCTGGAAATCAAACTATATCGATTTTATAAGGAAAAACGGTTTCTACTTCAAACAAAACTCTTATGAACTCACCAACCTTTGTGTTGACACTCTTTAAAACTACTTGTATTCTCAGGAAATCAGTGAAACAGGAAAACTTCATCGCTTTGAGGATGGGACGCTAAACCGTCAACAATTTATTTTGTCATCATAATGTAATTGCTTTTGAAACATGTAAACATATACTTTGGTGTAACTTTTGCAATTATATTTATGGTGGTTGTTTTTACTTTGAGCACTATTATACACGTTGTTGTGATACTGTACATGAAGTCCTCCACCCCCAGACGTTTCCGCCATCCTTGGTTTGGGGGTGTGACAGATTGGTATCAGAGCATTGTTTATAGTGAACTAAGTATATCGAACCACATAAGATATACAAACTATAAATGCATTGGGACTAAGGTCTCTGATTTTAAGATTTCAAAACCACTATACCTTTAAGAATAAATAACTTTTGTTAAAAGTATACATGCATGCATACATACTAAGGTCAGCATTATTTTTAGGACAAAACAAAAGTAATGATTGTTGGATATCACAGTTAAGCCTGGGGATGTATGATCAGTCTTGGGAATAGCATAGCCTGATCAACTATGCTGGTCCGAAGAGTGATTAGCATATGCCCAAGAATGGTTGTGATGTGGCAACAAGTCTAAAAACTTACCAACACTACCACAATGAAATACCATAGGGGTATTTTGGCATTATTAAAAATTACATCTGCAAGAACTAAATAGATCTTTATCAATAGGTCAATAGTTGCTTAGTGGATACATTAAAATTTTATGTATCCAGGACGTCATAGACTTAGAATCTGTGGATCTTTGCTCTACTTCCTGTTCTCGTTGGATTGGGGATTTAGAGTTAGGGTCGCTTATTCGAAGGTCTATCCTGTCCCGAATACATATAATTAGTATGCACTAAACAATTTGTTGAAGTACCTGATAAAGATCATCGTATAATTAGCAAATTAGTACGTTTGCTTAATTATTTCTTATATCCCCATTTCTCGCGAAGATATCATGGCTGGATTTTCCATCCACACGATGACCCGTACTACCCTAACCACGACAATACCAAATGGCTCGGAGAGGAGCCAGAGAATGATTACCCAACCCCTGTAGATGGTCACCAAGCTGAAGGCTATGCTGATGGTTCTGACTCCAACCCTGAAGTGGAGAACTTAACCCCGATGACTCTTGTTCCGAATCCCAACCCTCGACCGGCTTTCAAGGCCCGACGCCTCCTTGGGTAGAGTGCTTGGAAACCGGGAGCAAAGAACAAGACCAACATATGTCGTTTAATAGAGAACGAAGTTTCTACAACATAAACGAAGGAAGCTCAGCAGATACAATTTTTCCAATCCTGGTCCATAGAGTTGCCCGAAACAAGATTCTGGGTAGAACAACTCTCCATAGTATCGCAAAGGTTGATGCAAATACAAGAATACATACAATCCGCACCAATCGCCTTGAGCACACTCACGAAAAATCTAAGAGAGACCACAAAACCCACTAACTCGTGAACTTCATTCATATGGACTTCCTTTATGAACTATATATAAGGAATTCTTAAATCGAAGAAAAATGCTGGAAAAATCAAATTCTATAACAACTGACTTGTCTTTACTAGTAGGAACTTACCATCTGATCAGTTTTCCCTTTTTGCAAACTCATGACAGAACAATGCCACCAAGGAAAAGACCCAGACCTTCGGGCAGCACAGCGCCACCACCTCCGATGCCACCTCCCCAGTTTGATCCCGAAATGTTCCAAGCTGCAGTAACAGCAGCCGTGGTAGCTGCAATGTCACAAATTGGCACAAATAGCACTAGTGGTGCTGGATCTGGAGCCACAAATCCTAACCACGGGGATAGTGCAGGACGCACAAGGGAATGCACTTACAAGGACTTCACAAATGGCAAACCCGATTCCTTCGATGGAAGTGGGGGTGTCCTCGCACTAATTCAATGGTTCGAGAGGACCGAAGCAATCTTTGAGATTTGTGCTTGCCCCGAAGCGAGCAAAGTCAAGTACGCGACATTCACCTTCATCGGAAGAGCTCTCACTTGGTGGAACGGGAAAGTTAAGTCGCTTACGCTTGCAGTGGCTAACTCGTTAAGTTGGGAGGACTTAAAGAAGATGATGTTGAAGGAATATTGCCCAAGAGGTGAAGTGCAAAAGCTGGAGCAAGAACTATGGAATCTCCGAATGGC
This sequence comes from Lactuca saligna, assembly GCF_052625555.1. Lineage (NCBI taxonomy): Eukaryota > Viridiplantae > Streptophyta > Magnoliopsida > Asterales > Asteraceae > Lactuca > Lactuca saligna. The sequence goes on from NC_136425.1 coordinate 179,756,838, forward strand.
AGGCTCCGACCTTACAACTTACACCAACCGATTTTGTGATCTAGCACTCCTTTGTCCCGCTATGGTCACCCCAGAAGACAAAAAGTTGGAGCGTTACCTCTGGGGATTGTCCCCCGAAATTCAAGATAGCGTGCTCGCCTCAAGACCAACTACCTTCGACAGCGCCAAGGAGTTAGCACAACAACTCATTGACCATCATGCCCACCATGACACTGTGGCAACCACCCATACCCAAGCAAGAGGAGGGAACAACGAAAGAAAGTTTTGGGACAACAAGAAAGACCAATCAACCCAAGGCCTCGCTAAGAAGCAACAGATCCTTGCTGTTCATGCTGCCACCACCCTCACCACACCAACTCCCATGAAACCATATGCAGGAACACTTCCAAAATGCAACAAGTGTAACCTCCATCACACTGGGGCTTGCTGAAAGATGCATTGCAAAAACTGCGACAGAGAGGGGCACACTGCTCGTTTCTGTAAGGCACCAGCACGACCTATCAACCAGGTACCCGGCTCTAGAGTAAGCCCAACCTGTTACGAGTGTGGAGAAACGGGACACTTTAAAAGGGAATGCCCAAGGACAAGAGATGCTGGTGGTGGCGGGAGGGTGTTTGCAATCACCGAGGGAGAAACCACTCCGGAACTGCCCGCAAATATCAGTACGTATTTCTAACATCGACATTTAAATCCCGAATTTCTTTATATGCTAAATCTAGCATCGATTAAAGCATGCATAGTAGTAATCATGTGGCATCGGGCAAGTCATTCCTCACCATAATCAAATTCTTGTACTACAAAAAGTCATCCCCATCTTTCCTCTAAATTACTGGATCCCCATTCGAAGTGCAAATTTCGGGACGAAATTCCCTTTAACGGGGGGATGATGTGACAACCGTCAAATTCCGGTCAATTCAAAGTCAAATCAAGTCAACAAGTCAAACCGGTCAGCTCAACGAACCCTTGTGTGCTTGGACTTACGCTCCGTATTTACTAAACAAGTCGCTACTCTAATAAGAAAACATGAATCGAAAAGTACGTACAACTAGATCTCTTTAACCTAAAAACTGTAGTACGTGGCGAGCCAAACCGATAAAACAATGTTGCATACTCATCAGGAGTGTGTAAGATCCTAAAACAAGGCTTAACAGGGTTTACGAACCATGCATTGCGGTGCCGGACACTCACAACTGTCCCACATGGATCCTCTCTCAATCGTTTTCACTCTATCTCTGTCTATGTCAAATCTCTCCTAAATCTCTCCAAGTATGTGAAATCTCTCTCAAATATCTCTCTGTATGAGAAATCTCTCCAAGAATGTCAAATCTCTCCCAAATCTCTCTAAGTAGGTGAAATCTCTCTCAAATATCTCTCTATATGAGAAATCTCTCCAAGAATGTTAAATCTCTCCCAAATCTCTCCACGTATGTGAAATCTCTCTCAAATATCTCTCTGTATGAGAAATCTCTCCAAGAATGTAAAATCTCTCCCAAATCCCTCCAAGTATGTGAAAACTCTCGCAAATATCTCTTTGTATGAGAAATCTCTCCAAGAATGTCAAATCTCTCCCAAATCTCTCCAAGTGTGAGAAATCTCTCCCAAATCTCTCTCAAAAGTTTCCCGTAACTTTTTGGAATCATTCGGGTCATTCCGGCCCTTAACCGGGTCAAAAACGGCTTAAAACGGGGCGAAAACGAGAAAAATGGACCTTAGGAACCGAAACCCTCTTATAAGAGGCGAAGTTCCTTAGGACCGAAAGGTCCTCTTAGGGACCGAAAGTAAGAAGACCGAACTCGCCCAGGGGAACCGAGACCGAGCCCAAGAAGCAAGAACCGAGAGTACTGTTCACAACAGAGCGCTCGGTGCCTCTCGGTCCGCTCCCACTCTCTGTCCGCTATTCCGCCTCTCGGTCCGCCTCCGCCTCTCTGTTCGCGCGCACTCTCGGTCCGACTCCGCCTCTCTGCTCACTCTCTGCTCCGCCTCTCACTCTCTGTTCTCCTTCTCACTCTCTGCTCGCGCGCCTCTCTGTCCCCTCCCACCTCTCGGTTCCTACCCTCTCCTTCTCCTCTCCTCTCGGCTCCTTCCCTTCTCTCTTCTTCTTCTCTCGGTTCCGCCTCCCTCTCTCTCTCGGTTCAGCATAAGAGGGCCGAACCTCGGCCAGGCTTCGCATTTTTGTCATTTTCAGCCCATTTTTGATATTTTTAACATTTTAAGCCCGTTTTTCCTGATTTTAAAGCGGGATTTTCTCCAGAAATTATATTTTAACATTATAAACTCTAAATATTCATAATTTAAGCATATTTTGATGAAAATCATTATTTAAATAATAAAAATCAAATGGATGAATTATTAAAGGTGGAGTGTTGACTTTGCCTTATCCAAAGTCACAAGCAACCACCCCACACCCACTCTTTGACTAACCACACCTCTCCACCTTACCTAGGTCACATCAATGTCTTTTCCACTCAATTATCCCTCCTCCCCACGTTTTTGAGGGCTGATTATTCATCCTCTCTCCTCACTTCTCTCATTTGCTCTCATTTTACAAGAAGATCAAACTCTTTCCTCTCTCACTTTCTCTCTCTAGAAATTCGAGATTCAAGGGCTGATCTTGAGTTTTTCCTCCACATTTGGTAAGCATAATCCATTCTCTTTATGATTATCTCATTTATTTCCACTCAAATCATGGATATCTTAGACAAACTCTCTCATAATTGTGTTAGATCTTCGAATCTTCAAGTGATTCTTCAAGTGTTCTTGGGTTGAACACTTTCCTTCTTCAACACTTACCTACTAGAATCACTTAAGGTGAGTTCATACCCCTACATTTTCGTGTTTTCTCAAGTTTTCAGGGGGGGAATACAAGTTAAAACACTAAGAATATAACTAAATTTCTCTAACAGCCTTCATCAGAAAAGTTCAACTCCATTCACGGACTGTTTTGGGCATCTTAAATATTTTTGTTTTCAAAACTGTACAAGGTGCAAATAGTTCAAGTTTTTAGCTTTAAAATGGCTACTTGCACATCTCCATACGATTTTTCTACAATTTATGGTGATTTTTACAAAACTGCCTATCATTTCAAACAACAATCCGGACCAGTCTGTGATTTTGGACTTTTTCACCCAAGTTAGAGGTCATTATAAATTGTGATAAAAATTATGAGCAAATTAGACACATTTTGTGAACTCTCAGAATTTACGGATCCAGTTTTCGACTTCGTATGATTTTTCTATGATTTTTCCAAAACAGGGCAGAATTGCTAAATTTTACCAACAGCATGTAAATATCATAACACTTTGTATTATGTTGAGCAAAGTGTATAACCATAAGTTTTAATGTTTGAATGTGTTTCCTAGTTAGTTTATCATTATGAACTGAAACTAAGACATTCATATTAAATATTATCCATTCATTTTGGAACACGTACTATTAAACTATAAAAAGTATAGTTTGATAAATTCAAAACACTAATACATTTCCATGAAAGAGTTCATACATATTACATACATTTTTGGATAAACTATAATAGGTATAGTTTATGATACATCACTCTACGCACTCGTACAAGAAGGGTACATTCATACAAGAAAGATTTATATTCACCCACATTTAACGTAAACTTGTTATCCTATATTGTGAGTTTCTCTATTTTTCTTTCTCTCTAACTCTCTATCTCCCCGTACGTCCGAGTGCGGGATATAATTCCTGGTAGTTATAATCAGAATCTCTTGGAGGGAGAACGTGATACTTGTATATAGATCTATATTGGGATTGACACCCCCACACCTTTCTGCTAGCTACAGTTGGACCTGCAGGTCTACGGGTGACAAATGTCATTTTATTTTTCGCGACACTGAGAACGTCGTGGCAGGTTCACATAGTCATAGTATGATTATAACGGCTCACATAGGGAACAATCCATAAGTTTACGGGATTTTATTTTTAAAAACCTAAATGAGTTTTATGTCGATTTAAAATCACCTTTTATCTCTATGGGTACAAATACAAAGTGTCGGGTCTCTATACAAAGCTATTATGATAATAAAACTATATTTCCTCTAGAATTGTTAGATTTCAACTATAGTTGCTGAGCGTATATGTTTGAGTCATATAAGAATTTAGTCATGATTGGCCTAGAATTGGTGGTGCCCGCCTCATCTCCTGTTCCTCGTTGGGTTGTGGACCTGGGGCAGACCCACTATATTCAACGTTTTATCTAAGTTAAACCTTATATAACTTATATATGTTGGACGATTATAGAGGAACTCTACGGATTGCTCTAAGGTTCATTAATGCATCATGTAGGATTATTCCTATTCATACTTAACTAAGAAAATATTGGATTTTCTGGAAATCAAACTATATCGATTTTATAAGGAAAAACGGTTTCTACTTCAAACAAAACTCTTATGAACTCACCAACCTTTGTGTTGACACTCTTTAAAACTACTTGTATTCTCAGGAAATCAGTGAAACAGGAAAACTTCATCGCTTTGAGGATGGGACGCTAAACCGTCAACAATTTATTTTGTCATCATAATGTAATTGCTTTTGAAACATGTAAACATATACTTTGGTGTAACTTTTGCAATTATATTTATGGTGGTTGTTTTTACTTTGAGCACTATTATACACGTTGTTGTGATACTGTACATGAAGTCCTCCACCCCCAGACGTTTCCGCCATCCTTGGTTTGGGGGTGTGACATAAGTGCCAAGAAAATGTTTGAGGAGCTAAAGAAGGTCGTCACGAAAGAACCAATTCTAGCATTACCCAATTACTCGAAGTCGTTCTAGGTTCAAACTGATGCCTCAGACATTGCTATAGGCGTTGTTTTGTTACAAGAAGATCATCCGGTGGCGTACGAAAGTCGGAAACTTAATGAGACCGAGCGAAGGTATCCGATACATTATAAGGAGATGATAGTGATTATACATTGCCTTCGAGTATGGAGGCATTATTTACTCGGGAATCGGTGTGTAATTCAAACTGACAATGTCGCTACAAGCTACTTTCAAAATCAGAAAAAGCTAAGTCCGAAGCAAGCTTTTTGGCAAGATTTCTTGGCTGAGTTTGATTAAGTCATGGAGTATAAGCCAGGGAAGGAAAATGTCATTGTCGATGCTCTAAGTCGGAAAGCAGAATTCGCAACCATCTCCCAGGTAACCTGCTCATTTACTGATCGCATCAAAGAAGGAATAAGTCATGACCCGTTAAAAAAAGCTTAATGGAGATGGCTAAAGAAGGGAAGACTCGAAAATTTTGGGTCGAAGATGGACTATTACTCACTGCCGGTAATCGAATGTATGTTCCGAAATGGGACAACTTAAGGAGAGAAGTCCTAAAAGAATGCCACGACTCAAAATGGGAAGGGAATCCTGGAACACACCGAACCATGGAAATTATAGAAAAGACTTACTACTGGCCAAGGATGAGGGATGATGTAGACGCATATGTTCAGACATGTCTCGTATGCCAACAAGACAAGGTGGAACAATCCAAGACAGCAGGGTTGTTTGAACCATTGTTGATTGCAGAGCACCCTTGGGAAAGTATAACGTTGGATTTCATCTCGGCCTTACCTACATTTGAAGGTTGTGGTTCCATCATGGTGGTCGTAGACCATTTCTCTAAATACGGGGCGTTCATTTCCGTGCCCAGAGATTGCACAGCTGAGGAAGCTGGTCGGTTATTCTTCAAACATGTGGCAAAGTATTGGGGACTCCCTCAGAGCATCATAAGTGATAGAGACCCTCAATTTACTAGAAAATTTTGGAAGGAATTATTTAAGCTCATGGGTTCCGAGCTCCACATTTCGACCAGTTTCCATCCGCAAACTGATGGACAAATAGAGAGGGTGAATCATTTGCTGGAGATTTATCTAAAGCACTTTGTTAGTGCTAATCAACGGGATTGGGCTAAGTTAATTGATGTAGCCTAATTTTCTTATAATCTATAACGGAGCGAGGCTACCGGAAGAAGCCCTTTTGAAATCATCATGGGTCAACAACCTTTGACACCACAATAACTAACTAGGGGGTATAAAGGCACTAGTCCACCCGCATACAAGTTCGCTAAAGGGTGGAACGAGGAACTTGACATAGCAAGGTCTTACTTGAACAAATCAGCCAAACGCATGAAGAAGTGGGCGGACAAAAACAGACAACCGCGTGAATTTATGGTTAGTGACGAAGTGATGGTGAAATTTCCCCAGAGAATGTTCAAGTCCACTCGACAAGTACACAAGGGCTTAACAAGAAGATATGAAGGGTCGTATCAGGTGATTCAAAAGGTCAGGACTAGATCATATAAGATCGACTTACCAACCCACTTAAAGGTCCACCCCGTATTCCATGTAAGTCTCCTTAACCCTTATAATCAAGACAAAGAAGACCCGTCTAGGAGTGATAAACAACAAGCTCCAGTTGCGAATGTGATCTCCTTTGATAAGGAAGTAGACAAAATTCTAGCCGACAGAATAATTTGAAAAAGAGGATCACCTAACTGGACCGAGTACTATGTTCGATGGAAGGGACAACCTGATACGGAATCCAGTAGGGAACGAGAACAAGACTTATGGCAGTTCAGAGACAAGATCTAAGCATACAAGTCCAAGGCTTGACGAGGACGTCAAGGATTTCAATGGGGGAGGGTGTCACGAGTCGATGTTCTAGAATCTTCCAGATCGATCAAGAAGATGGTAGAACAAGTAATAATCTACCATAAGTCCTTAGAACGATCTAGAATTCTCTAAGATGCAAAAGTATAGAATAGAATTGTGTAGAACTTTGTATAGATAAGGATCTTGTAAGAACAATCTAGAATACTCAGGAATATACGAAATCAAGAAACTTCACTTTGAGGAGGTGTAGGATGCCTATAAATAGGAGGAAGTCTCATTTGTCCAAACCATCGAAGAAGCTCTCTTGTAAGAAGTAAATTTGTATAAAGGAGCTCTTTTCTTAGAAGTATTTTTTGTCGTTTCTCTTGCTTCCTTTAATCGTTGATACATTCAAGTTATCGAAGTTAACCTGACTTAGTCGGAGAAAATACTAAGTGGCACACGGTGATTGAAGCATCATGTGACATTCTGCTCACCATTGATGAACGCCTTCCCCTCATGTCTCATCTTTGGTGCTTTCACATATTTTCAGTCAACTCTTCACATCTTCCTCTCCTTTCTTCACCTTCGCAATCCATTAACGTCTTCCTGACTTTCACCTTACTTTTACATATATTTCTTCATCTTTTATTCTTTCTTTATTTAAGAGTAGACACTATTTTTGCCTGTTTTATTCAATGTTTCGTTCTCTTCTTCGTGCTCAGTGGGTTTGCTTTATAGATTTGCTATCAGCTCCCTCACGATTTAAACCTGCTTCTCTTGCTCTCTACTCTCTAAAATGAGGTAAATCGATTATTCTTTCTGTATATAAACTATTTATTCATTGTCATTTTGGATTCTTGTTGTGGTTGTTATTTCCCCGAAATAGTTTTTGTTTCATAATTTTTCATTTTACTTGTAAAGTTATAGAAATAAAAGAAATTTTCTTTCCAGATAATAAAAAATTATGTTTATGTAGTGTAGTAATAGACTAACTGAGTATATTTAATAAAAAAAAAATTATGTTGTTGCTTTAGGAATATGACAGGTAGAATCTGGATCACAAAATAATTTTATTGCAAATCTTTTGTATGCTTCAACATGTTAAGAATTTGTTTCTTGATTTACTTATATTAATTTTAAGGTTTTAATTATTGATTTGTTTAAATTAATGGTTATTTAGTGGCATGTGAATCCGAAAAAATGAGTCAAGGTAAAGTTTCCACATTTGAAGATCAATGATTTTGATAAAAGGGAACATCTCAGTTCTCGAACACAAGCAGCAATACGCATGCAAAAAAACATCCACGTAAGTTAAAAAGCAAAACCATACATGTTAAAACAGTTTTATCATTAATCTAATAAAAAGTTATAAGAAAGTTGTGATTTTCATTATTGATATTAATTATCAAATTGGACTAAAATGTAATTAAATTGCTTCTGTTAGTGTAAGTTCTTCATTTTCTTCTTGAATTTTTTCTGTAAGAAAAGATTAGTAGCAACGTGGTGATTGAGGCTCAAGTTGGAAACAGATTCGCCATCTGTTCCCAGAGTACAACAACCTTAATAGTGTGTGTACTGTCGGATATTTCCACTTGCCTGAAAGAGTCGTCAGAAGCAGGTGTACAGATAAGGAGGAGGAAGAAGAGTATTTTCATTTGCGTGTCAAATGAGATGATAGAGGTCTCCTTTTATAGTTGAAACGTAACGAAAACAATTCCATTTGATATTAAGGAATTAATTGTGCATTGAATGTCAATAAATTTCATTAATTACATAATTAATGCATCTGTTACATAATTCAAAATAAGGACCAAAACTGTAAAAATTTAGCAAAAACGAGGATATCGCGAGCACGGGTTTTCGGAGCTGCATTCGTGTCTGCAGGTCGCACCCATGCATAAGTTTGGTGTTTTTGGTTTACGAAATCCAAGATTTTCACCCCCTACGTATGGGTAGGAATTATAGTAAAACCAAATACACAAGCTTGTAAGACTTTCATGCGTTCAAACTTATAAACCTTGTTGAGTTTGGTCTTTCTATTAATGTGAGACTCATTCCCACATTCATCTCTTTTTCTAAATTTATTCTCAAATACCCATCTTTGAGTATTGATATCTCATTCACATGTACGCTATTTTGGACATATAATATATCGTTTCAAAGTTCTCACGGAGGAGAACACAAACTCGTTTAGAGTTAATTATATATATATACAACATATGTATATATTTATATATGTCCAAATTTAGTAAAAATTTAAATACTTATACTAAATTTTCCAACAATCCCCACATGAATAAAGATCGATCTCTACGCATCTAATTTCCAAATGAAATTTTCAACAATTGAATCCTAAATAAGATAGGTAGATATTACTGTTGGAAAATATTTGTATGTGATTGTCACTAGAAATAAGTTGAGTCCTTTTATATATCTCTCTAACAAACATTATCAGGATGTTTCAGGTTGGAAAGATATTGAAGATTCAACAAGTGTTTGAAGAATCAGATGTTGGAGCACTTAAAGCTTACATGGAGCATCTGTTGTGGACATGGAACACTTGCTGAAAGCTAGTTGGATCATCATGATTTCAGATGGCACATCTAGATCATATGTGGAGCATCAATATGTTGATGGATCATCAGAAACATTGTTGGCTCATCCATAAATCTTTGGTTCAACAAGAGTTGTTGGCTCGACATGAATACTTGGTGGCTTAACTCAAGTCAATGGATCAACATTATCACATTAATGGCTCAACAAGACTGCACATGACACATCATGTACAATGAAGGCACATCCAAATGCTCAAAGGAACATGAATTCCATCCATGGTCCATCATGAATATTTGGTGGTACATCTTCAAGTTCAAAGCACATTCCAACATTCAAGAAACTACTCAACATGATCAACAACACTTTTGGAAGTTGATGAAATCTAAGAAGACAATTGAGAAACATGATGCTCATGTTGCTCATCACATTTTCAATGTTGATCAAGAAGGCTCAAGAATTATGAAGACTCATAACATGGATGGAACCCTAACGGACTACGAACGGAATTGGAATATTCCATCCATTCTCCGTTAAGTAGGGCAAAGGTGTCATATGATGACTAAGTCATGATGACATGTCAACACTTGATTGGTCAATCCCTATCATGGGATTTTCCAAAGCCTATAAATAGGCGCCTTGGGATCCATTATAAAGTTTCTCTTTTCTAATCATTCCTGCTCATTCTTCATAATTGCTGCTTAGACTAGTCTTTAGAGAGCCACTTGAGAGTTTTAGTGTGTTTTACATTCAAACACTTGTAATTGAATCTTCATGAATATGAGAAAAATTTGAATCATTGATCTTGAACATTAAAAAAAATTATCAGTAACTTGGTGATTCACAACTCTTTATTTTCCGCACTACTTTTCACTTGACGCAACTGAAACTTTGTTTTAGTATTTTCAACACTTGGACTATTCTAGTCTAGGTTTACTGAATTTTTCTCATTTCTTCAATTACCCTTTGAACCCTCCCTTAAGAAATTACACTTAATCTCCTAACAGTTAGTAGATTTCGATGTCTTTGAACTGAGCTGCCATTTGTGTAGACGACAATGTAATTCGCACAGGACTCTCCCTAACATGGTCATATCCTCATAGACGTGTTTGTTTTCGTCATGAACACTAACCTGGTTCTGCAAGAGCTTTAAGAATTATGCCCCCATAATTCCCTTCGAAGTGACCCCACTTCTCTCTCACATAGGTGATTCCAAGAATCATTAAAAACCATATGTTTATCCTAATTTTGTCACTATATATAGGAATGGACTAGGAAGTAATGTTGACTCCCCCCACAGTGACCTGCCTCACTCATACAATTAGGTTATCCTTTTGAACCCAGATCTTGGGATCTCCAGTCTTCTGGGTAAGGTTTCCTTCGTATGAATTTATTCATTCGTGGTCTTTAGTCTCATTCCTCTTGATGACTTATAAACTACATCTCTACTAAAGGCTTTTGTAAGCGGATCCGTAATGTTATCATTTGACTTCACCCAGTCAACCGTGATAACTCCCGTATAGATTAGTTGTCGTATCATTTAATGTCTACATCTAATGTGCCTTGATTTCCCATTATACATTGTACTTTGAGCTATACCAATTGCCGATTGGTTATCACAATGTATACATATGGACATTACCGGCTTAGGCCATTCGGGAATGTTCTCTACGAATTGACGTAGCCACTCCACCTCTTCATCACAAATATCTAAAGCGATAAATTCATATTCTATCGTGGATCTAGATATGATTTTTTGCTTGGATAATTTCCAGGCTACATCAGCACCTGCAAGTGTAAACACATACCCACTTGTAGATCTAGAATCTTTTATGTCAGATATCCAATTTGCATATGTGTATCCTTCGATAACTGCTGGATGTTTTCCATAATGCAGTCTATATTCTCGCATGTATCTCACATACCTTAGCAACCTAGTAATACTCTTCCAATGTTCAGAACTGGATTTACTAGCCTATTTACTTAGTCTGCTCACAACATATGTTAAGTCAGGTCTGGTACAACTCATTAGATACATCAAACTGCCAATAATTCTTGAATATTCCACTTAATTAACACTATCACCTCTATTTTTACGTAGATGTTGACTAGTGTCAAATTGAGTTCTAGCTATGCTATTATCTCTCTTAGTAAATTTATCAAGAATCTTATACATATAGTGTGTTTGACTTAAAATCAAACCACTTTGGGTTCTTGTGATCCTGACTCCAAGAATCACATCCGCTAAACCTATATATTTCATGTCGAACCTAGATTTTAACATATCCTTCGTGGATCTTATTATCTTGTCATCACTACCAATGATAAGCATATCATCAACATATAAACATAGGATGACATAACCATGAGTGGTGGTTTTCACATAGATACACTTATCACACTCATTGATTCTAAAGCCACTTCCCATCATGACTTGATCAAACTTTTGATGCCATTGTTTTGGAGCTTGTTTTAATCCATATAGAGACTTAACAAGTTTACAAACCATGTTCTCCTGTCCCGAGGCAACGAAGCCCTTAGGTTGCTCCATATAAATTTATTTTTCCAACTCCCCATTCAAGAAAGCAGTTTTCACATCGATTTTATGAACTTGCATGTTTGTAATAGCTGCAATGGCAAGAACTAATCTAATGGATGTTATCCGTGTTACCGGTGACTACGTATCAACGTAGTCTAGACCTTCCTTTTGTCTATAACCTTTGATTACTAGGCTTGCCTTGTATTTATCAATACTTCCATCAGGTTTCATCTTTCTCTTAAAAATCCAGCGCTAACCTAGTGGTTTGCTACGTGGAGGTAGATTCACTAGTTCCTACCTATGATTTTGTAAGATAGATTCTACCTCATTTTTATGGCTTCTTTCCATTTAGGTCCCTCAGAAGAAGTAGCTGCCTCTTGGCAGGTTTTAGGTTCACTTTCCACCACATAGGTGTAAAATCATCACCAAATGATTTTTCGACTCTAGCCCTCTTACTTCTTCTAAGTTCTATATCTTCTTCCTTGAATTGAGCTTGTTCTTTCTATCGAACAACTTCGTTGTTTGGTAAAGATGGGCTTTCAACCTCCTTATTCAAACAAGGAAACACATCTTCAAAGAATGAAGCATTCCTTGATTTCATTATGGTATTCTTGTGTATTTCAAGAATCTTAGAATCATGCACAAGGAAACGATAAGCACAACTACTTTGTGCATACCCAATGAATACACAATCCACTGTTTTAGGTCCTAACTTTTGTACCTTAGGCGGTGGTACAACAACTTTAGCTAGGCACCCCCACACTTGTAAGTACTTATACGATGGCTTTCTTCCCATCGAAAGTTCATACGATGTTTTATTCATTAATTGGTTTACACCTGAACTAATTATCATGGCTTTGACCATTTCTTTCAAGGTACGGTATTTTCATTCAGCAATTCCATTGGATTGAGGTGAATAGGGTGATGTCAATTCATGACGAATTCCATTTGTCGCATAAAATTCAGCATAAGGAGAAAGATATTCTCCACTTCTAACAACCTCATTCTTTTATTGAGTTGATTCTCAACTTCATATTTGTACAAGACAAACTTATCTATTGCTTCATCTTTACTCTTAAGTAAATAGATGTAACAATATTTCGTTCTATCATCGATGAATGTAATGAAGTATTTGTTCCCACCTTGAGTAGGAATTGATTTTAAATCACACACATCAGTGTGGATTAAATCAAGAGGTTCGATGTTTCTTTTGATTGTTTGGAAAGATAATCTAGTTTGTTTGGATTCAATACATGTGGAGCATTTATGATTTGAGTCAATATTAAGTTTTGCTATGTAGTCTAGTTTAATTAATCGCTTAATGTAATTGTAATTTGCATGTCCTAAGCGACCATGCCAAACATTTGAACACTCAAGCAAATAAGCAGAACTAGAACTTGCATTATTCATTTTGTTTGTCACCATTACATTCAATTTCAACATCCATTCAAGGTATATCCTTCTCCCGCAAACATACCATTTTTGGACAAAACAAACTTGTCCAACTCAAACACAAGCTTAAACCAAATTGCTTCAACAAGCCACCCGACACTGGATTCTTATGAAGTTTAGGAACATACAAAACATCCATAAGTTTCACATCTTTCCCTGAAATCATTTTTAGAATGACATCACCAACACCCTTGATATCCGCGGTAGCTGAATTTCCCATGTAGAGCTTTTCACCATCTTCAACTTCCTTCTAGGTGTTGAAAGCACTCTTATCATGACACACATGACAAGTAGCCCCAGTGTCAATCCACCACTCCTTTGAATTTGTATTCATAAGATTCACTTCAGAAACCATAGTCGTGAGATCAGTTATCATGGCCACCAACTCCATGTTATCATTCACCATGTTTGCTTGAAGGTTTTCCCTCTTAGGTTACGGGCCCTCCGAAGCCTTGTGACCCTGTTGGCCACAGTTGTAGCACTTGAACTTCTTCTTGAAAATTCCTGACTTGGGGCCTAAGTTTTTTCCCTTTACTTTCCCTTTGTGAGGTCCCTTGCTTTTGCTCTTGGAAGTTTGACCAGCTACCACCATATGAACCTTAGAAGATTCAACTTCACTGCCTTTTTTCAAGGCCATTCGATTGTCTTCTTCAATGCGAAGATGCACCACCAGTTCCTCCACAGACATCTCCTTTCGCTTATGCTTAAGGTAGTTTTTGAAGTCTATCCAACCGTGAGGAAGCTTTTCAACCATTGATGAAACTTGGAATGACTCATTAAGACCCATCCCTTCTTCATTGTTATCATGTATGATGACCTGAAGATCTTGGACTTGACTCATAAAAGATTTTAATTCAACCATTTTGTATTCCAATAACTTAGCAACAACATGCTTCTTGGTAACTGTTAGATTAATGTCTAAGTCCATAACTATAATTGGTAAGACTTGACCCGACCCGGCATGGTCCATTTGGGTTGCATACCATCATGCACTTGGATAGACTATAATGAGAGAAATAAGACACTTATGGTTATTAATATATTATAAGTTCTAGTATATTAATAATAAGAATAATGAGATTATTTAATTAGTATTGATCAAGAATTAATCTAGGATTAATTATGTGATCAAAAGAAGACTAATTAAATATATGGGTTGATTGTGTAAATCATCCATACTTGTATAGTGGGCTAATGCTCCATGGATTATCTAGTTGGGCCAAAACCCATATGATGCTCCATGGATGCTCCATGGTATATTTGAACCCATGGATCCAAGGAAATGGAAAGTCATGACAATTAGAGTTTACCCTAATTGTATAACTATATACGCATCTTATTCTTGAGGAAAATCGGTCACTAGAGAGCGACTGCGAAAGGGCTAGCTGATTTTCATGAAGTGTAGAATTCTCTCAAGTTATTCCAAGTGTATTTGGTGTTGTGTGAACCATTTGAGGTGTCACACTTGGGGCACTAGGCACTCAAGCTTCATGAAGACATTCTACATCAAAGAGGTATGTATTCTATCTTGTTATATTGATAGTTTTGTATGTTAGATTAGGATAATACCTTGGATGTTCATATTTGCATATATAATAGAGAAAACATAGATCCAAGGTATTTAGGGTTGCATGTACACTTAGGAGTGTTAGAATGCTCATAACCCAACAGTGGTATCAGAGCCTAGGCTTGTTTTCTTGTTATACTTGCAAATGGAGCTGAAAAATTGAGTTTTGATGTTGTCTGCCCAGCAGACTCGCCGAGTCCATGAAGGGACTCGACAAGTCCAAGGCAAAAAGCATCCAACTCGCCGAGTTGATTAGTGCACTCGACGAGTTAGGACCCCATACAGCATAAATTCGACCTTTTTGGCTGGAATTGGACTAGGAACATTACCCTAAGATGTTTTTGAACTTATAAACTTGTTTTTGATGTGGTAATGTTCATGCTAATTCAATTTCAAAGATAATTGTCAATAGATTCATGTTTTGTATTAGTTTAAAGTTTAGACTAATTACATGAAAAGTTTGATTTGAATTATCTTGTTCTTATGAGTTGCTTAGATTAATAGAAAAGTTGAGTGAAAAAGTTGTTTTCAATCCAAATTAATCTAAGAGTTGTTTCTAAAATGTGTTTCGTAACTTGTCCTCAAGTTATATGAAAAGTCACATTTAAGTTTCATAAAACTCATAAAAGTTGGCAAAGGTTACAAAATGAAGAGTCTAGTTCTAATTAATTGGAGTTATGACTCCATAATTTGTCCTCAAGTTATGGAGGACCAAGAGTCTCTTCATTAAATAAAAAAATAATAATAATAAAAAATGTAACCTTAATTAATTCCATAAGTTATAAAATAAAGAAAGTTAATTCTTTTATTAGTTTAAAGTCTTCCATAACTTGTCCTCAAGTTATGGAACTTGAAGAGTTTTTGTATTAAAACTACTTTAAACAGATAAGTTATGGAATTAATTAGTTTTGAATAGTTTCAAAACTTGCCCTCAAGTTTTGGAATTTGTAAAGTTTTCTCTTATGAATACTTTAATTCCAAGTTAGCCCTTAGAATTTTATAAGTTAAAATTCAACCCTTATACTTTATAATATTATAAGTTAATAATATATATATATATATATATATATATATATATATATATATATATATATATATATATGTATAAGAGTAAAGTCAATCTTACCGCTAGTACGCCTCATTCACGAAGCCGGTCTATAAGGTGGGTATAAGGTTGTTGCATATAAAATGGCAACTTAATAGGTGTCCACTCTCACCCACCGCTTGCTTGACTGGTGGAGGGTCGTTAGCCGAACGGGTTTGACAGGACTATAATTCTCCCTTCATTAAAAGTATTAATGATAAATACTAAGTAACTAAACTCTTAATAATTCCCAATCTTAGTTACTTAGGAAAATGTGAATAAGGTGCTAATCCATGAAATTACACTTTACACTTTGTCTAAGACGTTAGTGGAGCGTGTGTGGTTAACCGGCACACTAACTTGGACTTAACAAGGTAGGTAAAGGGTGAATTGATATTTATCATAGTATCGATGGAGCGTGTGTGGTTAACCGGCACATCGATTGAGGGGTAATTTATTAAGGGTACCAAGTAATTTGCATGGTTACTTCACACCTTGTTTTGTGATCCTCGGCATCCCAGTCACAAAACCTGAAGGGCACACTCGAGATTGAAACATGCCATTGAACAGTTCAATGAATCTCAAAGATCTAGGAGTTTCAAATTCAATTAAAACCAAATTATTATTTCGTTTTTCATGGTGCAAATTGGTGAATCGTCATTCATCTACCTTCAAATATTTATAGCTTGGATTACGGCATCCCTCTTCTAAGTTATAAAATAGTTTGTTGGGTCCTAGCCTTAATATTTCAGATTGGGTGTCATATTAAGGACTTTAGATCAACTATCTTGAATATCTCCCAAAACATGTCTGGTTTAGACATTTATGATTTTCCCAAATCTCTTGAAACAAGCTTTCCTAAATGAAGATGATGTCCCTTGGAAATCATACTTCTTTCACCTCCTCAAATTATTCTCCCAACCCACAAGTTCAAAGTCACTCAAGCCCTATTGGCAAGGCAATGTCTAGGTGTGATCACATCTTGGAAATGTAGTCACATATTGACAAGCCGGGAGAGAAGGGTGTCAAAGTCTTGAGAAAGTTGGTGGTTCAAACACTTTCTAAGTCACATAGTGAGTTCTTTTGGAACACCTATGAAACAGACTATGACAAGACCCTTAATGATCTTATCTATTTGCTAAGATCAACTTCCTGAAACTTTATGGACATTGACAATGGTGACACTGGAAATACAGAAAAAGCATTCTCTTCCCAAGAAAAGGGATTGACCATAGTCAACTAGGTTGAACAAATGGTAAAGAGAAAAGGCTAAGTCTGTAATAGTCCCGTGTACCATTATCAAAGGGTCCATATGTTTATATTGCCAAAGGAAGGGTAATTAGTTGCGAAGCTGCCAAATTTACCTAAGGATGTTAAAGTCAATAAGGTTGACTCTACTTCAGGTAAAATCCACTAATCTAACTCTGTTAAGTTTCTATTCTGAGATTCCTGATACATGATGTGACTGGGTCACATGGTAATGTTTTAAGAATCAAAGAAAAGTGAAGGAACTTAAAGAAAGAATATGCTGAATCTGATCGCATAGATGGATTTCTATCGCGTAGTTTGAAGATCGGATTCTTGAGCTACTTCTTAGGAGTTATGAGGTATTGCTTAGGAATACATAAATACAAGTTTTCATATGGATTGTAAGGATAAGTTTTTCCGCATAGTTTTAAAATAAAAGAAAATTTTTTGATTTTTATTTATTTTAAAATATCCTTAAAATGGCATTTGAGGAAAAATTGTTGCTTATATGATTCCATTAATAGCAATAGTGGAAATATGTAATTGATTCTTTCATTTGTGGTAATGTCTAAATTTACCAAATAAGGAAAGATTCTCATCATCCAAAGTCTCAATTGGACCGGGACTTGGAATCATGCAAGTTGTATAGCATGATGAATGAGAACTTTCAAGTATTGGAAAAATTAAGACTAATTACTTGTTCACATGGATGTGTGAGTCAAGTAATGGACTAAGGGATCAAGTACATAGTCATGTGCACTGATTAAGTCCACCACAAAAGATATAAGGCTATTCGTCATAGTTTACTAAAGCTCAGTAAATATGATTATACTTACAAGCTTAAGTGTAACTCTGAGACATTGGAAAAGGTTCCAATGCATGGCAGAGCGGATAAGAAGAATCAAATTAGGCAGAACGATAAAAGTTTCTCAAATCTGAAAAGATGGGAGAGTACTTTAGTATCAGCTTTGTGATCATCTCAATGATTAAGAAACCATATCAAAATTAGTTCTCTAAGGAAGTCTTAATGCATTCTTATGACTAAGAAGAAGGGATCTTGAATTGTTGAAATGGTTAAATCAAGAAGATGAGTCATACTTCGTTCCAATACAAGTCTTAGAGTCATACTCCAAGATTGTAATTTGAGTGACATGTCTTTAAGAAGGTTTAAAACATGTGTCAAATGTAAGAGTAAAAGTGTCCTACTCTTGTTCATTTGAAGTTGGTAAGTTGTGATGTTTTGGATAAAACAAAGACCAACTAAGGCCAATTGTGTGAAGTGTTTGTCTTGATTAGAATCCGCACTATCTCTTGGATGATTGACAACGGAGTCTTATAGGTCAAGAGGACAGTGGGAGTCTTAAAGGTCTTGAAAGTCTCAAGAACTAATCAAGAATGAAACCTGAAGTTCCTCACTAGCACACAACTTGAGGTTTATAACCTATCGTGTTGACATATTCTGTGCCCATTCCAGTTAAAGTTGGCTTTGCATATGAGTTCTTAGAGTTCTCAAGGTGTTGCACAACAACTTGGAAGCAATGGCAGGCCCTTGAGCTGCCAGGTGGCAAGAAATTAAGATTGAGTTCAGTCCATATGAGTTCAGATTTGTCATTATCCTTGTCTTGTGACTATAGCTTTGACAATTCACATGGATAAGAACACATACACCATTAAATCTAAGTGTCATAAGGTTTCTCTCCGATTCATGAAAATGATGGTGAAGAAACACTTTCACTAAGCAGATTTTAGATAGATAGCAATTGTGATATTTGCATTCTCAAAGTTGTTAGTGGAGCGTGTGTGGTTTACCGGCACACTAACCTGGACTTGTGAGAAGTGGCAAAAAGGTCTAACCGTTATGATTACGGCATCCCTCTTCATAATTGTTTAGACACACAAGTGTGCTATCTAAGGGAAGGTGTATGATTTTGATAAAGTTCTATCAAAACAATCTAGTATCAGAAATCTGAACTTTGGTAAGAAAGTCAATAAAGTATTGATTTCTAGAAGTCCAGCTGATTTCTGAGTACATGTCAAAGCTAGTGGGAGCATAAGTGTTATGCTAATAATCATCATGTTAGTGGGAGCATGATATTTATGATAAGTATTGCAAGTTAGCAATGTTAATTATAGAAAACAAAAGGTTTCAATTGGGAAAAGTTGTTTTGCTATAATTAAGGGAGAGGAAATTATACTTCATCTCAAATCTATAAGCTTAGATCGTGAGGTTTTGATCATTTAGTCAAGGAAATATATATGAATTTCATGTTGGAATGGCTCAACATAAGGAAATTCTGTATATGGGTCCATTATTTGCGTTCTTAAATTTGATTATGATTACGGCATCCCTTTTCATAATCTGAATTATGAGAACTTGGCAAATAGAAATGGAAATGTTATAGCAAAAGACTGGTTTAGTCTTTATGTGAGACATCATGAATCGTGTCCCATATGCTTCAGATATAGGATCGATTACATGTGCTATATTCATCCTTTCTAAAATTTTCCAAATGCCTGGGGCATTAAGAATGGAAAAGGTTTAGAACTGGATATGACTAAAAGGATTCAAAAATTGTCGAGGACAATCTAAGGTTTACCAAAGAATGGTTGCTTAAGGACAGTTGGAAGTATAGTGATAATTCTGGAAGGACCATATTGACATAATCTATAAGGAGGCAACTCTTGTTCAGAAGTGATAGTCGAAATGGAATCTGGAAATGTTTCAAAGTTAGAATTTTCAATCTGTGTAAGATTAAGGAAACTTAATGCAAGAAGGATGGTTCCAAGGAGTTGATCTCCTTTGGAATGCTCTGTAATGATTTTTGTCAAGTCTTTCTGACTTTGTGCATAACCATTACAAGAGGATCAATGCATATAAGTTTAGAATCTAACAGATTTCAGTAAATGACATGAATTTGGAATTCTTGCATTTGCAGTAAGGATTTGGGAGTGTGAAAAGAGAATCATTGAAGTTATGTTCAATTGATCTAGTTCACAAAGTAAAGATCATAGACAAACATAGTATGCATACTTGGTGTGTGGCATGACTAGTGTTTAGAAAACATAGTGTACATGCTTGGAGCATGGGACAACTATTGTTTTAAATTCAAGAATAAAGTTGATAGCTGAAATAGTATACAATAAATAATGTGTAATCATATGGTGATAAATAAAAGGTGTTTTATTTATGTTCATAGGTTTTGATACCATATTGGATTCAATTATTATTGTGTTTCACTTTGCATGTTTTGACTTCCCGAATAAACTAGGTTATTCTTCCGGAATGACTAAGCTATTCAAACCATCCACAGTCGGTCATATGTTGGAAGTAGATATGAATTAAGACTGTCATGGGTTGGCTTGTAGAGGTCTAAGGTGTTGGACAAAGGGCTACAACACTCATGAGTGCTCATAATTTCTGAGTATTGGATTCAACCCGCGCTCATTGGAATCATTTCATGGATTTTATCACGAGTGATCATGAGACGATAATATCTTATATTCTTCAAACCTAGAGATATGAGTTGTTACTATGAGTTGGTTGTACATTGATTGCACGAAACTGCATTTGGTAACTCGGTGCTATAAAACGTGTCTTTGTGTATGATTCAACAAGTAGTAGAACAAGCCATATGAGTCGAAGTTTATCCATTCCTTTTACCTTCGGGATAAAAGCGATATCTGTGGGCCCCTCGATGATTTGATGATGACAAATGGAAGTGCTCGGCCGGGCCAGGACTGATTTGATTTGTTCAATTAGTCAGTCGTCATAAATCGGAAATCGGGAAACAACTAATAGATAGAGAGAATGATTATAATCCATGTCTCAGTCCATATGATATCTAGAATGGAGGAATATATGATCCCTTATCTAATGGACAAGTCATTAACAAAGGTCAGAGTTCATCTACAAGGTCAAAGTTCGACAGAAGCTTTTGAGAGCTACGATTGCTAGTTGGTTCCTGAAGTCATACGCAATAATAGTTTTAGACTTATCCAAGTGGGAGGCTGTAGGATTAATGTCTAAGTCCATAACTATAATTGGTAAGACTTGACCCGACCCGGCATGGTCCATTTGGGTTGCATACCATCATGCACTTGGATAGACTATAATGAGAGAAATAAGACACTTATGGTTATTAATATATTATAAGTTCTAGTATATTAATAATAAGAATAATGAGATTATTTAATTAGTATTCATCAAGAATTAATCTAGGATTAATTATGTGATCAAAAGAAGACTAATTAAATATATGGGTTGATTGTGTAAATCATCCATACTTGTATAGTGGGCTAATGCTCCATGGATTATCTAGTTGGGCCAAAACCCATATGATGCTCCATGGTATATTTGAACCCATGGATCCAAGGAAATGGAAAGTCATGACAATTAGAGTTTACCCTAATTGTATAACTATATACGCATCTTATTCTTGAGGAAAATCGGTCACTAGAGAGCGACTGCGAAAGGGCTAGTTGATTTTCATGAAGTGTAGAATTCTCTCAAGTTATTCCAAGTGTATTTGGTGTTGTGTGAACCATTTGAGGTGTCACACTTGGGGCACTAGGCACTCAAGCTTCATGAAGACATTCTACATCAAAGAGGTATGTATTCTATCTTGTTATATTGATAGTTTTGTATGTTAGATTAGGATAATACCTTGGATGTTCATATTTGCATATATAATAGAGAAAACATAGATCCAAGGTATTTAGGGTTGCATGTACACTTAGGAGTGTTAGAATGCTCATAACCCAACAGTAACAACATCTTCTGTCTCATACTTCCTTTCCAAAGAAAACCATAGTTCCATAGCAGTTGCAAATTTACAGTTTACATTGTAAAGTGCATCAATTAGCCCATTCAACACATAGTTGTGGCACAGGAATTCTGAATGCTTCCATGCATCCACTGCATTCACAAATTGAGCATTAGCATGCCCCTTAACAATTACAGGAGCAGTTTCTGTTAGGAACCGAGCCAGGTTCATAGTAGTCAGGTAGAATAGCATCTTCTATTGCCACCTCTTGAAGTTCAGACAAGAAAATTTTTCAGGTCTCTCACCATGATTAGCCGTGATGTGTGGAACTGGCGCATTTGGGTTCATAGCAGGGGTAGCAACAGCAAGAGTTCCAGTAGTAACGGGAGTTCCAGTCATTCTGAAAGAGTCACAACCACGGTTAAATTGATTACAGGAAGAAATCAACACAAAATCGATTTAGAATAAAAGAACAGAAAAACAAAAGATTTAGAACGAAGAATAAAGAATAAATATGTTTAAGACTGTTAGTGTAAGTTCTTCGTTTTCTTCTTGAAATTTTCCTATAAGAAAAGATTAGTAGCAACGTGGTGATTGAGGGCAGTGTAGAAGTCGGGTAGCGGAGTGGATTGTTGGAGAAGAGTGGCGATGCTGTCGTATTGATCCGAGA
Source organism: Lactuca saligna (assembly GCF_052625555.1). Taxonomy (NCBI): domain Eukaryota; kingdom Viridiplantae; phylum Streptophyta; class Magnoliopsida; order Asterales; family Asteraceae; genus Lactuca; species Lactuca saligna. The sequence goes on from NC_136425.1 coordinate 179,779,321, forward strand.
GCCCGAAGATAAGCTGTAGAACAATCCGTTGATTGTCTACAGGAGCCTCGACATTAGTTAGCTGATTAAATAGATTTTTGATTTCTTGGCAATATGCCGCATGTTAGGAAAGTTTCGAGCTTGACATTTGCAAATTTCTGGTGAAGGTGGAGAGCACAAGCCGGTTTGTTGTCTATAAAGATGTTTTCAATGGCCTTCCAAGCGGCGGCAGCGGTGGTTCCTGGCGAGAGAATGGTTATGAGGAGATCTTTAAAAATTGTCTCGTATCCATTGTAACACAATGGCATCCAGGCGTGACCACTGTTCATCGGCTTTAGGATTTTTTTTTTTGCCAGAAGTAGATGAAGCAGGTGGAGTGATATGATCAAGAACCTGGAATGCACGGCAGTGTATCTTGAAAAGCTCGGCCCAAGATGTGTATTGGCTGTCATCCGTATCAAGGAGGATTGGTATGTAATTATTGATGTTCGTGACAGTGACTGCAGGGTGACGGGGGGTTGTCGGTCCTGTCATTAGAGAGTGGTGGAGGTGATCAGAAGAAGAAGAACGAGAAGAGAGGGAGAGAGGCAATTAGGGTTAACGCCAATTAGGAAGGGACGTTGTGATAACTCAAACAAAAAAAATGTCTAAATATATATTATTTGACTATATTATTAAAATAATATAATGGTGATTAAGTAGGAGTAAATAGAGAAATTATGAAGTTTTAATTCCAAAACCCATCACTTTGATTAGTGTCATAAATTTGGACTTTTGGGTTAACTATAAAGGTTACAAACTTGGGCATTATAAAAGGCATGAGAAATATAGTGTAATGCCCATAAAAAATTGCAAGAAAGGTTGGGGAAACAAAGGAGAAATCGAGGTTTGAAGTTCGTGAAGGTTTTCAAAGCTATTTTAGAAATTAAGGGTGCATGTCTGCGGGTAGCGTGACGACATCCGGTTAAGACTAACGCCATCAAGGTGATTTTCTCGTGTTCTGTGGTTGCTCGCACATAAATGTTTGTCATGCGTTTATTATGTTGTTTTTATTTATTTATTGACAATATGTTTTATTATAAGTATGGTTGCATACAAAATGTTATTTTAGATTTGTTATCTACGGTGCGTGTTTTTTTTGGTGACATGTTTAGTGGGAACGGGTGGGAGTATAATTGTCGTGAGCATGACGGATGTGTGTGATTGGTGGGGATGGGAATTGAGATTTATACTCATTTCCTTGGATATTTAAAATACTTGAGTACAATGGATGATTAGTTGTCTCAAGGAGAAGGGAAATGAATCTTTGGTTCTTTCTCTGGATAATTAATCGTTCCCCTAAATTATGTCATCGAGTGATATATTTGTTGTATGATTTATTGAAATTATATGATAAAACTGTTTTGTTTTTTTTTTTAATTGATGGACATATATGTGCAACACGAACTCACTAGGCCCTAGGCTTACCCAATTAGAAACTTTAAATGTGCGCAACCTAGGGAAGTATTTAACAAGTGGCAGTAAGAAGGCTAGGGAGAAAGATTGATCAACAAGACGACAAAGGATTTCCGCAAAGACGTAACACCCGAAGCTCTTCGGTTGAAGACTTTATTTTATTTTATTTTGCTTCCGCTGTAGTTTAGTTTGTAAGTAAGTTCCTAATTGATCTTGGGAGATGTTGGAACGATTATTTGTTTTTTTTAATCTATATATGAAAATTGGGGTGTTACAAGTTAGTATCAGAGCGTTGTTTAAGCAGATTAGGTGTTTCCGTAAACACTTAAGCTTAGACGGAAGGAGCGAGAAGTAACCTAGCAACTAATTTAGACCATATCTTACTAGTAGGCATCATATCCTCAGGTATATCAGAGAGGCTTACTAAGGTAACACTAGATCGGGAAGACATTCTAATTTGGAGCCGATGTTTCTGCACCCAAAGAAGAACTAAAGACTCCCGTAAACCCTATTTTAGTTGTTGGTGCGGTTAGGTTTGAGGTAGAGGTAGGTGTAAGGGAAGAGGTCTAGGAGTCATCATAGCACCGGTGTGAGCACAATTTGTGAAATTGAGCTCTAACTCCAATCGAGGTTTTGGTCCGGGTCAAGATTGCGGAAAAGGTCGTGCAACAAATATGGTTACGCGAGAATAATTAATTGACGAGATTGATCAAGATATGCAATCTACATTGTCAAATGTAAATGTTCAGGACCGAGATGCACTATAGAATGTGAACGGTGGTAACAAGGTTGATGAAGACGAAGGTTATGGATATGGTATGTCACTACAATTTCTGACGCTAGTGTTGCACTACGATTACGGAAAGATGTAAACGATAAATGATGAGGTAATTGTTACAAGACGTTCATGACTTGTAAACCACAAACGTATCGCGAGGACGTTGACCAATCGTATCATCAATGTGGATCATGGAGATAGAGGAAACATTAGATACCGGTAAGTGTGGAAATAAGGACAATGTGGTTTATGTCGTGACAATCTTTAAAAATGAGGCTTTATACTGATGGGGAGGGTAAAAGCAACTAGGGTGTCGCATACAACCAATAGGATCTCATGGGATGAGTTTGCAAGAATCGTTAAAGAGATGTTTTATCCTCGAACGACGATCTAGCAGTTAGAGGAAGAATTCTTGAAACTGGAAAAAGGGAACATGATTGTGAGGGAGTACACCACTAAGTTCACGGAGAAAGCTAGGTTTGCCGAATTTTACGTATCTACAGAATAAAGAAGGGTGGAACGCTATATTTGGGGATTGAGAATAGCTATCCGTGAATTTGTGCAAATTCAGAAACCAAGTACTTTCCAGTCTGCTGTAGACGCCGCAGAAGGCCGAGAGCGGGAAAAGAATCGCCCGGGTGAGAATAAGGATTCGGGAAAAAGGAGGTTGGAAAATTTAAATACAGACTCAAAGAAAGGCAAGACTTCTAGTTCAGATCGTAACTGTGAGCAACAGTCTAGGATAGAACAATGTACTATATGCAAACGGTTCCATAAAGGGGAGTGTAATATGAACCAAAGAACTTGCTACAAATGTGGAAAGATAGGACATAGCGCTTCAGATTGTAAAATGGGGAAGGTATGTTATGGGTGCGGGGCCCCAGATCACATCAGGTCAAACTGTCCTCAAAATAAGGGTAATAATAATCAACGCATGATGACAGAGAAAGGGAATCGGTCGGGAGATGAAAAGGCAGAAATGACAAGGACAAAAGGAAGAGTTTTCCATATGATAGCTCAGGAAGCTCATGATACCCCGATATAGTGGCGTGTGCTTTCTTAGTAAATATATATTATGGGTGCTATTGGATATGGATGCAAACATTTTTCTTTCTTTGCTTTTTGTAAGTGCCTAGACTGGAATGTAAAAGTTTCTCTAGAAATAAAGAATGACGATGACCATCAGGTAATAATAAGAAAGGATTTTGATTATTGTTTGATTGAGATAGACAGTTGTTTGCACCTCTAAAACTTATACTTGTAGAACTATGAGGTTTTGATATCGTGATAGGAATGGCTTAGTTGTCGAAAACCATGCTAACATAAATTGTAGTAGGAAAATTGTTCAGGCGTGGGTACTACATAGGAAAAGATTATGTGACAAATATACCATTGGTAAGGGAGTTCTCGAAAGTCCTAGTAGGATGAAAGGATTTAATTAAATGGTTTCATAACCTACTTGAAAAGGATGGGACGTTGTAGATGTGCATGGATTACCAAAAGTCAAATAAGGTGTAAGATCTTTACTGATTACGGAAGGTTAACGTTGTCACTTATACACTAAGTCATAAGATAAGGAAGGAATCAAGTAAGATTCAAAATGATGAGAATTTATGTAAGCGTCAGACTACTGGGTGAATTGAAGAAGAGTTAGAAAGAATCCATGGTAGAGGATAAGTGGAAAGTTTTTAGATTTGTTCAGCTGGTGTATGATGACACATTTAGTGGGGACATGGGTGTTTGAGAGTTGGGAACATAACGGGTGTGTTGTGACCGACGGGGATAGGATTTGAGATGTTACTCATTTCCTTGGATATTTAAATGCTTGAGCATAATGGATGTGTTGTGCCAAGTGGGAAGGGAAATGGACCATCGGTTCTTTCTCTGGATATATAAAATGCTCTCTTAAACTGTTTCATCGGGTGAAATATACGTGACGGAAAAGTTAGTTAAGTTGTATGTTGATAAGATGGTTCAATTGTCTATTTATGACCAGGGCCTTAATTTTATATCATCATTTCAGAAGAGTTTACAATGGGAAATGGATTATCTGTTCATGAAGTTAATGAATGTGGAGATATAACTCATGAAAGCACAATGAAAGTAACGACACACGGAAACGTATGAGATAATAAGACCAAATACCCTTATTTGTTTTTTAGTTCAAATTCCGAGGACAGAATTTTTCGAAGGGGGGAAGTTTGTGATAACTCAAACAAAAAAAATGTCTAAATATATATTATTTGACTATATTATTAAAATAATATAATGGTGATTAAGTAGGAGTAAATAGAGAAATTATGAAATTTTAATTCCAAAACCCATCACTTTGATTAGTGTCATAAATTTGGACTTTTGGGTTAACTATAAAGATTACAAACTTGGGCATTATAAAAGGCATGAGAAATAGAGTTTAATGCCCACAAAAAATTGCAAGAAAGGTTGGGGAAACAAAGGAGAAATCGAGGTTTGAAGTTCGTGAAGGTTTTCAAAGCTATTTTAGAAATTAAGGGTGCATGTCTGCGGGTAGCGTGACGACATCCAGTTAAGATTAACGCCATCAAGGTGAGTTTCTCGTGTTCTGTGGTTGCTTGCACATAAATGTTTGTCATGCGTTTATTATGTTGTTTTTATTTATTTATTGACAATATGTTTTATTATAAGTATGGTTGCATACAAAATGTTATTTTGGATTTGTTATCTACGGTGCGTGTTTTTTTTGGTGACATGTTTAGTGGGAACGGGTGTGAGTTTAATCGTCGTGAGCATGACGGATGTGTGTGATCGATGGGGATGGGAATTGAGATTTATACTCATTTCCTTGGATATTTAAAATACTTTAGTACAATGGATTATTAGTTGTCTCAAGGAGAAAGGAAATGAATCTTTGGTTCTTTCTCTGGATAATTAATCGTTCCCCTAAATTATGTCATCGGGTGATATATTTGTTGTATGATTTATTGAAACTATATGATAAAATTGTTTTGTTTTTTTTTTTAATTGATGGACATATATGTGCAACACGAACTCACTAACTTTAAATGTGCGCAACCCAGGGAAGTATTTAACAAGTGGCAGTAAGAAGACTAGGGAGAAAGATTGATCAACAAGACGACAAAGGATTTCCGCAATGACGTAACACCCGAAGCTATTCGGTTGAAGACTTTATTTTATTTTATTTTGCTTCCGCTGTAGTTTAGTCTGTAAGTAAGTTCCTAATTGATCTTGGGAGATGTTGGAATGATTATTTGTTTTTTTAATCTATATATGAAAATTGGAGTGTTACAGACGTAATCTGATACCATAATAGAATATGTGATAAGGCCAAAATCAATCCCCATCTCATTGATATATACATTACAGTTGACCACCTCATAATATAACATAATTACAAAAACATACTAGTATAATAATATCAATATTTATAGCCTTTCAGGAAGGGTTGATTATCGAACAACCATTACCTATGAACATTAGGAGATAGCTTATGAATTCTTTAAGGACAAAATGTGAATATGTAGCATCCTTTGGAAACATTTTTTAGAATCCACCATTCATGTATCTCAAAGAAAATATAGTCGTTGGTGGACACTTCTTGTTCTTGTTGAGAATGCTTCAAGATCAACTATTAACTCATACCCTCTGAAGAGTCCATTAACATACCCTTACTACAATCCCCTTCTACATCATCACATCTTCAACAATTTATTGCCCTTTCTACAAAAACATAAACAACCACATCTTTATTAAAGATGCACAAATCTTGAAATTATTCTTGGGACTCTTCTAAATTTTCAAAGAAACAAAAGAAATCCACAAAATCAATCTTTCTCATTCCCACCCCACATAAACTTCAAATTCTAATCCTGATACCAAGTTATGTAGAAAAGAAAAAGGAAAAAAGAAAACCCAGATTACCATTACATCTAATTATCATGTTGTTGAACCCAAGGAAATCCAAGACATGTTTCAATGTATAATTCTCAAAGACCCATATTCACACAACACATAAGGATCAGATGATGATGATTTTATTAACGAAACCCAACTAGATGAAAACAAAATCCCTCCTGAACCAATCATCAAAAAACTAAATGAACAAAAAGGTATGCTCAAACAAGGAGATATATACATTGTTGCATACAATATGATTCACTATTTGTTAGTCGAAACTCTCAAGACATACAATACAATCGACTTTGATCTTGGTCAAACTTATCTTCGAAGGAAAGATGGAAATGATCTCAAGCCAAACTTCTACATCAAAGGACTTGGAGATTTGATTGAATGAGTTCTTGTCTGCTACCCAATAAGTGGTGTTGCTTACTATGGTAATTTTGATAACAAAAAATATTTCTTCTAGACTTGATGAGAAACACCTTTTTGGAACAATATTTCTCATTTTATCATGAAAAGAGTATTTATTCCCAATCCTTGATATTTCTATTATGCCGCATGCTCCGATCTTACACCAACCTTACACCTTTCCCTCACGCAATCCTTCCAAACAAACGAATTGTTCAAGAATTCATTCATCCTTTTTACGCCATTCTTAATGGAATCAAGAATACTCTATTGATTTCATCACCTATCACCATCACCTTTCCCAAAATATCCAAACCACTAAAACTGGCATTTTTCACCAAAATCCCACCAACCTTCTCCTTACCACCTTTTGAAGTAGAATTTTTCCATTGTTTACTTAAACTTCTTCATATTTGTATTCAAAAACATTTTTATCAATGAAACTGGAGTTTGTTAATGTTTTTCGTGTTATGATTGTCAATCTCTATTAGATGTTATTTTATCCTTCTTATTATTATTAGCATCATTTTTGCTTTCTTTTTATTTTCAACATACTCAAAAGAAATATTTTAGTTATAGAGAAATGAATTCGGAGACATAAAAAAACATTCTTGTTAGATGTATATATCACGTAGGCCAAACACTAGGAAGCTCTACATGTGCTTAAAAAATCAAGGTGGTATGAATTGCAAAGATGGATTTCTTTGCAAAAACAACTTTAAGTGATATGTTTCGTAGTACTATGTCATAACTATCATGCACATCGAGGTTATCAAAACCTTTAATTCCATTTGGAAAATCATTTAGGCAAGAATATCTTTCTTAGTATAAAGCTTTTAACATGGCTTAGCTTCGATAAACATATATCTAAGTCATAAATCGACTTCAAAATGAAAACTTTTTATTTTAATTTGTTGACTCCCATTTCTTTGAATAAAGTTAAACTCCTAATTTACTAAAAATTAAAATTTTACAAATATTCCTCGAACTTTGTAAGCTGATAGTAATAGCTTTTTTGTTTAACATTTTGCCTCACAGATTCTACGAGCCGGAATAGATATGCACGAGTTTGTCTGTGCCACTTTATCGGGAATATTGTTGGTTAGCCAGATGAGGCCTTCATTCAGTCCTTGCCCTGTTTTCGCACAAGTACTCTGTATGTGCCTTGACATAAAACAAATCTATCACTACTGTGTTTGACATGCATTAGACTGACATATGAATAATATCTCAAAAAATTGAATTTTTTTTTCAAAGAAAATTAATATTTACCAACGGCGTTGAGAAATAGTATGCAATTTGAGTTTATCTGCGACCTCGGACACATGCATAGCACCAGGCAAATCTTGCTTATTGGCAAAAATAAGTATTGTTGCATCACTCAATTCATCCTATAAAAAGAAGGGAATAGAGATATATTTAAAAGAAGTGAAATATAAATATAAAATGAGTGAAATACATTTTTGGTCCCTGAATTAGTTGTTTTTTCAATTTTGGTTCCAAAACGTTTTGGAAGAAAACCAAAAACATTAAGAGAAGTAGGGAACCTCAAATAGGGACCAAAATTGCAAAAATTAGGTAGATTTAGGTACCAAAAATATAATTTACTCTAAAAAAGGTGAAATTATTATAAACCTCATTTATAAGGCGATGCAACTCGTTTCGGGCTTGATAAATTCTTCGTTTGTTATTACTGTCTACTACGAAGATAAGCACATGGGTATTTCGGTAATAATGTCTCCACAAAGGCCGAATCTGTCAAAAAAAAAAAAATACAAAATTTGATATTATACTATTTACACCAAAATGATGAAACTTTATACATTCTTAGTTTATTATTTGTATTATGATATTCTACGCGTAATGTTTATATAAACGCACGTGTAATATTTATTCAAATGTGTAGCATGTAATTTTACCTAACATGATATTAATTCGTATTAATTACATACAAATAATTTACTTTGGTTATAATCGTCTAATAATATAATATATATAATTATAGTACAAATGAGAAAGAAAACATAGGTTAGATTTTGATACCATATCTTGCCCTCCTAAATCCCACACGTTGAATCTTACGTTCTTGTACTCCACACTTTCTACATTAAACCCTTCATAAACATACATCCAAGTAATATTATTATTATCTTATACACAAACTAAGGTGCAAATAATTTTTTTTTTTTAAAGATGAAAATTAAAATAAATACCAATTGTGGGTACAGTTGCTACAAATTCCCCAAGCTTTAGTTTATACAAGATGGTTGTCTTCCCAGAATCATCAAGACCCAACATTAAAATCTTTATGTTGCGTTTTGCCAAAACTTGCTTCACTCTAGAAAATCTTGAACCCATTTTAGAATATTGAATACACATAGTCTTCAAAATGTTGAAATTTATAAAAAAAAAAAAAGATTGCATTCTTTGCATGAATGAATACGCGCTATGCCACCCATGTGAAAATATATCAAATCATGAATAACAAAAAAAAGATATTATGCTTAAAGTAAGGTAATAAGAGAATAAGAATCTTACCAAGAATACACAAACATATGTTGCTTTCTTGAGCTTCTAATTGATATTCTTTACATAAGTAGAAGTTTCACATTGTAATTATAATAAATCTTTTATAAAAAGTAGAATTTGTTTTGAACTCAAAGATTTATATTCTATGTGTCTGGCATCCACATTTATTGAATGAAGAATTTGTTTACCAATTCATTCAAAGAACAATATAAACCCTACATTGTTGTTGACCCACATCAAAAAGTTATATAAGTTACAGAAAATAAAGAGAATGTAAAGAAAGAAAATAAATACACAATTTTTTTTTATAAAACATTAAGTTATGTATTAATTAATTATCAGAGGCAGATTGGAAGATGAAAATTGCTGTGAGAACTCCCACAAGTGCAGTCACTGCTAATGCCACTGTTGGCAAAGGTGATGAGAGCCCAAAATTCTGCAAAAGTTTAGGTGAATTTGGGATTTTAATAAAGAAATTCAAACTTCATAAAGATTTTTCAACATTAAAAAAATATAAAAAAAAAAGTGTACCTCAAGAAGCCCTTTCCCTGTTGAAATTTCAACAGTAATTGCAACTGCAAATCCCACCATTGCTGTGCGTCCAAGCCACACATCTAAACCATTTCCATCTTTGCTACTTTGCTCACATTTCACAGAAAATGATGGTGTTGCTTTAGGTACTATGGCCTTCTGATGATGAATTCTGCATATTACTGAAAAATTCTAGTGATTACTTGTAGTTATCTTTTGAAAATCGTCTGAATGGGTTGAGAAATTGTGTAGTTTGTAGCTATAATTATTGAAATAACAATGATTCAAATTGTGTCTCGGAGTTAAAGTTTAAGTAGTGAGATCAAATGAATTGAATTTCATCTTTAAAACTGATTGTATTCTCTAAATTTAGAAGTTGACCTAGCTCCTATTAGTCTATTACCAGTAATAGCAATCGGAAACTTACTGAGAGGTGAACCGGAAGTGAAGGTTGTTCCAATTCGAGGCAAACTGGATGATGAGAACTGTGGAACGCTGGAAATTCTAGCTGGAATTAACAGAAAAAACTTGTAAATTTACCGAACGCAATTCAGAATCCGAGAATCGTTTACTCTGTAGAACACCTACATTAACAATTAAGCTCGAGTTTCTGAACTTTCATGAAGATTAAGAGAAAACACTATTGTGAGTGATTATGTTATGTCGATTTCCACCAAATTGAAGTACGATTTGAGGAAAGAAAGTACACATAATGATCATGAATCCACAACCTACTATCTAGGTGTGGAAATTATAGAATACAGAGGGAGGAGAGATTACCGGCGGTGGAGATACACGGTGTGTAAGAAATTAGAGCTGCCGCCATTGTTGCGGATGAGTGTGAGACTGAGAGAGAAATGGAAAGGAGTTCAGTGGAGCAGCTCGTTTCACCTCTCAATGTCTATCTCTTCAAGTTCAAGAATCAAACGGACGGTTTTTGTTAGAATGAGTTATTTGCAGATAAGTCCCTATATTTATGATTAAATGACATACAAGTACTTCTATTTTCATATGTTCATAAAGCACCTCCCATTTCAAACCTTTTGCCTAAGAGAGAGAAACCTCAATGCCTATTTAAAAAAATCTTCTCATTAAGGTTTTTTTTGTTGGTAAAACTTTCATTCAATTTATAAAATATCATTTTATGATTATTTTAAATTATTTTATTTCATGTGTTATTTTATAAGATTTTCTATTTTATTAAATTTTATATAATATTTAAATATAATAATAAATGCATATTAATTTCTTTAATGAACTTTCTTTTAATTTCAAAATTACCAAATTAAAGGTTTATTAATTTTGTTATTTATTTATCTAAATTACTTGTTTAAATTTAAAGAAAAAAAACATTTTAATTTATAATTCAATATTTTTTTTATTTTTCTTATAAATTCAAACTTCTAAAATATTTAGAATTTTATATTTAGTTTTTTCTTTTAAATAAACTCATTTAATACATGGGTCTCATACTTAGTTTATATATAAAATTAATCATAAAAAATGACATTATAAATTTTTCTTTAAAAAAAAAAAAGCAATTTTATCATGTTGTGCTTAATAAAAGGGAAATATAAAAAGTCGTTAAAGGCATACAAATTGCTTTTAAATCCAATTAATTGGGAAAATAACTCTTGAGGGTAATTAACTATTACGTTTATTTTCATTTAGTTGCTTTTTTTGTACTTAATATATCATTGAACTTGTTGTTTGTGTTTACCATAATCTTTTTGTCCGACTTTTCTGTCAAAAGTCTATCAAAAGTCGGTCAAAAAGGTTATGGTAAACACAAACAACAAGTTCAATGGTATATTGAGTACAAAAAAGGAAAATGACCAAATGAGAACAAACTTCACAATTAGTTACCCTCAATAGTCATTTTCCCCGAAAAGTTAAATGAAATTAAAGTTGCAAAATTATCAAAGACTGCAACTTTCTTTATCCATAATGTATATGAAGGGAGTTTCGGAGGGGTAACTTCATTAAAAGATGGTCTATGCTTTGTTTATTGTGGTTACATGTCAACACCCCTCTGCAAAAGGATATGACTGTATATGAGACGTATATTTATCAGCATAAACATTTACCTCAAGGTATATTATGGTGATGTGTCTGCAAAAGCTATATGATATTGTACATATTGATGTTGTATCTTATCCTACAAATTCGATCTTAAAGCTAAGTAAACTCAAAAAGAACAACACTTGTGATTTCATCGTTTGTAGACTTGTCTAGAATTCATGATACGATAAATCATTTGATTGGAAATGTATATGTAGTCATGAAAATACACTTTGCTTAGTCAAGATTCCCCTAATAAATATTCAAAGTGCATTACAAAGTTGTACATGTATGAATAATGTTTTGTGGGTTATATTTTGAAGAGAAACAAGAAAAAATCTCATAAAATCATTAATATCAACAGGAGATGACGTGAGATTTATTGTAAATGAATAGAGGGAAAATAAATCAGAAGGGTAACCAAGTGTTTTATTTGTTCTCATTTGGTTCTTTTTCTTTTTTCTTGTACTCATACCATCAAATTTGTTGTTTTTGTTCACCATAACCCTTTGACCGACTATCACAGGTCAAAAGTCGATCAAAATAGTTATGGTGAACACAAACAACAAGTTCGATGGTATATTAAGTACAAAAAAAAAAAAAAAAAAAAAAAAAAAAAAAAAAAAAAAAAAAAAAAGATACCAAATGAAAACAAACGCAACAGTTAGTTACTCTTAAGAGTCATTTCCCCTAATTAATTTCACTAGTGAAACAAGTTAGGCCTTAAAAGCTTTTGATAAATGAATATAATTTTGAATTTTTAGTTGGTACTTTGCAAACTATGAATCATACTTTTTTCTAAGAAAACATATCAACATAATACAAAACCTGATATAAAATCTCTAATCATACATCAAAAAAATTGCTCATGAAAACATAATTATAATGGAATTACACATGTTTTTAAACAAACAAGCATTCTACTTTCCATTTTTCAAGTAGATCTATTCGTTTTGATCATCTTCTTCATCTGAAGATTTATCATTATCATCTTCCTTATGATGATCTTCTTCACAATTATCAACTCCTTCCAACTTCATTTTCTTTTCTTGTTTCTTCTGCTTCTTCTTTTGTCTTTTCAAACGCTTCTTTGCAGTTCTCTCTTCTGTAGCTTTTAATCTTTCCTCTCTCCTCTTATTAAACTCCGCCACTTGTTTCCTTTTATGGAAGTCAACATCCATCCTTGCAAGCCTATCTTGTTCTTTCCTTCTCATCTGTCGATACTGTTTTTGCAAAACAAAAGCTTCTCAAATGCATGAAATAGCAACTTACTTTCATTTTTTTCAATTACACCATTAAAGCATATTTTGAAAAGTGTTGTTTTTCAAATTAAGCACTGGATGGATATGAATTAGATTGAGAGGGTGATACACAATGGAGCTTTCAAGAGGAAGGCAACATGAAAGATGTTATCAGTTCTTCCACCAAGGAGATTTAAGCAAGCTTTGTTTCAATGGCGGTAGATCCCCACAACACCAATTAACCCAAACTACAACTAATGCATAGAATCTAGCATCGATCATTAAGTATGCAAGACAAAATATGTAACTATGGGAATACTGCAGAGGAGAATTTGGATTTCAATTTCAATTGAAGTATTAAAAGAAGGTGATGAATTACCTGATGGAAGTCGCCGGAGCCAGAACCAGCGGAACTACCGGAGGTATTGTTAACACGAACAGGGACGTGATCTAATATGCGACGCAGCTTCACCTCGAGGTCCTCTTCTTCCTGATTAATTACGGGAGGCGTGTATTCAACAAGAGCTGACGAAGAATTAGTCGGATGGCGAGGAGGAAGAGCGGAGATCGCTGTCCTGCTTGAAGGCGCCGATACAATCTGTAAATCTCCACTCGCAACGGCCGCCGACGGCCTACCGGAACTGGACATCTTTTTGCCCGGCGATAAAACCCTAAATATCCACCCCCTGCCGGAATCGGATTACAGTGCCGGTGAAAGCCGACGATCTCTACTTCTGAATTAGGTGAAAATTGGGGATTGATTTGAGTTTTGAGTGTGCCCTTGGCCCGCTGGGTTTATCTTATTAATTAAATGTTCATGTACAACTGGGCCGCTGATATATTTTTGACTTTAGTTTTTTTTGTTTTTTTCAAACTCTGGCCCATTTCAGTTATTAATTCGAATTGATAATTTTTATTTTTTATTTATATACTTTGTTTGATTAAAAATGAATTACATTTTTTATACTATTAATGTAATAAAATGACATTTTAATTAAATTAAAAAAATGCAATAAAGTTATTATTCTTTTACCATTGAAATGAAATGACAAAAAAAAATTATTACGGTAAATTGTGCATGACTCCATGTATTAAGTATAGGGTGTTCATCAAATTACTCAAACGGTACAAATCGTACACATCGCACCGTATAATACGATTTAGAACTTGCATGGTCCGATAATTATAAAATCGCGATTCAAATTGTATGTGTGCGTGCCTATATATATATATATATATATATATATATATATATATATATATATATATATATATATATATATATATATATATATAATTTTAATAAGTTATGTTCTTTATTGGAAAATAATTAAGAATATATCTGCTATAAAATAAATGTGTTCACGCTTTATGAATTAGTTGGCAACTAGGAGATGTACCCATGCTTCACTATGAAAAAAAGTTTTTTTTTTTTGTTGTATTGTTTATAACCACAGATCTATAGGGAATGGTGCAAAGGAATCACCACATACTTTTGTTTACAGTTAAAACATCAACAGAAAGATTAAAAGAGAATACAAAAAACAAACTGGTAAAATTTCTCATGATTTTTCAAGAAATTTTCTCATCGGATATTGGGTGCATGCTCCATGAACATGTGAATACTCATTGAACAGGTGCATACTCCACAACCTTTTCCCCAAAAAATGGCACACCGCCATCAGCATCTTGAATGGAAAACATGGTAATTGTAAGCCAACAAAATACCAACAACAATTGAAAGTAGGATGTTATAACAAGCAAATAAATGAAAGTACAGTGTTATTTCTTACAAAGTAGACTTTGAAGTGTTTTCATAGAGAATAAAGGCAATTTTATATGGAGGTTTCTCATAACTTTGTCTTCAGGATAAGGACGTATGTCCCTTAATTTAGAGGTACGATATTTGCTGCATGACCTTGAAATAAACATAACACATCGTTCACAGTTGCGAACAATTGTTAACAATCTAGCAAAAAATCGCACAAGAAAAGAAATAATCACGAAGATTAGAATTTAAGAAATAGCAAGTTACTTTCATCAATTTGTTGACTACACAAAATTAACTCTCTATATTTGTAAAGTAAGTTGAGGAGACTGTCGGGAGTTGACTGTGAACCCCCAAAAAATTATTATATTGTTGTGATGAAAAACCTGGGCTGTTGGGCTTGATCTATTGAGAAAAAAATGAGGAGCCCAAGGGGACATGTTGGACCGAATTGGCAGCTCTTTTTTGTTGGATCATAGGTTGCAATGGGCCAAAATTGGAGGCACTAGAGTGACTAGTAGGTGGGCCGAGAGCTGCATGTGGGTCTTGAAGAAGTTTTGGGTTGATTGCTACAGTGTTGGGCAGAAATTTTTGTTGTGATGGTATTTGTCCAACAAATAATTGATTTCCATGTGTTGATTAAATTGTTGTTGGGCAGAAAAATTGTTGTAAGTCATAAGAGAAGTGTAACATCCATAAAATTCATGAAAATTTTAAACTTTTAAAACCAAATCAAATACATAAATCGTTTACAAAATAGTTTTCAAACATGTTCCGTATCAAAGTTTTCCCAAAATCATAAGTCCAAAACATGAGGATGTGTACGGTCACGCATTTGCCTTCCCGCGATCCTCTGAAGTACCTGAAACATAACCCAAAACTTTAAGCTAACGCTAAGTGAGCTTTCCCCCAAATTACAAACACACAATACATAAAACAATAACAAACATCATGCATACAAAGCCTTCAGCATGAATGGACCGCTTCACAGGCCTTCAGCCCATCTGGACCGCTCACATGACCTTCAACATGATTGGACCGCCGCAACTGGCCTTCAGCTTATCTGGACCATCATCCGGGCCTTCGGCTTGACTGAACCGCCTCGCAAGGCCTACAATCTATCCGGTTCTCCTTATGTGTCTTGGCCTTCAGCGCAAAGCATGAACGCATCTGAAACATCCCAAAAATACAAGCCAAAAATTTCATTTTTAACTCATTAATAAAACCATAATTATCTTTCAACATATAAAAATCATAAACTATGTATCTCAAGAATAACATTGTAACATCCCAAAATTCAAGCCCGAAAATTTCATTTTTGAATTAATAATTTAATAAACATTTTACCAAAATATGGTCAAATAACAACACGTTTCAAAATCATAAGGATGTGTCCCAAACTATGACATCAAAAGTAATGAAAATCATATTACAATCCCAGAAACTCAATGCGGAAACCATGTGTGTGTGTGTGTGATCCGCTGCTACACTGCCGGCTCTTTCCCCTTCGACGAAGAGGTACTTGAAACCAAAACCAAAACTGTAAGCACAAAGCTTAGTGAGTTCCCCCATCATACCACATACCATACAAAATCATCGGTATCTTTCAACCGGTAACCTTCATCGCTATCTTTCAACCGGTATCCTTCCTCGGTATCTTTCAACCGGAAACTCTCATCAATATCTTTCAACCGGTAACTGTGGACTATTTCACCCCCCACTACTAGCATACAATAATAGATATAAGCATACAGTCAGGCATATCCGGGTACTGACTTACGCTTTGGTCCTAAGGACCACCGTCAGGGAAACTAATCCCTACTATACGCATAACATATCATACAGATAAATCTCATGACCAAAGCACATAACCAGGCCAAGATAATTATCACAAAGACAATCATCTTCTAAATACTCCTTTTTGGTGGGCCGGCATTGTGGCCTTACACCTACCCCTACTAGAAGGTAACTCACCTCAATGTCGTGCAGTATTTGAATTATCCTCGGCACACAAGTCGACTCCCTTCGGCTCCTCGATCCCTACACGACAACCTTTAAGTCAACGCACAGCACGTGCAACCCTAAACAGAGTTAGTCAAAATCCAGTCAAAGTCAACTTCAAGTTGACCCGACTCGCCGAATTAGGCCGTCAACTCGTCGAGTCCCCAACCCTTTACCCGTCCTTATCAATGACTCGACTCGTCGAGTTCGACATTGACTCGACAAGTTCCTCTCTCATATGAACATCGTATGAACCTCATCCGACTCGCCGAGTTGTATAAACACTCGTTGAGTCCACCTTCATCTGATGAACAAGTCATGTCCTCGACCCAACGAGTTGTATGAACAACTCGTCGAGTTCATCTTCATTCTTAAGAAGATTGCCTTGGACTCGCCGAGTCTGTTCTAGTACTCATCAAGTCCCGTGAACTTCAGGTCTAAAATCACGTCCAATGCATTGGGTAACTCTTTATGTCCGGTTACAACCCTTCTAACACTCAACTGGGTTCCTTTGACCCTCAACAGATATGGGACTCAAATCCTCGGACTCGTCGAGTCCAGGAACGAACTCGCCGAGTCGGTCACGTCCACACTCTAAATCCTCGATTTCTGATGTACAACCTTTGATCAAAAGATAGATCCAAGCTTCTAAAATCGATCTAGCACGTAAAGTTACAAACTTTACGTGCTTGCATGGGACTTTGAGCTCAAAAAGACATAAAACAAGCTCCTATGATGCATGGGACCTTTCATGGGTGCAAAAGCAACCCAAATTTTCCTAGTGACCCCTTTAATGACGTGATTCAGAAGCTTCAACCCCCAACCATGTTTGCAAACATGGTTGGCCACCAAAAATGGCTTATTAAAGCCCTAAATCTCCCCAAAGAGGGTTCTAACAAATGAGTGAGTAAGGTTACAACTTTTTACCTTCAATGAACTGTAGAAGGTGCACAAACTCGGGTTCCCTTGGTCTCTACTTGCTTCCTCAAGATTTTCTCCTTCCTTCTTAAGACCACAAGCACCAAAATCCACCAACAAGGCTTAGATTGCTTCAATAACGGCTAGGATTTCAATGAGAGGTGTTTTGGGAGCATAAGGGACGTTGTGGTTGACATAAAATTGTTTAAATGGGGTGCAAACCCTTGGATTAGGGTTTTTGTCCAGACAGGATCTACTCGTCGAGTCCGGGACCCGACTCATCAAGTTCACTGCTTAAACCCTGCGTCCCATCCTGCTTCTACTCGGCAAGTTGGTCCTTCAACTCGCCGAGTCCAAGGCCAAAAATGCAAAATACTTAGATAAAAATAAAAAGAAATACTTACCAAGAACCAGATGCTACAAACATAACATCTGTCAAATATATCAGAGTATAAACATCCCAGACCGAACAAATGGTGTGTGCACTGCAATCTTCCCGAGCTACTATTTTGAAAACTGAATCACTTGAAATCAAAAGTGAAACTATAAGCACGAAGCTTCGTGAACTCCCACAAACTACAACATAACATACAAAGCACATATCACAAATAACATAACTATAGGACTACTCCCAACTTCATCGGGACGAATCCCGACATCGGCTTACCCGACATCGGAATCCTGTCCGACATCGAGCTCACTGTGGCATCCGACTGCATTGGGCATCAGGCTCACACCGGCATCAGGCTTACCCCGACACATACGCATTATAACATATATCATAAACACATAACATAATCACATAATCTGCATCGGGATTGCCCTAGCATCGGATCGAAGTCCGTAACAACAACATATAACACATAAACTAGCATACATCGGGCTTGCCCCAAAATACATAATACATGGCATAATTACTAACTTACATCGGGATTGCCCCGACATTGGGGTTACCCCGGAACACATAACATATAACATAATCACATATACTGCATCAGGCTTGCCCGACATCGGACCGGAGTCCGGAACACATAGTACATAATCATGCATGAATCACACAGACATCAAGCATACATAACTACTTATCGGGACTGCCCCAACATCGGACCGCATTCTGAAAACATATAAACTGCATCGCACTAACCCCGACATCGGGCTCACCCCTATATACTCTACTACTTAAACGGGTTGGCATTGTGGTCGTAGACCCGTTACTATTGGAAAGAAAACTCACCTCTCAAACTGGATGCTGAAAACTCGGGCGAGGGTATCTCTGTCAACTGCTCCAATGACTCCTCGGCTATTATGACCAAAAATAAACACTTAGTCAAAAACTGAGAATCCATCTAAGGGTAAAATGACTATTTTACCCCCTTTGATCTAAATTGGACCATGACCGAGGTCCAATCCTTTCTAGTCTTTCCAAACTCACTAAGGCCCATTAAAGTCCTCCAATGGCCCAACTTTCTAAATTGGGCCCAACTCCTCAAATGGGCTTTCCACCCAAACCCAAACTAGCCCTTGGGCCCTTAACTGTCTCCTGGTGGCCCATCACGGACCAACATCTGCTAACCCAAGGCCTGGCCCCAAACCGAGGCCCAATAACGTAAAGTCCACAGTCTGAGTGTATGCTGGGTGTACTCTTCTGTACGCTGCACGTACAACTTGCATGGCTTTGTATGTTGCGTGTACTGGCGTGTACGCCCATCGTACTCCCCTGATAAGCCATATTCTTCAAAATTACTTAATCTGTTAAGACACAACTTCCAAACTTCATATCTGAGTCTAATAATCAATCTTAACCCAGAAAATCGATCACTTGATGGCTTGCACCCCACCAAAATGAGATCAACTTGGAAAAATAGCAACTATCTTTATGGAAATGGCTAGATCTCTTGCATGGATGCAAATGGGCCTTAAAGATTGCAACTTTATTGCTCAAGGGACTCAAATAACTTCATGGGTGGCAGCCCTAAGTCCAGAAATGGATTTGCACCATAAAACTCCATTCTTGAAACCAAAAGGGGCCAATATCTATGAGAACCTTGATCTATGATGTAGAAGCACCAAGATGAGAACTTTATACCTTCAATAGGCTGGAAATGATGTAAAACCTCTGGATCTACAAGCTCTTTGCTTCTTCTTTAAACACCTTTGTAACACCGTAAAATTAAAAAAAAAAAAAATTCGCATTTTTTTTAAATACATTTTCCAAACATATTTACTAACAAAATCTCATTGCATCATAACTTTGTTTCATAAAATGGTTCCCAAGATCAAAATACATAAAACCCATGCGTGTGTACGAATCATGCCGGCACTTTCCCGCGATCATCATTGGTAACTGTAACACATAACACATAACACTGTAAGCATACAGCTTAGTGAGTTCCCCAAAATACCATACATAACACATACTAGTCACTCGAGGCTGTAACTTTGTGGGCCCGTGGGCCCTAACTCAGTGGACCCTCTGGTCCTAGCTTTGTGAACCTTCCGGTTCTAACTCTAATATACTTTGATATACACATGACAAAAATCACATAGAAATAATGCAGTGCATCACATCACATAATAGCATACAGTAACTCTATCACATGACTCTAATTACCACTCAAGGTAAAGTATAGTGAGAAGACTTACCTCAGATGTCTCGGTAAATCTCTGACTTGGTAGAAATATGATCTAGCCTCTACCTAATCACATAAAGTAATACTCTCATAAATATAACTCTCAAGACTAGACTCAACCCTCTCTAAGCACCCTCAGAAGGGTAAAAGACCATTTTACCCCTCTTTTGGCTCAAAGGCCCTCATTGTTGACCAAACCCTAAAAGTCAACCAAAGTCAATGGTCAAACTTTGACCCGACTCGTCGAGTGCACTTGGGTAACTCGGCGAGTCCACACGTGTCCACTAACTCCCTAGTCTCACTTGGCATGTCGAGTCCCTTCCCTTGCTCGACGAGTCACACCTGAAATGAATCGTGGGGCTACCCCGACTCAACTCGCCGAGTCTCAAGATCAACTCGGCGAGTTCCATCTTGAACTCCAGTCCTCTAATTCCTCTCTGACTCACTGAGTTATTCCCCTAACTCGGTGAGTCTACTCACTGAGTGATTTACGGGAAACCCTAACCCTACTCGTTGAGTCCGATCTTTGGACTCGACGAGTTCATGCCATGCAAAAACTCCATTGACCTCCTGAGGTCAGATCTGTTCCTTAAACCCATAGATCTGACCTTCCCAAGGATGATAATCACGTAAAGTTCATACCTTGACACTCATATAACATCTAGATGGTCCTACTTGGTGATTTAGCCCCAAAAATAAACTCCTAAGTTCATGGCTCCCAAAATAACTCATAAAGCTCCAAGGGTTAAGGTCTCTGGACCTCTTTGAGTCCAGATCCAAAGAATAAATTCAAGAATGGACCAATTGCTCCACATATCCATTCTCTAAAAGGGTTAGAAAACCCTAACTCTAAGAATCAACACCAAAACCGAAGAAGGACTGAATAAATACCTCAAGATGAAGTCTCTAAACTCTGAAATCACAAGATCCGCTCCTCCTTCAGCCTCCTCTTGCCTTGGTCACCTCCCTTTTGCAATCACACCAACAAAATGATCAAAAGTGGCCTCTCCTCCCTCACAAATGCTCTAGATCTCTTAGGGTCTCTCTCTGGAGTTTGGTAGCCTCAAATAACTGCCCTAAGGGCCTTTAAATAGGTGCCAAACCCGGGAAATTAGGGTTTCATTAAACGGCATGGACTCGCCGAGTCCACTCATGGACTTATCGAGTCCGATCATGAACCCGGATGAGAATCCGCGACCCTACTCTCGGCGATTCTAAGCACCAACTCGCCGAGTCCCTCAACAAATCCCAAAATAAATGAATAAAAATAATATACTTGGGAATCCGGATGTTACAACCTTATTCTTCAAAAAGTCCAAAATCTCTTGAGATACCCAATTCCCATCTAATGTAATATTAGATGTTGAATTCAATGTGGAAAACTTACTATTTAAAGATCAGAACACATCATTGTTATCATCCTAAGGTATGTGTTTAGTACTTCAAGTAAAGGAGGCTGAAATTTTATTTCTTAATAGTTCTTTGTAAAATTACATTTGTAGGTGCAAGGACAAAAGAAATACCTATATAAGCATGAAGTTTAGTTGCTTCAAGAAGTTGGGACTTGACTTTGATATGCTTATTGAAGGATGGGACACAAGCTAGTAAAATGTAGTGTCAAGTTAAAATTATGAGAACGTAAATTGTTGTATATTATCTTCATGCATGCACTTGGATAGAAAGGGTTCAATCCTTAGTGACACCCTGATACTTGAATTTTTGGAATGAGTAATATATTAATGTGAAATTCAATTGTCACGATATTTCATTTATGCATCATTTTGTTGTTCTTATGTTTTGTTTTTAAGTTAATCAAGATTAAACTTAAATGGGGGGGGGGGGGGGGGGGTGTTTGTTGGTGAATTGTTTCACTAAGTGTATCTAAGTGTAATGGATTGACTTGTTGACAAAAATCAATCTTGATGAATATTAAACAAGTAAGGAAGGAGTGAAGTACACACTTATTTAAGTTTATTCAAGATTTTAAGTAAGAGCTAAATTGATTTCGGAATTGGTTTTAAGTTGGAACAATTTTTTTTTTTTTTTGGAATAAGTGTTGAATCGAAATTGAGATCGGAGTATAGTTGATTTCAAACCAATACTAAGTTTGTAATTTGAAGTGATGTGAATGCGATCAGATGCGAATGCGATTCCGAAATACTAGATGTAAATGCTCTTTCGCAACAATAGTATGTTACTGTTCAATTGTGATCAATCACAACTAGTTGTAACACAACATTTTGGAACTTCCGCATCAAGTTGGATGGTACTGTTCATTTCGCATCAGAATAATCATTGATGGTTCGCATCGCTATGATCCATATAGGACCGCATCACAACGGTTCATTGAAACAATCGCAACGAACTTGTTTTCACAACCATGAATCGCATCAAGCTTGCGTCAAAACACGTGCTGGTGAGTATTATATTCAACGGTTAAAACGATTGTTCTGTGTCATGTTTGACTAAAAGGTGGATATTCATCAGTTAAATTTATTTTCCAGCGGTTAAAAACCCGTTTTGTGTCAGTTTTTGAACATTGCAATTGTCTTGTGATGGCTTTCAACTAGTTGACATATTTAAGTAATTTTTTGATTAAATTCAAATGGTATGGTACTTTACGTTGAAGAACTCAACGGATAAAACAAAAATTCTCATTCTCTTTCTTGTTCTCAAACTTCTGAGTATTACCGAATTAAGGATTTGAAAGTACTACCAAAATGCTTCGATTGAAAGTGTAAATCACGATCTCATAATTTACAAATGCTTTAATCCCAAACATAGAAATAGAAACATAGTTCTAACAAATGACAATAAAGGCCCTACACTATACGAGATATTAAAATAAATGCAATACAATCTAACACAATAAGATATTATTTTTAGTTGATTTTGCCGTGTAGATATATACTTTTATAACTATATTATTTAAAATATATTTATTCAATTTGAATCAAATAATAGAATGACACAAAAGAGTGAAAGACAAGATTACAATCATAAAATGATAGCAAGCTAAACGTGTGGGTTACGATAGAAAAGAAATGTTAATGTTTTAAAGATGCATCTTTAAAACCAAACCAAACTTCATAATAAGGACAGGAGCGTGTCACAAATATACAAACAAAGGTAGTTATATGACCGGCAACCGGCTAATGTAGGTGAATAAAAGGCCGTTAGAAGTGGATCAGTAATTTGTCGTTTTGTCCACGTCATCTCTTTTTCCACTTGTATTTAATTAATTAAAGTTGGCACTATATCCGATTCAATCCTGTTTTACAGTACAAGTGCAGTCCAGCCTGGCCAACCGTACTCGAAATATTCATCCTTATCCTTCCCTCTCTTCTTCATTCCAATTAGAGAAAAAAAATATATAAGAAAATTTAAATAAATATATAAGAATACAAGATATTATTATGAGCATTTAAATAAACAACAATAATTTTTTTTATTTAGAATATATAGCTTTGCATTTTTTTTAATAACATGTTTTGAAAACAAGTATTTGGTTTAGGTAGTGTAGAATGGATCAATTATCTTAAATTTTAATTTCTTTAAACGATGTAATCATATTTAAAGTAATCTACTAAACTATTAAAACATTGTATATTAATACAATAATATATTAATAAATTACAATGATAGTAAGTTAACAAGTAAAAATTATATTTTTACTAGAGAAAAGGAATATTACCGGATGCAAATAAGTTTTCCCACAAAAAAAAAATAGAATTATATATTTAAAAATAGTAAAATATTAACACTAAAAAATAAATAATTATATACAAATAAAAATCATACCTTTCATTCAACTAAGCAAAAATATTACATTTCAAACAATAAACTTCATATCCTAAATAATTTATTACGGAAAATAGCATTTTTTTTAAAAAAAAAAAAATTCTAAATGGGAAGTATATTAGTTTCGTGAGACAATTGAAGCACTCACATAGTGCCACGTGTCATGTGTACAGCTGTAAACCTGTACAACCTCTCAACTGTCTTCTTCAATTCCCGTAACTATAACGTCTTTTGAATTCCACACCCTCTATATAAACCAAACCTTCCATCATTACCCAGTTCATCTTCCATTTTTCACCATAAATCTCTCATGGATCCCACTACAAAACATGTTGATCGTATAAAGGGACCATGGAGCAGCGAAGAAGACGAGTTATTGTGTAAGTTAGTAAGTCAACACGGAGCACGGAGCTGGACATCGATTAGCAAGTCGATTCCAGGGAGATCTGGTAAATCATGTCGTCTCCGTTGGTGTAACCAGCTGTCGCCGGAGGTAGAACATCGGCCGTTCACTGTAGAGGATGATGAGGTTATCATGAAGGCGCATGCTCAGTTCGGGAACAAATGGGCTACGATCGCTAGGTTGCTCAACGGACGTACGGATAACGCCGTTAAAAACCACTGGAATTCGACGTTGAAGCGCAAGTATGCGGCGGCGGACGGCGGAGATGAAGGTGAGAGATATCCGCGGATGATGAAGATGACGGAGAAAGATGTCAATGCGAAGGTGGTTGCGGTTACGATTACGAACTCTGGTAGTTTATCCGGATCAGATGTGTGCGATTCAGATAACAATATTCCGGCACCGTCTGCCGGAGAAACATGTATAACGTCACCGGGATTTGGACAGAAGGTTGAAATGGATCCTCCGACGGCGTTAACTCTGGCGTTACCTGGAACAGGTTCGTATTCGTATGAGATCTGTAATGAAGTGAAGAAGAAGATCAATGCGACGTCGTTTAGCAATGAGATTCTTTCAGTGATGCAGGAGATGGTACGTAATGAAGTGAGGAAATACATGGAGTGTGAAGAAGGGTTGATGCAAGTGTGAAACAAAAGTGATTAATTTTGTTAAATTTAAAAACTAATAGTGAATATATAGAGCTTGTTGTTCGATTCAAATTATTCTTGAGTTAACATGAAGAGAACGAGTTTTTGATCAAGGATTTTGGGGACTGAGTTATAGATGTAAGGATTGGAATATTAGAATTAAGGGTTTAAGCATGGAAAATATAGCCTAGTTTTCTAATTATTTTTAAAATTTTATTTAAAAAACTTAAGAAATAATCCAAACAACCATTAAAACTGATTTATAAGGATAATATATTTTTTGATTCCTAAAAATTTGGTCACTTGAGTTTATTTTATTTAATTTTTTTGTTAACATGTTAAATTATATAAATTGACAGAAAAAAATGATTTAATAAAGTAATATATATATTTTTCATTTTATATACATTTCTTAAAAATTTGGTCGCTTGAGTTTATTTTAATTTATTTTTATTTGTTAACTTGTATAAATTGCCTGGAAAAAATAATTTAATAAAGTAATATATTTTTTATTTTAGTCCTTAATATTTTTGAATATGTTTAGTGATTAATATTTTTTTTTTGGAAAATCTCCGGAAAAATCTCAATATTTTAGCGTAATTTACGAAAAAATCCAAAACTAAAATTCGTTTATGAAAGTCTCAATTACTGGTAAAAATGACGATTTAATATTATTTTCCCGATTTACCAGTTTCATTACTTACTCGGTTTAATAAAATCTCATTATTTTACTATAATTTACGAATAAATCCCAAATTATAGTAATTAATTGGACTTTAATGAAAATTATAGTAAAATAATATAACTTTAATGAAACCGAGTAAGTATGAAAACCGATAAACCAGAATAAAAGGGTCAAATCGTGATTTTCTTCGGTAATTGAGATTTTTTCATAAACCAATTTTAATTTGAAAATTTTTCATAAATTAGGGTGAAATATTATGATTTTTCCGATTTTTTTTTTTCAAAAATAAGTTTTTTTTTTGTTGTATTCATTAAGTAGTTATGAATTATTTTTTTTAGTTTTTTCTTACAACATGTTACATGTGACAATTATTGATGAGATACTTGTGACTGTTGATGCTTATGTTCATCGCGATCTCGACTGTTTGGTTACGTAAGTATTGTGGTTTGGTTTAGGTTTTGTATTTTTAATGTGGTAACTTCTTCATACGAATTAAATTTTAGAGTAAATTACTGAAATCGTCCTTACGGTTTGGTCAAAATTGTAAGTTTGGTCTCTAACTTTTTTTTTTTTTTTTTTTTTTTTTTTTTTTTTTTACACTAGGA
This sequence comes from Lactuca saligna, assembly GCF_052625555.1. Lineage (NCBI taxonomy): Eukaryota > Viridiplantae > Streptophyta > Magnoliopsida > Asterales > Asteraceae > Lactuca > Lactuca saligna. The sequence goes on from NC_136425.1 coordinate 179,805,658, forward strand.
TCTGAGTAATTTAACAAAATCAAACCACAGGGACGATCCAAATCTAAAAAAAAGTTAGAGACCAAACGTGCAATTTTGATCAAACCATAGAGACGATTTCAGTAATTTACTCTACAATTTAACAATAAAGTGTAATGTCCAACTAATACCCAACATTTACAAAATTAACGTTTAACTTCGTACCAAACTTGTATATGAAGATGAAACCCGAAATGTAAAGTAAGACTACAAATAGGAGTCAACTAAGCATATCAAGGAAAGACGAAAGGACTATAAACTAGTTTTACAAGTAAATATGGCAAAGTGCCAAAGTATAAAACACTAAACTAGTTTTATAATATGGAAAAGTATATGTTACAACCTAAAATTTTAAAACATAAGTAAAACAACTCAAAACCTTTTTATTAAAAAGATCATAGTCATGGATTTATTTTAAATATTAGGAAAACAAGACACTTTAGCGGAATTTTTTAAAACATAATTATTTTTTTATGAGAATAGTCATAATATGTTGGAGTCTTCTCACGATCAAATGAATTACTTGGAAAATATTTAATCAACATCTGTAAGCATAAACCTTAGTGACTTCTCCTAAATACCAACATCACAATACACATACAATTGCATACAAACAGAGGCTATCAGCTCTAGTGATGACCCTTTTAAACAAGTAACGACTAACACTTCTAGTGCACGTCTATTCACAACTAACAACTCTAGTGCATGTCTAGTCATCCTAACTGTTAACGACTATAGCACACGTCTAACCCTGGACACGAGTAACCTAGGCTCTCAGCTCTAGTGCGAATCCACCATCAACTCCCAAACATAACATATCAACATAACATATAATCAAACAATCAACATACAATAGACTCTACTAGCCTATTCATACAATTAATACACTATAGTATCAATACATCATATCATGCAAATGACATATACTGTAATACATAGTATAGTGAGATAACTCACATGAATAGTCTCAAAACAACTAAATAGGTTGGTTTGCAGACGGCTCAACCAACACGTAACAACCTATAGTATTGTACTGGTTACTGACTATCTAAGCAAAACAATTAATGTTTAGATCTTTCACTAATCCTACAAATATTGGATTGACTATCAAATAAGGATTAACCAATCAAGATAGTCGGATACCTTTGAAAATTTCAAAGAGTATCAAAACGAAGTAGAGAATCAATTGGGCAAGAAGATAAATGTTCTCCAACCTGACAGGGGATGAGAGTACTTAGTATCGAATTCAACGATTATCTTAGAAATTGTGGAATAGTTTCACAATTGGGTCCTCCAAGGACAATACAACCTAATGGTGTTGCTAAAAGGAGAAATCGAACTTTATTGGACATGGTTCGATCTATGATGAGTCTTACGTCATCACTAACAATATTTTGGGGGTATGCACTTGAAACAACAACCCATATCTTAAAGTTTGTTCCAAATAAGAAGGTTTCAAAGACACCTCATGATATGTGGATTGGAGAAGTTCCTTCACTTAATCATATTAAGGTCTAGGGTTGTGAGGTTTTCGTTCGACGCAAAACCCAAGATACACTTGAATCTAGATATGAGAAGTGTTGCTTTGTCGGTTATCCACAAAAGGTTGTTGGATATTTGTTTTATAGACTTAGTGAACATATGGTGTTTATAGCTCGAAATAAGTGTTCCTTGAGAAAGAGCTTATATCTCAAGAATTCAGTGAGAGTCAAATTGACCTTGAAGAAATTCAGGATTCAACCGACAATAAACCTATAGTTGAAAATTGCTCTCAACCAGAGATTGAGAAACTAGTTGAGTGACATGATATATCCTTACCTCTTCGTAGATCTGATTGAGTTAACAATCCTCCCGAGTTTTATGGTTTTTATATAACCATGGAAGGAAACACGTTGATTAGTTATACAATGTTGGTCAATCAGGATGAGCGAACTAACTACAAGGAAGTAATGGCAAGAGATCGCCCAATGGAGAGAGGCATGGACAACGAAGTTCAGTCCATGATGAATAACCAAGTTTGGAATGTAACACCCGAATTTATGGTATGTAATTGAAATATGGTCTTTTTTCCTTTTCTTATGAGGTACTCGATGAGTCAGTGGCTCGACTCGTCGAGTAGAGACGCAATTTCCTCACGTTTTTAGCGGGCGAGTCGACGAGTCTATAATCCGAACCCGGCAAGTCCGCTAGGTTGGATGAAACCCTAAATCCCAGGGTTTGTATCCTATTTAAGCGTAATTATAGTGTCCCACCCCAGCCTCCAGCACCTTTAGAGCATTTCTATGTAAAACCCTAGTCCCTATTGTTGAGCTTGAGTGTTTTGTGATAGCTTGGGAGATGTAGAAGAGAAGGAGGGAAAGAGGATCAATAGAAGAGGAAGGAGATCCAAGAACTAGCTTCCACCTGCTTCATATTCTGGTAATAAAGTTATTACCTTGCTTATTATTCCATTAAACCCTCTTTTATGCTTGTTTAAGCTTCTCTTGGAATTTTGTTTGATTCAAACTCGAATTTGAACTCTCCTTTGGATGGAAACCATAGATCTGGACATTATTGAGCTCCATATAGCCTTGTTCCAAACCCTATGTGCTTATTGTTGGAGGATTTTGGTGTTTAATCCCCATTCTCTTGTGCATGCACGTAAAGTTGGAAACTTTATGTGTAAAACCAGCCCTAGAAGCCCAAATCTATGAATTGGAAGCAATGCAACTGACTAGAATCGACTGTATAGTATTAACATGCATGAGACTCGACGAGTCGTCCTTAGGACTCAGCGAGTCGGTTCATGCTCAAGAACAGACTTGACGAGTTGTTCATACAACTCGGCGAGTCACAGACTGGACGTGTTCATATGATGAAGGAGAACTCGACGAGTTGTTCATACAACTCGGCGAGCCGGATGAAGTTAGACTCGATGTTAGTATCAAAGAAGAACTCATCGAGTCTTTGCCAAACTCGACGAGTAAAGGATTAGAATGGATGATAAGGACTCGGCGAATTGGCGGCCCAACTCGGTGAGTCCGGTCAACTGAAAGTTGACTTTGACCTGAAAGTTGACTTCGACTAGGAAGTTTACTTTGACCTGGATGCTGACTTTGACCAAGGGTAAAATAATCATTTCACCCTGAGATTAGTTATCAGTATTTGATTTAGTGCTTATGGGATTTGTAGTCGAGGAGTTTCGGAGCAGCAGTTAGGCAGTTTCAGATTTAGCATCTCAGCAAACAGCGTTACGAGGTGAGTTTCCTTCCAGTAGGAACGGGTCTACGGCCACAATGCCAACCCGTTTAGTTAGCAGTAGTTCCGGACTTCAGTCTGATGCAGTACTTCAGTGTGCTTGATGTGTTTGTGATTCGAGCATATATTTGTGCTATGTGTCCCAAACTTCGGTGTGATGCATTATGTAGTATTTGTGTTTATGCTAGTAGTTATGATTATGCTATGTTATGTTCAGTCAGTTCCGGACTTTGGTCTGATGCAGATAGCAAGGCTCTGGTTAGTTCCAGACTTCGGTTCAATGCAGTTTCCAGACTACGGTCCAATGCAGAGGGCAATGCCCTGGTTAGTTCCGGACTTCGATCCGATGAAGAGGGCAAGGCCCTGGTTAGTTCCGAACTTCGGTCCGATGTAGTTTCCGGACTACGGTCTGATGTAGTGGGCAAGGCCCACTAGTTGCTTTATATGTTATTGTATGGTATGTGGTATTTTGGGGGAGCTCACTAAGCTTTGTGCTTACAGTTTCAGTTTTTGGTTTCAGGTACTTCCGCAAGTAAGGGGAAGAGCTCGGGATGATGGCATGACACACACCACAACTTCAGTTTATCCTGGTAGTTTTATTCGGATGTTTTGATATGTTTTGACATTAGTTGATTTGATACACTCACTTTTACATTTGAGACATGTGATTTGTGATTTTAGTATATGATGATTAATTTCATGGTTTTAGTAATGTTTTAAAATAAAAAAATTTGGGTTATATTTTTGGGATGTTACAAGTTGGTATCAGAGTGTTGGTTTGAGGGATTCAGGCACATTCTCGAGTGTGTCTGAACTCAAACTAAGGAAATGGTATAAGGTTTTCAAAAGAAAAACATTTTTGAAAGAAACTTTTGAAAAGAAACCTAAAAGGAAAAGAGTTTTTGAAAAAGGAAAAAGGGTGTGGTGCATGCGATCAGCCGAGCTCAAGTAAGTACTCCCAAACTACCCATATAGGTTTATGTTATGATTATCAGTTTCAATTTAAGTAGAACAACATGCTAGAATAGGACTAAGGATCTAGGAGGATGCCTTATATGCCTGCTATATGTGTTTTAGCTTTATGAGAATTGCATACTAGTATTGATTAGGCGGTAGTAGGATAGCCTGTTTAGGTTATGCCTAAAAGTATGAGCTTAGTGTTGTATGCTAGTACAGTTTCTTGTTATGAGGATAGATTTGGTTGATATGTTAAGTTACATGCAATCAGGGTTGAATAATCTCAGAGTGTTGGATTTGACCCTAATGCGCAACTCTTGTCTGAGTCCTAACCGTTGTAAGGATGAGTCCCTTACCCGAAGGATTATCTGAGCCTCGTTGCATGTGATGGTATCCATGTGCTGGATAATTGGCATTACAATGAGGCCTTCAGTTGCTGAGCATTGGGTGCGGGTTGGAAGTTCCCTAGGGCAAGCCTAGGATGAGAGTAGCAGAGATCAGTAGTTGCAAAAGGGACTTGGTGGACTCAAGGCAGTTCTTGAGGAAAGTACGGAGAGATGTGGAAGGTAGTAGGGCTCGTACTACTAAAAGCAGAGGATCCGTACTTGAACCAAGGAAGGCTAAGGCAAGACCATGAAACTTGTAGTAGTAGCGATCCCTCGAGATATCTTAGTATTCCTAACATTTGTCATTATGTGTTTTCAAAATGGTGGTTTTGCGCTCTAGGCCAACAGTCGGCAGTTCTAGAGCTGGCGAGCGATCAAGATCGGGCTTGGGGGCCGAGCATCCTGATGAGCAAACCAGGGAGTTCCTCTCCTCAGAGGTTACTCGTATCATACTTGAGTAGACTCCTGTGATCTTCGGTATGATCAAGGAGGGTATTATGGAGTTGATGGATGAGAGATTGAGCACATTCCATGCTGAGGTGGCAGCTATGAAGGGGTCGCGTACACTTACTTTCAAGGATTTCCGAGCCTGTGGAGCTCCAGACTACCATGGGGTGCAAGACCCCATAGCGAGTACTAGGTGGTTGGTAGATGTCACCAACGCATTCCGCACCAGCAGATGTCCTGAGGGGGACAAGGTCAGACTAGCATCCTGTCTTCTGAAGGACAGGGCACGAGATCGGTAGGAGGAGATCGGGCATGTTATTAGGGATGACGCAGCTCTTGGTGCGATGACTTGGGGCTGATTTTACTACCAGGTTCAAAGCTGAGTTTGAACCAGTTATTGAGGTGCAATAGTTAGCTAGGGAGTTTCAAGATCTCACTCAGACTACAGAGACAGTGGCGGAGATTACCGCCAAGTTCAGGGAGAGGGCTCTTCTTGTTCCTCGGTACGCAATTGACGAGGAAATGAAGAATGTCCATTATCATGAGATGTTGCAGAGTGATATCTGCCAGTTTGTGGTCTAGTCAAGTTGTAAAACGCTGGATGATATGATTGCGAGGGCTCGTGAGAGGGAGATAGATCTAGAGATGGAGAGGAAGAGGAAGCCAGCGGTGGCTTCTGGTACAGGGAGTTCGGGTAAAAGGCCCAAGGTATCGGATCATAGGTCCATGGGACAGCAGAGCCACAGTCGGTGTGGAAAGTGTGGGAGATTGCACGATGGGGCGTGCAAGGTAGGGAGTCCCAGTTTGCTACAAGTGCGGCCGAACCGGACATATGAGCAGAGATTATACAACTACTACCACCACCACCATAACATTTGATCTGATTTGTTTCCATTGCAATCAGAAGGGACATAAAAAGTCCCAGTGTCCGATTTTAGCAGCAACATGGAAGGTGGCGGCACGTGCCCCTGCTACATTGAGGATTACAGACGACCGTCAGGGCCAGGGTGAGGCGCCAGTGGCGAAGAGTAGAGCTTTCCAGATAACAGCAGAGGAGGCGCAAGCGAATCCTGATGTGGTGACGAGTATATATTTTCCTCTTACCTCTTTATAGATATTGATTGTTTCTCATGGTTATATGTTTTCGTATAGGGGCGTCCTTAGTGAACGACATTTCAGCTACAATATTGTTTGACTCGCGGGCTACCCGATCATTTGTTTCACTTGAGCTTAGCAAGAGGTTTAGCAGAGCTTCGGGGGAGCTGGATTGTCCACTTGAGGTTGAGATAGCGGATGACAGGACTGTTAGGGTCGCGAGAGTACATAGAGGCTGTTCGCTGAAGTTATTTGATGAGCAGTTTTCAGTGGATTTGGTTGATATTCCCCTGCGAGGGAATAAAGTTATAGTGGGTATGGATTGGCTGAGCCCTAATGGGGTAGTGATTGATTGTGAGCTGCAGTTAGTGAAGGTTCGCACTCCCAATGGGGGATAGTTAGTGATTCAGGGCGAGAGGCCACAACGTGGACCAATTCTTTGTTCAGCAGCGAGAGCAAGGCGCTACGTTCAGCAGGGTTGCGTAGGGTACATCACCTATGTCTTAGATGCCCGGGAGAAGGGTAAGGCGATAGTTGATGATGTACTGGTAGTGCGAGAGTATCCGGACGTATTTTTGGAGGACTTACCTGGGATACCTCCGGAAAGACAGGTCGAGTTTCGGATTGACTTGGTTCCGGGTGCGGCTCCGATAGCCAAGGCACCATATTGGCTGGCTCCTCCAGAGATGTAGGAGTTGTCTACGCAGCTACAGGAACTGCTAGATAAGGGATTCATCAAGACGAGTAGTTCACCATAGGGAGCCCCGATCCTGTTAGTGAGGAAGAAGGATGGGTCGCACCGTATGTGTATAGATTACCAGGAGCTGAATAAGGTAACGGTGAAGAATCGTTACCCACTCCCGAGGATAGATGATTTTTTTGACCAGCTTCAAGGAGTATCTTGGTTCTCCAAGATTGATCTACGGTCAAGATATCACCAGATGTAGGTCAGGGATGAGGATGTGCAGAAGACCGCTTTTAGGACCCGCTATGGTCATTATGAGTTTGTGGTGATTCCGTTCGGGCTCACCAACGCACTAGCTACGTTCGTGGATCTCATGAGCCGCGTATGCAGAACGATGTTGGATTGGTCAGTGATAGTGTTCATTGATGACATCTTGGTTTATTCCAAGACTCAGGAGCAGCACGAGGAGCACCTGAGAGAGGTGCTAGAGACGCTGAGGAGGGATAGAATTTTCGCGAAGTTCTCCAAGTGTGAGTTCTGGTTGCGCGAGGTGTAGTTCCTTGGACACATCGTCAATTAGAAGGGTATACTAGTAGATCCAACCAAAATAGAGGTTGTGATGCAGTGGGAGGTCCCGAGGTCTCCAACTGAGATTCGGAGCTTCCTAGGACTGACAGGGTACTACAGGAGATTCATCCAGGATTTCTCCAAGATAGCAGTTCCGCGTACCCGACTGACCAAGAAGTCGGTGGTGTTTTGCTGGGGGCCTGAGCAGCAGGCAGCATTTGAGACCCTCAGACAGAGATTGTGCGAGGCGCCAATTCTTACCCTGCCAGAGGGGGTAGATGATTTTGTAGTCTACTGTGACGCTTCGATCACAGGTATAAGAGAGGTTTTGATGAAGCGAGGCCATGTAATAGCTTACACCTCTAGACAGTTGAAGCCTCACGAGGCTAACTATCCGACACATGACTTGAGGTTGGGGGCAATAGTGTTTTCCCTCAAGATATGGCGGCATTACCTCTATGGGGTCCGTTGTACGATTTACACGGATCATAAGAGTTTGAGGTACCTTATGGATTAGCCAAATCTGAATATGAGGCAGCACCGATGGTTAGACGTGGCAAATGATTATGACTATGAGATCCTTTATAATCCGGGCAAGGCCAAAGTAGTGGCCGATTCCCTAAGCCGCAAGGCGGTAGCAGCCCTGATCAGGGATATATATCTGAGGATGACAGTGAGAACTCCATTGTTGGAGAGGATTAAAGAGGCACAGGTTGAGGGCCTGAAGGAGGAGAGGCAGAAGTGCAAAAGGATTGTGGGCCGAGTAGCTTCCTTCGACTATGAAAATCGAGGATTGTTGACCCTTCATGGGAGAGTTTGGGTACCATACTGGGGAAAAGTACGACCCGATTATTGGTGGCCCTGCATGAAGCGGGGAGTAGCTTGGTATGTGGAGAGATGCTTGACCTGCAGGAAGGTCAAGGCGGAGCATCAGAGACCCACGGAAAGATGCAACCGTTAGACATTCCCGTGTGGAAATGGGAGGATATCACTATGGATTTCATCACTAAGCTTTCCAGGACCGCACGTGGAGTTGATTCGATTTGGGTCATAGTGGATCGGCTGACCAAGAGCGCACATTTCATACTAACTCAAGAGAGCATATCACCCGAGAATATAGCCGATATTTATGTGCACGAGGTAGTGGCACGACATGCAGTGCCTGTATCAGTAGTATCAGATCGAGACGTCCGGTTCACTTCCAGGTTTTGGAAGCGGTTTCATGATGAAATGGGGACTCATATTCACTTGAGCACCACTTTCCACCCTCAGACGGATGGGCAAAGCGAGAGGACGATTTAGACTCTCGAGGATATGCTTCGGGCATGCGTCCTAGACTTTGGTGGCAGTTGGGATACGTATCTTCAGTTAGCGGAATTTTCATATAATAACAGTTACCACGACAACATTGACCACCCTCCCTTCGAGATACTCTACGGGAGGAAATGTAGGACCCCGGTATGTTGGGGCAAGGTTGGTCAGAAAGTGATCGGGAGTACCGAGGTGGTGCTCAGGACCACATAGTTGATCCAGCAGGTCCGTAGTAGACTGCAGACTGCATAGAGACGGCAGAAGAGTTACACCGATAAGGCGTTCGAGTTTGGAGTTTTAGGTGGACGATATGGTCCTCCTGAAAGTGTTACCTTGGAAGGGTGTCGTCAGGTTCCGAAAGAGAGGCAAGTTGGGCCGCAGATTCATTGGTCCCTTTAGGGTTTTGGCCTGGGTGGGTCGGGTTGCTTACCGTTTGGATCTCCCAGCAGAGCTTAGCCAGATCCACAACACTTTCCATGTTTCTTAGTTACGTAAGTGTTTGGTAGACGAGTCAGCAGTAGTACCATTGGAGGGTTTTTCAGGTTGATAGCAGCTTGAATTATATCGAGAGACCAGTTGCGATCTTAGATCGAAAGACAAAGACCTTGAGGAACAAGGTGGTTCAGTTAGTGAGGGTGCAGTGGCAGCGTCGGAAGGGTTCAGAGTGGACGTGGGAGATTGAGGAGGAGATGAGGGAGCACTATCCGATGCTATTTTTGGGATTGGTAGCAGCAGACCTTGAGGACGAAGTCTAATATAAGTGGGGGAGATTTGTAACGCCCCAATTTCTGGTATGTAATTTAAATATGTCTTTTTCCCTTTCTTAAGAGGTACTCGACGAGTCAGTGGCCCGACTTGTCGAGTAGAGACGCGATTTGCTCGCATTTTTAGCGGGTGACTCGACGAGTCCATATTTCGGACTTGGCGAGTCCGCTAGTCTAGATGAAACCCTGAATCCCAGGGTCTATATCCTATTTAAATGTCATTATAGCCTCCCACCCCAGCCTCAGCACCTTTAGAGCATTTCTCTGTAAAACCCTAGTCCCCATTGTTGAGCATGAGTGTTTTGTGATAGCTTGGGAGTTGTAGAAGAGAAAGAGGGAAAGAGGATCAATAGAAGAGGAAGGAGATCCAAGAACTAGATTCCATCTGCTTTATATTCTGGTAATAAAGTTATTACCTTGCTTATTATTCCATTAAACCCTCTTTTATGCTTGTTTATGCTTCTCTTGGAATTTTGTTTGATTCAAACTTGAATTTGAACTCTCCTTTGGATGGAAACCATAGATCTAGTTATTATTGAGATCCAGGAGCTCAACATAGCCACCTTTATGCAAATATAGCCTTGTTCCAAACCCTAAGTGCTTACTGTTGGAGGATTTTGGTGTTTAAGCCCCATTCTCTTGTGCATGCACGTAAAGTTGGAAACTTTACGTGTAAAACCAGCCCTAGAAGCCCAAATCTATGAATTAGAAGTAATGCAATCAACTAGAATCAACTGTATAGTATTAGCATGAATAAGACTTGATAAGTCGTCCTTAGGACTCGGCGAGTCGGTTCATGCTCAAGAACAAACTCGACGAGTTGTTCATACAACACGGCGAGTCACAGACTGGACGTGTTCGTATGATGAAGGAGAACTCGACGAGTTGTTCATACAACTCGGCGAGTCAAATGAAGTTAGACTCAATGTTAGTATCGAAGAAGAACTCGTCGAGTCTTTGCCAAACTCGACGAGTAGAGGATTAGAATGGATGATAGGGACTCGGCGAGTTGGCGGCCCAACTCGGCGAGTCCGGTCAACTGAAAGTTGACTTTGACCTGGATGCTGACTTTGACCAGGGGTAAAATAGTCATTGTACCCTGAGATTAGTTATCAGTATTTGATTTAGTGCTTATGGGATTTGTAGCCGGGGAGTTTCGGAGCAGCAGTTAGGCAGTTTCAGATTTAGCATCTCAGCAGTCAGCGTTACGAGGTGAGTTTCCTTCTAGTAGGAACGGGTCTACGGCTACAATGCCGATCCATTTAGTTAGCAGTAGTTCTGGACTTCGGTCCGATGCAGTAGTTCAGTGTGCTTGATGTCTTTGTGATTCGAGCATATCTTTGTGTTGTGTGTCCCGAACTTCGGTGTGATGCAGTATGCAGTATTTGTGTTTATGCTAGTAGTTATTATTATGCTACGCTATGTTCACTCAGTTCCGGACTTCGGTCCGATGCAGATGGAAAGGCCTTGGTTAGTTGCAGACTTCGGTCCGATGCAGTTTCCGGAATACGGTCTGATGCATAGGGCAAGGCCCTGGTTAATTCCGAACTTCGGTCCGATATAGTTTCTAGACTACGGTCCGATTGCATAGGGAAAGGCCCTAGTTAGTTCCGGACTTCGGTCTGATGCACTTTCCGGACTACGGTCCGATGCAGTGGGCAAGGCCCAATAGTTTCTTTGTATGTTATTATATGGTATGTGGTAGTTTGGGGGATCTCACTAAGCTTTGTGCTTACAGTTTTAGTTTTTGGTTTCAGGTACTTACGCAAGTAAGGGGAAGAGCTCGGGATGATGGCATGGTACACACCACAACTTCAGTTTATCCTGCAAGTTTTATTCGTGGTTTAATATGTTTTGACATCAGTTGATTTGATACACTCGCTTTTACATTTGAGACATGTGATTTGTGGTTTTATTATATGATGATTAATTTCATGGTTTTAGTATTGTTTTAAAACAAAAAAATATTGGGTTGTGTTTTTGGGATGTTACATGGAATTTGGTTGATCCAACACATGGTCTTAAGATAGTAGACTGTAAATAGATCTTCAATAAGAAGACCAACATGGATGTGAATATATACACATTAAAAGCTAGGTTGGTGACAAAAGGTTACACTAAGACTCAAGAAATTGATTATGAGGAAACGTTATCACCAGTAGGCAACATTAAGTCTATTAGGATACTATTTCTATAGCCGCCTTATATGATTATGATGTATGAAAAATGGATGTTAAAACAGTTTCCTTAACGGGAAACTTTCAGAGGATGTATACATGACATAACCTAAAGGGTTTAAAGATGCTAAGTATCTAGATAGAGTGTGTAAGCTTGAAAGGTCTATCTATGGATTTAAATAAGCATCAAGAAGCTGAAATTTGTTCTTCCATGAAAACGTCAAAGAGTATGATTTTTCTAGAAGACTATATGAGTCATGCGTGTATGTCAAAGCTAGTGGGAGTGTCATTGTCTTCTTGTTGTTGTATGTAGATGACATACTACTCATAAGACACAATGTACCTGAATTACAAAGTGTAAAAGCTTGTCTCGGAAAATGTTTTGCTGTGAAGGACATAGGGGAAACAATATATATATATATATATATATATATATATATATATATATATATATATATATATATACTTGGTATAAGAATCTATACAAATAGATCTAAATATTTAATAGGACTTAGTCAGAATACATGTGGATAAGGTATTCAAAAGATTCACTATGGAAAATTCCAAGAAAGGAATATACATGTGCATCATAACGTTAAATTAAGTAAGTCTTAATGTCCTAGTTTTAGTGATGAACATGACAAAATGAGTCGAGTCCCATATGCTTTGGCTATATGATCGATCATGTATGCTATGACATTTACTCACATTGATGTATTGTATGTTGTAACTGTAAGACCCACACTTTTTGTTATATATTTTACGGATAGATCCTTATAACATTATCGAATTAATGTAAATTGTATTATAAATATATAAATAAATACATAAATAAATAAGAAGTTTTCTTACGTGTTATGTGTTTACAAAGTGTTATTTATAAATAATACTGTATTTATGTTATACGGATAAATATTATAACGAAATAATATTTGTAAAAAAGTACGGTTAAAAACGAGACGAAATGCTAAAAATATCAATTAAGAATAAAAGTGTAATTTGGATAAATGGTCTAAAAAAAGTCAAATTACTCATCAATAGGAACGCGTCGATATAAAGAACACCTAAATCTGACTTCATATGAGGAAGTTATAACTTTTCAAAGTTTCGAGTGCGACAATACAACAGTGTGCGATATAGAAACCGAAATAAAAATCGGTTGATTGTTAGCTGAAACAATCTAAATAAAAGTTGTAGTACTCTTGAATATGAGATCAACAATATAAGGAATGTTGAAAACGAAGCTCGTATGAAGACGTTATAAATTTGGCACCGTTATTTAGAGTATACGTCTCCTCGGACCGTAAAACAATAAATAAAGTAAAAATTAGCCAACGAAGTCTAAATGAAAGTTGTATTACTCGTCGCTAGCTATATGTGGATATAAAAACCATCCAAAACGGAGTCTATATGCAAAAATTATGATTTTTAGAAAAAAAATTAAACATGGTCCTTTCCGAGGATGATACATGACACCACCACGGGCAACACGTGTCGCCATCTCCCTTCACCCTTCCTCCCCACGACAACTGACCAGATAATATCATTGTATTGGACGGGACACACCCTTGGAATTTGATTATAAATAGGGCCAATTTGTGATAACCGTCAGTTTCTGGTCAAATCAAAGTCAATAAAGTCAACAAGTCAAACCGGTCAACTCAATTAAACCATGTATATTAGGGTTTGCTTTATGTTTATTATGGTACAACACACTATCTAAATGCAAAGTATCACTTTGAGTTTTCATTTGTTCATAAAAATCTAAACCCTAATCAGGGTAAGTGATGGAACTACTCGATAAAACATTATTACATACCCTCCGGGGAGGTATAACCCTCATAACGAGGATTAATGGGGTGAACAAACCTTGCATTTCGAAACTAAACACTCACAAAGCTCACAAAAAATTCTCTCTCAATCTTTCTCGCTCTATCGCTCTCTCTCTCTCTGATCTCTCCCAAATCTCTCTCAAATCTTTCTCATAACCTCTTTCAACTTTTTATAATCACTCGAGGTATCCCGACCCTTAACTTAGTAAAAAACCGCTCAAAACGGGATGTTTATGTGAAAATTATAGGACCGAAACCCGGAAACCGAGGCCTAAGAACCGAAGTGCCAAAGAGCCGAAGCTAAGGGTCCCCTTTTAGAACTGAATCTCTGAAGACCGAAATAGCTTGAGGACCAAACTGCTGAGGAGCCAAACCACCGAGAATGAAACCGAAACAACTTTCGGCTTGAAACCCACTTTGCCTTCGCCATCGCCATCGCCTTTGCTTTCAGTTCACATCAACTAGTTCGCCTGCGATGACTTCGGATCGAGCCCCCCTCTCTCGGTTCTTAAGGACCGAACCTCGCAGATTCGCTTCTTGGTTTCGATTTTCGACCACTTTCGCGTTTTAAGCCCGTTTTTCAGGATTTTAACGCGTGATTTTCACCCAAAATCATATTTTAACATATAAGACCCTATATATTCATATTTTAATCACATTTTGGGGGAAATCTTTATCTAAGAATAATATCTCTTGTGCAAGATATTGATTTGGAGTGTTGACTTTCCCATAAAGTAATGACACAAGCTATCTCCCATTCCCACTCAATCACAACCTCCAGTCATTATTCATCTCTAGCTAGTCAACTATTTGTACTTTCACCACCCTTCTCCAGCAAGATACATTAATAAAAGGCTGGGAAAAATCCTTATCTCTCCTCCAAGAAGTTCTTTATTTCATCAAAAGCAAACACATCACTTTCTCATTTCACTCTCTCAAACTCGAGATTTAAGGGGCTGATCTCAAGCTTTTCATATACTTTTGGTAAGTATCTTCATCCTACTCTTAAGTATTCTGCACCCCTTCACTCGAATCATATATTTCACATACAAATATCGATATATTTTTTCTTAGGATCTTCCAATCTTCAAGCATCTTCCAAGTGTTCTTGGCTTGGAAACCGCTTTTCTTCAACGTTCATCTCAGGAAATCACTCCAGGTGAGTTCATACCCCCACATTTTCATGTTTTCTTCATTTTTTTTAGGGGGGGGGGGGATACAAGTAAAATTACCAAAAACTTAACTAAACTCAAACATCAGCTTTCCACAGGAAAGTTAAGGTTCATTCACGAACTGTTTTGACCTACTTAAACTTAAAATATTTCAAAACTGTTTAATATGAAATTAGTTCAGGTTTATACCTTTAAAATGACAACTTTCACATGTTCATACGATTTTTCTACAATTTACGGTGACTTTTACAAAACTGTCTATCACAATAGGTACAACTTCGGACCAGTCTGAGAAGTTTAACATTTTCACACAAGTTAGAGATCACTAAAAATCATAATAAAATTATGAACAAACTAGACACATTTTCTAAACTCTCAAAGTTTACAAACTTAGTTTTTGACTTCGTATGATTTTTCTGTGATTTTTCTAATATAGTGTAGAAAAGTTAAAAACTAATTAAACAACTTACAAGTTTTACAACACTTTGTAACATGTTAAGCAAAGTGTATAACAATAAGTTTCTAAATGTTGACTGTATTTCTTGTTAGTTTAACATCATAAATAGAAATTATTCATATATGATAAGGGTTTTCTTATACTTTGAACAAGTATAATAAACTATAATAGGTATAGTTTATGGATTTTACATTACAAACTTACCACATGAAAAGGGGATTCAATTCCACCACATAAAAGGTTTTACTCTCAATACAAACGGGTTTTCATTTACTACATAATAAACTATAATAGGTATAGTTTATGGATTTCACATTACAAACTTATTACAAGAAGGGGGATTTCAATTCCACCGCAGAAAAGGTTTCACATGCATACTACACGTAAACCCGTTATCATAAATTGTGAGACTAGTCTTCATTGTACTCTTAGAGTATGGGTTACAATGCATGTAAGTTGTAACCAGAGTCTTTTGTAGCGAGAGCATGATAATTGTGTATAGATCTATATTGGGATTAACAACCAACACCTATTGTTGCTTGCAACAACCCGACCGGCCAGTCGGGGGTGACAAATGTCATATCTATTTCGACGCCTAAAGAACATTGCGTGAAGGTCATCTCTGTCGTAGTATGGTTATGGCGACTCACATATGGAGATATCGACACATGTAGTTTACAGGAATTTCTACTTCATAAAGGGGTTTTATCTACTTAAAACTGCATACATCGTTACAAGTACGGAACATACACATACTCTCGGTCTTGGGATTTTTGACCAAACATTTATTAAGGAAAATATTGCATTTACAAACAAATGTTTTCAACCTCAGGATACAATACTCGGTTTTATTAAGAATAATAAAACTAATATACATACTGGTAGTAACCAGGGTGTTTAAACTCTACATTTAAAAGCTTATGAACTCACCAACTTAATTGTTGACACTTTTTTTAAAACTACTTGTATTATAGGAACCCACAGCTTTTGTGGATGGGACGTTAAGGCGTTGAATAGTTCATTTTGTCATCATAATGTAATTGATTTTGAAGCATGTAAACCCATACTACAGCGTAACTTTTCAATTATATTTATGATGGTTGTATTTACTTTGAGCACTATTATACTCGTTGTTATGATACTACGCATGAAGTCCTCCATCCTCGGACGTTTCCTCCATCATTGGTTCGGGGATGTGATTGATTGGTATCAAAGCATTGTTTATAGTGAACTAAGTATATCGAACCGCATAAGATATACAAACTATATGTAACACCCCATTCCTGGTACGCATTTAAAACATTATTTTATTCTTATTTTAGAAGCTACTCGACGAGTCAGTGGCCCTAATTCGTCGAGTAGCAGCGAGTCAACACGTGAAGTTGGCGTGGTGACTCGACGAGTACATATTCCTAACTCGGTGAGTCCTCCAGTCTAGATGAAGCCCTAATTTTTTGGGTGTGTACCTATTTAAACATCATTATAGCCCCAAACCCACCTCCTTCACATTTCAGAGACTTATTCCCGAAACCCTAGCTTCTTTGAAGTGTGTGTGAGTGATCTTTGCCCTTATGAAGGAATTGTTGGTGCATTGTTGAGCAAGAAGAAGAACTAGAAGGTAGAAGAACTCAAGGAGGAGGATGTAGATCCAGATTATACTCCTCTTTGGCCATCCTTTCTGGTAATAAAGCTTCCATCTTGATTATTGTACTACTAGATCTAGTTTGTCCCCAAATTGATGGTTTTGAGCTCAAAAACCCTAAATCCCTAGTGATGAAGCTTTGTAATCGATCCATATCCTGGATCTAGCCTCTCTTGAGCTCCATAAGCTTAAGAAAGCCACCTTTTAGCAGCCGTGGTCTTGTTTTAGTCAAATAACCCCCCACAATAGCCAAGTTTGAGTGTTATTGCTTCATTGCATCATAGATACACGTAAAGTTTGCAACTTTACGTGTTCAGATAGTACCAGAAACCTAGATCTATGTATTGGATGCACTAAAGCCGATTAGAATTGACTGAATAGAAATTGCATGCAAAGGACTCGTCGACTCGTTCTTCTGACTCGGCGATTAAGGTCGCGAGTCTTAGATTACTAGTTCTATAGTAGCTAGTCTGTTTAGTGAGTGGAGTGAGGACTCAGTGAGTTAAGTCATGGACCTGAGTGTAAAGGGACTCGGCGAATCTACGCCTGACTTGGAGAGTCCAATGCAATCTCCTTACCTGGAAGAACAGACTCGATGAGGTGTTCATACAACTCTACGAGTCACAGACTGGACATGTTCTTATGTTGAAGGTGAACTCGACGAGTTCATCATACAACTCGGTGAGTCGGATGAAGTTTGGCACTATGTCAATAAGGAAGGGGAACTCATCAAGTTATGGCTAAACTCGGCGAGTAGAGTCGGGTAAAGAAATAGAAGGAGAGTTAGGGACCTGACGAGTTATCAGTGTTCGATTAAGTGTCTTTTGGGAATTGTAGCCGGGGAGTTACCGGAGCACCAACCAGACAGTTCCCGATCAGTTTTTCAGCAGACAACCTTACGAGGTGAGTTTTCCTTCCAATAGGAACGGGTCTACGACCACAATGCCAGTCTGTTTGGTTAGTAGTAGTTTCAGACTATGTTCCAATGCAGTAGTTCAGAATGCTTGATGTCTTTGTGATACAGGCAGGTTATATGTTATGAGTTCTGGACTTTTGTCCGATGCAGTATGCAGTATATACGTTGTTGTATTATATTACGATTATGCTATGCTATGTTTAGTCAGTTCTGGACTTCGGTCCGATGCAGTGGGCAAGGCCCTAGTTAGTTTCGGACTTTGGTCCGATGCAGTGGGCAAGGCCCTATCAGTTCCGGACTTCGGTCCAATGCAATGGGCAAGGCCATAGTTAGTTCCGGACTTCGGTCCGATGCAGTGGGCAAGGCCCAGTATGTGATTTATATGTTATTGTATGGTATGTGGTAGGTTGGGGGAGCTCACTAGGCTTCGTGCTTACAGTTTTAGTTTTAGTTTTAGGTACTTCAGCTAGCAAAGGGAAGGGCTCGGAATGACGCCATGGCACCCACCACAGTTTAGCCTGGGAGTTAGACTCTGATATTTTGATATGACCTTGACACTAGTTTCGATTTGATAAATTTATTATGACATTTTGAGATACGCGATTCATGGTTTTTATCTTTTGATATTTGATATTATGGTTTAGTAATGTTTTTAAACAAAAAATTGTGGGTTGTATTTTTGGGCTGTTACACTAAAAATGCATTGGGACTAAAAGTCTCTGATTTAACATTTTCAAAAAACTATACTTTTAGAAATGAAATAGTTTCTTGTTAAAGTATGAGTACATGCATACATGCTAGTATATTGTTATATCTAGGACGATACAAAATTAAAATGAGGAGTTGGACACTACGAGTAGACCTTGGGATATGTAATCATGCTTGGGATGAATATTGCTTGATTAACTATATTTAATCCGAGGTGTGATTAATGTGTGTCGGGGAATGGTCGTAGTGATCAGCAAGCCTAAAAACTTCCCATACAAGAAAGCCATTGCGAACCAAACATAATATCTAAAATACTATAGGAGTATTTTGTGGTACTATAACTGATGTGAGAACTAAACAGACACTTACTAGTAGATTTATAATTACCTAGTATATACCTTAAGGTTATATATAATTGAGATTTTATAGACTTAGAATTGGTGATTTTCACTCTACTACCTTTTCCTTGTTTGGATGTGGTCTTAGAGTAGGATCACTTATTCTGAGGCCTATTCAATCTTAAGATATATACGACCTGTATACATTGCGTGATTATAGGAAGACTCGGTATGGGTCACCTACAAGATAAAAAATTGTTTTAAATAATACCATAGATTCTTTAGCAACTCCCATTCTCGCAAAACAACATAGATAGGCATAACCACTCCACCACAACAACCAATAGAGGAGTCAAGGAAGAACGAAAAGAGATTCGTGAAGAGATTCTAGCAAGGGATCAGCCGCAGAGTAAGACACCGGAGTAAATACTACTGAGCCTTACCATAGCAAGATCATACATATGAAACTCGCTCGGACACTCGGGGTCTGACCCTGCATTACGAAATAATGGAGAACTATAAAAAAGTATGAAGCAGGATATAGCAAAGATTCAACACATCTACATGGGACAAGAACACCTTGGGAAGGACCGAAGACAATAAATCTCTACAACCGAACTTAGGATAATCATATCATGAACATAAAACAGATAAACCAACTCCATAGATACGCGAAGAAACCAAGCACTGTATGCATCACACTAATAATTAATAAACTAATACAACCTAGTGAGTTAGTAATTGCACTGCTCACACTATGCGTTAGGCATATATTGTCTTTCGTGACAAATAGTAACAAATTATTCAATTCACAAAAGTTCATAAGAAGTCAACCACTACAAATTCATAAGTCTGTTTTACATAGACCTCTGTTGCGAATCGTATTCAGAATACTATAAATGCCAGAACATGATGCACTCAGAACTAAGATAACTTAGTTAGATAACTCACGACGTATAAACACTTATTAAAGACTCATTATCATCTCACCTTTTTAAACATCATGGTTGAAAGGTGTCTTTTTCCTGGACCTATAGGGTGGGATAATACCAGCACTAATGCACCATATCCCATCAGAACTCCGCAGTTAAGCGTGCATGGACAAGAATAGTACTAAGATGGACAAACTTAACAGTCATACGAAACCTACTTCTACCTACTACCATAACTCCATCTCAGGAATGTTAGTAGAAACATTGAGAATAGCACAACAAAGTGAGAAATATATATATATATATATATATATATATATATATATATATATATATATATATATATTAAGAATATCACTAATAATGACCATCATTACTTATGAGATCATTTCTCGCCATTCGACAGGATTATGTCATCACCAGGAGTTAACCAGCCAACAAGCAAGGCACCAATCCTGCAGATAGACTCTGCTACTTTGCAAGTTGCAGTCATAACAGCCGTATCAGCCGTCATGGCACAACTGAATGCTAACAATGCCAACGGAGAAAGAGGCAGTGCCGACAATACTAACCACAATAAAAATCAAGGACACCAGCGGGTGTCTACCAACGAAGACGCCTGAGACCACAAACCTAAGAGCAAGAAATGAAAGTTTTGGGACAAAAAGAAGCGCATTCTATCTCAAAAATTCACTAAAAGACAACAATCTGTGGCTGCCCCTACAATCACGACAACAATCCCGACACATGCCTCGGCATTAGCCATAACACATGTCACTCAAGCATCGGCTAGACGATATATTGGAACACTTCCAAAGTGTAACAAGTGTAACTACCATCACAATAGGGTTTGATGGGTGTTGCACTATAAAAACTGCAACAAGAACAGACATACTACCTGTTTCTGCAGAACCCAGACCCGACACATCGCTTTAATCACCATAACCGGTGTAAACATAATATGCTACCTACGCGGTGAAACACGACACTTCAAGAGGGACTGTCCAACCGAGAGGAATGACAAAGGAGCAGGAGGAGTGTGACAACTGAACCAGTAGAAGCAACAAGGAACCTTATTAGGACTCTTAGGAATGCTTCAAAAACAAGAATAGTTATGGACCATACATTTGTGTGATATATGGTATGTTTGCTAAGATTACCGTCTTTCAAAAAGTAGTTAAAATACTCCCTCGTTCGATCAAATCAAAACACTTATATATGAACTTAGGATCATTACAGGTTAGCTGTGATAAATTGGTGTATACCTCAAGGTTAATTATAACTAAAATACAACATAATTAAAGTAAATAATTCCGTCCTAATTCATGATCCTTGTCTAGTAGTGGGGTTAGGGTATAGCCACTGACTTGATGGTTTCATTAATACCAATTACATACAACTTTCATACACCAAGCGATCATAGAGAGATCTGTCAGGGATCATTATATAAATTATCATTACTAACTATCAGAACACACTTACTACTAGTACTAGCTG
This sequence comes from Lactuca saligna, assembly GCF_052625555.1. NCBI lineage: Eukaryota > Viridiplantae > Streptophyta > Magnoliopsida > Asterales > Asteraceae > Lactuca > Lactuca saligna. The sequence continues at coordinate 179,826,796 of NC_136425.1, forward strand.
TTGTGGTATGAATCATTTGCAATAACAATAACATCAATCAAAACGGAACACACTAACGAGAAACACAGGATGCACTATCACTCTAATGAATATCTCTTACGAATACAACTTAACCCATGTTACACTGAGAGAATCCGATGTCTTCATTCGATATGGATTGGTTTGGTAATCACTTTATCAATTGTATATGTTACAAAAAGACCCTCTGCCTAACCAGTTGAATATCGAAACCCTTGTTTCTCGTAACCATAAATATGAATCTGACCCACAGGTAATCCTTCGTTGCAAAACCCTAAAGCACTCTCTGGAGGCGTAGTATACCTTCTGAAACCTTTTCAAAGTACTCCCAGTAGACCCTTCGAGAATATCACCAGTATAGCTGGTCAAGATCCTGCACGGAGACTTGGGACGAATGCGGTTAACCTATCACTACTATGTGTATATGCAAGGGCTGTATATGATTAAGATTCTATGAACTTTGGATGAGTGTTCCCGCCGTATTTCCTATTCCTTGTCTGGTTGTGGACTCGGGGCAGGTCATCCATCTAACTGTCTTAAAAATCTTAATTATATACGACCCGTATGCACGAGGCAATGACAGATGGACCAGGTATGAATCCTACCACAAACTCCGGGACAAAGCTACCCAGGATTGCAAAAAAATGTTCTACCATTTGAAAGAACCTAGTCACGTAAACCGAACCCATACACTCCCTACCGATCTAAGCAGCAGACGCAATGGTGAAGACCTACTGGAGAGACAATCGGGGACCAAAAATTCACTTCGTGAGAGAAACAAGAAACCGCATTCCAAAAACTAACACGAACCCTGTGTAGAGCTCTGATTTTATCCTTACCAGAAATAACTGTTCAAACCTTGGAAGATATGCCAATAGGATGTGTGATTGACTTTAGTAAAAGCGTGGGATACCCACTTACGCTCATTGAATTTTCATAAAACGACAGCTATCACCCCAACATCAAGGTCGCTCCCTTTGAAGCTCTCTATAGCCGCAAGTATAGATCACCTTTGTACTGGGCTAAAGTGGGTGACGCACAACTAGCGAAGGGGAAAGACCCTAACAGTTCCCTCACTGGCCTGGAGATCATAAGAGAAACTACCGAAAAGATTGTCCAAATCCGGGAACGGTTAAATGCTTCTAGAGACAGACAGACGAGTTACGCAGATAATAGACGAAAGCCTTTGGAGTTCCAGGTTGGAGATTGAGTGTTGTTAAAAGTCTCACCCTGGAAGGGCTTAATACGTTTCGGTAAACAAGGAAAGCTGAACCCGAGATACATCGAACCATTTGAGATCCTCGCTAGGATTGGCCCGCTCGCATACAAGCTTCGGCTACCGCAAGAACTCAAAAATGTACATCCAACCTTCCATGTTTCCAACTTGAAGAAGTGCTTACCCGATGAGACTCTTGTTATTCCTCTTGACGAGATTGAAATCGATGACAGTCTCCACTTCGTGGAAGAACCGGTAGAAATCATGAACTGAGAAATCAAAAAAACAAAACAAAGTCGCATTCCCATTGTGAAGGTCCAATGGAACGCCAAGCGAGGACCCAAGTTCATCTGTGAAAGCGAAGATTAGATGAAACAAAAATACCCACATCTTTTCCCTAATTCTTGAAGTCCTGGTCAAAGTGCTAAATTTCGGGATGAAATTCCTTCTAACGGCGGGATGATGTGACAATCGTTAATTTATGGTCAAATCAAAGTCAATAAAGTCAACAAGTCAAACCGGTAAACTCAATTAACCTATGTATATCAGGGTTTACATTATGTTTACTATTGTACAACACACTATCTTAATGAAAAGTATCACTTTGAGTTTTCATGTGTTCAGAAAAATCTAAACCCTAAGAAGGGTAAGTGATGGAACTACTTGATAAAACATTATTATATACCCTCCGGGGACGTATAACCCTCATAATGAGGCTTAATGGGGTTAATAAACCTAGCATTTCGAAGCTAAACACTCGCAAAGGTCACAAATGAAGTCTCTCTCAATCTCTCTCGCTCTATCACTCTCTCGCTCTGATTTCTACCAAATCTATCTCAAATCTCTCTCATAACCTCTTTCAACTTTTATAATCACTCGCGGCATCCCGACCCTTAATTTAGTCCAAAACAGCTCAAAACGGGATGTTTATGCGAAAATCAGCTATATAGGGCCGAAACCCTGGAAACCGAGCCCTAAGAATCGAAGTACCAAAGAGCCGAAGCCAAGGGTCCCCTTTTCGAACCAAATCTATGAAGAACGAAATAGCTTGAGGACTGAACTTCCGAGGAGCCGAACCACCGAGACCAAACCGAAACAACTTTCGGCCCGAAACGCACTTCCCCTTCGCCTTCTCTCCTCATCGCGTTCGCTTTTGGTTCACATCAACTAAATCGCCTATGATGCCTTTGGACCGAGCCCCCCCTTATCGATTCTTAAGGACCGAACCTTGCAGATTCACTTCTTGGTTCCGGTTTTCGACCACTTTCGCGTTTTAAGCCTGTTTTTCATGATTTTAACGTGTGATTTTCTTCCAAACTCATATTTTGACATATAAGACCGTATATATTTATATTTTAATCATATTTTAGGGGAAATCTTTATCTAAGAATAATATCTCTTGTGTAAGATATTGATTTGGAGTGTTAACTTTCCCATAAAGTAATGACACAAGCTATCTCCCATACCCACTCAATGACAACCTCCAGTCACTATTCATCTCTAGCTAGTCAACTATTTGTACTTTCACCACCCTTCTCCAGCAAGATACATTAATCAAAGGCTAGGAAAAACCCTTATCTCTCCTCCAAGAAGTTCTCTCTTTCATCAAAAGCAAACACATAACTCTCTCATTTTCACTCTCTCAAACTCGAGATTTCAAAGGATGATCTCAAGCTTTTCATCTACTTTTGGTAAGTAACTTCATCCTACTCTTAATTATTCTTCACTCCTTCACTTGAATCATATATTCCACATACAAATATCGACATATTTGTTCTTAGGATCTTCAAATCTTCAAGCATCTTCCAAGTGTTCTTGGCATGGAAACCTCTTTTCTTCAACATTCATCTCAGGAAATCACTCTAGGTGAGTTCATACCACCACATTTTCATGTTTTCTTCAAGTTTTAGGGGGAATACAAGTTAAATTACCAAAAACTTAACTAAACTCAAACATCAGCTTTCCACAGGAAAGTTAAGGTTCATTCACGAACTATTTTGATTGACTTAAACTTAAAATATTTGAAAACTGTTTAATATGAAATAGTTCAGGTTTATACCTTTAAAATAACATCTTGCACATGTTCATACAATTTTTCTACAATTTATGGTGATTTTTACAAAACTGTCTATCACTGTAGCTACAATTTCGGACCAGTCTGTGAAGTGTAACATTTTCACACAAGTTAGAGATCACTAAAAATCATAATAAAAATTATGAACAAACTAAACACATTTTCTAAACTCTCAGAGTTTACGGACTCAGTTCTTGACTTCGTATGATTTTTCTGTGATTTTTCTAAAACCGTTTAGAAAAGTTAAAAACTAGTTAAACATCTTACAACTTTTACAACACTTTGTAACATGTTGAGCAAAATGTATAACAATAAGTTTCTAAATTTTGAATGTATTTCTTGTTAGTTTAATATCATAAACAGAAATTAGTCATTCATGATAAGGGTTTTCTTATACTTCGAACAAGTACAATAAACTATAATAGGTATAGTTTATGGATTTTGCATTACAAACTTACCACATGAAAAAGGGATTCAATTCCACCATAGAAGAGGTTTTACTCTCAATACAAATGGGTTTTTATATACTACATAATAAACTATAATAGATATAGTTTATGGATTTCACATTACAAACTTATTACACGAAGGGGGATTTCAATTCCACCACAGAAAAGGTTTCACATGCATACTACACGTAAACCCATTATGATAAATTGTGAGACTAGTCTTCATTGTAATCTTAGAGTATGGGTTAAAATTCCTGTAAGTTATAACTAGAGCCTCTTGTAGCGAGAGCATGATAATTGTGTATAGATCTATACTAGGATTGGCAACTCACACCCATTGTTGATTACAACAGCCTGACCGGCCAGTAGGGGGTGACAAATGTCATATCTATTTCGACACCTGAAGAGCGTCGCGTGCAGGTCATCTCTTTCGTAGTATGGTTATAGCGACTCACATAAGGAGATAACAACACATGTAGTTTACGGGAATTTCTACTTCAAAAAGGGGTTTTATCTATTCAAAATTGCAAACATTGTTACAAGTACGGAACATACACATACTCTCGGTCTTGGGATTTAATACTACATAACATTTATTAAGGAAAATATTGGATTTTTCATGGGTATATATTACACTTACAAACAAATGTTTTCAACCTCAGGATACAATACTCGATTTTACTACAAATAATAAAACTACTATACATACTGGTAGTAACCAGGGCTTTCAAAATCTACATATAAAAGCTTCTGAACTCACCAACTTAATTGTTGACACCTTTTTTAAAACTACTTGTATTCTCAGGAAAGTAGTAAAAACATGTACCCGCAGCTTTTGAGGATGGGACGTTAAGGCGTCAAATAGTTCATTTTGTCATCATAATGTAATTGATTTTTGAAGCATGTAAACCCATACTATGGCGTAACTTTTCAATTATATTTATGATGGTTGTATTTACTTTGAGCACTATTATACTCGTTGTTATGATACTACACATGAAGTCCTCCATCCCCGGTCGTTTCCGCCATCCTTAGTTCGGGGGTGTGACACAATTTCTAGCACTTTAGGTTTCCAATTCACTCCAAATTTCATCCATACTCTCCTGTTTTCTCGAGGCACAATATTTGGACTTCTTAGATGTTAGTAGCAAAGCTCTGGAGCATGAGAGAGCACGGTGAAATAGAGTTTTCAGTTTTGAAGTTCTGCCCACATAATTTCTGATTTTCCACTAAACAACATGTAGGTTGAGTTATGCTTACTGTGATTTAAATATAACTTACATTTATGTTTATAACCGTTATTATAAGCTTATAAATAATTTAGTAATATCAGTCGTTATATCGATCGATCTACTTATAAGAATGATGTCAAGACAAGATCAGTGAGGTGTTTTATGTGGATTTTCTAAACAATATATATTTATATACCATACATATCCTATCTTCGATACAATCTTATCTGCTTGTTTCTTATCAGCTATAAGTTAATGTGCCATTTGATATAATTGATAAATATAAGAAACTTTAACTATAACCGCGAATAAAATAAATGATGGCTGAACATAGTAATATTTACATGTAGGTTAACTTAAAAGAAAAAGTTGAAACGTATTTGGATCGCAGATTTAACTAAAGTCTTTCATCTTTAACCAAGTGAGTGTGTAGTTATTTTCAAATGCATAACTATAATAAAAGTATTTATCGCTCGAATGGTTATATTATATTAATTGTTTATTATTTGTATTTTTGTGCTGATTTTATTTACGAAGTTATAATAGTATCGTGTGATTAGGAAACTTTATTTGAAATTGATTTTCCTTTATTATAGTCTTGTTTTATTTTAAATTAGAGCTTATAAAGTAAATTTTAGATCGAAGTAATTTGAATAATTGGATAGTCTCATAGATGGGTAGTATTTGAGATTAAAGCGGAGCGTAGTAGTTGTTAGAACTATTTTGTTGCTTTGTGCTAGGCATATATGTTTTATAGACTTTATTACTCATTGTATGGGTTGTTTGTGGGTTTTCGGTTGGTTGGACCGAAAACATTTCGTTTTCGGTCCCTAGGTTGCTTTCGGTTGTAAACTTGTTGTTCTTTGTGTGACCTATAAATAGTGTCCTAGATTGATAGATTCAGGAGAGTTATTTTCGGTCATTAGTGTGTGTGAGATCATTTCTACCTAGCGATTTTGATTAATACAAAATTGTGTGCATTTTGATCGATATTGCTTCTTCTTCTTCTTGATTCATTCTGATTTGATACATTGATATTGTTTGATCACTAGATAAGTTCCTTATTCGGGGACTTACAATTGGTATCGAGCCATAATATTGTCAAACCGTGTTGAAGAAGATTGAATTAGCTCATTTTTGCTTGACTTAATCCTTGGATCGAAATGATTTTGGGTTTATTGTTCGAAATTGCTCATTGCTCTTGGTGTTCTTCGAATATTCAGAAAAAGATATGAAAGATCAGCTTGAATTCATTAAATTTAGAGTTTTCTATTGGCAGGATACTTAGTTTTCGGGGGAGCGTTCTTGATAAGTTATTGGCTGTATTAAGTGTTCAACCAAAAATCCATTTTCGCTTGTATTTACTTTTCGGCCGAAATCCAGTTTCTTCTGTAATCCTTTTTGCGAGTGTGATCTGTTTTATTTCTAATTACTTAATTAAAAGTGTATATATATATATATATATATATATATATATATATATATATATATATATATATATATATAAATTAAAATAATGGAACCTCAACACAGTGCATTGCATCAAGAATTGGATTCGATCATTGGAACCACAACGAGAATTCTGCATCTCCTATGAGCAGAAGGGTTTCCAAAGTGGAAATATAGGATTGAGAAGTACATCAAAATGAAATATTTCAAAATATGGAGAAGCATACTTAAGGGCCTTGATAGAATAACAACTACCCTGGAAGATGGAATTATCACTGACAAAGCAATGGAAAACTACACTGATGAGGATTTTGAGAAAATTGAAGAACAGGAAAATGCACTGGAAACTCTGACTATGGCTCTATCCCCTGACATTGCACAAGGATTCAGGGAGTATGATTCAACAAAAGCACTTTGGGAAGCATTGATAGAGGTCTACGAAGGGAATGATGACATGAAACAAAGCTGACAGGATATGCTCCGTAAAAAATTCAACATGTTCAATCATGTTCTGGGAGAGACTCTTGAAGCCCAATTGCAGAGATTCATCACTCTTACCACTGAGATGAGCATTGCTAGAATTTCTGCACCACGATTGGAGATAAACAAGAAACTTTTGAACTCTCCTCCCAAATCATGGGACATGAATGTGTCTGTGATTAAAAAGACCAAGGATCTTAACCAACTTACTCTTGCAAAACCATGGCTATCATCAAAGCTTTTGATTTAGATGATAAGTAGAGTGAGATCAACCATGCGAATTCCTACTCCACTGCAAATCTGGGAATTTCATCTAACAATGCTTTTTCATCTTTCGCTGTTCCTCAAACTTAAGCATTCACTTTTCCACAAACTCATACGATTCCACCCACTATCACGGAAATGGGAAACATGTTCTAGTACAACTAAATTTGAACAATCAAATAGGCTGACTATAGATCTTACTGCTTAATTTAGGTGGACAACAATATCCCAGGCGGTCGTCAGCTGAATGGTCCCTTAGGAATACTGTCTAGGAACATAGGGTTAAATGTCTTGTCATTTGTTATATGTCCTAAATTTATCACAGTCTTTCGTGCTTAAGTGGACCTTGATACCGACGATTGACCATGTCTATTCATAAAGGAAAAGGTACCGATAAATAGATTAAGGCTGTCTAATAACTTTGATCCCAAAATCACAAAATTAATATTAGCATGGAAAAGGAGAAATTAGTGTTAATTCATTTTAGTTTCAATTTTATTTTATTTTTTATTTTTATTTTGCTAAAAATTAAATATAAAATTATTATTAGTTTAAATTTTTAGTTTAGTTTTTATTTTATTTTATTTTAATTTTTATGTCTTCAAATGTTTTATTTTTGAAATAATTGATGTATTGGGCTTGGATTTAAAGCTTTATGGGTTGTAGTCCATGGGTGGTGGATCGGGTTTGGATCCGGGTATATATACCCATGTTCTCGGCTAAAGAACATTTTTTACCACTGTTCTCTATTTGCGGTCGTGAACATCTCAAATCCTCTCACCACTGTTCATCGATTCGTCCTCATTTGTGTTTTACATAAAAAATTACTCATTGATTCGTGTAGGTATCATCAAGGCGATCTCATTTATGCTAACTATACTAGAAATTGACCTTGTTTAATGGGTTTATTGGAAAAAATGGATTTTCGGCACTGTGATGCGTTCACAGCCTTTGAAGGGTTCACGGCCGTGAACCCATTCACGACCGTAAACCCATTGACGACCGTAAACCCCATTTTGTCTTAAAATTAAATTTTTATTAACTTTTATTCAAATGTAAAAGCCTAATTGCATGATTAATGAGAAAACTTGGTGTTTATTGATTAACAGATGTGTTTTTCTCACTTGGCTTGGTTGTTGCAGGTCAAAATGGCTAACTTGAAGTTTGCTGATGACACAACTTGGTTATTTTCCTAGTTGATCCACCTGCAACTCATACTGAATTCAAGTCCACGGTTCTTGGATTGAAGAAGTGTTGTCTAGTTAATGCCCTCACTTCCAGCCCTATCATTTACCAAAGCTTAATCAAGAATTTTTGGAGCACTGCTGCTAACAAATGGGTGAAGATGATTCTATGTCCTTAAAGGCGACTATCAAAGGGAAGAAGATTTTGGTGACATAACAAATCATTCACGAGGTTTTACAAATCAATGACCAGCCAAGCTTTGGGATGGAGATTTCAATGGATCAAACAGAAAGTATCATCAAACAGATGGGGTGTGAAGGGGTCTTTCTGCCTACTATCAAAAAGCTTCTGCCACCATACTGGATATTTTTAGCTCACGTGTTCGTGAGTTGTATTTCTGGTCAGCGAGCTGGGGAGATGAAATTTCCCTGCTTAACACTGGTGCAATCGCAGCCCTGGTCATGAGTTTGGAATTCAATTTCTCCAAATTCATTATGCATGAAATGGTAGGAAATGTTGAAGGGAAGAAAAAGGAAAATTTTCTGATGTACCCTAGGTTTCTACAACCAATCTTAAATGTCAAGCACTCAGACATCGAAAGGAATGGAGATACACTTGATGCCAAATCCCTTGGATCCAACACGTTTGGGCTTATGAAGCAAAATCGTAAAGGGAAATTTATGTTTCAGGGAAAATATCCGGTGGTGAAATTTGGAAATTTTGCTGAAGTTGCTGATGCATCAGCATCTGAAAGTTCGTCTGACCATATGGAAACAGAAAAAGATGTGATTACTGTTTCTGATCATGAAGAAGAAAGAGTTCCTCCTATCGCAATCTTGGCAGAGGAACATGATCTTTTGACATCTGTGGAAGTTCAAAGTGATTACAGTAAGGATGAAGATGCAGGCAATGATGATGATAATGAGTTTGATGATGATGAGATTTTTGGTAATAATGATGATCTTTTTGGTGGTGATGTGTCGGGTTTAAATGAAGATTTCAGTTTTGAGTTTGAAAATGAGTACTGCTCGACAAATGAAGACCTTGACTCCTTCTTTAACAATATCAATGATGTCGCTCATCGTGCAATGGAGATAGGGGGAGTTGAAGACATTCAAGAAGTAACGCCTCTTTCTATAGAACAGATGTCTAGTACTTTTATTGATACAGATGCAACATATAGGATTCCTCCCCTTAATGTTGCTATTCCCACCACTATGCCATCTATGAGTGATCCTTTTGTCACTTAAACCTCCCAGCCTACGCTAAAAAGGAGAAGACTTGATCCAAGGCCGGGAGTCCTTATTCAGGAGCAGGACCCGTTGACACAACCTCTAACCGCAACACCAGCTGCTATTCCAACAGTACCTATTCAGGAAGGACCCAACACCATTTTTGAATTCGGGAGCACTTCAGCTCCTGAAAGTTCCTCCCCACCAAGAACTGTGCACGACATCGCCTTTGAGAGGCTTACAAAGGTCTTAGCTGGACAAGAATCAACAGGCCTTCCTCCTCGCAGTAAGGGAATATCAATTGAGGAAGGCAACCAAGGGGAAGTGGACCCTGTTGTCCAAAAGCTCAAGGAAGATGTCGGAGTTTTATAACAGACAGTTATTGAGAAAGATATTTTGATAGGAAAGCTCGATATTCAAGTTTCTAATCTTGAAAAGGAAGTTGATTCGAAGTCAAAGAAAATATCTGATCTTCAGACTAACCTTGGAGCACTGATAGCGTGCTATTATGATTTGAAGAACAAATTAGCATATGAGTTTAGAGATAAGTTCAAATCAACAAAAGTTGAATCTTTCGCCACCGAGGGTCCTTCCAGTACCGTCGTCCAAACTTCTTAACATGACAACATCTTGTCACTACCCCTCAGAACCACAATAGTTATTGATCGTTTTGAAGCCGAACCTACCCATGCCAACCCTTGAATAATCATCAGGAAATCTAAGAGAAACGTTACTGCTGAGAAGAAAGAAGGATGGCTTTTCATGTAGAACTCTGATGAGAACCGTCATGTTGACCAGCCCCAAATTATAGTAACTGATCTTGAAAAGCGAAGGTTCGGAGACAAATTCGGAAACTGATCGGGAATTAGGATGTGGGGATTTCACAGTGACTCAAATTTGTGGTTGGTGAAGAGGAATCATGGACAAACAGAGTACTACAAGGATACTCACGACTTTAGCTCCTGGAAAAAAGTCGATCTAACTGAGCTTTCAAAAGTTCCATTCCACATTCCTTCAAAGGACCCAAAGGCCTTTAATTTCAAAGTCTTCTTGAAAAGGCAGTTCAAAGAAAAATTTTCTGGAATGAAAAATGTGGAATCGCTAATTAGAAGAGACAAGGAGGTGCTTGATCGCAGAACCAATGAGCCAATGAAGTTAGTGCTGTGGCCTGCAACTAAATAGTTGAAAGAAATTCTTATTCCTCATAATTTCCATGATGGATATCTGTATCGTATGGAATTTTTGACTTTTGATGAGGTCACAACCACTACAACAATCAAGTTCACTGATAGTGATGTTGGATTAGTGTCTAAGTCCATAACTATTTTGGTATGTACTTGACCCGATGGTGCATGGTCCTTTTGGGTTGCCTTCACCAAAGCAACTTGATAGGATGAATTATGGAGAGAAAGGATTAAATATGATTTATTAATATATTATGGGAATAATATATTAAAGGAGAAATCATATTGTTTAATTAATATTAGTCAAGAAGTAATAAGAATTAAGTTTGTGACTAAAGAGATTAATTAAACTTAAGGGAATGGAATTGTAATTATAAGATAATTGCAATTGGGCTATGGATTACCTTATTATATAAGGTTAGATGAATTCTATGGGGAAACCCATAAGAAATCGTCCAAGGCCTTTAATTAAAGGAGTCCATGGGTTCCTTGTTAGATAACCCTAATAGCCTCTCTATATATATTACCCTTAAGCCCCAAAAACGTGGAAAAGCTTCCTTCTAAGGTTTTGGACGATTTTGGGCAGCCTCCTTCTTTTCCCCTCTTCATCCTCTTGCTCTTGGTGTTTGTGAACCATTAGAGGAGTGACATTTGTGACTCTAAGATTTTTAAAGTCATTACAAGAAGGAATTGAGATTGTTATTGCTACATAACAATCAAGGTAATATATTAAACCCATTATTATGTTAATATCGATTATCATATGCTAGATTTAGGGTTTATAGTCTTGGATAAATTTGCATGTACAATAGAGAAACCTAGGTCCAAGCATTAGGGTTTGTATGAGCACATAGGATGTTCTTATGACCAAAACCCATCAGTGGTATCAGAGCCTAGATTGGTTTCTATTGTATTGATGCTATATGTTGCTGAAAATAATTTTCTGGCCTTCTGTTCGTCCTGACTCGGCGAGTGACTACCTGGACTCGGCGTGTCAGCCCTACTCGGCGAGTTCCAGAGTGTGACTCGGCGAGTCGGAGCGTCAGACAGAGGGATTTTCGGATTTTATTGCTGTTTTGCTTAAGAATTATTACCATATTCGTTTTAAACCTATAAAATACGAATTTTATTGTTTCTTAATGAATATCCTTGCCAAAACACAAGATAATTACCAATTGATTAGATAATTCCTTCCTTATATGATAAAGATTGAGTTATTTGTATTAATTGGGTAACTTATTTTGCAAGAAATTGAAATTAGGTCAAATATAGATAATGATTAAATTAATTGTTTAATTTATATTATTTGTTATTTGATCCTTGTGTTACGAAAAGTATAAAATTTTCTCTTTAGGTTTTATAATTTAAATTTGAACTTAAAAGTTTTGTTTTTGAAATTTAAATAGTTAAAACCCAAATGTTTTGAATAGTTTCAAAACTTGCCCTCAAGTTTTGGAATTCAAATTTTGATTAAAAAGTTTAATTTTGATGTATATTTAAATTATAAACCCTAATGTTTTGAAATGTTTCAAAACTTGTCCTCAAGTTTTTGAATTTAAATGTTGATTAAAAGTTAATTTAGAAATGTTAAATTCTTAAACCCTAGTATTGTTTTGAAAAGTTCAAATCATGCCCTTATGGTTTTATTAATTAATTAAGGTGTATAATTAAAAGAGGTTTAATAAATCCATAATAGTTTTGGTTTACAATTTAATTGAATTAAAAGTATAATTGTTAAATTTGACCACATAGTATTTTAAAAGTGTAAAATACACCCTATACTATATATAACATTAAAAGTCTAACATTATATATATATATGTATGAGTAAAAGTCAGTCTTACGGTTAGTAGGCCTCATTCACGAAGCTGGTCTATAAGGGGTGTTTAAGGAAATTGCCTATAAAATGGTGATTAAATGGGTATCCACTCTTACCCACCGCACTCTTGACTAGTGGAGGGTCGTTAGCCGAATGGGTAGGATAGGACAAAACCTTCCATTATAAGTATAATGAAGTACAAAAGTAACTAAATGTTTTACAAATTCCCAATATTAGTTACTTAGAAAAAAGTGAATTGACGCAATTCCATGAAATTACACTTTGTGCCCTTGCGAAGACGTTATTGGAGTGTGTGTGGTTTACCGCCACACTAAATGGATCTAAGCAAAGGTAGCAGAGGGTGACTCAATGTTTGTCATAGTTCGGTGGAGCGTGTGTGGTTTACCGGCACATCGAATAGGTGATCGTAACATGTGAGGGCACCATGTAAGGTTGCATGGTTATTCACACCCGCTTTGTGATCCTCGGCATCCAAGTCACAAACAAGAGGGGCATATCGAGATTTAAACATGCCATTGAAATGTTCAATGAATCTCAAAGGATCTAGGAGTTTTCATAGATTTAAAACTTAAATTTCTTTTTCGTTTTTCATGGTGGAAATTAGTGAATCGTCATTCACTTACCTTCAAATATTCTGCAACTAGATTACGACATCCCTTTTCTAGGTTGTAGCATACTGTGTTGGTTCCTAGCCTTAATATCTCGTTTGGGTGATTTATTAAGGACTCAATCTATCAACTAACTTGAATTTGTTTTCTCCTGTTTTGTAGATGTCAAAGTTCGAAAACTATGGTCTTCCCAAGTCTCGTGGAACAAGCATTCCACATGAAGATGATATTCCACAATTTGATCGAGGAACAAGAAATCATGCTTCACTTCCTCCTCCCCCTCCCGTTGTTCTCCCTAACCTACAAGATCAAAGAATTGAAAGGTTCAATATCACTAAAGCCCTATTGGAAATGAAACATGAAGATGGTAAACCCGTGTGTGCTCACGTTCTAGGAATGAAATCACACATTGATAGGTTGAAAATGTTGGGTGTGTCATTCCCGGATGAGTTGGCTGTGAACTGGGTTCTACAGTCACTTCCTGAATCATATAATGAGTTCAAAAGAAAGTATTATATGATGGATCATGACGAAAGCCTCATTGACCTAACTTACATGCTCACTGCTGCTGAATCAGAAATGATTTGGCAAAGCAATGGAGCGTATTTGTTGGAAAAGTCAACCAACCATGCTTTCGAGGACGTTCTAGGAGAACCGACCTCCGTTTGCTGCCAAGAGAAAGGGCGTTGGATACAAGTCTTCCCTAAGAGCCTGAAGAGTCCAGAAGATGGGAGAGTCAAAGAGTATGAATGTGCTTCAGGTAAAATCCACTATCTAACTCGATTAAGTTCCTATTCGTTGATTCTTAATACATAATGTGATAAGATTGCATTTGAATGTTTTGCAGGATCGATGAAAAGAGAGGAAGCTTGATGAAATAGCAAGATGAATCTAATCACGATTTCATGGATTTGAAGACTAGATTTTGAGCTTAGATAGAGTTGTTAGGAATATTTATTACATAGTTTTTCAGTTGATTTTGCATTGTAAGGACAAATGTTTTCCGTTGCTTTTATAAATAAAATAAATTTTGTTTGACGTGTTTATTTATTTATTTCCTTGCAATGAAATCGTTATGAAAAAAAATTGATGTTCGTATATTTACAACAAATGGATGTGATTCTTAATTATGTTGTTTGTGGAAATGTCGAGAATTTACCAAATAAGGAAAGTTTCTCATCGCCCAAGTTTCTATTGGAATCGTACAACAAGAATTGTATGATGAATGAATAAACTTTCACATTTGGAAATTAGACTAATTCGTTGACAAAGTGTCAAGTGAAGGACTAGGAGATCGAGTACACAAGGTTATGTGTTGATCAAGTCCACCACAAAAGTAACAAAGATATTCGTCATGATTTACTAAAAGTTTAGTACATATGATTATACTTATAAGATTAAGTGTAATTCTGAATTGATTGTAAAAGTTTAAATCAATAAGTAGAACGAATAAGAAGAATCAAGTAGGCAGAAAGATAAAAGTTTCTCTATTCTAAGAAGAATGGAGAGTACCTTTTATTATGTTTTATTATAAGTCTTAATGATTAATAACCATATCTCAATTGATCCTCTAAGTAAGTCTTAGTACAATTGTATGTCTAAGAATAGGAATCAAGAATTGAAGAAATGGTTAAATCAAGAAGTCAATCATACTTCGTTCCAAAACAAGTCTTAGAGTTAAGATTGTGACATTGAGTGATAATTATTAAGAAGGTTTATCACATTCATCAAATGAGGAAAGTTGTGATGTTTTGGATAAGACAAAGACCAACTAGGACCTATTTATGAAGTGTTTTGATAAAAACTACACTAACTCTTGAATATTTGTTTGTCAAGATATGTTTATTGACAAGAGAATCTTATATGCCAAGGAGTCAGTGGGAGTATTAATGGTCTTGAAAGGTTTGAAGAACAAATCAAAAATAAACCTTATCGATCATCACTAGCACACAAGTTGAGGTTTACAACCTATTGTGTTGACACTATATTATTTATGTGCCGTTCCAATTTAGTTAATTATGCATGTGAGCCATATGAGTTCTCATTTGAATGCATAAAAGGCAAGGACCTTGATCAAGGAAAAGTACATTGATAGTGAAAGGTGAGCTTCTTGACTACTTGGAAGACATGGTGGGCAGCCGTGCTACCATAAGGCAAGAAATCAAGATTAAGAAAGTTCGGTCCATATGACTTTGAATTTGTCGTAAACTTTGGTTTTGGCAAATTCACATGGATAGGAACACATACACCTTTAAAATCTAAGTGTCATATGTCACACCCCCAAACCAAGGATGGCGGAAACGTCTGGGGGTGGAGGACTTCATGTACAGTATCACAACAACGTGTATAATAGTGCTCAAAGTAAAAACAACCACCATAAATATAATTGCAAAAGTTACATCAAAGTATAGGTTTATGTGTTTCAAAAGCAATTACATTATGATGACAAAATAAGTTGTTGACGGTTTAGCGTCCCATCCTCAAAGCGATGAAGTTTTCCTGTTTCACTGATTTCCTGAGAATACAAGTAGTTTTAAAAAGTGTCAACACAAAGGTTGGTGAGTTCATAAGAGTTTTGTTTGAAGTAGAAACCGTTTTTCCTTGTAAAATCGATATAGTTTGATTTCCAGAAAATCCAATATTTTCTTAGTTAAGTATGAATGGAAATAATCCTACATGATGCTGTAATGAACCCTAGAGCAATCCGTAGAGTTCCTCTATAATCGTCCAACATATATAAGTTATATAAGGTTTAACTTAGATAAAACGTTGAATATAGTGGGTCTGCCCCAGGTCCACAACCCAACGAGGAACAGGAGATGAGGCGGGCACCACCAATTCTAGGCCAATCATGACTAAATTCTTATATGACTCAAACATATACGCTCAGCAACTATAGTTGAAGTCTAACAATTTTAGAGGAAGTGTAGTTTTAATATCATAATAACTTTGTATAGAGACCCGGTACTTGTATTTGTACCCCTTTTTGTATAGAGACCCGGTACTTTGTATTTGTACCCCTTTTTGGATAGAGACCCGGTACTTTGTATTTGTACCCCTTTTTGTATAGAGACCCGGTACTTTGTATTTGTACCCATAGAGATAAAAGGTGATTTTAAATCGACATAAAACTCATTTAGGTTTTAAAAGTAAAATCCCGTAAACTTATGGATTGTTCCCCATGTGAGCCGTTATAATCATACTATGACTATGTGAACCTGCCACGACGTTCTCAGTGTCGCGAAAAATAAAATGACATTTGTCACCCGTAGACCTGCAGGTCCAACTGTAGCTAGCAGAAAGGTGTGGGGTGTCAAACCCAATATAGATCTATATACAAGTATCACGTTCTCCCTCAAGGAGATTCTGATTATAACTACCAGGAATTATATCTCGCACTCGGACGTACGGGGAGATAGAGAGATAGAGATCGAAAAATAGAGAAACTCACAATATAGGATAACAAGTTTACGTTAATTGTGTGTGAATATAAATATTTCTTGTATGAATGTACCTTTCTTGTACGAGTGCGTAGAGTGATGTATCATAAACTATACCTATTATAGTTTATCTAAAATGTATGTACTATGTATGAACTCTTTTTATGGAAATGTAACTAGTGTTGTGAATTTATCAAAACATAGATTAACTTTCGTGAAATGTGTGCGAATAGAAATCTTTCTTGTATGAATGTACCCTTCTTGTACGAGTGCGTAGAGTGATGTATCATAAACTATACCTGTTATAGTTTATCTAAAAATGTATGGAATATGTATGAACTCTTTTATGGAAATGTATTAGTGTTTTGAATTTATCAAACTATACTTTTTATAGTTTAATAGTACGTGTTCCAAAATGAATGGATAATATTTAATATGAAGGTCTTAGTTTCAGTTCATAATGATAAACTAACTAGGAAACACATTCAAACATTAAAACTTATGATTATACACTTTGCTCAACATAATACAAAGTGTTATGATATTTACATGCTGTTGGTAAAATTTAGCAATTCTGCCCCGTTTTGGAAAAATCATAGAAAAATCATACGAAGTCGAAAACTGGATCCGTAAATTCTGAGAGTTCACAAAATGTGTCTAGTTTGCTCATAATTTTTATCACAATTTGTAATGACCTCTAACTTGGGTGAAAAAGTCCATAATCACAGACTGGTCCGGATTGTTGTTTGAAATGATAGGCAGTTTTGTAAAAATCACCATAAATTGTAGAAAAATCGTATGGAGATGTGCAAGTAGCCATTTTAAAGCTAAAAACGTGAACTATTTGCACCTTGTACAGTTTTGAAAACAAAAATGTTTAAGATGCCCAAAACAGTCCGTGAATGGAGTTGAACTTTTCTGATGAAGGCTGTTAGAAAAATCTAGTTATATTCTTAGTGTTTTAACTTGTATTCCCCCCCTGAAAACTTGAGAAAACATGAAAATGTAGGGGTATGAACTCACCTTGAGTGATTTCAGTAGATAAGTGTTGAAGAAGGAAAGTGTTCAACCCAAGAACACTTGAGGAAACACTTGAAGATTCGGAGATCTAACACAATTATGATGGAGTTTGTGTAAGATATTCATGATTTGAGTAGAATGAAGTGAAATAATCATAAGGAGGATGAATTATACTTACTAAGAGTGGAAGAACACGTGAAGATCAGCCTTGAATCTCGAGTTTGGAGTGGGAAAAGTTTGAGAGAAAGTGGTGTTTGATACTTAGTGAAATGAGGGCAAATGAGAGGAAATGAGGAGAGAGGATGAATAATCAGCCCTCAAAAACGTGGGAAGAGGGATAATTGAGTGGAAAAGACATTGATGTGACCTAGGTAAGGTGGGGAGGTATGGCTGGTCATAGAGTGGGTGTGGGGTGGTTGCTTGTGACTTTGATTTTTTTTTTTTTTTTTTTTTTTTTTTTTTTTTTTTTTTTTTTTTTTTTTTTTTAACTTGCAAGGTACAATGGAATATATTACTCCTATAAAGGAAATTGACTCAATCAAGGACGATTTCACAATTAAAGTTCGGATCATACGTCTTTGGACTCAAAAGTCAAGAACAATGTCTTATAATTGTCTATATCCCATTTTTAGTAATTTATTCTCAAAGAACAATGCTATAATCTGTAATTTATCATCTTTTAGTTTAATTTTCTAAATATATGTGTGGTTGTCTATGTGTGTGTATCTCTTTAAAAATTCTGCAATTTCATCATTTTATGACCCCCATTTGCGAAGTTGAGTATTTATTTCCAAAAATGCGAAACTCCAGGGACAATATTTGAAATCTTCTGTTTTCTTCCCCAATTCGCATTCTACTGTGAAATACTTCGCATCTTCATTCTTACACCCTTCGCATCCCTTCGCATTAATCACCTTCGCATTTTAACCTAATTAATCAAATGCGATTCACAAAATTTTCATTCCAGATGCGAACACAGTTTAGTTCTTGAACTCTAAACTTGCGAAATCAAAAATTCATATGTTGAACCCATATGCGAATATTAACCCAATTGACTTCAAATTGATTCATAGATGCAAACACTCGATTGTTTTACTTTCGCAAAATGAGCATCAACAACTCCACAATCGAGTTTTTAAATTCTTGCAATTTCATCATTTTATGACCCCCATTTGCGAAGTTGAGTATTTATTTCCAAAAATGCGAAACTCCAGGGACAATATTTGAAATCTTCTGTTTTCTTCCCCAATTCGCATTCTACTGTGAAATACTTCGCATCTTCATTCTTACACCCTTCGCATCCCTTCGCATTAATCACCTTCGCATTTTAACCTAATTAATCAAATGCGATTCACAAAATTTTCATTCCAGATGCGAACACAGTTTAGTTCTTGAACTCTAAACTTGCGAAATCAAAAATTCATATGTTGAACCTATATGCGAATATTAACCCAATTGACTTTGAATTGACCAGAATATGACGGTTGTCACATCATCCCCCCGTTAAAGGGAATTTCGTCCCGAAATTTGCACTTCGAATGGGGATCCAGGAATTTAGAGGAAAGATGGGGATAACTTTTCGTAGTACGAGAATTTGATTATGGTAAGGAATAACTCGCCCGATGTCACATGATTACTACTATGCATGCTTTAATCGATGCTAGATTTAGCATATAAAGAAATTCGGGATTTAAATGTCGATGTTAGAAACACGTACTGATATTTGCGGGCAGTTCCGGAGTGGTTTCTCCCTCGGTGATTGCAAACACCCTCCCGCCACCACCAGCATCTCTTGTCCTTGGGCATTCTCTTTTAAAGTGTCCCGTTTCTCCACACTCGTAACAGGTTGGGCTTACTCTAGAGCCGGGTACCTGGTTGATAGGTCGTGCTGGTGCCTTACAGAAACGAGCAGTGTGCCCCTCTCTGTCGCAGTTTTTGCAATGCATCTTTCGGCAAGCCCCAGTGTGATGGAGGTTACACTTGTTGCATTTTGGAAGTGTTCCTGCGTATGGTTTCATGGGAGTTGGTGTGGTGAGGGTTGTGGCAGCATGAACAGCAAGGATCTGTTGCTTCTTAGTGAGGCCTTGGGTTGATTGGTCTTTCTTGTTGTCCCAAAACTTTCTTTCGTTGTTCCCTCCTCTTGCTTGGGTATGGGTGGTTGCCATAGCGTCATGGTGGGCATGATGGTCAATGAGTTGTTGTGCTAACTCCTTGGCGCTGTCGAAGGTAGTTGGTCTTGAGGCGAGTACGCTATCTTGAATTTCGGGGGACAATCCCCAGAGGTAACGCTCCAACTTTTTGTCTTCTGGGGTGACCATAGCGGGACAAAGGAGTGCTAGATCACAAAATCGGTTGGTGTAAGTTGTAAGGTCGGAGCCTGCCATTCTGAGATTCCATAGTTCTTGCTCCAGCTTTTGCACTTCACCTCTTGGGCAATATTCCTTCAACATCATCTTCTTTAAGTCCTCCCAACTTAACGAGTTAGCCACTGCGAGCGTCAGCGACTTAACTTTGCCGTTCCACCAAGTGAGAGCTCTTCCGGTGAAGGTGAATGTCGCGTACTTGACTTTGCTCGCTTCGGGGCAAGCACAAATTTCAAAGATTGCTTCGGTCCTCTCGAACCATTGAATTAGTGCGAGGACACCCCCACTTCCATCGAAGGAATCGGGTTTGCCATTTGTGAAGTCCTTGTAAGTGCATTCCCTTGTGCGTCCTGCACTATCCCCGTGGTTAGGGTTTGTGGCTCCAGATCCAGCACCACCAGTGCTATTTGTGCCAATTTGTGACATTGCAGCTACCACGGCTGCTGTTACTGCAGCTTGGAACATTTCGGGATCAAACTGGGGAGGTGGCGTCGGAGGTGGTGGCGCTGTGCTGCCCGAAGGTCTGGGTCTTTTCCTTGGTGGCATTGTTCTGTCATGAGTTTGCAAAAGGAAAACTGATCAGATGGTAAGTTCCTACTAGTAAAGACAAGTCAGTTGTTATAGAATTTGATTTTTTTCCTGCATTTTTCTTCGATTTAAGAATTCCTTATATATAGTTCATAAAGGAAGTCCATATGAATGAAGTTCACGAGTTAGTGGGTTTTGTGGTCTCTCTTAGATTTTTCACGAGTGTGCTCAAGGCGATTGGTGCGGATCGTATGTATTCTTGCATTTCTATCAACCTCTGCGATACTATAGAGAGTTGTTCTACCCTGAATCTCGTTTCGGGCAACTCTATGGACTAGGATTGGAAAAATTGTATCTGCTGAGCTTCCTTCGTTTATGTTGTAGAAACTTCGTTCTCTATTAAACGACATATGTTGGTCTTGTTCTTTGCTCCCGGTTTCCAAGCACTCTTCCCAAGGAGGCGTCAGGCCTTGATAGCCGGTCGAGGGCTGGGATTCGGAACAAGAGTCATCGGGGTTAAGTTCTCCACTTCAGGGTCGGAGTCAGAACCATCAGCATAGCCTTCAGCTTGGTGACCATCTACAGGGGTTGGGTAATCATTCTCTGGCTCCTCTCCGAGCCATTTGGTATTGTCGTGGTTAGGGTAGTACGGTCGTCGTGTGGATGGAAATCCAGCCATGATATCTTCGCGAGAAATGGGGATATAAGAAATAATTAAGCAAACGTACTAATTAGCTAATTATACGATGATCTTTATCAGGTACTTCAACAAATTGTTTAGTGCATACTAATTATATGTATTCGGGACAGGATAGACCTTCGAATAAGCGACCCTAACTCTAAATCCCCAATCCAACGAGAACAGGAAGTAGAGCAAAGATCCACAGATTCTAAGTCTATGACGTCCTGGATACATAAAACTTTAATGTATCCACTAAGTAACTATTGACCTATTGATAAAGATCTATTTAGTTCTCACATATGTAATTTTAATAATGCCAAAATACCCCTATGGTATTTCATTGTGGTAGTGTTGGTAAGTTTTCAGACTTGTTGCCACATCACAAACATTCTTGGGCATATGCTAATCACTCCTCGGACCAGCATAGTTGATCAGGCTATGCCACTCCCAAGACTGATCATACATCCCCAGGCTTACCTGTGATATCCAACAATCATTACTTTTGTTTTGTCCTAAAATAATGCTGACCTTAGTATGTATGCATGCATGTATACTTTTAACAAAAGTTATTTATTCTTAAAGGTATAGTGGTTTTGAAATCTTAAAATCAGAGACCTTAGTCCCAATGTATTTATAGTTTGTTCCCTCCTCAAGAACTAAACTGTGTTCGCATCTGGAATGAAAATTTTGTGAATCGCATTTGATTAATTAGGTTAAAATGCGAAGGTGATTAATGCGAAGGGATGTGAAGGGTGTAAGAATGAAGATGCGAAGTATTTCACAGTAAAATGCGAATTGGGGAAGAAAACAGAAGATTTCAAATATTGTCCCTGGAGTTTCGCATTTTTGGAAATAAATACTCAACTTCGCAAATGGGGGTCATAAAATGATGAAATTGCAAGAATTTAAAAACTCGATTGTGGAGTTGTTGATGCTCATTTTGCGAAAGTAAAACAATCGAGTGTTTGCATCTATGAATCAATTTGAAGTCAATTGGGTTAATATTCGCATATAGGTTCAACATATGAATTTTTGATTTCGCAAGTTTAGAGTTCAAGAACTAAACTGTGTTCGCATCTGGAATGAAAATTTTGTGAATCGCATTTGATTAATTAGGTTAAAATGCGAAGGTGATTAATGCGAAGGGATGCGAACGGTGTAAGAATGAAGATGCGAAGTATTTCACAGTAGAATGCGAATTGGGGAAGAAAACAGAAGATTTCAAATATTGTCCCTGGAGTTTCGCATTTTTGGAAATAAATACTCAACTTCGCAAATGGGGGTCATAAAATGATGAAATTGCAGAATTTTTAAAGAGATACACACACATAGACAACCACACATATATTTAGAAAATTAAACTAAAAGATGATAAATTACAGATTATAGCATTGTTCTTTGAGAATAAATTACTAAAAATGGGATATAGACAATTATAAGACATTGTTCTTGACTTTTGAGTCCAAAGACGTATGATCCGAACTTTAATTGTGAAATCGTCCTTGATTAAGTCAATTTCCTTTATAGGAGTAATATATTCCATTGTACCTTGCAAGTTAAAAAAAAAAAAAAAAAAAAAACAAAAATCAAAGTCACAAGCAACCACCCCACACCCACTCTATGACCAGCCATACCTCCCCACCTTACCTAGGTCACATCAATGTCTTTTCCACTCAATTATCCCTCTTCCCACGTTTTTGAGGGCTGATTATTCATCCTCTCTCCTCATTTCCTCTCATTTGCCCTCATTTCACTAAGTATCAAACACCACTTTCTCTCAAACTTTTCCCACTCCAAACTCGAGATTCAAGGCTGATCTTCACGTGTTCTTCCACTCTTAGTAAGTATAATTCATCCTCCTTATGATTATTTCACTTCATTCTACTCAAATCATGAATATCTTACACAAACTCCATCATAATTGTGTTAGATCTTCGAATCTTCAAGTGTTTCCTCAAGTGTTCTTGGGTTGAACACTTTCCTTCTTCAACACTTATCTACTGAAATCACTCAAGGTGAGTTCATACCCCTACATTTTCATGTTTTCTCAAGTTTTCAGGGGGGGGGGGGGAATACAAGTTAAAACACTAAGAATATAACTAGATTTTTCTAACAGCCTTCATCAGAAAAGTTCAACTCCATTCACGGACTGTTTTGGGCATCTTAAACATTTTTGTTTTCAAAACTGTACAAGGTGCAAATAGTTCAAGTTTTTAGCTTTAAAATGGCTACTTGCACATCTCCATACGATTTTTCTACAATTTATGGTGATTTTTACAAAACTGCCTATCATTTCAAACAACAATCCGGACCAGTCTGTGATTATGGACTTTTTCACCCAAGTTAGAGGTCATTACAAATTGTGATAAAAATTATGAGCAAACTAGACACATTTTGTGAACTCTCAGAATTTACGGATCCAGTTTTCGACTTCGTATGATTTTTCTATGATTTTTCCAAAACGGGGCAGAATTGCTAAATTTTACCAACAGCATGTAAATATCATAACACTTTGTATTATGTTGAGCAAAGTGTATAATCATAAGTTTTAATGTTTGAATGTGTTTCCTAGTTAGTTTATCATTATGAACTGAAACTAAGACCTTCATATTAAATATTATCCATTCATTTTGGAACACGTACTATTAAACTATAAAAAGTATAGTTTGATAAATTCAAAACACTAATACATTTCCATAAAAGAGTTCATACATATTCCATACATTTTTAGATAAACTATAACAGGTATAGTTTATGATACATCACTCTACGCGCTCGTACAAGAAGGGTACATTCATACAAGAAAGATTTCTATTTCGCACACATTTCACGAAAGTTAATCTATGTTTTGATAAATTCACAACACTAGTTACATTTCCATAAAAAGAGTTCATACATAGTACATACATTTTAGATAAACTATAATAGGTATAGTTTATGATACATCACTCTACGCACTCGTACAAGAAAGGTACATTCATACAAGAACAATGCTATAATCTGTAATTTATCATCTTTTAGTTTAATTTTCTAAATATATGTGTGGTTGTCTATGTGTGTGTATCTCTTTAAAAATTCTGCAATTTCATCATTTTATGACCCCCATTTGCGAAGTTGAGTATTTATTTCCAAAAATGCGAAACTCCAGGGACAATATTTGAAATCTTCTGTTTTCTTCCCCAATTCGCATTCTACTGTGAAATACTTCGCATCTTCATTCTTACACCCTTCGCATCCCTTCGCATTAATCACCTTCGCATTTTAACCTAATTAATCAAATGCGATTCACAAAATTTTCATTCCAGATGCGAACACAGTTTAGTTCTTGAACTCTAAACTTGCGAAATCAAAAATTCATATGTTGAACCCATATGCGAATATTAACCCAATTGACTTCAAATTGATTCATAGATGCAAACACTCGATTGTTTTACTTTCGCAAAATGAGCATCAACAACTCCACAATCGAGTTTTTAAATTCTTGCAATTTCATCATTTTATGACCCCCATTTGCGAAGTTGAGTATTTATTTCCAAAAATGCGAAACTCCAGGGACAATATTTGAAATCTTCTGTTTTCTTCCCCAATTCGCATTCTACTGTGAAATACTTCGCATCTTCATTCTTACACCCTTCGCATCCCTTCGCATTAATCACCTTCGCATTTTAACCTAATTAATCAAATGCGATTCACAAAATTTTCATTCCAGATGCGAACACAGTTTAGTTCTTGAACTCTAAACTTGCGAAATCAAAAATTCATATGTTGAACCTATATGCGAATATTAACCCAATTGACTTTGAATTGACCAGAATATGACGGTTGTCACATCATAAGATTTCCTCCTTCATGAAGATGGATGTGAGGAAATGCTTTCACTAAGAGAGATTTTAAGAAGATAGCGATTGTAAAATTGTATTCTCAAATCTGATTATGGTTATGGTATCCCTTTCCATAATTCGAATTGTGGGATTTGGCAATTAGTCTGTATTTGTTTAGACACACATATGAGCTATCTTAGGCAAAGGTGTATAAGTTTGAAAAACCTTGATAAAGGATTATCATAGCATAAGGTATTAGAAACATGAACTTAAGAAATTCAATAAGTATTGTTTTTCTGGAAGTTAAGTTGTTTTCTTAATACATGTCAAAGCTAGTAGGAGCATAAATGTTATGATTGTATGATTATTATGGAAAGTATTGCAAGTTAGAAATATTAATTATAGAAAAACAAGAGTTATACCTTGCAAAGTCGTGAGGGTTGTAAAGTTGTTTTGCTATAATTAAGGGAGAGTATATAATGCTTCATTTCAAATCTAAAGGCTTACGTTGTGGAATGTTAACAGATTTAGTCAAGAGTACATAGTGTATTCTCAAAATTTCGATTATGATTGTGGCATCCCTCTTCATAGTTCGAATTGTGAGAACGTGACACATAAAATATTATGGCAAAAGATTGATAAAGTATCGCATCGTATCCCATACGCTTCGAGTATAGGATTGATTGAAAATGCTATAGTATTTGACCATTCTAAAATTTTCCAAATGTCTAGCGCATTTAGAGGGAAAAAGGACAAGAATCGGTTTTGACTAAGATAATTAAACAACTATCAAAGGACAATCCAAAGTTCGCCGATGATTGGTCGCTTGTGAGTAGTTGGAAGTATAGTATTGGATGGAGTATATCGACATTATTATGAATAGATAAGATTCTATTAAGAATGAGTTGTCATATGGAAAATATGGAAACGTGTCCATATTAGGAGTTGAATATTGAAAATCTATGTCTAGATTAGAAACTTTTATGCAAAGGATGTTCAAAGGAATGTACTTTGAGTGAGAGACATCATATCTAAGGAATTGTATTGTAACAATCTCCGATAGAGGACTTTGTAATTTCATTGGCAATAGTCATTGTGACTTTAGTGCAGTGACATTACAAAAGGATCATTGCATAAAATGTTAGAATTTAACATATTCTATAAGTGGCAAGAATTTGATATTCTATCACTTGTGGAAGGGATTGGGAGTTGTGAAATGAGTATGATTGGAAATGTGTTCATTTGATCTATTTCACAAAGTAAGAACCATAGGTAAACATTGTGTGCATGCTGAGAGCATGGGACAAGTGTTGTAATTCAAGTAAGAAGTTGATTACCCGAAACAACAAATAATGAGTAATCGATATGGTGATAAGTAAAAGGTGTTTTATTTATACTCAAAAGTATGAGGCCATATGGGATTAGTATTATTATTGTGTTTCACTTTGCATGTTTTGACTTCCTGAATAATTTAATTGGTTAAGAACAGTCAAATTATTCAAACGGGCCACAGTCGTTCATATGTTGGAAGTAGGTATGAATGAAGACTGTCGTGAATTGGTGTGTGGACTGTCTAAAAGAGTATTAGACATAAGCAAATGTTTGCTGCAACGTTCATGAGTGCTTATGAATATGATTTGAGCATTGGATTAAACCCACGCTCACTTGGATCACTCCATGAATTGTATCACGAGTGATTGGTGAGACGATAACATCTTATATTCTTGAAACTGAGATGTGTGAGTTGTATCTTGCGAGTCGGTTGTACATTGATGATATGTAAATGCACTAGTAACTTGGTGTTATAAAACATATTGTTGTGTGTAATTCGGTAAGTGAGTGCAAGCGAACATTGAGTCAAAGTTTATCCATTCCTTTTATCCAAAGTAGGATAAAAGTGATATCTTTGGGCCCCTCGATGATTTAGTGATGACAAACGTAAATGTTCGGCCGGGCTAGGGCTAATTTGATTTGTTCAATTAGTCAGTTGTCATAAATTGGAAGTCGGGAAATAGTACAAAGAGAATGATTAGAAATCATGTCTTATACGATATCTAGAATGGAGGAATATATGATCCCTTATCTAAAGGACACGCGTATCTGATAGGATCAGAGTTGATAGTGGCTTTGGAAAGCTACGATTACAGATCAGGATCTGAAGTCATACGTGGAATAGTTATTAGACTTATCCAAGTGGGAGACTGTTGGATTAGTGTCTAAGTCCATAACTATTTTGATACGTACTTGACCCGATGGTGCATGGTCCTTTTGGTTTCCTTCACCAAAGCAACTTGATAGGATAAATTATGGAGAGAAAGGATTAAATATGATTTATTAATATATTATGGGAATAATATATTAAAGGAGAAATCATATTGTTTAATTAATATTAGTCAAGAATTAACAAGAATTAAGTTTGTGACTAAAAGAGATTAACTAAACTTAAGGGACTGGAATTGTAATTATAAGATAACTGCAATTGGGCTATGGATTACCTTATTATATAAGGTTGGACGAATTCTATGGAGAAACACATAAGAAATCGTCCAAGGCCTTTAATTAAAGGAGTCCATGGGTTGCTTAGGGCTTAAGCATCCAAATTAGGGTTTCCTTGTTAGATAACCCTAATAGCCTCTCTATATATATTACCCTTAAGCCCCAAAAACGTGGAAAAGCTTCCTTCTAGGGTTTTGGACGGTTTTGGGCAGCCTCCTTCCCTTTCCCTCTTCATCCTCTTGCTCTTGGTGTTTGTGAACCATTAGAGGAGTGACATTTGTGACTCTAAGCTTTCTAAAGTCATTACAAGAAGGAATTCAGATTGTTATTGCTACATAACAATCAAGGTAATATATTAAACCCATTATTATGTTAATATCGATTATCATATGCTAGATTTAGGGTTTATAGTCTTGGATAAATTTGCATGTACAATAGAGAAACCTAGATCCAAGCATTAGGGTTTGTATGGGCACATAGGATGTAGGATGTTCTTATTACCAAAACCCATCAAGTGATACAATTCTTCGTCTTATTGATGCTAAAAGATCTGCTGTGGTTCAGGGAGCGAGATATACACACCTTGGCTCAACATCAAATTATCTGTAAAACAGAGATCCTGGAGCCAATGGCTAAAGAGTTCACAGGAATGGTTGCTAGGATCATCGAGAAGAGGCTTTGGATGGGGGCCATGGAAAAATCTGACGTGATGTTCAAGTAGACATGAGTTCATGCTAGTCCCAAACCAAGGGGGAGATTGTTAGGACATACTTATATGTGGTTTGGGATAGGCAATCATTTGTATAGGTCTTTATAGGGTGTTGGTCTTTCTATGTGTGTTTTGGTAGATTTGTGGTTGTGAAGGTGTTTACTGCTGTGAACGGGTATATGACCATGAACGTGTGTTCGACCGTGAACCTTGTTCACGACCAGTCTGTCCCTATATATAGTTGTGTTTTAGATAGTGTCAGCAAGGTGGTCAGCAAGTTCACGGTGTAAGTGTGTGTAATCAAGGTGTACCGGATGAGTTTGTGGCCTAACAATAAATCATGAGCATTGCTTGATCAATTTCTTCTTCTTCTTTGTTCTATTTCTGTTTGATTGATTGTTACTGTTTGATCACTGGTTTGGTTCCTGGATTTAGGACTTTATAATGCTAAATTTAATCAAGTACATACCAAATATAGTTATGGACTTAGACACCTTATCCAACAAAAACCCTAGTCGACTTGCCGAGTCAGCTCATTGACTCGGTGAGTCCATTCAATTTGTTTTCTCATTCAAACATTTTAAGGCAGATCTACAACCTCAAACTCTAGATATAGCCTCCCAAGGCTCGAATATCACATAAAGCTGGGAGCTTTTACATTCATGCATGGCATATCAGGCTCAAAATGTCAATACAAACTCTAACAAGGGTTAGATGCACAAAAGCTAGTCTCTAGTTCAATAAAGCTCGGATCTTTGGGCTCTTAAGTCCTCCTACAATCTAGATATGAGGTTTCAACCTCATGATATGATCAAATAACTCATTATATCAAGATAGATGGATAAAACCCTAAAAACCTCCCTAAACTAGGATCTCACAAAGGAAAGGTCAAGATAGAAGTTTTTACCTTTGCACTGAAGCTAATCACTGAAGAACTCTAGATCTACAGCCCCTCCTTGATCAAATATGCCAAGCTATACAAATCTCCTTCCAAAGTTGCACAAAACCACTCAATTTAGCATCTCTCTCTCTCTCACGTCAATATGATCGTTTAAGGTTTCACACAGGGGAGTTGAATGGCTGGTGAGGCGGAAATGAGGGCTTAAGGCCCTTTAAATAGGACACAACCCGGAAGATTAGGTTCCAATCACAGTGCTAAATCACCGAGTTGGTCTCTCTGACTCGTCGAATTGGTTCTAAAACCGACGTGGTCCAATCCTCTCTACACAATGAGTTGGGGAACCCACTCGTCGAGTTGCTCAGTTTTCTCATAAATATTTAATATATAATATCATACCTGGGAGTCGAGATGTTAAAGCCAGTTTCTATTGTCTCAGACCACGATGTTCGGTTCACCTCCCGTTTCTAGTAGAAGTTCCACGAGGAATTGGGCATGCGACTGCACTTCAATACAGCCTATCATTTGCAGACAGGCGCCAAGAGTGAGCAGACCATACAGACTTTTGAGGATATGCTAAGAGCCTGTGTTATCGATTTCGGTAGGAGCTGGGATTCCTACCTACCCTTTACAGATTTTGTAATGCCCGTGTTTCTAGGCTAGGCATTAATATTGACATAATGGTCTAGGTTAACCTTTGTAACTCATTTAGAAGAAATGAAATAGAAATTATGTTAATTTTATGTGAATTATGTGTTTTATGCTTAATTATTAGGATTTAATTAATTAAGAATAAAAATGAGCGTCAAAAATAAATATTAGATAAAGCCGATATCTTTACATAAAGTTTTAGTGGTTGAAACAAGGATTTCGGGGATATAAAGAATACCAAAATCTGAGTTATAACGAAGAAGTTATGACCTGTGGAAGTTTCATGATAAACCAGCACAGTACCGAATATCGTAAAAAGTGAGTTTTTGATAAACTACTTTTTAGCCTTATCAATCTAAGCGAAACTCGTAGTATTCGTTAAATCGAGAAGTTCGATAAAAAGAACGCCCAAATCTGACTTCGTATGAGGAAGTTATGATTTTTCGAAGTTTCAGCTTAGCAGTAGACAACTAAAAACTCGAATTTTAGATCGAGCCATTTTTAGCCGACACAACCTAAATGAGAATTGAAGGTCTCGTCATTAGGAGCACAACGGTAAAAAGTCTGACGAAAACGGACGTCGGATGAAGAAGTTATGAATTTTTAACGGATTTCCTGTCCCGATCTGTTAAAAATAATAATATAAAATTTAAAGTCAAAATTAGCCAACGAAGTCAAAACGGAAGTTGTAGAGCGTAATTGTAGCTACGCGTGCATATAAATAACGTCAAAAACGGAGCTTGTATGCGAAAGTCATGAATTTTAGAAGATTTTGGCACAAAATTCGAGAAATTTCGCATTGATAAGCTTCACCCGGAAGTGCCACGTGTCCTCGCCTCGCATACGCCACGTGACCGAAATTCTGATGAGTCACCTCGCATGCGAGACTGCCCCGTCAACTCTTCTAATTCGACCGAACAGCCGTCCAATGCATGTCCGACGCGCTTCGCTTATGAATCCGCCTCGTGTCGCCACCCCTCGCATCTGGAGCGCGGTCCAATCAGGAGCTTCCAGTGAGCCCTTCGCATGTGCAACCATGTGCGAGCAGGTGCTGCGAGCCCTTCGGATATGCGATGCATGGCTTCTTTCTAGCCCTTGGATCAGAAGCCTCGCCCCTATAAATAGAAGGGTGCGAGACCTCTCGGGTATATTTTGAAAATTTATCACTTTTAGCCCCTAAACCCATATTTCTTTCATTCTAACTTCCCTTGAAGCCCCGGTATCGATTATAAGCCTCAGAATACTCCACGAAGTGCCCAAGAAGCCCGGAAAATTTATCTTTACGGTTTCGAAGCCCGACCCTCGCAGATCCCGATTTCTCAATAAAACTCTCGGTTTTATTAGAAACGATCGTTTTAGGAAACGAATTGCTGCCCGGTTATCGTTAAATCATGTGAGTGTGTAGTTACTTTCACCTTACTTATAGATATGAAGTATTTTACATAAAATACGTGTTGTGTGAATATATATTGTTTGTTTATTTGAGATGGGTGCTGAAGGAATGATTTATACATGTTTTTAAATAATTTAAACTATATATGTATTTTTATCTACGAAAAATGTTAGGTAAAACATGGGTAGATGAAATAGTGGGTATGATGAAAGGTGAGTTGGATAAAGGATATGATCCATAATATTGATCGTGAGTTGAGGGTGAGTGGTGAAATTTGAGAGAATCACTTACCCAAATTGTTGGCCCCCGTCATTCAGCAAAGTATGGATAACAACCATGGACTATTCTAGACAGTCTATGGAACACTAGCATGCCCGCAACCTGTAGGTGTAATGAACTATATGTTCATTTGTTGTACTCTAAAAACCCACTGACATGTATTGCATCAGAGAATACCTGAAAATAATACTGTCGATAAATGAGAGCTATGGACTTAGCACATGTTGAATAAACTTTGGCATCTATGGAATTAGTACCAGTTGTATAAACCCCGGTCACGAGATGACTTTGTATCTATTCCTTAGGAAGGAGTGATAGTTGATTCTTAGGGTAAAACCTTAAGAAATAAATAAAATAATGGGGTTTGGGGTAATTCGGTTGATTGATTGATGTTTAAACATAATAAATTTATGTATTGTGGGTTGAAAACCCTATATGCTCACCAGGCTTCTGAGCCTGACCCACTCAGCTGTTTATATTACAGGTAGAGGACCCTGAGCACAGTTGGATGATGATGATGAGTGAATTTTGGATTATAGGCCAGTAGTTACAAATAACTGTCGTAAGGCTTATAATGTCTTGTTTATGCTTTTGATATGTATCGGAACATGACATCCCGAGGTTTTGATATAAAAAGGAAATGATATATTTCTTAAAGAAAGGTTTTGACAAACTTTTATCATATTTTGTTTTGGGGACCAATTCCGCAACATCTTTTATAAAGATTTCTCTGATTTGATTTTAAAAAGCATAAATTAAATCGGTCTTTTCTGGCCGAGAAATTAGGGGATGTCACAGAGTTCTCTTACAACAACAACTTTAATTATAGTATTGGTGCTCCACCATATGCGTTGTGGTATGGACGCAGATATCGCGCCCAAGTTTTTTGGGGTGAGGTTGGACACACAGTGATGGTACGGGCAGAGGTAGTTATGTAGACTACCGAGAGGATTCAGCAGACCAGGCAGCAAATGTAGACCGCTCAAAGTCAGCAGAAGAGTTACACCGACAAACGCCGATCTGAGCTGGAATTCTAGGTGGGATACATGGTTATACTGAAGGTCTCACCCTGGAAGGGTGTGATTCGCTTCAGGAAGAGGGGGAAATTGGGTCCCCGATACATTGGGCCATTCTGGATCGTTGTCAAAGTTGGCAAGGTGGCATATAGATTGGATCTCCCGTAGGAGCTTAGTCAGGTCCACAACACTTTCCATGTGTCACATTTGCAAAAGTACATACCAAATGAGGAGGCGATAATGTCGTTAGATGATATTCAGGTTGATTAGCGCCTGAATTACGTGGAGAGGTCGGTGACCATTCTTGAGAGGAAGGTAATGGCTCTACGAAACAAGGAAGTATCTATGGTAAAGGTGGAAGCACAAGAGGGTATCCGAGTGGATGTGGGAGCTAGAGGCAGAGATGCGACAACATTACCCCGAGTTGTTTACCGCAACAGACTTCGAGGAGGAAGTCTAGTTCAACCAGGGGAGAATTGTAACACCTCGAATCCAAGGTATAAAATTTAAAATCATAAAGTCATATTCTTAGACCTACTCAACGAGTTGGTTGCCCCTAACTCGTCAAGTTGAAGCGGATCAGGCCGCATGATTTATGAGGGCTACTTGATGAGTTGGAGGACCCCGACTCGATGAGTAGGAAGTGGAGAATGAAACCCTAATTTTTAGGGGTTTCCCCGGATATAAAGGACTTAATCCGCCTCTTGTGGCCTCCCTTACCACTTCATTACATAGAGAAGAAACCCTAGTCGTTATTTGTTGTTTCCTTGAGCTTATGAGACTAAAAGAGTGCTTTTGTTGTATTTTGTTGAAGAAGTTGGAAGGTTGAGAAGCTTGGAACGGGAATGAGGTTTTAGATCCAACATCTACAACGTTTGGGCATCCATTTGAAAGTAACAAGCTGTTACCTTGATCATTCTAGCATTACATCCCCTTTTTCTTGGGTTTAAGGCCATTTTTAGTATATTTGTGGAGCATTTCGGGTATTGGTCATGATCTAAAGTTGTAACTTTAGATCTGGACTCCTCTATGTCCCTATAGTCATAAAGTTATCAGATTTAGCAAGCTTTGGCCTTTCTTCTTGGTTTAAACCTTTCAATTAGCTTGGTTTTGGCATTTAGGACCATGCATGTATGTAAAGTTTGCAACTTTGCGTGGAAACCATGCCCTAGGAGGTTAGATCTGCAATTTGGAGCTTTAAGGTAGCTTAAAAACGTCTGAATGAGATATGGACTGGAGGGACTCGACAAGTTGCATGGTCAACTCGACGGGTCGGATTAATATTGGCCGTTGTGGGTTTCTGCATGGACTCGGCGAGTTAGTAAGACAACTCGCCGAGTCAATTAGGGTTTTCCCGACATTTGGACATGCATGGACTCGACGAGTTGTTTGGAAACTCGGCGAGCCAACTAGGGTTTTCACGATTTCTTGAGTTTTGGAAGGTTAAAACGGGCCAGTGAGCTGCACTTGACGAGTTGGGTCAACATGGACTGTTGACCTTGACCATTGACTTTGACTTTGATTAAGGGTTGACCAGTTTGACTTTCTGGGGGTATTTTAGTAAATTGGGAATTTATAGAAGTGGTCATATGATGAATATAGGTGGTGGAGTTCGTGGTTTTGATTCGAGAGTTTAATCTTATCACTACAATTCGACATTTGTGAGATAAGTTCTTCTCACTATATTAACACGGTCTAAGACTCCAATGCCGACCCTTTTGAATTTGTATCCGGGTTTATTGCATGATATGCTTATTGATTTGCATTATGGTAGTTAGGATGGTGATATGGTTAGTGACCTGGTAGGTCGGTATCATGGTATATAGGATAATATTATGTTAGTGACCGATTAGTTTAGTATCCTAGTTATACGATGTTGCTATGAGTAGTGATCTGTTAGATCGGTTTGACTGTCGTATACATATGCTAGCGTATGATATCTATGTGCACATGTTTATTTGATTTGGGGGTTGGGGTGAGGTGAACCTGCTTTGTGCTGAAGGCCAACATACCCTGGGCGGACCGGATAGATTGCAGACTTGGGAAGGCATACTAGTGAGTCCGAAGGCCCGAAGAGCGGTCCGGATAGGCTGAAGGCCCTGAGAGGTGGTCCAGATGTGCTGATGGCTCGGAGAGCGGTCCAGATAGACTGATGGCCCTACGAGCCGGTCCAGTCAGGATGGCTCATTATGCATGCTGTTTGTTTATATGATATGATTATGATTTTATGGCGTTGGTATTTTGGGGGAATTCAGTAAGCTTTGGGCTTACAGTTGTTGATTTTGTTTCACATACTTCTGATGATCGCAGGAAGGCGAATGCGTGATCGTACACTTCCTTATGTTTTCATGATTTGATTCTAGGATACTTTGACACTAAACTATTTTGAAAACAAGTTTTGTAATAATTGTTGGATTTTGAATGTTATAAAAAGTTTAAATTTAGCATGATTTTTATGGGTGTTACACTTTTATCAAACAACTAACATCATGCATGTTCAATTATCATACATTAATGTTCAAAGTCACAAGCCATACAAATCTACAAGAATCAATTTGATTTAATAAAGCAAATATTAACAACTAGCATTACAAAAATTCGCAATAACTTCTTGATGAGTTACACAAAATGCTACCCATCACCGCAAAAAAAATACAAAATACAAAATAAATGAACATAAATGGAAGCACAAAAAATCAAATTTCGGTGATTTTTCATATGCTACATAAATTTAATAGTTCTTATACATGCAATTGTTAGCATACCTTGTATCTCCGTTCTTCCAAACCAACAAATCACAGCAATTTGCAATGATATGTAGCTTCACCGTCGATCTCTGTTGAAGTGTGAAATCCAGAAGCAATAGTTGTGAAAAAATCATTTTTTTAGGAAATGAAGATAATCATGGACGAAAAATAAGGAGCATACCAGTGAGGTTCGAAGTCATGATCTGTTCAGTTCTTCCTTTTTTTTTTTTGTGATGTTTTCTCGGTGGCCTTTTCTCCCCATTTCCTTATAAAAACAGGAGAATTGATAGGGTGGAAATGGAATTAAAATATTTCATTTTCTCTCCATTTTAAATGCTAACCAAACAAGAGAAGTAGACTACGTTCGATTTCTCTACACTAATTCTTTGTACCAAACATGCCCTAAGTTCCATCACTTGTACAATATGTAAATATGTAATTTGGTATTCATTTTCTTGGTTCAAATATAAAAGCTCAAAAAACATACTTTGGAATGATTGCTTAAATCATTATTTGTAATTTTCCATCTAGCTTTTATCAAGAAGTATGCATATATAGATCTCTTTTTGCTGTTAAAAAAATTGTGCTTTATGGTTTTCCCTTGGGATGAGCAAAAAACCGAACCATAAACTGTAAAACTAAAAAAAACCGACATAACCGAAACCAAAGCAATAACCGGCGGTTTAGGTTTGAATTTTACAAAAACCGAAAAATAACGGTTTGTTTCGGTTTTGATGTATAAAACCGCCCATGAAAACTGAACCGACCCACATATATATTATTTATTATGTTTTAAACTTTTAGTTTTAGATTTTAAACTTTTTCCCTTTAGTACTTTATGTTTATTTTTAACAAACTGTTAATGTTGTTAAAATTTGATATTTTGAACACTTTTATGCTTTTAGAATATTAGAATCAGTACTTTTTATTTTAGTATATTTGAAGTAGATATAATATTATTTATCGTAACATACTTTTACTGGTTTTAAGCCCAAAAACTAGAAAAAAAAAAACAGGAGCTCATAAAACCACGGTTTAAAACCGAAAACCCATAAACCCAATCCGAAAAACCGAACCATGCAAAAACCGAACCTATATGGGTTTAAAAACCGAAAAACCGACTTTTTATGGTTTGATTTAGTTTTAGCCAAAAACCGACCCAAACCGACCCATTATATTTGTGTACTCGTATTCTTATTTTATTTTTTGTGATCATCATTTTTGTAACAAATCCAGTTTAGTTAGGTTTATTCGCTCTTAATATTTGTATAGTTTAGTAAGGTTTATTCCCCTGTTAGTATTTGTATATGCTTGTAGTGAAATGATTCAAACTTGGTAAAGTATATGAATTTATTCCTTTTCATTTTGCCTCATTCATTTGAAAAAAAAAATACAATTATTCTTTTGTGATGCAAAAATACTCATGAAAGGGTATTTATTGCTCTTCAATTTCAGCATTTTGAGTGATGTTTCTTTTTCTTTGAAAGGCAAAAGAAAACAACCACTCACTTCATCAACAAAGTTTCAGGGGCCCCTTATTTGAAATTGGTTATGAAGCATTCTTTTGGATGTAAAAATATAGCTTTCATGTGAAAAGCGTCAACATTGCTTCCACCACTTGGCTACTCTTTCGTCTATGTTTGGAATTTCTCTTCGAAATGGGCTATAAAATATAACTTTGAGTGTTTGATATCGCACATAACTTTCATACACCCCGCCTTAATTTGGAGGGGTTGAATGAGAAAAAAAATGTGTTTTTTTTTTTTTTTTTTTTTTTTTTTTTTAATATTGGAATCGATCTAGCTTCACTTTGGAAAAAAGTAGGTTAAGACCATTTGAATCAGATTCAGAATACTATATTTTTATCTCGATATTGGAAAAATCCAATCTTAAAACCAACTTACAGCCGATTTTTTTAATGTAGTAGAAAATGCAAGTTTTATCAACCACTTCTTTATATTGTTATTTATACAAGAGTTTAAAAAGTTTCCCAAGTAACGTTTTCACCCCAATCAATCTTGGACAACCAAGATATACTGTTCAAAAATAAAAACACGAAAATGCCGTTCTGACCACATGAACGATAAAGAATAGCTGAAAAAACAACTGACTACATGATAAAACACTATCTTTTGCAATGTTGAATGTTTTGGATCAACCATTAAAATTTTGTTAAATTCAAACACCAAAATTATGTTAAGAAATATATATAACGAAACGATAAAAGATAAGATCTTTTACGGTTGAGTAGCAAAAGCAGAATAAAAAGTCATTTTATCAGCCCATCCCTATTCCTTAAGTCTTAAATGTGTGAATTATTAGGCCCAACAATGAAATAAAATAACTTTTACCCTATTTCCTGAGTTTACCAAAAGAAAATAAAAGAAAAAAGAGTTACGAGCGAAATGAAAAGAAATGAAAGGAAGAAAAAAATTTCTTTTGTGTTCCCGAGTTGTAAAAAAGTAGAAGAAAAATTAATCATTTTGTTCTTTCATTCCAAACCCTCCTAAATTGAAAAGGAAAGTTAGGAGAGAAAATGATCATTCCATTTCCCTCCACTTTCTTTCATTTCATTCATTTAATGTAACTCGGAACCACCAATTTATTTTATTTTCTTCTTATTTCCACAAATTTCTTTTATTTTCTCACGTTAAGTTGAACTTGGAAACGATGTATATGGTTGTTCGTATTATCAGAGAACACTAGGACTTGCATTAACTGACCCTTGTGCCTAAATTGATTTTACAGACTGGGCTTATTACTTCACACGGTACTCATAAAAAGTAATTATATATTTAATGAAAATTACTATAAATGATCTAATTTTATATATTATTCAAAATAACAACAAATTTAGAGATTAAACATCTTTGTTTTTTGATAATATATATAATTTTACCATTTGTACAAACTATATGCTAAAAATTCTATCATAGATATGAAATATATGTTATTACCGATTTTTAAGAAAATGATAATTTTAATGTTATTGTATTGTAATTTAATATGAACCATGCTCTGCATGAGGCAAAGGGCGTTGTTTTAGTTTTAGATGTGTGTACATAAATTCAAAGTGGGATGCTTCATAGATTTTCAAAGTACAATGTTTTAAAGTGAAAAGTATGATGTCGGAATTAATAAGTGGATGTATATCAATTCAATTTTGGTTATTATGTTTGTTATAGCATCTTACTTTTCTTTCTTTCTATTACAACATTATACTTTTATTTTTGTTTTCTTATTAAAGCACTATACTTTGAAATATCAACCCAATTATAGCAGTGTACTTCCACTTAAAAAAAGCTACTCAATTATAAAAATGGAATTTGCTTTGTAAATAGATGATATTGCTATAATATGATAGATTTTGCAAAGTAATCTCTAGAAATATTGAATTTCAAAAAATCAACACCAGGGGTAAAACGGTCAACAGTTGAATTAGATAGGAGAAAACCATATGTTAAATCACAAATTACTATTTATGTGAAAGAATTATCATTTTACCCTTCTGATTAGAGTAATTGACCATTTTACGAAGGATAAATGACTTTACCCTTATGTTTTAAAATGATGTTGAATAACAAATGACTAATTATGTGTGAAATTGACAATTTAACCCTTCTGAGAGTACCTTTATACATTGATATGCAACCCAATCCTTCAATACATCTGGATCACATTGTTTACTAAAGCAAAATAGCGCTTATGAATATTATCAAAATCATTGTCCTTACCATATATGAAACTACGGCTGATAAACCTACACTAAGTATATACATTTTCAATTTTATCAGGTGTTATATTCTGTCACACCCCCAAACCAGAACGACAGAAACGTCTGGGGGCGGATGGAGTGACTTCATGTACAATATCATAACAACTGAATAGTAATGAAACATAGCAACACAAAGATTCATACATTTAGATTTAGAGTATTACATTGTTTACAAACACGATTGTTCGAAAGTTGATTATAGATAACTGAAAGGTAAGAAAAAAAACGTAACATGGAAACGCCGGCCCTTAAGAATGGTTGAGTACCTGCCTGCTAGATCCCCGAGAATACAAGTCATTTTGAAAAACATCAACTAAAAAGTTGCTGAGTTCATAAGCAGGTAAAACGTTGTAATATCCTTGTCCATAATACATTGTAAAACTCCAGAAAATACGATATTTTCTATAAAAAGTAGTTTGTGAGTCTCGTTATAAAATCTGTGTATAATTGCATGCATGTTATTTGTTTTCCCTTGTTTGTATCAGAAAGAAGGTGTTCCCAGAAGATCCTATATTTTCTGTATAAAAAGAGGGTTGTGGTCTTAAAACCCTAAGACCGGAGTTGTGAAAATTAGTTTACATAATATACAAAACACAGTTTTGTATTTTATAAAACTAATGGGATGTATATCCTTCACTTGTAAAGTACAAATATATAGTTCCAGAAAAAATCTAGTACTTTCTTAAAGGTGAACTGTGGTCTTATACCCCAAGACCAAGATGGAAGAAATTATAATACGGAAAATAGTTT
The DNA here is from genome assembly GCF_052625555.1 of Lactuca saligna. Classification (NCBI taxonomy): domain Eukaryota; kingdom Viridiplantae; phylum Streptophyta; class Magnoliopsida; order Asterales; family Asteraceae; genus Lactuca; species Lactuca saligna. The sequence goes on from NC_136425.1 coordinate 179,866,595, forward strand.
ATGGCCTCATTTCTTTTAATAAAGCTAATGAAGTATAAGCTTTCCATAAACCAGGTCTTAAATCCCAAGACCAAGATGGAGGTGAATATCATACAGAAAATAGTTTATAGATTCATTTCTTTTAATAAAACTAATGAAGGATAAGCTTCTCGTAAATCAAAAATCTTTTTGTTTATCCCTACGTGAGTCGTTATAACCATACTCATATGACGGAGTGCCTGGCTTTCCATTTTACAGGCGTCCGTTTCGTTGAAAGATATTTGTCACCCTAGAGTGGTCTTGTCTAGCTGTAGCGAACAACTCAAGTGTGGGATGTCAACCCGATATAGATCTATACACAAACTCACGCTCTCCCTCAAGGAGACTCTGATTATAACTAACATGACTTACCACGTATGCTAGGTAGATACGACTAAAGGTGTGTCACAAGAGCCTTAACAGATTTACGTGAACTATGACTCCTTTTCTTGTAAAAATAAGATAGTTATAACTTTCAATGATTAAACATATCTTTGAAAAACATGGTTTGTGACTTCCAAATTATAGTGATTATAGTTTATTTTGTTGGTTTGAAATTATTTATATGCCCTTTTATATAAATGTAAAGGTGTGTTCCAGCATGAGAAATACGAAATCAAAACATATTACTTAGGTATTAAACCCACTAGATTTGTAAATGACTATACTATATCAAAGCTTACTAGTAAAATTATCTTTTAATAAAGGTTTTCAAAAGCAATGTAGTTTACAGATCTTAGCTTTTCTTATGATTTTATAACATTGATCATGTTAGTTTTGCTGATAGATATATACATATCACCATATTTATATCAAAACTAGAAAATACCATGACTTGTACAGATATTAATTTACCCTTAACATAAAGGAGAAAAACTTATAGTTATTAGTGGAATAAACAAACTTTACTTGTATCCACCCTTCCTAAAACATAGAAAAACCTGAAAATATGGGGGTATGAAGCTCACCTTTGTTTGGTTTGGTGGATGATTTGGAGAGATGTTGAGAAGAGATTTCGAGCTCTAATACTTGAAGAGTTTGATAAACTCTTTGAAACTTAGTATATCCTAGGAATATCAACACATAATATCATGTGTAAATATGATGAAATTAACAAAATAATGTGTGAAATCACTAGCCAAACTCGAAATACTTACAAGGATCTAGGGATGATACTTGAAAAATGTGGGGCTTGAAGGATCCTAAGCTTGTTCTTGAGGAAGTATGATTTGTTGGCTACGTGAAGTGAAGGAGGGATTTTAGAGGGAGTGTGTGAAATAATTAGAGTAAAATGTGGAACAAGTGAGGATTAACAAAGGGGTTCTCGTTTAAATAAGAGGAGTGAAACTGATTTGAAGTTTACTCGGAGAACTGTTAGTTAATTCATGGGTGTTTGTTAGGTAATACGTAATAATGCATGGGAAAATAGCAAAAGACATCACATCTTAAAGTCAATTGATTTATATTATTCTTTCCCTAATCCGTAAACCCCTTAAGATATAAAGTTATTTTCAGATTTTGGTAGGTCCATGGAATGGTTTACGCCTCTTATATCATCCATTTGATATTTTTATGCCCAAAGTGTAGTACACCAAAGTGTTTACCCCCAAGCATTATTCCATAATGTAGTTTACGCCCCAAACTGAGTTTCATAAGTAGTTTACTCCCAAGCATTATTCCCTAATTGGAGGTCCATTACGCCTCTTATATCATTCATGCTTAGCTTAGGAGCTTCATTCAATGTCCTTCCATTTTCTATTTTTAAAAAATAAAAAATGGGAACTTTACTAAGCACCGAGATAATTATCCAATTGGCTGACCACTCAACAGTACACACAAAAGGTGTAATGGATGATGTTCTTGTCCAAGTGGATAATCTGATCTTTCCCGCTGATTTATATATTTTAGACATGGGTAATTTGTAAATATCAGATACAAACTCTATTATTTTGGGAAGGCCATTTATGAAAACTAGAAAAAAATAGATGTTTTTAATGACACGATTTCAATGGAGCTTGATGAGGAAGTGGTTAATTTTTGATACATCCATAAAATTGATAAAAATTTAAAACCTTTTCAAGCATCCAAAAACCATTAATTATTACAAAATGTTTTCAAAATAGTTTTGTATCAGAGTATCCCAGAAATCAAAATCATAAAATGTGAGGAGGTGCACAATCAAGCCTTCGCCTTCCTACAGTCATCCGAAGTACCTTAAACAAAATCCAAAACTGTAAGCTCGAAGCTTAGTGAGTTCCCCCAAAATACCAACGTCATACAAACCCAAGAAATATCATAACAAAAACCACACATATAGAGTCTTCAGTATGACTGGACCGCCCTCGTTGGGCCTTCAGTCTATCTGGTTCACTCTCAGAACCTTTAGTATGGTTACACCGCCTCAACCCACCCGCAATCACACAATCACCACATAAATATCATATGCTAGCTAGCATGTACAGATAGTGATACAGATCTACAAATCACTAATCATAGCATCATCCTATATACCAGGATACGAATCTAACGGATCACTAAACATAGCATCATTTTATAACTATAATACAGATCTAATAGGTCACTAAACATAACATCATCCTATAACGAAGATACAATAAAAAAGGTTTGGCCTTGGTGTAACATCCGGACTTCTAGGTATATTGTTTATTTAAGTTTTTGGAAATACTATTGAGCGACTCAACAAGTTGGTGCTACAACTCGTCGTGTAGGGTCGTAATGTGCCATGTGGATTAATGATCTACTCGATGAGTCTGAGAGCCGACTCGACGAGTCGACGCTATCAAGAGAAACACAAATCCCCGGGGTTGGGGCCTATTTAAGGACACTTATTGCCTCATTTATGGCTCACCAGCTGTTACCTTCACTAAGAGAAAACCCTAATCGGCCATTAGGCTAAGAGACAGTATTTGAACTAACTTTGAGTGTTTGGTGCATCTTTTGAAGAGAAAGGAAGGATTCCAAGCCAAGGGACGAGAAGGGACTGTTAGATCCATGGTTATTTCACCTTAGAGCTTCTGGGAAAGGTATAAAGCTCACACCTTTCTCATTTTGTTGAGTAGATCTCATGATTTTGGGAGCTTAGGGCTTTTTCCATCTAATGTGAGGACTTTAAGTGTTTTGAGTTCATATAGAGGTTTGGACTTCAGATCTGGACCATGTGAGGTCCTAAGAGTCCAAAAGTCCCTACTTTATTAAGCTACAATAAGGCTCTTGAGTGAAAAACCCTTAATAGAGTATGTTTTTGGCATTTCAAGCCCTAAGTGCCATGCATGGACGTAAAGCTCGTGGCTGTACGTGATAAACGAGCCTTAAAAGTTTAGATCTTGAGTTTGGGAAGGTTTTCTGCCTTGAAATCATCTGAATGAGACAGGGACTGAATGGACTCGATGAGCCGACTCGATGAGTCAGTTAGGGTTTGTCTTGATGGGTTGGCCATGCTATAGCTCGACGAGTTAGGGCTTAACTCGATAAGCTGGACCTTCATGAATACTTCTGAGGGACGAGTGGACTTAACGAGTCGCATGAGTGCACTCGGTGAGTCAGGTCAAACTTGGACTGTTGACTCCAGTTTGACTTCTATTGACTTTAGGGTTAGTCAACATGAGTAATGGGAACCATGGAAGAGTAAAATGGCCTTTTACCCATTCCAAGAACTTGAGAGAAAGAGAGAACAACATTTGGTGTAATTGAGTATGAATAGAGTATTAATTAGAGATGGTTATCCTATGTATTAGATAGAGGCTAGTTCAAGATTTCTGAGCACGATACTTTTATTTACTAGCTTACTTGTAACATCCGGATATCCAGGCTTGGAAATTTGAGTATTTTATTTTGGGATATGAAGAGACTCGTCGAGTTGACGCCTCAACTCGTCGAGTAGGATCGCAACTTGGTGACCTCTTTAATGAAGGGACTCGACGAGTCAGGTATCTGGGCTCGCCAAGTTAGTGATGTTAAGGAAAACCCTAAATCCTCTGGACTGAGCCCTATTTAAAGGACCTTATAGCTCTCTTGTGTGGCTACCAATCCAGAGAGAGATACCCTAGAAATCTTGAGTGAAGAGTGAAAGAGATAAAGCCATTTTGAGCATTCTTGGTGTGATTTTTGCAAGGGAGAAGTCATTTCCAGCAAAGGGAGGTCAAGCGAATTGTTGATTCAGAGTTCCGAAGCTCGTATCTTCACTGTAGAGGTATCAAATCGATTTCCCTTTTCTGTTTTGGTTGAGATTGGTGATTTTAGGGTTTTCTACACCTTTCTATGGCTTGTAGTGATGAGTATAGGGTCCCTTTGTGTGAGAGGTCCCAGATCTAGACCCATAGAGGTCCATAGAGCCTTATTATGTATGCTTTATGTTGGTTCATTGAGGGAATGTGACTTTGATGCCATTTTAGGAGCTATTTCTCTAAGGAAATCCTTGTGAGCTTTGTATGTATGACAAGCATCGACCTTTACGCGATTATTGGACGTAAGGAAGCCAGATCTATGGATTATAAGAGAAGATCTGACCTCAGAAGGTCGGATGAGTGTTCTCATGGGAGCAACTCGCCGAGTCCATAGGAAGACTCGACGAGTCGAGTCGGGTTGCCCCCCGATTTGAATCCAGTGGAAACCCGTCGAGTGGAAGGTTCACTCAACGAGTCAAGTGAGGCCTTGGAGGAGTAAGAAGACACACATGGACTCGCCGAGTCACCCTTGTGTACTCGAAGAGTCTGATCAGAGTTGACAGTTGACTTTGGGGTTTGGTCAACAAAAGTAATAGAGACCTTAGAGGGGTAAAATGGTCTTTTAGCCACTGCCCAATTAGAGAGGGAAAGAGTAATCGCCGGTTTAATTAGAGTTGAGACTTCGAGTGTTAATTACAGATATTTGCCTTATGTGTTAGGCAGTGGCGAGTCCGAGATTCAAGTGTAAAGATAACCGCTTTCTGCTTGAGTGGTAATTACCTTGAGTGGTAATTAGAGTTATATGACAGAGTATCTTGTATGTGTTGTATGTGATGTGTTGCACTGCATTATTTCTATGTGATTTATGTTGTGTGTGCCAGAGTTTACAGAGTTAGGACCGGAAGGTCCACAGAGTTAGGACCAGAGTGTCCACAGAGTTAGGGCCAGAGGGCCCACAGAGTTATAGCCTCGAGTGGCTAATACGTGTTATATGTGGTATTTTGGGGAACTCACTAAGCTTCGTGCTTACTGTGTTATGTGTTATGTGTTTCAGGTTTTTCTCAGGATCACGGGACGGCACCGACTCGATTGTACACACCAGAGGAAGAATTATGTTTTTGAGGATCCTGGATTATTATTTAATTGAATATGGAGTTTTGTTTTGTAATTTAAACAAAATGGGATTTTTACGAAAAGTGTTTTAAGATTAAGCGATTTTAAATGAAAATTTTAGTTTTGAAAAATTTAAGTGTTACATTACTAGGTGAGTCTTCTCACTATACTTACCATGAGTGGTATCTTTGTGTGACTGAGATGTCATAGGTACTTATCTGTGTATTGTGATACTCTGGATTTTGTGTTTGTGGTTTATGCCTATTGTTATGAACTTATTGTGTTAAGGCCGGAGGGTCCACCCGAGTTGTGAGACCGGAGGGTCTCCACTAGAACACATTGACCAGAGGGTCGTATTGAGTTAGCCTCAAGTGGCTAATGTGATGTGCATGGTATTTTATGGAACTCACTAAGCTTTGTGCTTACCGTGTTGTGTGTTATGTGCTTTAGGTACTTCTAAGGATCACGGGAAGACGCCGACCTGATTATACACACATCAGCGATTGACTTATGATTTAGAGGATCCTGGAGTTTTAAAATATGAACAGTTTTTGATATGAGATTTGATGATTTGACACTGTGATATTTTTTGTTTTATTTATTAAGACAAATATATTTTTAAATTGAAAAAAATTGGTTTGAAATTTTACATCATTACACTTGGTGCCTTCGACCCTGTTGGCATAGTGAGGAAAACTCACCTCACAGGTAGTGCTGAATCGATAAAATCGAATCCCAACTCACATCTCCAAACTCAACTACCTATATCCACCATATTGTTGGATAAGGTGTCTAAGTCCATAACCATATTATTGGATAAGGTGTCTAAGTCCATAACCATATTGTTGGATAAGGTGTCTAAGTCCATTTGGGTTGCACTTCACCCAAACTATTTATGGATAATTTTATGAGAATTGTATACTTACGATTTATTAATATATTATAAGTTATAATATATTAATATAAAGTCATATTATTTAATTAGTTTTAATCTTGAATTAATTATGAATTAATTTAGTGATTAAAAGGATGACTAATTAAATCATGGGCTATTACATTTATATGGTGTGGGCTAATACTCATTTTTTTAATGGGCTAAGCTTATATGGAAGTCCATGGATGATCCATGGAGCTTTAACCCATGGATCCTTGGAAGAGGAAAATACATGGGTTATTAGGGTTTCACCCTAACCATGCGCACTATATAAACAAGCTTATGTTGCATGAAAAATCACACTAGTGTGTGTGTAATAGTGGTGGCCGATTTCTAAGTGTTAGTATACTCTCTCATATAATTTCTAAGTTTGTGGTGATTTGTGATTTCCATTTGAGGCGTTCACATTATTGGTGCTTGGCTCTCAAACTCCAAGAAATCAACAATCAATAAAAGGTATGTAATTCATCTAGTTCTTTTATGTATAAAAGTACCCCATGCCATGCTAGATAGGTTATAAACCTTGGAAAATAATATTTTGCATGTACCTTAGACAAACATAGATCCAAGGTTTATTAGGGTTGCATGTACACTTAGGAAGTGTTAGAATGCTCAAAACCCAACAGTGGTATCAGAGACTAGGCTTGTTTTCTTAAATACTTGATGCAAATTGCTGAAAAATATCGAAAATCTGCATTCTGCACAGCCGACTCGCCCAGTCCTTCATGGAACTCGCCGAGTCCATGCATATATTCAACCAACTCGCCGAGTCAGTTCATGCACTCAACGAGTTGGCAGGCCTGAGTGCAGATTTTCGAGTTTTGGTGCTGAAATTGGATTAGAATCATTACCTTAAACTGTTTTGAACTTATATAACCTGTTTTTGATGTGGTAATGACGATGGTGGACCAATTTCAAAGTTATAATCAATATTTCAAGTTTATATATGCTTATATGATTCTTGAAAGTTGATTATGATTGTTCATGAACTTATGAGTTTTGATAGATCATAGGAACTGTTTGCAAATTGTTTGATAGAATAATTCTTGATCTTTATGACATTGAATGAACTCCATAACTTGTCCTCAAGTTATGGAATTCCAAAAGTTTTTCCTTTTAAATGTTTTTTTAAGAAGTCATAAGTTACACTATTGAAGAGTTTTTTCTAATAAATGTTTTTATGGACTTCATAACTTGTTATCAAGTTATGGATTTTCAAGAGACTCTTCATTAAAAGTTTTAAACACTTAATTAAAACTCATAAGTTATGAATATCCAAAAGTTTATGAAGTGTTCAAAACTTGCCCTCAAGTTTTGGAATTTGTAAAGTCTCACACAAACTTTAATTCCAAACCCTTAGAGTTTTAAAAGTTAAAATTCAACCCTTATACTATTATAAGATTCATGGTATATATATATATATATATATATATATATATATATATATATATATATATATATGTAATATTAAGTCGTTTTACCGTTAGTAGGCCTCATTCACGAAGCCGGTCTATAAGGGGGTATAAGGTTGTTGCCTATAAAATGGCAGCTTAATGAGTCTCCACTCTTACCCACCGCTTCCTTGATCGGTGGAGGGTCGTTAGCTGAACGGGTAGGACAATGACTTTAAATTCTCGTTAAAAGTATAATGGTTATTATAAAGTAACTAAATATTTTAACTCCCAATCTTAGTTACTTTAGGAAAAATGTGAACATGGTGCTAGCCCATTGAATTCACACTTTGTACCATACCAAGTCGTTGGTGGAGCGTGTATGGTTAAACAGCACACTAACTTGGACTAGTAAGGATCATGAAGGGTGACTTAATGTTTGTCATAGATCAATGGAGCGTGTGTGGTTAACCGACACATTGATTAGGTGATAATATTAAGGTTACCAAGTGAATTAGTATGGTTATTCACACCTTGAGGCTAGGGAAAAGCAGTTTATGGGACCTGAAATTGTCCATCAGACTGCTGAAAAGTTAAAAGTGATTAGGGAAAGGATGTTAGCAGCTCAAGATCGCCAAAAGAGGTATGCTGACAAGAAAAGAAAACCGATAACATTCGAAGTTGGTGATTCGGTTTTGCTCAACGTCTCACCGTGGAAGGGACTTATAAGATTTGGTAACATGGTAAAGTTGAGTCCAATGTTTATTGGACCGTTTAAAGTTCTTCAGAGGATTAGGAATCAATCTTACAAGATAGAACTACCAAAAGAACTAGACGGTATTCATAACACCTTCCATGTGTGTTATTTGAGAAGTTCACGGGAGATGTTCCTGACATAATTCCAATTTCTGAATTAAGGTTGGATGAAAGAAAGAGGCTAATTGAAGAACCTGAGGAAAATGTTGACCGTACGACTAAGAAGTCGCGACGCAAGATGGTCGATTTAGTGCTTATCCGTTGGAAACATACGAATAGGCCAAATTGTAACACTCTAAAAATCCAAGCCAATTTAATCTTTTCAAAAACAACCCAATTTCATTAATTTATTACAAAACGGTTTTCAATACATTTATTATCAGAGTATTCCCAGAACCATATCTCAAAACAAGAACATGAGGAGCGGTACGATCATGCCTTCACCTTGCCACAGTCTCTTGAAGTACCTGAAACATTTAAACCACAACTGTAAGCCCGAAAGCTTAGTGAGGTACCCCTAAAATACCAACCACATATACCATACACATAACATATCATAAAAGACCATAACAACCATGCACTTCGGGTCTACTGTGTGACTGGTCCGCCGCACCGGGCCTTCAGTCCACTTGGTCCACCCTCCGAGTCTAGCCATATACATCGAGTCTACAATGTGATTGGTCCGCCCGCACCGGGCCTTCAATCCACATGGTCCACTCTCTAAGTCTACAATATGACTGTTCCGCCCGCACCAGGCCTTCAGTCGGCCTGGTCCACTCTTCGAGCCTCAGCACGTCTGGTCCCCCCTCATGGTGCCTACAGCCTATCCGGACCGCTCGCTGGTCCTTCAAAATATCCGGTCCGTCCTGGGTATGTTGTCCTACAGCACAAAGCAAGACCCGCCTCAACCCAACCCAGTCATCCAACCATGTGCACATAAACCTATAAACATATAACAATTAATCATGAATCAACCGATCTAGCAGATCACATACATAGCATACTCTAAACAGGACACCGACCTGACCGGTCACTAATATAGCCTCATCCTACGTACCAGGATACCGACCTTAACCAAGTCTCTAACATATACCATCCTAACTACCAGGATGCAAACATAGAAAAGCAATAAAATAACAACAATACCTGGATTACAATCCGATAAAGGGTCGGCCTTGGTGCCTTAGATCCTGTCGATATAGTGAGGATAACTCACCTCACAACTGCTGACTGAAAAGATAAGATCACGCTGCTCCAACCTCCGACACGAACTCCACCACTGATCAATAACAAATGACTGAACTCAATAAATACCAATAATTACCAAAATACCCTTGGAAGTCAACTTGTCAACTCTTGGTCAAAGTCAAAGTCCTCAGTCAAAGTTAAACTTCCTGACTGACTCTACTCGCTGAGTCAGCCCGCTAACTCGTCGAGTCCCTAGGCTCTGAAAACTCCTATATCGCGACCCAACTCACCGAGTCGCACCAAGACTTGCCGAGTCCCACGAACTCTGAGTCACTTCCTGCTCAACTCATCGAGTTGTCCCTCGACTCACCGATTCACAGCTCAACCAAAAAGGTTAGGACTTCACGACTAGACTTGCCGAGTCCAAGAACAGACTCGTCGAGTCCAAGGTAATCTTCATCAGACTCGCCGAGTTGTTCTTCCAACTCGTCGAGTCCAAGCATATGTTCATACTACTCGTCGAGTTCACCCATGTGACTCGTCGAGTCTCATCAATCCTCATTCTATACAGAAGCTTTCAAGCAATGGAGTGACTCCAATCCATAGATCCAACCTCCTATGACCTTCCCTACACGTAAAGGTGCAAACTTTACATGAAACCATGGGGAAATAAGCCCAAAATACTCTAGCGCTAAGGCTTAAGGCAAAGGGACTTCACCAGCCACTCTAGGTCAGCACCTTTACAACAAATAGGATCGTTACACGCTTGGATATGAAGTTTCAACTTCAGATCTAGCATCTAAACTCGAAATTGATTCCACTCAAGCCATAATCCCCAAAATAGCAACCAAAAACGAATCTAGAAGAAGGAAACTCAAGGTAACAGATAGTTACATCAGAAATGATCCAAATGAGGAGTAGATCACTGATCTAGAATGATATCCAGATTCTAGCCTCTTGATCTTCAACCTTCTTCTTCTTAATTTCTCTTCCCAAGCTCTAATTCTTCATCAATGGAGGTTATACAAGATTTTAGGGTTTTCATGGTATTGGAAGGTAACAAAGAGGCTAAGGGTGGGTTATAATGTCCTTTATATAGGGAACAACCCGAAAATTAGGGTTCTCTCCACCCAGCACCAACTCGCCGAGTCACTCCTCCGACTCGCCGAGTTGGTCACTTAACACATGACCAGATTCGCAACCCGATTCGGCGAGTCTACCTATTGACTCACCGAGTCGGTCTTCCATATTTACACTAAGCACCCTAAACATTGCTCTTCTGAACTCGGGGTGTTACAATTCTCCCCCACTTAAATTAGGCTTCATCCTCAAAGTCTGTTGTAGCATACAATTCCAATAACCATAACCCCACACTGCAACCTCGGATCTCTACTGACTCAGATCCTTCCAATCACCTATCATCCCAAAAAAGATCCAACTCCTTGCTTACCGATTCATATGAACTGTCTCAAGCCGACCATCATCTCTTTCCTCTGATAGCGACACTTATCACTCTTGATCTCCATATACACTTGCCTATCGCAAGACTAGATAATACCCTAAACCATCGAGTTCTGACCGGGCACTCACTGCTACCAACTGCTATCCCTTGCCTCGATTAACACAACATTATCGAGTTCACTGATGGGACTGATCCCTCTTCCTTTCCGAATTCAACTCTACTCTTTTCATGCTGATAGCATGATACATCCTTCAGCTCCCGAGCTCTCTCATGAGCTCTCTTCTGGAATCGCATAAATGTGCTGACCCTATAATAGCATCCTCGGGTTGGGAACCCAACACACTGACGGTACCTCCATACATCCCCCAGGCTGAACTTCCACTACATACATAACCTCCTGATCACAATCATACTGAGAATCCAAGAATCCACCCTTGCATCCCTTCTGAACTCCTCTGGTTCTTCATCACTGGAAACCTTTCCCTAATTCCAACCGACATCCAACCCGGATGTACTTCCATATCATTGGCACAACATAATGCCCAATAACCATCCTGAAATACTTCCAATCATCCTTTCCCGTTGTTGCTTACATTTCCGTGAATCAACACTCCCTCCCGGAGCTACATATCCTTCCTTAACCAAGGAAATCTACCAACCAACCTTGCTACTTCAAGTAAGTACCACGGTGCTCACACCCCCACTCTACATTATCTCTTGTAGAGTAACCTCTACTTCACGCATTACACATGCTCTGAATCTGCTCACTAGGACTCTCAGGTTCTCGCACTAACTTCCACTAACATGATCAATACCAGGTGTCAGACCTACCTCTTTCATCGCAACGTGCACAATTCATCTCCTCATACGGATCTATCAACAACTACCGACTTTTCAGCATGACTGGACTGCCTTACCAGGCCTTCAGCTAATCTGGACCACTCTCAGAACCTTCAGCATGTCTGGACCGCCCTCTAGGGCCTTCAGCCTGTCTAGATCGTTCACCGAGCCTTTGGCCTGACTGGTACACCCACAGGCCTTTAGTCTCCCCGGATCGCTCAGATTATCATATATCATCCCAAACTATCCGTCCCGGGACTCTCTCCCGAACATACTGTTCTAGCCCTCAAGGGGTTCCGAACTCTAACTCCATTCCGATCCCGGAATCCTTTCCATGGCCTTACCCAGGCCTAACATCAAACACTATCTACCTTGAATCCATGGTCTGCTCCCGGCCCCTACTAGTATGCCACTTACTCATACCAGCCTACACTCTTGGCTGACTGAAACACCGCTGACTTCCAGACAACTAATCAAACTCAAATACTTGTCGATCCTCCTGAGAAATTTTCCAATTCTCCCCGACTTAGAGCACTGACCACCAACCACTGGTGACCCAACCGACATCACTTAAAGATTCTTACTCAACAAATTCTATTTTACTTGAACTGAATCAAAACGAACATCCCCCACAAAATCACTTATCACACATCTCGAACTCTAAGGGAGTTCGAGTCTTCGCTGAACACTTCTCAAATCGCACTTGCTATACCCGACAACAAGATTAATCTACCAAAATCTGACCATCAATCCCTTGGATACTAACCAGCTACAACTCCTAGCTATAAAACCCTCTACCAAAAGATAACCCAGACGAAAAGGCGAACAATACAACACTATAAATCATGCAAACAAGACTAACATACGCAATACTCCACAATAACCACAAGATAACAAGATAACAAAATGAAAACATACCTGCAGCTGCATCTGGCTCTGCCCTAACTTCCTCTACAGTAAGCTGAAAAGCACGCCCTAAGCCCTCGGGGGATCTACTCTACGCTGACCTCCACCCGTAATCCTCAAAGTAGCTGGTGCAGGAGCCAGCACTGGTCCTGCAGTAAGTTGTGGACTGTTGGCCCTCATGTGACCAACCTGATGACACTGATAGCAAATCCTCATATCCTGAACTGGGGCTGTCTGACGGCAATCCCTCGCGTAATGCCCCTCCCTCCCGCACTTGTGGAACGCACCATCGTACCTACAAACTCCATTGTGACCCTTCCTGCACTTTCCACAAGTGCGGCTGCTCTGATCTCCCAACCTAGTATCAACGGTCTTGTACTATTTCGGTGCCGGCTGCGACTGTGTCGGGGCCTACCTCTGCTCCCTCAACTGCAACTAAATCTCCAACTTAAGCCGCCGAGCGGCCTCCTGCAACTATAACAAGGTATCACATCTCTGTGTAGACACAAACTACCTGATATCCCTCTTGAGCATACTCAGATATCGAGACATCTGAGCCTGCTCCGAAGCAAACTCCGGGCAAAACATCACCCTCTCAATAAACATCCTGGTGATCTCTGTCACTGACTCTGAATCCTGCTTCAGCTCCAGGAACTCCTGAGCTAATCTCTCCCTCTCAACTCGCGGAACATAGTGAGTACTGAACATCTCTCTAAACTGATCCTAAGAAACCGTAGCTTGCTGCACATCAGAATATGATCCCGTGGTCAACCTCCACCAATACTTCGCCCCGAGCCTCAAAAGGTTCAGAGCACACCTCACCCTCTAATCCATAGGGCATGAACACGTGAAGAAACAACCCTCTACCTCCGACAACCATATCATCGCAATGATCGGATCCTGAACTCCGTCAAAAGTAGGGGGCTTCGTATTATCGAAGTCTCGATACTGAAACCCTCGACTGGCTCCTCCACCTACCGCTGCTACAGCTGCTGCAGCTGCCGTGGCAGCCGTCTCTGCAAGAGCTGCATAGCGCTCATCAAAGTACTCAATCATGTCGGTCTTAATCGACCCAAACATCTTCGACATCTCAGCCCTGAACATAGCAGCAACCTCATCATGCATGATTTCAAAAATCCTGGCATCCAACTCGCCTGTGCTCATCTGACTGATAACCTCGAGTGGTGCTGACCCACCCTGACTGCCCTCTTCTCCTCCCGATCCTGATCCGGATCTGCTCCCAGCATGCCTCGTAACCACCATACTGAAAATACCGCAAAAAATCAGACACTTCTCGCTAACCCGAGAACCAACTCTCAACCCAGCCCTAGGGGTTGTGACTTCCATGATACGCATATGGGTCATGTGCTTTCAGTAGTACGGGCCCATACTACCTTCCACACCTACCCATATTTATATCAAGTATCACCACAACACCCTAGTGAAAAACAGGCATAACAAGCACTCAACCCTCACTCCTAGAGGAACACTAGAAATCTCATACAGAAAGAAACCCTAGGCTACCAGGCATCATAAATCAGGCAACTCTATCATGCAATTCCTGAAGATCCCTAGCCTAGTACTAGCATGTTGTTCAATCATATCACATAAACAAATAACTTGTATGGTATTTTGGGGCTACTTAATGGTTCCGGTTGATCGTACCTCCGCGTCCTCCTTTATTCATTTTTGAAAACCATTTTAAATTCTCTTTTGAAAACTCTCCTTGATTTGAGACTGGATTCACACGAATGTTCCTCCAATTCACTCAAACCAAGGCTCTGATACCAACTTCTGACACTCTAAAAATCCAATCCAATTTAAAATTTTCAAAAACAACCCAGTTTCATTAAGTTATTACAAAAAGGTTTTCAATACATTTATTATCAGAGTATTCCCAGAACCATATCATAAAACAAGAACATGAGGAGCCCGAAAGCTTAGTGAGGTACCCCCAAAATACCAACCACATATACCATACGCATAACATATCATAACAGAACAGAACAACCATGCACTTCGGGTCTACTGTGTGACTGGTCCGCCGCACCGGGCCTTCAGTCCACTTGGTCCACCCTCCTAGTATAGCCATATACATCGAGTCTATAATGTGATTGGTCCCCCCGAACTGGTCCTTCAATCCACATGGTCCACTCTCTGAGTCTACAGTATGATTGGTCCGCCCGCATCGGGCCTGCAGTCGGCCTGGTCCACTCTTCGAGCCTTGGCACGTCTGATCCGCCCTCATAGGGCCTACAACATATCCGGACCGCTCGTTGGGCCTTCAAAATATCCAGTCCGCTCTGGGTATGTTGGCCTACAGCACAAAGCAGGACCCGCCTCAACCCAACCCTAGTCAGCTAACCATGTGCACATAAACATATAACCATATAACAATTAATCATGAATCAACCGATCTAGCAGATCACATACATAGCATACTCTAAACAGGACACCGACCTAACTGGTCACTAATATAGCCTCATCATATGTACCAAGATACCGACCTTAACCAGGTCTCTAACATATACCATCCTAACTACTAGGATGCAAATATACCAAAGCAATAACATAACAACAATACCCGGATTACAATCCGATAAAGGGCCAACCTTGGTGCCTTAGACCCTGTCGATATACTGAGGATAACTCACCTCACAACTATTGACTGAAAAGATAAGATCACGCTGCTTCAACCTCCGACACGAACTCCATTACTGATCAATACCAAATGACTGAACTCAGTAAATACCAATAATTAACAAAATACCCTTGGAAGTCAACTGGTCAACTCTTGGTCAAAGTCAAAGTCCTCAGTCAAAGTCAAACTTCCTGACTGACTCTACTCGCCGAGTCAGCCCGTTGACTCGTCGAGTCCCTACGCTCTGAAAACTCCCATATCGCGACCCAACTCGCCGAGTCGCCCCAAGACTCGCCGAGTCCCATGAACTCTGAGTCACTTCCTGCTCAACTCACTGAGTCGTCTCTCGACTCACCGATTCACAACTCAACCAAAAAGGCTAGGACTTCGCGACTAGACTCGGCGAGTCCAAGAACAGACTCGCCGAGTCCAAGACAATCTTAATCAGACTCGCCGAGTTGTTCTTCCAACCCGTTGAGTGCAATCATATGTTCATACTACTCGCTGAGTTCACCCATGTGACTCGTCGAGTCTCTGCAATCCTCATTCCATAAAGAAGCTTTCAAGCCATGCAGTGACTCCAATCCATAGATCCAACCTCCTACAACCTTCCCCACACGTAAAGGTGCAAACTGTACGTGAAACCATGGGGAAATAAGCCTAAAATACTCTAGGGCTAAGGCTTAAGGCAAAGGGACTTCACCAACCACTCTAGGAAAACACCTTTACAACAAATAGGATCATTACAAGCTTGGATATGAAGTTTCAACTTCAGATCTAACTTCTAAACTCGAAATTGATTCCACTAAAGCCATAATTCGCAAAATAGCAACCAAAAACGAATCTAGAAGAAGGAAACTCAAGGTAACAAATTGTTACCTCAAAAATGATCCAAAGGAGGAGTAGATCCCTGATCAACAATGATATCCATATGCTAGCCTCTTGATCTTCAACCTTCTTCTTCTCAATTTCTCTTCCCAAGCTCTAATTCTTCATCAATGGAGGTTATACACGATTTTAGGGTTTTCTGGGTATTGGAAGGTAACAAAGAGGTTGAGGGTGGGTTATAATCTCCTTTATATAGGGCACAACCCCAAAAATTAGGGTTCTCTCCACCCAGCACCAACTCGCCGAGTCACTCCTCCGACTCGCCGAATTGGTCACTTAACACATAACCAGATTCGCGACCCGACTCGTCGAGTCTACCCATTGACTCGCCAAGTCAGTCTTCCATATTTACACTAAGCACCCTGGACTTTGCTCTTCTGAACTCAGGGTGTTACACAAATCTCACTTGGGAAACGGATAGTGACATGATGAGTCGTTATCCGCATTTGTTTGCTGATGTGTGAGTCCGGGGATAGAAGCATCCTAAGGGGGAGAGAATTCTAACGCCCGTGTTTCTGGCCTAAGCACTAAAGATAATGTAATAGTCTAGGTTAACCTTTGTAAAACATTTTGAAGTAATAAATAGGAATTATGTGAATATTATGTGAATTATGTGTTTATTTGCTTAATTATTATAATTTAATGAATTAAGAATAAAATTGAGCGTCGAAAATAAATATTAGATAAAGCCGATAGCTGTGTAGAAAGTTGTAGTGGTTGAAATAAAGATTCCGATGATATAAAAAATACCGAAATCCGAGTTATAACAAAGAAGTTATGATCTGTCGAAGTTTAACGACAGAACCGGTACAACGCTATGTGAAGTAAAAAGTCAATTTTCGTTAAAGTGCTTTTTAGCCGTAGTGATCTAAATGAAAAATATAAAATACGTTAAACCGAGAGCGTCTATCAAAAGAATGTCCAAATTTGACTTTGTATGAAGAATTTATGATATTTCGAAGTTTTGACTTAACAGTATGTAACCCAAAACTCAAAATTTAGATTGAGTGATTTTTAGCCGTAACAATCTAAACGAGAAATGAAGATTTTGTTGATTGTAGTTTAACGGTAAAAAGACGGACGAAAACAGACGTCGAATGAAGAAGTTGTGAATTTTTAACAGAATTTTCTTGTCTCGGCCTGTTAAAAATATAACTTTAAAAATCAAATCAAAATTTGCCGACGGAGTCTAAACTAAAGTTGTAGAGCATAGTCTCACCTACACGTGGATATAAAGAACGACCAAAAACGGAGTTTGTATGCGGAAGTTACGAATTTTAGCAGTTTGGAAATTGGGAGTACGCCCAGCATACATGAGTACGTCCAGCGTACCCGTGTTCATGGGCTGAGTTGGGCCACGTAGCCTACTACTTTGCAAGAGAGACGAGTTCCCGTAGCTCTGATGCATCCGAGATGATCACGCCCAGCATACTCGATGTACGCCCAGCGTACTGAACCGCCTGGCAGTACGCCCAGCATCGGAGGACATTACGTCCAGCGTAACCCCGATGTTCAACCACTATAAATAGAACTCAAGGCTGCCCAAATTTTGTTTAATTTATTTACATCTTTCACCCCTAAACTCTCTTCTACTTTGCAAGAAATACCCCCGAAGTCTAGTGTATCATCTCGACATCCAAAGCAAGTCCGAGAGCCCTGAAGATCCCGAGAAAAATAGTTTTTAAGCTGAAACTCTGCCCACGTGAAGCCCAATTTTTTAGAAAACTTCCCGGTTTCATTGAAGAATATTATTTTTAGAGCCGAAGTGCTGCCCGATTATCATCTTATAAAGTGAGTGTGTAGTCACTTTCATCTTACACATAGATACGAAGTATTTTCTATAAAATACGTGCAATGTGTATATCTATTGTTTTTTTTATTTGAGATGAGTGTTGAATGAATGTTTTTATACAAGTTTTAAAATGATTTAAACTGTATATGTATTTTTATCTACAAAAATGTTGGGTAAAACATGGGCAGATAGTTGATGTGTGATGAAATAAAATGATGAGAGGCCTCGATGTTATTGTGATCCAGTCATCTAGCGGAGTATGGATGAGGACCACGAACTTTTCTAGATAGTCCTGTGGAATGCAGGCAGACTCGCAACCTATAGGTTTTAATGAGCTTGGGTGTTCATTTGATGTACTCCATCCCCCACTTGGTTGCCTTATTTATCATAATTTGCTGGGAAACCCCCAAAGTAATGTTGTCGCTTCGATGAAAATCCTTAGGTTATGTCCCTTGTGATAGTTGTTTTAGACACATAAAGTAAGGATAACGGGAATGGGTAATCGGGTTGTTGTTGTTTGATAAAATTAATAAACTTATTTATTGTAGGTTGAAAACCCTATACGCTCACCAGGCTCCCAAGCCTGACCCACTCAGTTTTCTTTGTATTTCAGGTAGTGGCACAATAGCATAAGTTGGATGACTTGTCAAGATATTTTGGATTATAGACCGGTAGTTGTAAATAACTATTGTAAGGTCTATATTATACTATTTATTCTTTTAGTCTGTATCAAAAATGACATCCTAAGGTTTTTAAATAATGAAATACATTTCTTCGAAAATTCTTTGATAAATTTTTTTATTATCATATTTTGTTTTGGGAACAAATTCCACAACTGTTTTCTTTAAAAAATAACTCTGATTTTAAAACAAATCATAAACAAATCGGTCTTTTCTGACCGAGAAAATTAGGAATGTCACTGAAATTTATACCCTAAAATATAATTAAAATGAATAAACAAATATATGTTTGCATTCTTCTTCTTTATACCTTCGCGTTGGTATATCACACATATAAAACATGTATAATATTAATGATAAGTATTGATAAGTTAATCATTGAAGTAAGGCAATGATGTCAATAAATAAATTTATGAGTTTTTAGTTCATGACACATAGGCGAAAATAAGAAAAGAACCGAATTTATAAGTAAAAAAGTTCTAAGCCTTGTTACACTTATAACACTAATGTTCTTTCTTGCGCATGTGTAGGGTGGGGGTTTCAAATGCGGACCAAATTTTTTGAGTTCATTGAACATGTGCGCGAGCGCATGTCCAGTTGGTATTAATGCATCATCGGTAGATTAGAAATGTTTAGGGAGTTTTTTTCGTGACTGAAAATCTATTACATATTCAATTCCTTAACCTACATTAATACAAATTCCAATTTCGATTTGTATCTTTACTCTCTCGTTTAAACATCTAAGTGTATCATGACAGTTACAATTTAGGTTGTATAAATATAATATTTCAAGACCAGTTTATACACACCAAGTGAATCGATCTCTTCCCTTTCTCCAATTATGCTTATGTTTTTCCTTGCTATATGTCACACCCCAAAACCGGAACGACGGAAATGTTCAGGAGTGGAGGACGTCATGTCAAGTATCACGAGATATGTATATGGTAAGCAAGTAATGAACAACCATTTCATTTAGAAAGAAAGTGTTTACAATGTGTGTGTTCACAAAACATAGAAGTCATAAACAAATAACAGAACAAGACTTGAAGCTGCAATGCTCCATCTTCTGAATCCCCAGCACGAGCACATGTCTAATAGTCTCTGGAGAATACAAGTTATTTGAAAGAGTTGATTAGCAATTAAGCTGGTGAGTTCATAAGATTTTAGTGATGTGAGTAAGCTATAAAGCGTTGTGGAAAATGTATATGTAAAAGTGATGTAAGTTGTAAGTTCTATTTTGAAAAGTTCGCCTGTTCCTCTAGAAAATTCTATATTTCCTACTTGAATGAAAGTTAAGTAAAATGACACTACAAGCCTTTCTATGCGTACTAAGTGGGTACAAGTTATATATACTCAGAGTAAACAAAGAATCGATTGTGCGCATCTGCCCCAAGCTCACAACCCAACGGGGAACATAAACTAAGGCGGATAGCACACATTCCATTGGTTGTTAGATCGTTTTCATATATAACCGTGGTGTATTCACTTGTTACTCATGGAGTTATTTGTAATGGTTCCTTTATATCTGATGAAAAGATCTTTAAGAAAACCTATATTTCTTATAGTAAAATAATGACTACGGTGACTACTTTTATAATAGCTTTGTTTATACTACTATATATAATATGATACCGGGTAGAAAGTTAATTGAGTGAATCTGCCCTACGCCCACAATCCAACGGGAATAAGAAGTGAGGCGGAAAACACACCGTTAACTATCTATTGGGTATTAGTTTTATATATAAACATGGTGTATAAACTAATGTGTTATAGAGTTACTCACCTAAAGTCTCTAAAACTGTATTGGCTTAATAAAATTGATTAAGCCCTTATCTAGGAAATCTCTAGTTTTGTATACCAAAAGTACTGACTTTGAAAAGTAAGTTTTGTACTAGAAAAAGCTGTGTGTTGCCTCTATGTCCTATAACATGATCCATACCTGGTACCCTTATGATGACCGAATGGATACTAAGCATAAATATATATAGATTCGGGTAGATAATAGATTGAATGACCTCATTCCAAGACCACATCCAACGGGAACAGGAAGTGAATCAAAGAGCACACATCCTATTGGCTGTCAGAATCTATTAGTATATATGTATCCTATAGTGTATACATTAAGGAATCATAAAGCTAGCATTATGATCCTAACCTTTAAACGTAGCCTTCTACCAAGGCATCTTCTGATCTGTGTTAAACCTGATTGTTCCTTTCTCAAATGTAAAAGTATATTCTCCCTAGTTTATATCTACCTTGACTAGAAAATAGATCAACTTTCAAGTGGTACTGACACTTTATGAAAGTAATGGGAAAAGTAATTACATAGATGTCGTTTATAATGACATGCAGATGTACTAATAACCTAAAAACATATTTTTTTTATTACGGTAATAATGTGAAAGCTAGAACCCCTACTAAACGCTCTCAATGTAAAGAGATTTAGGGAACCAAACGCGACCCCAACAATTCCTTGCAAGCCTTGTAATTCACATTAAAGTTATATGATCATGTATACCCAATATAACTATCACTAATGTGTTAGTGATTCATTGATATAATTAGATCATGTTTGTGTGTTCTCATGCTATAGCAACTTAACCTGTTTGTTATGTTCTGTTCTAGTAATGTTTGATTATCTTCAATGTTTGTTCTGTTATGGTACTGTTTCTTTGTGTGCTTCATTGCACTAGAAGTAATGAATAGCATTCTCCTAAACTATACCTATAATAGTTTACTAATGTTCTACTTGGACTGTTATTGAAAAGACTCATTTATCTACTAAATTATGCTTGTACTTTAAAACCGAGTTTTGTATAACTATAAAGTAACATAACTTTTAAAAGAGTTTTGAAATGTTTTGACAACTTATAAATAACATAAGTAACATTTTGAAAGATGTTTAACAACAAACATTTACATAATTATCATTGTGTTCAACCTCTATCCCCCCCCCCCTTAAACAGTTAAAATAGTTAAAAAAGATTCATTACAGGGTATGAACTCACCTGATGTGGGTGATTCAAACGGGTATGCGCGTACGGATGAGAAGTTCCACGAATAAAGTCCCGAGACACAACAAGTCCTAAATGACATATAAGGACATATATTGACATGAATATAGTGTTTATGAACAACTATATTAAAGGAAACATCTTCCGGGACTAGGAAACACCTTGGTTAAGTGTTGGAATCACATGTGATTCATCAAAGGGAAGTGAAATGGCATCTAAGCGTGTTTACGGTTTTGAGACCAAATCCAACTGATTTTATGGTTGTAAACTCATGGTACTTTGACCATTTTGTGATTTGAAGTCCTAGAAGTCATTTTGAAGCATCCTAACTTCAAGTCTTAGCCTTAGGAAGTGATTAGGGCAACATATAACCCCTTTATGGGGTTTACGGTTTTTGGACCATTTGTCTTTGGGTTTACGGTAGTAAACCCAAATGGTTTATGGGCAAATGATGTTTTCAAGTCTTAAGCACTTCAAGGTAAATGTCTAGGCTAGTTTCTAGGATTAAGGAAAAAATATAGGGCATCAAAATACACCTCGGGGTGTTTACAGTTTTGGAAGATCCCCAAACCATAAACACATATAAATGGGACATTTTGGTGGTTTTTCATGTGCTAAACACATCAAAGGTAAGTTCTAGGTTTGTTTCCAAGGTTTGGCAAGAGAATAGGGACATTTTAGCACCCTTTTTAGGGTTTACGGTCCAAGAACATCTTGGACCGTAAACACCTTTGATCATGGATTTATTGGGTGTTTTCTTGATGTTTAGAAGTGTAAGAAGGCTTATTATACTCTAGGATAGAATCACTTACAAGGTAGAAGCTTGAAAAGGTGCTAAAAGTCCAAGAACACTAGTGTGTGTTCTTGGTGTTCTTGGTGAAACTTGAAGATCTACACTTTTGGAATGATTTCACGGATGAAATCGTGTTAGATCACTAGATTAAGGTAGATATCAACTTATTAGGGCTTAGAAATACTTACAAGTTGAAGATATTCAAGAAAAATGGGATGATACTTAAGAGAGAAGTGGCTCTAGTCTTGGAAATGTGAAAAAGTGATAAAAATACCTAAGTCCCACTTAAATAGTTTTTAGGGTTTACGGTCCCAATACCATTTTGGACTGTAAAATCCAAACTCTTGATGTTTTTGGAACCTAATTGATGCACAATAAACACTAGGGCATCCTCTCTCCAGTTATCTCTTGAAGTACTAACTTTAAACCACTCAAACTTATTCCAAAAAGCTTGAAAGTTAGCAGAAATAGTTTTGACTTCTATTGAAGTGGATGGTTGTACAGAATGGAAATTTCTGAGTTGTCACACTATAATCAAGGTAAAATCCAATCTTGTGAACGTTCGGGTGATTCTTTTAGGTCGTTGTATTTTCAGAAATAAACACTTAATAGTGGGGTAATTATTTTTAATGACATTATGTTCAACACATGCTTTAACAAAACTCAACATTTTTTGTTCTTTCGTGCATCTACATTACATTTGGTTAACCAAATTAAAATATTATGTTGTACGAAACGAACACTAGAAAAAAATTGTATTTAGTAAGTTTTTCCCGCTTCTAAGTTTTCACATCAAATGGTAAAAGTTTTACATCAACTTCATAACTAGATTCAATTTCTACATCAACTTCAAAAACATCAATACCTTCGGTTTCAATATTAGTTTCATAAAATAAAGAAAATTAGTTTCTACATCAACTTCAAGAACATAAATAGATTCATATCTACATCAACCTTGGAAAAAAAAACTTTAGTTTCTGTGTTTGTTTTTTTGGATTAGATTTTTTGCAGTAGTTTTTGGAAAATCATATTTCAGAAACAATTTACTTCAACAAATTTCTTGCAATAGTTTTTCTTACATATCAGTTGAACTAAAACTCTTAGTTTGTATTTGTAGAACGATAACCGAAACCTTCCAACAAAAGCACACCACTACTCCTACTTCCCATGGAGCTCCAACGATTACCATGCCAGTAAATCATCTAAGGAAGCCAAAAATGCATTTTAGACTGCATAAGTGTCATTGATGCTTGGAAACACTATGTCTTATTATATAAGTTGTATGTTCAAAATAGTCTTGTTGATTCACTCTATAATGTGTATGGTATAACCAAAATAACTAAATAACTATTAGACCAATAAGACAAAAAGTAGAAAAATAAAGATGTCGAGCACAAGAAATTTATGGTCACCATGTTCTGAATGATAAATGGAGGCAAATGTTGTAAGATAATGTGTCTGACATCGATCTTGCATCTAATCAACCCCATGGAGTCTAACTCGAGGGAATTATCAATTGGTACGAGAGTTATCCGATATGTTTGGTTTAATAAGGAGTGGTTCAGAAACTTAAAGGTTGTGTAAAATGGTAACAAAATCTTCATTGGCAAGTAGGCTACTTTAGATATCTAGGGTGTTGGGAAGATTGTTGAAAAATGATGTCGGGAAAGGAGTTCACATTGAATGATGTTTTGTATGTTCCAGAGATTAGGAATAATATAGTCTTTAGTGGTTGTCGAATATATATGATTTTTTTTCTTGGTGTTTTGAATCAAACAACTTTTTGTTAACAAAAAGTGGTATGTATGTGCATAAAGGGTATGGTGATATGTTAAATTTTTTTTATCGCTATTACGCCAAGTGATAATGATATGAATAACTCATATGCTTACTTGCTTGAGTCTTTAAACATATGACATGCTTAACTATGACATGTTAATATATACTCTTTGATCTCAAATAAACTCAAAGACATACAACATTTTCACATTGACTCAAAATACAAATGAAATACATGTGTAGAATCAAACTTAACATGATAATCATTCACGTCCGATGCAAGGATAATTGAACCCTTTAAATTAATTCATAACTTTGTATGTGACATGAAGTCAAATCCATCCAGCTGCGAAAAGAAGTAATTTATCATGTTTATTGATGATTTCCCTAAACTTTGTTTTTTCAATTTACTTATAAATAAAGATGAAGCAATAGAAAATTTTTAATTGTACACAAGTAAAGCTAAAAATCAACTTAACAAGAATATTAAAGTAATAAGAAATGACCGATGAGGGGAGTCTTAGCGTTGTGCATGGGTCGGTTTTTGGATGAAACCGAATCCAAACAGACAATTTCGATTTTTGGGTTTCAAAACCCACTAGGTCCACTTTTTGAATGGGTTCGTTTTTTTGGGTTTATGGGCCAATTTCTTTAGTTTTATGATTCAAACCGTGGATTCATGGGTTTTGGGTTTCAACGGATTTTCCAAAAATTCTAAATAAAATGAAACAAATTCAGTATGTCATCGTCTTCCTTGCATCGAGACTCAAGAGCCTTTATTTTGCTTGCATCTTATTCACGGATTAACAAGGTGATTCACTAACTTAGGGATAAGGTTCGTGTCTTCCTGATGCAGTTGTTGCTTGTGAGAGATTGAGAGAGTGAGATGAGAGGAGTGTTATTAAAGGACGGGGTTAAGGGTTTGAAAGTTTTCTATATTTATTGTTTTAAGAAAACATCTAACATTTATTAAAAGTATATTATATAATTAATAATATGTATAACAGGTTGGTTTCTTGGGTTTGGGTCGATTAGTTTTAAACCCAAAATTGAACTCAAAACGAAATTTTCGGTTTGAAAAATCTAAACTCAAAACCGAAGGTTTGGGTTTAATTTTGGTTTTAGAGGTTTTAGTTTAGGTTTTGCTTAACCCTAGTGCGTATGTATCACCATTTGAATACTCTTATACAAATCATGGTATAATACATGTGCTTACGACATCATATAAACCACAATAAAATGATATCATAGAAATGAAAAAACCTACCTTAAAGGAAAAGATGAATGTCGTGTTGATAAGTTTTGAGTTGCCCCATTCCTACCTATGGAAAATGTTGTATTTCTAGCTAATTAGCTTCTAATTAACTTAAGTACCACTAGAAGAAATCGGATAAAACACCATACAAGTTATGATCGGGTATAAAACCATCTTACAAATACCTTCGAGTGTAGGGGTGTATCACAAAGTTTGTGGTACCTACCTCCAGGTTTGTAAAGGTATGACCTAAGATTGTTGATTTCGTACGTATTGGATATGTAAAAAAATAGTTATATGGGTTTCTTGTGCGTGATTCTAAAATTACAAACATTCATATATTGTTCAAAAAACACTCAACGTTACCTAGCTGGTCCACTGAGATTAAAGGATTAATCGGCTAGTTGAGGATTAAGCGGGGATCCTAGATGGCTAATTCGTTGAATTTTAATATGACTAGTATCATGACAAAGTTCGTAAATACTCTTAGGAAACACTAAAGAAATGATATAGGTGAACGATTTGTATGTACATTAAACACACACACACACACACATACACACATATATATATATACAGAGAGAGAGAGAGAGAGAGTACAAGAGGGTAAATAAGGAAATACAATAATACAAAATATATGCTAAACTAACATACAATATATACCAAACTATCTATAATCACTAATACCCTACCCTCTCAAGCGAACGGGTGGCGGTCTTCGGCCCAAATGATCTGAAATAATTCAAACGCTGGTTGAGGAAGTGGCGTGGTGAAGAAATCTGCCACATGGAGCTTGGTAGGAACAAATTTGGTACGAAGTTTCCCAACTAAAACTAACTCACGAATGAAGTGATAGTAAATATCAATATGTTTTGCACATTTATGAGCAATCAAATTTTGACTCATAAAAACAGCACTGAGATTATCACATAAAAGAGTAGGTTGACTAGACAATAAGGCATTTAGATCACATAAAAGGTGGGTGATCCAAATAATTTTAGTGGTCGAGTTTGACATAGCTCTATATTCGGATTCACAATTGGATCTCAAAATAATAGCTTATTTTTTAGCTCTCCATGAGACCAACTTACCTCCTAGAAAAATTAAATAACCATACGTTGAGCGTCTAGTTTCAATGCATCTCACCTAATTTGCATCAAAGTAGCCAACACTAAAATGGTTTATTGTACGTTTGAAGATTAAACCATGTGAAAGAGTGCCTTTGACATATCGCAAAATCCTTTTTACTAACTAAAAATGTGAAGTTGTTGGAGCATAGAGAAATTGACTAGCCTGATTAATCGTGTAAGAAAGATCTAGTCAAGTAATTGTTAAATATTATTGAGCTCCAACCAAATATCGATAGTAAGTAGGATATGAAAAGGCGGTACCTATGGAAGAGAGCACATCAACAGTACTCATAGGGGTAGTGACAGGTTTTGAATCAATCAAGCCAGCTCATTTCAGAATTTCTTAAGCATATTTCACTTGAGATAGGAACATCGCAGTTGACGTACGTGTGATCTCAAGGCCAAGGAAATAAATAAGGTCACCAAGATCTTTGGTGGCAAAATCTTTGGGAAGAGAATCACTGAAACGATTACTGGAAGACTCATCATTTTTGGTGAGAATGATATCATCAACATAAACGAGGACGTAAATGAGACATGATCCTTTATGGAAGGTAAGTAACGATGTGTCAACTTGATTACAAATGGAACCTTTTTGAATCAGGAGCATGCTAAATCATTGAAACCATTCACATGGGGTACATGTAAGACCTTACATAACCTTTTTTAGACAACAAACTATAACATCCCAAAATTCAGATTAAAATTTTCATTTTTCAAACACAACCCAATAACCATAATTGTTTACGAAACATTGTTTCAAAGGTGATATTTAATAATCAAAGTATCCCAAAATCCAAATAACATAAACTTTGGACTATGTGCACGATCACACCTTCAAACGAGATCCTAGGTGTTGTTCTTGTGTAGGGCGTCAAGCTTGTCTATCATGGCTGCCATCGAACGAGAATCTTTGGCAGTGGTTTTAAACCCTTTTGTTGCATAGGAAACCATAAGTGAAGAATGTAAACCACATGGGGAGAGACAGGAAAGACCAACCTAATATTTTGGATGACTATGAATGGTTTTCTAACGGTTAACATTTGATGTGGAGCGGCCAGTGGGGGGCTGATGGATGTGACAGTAATTGGTGGTGAGGAAGGGGCGAAGGTGATGGAGGAGTTGAGTGATTGGAGACGAAGACGATGAATTGATTGGAACATTAGTGGAAGGTTTTGGATGATAACAAAGTGTTATTGGTAGGTGGGAAAATGGGATGATGATACAGGAGGTGAGGGTAATGTAATGATATAAGAGGATGAATCCTCTTCAAGATAGGTGGAAAATAATAGTGGCGAGGAGGATGTTATAATCGGGGTTTTAGACAAATGGAACACACTTTCGTCAAAACGAGCATGTCGGGTGATATAGATACGAGAGGGTCTTGGTTCTAAACATTTGTAACCTTTGTATCGAATGGAATATCCCAAAAAAATACACAGTAGACTTCTAGGTTCCAGTTTTTGATCAACATAGTCTCTCAAATATAAATATACACAACAACCAAAAACCTTAATATTTTCATAATATGGTTTCAAGTGAAACGTGATCTTAAAAGGATATTTATTGCCCAATAATCTGGTTGGGATCCGATTAATAATATAAGTCACTGAAGTGAAGGCGTCGACCCAAAGAGATGTTGGAGTGTTGGATTCAGATAACATAGTTAAACTAGTTTCGATGATGTGACAGTGGTTTCTTTTGGCTTGGCCTTTTTGCTCCAAGATATATGGACATGATAATTGATGATGTGTTCCATTTTCCAAAAAAAAAATTACTTAACACAGCTATTTACAAACTTACTTCCACCCTCAGACTGAAAAACCTTAAGTTTGGTGGAAAATTGAGTTTGAACAAAGGTAAGGAACACTTTTAGTGTCTCAAAGAAATCACTCATTCTTTTGAGAGGATAAAACCATGTAAAACTGGAGAATTCGTTTATGAATATTGCATAATATCGAAATCCATCGGTAGATAAAATAGGAATTGGTCTCCATAAATCACAGTGAACTAGGTGTAGAACATGTAAAGCACATTTATCATTATTCGTAAAAGGCAATCGATGTTGCTTTGCAAGTTGACAAGAAGAACATAGAGTAGGTTTTGGTAGCAAAGAAATGATAGACAAGCAACTAGTTTGTTTTAACAAATAAATAATATCAGATGTGGCATGGCCTAAACGAGTATGCCAAACTTCATATGAAGTGTATGGATGAGAATGGATTTGAACGACGACATGTGCTTGAATGCTTGACTTAAGAACATAAAGTCCATCTTCATGCCGTCCTTTTATCAGAATAGTTAATATCTTGCAATCTTGAATAGCAAGGTAATCACGTGAAAATAAAACATCAAGAGGGTAATCATGTGTTAACTTGCTATCAGAAAGTAAATTCTTGAAAAATTGAGGAATGACAAGAACATCTTTTAATGGGATATTCTCATAGAGACTGATGTGGCCAATACAAGAGATAGGTAGAACATTACCATTTCCAAACGCGACTTTTTGACAACTAGGATAGGGTTGCGATGAGTCAAAGTTAATAGAGTATGACGTTATGTGAGCCGCAACTCTAGAGTCCACATACCAATCTGGTGTACAATCAGAAACATTGGAATTTAGATGGAAAGCTTGAGCCAAATGTGCCTTATTAGACGAGTTTCCTTAAGTGAAAGAAGCAAGGTTGTGGTATGATGGAGCATAATGACCATCAGTACGATATAATTTACAAAGAGGAGGGCGTCGACCCCTACCACGACCATTAGAAGAGTCATGATTGGAGGAGCGACCCTGACCACGATATGATGACCCACAGTTGTTAAACGCTTGTCCATGAGCCGTGAATGCTATTTATGAAGGTGTGTTGGAGCTATGAAGGGAAACCAAAAATAACTCGTGAATTTCGGCTTTTGACATCAGGTCTTTGAATGGTGGTGGTGGATGAATGGCTCGATGAGCAGTAGAGAATGTATCAAAAGAAGATCCTTGTTTGCATAAGAAACAATGGGTTTTATCACTGTCTGAAACATGTTGTCTGATGGTTGCTAATTGATCACACAAAGTTTTGAATTTTTTAGGAAACTCAGAAACAGGAGGTACCTTTCTTGATTTGTCAAAAAGAATCACACAGGTTTTGAGAACGCTCAACAAAATCATGGCTATAAGTAGATTCTAAAGAAAGCCAGAGTTGTCGAGTATTTTCATGACCTAGGGACTCAACCATGGTTTCTTCAGTTAGGGAAGAGTTGAGAAGCAGGCGTACACGTTGGCATTCGTTGGGTTCTGTAGAACTCAATTCTTCTCACCAAAAATAGTTTTTGGTGTTTTTGAAATCCATCTATCCACATAACCTAACAAATATTGAGAGATAGGAGAGGATAAACTTGATTTTTCCACAAGAGATAATTAGAAGATGACAACTTAATAGTCAACATATGGAGAAGAGTAGCCATGGGGAGATTTCGCTCAGAATTTGGAGTGGGGGCGACATAGTGAAAATCGATAGGGAAGAAGAGGAAGAACTTATTTTGCCAACGATTAGGGTTTAGAGAATCGATGGTTAGGCTGATACCATCTTAGGAAACAATTAAGAAATAATATGGTTGAATGATTTCTCTGTACATTAAACACAAACATATATACAGATTACAAGATGGTAAATTAGGAAATACAATAATACATAATATATGCTAAACTA
Source organism: Lactuca saligna (assembly GCF_052625555.1). Lineage (NCBI taxonomy): Eukaryota > Viridiplantae > Streptophyta > Magnoliopsida > Asterales > Asteraceae > Lactuca > Lactuca saligna. The sequence continues at coordinate 179,897,057 of NC_136425.1, forward strand.
ATATAGAATATATACCAAACTATCTATGATCATTAATAAATCACTAATATCATAACAAACTAATGTAACATGATTAATACAACACTAGTAATTCCTCACATAATTTCTATTGAGGTACAACTTCTTTAAATTGTTCAAATTTATTCAGTTGCTATTGTTTCTACAAAAATTAAATGTTAGTCTTCTGATCGGTCGGGTAATGCACAGAGACTAATCGGGATCTAGTGTGGATTTTCACAACACTAGTAAATTGTTTGATTAAAAACATGTGTAATTTTTTTTGTAAGGATTTGATATATTAAGTATTTATAGGAAGCATGCTAATAACAAGATTAACTTCATTTTAAAATTGAACATATATTAAATCAAACCTATATTAATCTGTTCACATACTTTAGCACCTTAAAATAGGTGTTTGGAATTATTTTTTATTCATTGTCGCACGTTATAAAGTTTATAAATGATAGGAAAAGACAAGCGAGTATTTGGAGTTGCATGAGAAGACAACGATTCCTAAAACGATAATATTTTTAAACCCCAATCAATGGATCTTCTAGATACAGCATTAGGTGGTAAAACATTTGAATAATGATAAAACATCATATTTTTATTTACGTTAATAGATAATAAAAAAAAAAATTACATCTGTATGATTACAAACAAATGATTTTGAACCATATAGTTATATTTTAAATAATAAACTTATAATAGTATATTAACAAAAAAATGATAAAAGTAAAATATCTTTAAATTGTGATTTAAATCATTACACGCTTTAAACAAACTTTTGCCATACTGAATCTTAGTGTCGTCGCAACCTCAGATCGAAGAAAAAAGGGACAAGAGAAGACACGTGGGTGTTCATAGTTTTTAAATCAAAGAACTTATTTGGCACACGTGTTGTATGAAGCACGAATTGAAACTTTGAATAATACAAGTGATAAGCTTCTAGATGAACTATTAGGTGTCAATTAAACATTTAAATCGGTTGTCATTAAGATCGGGTTTATTAATTCGTACGTAACAACTTTTTCTTTATACATAATAAATTTATATTTTGAAATATTATATTATATAATTTTATAAAACATTAATTATTATATACAAAGATTGTTATGTATGAATCACTTCTTTTTCATAAACTTCTAAAACATACATCACAAGTAAATCATAAGTAAATAATTTTGTAACCAATACCAAATATTACTTACGTTGTTAAAACCAAAAGCCAAAATAAAAAATGTCAATATTCATTGGAGGTTGGAGGTTGGTTTGGACTTTGGAGTGTTCAAATGGTTTTATGATGGTATATATGAAGTTTAAATTAAATATCAATCTATTTTAATAAATGAATTTTTTTTTTTTTTTTTGTCAACTGTCACATTTTTATTCAATTTGTCAAATATTATTTTGTGGTTATTTTGAATTAATTTTTATTCCACATATCATTTAATGGTTTTTCTATTTTATTAAATTTCATATAGTAATTAAATACAATAATAAATGAATATCAATTTTCTTAATGAAGTTACTTTTTAATTTCACAATTACTAAAGTAAAATTTCATTAATTTTCTTTATTTATTTATCCAAATTATTTGTTTAAATTAGAGTAAAAAACACTTTAATTTTTATAAGTCAATATTTTTCTTATATTTTTTAGAAATTTAAACTTCTAAAATGTTTATAATTTTGTATTTTTTTTTCTTTTAAATAAACACATATGATACATGTTTTTCATGCCTAGTAGTAATATAAAAATCTCTCTTCTAAACCAGACTTGGACATGAGTGTTTAGAACGTAACGAAACCTATGATATCATATCTGCTAAAGTTTGACCCCTACTGTAACGTCCCAAAATTCAAGACTAAAAATTTCTTTTATAAAACATTACTTAAAACATAATTATCAATCCATATCATAACCAGAATATTAATTTCCAAAACACATGTTCATTATCAGAGTAAAACATTCACAAGCTGTCTAATCTATGGTGTGTGACATGCGATCACCCCGAGCTCTTCCCTCCGCTACCGGAAGTACTTGAAACCAAAACTGAAAACCGTAAACACGAAGCTTAGTGAGCTCCCCAACCTACCACATACCATGCATAACCACATACTGCACATGTTGGGCCTCGCCTGCTACAACGGCCCCACCGCTCCAGGCCTCGCCTGGCTTCGAGCCCCGCTCGGATACATATCTGTTTAACTTAGGTCTCGCCTGTCACTGGGCCCCACCCACTAACATATAATAGCACATAAGCATATAACAACACATAAGCTAACATATACTCACAAATCCTGTCCTGAGGCCTCACCTATCTTGGGCCTCGCCCTTGTCCTGCTACTAATGAGTCATGGAACCCCGTCCACGCCCTTATTGATAGTGAGATACGGGCCCAGCCCACACTCACTCTTTCCCTAACTTGGGCCTCGACCCTGTTATGCTGCTAATGAGATGTGGAACACCATCCACACTCTGCTATTGGTGAGATACGGGACCTCATTCACACTCACCTCCCTACCATGCACATACATGTATCACACAGACAACAAGTATAAACTATCATATAAACCATTCCTTGGGCACCCGCCCGCTATCATTGGACCTCGTTCTGAATATCATACTAGCATATTGTACCTAGGGCTAACCCCCGGGTCTTCCTATCGTATCTACATGGGCCGGCATTGTGGCCTTAGACCCATTCACACAAAGGGAAACCCACCTGCACTTGCTGAACTTACTGATAACCCCTCTAGCTGCTACCCGACAACTCTTTGAACTCCTGGTCCACTAGCTTTCCGAGCTACCAATATCAATGCAACACTTAGTCTAACTATCCCCCAAAAGTCAACTAAGTCAACTCTGGTCAATGTTAAAGTCCTGATCAAGGTCAACCTTCCAGGACAACCTTACTCGCGAGTCTGCCTACTGACTCGCCGAGTTCATATGCTCAGAGTCCTTCCTTTCGCAACTTGACTCGCCGAGTCCAAGAACAGACTCGTCGAGTCCAAGGCAATCTTCAATAGACTCGCCGAGTTGTTCTTCCAACTCACCGAGTTCCTGCCCAACTTCATCCAACTCGCCGAGTCTACCCATGTGACTCCCCGAGTCGCTCCAGTCCTTAATCCATACAGTAGATTTTCGAGCCATGCAGGGGATCCAACTCTTAGATCCATACTTCCAAAGCTCAATCCTCACGTAAAGTTGCAAACTTTACGTATAAATAAAGATATCTAGGCTCAAAACACTCTAGGGCAAGGTTTAGGGACAAAAGGGCTTCACTAACTACTCATCTTCTGATGCTTTATGACATATTGGACCATCCTAACACTAGATCTGAAGTGGCAACAACATATCTAGGCCCCAAACTCGAATTGGGTCTCAAACAACCATAAAACCCCCAAATCTCATAACATAAGTAGATCTAGATGCAAAGGAGGGAAGATAGCAGCTTATTACCTCCAAGATGAACACAAGCTGAAGTAGATCCTGGATCTACAACTCCTCTTTGAAGCAACCTTCTTGATCTTCAAGTTCCTTTCCAAAGTTTCCTTCCTCCAAAGTCATTTCTCTCAAATGATGGGAGCTCACGCGAAATCTAGGGTTTACAGGTTCTCTAGGATGATATGGAGGCTGAGGGAGGGACATAACACCCTTTAAATAGGATACAACTCCATGGATTAGGGTTTTCCTCGTTCAGACCAGACTCGCCGAGTCCCCTTAGCCGAATCGTCGAGTCGGTCACTAACTCCTGAACCCGGATCCCATCGGACTCGCCGAGTTCCTCCTTGGACTCGACAAGTCATCCCTTAAACTTAGTGTTTCCTTTCCTTTCTTGGCCTTCCTGACTTTGGGTGTTACAACTCTCCCCCATTCAAACTAAACTTCATCCTCGAAGTTTACTATGGCCCACCGCCTGCGATCTGCTTCCAATACCCTACTATTAATCCAACACCCGCTACCTACCTTTGCTGGCCTTTCGCTCGGTCCTCCTGAAGATCATTAATCCTTGTGGATAATAATCTCGGGTCAACCCTGACCCTGCAAATTCTGGGAACATAATTTACCCAACCGAAAATCCTTCTGGTACTCTCCGAGTACTGCAGCTGAACCCATAGGGGTTCACCCCCTCTTTCCTTGCGCGTGTTTTTGCCTTCCCAAAAGCGAAACTCCATAACCAACTATTTCCTTTGCCACTGTGAAGGTCCTATCCTTCACCCAATCTATTACTCCCGCTACCTCCAGTACGGGTCTATACCGCCAGTGTCTGCTGGACCCTTCTTACAACCATAACTTGGTGTTGAGTGCCCCTCGATCAACTAACTGAATTCCACCATAGACTGCCTACCAGCACTGCTTCTAACTGAAAATTTATGTTTTTCCTTTTCTACCTTCCGGATGAACCGAGACCACCCTGGTCTCTGTCAATCTATTCTGCCATTCAGGAACTACAATTCTGGGATCCTCGATCCCCCATCCGATACTACGGTCCCTACCAGGTCTCATCTGTGCTACTAAAAATCACAGGCCTCGCCCACGGGTCTCACCCGCCTCTATACTTCTAATCCCACTTGTCTAATCACTCTCGCACGGGCCTCGCCCACGGGTCTTACCCAACCATACTACTGAGCAACCCTGCTCTTAGGTCTCACCTATACTACTACTCTCATACGGGCCTCGCCCACGGGTCTCACCCAACTACGTCCTGGAGCGGCCTCTCCCAATGTCTCACCTATCTTGGGTGATACAGGCAACTCCTTACTATTCTCATTCACTACCCATTCCTGATCCCTATCTGATCACTAGGAGATAAGGTCCCCACCCCAACTCTGCTAACGAAGCTATTATGGAATGCTACGGCTTACCCGCAGTCTTACAACACCTTCCATCTCTGAATGCTGGTGAATGCTACGGCTGCCCCGTAGTCTTACATCACCTTCCACCACTGACCGCTGCTGGAGGAAGTTGCGGCTCTCCCGCCGCTCTACCGTGTTCTACATGCTGCCTCTGCCACTGACTACTAACATGAAAACATCCCATGCTATCAGTTCTTAAGATCCTCCTTCCAATTCACTCGAGTCCTACAGGCGATCCTTCAACCTGAATTCTCAACCACGTACTAACCATCACCAATTCATGCACTAACTGATGGGGAGTTTCTCAAACTCCCAACCCTCAACTCCTCAATCCATTGAATGTTGTACTACTTCTTTTCCTTCTCAGAGATCGCGTACTCATTCTGGACCTGCGTGCTATTACCCTTGCACACTCGGAGAATTATCCCTCACTTCAATCCTGCTCACTCCTCACTGCTCAATGCTCAAGAGAATCCCCGATCCTTGCTACCAATCCATAATCAATCTGCTGAGGAACCCCAAGCTTACCATAGCTAGGGATCTAACCAGTCCATTTCTGAAACTATACAGCTCTGAACTAGCGATACATACCAAGTCCCTCCCATTCATGCTATAGTTACTACATCCTAAGTAACATTCTCCAATAAAGCACATCCCCTAACTACCATTCAAATATCCAAGGTATGCAAATGGAATATAACTCGATCACAATCAAGCCACACAAAGTAAATACTCATACCGATGATGATGCAGAACCATAACAATATAATCATGCACGAATAAAAGAACTAAAAACGGAAGTTGCATACCTACAACGTCCGGCGCTGCTCGCGTCTCCAGGGTAGTCATCTAAAAAGCCCTGCCTCCTACCACAGGCACCTCCGCGCGGCCCTGACGGCCTTCTGTGATCCTCAAAGTTGCAGGGGTAGGTGCCATCACCCGTCCTGCCGAAAACAAACTGGGGGCACTGGGCCTTCTTGTGGCCCCGCTGGTTGCAGTGAAAACATATCAAATCGGATCCCTGTGTGGTGGTAGCAGTACAATCCCTGCTAAAATGACCACTCCGACTACACTTGAAGTAGCCAGACTCACCACCACTACCACTCCTACACGCGCCCCCGTGCGCCCTACCACACTTCCCGCACCGGCTGCGATCCTGATAATCCCTTGATCTCGAATCCGATCCCTTGGGCTTTTTGCCCGAACCCGAAACTGTATGAATCTCATCCGGCTTCCTCTTCCGGATCTGCTCCAAATCAATCTCCCTTTCTCTAGCTCGCGCGATCATATCCTCCAACGTTTTGCAGCTGGACCTGCTCACAAATTGCCTGATGTCATCCCTCAACATCTCATGGTATTGGGCCTTCTTCGTCTCCTCATCCGCGACATACTGCAGTACAAGAAGAGCCCTCTCCCTGAACATGGCGGTGATCTCCACCACAGTCTCATTGGTCTGCGTCAAATCCTGAAACTCCCGTGCCAACTGCTACACCTCAATAATCGGTGAAAAATCAACCCTGAACCTGGCTGAAAAATCACTCCATGTCATCGCGTCCAACGCGGCATCATCACCCAAAGCATGACCAATCTCTTCCCACCAATCCCTCGATCTGTCCTTCAGAAGACAGGAAGCGAGTCTGACCTTGTCCCCCTCGGGACACCGGCTCGTACGGAATGTATTGGCAACATCAGCTAACCATCTACTGCTAGCGATGGGGTCCCTAGCCCCATGATAATCTAGTGCCCCGCAAGCCCTGAACTCTCAGAATGTCAAAGTATGCGCTCCCAGCCTCTCATCCAAAATCTCTAATATACCCTCCTTGACTGTGCCAAAGATCACATGAGTCTGGTCTAGAATATTGCGTGTAACCTCCACTGATATCAACTCCCTCATTCGCTCCTCAAGCTGCTCGGCTCCTGAACCCGAGCCTAATCCCTCTCCGGTGCCTGATCCGCCCACTGGCCTTTCTCGCAACGTCACCATGCTGAAAATATAACACAACCACTATCAGAATACTTATCACTGCTGCGAGACCAAACACATGTTGGGTTTTGAGTATTCTAACACTCCTAAGTGTACATGCAACCCTAAATACCTTGGATATATGTTTTCTCTATTATACATGCAAATAAGATCTGCTAAGGCTTTAATCCTAACTAGCATATTATGAAGTTCTTATACTATAGAGTACTAGTTAGATAACATACCTTTTGATGTAGCTTGATGTCTTCAAGATTTAAGAGCTTAGCCCCAATAGTGTGGAAGCCTCAAGTGGAATCACAAATCACCAAAACACCTTGGAAGACTTTAGAGAATATGAATACTTGGTTCTCTTTAGTGAAATTGGCTAGCCCTTCTTAGTGTACCAACACTAGTGCCAATTTCACCAACCAAGGACATCTTTATATAGTATGGAGACTAGGGTTAAACCCACGACCTTTCATTTCATATGATCCATGGGTTAAAGACTCCATGGACTATCCATGAAAGCTTAGCCCAACCTAAATGAACTTGGCCCATTCCATATATATAAGAGTCCATATTTAATTAGCTCATTTTGATCACTTAATTAATTCTAAATTAAGTCTTGATCAATACTAATTAAATAATATGATTCCCTATTAATATATTAGAACTTATAATATACTAATATAAATCATAAATATACTATTGTTAAAAGACTATCCATATAAATTGTGCCGGTGAAGTGCAACCCAAATGGATCAAGCCGAATCGGGTCAAGTACATACCAAATATAGTTACGGACTTAGACATTAATCCAACAACACACGCACTACCAGGTTCCCGGTCTTGTCTCGGCCTTTCCCGAATCGAGTACGGATCCTCTGCTTTCAGTAGTACGGGCCCATACTACCTTCCACATCTATCCGTACTTTCTTCAAGAACTGCTTCGACTCCACCAGGTCCCTTTTCTACTACTACTTCTCCCAGCACTACCTCATCCTAGGCTTGCCCTAGGGAAACCTCTTGACTCAAACCAAACCAGTCCTCAGCTGCTGAAGGACTCCTTGTGATGCCAATTAGCTATTACCTGGATACCATCACATGTGACGAGGCTCAGATACTCCTTCGAGTAAAAGACTCGTCCGTACAACGGTTGGACTTAAACAAGAGTTGCGCAATAGGGCCAAATCCAACACTCTGAGATTATTCAATGCTGATCACATGTGACGTGACGTATCCACCTAATGACTAACTCCCATCACTCGGAATCCCACAATGCACAAAGTAAACAACATTCAGACAAGGGGAAAAATCTAACCATAACATACTCAAGCATTCATAATATCATACCAAGAATCTGTACTAGCATGCAACACAAACTCATAATCTCAGGCATAACCTAAACAGGCTATCCTACTACTATCTAATCAGTACTATCATGCAGTTCAAGGCACATATAAAAGGCACATAAGGCATCCTCCCTAGATCCTTAGTCCTAATCTAGCATGCTGTTCTATTAACCGACATTCATAACATAAACTTGTATGGGTATTTTAGGGTACTTACTTGAGCTCGGCTGAGTGCATGCACCACACCCTTTTCTCTTATCAAAATTCTTTTATTTCTGAATTCTTTTTGCTTTTCTAAAACTGTTTTCTTTCCTAAAACTTTCTTTTTTTACAATCTGTCTTTTCATTTTGAAAACCTTTATACCAATTCATCAGTTTGAGTTCAGACACACCCGAGATCATGTCTGAATCCCTCAAACCAATGCCTATGATACCAACTTGTAACGTTCCAAAATTCAAGACTAAAAATTTCTTTTATAAAACATTACTTAAAACATAATTATCAATCCATATCATAACCAGAGTATTAATTTCCAAAACACATGTTCATTATCAGAGTAAAACATTCCCAGGCTGTCTAATCTATGCTGTATGCCATGCGATCACCACGAGCTCTTCCTTCCGCTACCGGAAGTACCTGAAACCAAAACTAAAAACCATAAGCACGAAGCTTAGTGAGTTCCCCGACCTACCACATACCATGCATAACCACATACTGCACATGCTGGGCCACGCCCGCTATTTTGGGCCTCGCCCCCTTCCTCGGGTCTCTCCCGCTACAACGGCCCCACCGCTCCAGGCATCGCCTGGCTTCGAGCCCCGCTCGGATATAGATCTGTTTAACTTAGGCCTCTCCTTTCACTGGGCCTCGCCCGCTAACATATAATAGCCCATAAGCATATAAAAACACATAAGCTAACATATACTCACAAATCCTATCCTGAGGCCTCACCTATCTTGGGCCTCGCCCTTGTCCTGCTACTAATGAGTCATGGAACCCCATCCACGCCCTTACTGATAGTGAGATATGGGCCTATCCCACACTCACTCTTTCTCTAACTTGGGCATTACCCCTGTTCTGCTACTAATGAGATGTGGAACACCATCCACACTCTGCTATTGGTGAGATACGGGACCTCGCCCACACTCACCTCCCTACTATGCACATACATGTATCACATAGATAACAAGAACATCTATAAATTAAGGACAAGTTATGAAGTTCATAAAACAATTTATGACGAAAAACACTCTTCAATTGTAACATCCCGAGTCCAGGAGTGCAAGTTAAGGGTTCAAAGTGTAAATATGAAAACGGAAACTCGGCGAGTCCATGGGTGGACTCGGCGAGTAGGGTCGCGACTCAGGTCGTGTGTTAAGTGGCCAACTCGGCGAGTCCAAGGCTGGACTTGGAGAGTAGGCGCTGAGTGAAGGAAACCCTAATTTCGGAGGATGAGCCCTATATAAAGGACATTATACCTTCTCCCCAGCCTCTTTACCCTCTCTTGAAGTCCAGAAAACCCTAAGGTGTGTTGGTGAGTGATTTTAGGGCATTGGAACCTTGGAGAAGAGATTTTGGAGGAGATCTTGGAGAGATAGGAGGCTTGGAGCAAGGGGCTTTGCTAAGAATCGGATTTCTCTTCTGTTGTGGCTTCCTTTTGAGGTATTACTTCGTTTCTTGGGCTGTTATTCATCTAGATTCATCATTTTGGAATGTGTGAAAAGTTTAGCTTGTGGTATTTCGAGTTTGAAGGTTAGATCTGAGGTTGCTACCTCAGATATGGGATGGAGAAGGTCTAGAGTGCATTAAAGTCCCTGTTCTTGAGTATTTGGTGAAGTCATCTTGTCCCAAACCCTAGCCCTAAAGTGTAAAATGCATAGATCTCTTTGGGTTCACGTAAAGTTTGCCACTTTACGTGATGGAAAGGTTGCAGAAGGGTAGATCTACGTTTTGGATTGATTGCATGGCCTGGAAGGCTTCTGTATGGGTTAAGAGCTAGTGGTACTCGGCGAGTCACAAGGGTGTACTCAGCGAGTTGCTTGAAGGTGGGCAGGAACTCGGCGAGTTGGAAGAACAACTCGATGAGTTGGTTGAAGATAGCCTTGGACTCGGCGAGTTTAGTCTTGAGGTCTTAGCCTTTCCTGGTTAAGCTAAGAATCGGTGAGTCAAGGGATGACTCAGTGAGTTGAAATGGGTCTTTTCAGTGTTGGGGGACTCGGCGAGTCAGCGGACTGACTCGGCGAGTAGAGTCAACCAGAAGGTTGACTTTGACTTTGACTTTGACCAATAGTTGACCAGTTGACTTCTAAGGGCATTTTAGTATTTTGTGGCATTTATGGGGTTTAGTCTTTCGGCCTTATCAGAGGTGGAGTTCGTGTCGGAGGTCGGAGCAGCGAGATCTTATCTTTTTGTGTCAGCAGTTGCAAGGTGAGTTATCTTCACTATACTAAGGGGTCTAAGGCACCAAGACTGGCCCATTGGATATGATATCCTAGTAATTGTATTATGTTGAGTCAGAGTTAGTTATGCATGCTAGTTTGATACGCTTGAGGGTATGACTGTAGGACTACCGGTGATACTGATTGATTTTTTGTATGTGCATTATCTGTTACATGTGATATCTTATGTGGGATGGGTTGACGTTGTACTGCTCCGTGCTATAGCCAACAAACCCTAGAGTATTCCAGATATGAGCTGAGGCCCCGGTAGGCATTCCAGACTCATACTGAGGACTTGGGGGCATTCAAGATACGAGCTGAGGGCCCGGTAGGCATTCCAGACTCGTACTGAGGGCTCGGTGGCAATCCAGATGTGACCTGAGGGCCTGATAGGCATTCCAGACTCACACTGTGGGCCCAGGGGTATTCCAGTCTGTAAAGTTGTGGACCCATTATGTGCTGTTCTGCTCAGTTGTTATGATATGTTAAGGTGTGATAGGGTTATGTGGACTGTATGTGTATCGGTATTTTGGGGGTAACTCACTAAGCTCTTGGGCTTACAGTTTCAGTTTATTGTTTTAGGTACCTCAGGGGATCGTGGCCAGGCGAAGGCATGATCGTACAGCTCCTCCTATTGTGTTATGTTTCTGGGAAAACTCTGATATAAATGTATTTTGAAAACAAAGTTGTAATGTTTTGATGAATTTGACGTGTTTTTTTGAAAGTTTAAATTTAGCTTAAATTTTTGAGTGTTACATCAATTGTGTAACCTATGAATTTTAATGGATCTTTAAAAGAAATGAATTTTGGGAATCCATAACTTGAGGACAAATTATGGACTCCATTAAAACATTTGGATAGAGAATTAACTAACAAACAATTTTGCAAATAATTCCTATGATCAACCAAAACTCATAAGTGTATGAACAATCATATCAACAATTTCAAGAATTACATAAACACATATAAAACATGCAATTTTGATAATAACCTTGAAATTGGTTTACCATAATCATTACCGCATCAAAAACAGGTTTTCTAAGTCCATAACAGTTTAAGGTAATGATTCTAGACCAATTCCAACCTTAAAACTCGAAGATATGTTGTTAGGCGGTCCAACTCAACGAATTGGATGAATTTGCATATGGACTCGGCAAGTCAACTAACCAGACAACATATAAACTTTGATTTTCATACTATATCAGCAAGTATAATTGAAAACAAGCCTATACTCTGATACCACTAATGGGTTTTGAGCATTCTAACACTCATATGGTGTACATTTAACCCTATAAACCTTGGATCTCTGTTTTCTCTATTATACACGCAAATATTTAATATTCCATGGTTTTAATCCTAACTAGCATAATATGAAGCAAATATACTACCAAGCCTAGTTAGATGACATACCTTTTGATGGAGCTTAAAGCCTTGAACCTTTAAAAGCTTAGTGCCCCAAGTGTTGCACCTCAAAAGGAATCACACAACACCAAAAACAACTTGGAATAACTTGAGAATAAGGATACTTAGGTTCACACTTGAAATTGACCCACTCTTGTTTTCTCATAAACTAGTGTGAATTCATGAACCATAGACCTCTTTATACAGTGTGGAGGATTAGGGTTACATTCATGTAAACCCTAATACCCATGACCTTTCATTTCCATAGAATCCATGGGTTAAAAACTCCATGGGCTATCCATGAAAGCTTAGCCCAATCTAAATGAACTTGGCCCACCATATATATATAAAAGTCCATATTTAATTAGTTCCTTTTGATCACTAAATTAATTCTTGATTAATACTAATTGAATAATACGATTTCATATTAATATATTAGAACTTATAATATATTAATATAAATCACTAGTATCATTTTTCTCATTTTGTCTATCTAATTGTTCTGATGCCATGCAACCCAAATAGACCATGCCAAATCGGGTCAAGTACATACCAATTATAGTTATAGACTTAAACACTAATCCAACACTTTTCACCCGCAGATGGACGGTCAGAGCGAGCAGACCATCTAGACTCTGGAGGATATGTTGCGGGCATGCGTCCTAGACTTTGGTGGTGGTTGGGATACCTACCTTCCCTTAGCAGAGTTTTCCTACAATAATAGCTACCACACAAGTATCGACCGTCCTCCCTTTAAGAAGTTTTATGGGAGGAAGTGCGGGACCCTGATATGCTGGGGTGAGGCTGGATATAGGGTCATGGGGAGTACCGATGTGGTACTCAAAATGATAGAGAGGATACAATAGGTCAGGAGCAAGCTTCAGACTGCTCAGATTCGGCATTAGAGCTACGCTGACAGACGCCGATTGGACCTAGAGTTCCAGGTCGGGGATATGGTTCTCCTGAAGGTGTCACCTTAGAAAGGTGTCATCCAGTTCAGGAAATGGGACAAGTTGGGCCCCAGGTACATTGGTCCTTTTAGATTTGCAGCATGGGTGGGCAAGGTGGCATATAGGTTGGATCTACCAGCCGACCTTAGTCAAATCCACAGTACCTTTCTTGTCTCCCAGCTACAGAAGTTCCCGGTAGATGACTCCGCAGTGGTACCTCTAGAGGATATTCAGGCGGACGACAGCCTGAACTATATCGAGCGACCGGTATCTATCCTCGACAGGAAGACGAAGGATTTAAGGAACAAGGAGGTCGAGTTGGTGAAGGTGTAATGGCAGCACTACAAGGGCTCAAAATGGACTTAGGAGCTGGAGGACGAGATGATGGAGTACTACCCCGAGCTATTTCCAGATGCAGCAGACTTCGAGGACAAAGTCTAAAATAAGCAGGGGAGATTTGTAACGCCCAATTCCTGGTATGTATTTTAATAAAGAATTATTCATTTTTGTAAAGGGACTCGATGATTTGGATGCCCCAGACTTGTGGAGTAGGAATTAATGATTGGATGCAGGACTTGAAGTCTACTCGACGAGTCGAGAGGTCTCGACTCGACGAGTAGGGCTGTCAAGGTGAAACCCTAATTTTTAGGGTTTGCACCCTATTTAAACGTCTTAACTGGCCTCAACTACAACCTCCATCACCTCCAAGCCTTATTCATGAAACCCTAATCCATTTTGAATGTTATTGAGCCTTTGTTGTGTGTTCTTGGATATTTAAAGATTGAGAAGGAAGAGGAAAGCTTGGGGATTCAAGAGGAGGCAAGTAGATCCAAAGTTTGTGCTGCATTTCCAGCTCATTTGAGGTATAAAGTCTATACCATGTCTATTCACCTGTTAGATCCCTTCATGGAGTATTTTAGGGCTTTAAGGAACCATTTTTGGAACCATTCATGGATGCATGCATGTTTGGGATCAAGACTTTAGATCCAGAGTCTTTGAGGTACTCCATGTCATAAAGGTGCCAACTTAATGGTCATAGGAGTCCCATTCATCATAAGAACCACTTTTTAGTGCTATTTGAGCTAAATAGCCCATGCATGAAGGTAAACTTTCTAACTTTACATTTTCTATCGACCCTAGGAGGCCAGATCTATGTTTTGGATGAGTTAAGCCTAACTAAAATTGACTGTATGGAATTAGACTTTGATGGACTCGACGATCCGTTCTTAGGATTCATCAAGTTGGGTCATGGTTCCCCAACCTTTTCTGTTACTAAACAAACTTGTTGAGTCTTGAAGAGGACTCAGCTAGTTGGACATGTTTATGGACTTAAGGATCAAAGAACTTGACGAGTCCAAGGATGAACTCGACGAGTTGAGAGAAAAATGTCCCAACTGATATGAAGAGGAACTCGACGAGTTCAAGGATGAACTCAGCAAGTTGTGAGTGAAATACCCTAACTCTGTATGAAGGAGAACTCGATGAGTCGAAGGAAGGACTCGACGAGTTTAAACGGAAAGTCATGATTCTGTCAGGAGAAGAAACTCAGCAAGTTCGAGATTCTATGAATCATGGAACTCGACAAGTTGATGGACCAACTCGGCGAGTTGAGTCAACCAGAATGTTGACTTTGACCAGAATGTTGACCTTGACCATAGTGTTGACCTTTGACTTGACCATTAACCATAGTTGACCCTTAAAGGGGTTATAAGTTTGAAGGAGTAATTAAAAGAGATGTTATGTGTAGGAGTTTGAGAAGAGTTGATCCCAACACAAAGGACAGTTCAGCTACTTTACGACATTGAGGTGAGTTACCTTCCAGTAGAAGTGGGTCTAAGTCACCAAGGTTGACCCACTAGTAAGAGTTATAGTAGGGATGATTGTCTTTGTGATAATTGATTGGTATGTCACTATCTGTTATGTTTATGTACCAGTATGCTATGATGTTATGTGATATTTGATAGGATGGGTAGGATAGACCCCGGTACCAATCGATAGGGCCAAAGGGGTATGCCAGCACCTAGATAAGCTAGGCAGTATATGATTATATGTTTATGCACTAGGATGCTATATGGTAGAGTAGGGGGTTCAATAGTCCCCAGTACCAGTCGAAAGGACCGAAGGGGTAGGCCATCACCCTGATATGTTAGGCAAGGTACCGACTGAATGGACCGAAGGGGTATGCCAGCACCCTAATATGCTAGGCTAGGTATCGGTCGATAGGACCGAAAGGGTAGGCCAACACCCTGATATGCTAGGTAGTTACCGATTGAAAGAGACCGAAAGGGTAGTCCAGTACCTGAATATATTAGATCGTATGTGTGTTATATGGTATGTGGTATGATGGGGGAATTCACAAAGTTTTGTGCTTACAATTTTCAGTTTTTGTTTTATATCCTTCCTTTTCGAAGGGAAAGGAACCGGTACAGTAGCAGCACATCACACAAATGAGCTTCTTGGGATTTGTACTATAACATTATTACTATTTTATGATATGGTTTTGAGACATGTGATCTATGGTTTTAATGAAATGAATTAACGTGATGATGTTTTCTTATATATCGTTTTATGAATCGTTATATCAAAAATGAAATTTTTGGTCTTGAATTTTGGGATGTTACATTTATGATGTAGGCCCAAGGGGGCGGTCCAACTTTATGTTGAACTAAAGGCCCATGTGGTGGTCTAACCTTATGTTGCAGACCTTGTGTGTATGCATTGTATGCGTATTATTGTGTGAGGTGTTCTTGGGGAACCTACTAAGATTTGGTTTAAAGTTGTGAATTAAATGTTTTTCAGGTACTATAACAGTTCATGGGAAGGCGAAGGCGTAACTGTACACAACTATCAACAGTTTAATGATTCGATATTCTGCGATACTTTTCTTTATAACTCTGATTTTTAAATATGTTTTACAAACAAAGGGTTTTTCCTTGAATATGTTTTATGAAAATATGTTTTTATTCTAGTTTAAAAATGAAAATTTCATTCTGAAAATTGAAACATTACAAGATGTTGGGTACTTGGGTTGATTTAGTCATTTTCCAAACTATCATTTTTTTTTTAGAATTTTTAGTTTATGCAGAATGTTTTGTCAAATTTAAGCAATCATAACTCTTCATAGAAACTCGGAACTCAAATTGAGCTTGTTTCTCTTCATATATGTTCTTTGGATTTATCTCAAAATCAAGAGAATATTTTTGTTTTAGTACTTAAACCTTAGATCTATGGCGTAAACATGGGTTGTTGGTTAGTTTTTCGGTGTCCGGAGGGAAACGTACCAAAATAGTGGTATCGGTACGAAACAATACTACATTCTAATCTTCAGTTCAATGTAACTCCCTGATCCTCTGGTATTAACTATGATATTTTGATTTTCTTTTTAGTACCTGCTCGGCGAGTTGGCCTCCCTACTCGTCGAGTAGCAGCGGGCTTGCCAGTGAAGTTTAATGATCTACTCGCCGAGTTCGCTATGGGACTCGACGAGTCGATACTGGCAGATGAAACCCTAAACTTTGGGGCCTTGCACCCTATTTAAAGGGTCATAAGCCTCCCTAAGCCTCCCCTTTACAATTCTTTTCCTCCTAAAGACCCCTGATTCGAGTGTGAGTGTGTTCTTGGTGATTTAAGCTTGAAGGAAGGATTTGGTGAAGGGAGCACTTGAGGAAACAAGTTAGAAGAAGCTAAGGACTCTTGGGGATTCAGGATCTACCTTTGTGGAACACTTTCTGAAGGTATTAAGCTATTACATGTCTCATTTCCATCTAAAACCCTTTTGTGCATGGATTCTAGGAAAGGGCTTTTGTGTTTAAGCCAAGATCTTGGGTTGTAACTTCAGATCTGGACTCCTTTTGACCTTAAGATGCATAAAGTTATCCATTTAGCCTAGCATGACCCTCCCCTCAAGTGTATGACTTAATCCCAAGCTTAGATTTGCTATTTTAAGGCCTTAAAGCCTTGCATGCACATAAAGTTTGCAACTTCACATGAAAAAGCATGCTTCAGGAGCCTAGATCTACAATTTGGAAGCATTGCATGGCTCCAAGGAGTCTGTATGGATCGAAATCTGATAGGACTCAGTGAGTCTCGGGGGGAGACTCAGCGAGTCATATGAAGACAGGCATGGACTCGGCGAGTTGCATGAACAACTCGTCGAGCCCGATGAACATTGCTATGAACTCGATGAGTTGGATGGACAACTCGGTGAGCCGGATGAAGATTGACTAGAACTCGACGAGTTAAAGGAACAACTCGTCGATTCAATTAAGATTCCCCAATTGATTTGATGGTCATGAACGTGTCGAGTGGAAATCAAGGAAACCCAACGAGTGGACCTTAGATTATCAATCAAGACCGTATGAACTCGACGAGTCACCTCGATGACTCGGTGAGTAGATGTTATCCCGAGAAACTCAGCGAGTCACTAGTTGTACTCGGCAAGTTAGGGTCAACATGGACTGTTGACTTGATCCTAACTGAAGTGGGCCAGGGCGGACTTTAAAGTTAATGATTGGGTATTATATGTCACTTTTAGTTGGTTGAGTTGGAGCAGTTCGTGGGACATATCCAGTCGAAAAAGTATTAGTTCAACATTCGTCTCAGGTGAGTCTTCTCACCATACCTATGGGTCTAAGGTACCAAGGCCGGCCCATTATGTGATTACAGTAGATGTAATAGATACTCTATGTTTGCTTTGCTATGTGATTGCATGTTGTATGAAGACCCCGGGGGGTGCCCATGGCATTAGATGTAAGACCATGTAGGGTAGCCCATGGCACTGGATGTAAGACCATGTGGGGTAGCCCATGGCAGTCCTAGGTAAAGACCATGTGGGGTAGCCCATGGCACTATTTCAGGTTTGATGTATGCATGGTTTATGTGTGATGTGTGTAGCTTTATGGCTATCAGGATATGTGATTGTGTGTGGTATGATCTGGGAAACTCACTAAGCGTTTCGCTTACAGGTTGTTGATTGTTTTAGGTACTTCGGAACCTAAGGGAAAAGGCAAGGCGTGATGGCGTGGCATGTACTCTATCTATCTTTTGGACATTTTGGGGACTCTCTGATGATTTCATAAAAACACAACAGTGATGTAATGAATGTGATTTGGAAACAAATGTTTTGAAAACTTATGGAATGTGTAATCAGTTTACTTATTTAAACGAAAAATTTTCTTGCAAAATTTGGGATGTTACAAATTGGTATCAGAGCCGTGGTTTGAGAGATTCGGACACATCTTCGGTTGTTTCAGGAATCAAACTGAGGAAGTGGTAAACATTTTCAAAACGTGATCAGCCGAGCCAAGTAAGTAGTTTCCCAATTCGAATAGCCATGTTATACTGAAAATGAGCTCTGTTGATTATGGAAATTGCTAAGTGTATGTTAAAAAAAATTATATACGGTTAGGAGTTGCAGCCTCAGAATGAGTAATTTTGCCTTATTTCCTTTTCCTTGATCGGATGTGGTTTTAGGGTAGAATCTCTTATTCAAAAATCTATTTGATCCTTTCTGTGTATAATTTGCATGCCTAATAGCAACCTCCAATGATTGATATGATTGTTGTGAGTAGGACAATCATAGGGTATTCAGGGATTGATTCTTGTGGGGACTATGAGTCATAGTTTTTCAGTTATGGTAGTTTTGGAGGTACTGGGTAAAGCACAGGAAAAGGTACGGGTAGGTGTGGAAGGTAGTACTGGGCCCATACTATTGGAAGCACAGGACTCGTACCCAAACCCATGTTCTATCTGGGAATTCCAAAGGAGCTTGGTATGGATACAATCTCGATGTGGGAATCCTGATATTTATGTTTGTGTTATGACAGTTCAGCATGGTGGTTACGCGATTTGGAGCAGGGGGATCAGGATCACGATCAGGATCGGGATCAGGATCAGGATCCGGGGGTGGTTCAGGCACCCTACCGATGGTATTGATGAGAGGCTGCGTAAGCTGATCGCGGCCGAGGTTACGAAGGGCATCCTTAACGCTACCCCAGTTATCTTTGGGATGGTCAAGGAAGGGATGATGGAGATCATGGAGGAGAGACTTAGAGCATTCAAGGCCGATATTTCCACGAGACAGGGTGGAGCTCGAACTTCCTCGTTTAAGGAGTTCAAGGCATGTGGAGCTCCGAACTTTTCATGGGTCCGGGATCCCATTGTGAGTAGACGCTGGGTGGCAGACATTGAAAATGCTCAGCGTACGAGTTCTTGCCCGGAGGAGGCAAAGGTCGGATTTGCTTCCTGTATGCTTAGGGACAAGGCCCGCGATTGGTGGGGAGAGGTTACTAGTCAGATGGGGACAGCCAGTGTGACTAGCACGATGTGGGTTGAGCTTGTTTGACGCTTTGATCAGGAGTTTGCACTGCCTATTGAGGTGCAACGAATGGTAAGAGAGTTTCATGATCTACAGCAGACTACTGAGACTGTGGCGGAAATTACCGCCAAGTTTCGAGAGCGAGCCTTGCTGATTCCTCAGTATTCAACCGATGAGGACATGAGGAGGACCCGATATCACTCTATGTTGAGGGAGGACATTCAGGATTTTGTGAGTTTCACAGGGTGCAAAACCATGAATGAGATGGTTGAGAAAGCCCGTGAAAGGGAGATGGAGTTGGAGTCCCGCACAAAGCGGAAGACTGAGCAGGTATAGGTAGCGGGGACTCAGGATAAAAAGCCTAAGCCCTCTGATTCTTCGGGTAAGGGCTAGCAAAGTCGGGGTCGGTGTGCCAAGTGTGGGAGATTTCATAGTGGGGCTTGTCGTATAGTCGGGATGTTAGGATGCTACTCCTGTGGCCAACAGGGCCACCTAAGTAAGGATTGCCCCAAGAAGAGCTTGATATGTTTTCACTACAACTTGACAGGTCATAAAAAGGTCGATTGTCCGAGGTTGCAGGGTGGAGGAGGAGGATCTGTGGCGGCACCCACGCCCACCACTATGAGGATTACTGATGGCCACCCCAAGGCGGAAGTTGCAGCAGTGAAGAGCCGCGCGTTCCAGCTGACTACGGATGAGGCTCGGGTCGCGCCAGATGTTGTGGCTGGTATGTTTTCATTATCCTCTATTCTTTTAGTGTTAAATGTTTTCATGTATGCTTATTGTGCTGTGTATAGGGACCTTTCTGGTCAATGGTATGACGGCCCATGTTTTATTCGATTTGGGGGCTACCCGATCTTTCATGTCTCTTGCACTTAGTAAGAAATTCCGGGACGCACCGGGGACTTTGGACGCCCCGCTCGAGGTGGAGATTGCAGATGATTGCACCATGAGTGTTGCGAGGGTATATTAGGATTGTGTCCTAAATGTGCACTGCGAAAGGTTTCGTGTTGATTTGGTTCCCATACCCTTGCGAGGATTGAAAGTGATTATTGGGATGGACTGGCTGGTAGCTAATGGGGCCATGATCGATTGTGAGCGACAGTTAGTCCGGGTACGTACCCCAAGGGGGGAGAACTGGTTATTCATGGCGAGAGGACCACGTAGGGCCCTACCCTATGTTCAGCTGCGAGGGTGAGGAGGTTTCTGCAGTAGGGTTGCATGGGATTTTTGGCCTATGTTTCAAATACGCGAGTGGAGGCAGTGGCGGATATCGATAGTTTACCAGTGGTGCAGGATTTTCGGGACGTTTTTCTTGAAGAATTACTCGGAGTGCCTCCAGAGAGGCAGGTGGAGTTTCGTATTGACCTGGTGCCAGGCACCGCCCCGATAGCAAAGGCACCGTATCGGTTGGCGCCACCCGAGATACAAGAATTATCTGCCTAGCTTCAAGAGCTACTAGACCGAGGGATCATCCATCCAAGTAGTTCTCCGTGGGGAGCTCCGATCCTTTTCTTGAAATAGAAGGATGGGTCACACAGGATGTGCATCGATTACAGGGAGCTGAATAAGCTGATGGTGAAGAACTGCTATCCCTTGCCTAGGATTGACAATTTATTTGACCAGCTCCAAGGAGCATCATGGTTCTCCAAGATTGATATTCGGTCAGGGTATCATCAGATGAGGATTCGGGATGAGGACGTACCGAAGAAAACTTTCAGGACTCGTTATGGGCATTATGAGTTCGTGGTGATGCCATTTGGGCTCACTAATGCTCCGGCCGCGTTCATGGACCTCATGAACCAGGTGTGCAGGCCGATGTTGGATCATTCGGTGATTGTTTTTATTGACGACATCCTGGTCTATTCTAAGACCAGGGAACAGCACAAACATCTGAGAGAGGTACCGGAGACCTTGAGATCTGAGAAGTTGTATGCGAAGTTCTCCAAATGCGAATTCTGGTTGAGGGAAGTGCAGTTTCTGGGTCATGCCATCAATCGGGAGGGAATTTCAGTTGACCCAGCAAAGGTAGAGGCGGTGATGCGATGGGAAGTACTGAGGAATGCCTCTGAGATTCGTAGCTTTTTGGGCTTAGCGGGTTACTATCAGAGATTTATTCAGGATTTCTTCAAGACTGCCATGCCATTGACCCGCTTAACCAGAAAGAATGTGACTTTCCGATGGGGTGAAGACCAGCAGAGGGATTTTGAGACCCTGAGGCGGAGATTATGTGAGGCTCCGATCCTAGTTATGCCTGAGGGATTGGATGACTTAGTAGTGTATTGTGATGCATCTATTTCAGGGTTGGGTGTAGTGCTGATGTAGAGGGGGCACGTGATCGCTTATGCCTCGAGACAGTTGAAGCCTCACGAGGCTAATTACCCCACTCATGATCTGGAATTGGGGGCAGTGGTGTTTGCCCTAAAATTTGGAGGCATTACTTGTATGGGGTGAAATTCATTGTGTATACCGATCACAAAAGTTTAAAGTATTTGATGGACCAGCAGAACCTAAATATGCGACAGAGGAGATGGTTAGACGTGCTAAAGGACTACGACTACGAGATACTATATCATCCAGGGAAGGCCGATGTGGTGGCGGATGCATTGAGTCGCAAGGCGACGGGGTCGCCAATCAGGAGCATTTGTATGAGGGTGACGGTAAGTGTCCCCTTGATAGACATGATTCGAGGGGCTTAGGTCGAAGGGGTGAAGAAAGAGAATTGGAAAATGGAAAGGATTCGGGGGCAGTATCCTTTGTTTGTTAAGGATGGTTGCGGCTTATTGACACAGTGTGGACGAGTGTGGGTACCGATGTCGGGGGAGTGAGGCATAGACTGTTGGAGGAGGCGCATAAGTCCAGGTTTTCTATACACCCAGGTGCAACAAAAATGTATAGGGGTTTGAGGCGGGGCTTTTGGTGGTCCTGCATGAAGCGAGAAATCGTTGGGTATGTGGAGCTGTGTTTGACCTACAGGAAGTTCAAGGTCGAGCACCATCGACCTCATGGCAAGGTTCAACCATTACCCATTCCCATGTGGAAGTGGGAAGAGATCACTATGGATTTCATCATGAAGCTACCTCGGACGGCGAGGGGAGTAGATGCCATATGGGTAATCGTGGACAGACTGACGAAGAGTGCTCACTTCATCCCGATCTCCAAAAGTATATATGTGGAGAAGTTGGCAGACATTTATGTTAGAGAGGTGGTTGTGAGGCACGGAGTGCCGGTATCAGTAGTTTCAGATAGGGATGTTCGATTTACATCTAGGTTTTAGAAGAAGATCCATGAGGATCTGGGTACCCAACTGCATTTTAGTACGACGTATCACCCCCAGACTGACGGCCAGAGTGAGAGGATAATCCAGACACTGGAAGACATGTTGCGGGCATGCGTGCTGGATTTCGAAGGAAGTTGGGATGTGTATCTTCCACTGGCAGAGTTTTCATATAATAACAAGTATCATGCCAGTATTGACCGAGCACCATTTGAGATGATATATGGGCGGAGGTGCAGGACCCCAGTGTGCTGGGACGAGGTTGGGCATCGAGTTTTGGGGAGCAGGAGGTGGTACTCGAGACCACCAGATTGATCCAGTAGATGCGCGACCGGTTACGGGTCGCGCACAGTCGTCAGAAGAGTTATCCGGATCGACGGCGACCAGACCTCGAATTTCAGGAAGGGGACTTTGTTTTGTTAAAGGTGTCGCCCTGGAAAGGGATTATTCGATTCCGCAAGAAGGGAAAATTGGGGCCCCAGTTCATAGGACCATTCAGTATCATCGCTCGGGTGGGCAAGGTGGCATATTGATTAGAGCTTCTAGAGGAGCTTAGTCGGATTCACAACACCTTCCATGTATCTCAGCTTCGGAAGTGTGTCACCGACGAATCCTAAGTCATACCCTTGGACGACATTCAGTTGGATGGGAGCCTGAACTATGTCGAAAGACCAGTTGCGATTTTAGACATGAAGACAAAGAAGCTCCAGAATAAAGAAGTGAAGTTGGTTAAGGTGCAATGGCAGCACCAAAGGGGTTTCGAATAGACTTGGGAATCGGAAGATGAAATACGAGGATTCTACCCGGAGTTATTTGAACCAGCAGGCTTCGAGGATGAAGCCTAGTTCAAGTGGGGGAGAATTGTAATGCCCTGATCCTCAGGTATTAATAATGATATTTTGATTTTCTTTTTAGTACCTACTCGGCGAGTTGGCCTCCCTACTCGTCGAGTAACAGCGGGCTTGCCAGTGAAGTTTAATGATCTACTCGCCGAGTTCGCTATGGGACTCGACGAGTCGATACTGGCATATGAAACCCTAAACTTCGGGGGCGTGCACCCTATTTAAAGGGTCATAAGCCTCCCTTAGCCTCCCCTTTACAGTTCTTTTCCTCCCAAAGACCCCTGATTCGAGTGTGAGTGTGTTCTTGGTGATTTAAGCTTGAAGGAAGGATTTGGTGAAGGGAGAACTTGAGGAAACAAGTTAGAAGAAGCAAAGGACTCGTGGGGATTCAAGATCTACCTTTGTGGAACACTTTATGAAGGTATTAAGTTGTTCCTTGGCTCATTTCCTTCCAAAACCCTTTTGTGCATGGATTCTAGGAAAGGGGTTTTGTGTTTAAGCCAGATCTGGAGTTGTAACTTCAGATCTGGACTCCTTTTGACCTTAAGATGCATAAAGTTATCCATTTAGCCTAGCATGACCCTCCCCTCAAGTGTATAACTCAATCCCAAGCTTAGATTTGCTATTTTAAGGCCTTAAATCCTTGCATGCACGTAAAGTTTGCAACTTTACATGAAAAGCATGCCTCAGGAGCCTAGATCTGTAATTTGGAAGCATTGCATGGCTCCAAGGAGTCTGTATGGCTCGAAATCTGATAGGACTCGGCGAGTCTCGGGGGTAGAGTCGGTGAGTCATATGAAGACAGGCATGGAATCTGCGAGTTGGATGAACAACTCGGTGAGCCCGATGAACATTGCTATGAACTCGACGAGTTGGATGAACAACTCGGTGAGTCGGATGAAGATTGCCTAGAACTCGACGAGTTGAAGGAACAACTCGGCGAGTCAAGTAAGATTCCCCAATTGATTCGATGGTCATGAACGTGTCAAGTGGCAAGCAAGGAAACCCAATGAGTGGACCTTAGATTATCAGTCAAGACCGTATGAACTCGGTGAGTCACCTCGATGACTCGGCAAGTAGATGTTATCCCGGGAAACTCGGCGAGTCATTAGTTGTACTCGGCGAGTTAGGGTCAACATGGACTGTTGACTTGATCCTAACTGAAGTGGGCCAGGGCGGACTTTAAAGTTAATGACTGGGTATTATATGTCACTTTTAGGTGGTTGAGTTGGAGCAGTTTGTGGGATATATCCAGTCGAAAAAGTATTAGTTCAACATTAGTGTCAGGTGAGTCTTCTCACCATACATATGGGTCTAAGGCACCAAGGTCGGCCCATTATGTGATTACAGTAGATGTAATAGATACTATGTGTTTGCTTTGCTATGTGATTGCATGTTGTATGAAGACCCGGGGGGAGCCCATGACATTGGATGTAAGACCATGTGGGGTAGCCCATGGCAGTCCTAGGTGAAGACCATGTGGGGTAGCCCATGGCACTAGATGTAAGACTATGTGGGGTAGCCCATGACACTATTACAGGTTTGATGTATGCATGGTTTATGTGTGATGTGTGTAGTTTTATGGCTATCAGGATATGTGATTGTGTGTGGTATGCTCTGGGAAACTCACTAAGCGTTTTGCTTATAGGTTGTTGATTGTTGTAGTTACTTCGGAGCCTAAGGGCAAAGGCAAGTCGTGATGGCGTGGCGTGTACTTTATCTCTCTTTTGGACGTTTTGAGGACTCTCTGATGATTTCATAAAAACACAACAGTGATGTAATGAATGTGATTTAGAAACAAATGTTTTGAAAACTTATGGAATGTGTAATCAGTTTACTTATTTAAATGAAAAATTTTCTTGCAAAATTTGGGATGTTACATTCAATATTGAATTTGATATTGGTACCGAGCTCACCCCATTCGTATTTATATGACACATAAAATTAAAATTTATAAATTATATCATCTTAAAGGGCTACGTCAATCCTTCCAAAACCCCATAGAAAAAATAAAAAAACCAATAAATCTTTAACTATTATTTATTTAGCTATCATAAACAAAAAGCACCGTTACACTTTACATTAATATAAAAATATAAACATAACACGATGCCAACAAACACCGCCAAACTATTAATCTTTTTTATACTCAATGACACCTTTTATTTTGTGATTCATACGCTAAATTTTCCTCCATTTCATCTTTTTCTTTTAAAGAAGTTTGATCTATAAAACTCTGATTAAAATACACATAATGCTCATCCGAAGTCAAAAACACTATATTGTATAATCCATTAATAAAACTTGAAACATTACATGATCTTACAAACGTCTTCAAAATAATATATAATACTATTCTCATTTCCTTACTCATCTTCAAGTTTGCTGCCAGCCACATCCACCACAAACCGATATCTAACGTCGTTCTTGGCTACCCTTTCCATTGCAGTGTTTATATAATCCATCTTCACGATCTCCACCGTTGATTTCACATCCTTCTCCTTGCAAAACTCCAACAACTCTTCGATTTCTTTCATGCTACCGATAAATGTTCCCGTAATTGTCTTCCTCCCTTCAAAACAAATCATATACACAATTCAAACAGTGTCTACACAAAGTGTTGTCTGGATAAATAATATTTACTAAAAACTTACCGTCCATAAGCAAAGGGGAGATG
Source organism: Lactuca saligna (assembly GCF_052625555.1). Classification (NCBI taxonomy): domain Eukaryota; kingdom Viridiplantae; phylum Streptophyta; class Magnoliopsida; order Asterales; family Asteraceae; genus Lactuca; species Lactuca saligna. Next base: position 179,923,136 of record NC_136425.1, read on the forward strand.
AATTGCAAAGGGGTATTGATAACACCCAACAAGATCAATTTCCCATCGAGTTTGAGCAAAGAAAGGTATTCGTCAAGAGGGTGGTTTGCTGGTACCGTGTCGATAATATAATCGAATGAATCAACTGCTGCTTGAATCTTAGCAGTGTCGGAGCTGACGAGATATTCATCAGCTCCGAGAACATTCATGGCCTCATCTCTCTTCTTATCAGAAGAGCTGATGACGGTCACATGATGACCCATTGCTTTCGCAATCAAAACACCCATATGTCCAACCCCACCAAGTCCAACTATGGCTCCTTTCAGCCCGCTTTTCTTGAGTCCAAAATGACTTAGCGGGCTATACACTGTCACCCCAGCACATAGCAACGGTGCCGCTTGCTCGGGTGACAACCCTTCAGGTATCTTGACTACAAATCTATAGTTTTCAAGAAAAAACAAATATCGTTATTCATAATTTCATATAACTTTTAGAATGGATGCAAAGTTGTACGTAAGGCAATAAGAATTGTACTTTTGGTGGACGACCATGGACGTGGAAAATCCACCTTGTGTAGGTTTGCCGTCGGTGTACACGTCATTGTAGGACCATATCTTTTTGTTGCAGTATTGTTCCACTTCCGCCTCACATGGGCGGCAGCTGTTGCAGCAGCCAACGAGAAGTCCAACTCCGACGGTGTCACCGACGTTGAATTTACTCACATCTGACCCCACTGCCACTACTTCACCTACCACTTCATGCCTACATGCACCAACCGACATAGAGGAAAACATGAACATCAACGCTTTGTCTCCATGAAAGCAGTAATCTCAGAATAAAGTCAAAGTACAGAGAATCTAATTATCCCTCTTCGTTCATTCAGTTAATTATAAAATTACGTAAGAATGATATATCGTAGATATGAAGCGTGATTGTAGATATATATATATTGAGTGACTGACCCTGGAACCATGGGGTAATTGGACATTCCGAGATCGTTTTTGATCTGATGAACATCGGTATGACAAACACCGCAGCATATGACCCTGATCAACACATCTTCAGCATCTGTTTTTCTGTAGATTTTTTTGTACAAATCATGAAAACAAATGTTAAGCAATCAAACAAACACATATGATTAGTATATTCACTCAAATCCGTAGCGGAAGGTTAAGTCTCGGAGGTCGGAAACAATAACCGGCTGCGGATGAGAGAGAGAGAGAGAGAGAGAGAGAGAGAGAGAGAGAGAGTGCCTGAGAGAGAAGGTGTATGGAGAGAGGATGCCAGAAGGATCTCTTGCAGCCCATCCTGTCGTTTTTCGCTCTTCTTCTTTCATGCTTCCCATTTTGTATAATGATAAAATTTCTACACCCCACACATATGTATTTATAGAGAGCTGAGTCCCGAGGGGGGGGATACACTTGTCAAACAGGATGAAGAAAACAAACTAACCAGGTCTGACTATCTATATTGGAATCTTCTGGTCAGTCATACTACTATTACACTTCTCTTATGTTTTTATAAAAATTTAATAAATGTTATATGGATTTCCGCAGCATTAATCCAACTTCTTTTTCTTATTAGATTTTATTATATTTTAGAAATTTTATTATTTTTAGGTCCTTAGACAATTACCAAAAAAAAGGTTAATAGTTTGTAGTTAGTACTTAGTTTGTCCAAATATTTGTTTCATTTAACGCAACAATTACCTCTCATTTTGCATTTTGCTCCGATATTTATTGGTTTCCCATATCGTAATTTTTTTTGTTTTTTATTTTTATTTATTTTATTTTTTAGCTTTTACCCGGTATTAGTATTTTAAAAAGCAAGAGCTTTAATGAAAAACAAAGATTTGTAGAAGGTAAAAGTCAAAACCACAAAGAAGACATATTATATTCTTGAGGGGTGGAAGCATTTTTTTTTTAAACGACAACTATCTAAACCTACTTCTAAAACGATTTATATCTCCTAAGAGACTTGAATCCATGTTCATAACCTTTCATTTGAAAAAATCACTCCTTACCGTTAGACCAAATGCATTTGTAAAATAGATATATACATTAAATTATCTTAGTTAGTAATAAAAATATTCTTGAGGGGTGGAAGCATCTGAGTTAGTAAAAACTCAAAGTACAAGACCATAATAAAAATTAATTTCAAACTTAAGGTTTTTGACACTGTAGCACATCAATGTTTGGTCAATTTGCACATTTAATCACTAAAGTTTTTTTTGAGCTCAATTGATCCTTAATGTTAGTAACTACCGGCTAATTACCCCCTTATGCACCCGGTAAACGGAACAACCGATGATATTGCTTACGTGGAATAAGTTTACATAATATAATTCATTTATTTTATCCATGTAGGATTTAGATGTCAAAATAAACACATTTATTTAGCTAGAACACTCCTTCGTTCTTTCTTTTTCTCATCTTACAGTGAATACGAAGCACTAAATCTAGGGTTCGAAGTCGTTTTCTCCGATCGAAGGCATTGAGCAGTCAACCAACCCACAATCTCTAGCTCGACGCCAAACCCTGATGGACTCTACCCTATAGTGGAGCTAAACTTCAAAGTTGTTTTTCTTAGAAATCCTTTCTCGTATAACCATGGTATCAACTTCACTTTCAATGCACGATTTTTCTGAAATGACATACAGTGAATGTATCACCTTTCTCGAACGATTCATGCAAGAAAGTATAAAGAAGTTATACTATTGTGAACCAGGTAAGCCCTTAATATCTGGGATAACTGTTATCACTAATGATGACGACTATGGTGGTTTCTGTAACATCCCAAAACACGACCCACAAATTTTTGTTTAATCATTACTAAAATCATTAGATCAATACCATAAAATAAAACCCATACGTCAATATCTCAAAACCATAACAAAGTATCACAGGATAACTGTATCAAGACTGTATCAAATCATGTCAATGAAAAGCTAAATCAACTCGAAGGACAAAACTGAAGATGTGGTGTGTGCGATGTCATCATCCCGAGCTCTTCCCTTTACTTGCGGAAGTACCTGAAACCAAAACTGAAACTGTAAGCATGAAGCTTAGTGATCTCCCCCAAACTACCACATACCATAAAATAACATATAAACACATACTGGGCCTTGGCCACTGCATCGGGCCGAAGTCTAGAAACTACATCGGACCGAAGTCCAGAACTAATTGGGACCTTGTCCCCTGCATCGGACCGAAGTCCGGAAACTGCATCAGACCAAAGTCTGGAACTGATTGGGACCTTGTCCCCTACATCGGACCGAAGTCCGGAAACTGCATCGGACCAAAGTCCGGAACTGACTGGGACCTTGTCCCCTGCATCGGACCGAAGCCCGGAACTAACTGCATCGGACCGAAATCCGTAACTGACTGGGACCTTGCCCCTGCATCGGACCGAAGTCCGGAAACTGACTGAGCATAACATATCATAAAATAACATATCAACTAGAATAAACACATATATTGCATACCGCATCGGACCGAAGTCCGAAACACATAACACAAAACATGCTTGAATCACAAAGACATCAAGCAATCTAACTACTGCATCGGACCAAGGTCCAGAACTATTGCTAACTAAACGAGTCGGCATTGTGGCCGGAGACCCGTTCCTACTAGAAGGAAGACTCACCTCGTAGTCTAGCTGCTGAATGAACTGCTCTGGAATCTGTCTATTGCTGCTCCGGTTTCACCCCGGCTACAATTTCCATAAGTACACTCAATCAAATACTGATACCTATACTGAGGGTAAAATGACTATTTTACCCCTAGTCAAATTCAACCTCTTGGTCAAATTCAACATGCAGTTGACCTGACTCGTCGAGTTAGGCCACCAACTCGTCGAGTCTCTACTCTCATTTCTCAAATCTACTCGTTACTACTCGTCGAGTTTGGCATAGACTCGACGAGTTCCTCTTTGATACAAACACTCAGTCAATCTGCATCCGACTCGTCGAGTTCTCCTTCAACATATGAACACTCCGATTGTGACTCGCCGAGTTGTATGAACAACTCGTTGAGTCTGTTCTTGAGATATGAAGATTGACTCGCCGAGTCGGGGCATTGACTCGCCGAGTCCCTCCATGAATGAGTCCGATCTCCGACTCACTGAGTCCACCTAAAACTCGCTGGTTCCACTCGGCATAATACATAGAAGGGGGAAAACTCGAGGACTCGCGACCCGACACGTCGAGTCTGAAGAACGACTCGCCGAGTCGGTTGCATGCAAATTCTATACAATTGATTTTGCTCAAAACCAATGTATACAACTTATAGATCTGGGTTCTTAAGGCTTGGTTACCACGTAAAGTTTCCAACTTTACGTGTACATATGCATGAAAAGGGATTTAAAGGCTCAAAAGACACTTAAAAGAGTAGATCTAGGGCTTTCATGCAAAATGGCTCCATAAAGGTGTTAGATCTACGTTTTTGGAACTGAAACATGGTTAGATCCGAAGGATAATCAACCCAATGTGATCTCTCTACTATAAACAAGCTAAGAAATGGATAAAATGGCCTAAATGTGATTCATAATGGAGAATCAATCATAGCAACAGAAGGAATTCGATTATTACCTCAATAAACTCTGTAGTGGGTGCAAGATCGTGGATCTCCTTCTACTCCTTTGGATCTAGCCTCCTTCTTCTCTTCGAATCTTCAAGATTCACACAAGAAATGCTCAAAAAGCTCAAGGAATGGTTAGGGTTTGCTAAATGATGCTTTGAGGGTGAAGGAGGCGAGTTTGGGGCTCATAACATGGTTTAAATAGGGTGCAAAACCCGTGGATCTAGGGTTTCTTCCAGACTGGCGGACTCGCCGAGTACAGGATATGGACTCGCCGAGTCGCCAACTTAAACGTGCTCAATATCTCGTCTCTACTCATCGAGTCGGGCCTACAACTCGCCGAGTCCCAGCTAAAAATACCAAAAAAAAAATACTTAGATTAAAATACATACCAGGAACCAGGTGTTACAAATCTCCCCCACTTATTTTAGACTTCATCCTCGAAGTCTGTCGCTGCTGCATCTGGAAACAACTCTGGATAGTGCTCCCTCATCTCCTCCTTAGCCTCCCACGTCCAATCAGACCCTTTCCGGTGTTGCCACTGCACCTTTACCAGTCGAACCACCTTGTTCCTCAAGGTCTTTGCCTTTCGATCCAAAATCGCAACTGGTCTCTCAATATAATTCAGGATGCCATCAACCTGAATATCCTCCAAGGGTACAACTACTGACTCATCCACCAAACACTTCCTCAACTGGGAAACGTGGAAAGTGTTGTGGATCTGACTAAGCTCTGTTGGAAGATCCAACCGATAAGCCACCCGACCCACCCGGGCCAAAACCCTAAAAGGACCGATGAACCTGGGGCCCAGTTTGCCCCTATTCCGAAACCTGATGACACCCTTCTAGGGCAATACCTTCAGGAGGACCATATCGCCTACCTGAAACTCCAAGTCTGATCGCCTCCTGTCGGCATAACTCTTCTGCCAACTCTGCGCAGTCTGCAGTCTACTACGAACTTGCTGGATCAACTCTGTCGTCTTGAGTACCACTTCGGTGCTCCCAATGACACGCTGACTGACCTCACCCCAATAAATCGGGGTCCTGCACTTCCTCCTGTAGAGCATCTCGAAGGGAGGGCGGTCAATACTCGTATAATAACTGTTGTTATACGAAAATTACGCTAACGGAAGATACGTATTCCTACTGCCACCAAAATCTAGGACACATGCCCGGAGCATGTCCTCAAGAGTCTGAATCATCCTCTCACTCTGCCCGTCCGTCTGAGGGTGGAAAGTGGTGCTGAAATGGAGACGAGTACCCATCTAATCATGAAACCGCTTCTAGAATTTGGAAGTAAAACGGACATCTCGGTCTGACACCACTGAAATAGGCACTCCATGCCATGCCACAACCTCTCGCACATAAATATCGGCTAGCTTCTCAGCCGATATGCTCTCTTGGATCGGTATAAAATGAGCACTCTTCGTTAATCGATCCACTATAACCCAAATCAAATCCACTCCACGTGCGATCCTGCGGAGCTTAGTGATAAAATCCATGGTGATGTCTTCCCATTTCCACACTGGAATGTCTAACGGCTGCATCTTGTCGTGAGGCCTCTGGTGCTCCGCCTTAAACTTCCTGCAGGTCAGGCACCTCTCCACATACCAGGCGACATCCTGCTTCATGCAGGGCCACCAATAGTCGGGTCGAAGATCCCTATACATCTTCATTTCCCCTGGGTGGATGGAAAATCGAGACTTATAAGCCTCGTCCATCAACACTTGTCGTAGTCTACCCCAGTACAGTACCCAAACTCTTCCATGAAGGGTCATCAATCCTCGACTGTCATAGTCAAAGGAAGCTACTCGGCCCACAATCCTCTCACACTTCTGCCTCTCTTCTTTGAGGCCCTCGACCTGAGCCTCTCTAATCTGCTCTAACAATGGAGTAATTATTGTCATCCTCAAACATATGTCCCAGATCGGGGTCGCTGCCGCCTTGCGGCTCAGGGCGTCGGCCACTACGTTGGCCTACCCTGGGTGATAAAGGATCTTACAATCATAATCCTTTACCACATCTAACCACCGCTGCTGCCTCATGTTAAGATTCGGCTGATCCATGAGGTACCTCAAACTCTTATGATCCGTGTAGATGGTACAACGGACCCCATAAAGGTAATGCCTCCAAATCTTGAGAGCAAACACCACTGCCCCATCTCTAAATCGTGCGTAGGATAGTTTTCCTCGTGAGGCTTCAACTGTCTCGAGGCATAAGCTATCACACGGCCTCGTTGCATTAACACTGCTCCCATACCTGTGATCGAAGCATCACAGTAGACTACAAAATCCTCTACTCCCTCTAGCAGGGTAAGGATCGGTGCCTCGCACAATCTCTGTCCGAGGGTCTTGAATGTTGCCTGCTGCTCAGGCCCCGAACGAAACACCACTGACTTCTTAGTCAGTCGGGTGAGCGGTACAGCTATCTTGGAGAAATCCTGGATGAATCTCCTGTAGTACCCTGCCAAACCTAGGAAGCTCCGAATCTCAGATGGAGATCCCGGGACCTCCCACTGCATCACGACCTCTATATTGGCCGGATCTACCAAAATACCCTTCTGGTTGATGAGGTGCCCAAGGAACTGCACTTTGCGCAACCAGAACTCGCACTTGGAGAACTTTGCGAAAAGTCTCTCCCTCCTCAAACTCTCTAGCACCTCTCTCAAGTGCTCCTCGTGTTGCTCCTGAGTCTTGGAATAAACCAAGATGTCATCGATAAATACTATCACCGACCGATCCAACAACAGCCTACATACGCGGTTTATGAGATCCATGAGCGCGACTGGGGTGTTGGTGAGCCCAAATGGCAACACCACAAACTCATAATGACCATATCGGTTCCTGAAAGTAGTCTTCTGCACGTCCTCATCTCTGACTCGCATCTGGTGATACCCGGAGCGTAAATCGATCTTGGAAAACCAAGACGCTCCCTGCAGCTGATCAAACAAATCATCTATCCTTGGGAGTGGGTAACGGTTCTTCACCGTTACCTTATTCAACTCCCGGTAATCTAAACACATACGTTGCGACCCATCCTTCTTCTTCGCGAACAAAATCGGTGCTCCCCAAGGCGAACTACTCGGCCTGATAAAACCCTTGTCCAGCAGCTCTTGCAGTTGCATAAACAACTTTTGCATCTCTGGGGGAGCCAACCGATACGGTGCCTTGGCTATCGGAGCCGCACCAGGGATCAGGTCAATCATGAACTCGACCTGTCTCTTGGAAGGTATTCCAGGCAAATCCTCTGGAAATACATCTAGTCTTGCACTACCGGAACATCGTCAACCGCCGCCTTGCCCTTCTCACGGGCATCTAAAACATAGGCAATATAACCGGCGCAACCCTGCTGAAAATAGCGCCTCGCTCTCGCTTCTGAAGACAGAACTGGTCCGCGATGTGGCCTCTCGCCCTGAATTACTAACTCTCCCCCGCTGGGGGTGCGAACCATCACTAACTGCAGCTCACAATCTATCACCACCCCATTGGGGCTCAGCCAATCCATGCCTACTATGACCTTATTCCCTCGCAGGGGAATAGGGATCAAGTCCACCAGAAACTGCTCATCGAATAAATGTAGAGAACATCCTCTGTGTACTCTTGCCACCCTAACGGTCCTATCGGCTGCTATCTCAACCTCAAGTGGACAATCTAGCTCTCCTGGAGCTCTGCTAAACCTCTTGCTAAGTGCAAGAGAGATGAATGATCGGGTAGCCCCCGGATCAAACAATATTGTGGCTGAAATACCGTTCACTGAGAACGACCCTATACAAAACATATAACCATAAGAAACAATCAATAATAAATGCAGAGATAAGGGAAAATACATACCCGTCACAACATCAGGAGTCGCTCACGCCTCCTCTGTTGTCAGCTGAAAAGCCCTACTCTTTGCCACCGACGTCTCAACTCTGCCTTGACGGCCATCTGGAATCCTCAAAGTAGCAGGAGCAGGTGCTGACACCTTCCCTGTAGCAGCTAAACTCGGATACTGGGACTTTTTATGTCCCCTCTGATTGCACTGGAAGCAAATCAGATCTAACTGTTGCACCTCAATAACCGGTGCGAACTCAACTTTGAACCCGACATTAAAGTCAGCTCAGGTCATAGCATCCAAAGCTGCATCATCTCCAATGACATGTCCGACCTCCTCCCAACAATCATGTTCCTTGTCCTTCAGAAGACAAGACGCCAATCTGACCTTGTCCCCCTTGGGACACCAACTCATGCGAAAAGTGTTGACCACATCCGCCAACCATCTAGTACTCACTATGGGGTCCCACGCCTCGTGATAATCTGGAGCTCCACATGCCCGGAACTCCCTGAATGTAAGCGTGCGCGACCCCATCATGGCCGCCACCTCAACACGAAATGTGCGTAGTCTCTCCTCCATCAACTCTAGTATACCCTCCTTGATCGAACCAAAGATCACTGGAGTCAAATCAAGAATGATACAGGTCACCTCTGAAGTGAAAAATGCTCTAGTCTGCTCATCTAGATGTTCGGCTCCCAAGCCTGATCCGGATCCCTCTCCGGCACCTGAACTGCCGGCTGCTGGCCTAGGTCGCAAAACCACCATTCTGAAAACATACCATAGCAAACGTTAGTACAATGAAATATCTCAAGGGATCGCTTCTACTACAAGCCACTCGGTCTCATCTTAGCCTTCCTTGATTCGAGTACGGATCCTATGCTTTCAGTAGTACGGGCCCATACTACCTTCCACATCTATCCGTACTTTCCTCAAGAACTGCCTTGACTCCACAAGGTCACTATACTGCTACTGACTTCTGCTACTCACATCCTAGGCTTACCCTAGGGAAACCTTTGACTCCACCCAAACCAGTCCTCAGCTGCTGAAGACCTCGTCGTAATGCAAATTAGCCACCACCTGAATACCATCACATGCAATAAGGCTCGGATAATCCTTCGAGTAAAAGACTCATCCCTACAACGGTTAGACTCAAACGAGACCTGCACTGTAGGGTCAAATCTGGCACTCTGAGATTATTCAACCCTGACCACATGTGACGTGATGTATTCAACTAATAGCTAACTCCCATCACTCAGAGTCCCACTAAGCACAAAACCGTTAACCATAACCAATATTAACCATACCCAATGGTTAGAAAAATGCATTAACCAATCATAATGGTTATGGTTCGGTTTTGACCAATAACCGAACCAAACCGCCCCATACACACTCCTAGGTGACACATCAGATTTACAACACCCCTTCAAAATTTTGCCATTTACATGCCATGGGTTATCACACTTGTCATGCTATTGTTTTTCTAAAATTAATTAATTTAAAAAATAAATATTTCAAACATATTATTTGATTAAATTAAAATTTCATTAACTTCAAAGAAAATCACGCACTTACACTTAAGAAAACACACTTGAAATTAAACTAATACGCACTTAAACTTCAAAAAAAACATAACACACTTTAAATAAAAAGTTAAGTTAAAAGACGAGTTTAAATTTGAGCAAATTTTGAGGACTACCTCACAATTTTCCAAAACTCAACAAGTCAGAAATGTTTGTTAGTTTCAATACAATAAGCCTCAGGAGCATTCTCTATCTAAATATTTTAATTTTCACTAGCTTCATACATCACCAACGAAAACATTGTTAAACTGAGTTGCGAGTGTTTTTGCGTACCTGCATTTGGAGTAGATTTCTTCTTTACCTCGAGGTGTCGGGGCTTTGCGATTGACTTTTTCGGTGACTCCCCACCAAAAGGTTACCGTAGGGAGGTTAATGTGGATTGGGTCTTCTGTAACATCAACCCATGAACGAGTCAATAATATCTCTTCTTCAATGGACCAAACACAAACCACATGAGCCATTAGCGATGAGGTTTTGTAGAAGATAAAAATAAAAAAGTTAGGAGAATTGAATTAAGAAAATCTGAATGTGGTGAAAAATAAAAAAAGATGATAGTATTTATAGTTGAAGATTAAAGGTTTAAATTTTGAAATTTTGAGAAAAAACGGTTATATTTGTGAAAATGGGTATTTTTTTTTTAAATAACGTATTTTTTGAAAATAAAAAGTTTGAGTTAATGGGTAAAAAAAACAGCTTTCTCTCTCATCGGTAAAAGATCACCGAGTTGCCAAGTCGAGCTCGGCATGCTTCAGTCTCAGCACGATGTTCGCCAAGGTTACCGAATTCAATGCCAAACCCACTCCGATGTTTCTAATGGCCATCCTCTCTATCCAGAGGTGCAACAGTTTCTTAAGGAAGCCTATGCCCATTATACATAGGGGTGTTTGGTTTTACTTTTGACTTTAGCTTTTGATAGGGCAAAAATCAAAAGATGTTTTTAAAAAGTATTGGAATTGCATTTTTTTTATTTTTAAATGGAATTTAGCTTTTAAATGGTTAAAAATAATAAATAAATAAATAAAACACATTTCTCTGACTTTTGAAAACTTTTTTTTTATTCTTTATAACAAGTTACTTTGAAAAGAACTTTTATAAATATTTTTTTCTAACATCTTTGGTATTTTTTTGATTTTTTTGGAAAAAGTTAAAACCAAAAACTCATTTCAAAATACACCCTCATATTCCAAAGAAAAAAACTTTGTTTTATAATTCCATTCCTCTCCAATGTTATTTTTAGTTATTTAATAAAATTAAAACTTTTAAAATTAACTGAATTAGTTGGTTGCAATTCCCAATTACTACCTTGCAAAGAAAAGGTTAAAGCCTTAAACAATCGAAAAATTAAGAGTAAATTACATGAATAGTTTGGGTAATTTACATGTTTGGTCTCTAACTTATTTTTTTAACTTGAAAGGTTCTTACCGTTTATTTTTGTTACGTGCTTGGTCTTTACTGTTTGTTTTTTGTTACGGGCATAGTACGTGTCTTATCTAAAAATATTATTATTTAAATAGAAAAAAAATGGTGGGATATATAAGGTAAGGTGAACTTGTGGGGTTAAGGGTGTGTTTATTTATATATATTAAAAAATCAAGGGTAAAATGGTCTTTTTACGTAAGACAGGAACCAAACGCGTAACAAAAACAAACAATAGAGACATTGCGAGTTAAAAAAATAATTTATGAACCAAATACGCAAATTACCTTAAACTATAGGGACCATTCGTATAATTTACTCAAATATTAATTTCACCAATTAAAAGCCTACCAAAAAGAAAAAAATGATAGTGATAAAAATTCAAGAGTTAAACGACTAAAATCTTCCAAAGAAGTCAAGGATATGCCAAGTTAGAATATCCGGTCTATGCAAATCTATTTATAGATTGTAAAATTCAATCCATACGGAAAAAAAGTATATATATATGATGATGGACGAATTTTAGTCTTAAATCTTGTTACTTTTTCCATCTTATTAAATTATACTAAGTCTTTTATAAAAAACTTCAAGATTCCAAATGCAATATGTTAGATGCTATATCCATAATTTTTACATCAGAAATTAAATATCCTTTTATTTTTTATTTATATAATATTCTTATCTAATTAAATAATAACATTTGTAACATTTAATACTATTTTAATATACTAACATCATACATATCATTATTTAATTTGATAGGAAGAATTGTAGAAACAAAAATAAATAGATATTTAATTTCTCATATATAAAATAAAAAAATAAAAAATCTTAGTGGCCAGACAAATAACAAATATTTATTGTGCGGTAATGATATTTTCTCATATGAGTGTTCGTAAAAAGAGAAATTAAATATTATCCTATTTTTGTTCCTACAAATCCTCTTATCAAATTAAATGATCACATGTGTCATTTTAGTACATTAAAATATCATTAAATGAATATGAAATGTTATACATATCTCTATTTTTGGAGTCTTGTTTTTAATCCACGTCAGTTTGTATTTATTTATTTTGAACCACCTCCTTCTCTAACCCATCTTCCACTATCACTACCATCCATCGTCTTCCACCACCAACAGCAAAATCTGGAGACTCTTGTATATTTTCTACAATCTCAAAAAACTTATTAATCATTGTTTTCAAAGAGCAAATGGACAAAGAAACCATAAAAAAATGATTATATAACCAAAAGGAAATGAAATACCCCAACTTTCGTAGTTTTTTTTGAAAGACCCAAACTTTCATATTTCACATTATCATTACTCCAAAACATGCTATTTTCATATTCATAAAAGCAATATTTTACATTGATATAAAGGATTTACAAACTATTGGATACAAACCTTCTATTACAAAGTGTTATATATATTACATAACTACCCAGGATATTGTAATTTATACAAACATAAAAAGTAGTACAAAAGTACTATTACAAACTATTCTACATCTTTCATTAGTATGTAACCATACTATTTATTTATCACCTGCAATTGTTAAACATTGATAAGGTAAGCGGTGACGCTTAGTGGGTTCAAAAATGGATACAATATAATGTTATGCCATATATATATATATATACTTCAATGTGACAAGGTAAAGAGGAACAACAAGATGTATGTGAGATCATGTAACAAGCGTTCATATCAATCAAAGACATTATTCAAAGATATTCTTTTCAATTCTTGATATACATCAATAAAGCTTTGGCCCAATTGGCATAGAAGACATGCAATTTCTGATTAACATCTTGTTAGATTTCAGGCTTATAATCTTGTCTAACCATTTGCCAATGCCATAGAATAGAAGTCATTCTCTTACGGAGACATGCTCAACATGGCCAGAGGCTACGTACCAGTACCAATGTGAATCTAAGTCCTTTCACTGATCACATGGTCAAAGGTATTACAATTGCTATAAACATAGTGAATAACACGAGAAAATAACTCAGAATGATAATACTGAAAAGCACATAGCACATATAACACATAACATATAATTGTTCCTATATATTGAGCTCACCTTAAGTTAACCGGGGGTTAAAATAGTAATTTGGACAGCACTTCGGCTTTAAATATGCCTTTCTATGTTGAAAACCGGGAGTTTGTTTGAAAACCGGGCTCTGCGAAGGTAGGGCTTCAAAACCGAAAAGATAAAATTTCCTGGCTTCTCGGGGGTCTCGGGACGTGTTTCGGGTGCTAAAATTGATTTCGGGGCTTCGGGGAAAGTTAATATGAAGAAAATATGGAAAGAGGGGCTAAAAGTGTCAAATTTTCAAAGTTAGTCGGCAAATCTTGCATCCCTCTTATTTATAGGGTGCGAGTCCGAGGGGTACTTGGCTAGGGAGGCTCCACATAGTACCTGCGAGCTTCGGACACGGAAGGAAGGCGTGGCACCTGCGAGTTTCGGACCAATCAGGCGAGGCCACGTCTCGGTGACGCGGCTTAAGCGAAGCTCGGACGTGGCACCGGGTGCGAAGCGGGTAGGCGAGACATGTCTCGCGTCGGACTGGCCACCGATGCGAGACGTGTCCCCTTCCTACTGGACCTTGGCCTCGGCGAATCCCCTTGTGACACCTGCTGAGTTCGCATTCGGCCACGTCTCCGGTGACGCTGCTGCTTCGTGCGAAGGTGACGTGGCCGGTATTGTTCATGCGAGTTTTCTCGGTTTTTGGGCCATGAACTTCTAAAATCCATAACTTTCGCATACTAGCTCCGTTTTTTACGTTCTTTATATGCACGCATAGCTAAAATTACGCTCTACAACTTTCGTTTAGACTTCGTCGGCTAATTTTGACTTTAATTTTAGTATTATTATTTTTAACAGACCGGGACAGGAAAATCCGTTAAAAATTCATAACTTCTTCATCCGACATCCGTTTTCGTCAGACTTTTTACCGTTGTACTACATATGACGAGACCTTCGATTCTAGTTTAGAATGTATCGGTAAAATATCATTCGATCTAAAATTCGAGTTTTTAGCTGTCTGCTGCTAAGTTGAAACTTTGAAAAATCATAACTTCCACATACGAAGTTAGATTTTGGCGTTCTTTTTATCGAATTTCGCGGTTTAACAAATACTACGACTTTCATTTAGATTACTAAGGCTAAAAAGTAGTTTATCAAAAACTCACTTTTTACGTCATTCGGCGCCGTGCCGGTTTCGTCGCGGATTTTGACGAGGTTTTCTCCTAAAATTTTCTAACGAGATTCTCTACAACATCAAATAATAAAATTTTACTTATTTAAAATTTCATATTTTCGCTAAATTTCATTATTTGGATTTTAATTGGAATCTCATAAGACTTCCAATATTTTCTGAGTGATTCTAAACATAGTTTTACTTCATTTCTAGTAAAAACCATCTGTTAGAACTCAACACTCAATTTTACATAATATTTCACAATTTTATTCATTACAAAACACAATTTTAAAACGTGTATGTTACAAATACCTCCTCCTTTTGAGGATTTCGTCCCCGAAATTACATCGATTAAAATAAATGGGGATATTTTGCTTTTATCTCATTCTTATTCTCCCAAGTATAGTTTGGGCCACGATGGTGTTTCCACTTGACAAGCACCAATTCTACTTCTTTATTGCGTAACTTAGTTGTTCTTTCATTCACGATTTCATCAGGCTCTTCTACATATCTTAACTTATTATCCAATTTCACTTCGGATAATGGAACTGTCTCATCGTAGATGCTCAAGCATTTGCGCAGATAACTTACATGAAACACATCATGAATACCCGAAAAATCTTCAGGCAATTCTAAGCGGTAAGCTTGCTTTCCAATTCTCTGGATGATTTTGAAAGGACCAACAAATCTAGGACTCAACTTTCCTTTCTTCCCGAATCGCATAAGGCCTTTCCATGGGGATACCTTCAGCATCACGAAATCACCCACTTGAAATTCTATAGGTCGTCTTCCCTTTTTTGTATAGGACTTCTGTCGATCCTGGGCCGCTTTCATTCTTTCTCGTACGATTTGAATCTTGTCGGTGGTGTCTTGAATCATTTCGGGGCCTCCAAGGATCTTCTGTCCGATATCACGCCAACATAATGGCGTACGGCATTTGCGACCATATAATGCTTCATATGGTGGCATTTTGATTGAAGTGTGGTAACTGTTATTATACGAAAATTCGACAAGCGGTAAGTATTTATCCCAGTTACCACCGAACTCCAAAACACATGCACGAAGCATATCTTCTACTGTTTGGATTGTTCTCTCTATCTGACCATCTATCTAAGGATGATAAGCGGTACTGAGAGCAACTCGAGATCCTAATTCGCGTTGCATACTCGCCCAAAAGTGAGAAGTGAAGCGAGTATCACGATCGGAAATGATCTTTAGTGGCACACCATGTCTTGCAATAATTTCATCCAAGTATACCTGTGCGTATTTCTCCATTGGAGCCGTTTCACGCATAGCGAGAAAATGTGCACTCTTAGTCAGACGGTCGACGATTACCCAAATGCTATCATTCTGTTTAGCAGTCTATGGTAATTTGGTAATAAAATCCATGGACAGCTCTTCCCACTTCCATACAGGAACACTAAGGCTTTCTGGATTTCCATAAGGCTTTTGGTGTTCTGTTTTGACTTGTAAGCATACTAAGCATTCATGTACATATCTTCCAATGTCTCTCTTTAATCCAGGCCACCAATAATCAGCTCTTACATCATTGTACATTTTACTTGTGCCAGGATGTATTGATAGCTTAGATTTATGAGCTTCATCTAAAATCTTCTGTCTTAAACCACCAATCTTTGGAATCCATAGCCGATTCTTAAATACCTTTAATCCTCGTGGATCGTCAAGTAAAACATCGGCATAATGTACCATTCCTTCCTTATTTACATTTTCTGGCTTTAAGGCTTTAACTTGCCACTTCTCTAGTTCATCAAGAATGGTGAACTTCACCGTAGTGTGAGTAATAGTATAACACATACTATTACGATAAACTTTCCTGCTAAGTGCATCTACAACCACATTATCCTTTCCAGGATGGTACAGGATTTCGCAATCATAGTCCTTGATTAGCTCATGGCTCGTTGTTGTCTCATATTCAGAGTTTGCTGACTGAATATATACTTGAGACTCTTGTGGTCGGTGAATAATTGGCATTTCGTACCATAAAGGTAATGTCTCCAAAGTTTTAGGGCAAATACTACTGCAGCGAGTTCAAGATCATGTGTGGGATAATTCTTTTCATAATCTTTCAGTTGTCTTGAGGCATAGGCTATTACTTTACCACGCTGCATCAACACACAACCGAGTCCCAATCTTGAAGCATCGCTATATACGGAGAAATCATCATCACCTTCTGGGAGTGATAAGATGGGAGCATGAGTTAAGAGATCTTTTAGAGTTGAGAAAGCTTTTTCTTGATCTTCACCCCATTCGAACTTCACTTCCTTCCGTGTAAGGCTTGTGAGGGGTACGGCTATACGAGAAAAGTCTTTAATGAATCTCCGGTAATATCTCGCGAGACCTAAGAAACTACGAATTTCGGAAGCATTACGAGGCACTTCCCAATTTTGAATGGCTTCGATTTTGATGGGATCTACAGATACACCGTTACTGGAAATAATATGGCCGAGAAATTGAACTTGACGGAGCCAAAATTCACATTTCGAGAATTTAGCATAAAGTTTCTCCTTTCGAAGGAGTTCTAGGATTTCACGAATATGAATGGCATGATCGGCTTCAGACTTGGAATAGATTAGAATATCGTCAATGAATACGATGACAGACTTATCGAGCATTGGGCGGCACACTCGATTCATCATATCCATGAATACGGCAGGAGCATTTGTCAAACCGAATGGCATGACAAGGAATTCGAAATACCCATAACGAGTACGGAAAGCAGTCTTCGGTACATCTTGCTCTTGTACTTTCAACTGATGATAGCCAGATCTCAAATCAAATTTTGAGAAATAGCTAACACCCTGAAGTTGATCGAATAAATCATCGATGTGAGGTAGTGGGTACTTGTTCTTGATAGTTACCTTATTCAGCTCGTGATAATCAATGCACATTCGCATCGATCCGTCCTTCTTCTTGACAAACAATACTGGAGCACCCCAGGGAGAGGTACTCGGTCAAATAAAGCCTTTGTCAAGTAATTCCTGTAGTTGGATCATCATTTCTTTCATCTCGGCTGGTGCAAGACGATAAGGAGTCTTTGCGATCGGAGCAGCACCGGGCACAAGGTCAATTCGGAATTCTACTTGTCTGTCCGGAGGAAGTCCAGGCAGATCATCAGGGAAAACATCGGGATATTCGTTAACAATGGGAATATCATTTACAGTTTTATTCTCCTTTCTTGAGATGTCAACTGTATAGGCCAGATAGATAGGACAACCTTTCGATATGAATTTACGAGCCTTGAGGAAAGATATTATTTTTAAGATTCTTTGTTCACCATAGATATGAATAGGATCTTCCCCTTCAATAGGAATGCGTACCATCTTTTCGTAACACAAAAGTTCTGCATGGTTCTTTGATAACCAATCCATGCCGAGAATAATATCGAAATTGGGCAAGGAGATAGGGATTAGGTTAGCAAGAAAATTATAGCCTTCAATTTTTATGACACAATCCTTATAGATTTTATCAGCAAGTAATGATATACTTCATGCAGTATCTACGTGAAATGGTTGCGCAAGTGCATAGCAAATAGTTTGAAAAGAATGCGCAAATTCATAAGATACGAAAGAATCTGAAGCACCAGAATCAAATAAGATGTGAGCAGGTCTAGAGTTGACAAGAAATGTACCCATCACGACATTTGGGTCCTCACGTGCTTCCTCTGCGGTAATATGGAAAGCACGACCCTTAGCTTTTGGCACCTCCTCCTTTTTAGCTGGAGTACTCTTTGGTTGTTGGACAGGGACTTGACTTCTCGCTGGTTGTTGAACAGAAGCTTGACTTCCCGTCACTTGGCTGGTAAGATTAGGGCAAAAACGTTTCTTGTGGCCAGTAATACCACATGCATAACAAGTCACATCCTTCCTTGGGCAAGCTGGTTTGATATGACCTGTTTCTCCACACGCATAACAGACAATGGATTCTTTGTCTATTTTTCATTGACCCGGATGATTCCTTCCACAAACGCGACATGATGGTGATTGAATAGAAAAAGATTGTGACCTACCACGGCCACGAAAAGCACTCTGAGATTGTGCTTGCTTGTTAGGATCAGTTCGAATAGATTGAGCTGGTGGAATAGTGGAAGCAGGAGTAGTTCTTTCAGTACGTGGATGCTTTGGAATAGTAAGAGTAGCACCACGTATTTCTAAGTCATGCTCACGCCTTCGAGCATACTCAACGGCTTTATCAAATGACAAAACATCCCGGTTGACAACGAAATCATGGATTTCGTGTCGTAGTCCTTCCATGAATAACTGAATTTTCTCGTCTTCAGTTGGAATATACTTCGTAGCAAACCTTGCTCTTTGATTAAATTGAGTTTCATACTCATTCACAATCATTCCTCCTTGTTTAAGCTCGAGGAATTCCTTCTCCAATCTTCTCCTCATATCTAGAGGACAATACTTTTCTAGCACACGATTCTTGAACAATTCCCAGGATAAGTTCTCCTGGTCACATCCATCCAGAGCTTCATATGTTGCTTCCCACCAGACTAAAGCTTCTCCAATGAGCATTGCAGAAGCATAAATAGCCTTGTCTTCATCATCCACATGAGAAACACGAAATACTTTCTCGGTGTTCTGAATCCAAGTTAGAACGATTATAGGATTAAGGACACCAGAAAACTCTGTAGCACCACTACTCTTGAAATCTTTGAAAGAGGGACGCTTCACTTTCCCGCTTGAAGATTCTCCAGTGACTTTCTCTTTTCCTTTATCATCATTCTTTTTGTGTTCTTCGAGAGTTTGTCGAATAACACCGGTAACTTTACCTAAAAGTCGCTCCTCACGAGGAGATACTGGAGTATTCACTTCCTCGGGTTGAGGATCTCCACCAACATCAGGGGTATGGCTACTTACTTGTTCAGCCATTGATCTGAAATACAGAGTAAGATAGTATTTTAGAATATTAGGGTTTACTATTACCTAATACTTTTACTTATATATTTCCTATGGTTTGTATCCCTATACTTACAATGATTAAGTTCATATATTGAACTTCCTATAGTTTAAGTCTAAATACCAATCCGTGGAATTTAATTCGCTTAAACTACCGCTCTGATACCATGGTTGAAAGACCCCAACTTTCGTATTTTTTTTGAAAGACCCAAACTTTCATATTTCACATTATCATTACTCCAAAACATGCTATTTTCATATTCATAAAAGCAATATTTTACATTGATATAAAGGATTTACAAACTATTGGATACAAACCTTCTATTACAAAGTGTTATATATATTACATAACTACCCAGGATATTGTAATTTATACAAACATAAAAAGTAGTACAAAAGTACTATTACAAACTATTCTACATCTTTCATTAGTATGTAAACATACTATTTATTTATCACCTGCAATTGTTAAACATTGATAGGGTAAGCGGTGACGCTTAGTGGGTTCAAAAATGGATACAATATAATGTTATGCCATATATATATATATACTTCAATGTGACAAGGTAAAGAGGAACAACAAGATGTATGTTAGATCATGTAACAAGCGTTCATATCAATCAAAGACATTATTCAAAGATATTCTTTTCAATTCTTGATATACATCAATAAAGCTTTGGCCCAATTGGCATAGAAGACATGCAATTTCTGATTAACATCTTGTTAGATTTCAGGCTTATAATCTTGTCTAACCATTTGCCAATGCCATAGAATAGAAGTCATTCTCTTACGGAGACATGCTCAACATGGCCAGAGGCTACGTACCAGTACCAATGTGAATCTAAGTCCTTTCACTGATCACATGGTCAAAAGTATTACAATTGCTATAAACATAGTGAATAACACGAGAAAATAACTCAGAATGATAATACTGAAAAGCACATAGCACATATAACACATAACATATAATTGTTCCTATATATTGAGCTCACCTTAAGTTAACCGGGGGTTAAAATAGTAATTTGGACAGCACTTCGGCTTTAAATATGCCTTTCTATGTTGAAAACCGGGAGTTTGTTTGAAAACCGGGCTCTGCGAAGGTAGGGCTTCAAAACCGAAAAGATAAAATTTCCTGGCTTCTCGGGGGTCTCGGGACGTGTTTCGGGTGCTAAAATTGATTTCGGGGCTTCGGGGAAAGTTAATATGAAGAAAATATGGAAAGAGGGGCTAAAAGTGTCAAATTTTCAAAGTTAGTCGGCAAATCTCGCATCCCTCTTATTTATAGGGTGCGAGTCCGAGGGGTACTTGGCTAGGGAGGCTCCACGTAGTACCTGCGAGCTTCGGACACGGAAGGAAGGCGTGGCACCTTCGAGCTTCGGACCAATCAGGCGAGGCCACGTCTCGATGACGCGGCTTAAGCGAAGCTCGGACGTGGCACCGGGTGCGAAGCGGGTAGGCGAGACGTGTCTCGCGTCGGACTGGCCACCGATGCGAGACGTGTCCCCTTCCTACTGGACCTCGGCCTCGGCGAATCCCCTGGTGACACCTACTGAGTTCGCATTCAGCCACGTCTCCGGTGACGCTGCTGCTTCGTGCGAAGGTGACGTGGCCGATATTGTTCATGCGAGTTTTCTCGGTTTTTGGGCCATGAACTTCTAAAATCCATAACTTTCGCATACTAGCTCCGTTTTTTACGTTCTTTATATGCACGCGTAGCTAAAATTACGCTCTACAACTTTCGTTTAGACTTCGTCGGCTAATTTTGACTTTAATTTTAGTATTATTATTTTTAACAGACCGGGACAGGAAAATCCGTTAAAAATTCATAACTTCTTCATCCGACATCCGTTTTCGCCAGACTTTTTACCATTGTACTACATATGATGAGACCTTCGATTCTCGTTTAGAATGTATCGGTAAAATATCGCTCGATCTAAAATTCGAGTTTTTAGTTGTCTGCTGCTAAGTTGAAACTTCGAAAAATCATAACTTCCTCATACGAAGTCAGATTTTGGCGTTCTTTTTATAGAATTTCTCGGTTTAACGAATACTACGACTTTCATTTAGATTACTAAGGCTAAAAAGTAGTTTATCAAAAACTCACTTTTTACGTCATTCGGCGTCGTGCCGGTTTTGTCACGAATCTTCGGTTGGTCATAACTTCTTTGTTATAACTCGGATTTTGACGAGGTTTTCTCCTAAAATTTTCTAACGAGATTCTCTACAACATCAAATAATAAAATTTTACTTATTTAAAATTTCATATTTTCGCTAAATTTCACTATTTGGCTTTTAATTGGAATCTCATAAGACTTCCAATATTTTCTGAGTGATTCTAAACATAGTTTTACTTGATTTCTAGTAAAAACCATCTGTTAGAACTCAACACTTAATTTTACATAATATTTCACAATTTTATTCATTACAAAACACGATTATAAAACGTGTATGTTACAGGAAATGAATCCATAAAGGAGTAAACATGAGTAAACCTAGCATCAAAATCAAACAACACAAAATCTAAGCTAGAAAACAAGTGTACTCCAGATGATGACTTCAGGGAGCTTGTAGACAAGGTACGTTAATACTACATAATAACAATGTATAAGATTCATGCCATAATGATTGACACATAGATGATTATAAAGAACAAATTAGTCACATATTTTAAAACAAATACGAAGGTCAAGGAGATTGTAGCCCCGCTTCTAAAAAATGATGAGAGCTTCAAAGACGAATCGTAAGTTCAAAGCCAAACTAAAACTCATTTTCTCTATTTTATTAAATCTCATTATTCATCTTCTCTCTTTTCTTGTTTCGGGTTCATGGGTTCGAGTTTTGAAGATGAAATTAGTAACAAGAATAATGAATTCATCATCGAAACTTCATCTTCATTTGAGATTAAAGAGTTCATCTTCATATGATGCCTTCGACAATGCCCTCTAATGAAACCGACAACCCTAACGAAGACATATGATGAAACCGACGCCGACCTCCCATGAAACCGACACCCTTACGCTACTAATTCAACACCACCGATGAGACACTTTGAATATAGGTTTTTTGTTGATTTCAAAGCTTTACTTGGCAAACATATTAGCTCAAAATAGATGATTCTTCAAAATGGCTAGGGTTAGTGTTGGGACCGGTTGCGGCGGTGGTTATTCACGATCATAAGAGTGAGCTTTTTTTTTGACCGACGAATCTAATCTACTCTTAACCTAACATATCAAATTTCACTTATGTCCACAAGACTTAAACTCTCGGTCTTAAAAAGGGAGAACGATACTTGATACCGTTGGGTTAGAATTCATTTGGTATAAGACTGAGTATACGGTGAAATCCAATTAAATTAGATTTAAATGAAAATTTTGAAAAACCCACTTAAACTAAGTGTAACCGGTGAAATCCAATTAAATTACAAGATTCTGACATTTTAAGGACCAATTGTGCAAAATAAATAAATAAATAACAAACAAAAAAATAGCAAAAGTTTGTTATGCTACTATGACAATTTTACATAACATATCAAAACAAGGAGATCGCTATATCAAAACAAGGAGATCGCTACAACGTTGGCGGCGGTGGTTGGGGTGACGATGATAATGGCGGTAATGGTGGTAATAGAGGGTAATATAGTAATCCTATAATTTTTTCATTAATTGGAATTAACTCCTTCCATTTGATGTAACTTTCCTCCCATTGATGCAAAGTTTTTTTTTTCTTTTCATTTGGGAATTCAATTCCTTAGCAAAAGCTGAACCAAATCTAAAAACATGGTTGAATCGGATTCTAATTTTCTCAATTCCTTAAAATTCCGGTGAACCAAACAACCTCTTACTTTGCAAAAATATTTTCATTTTGCTTTTATTTCGTTAATATCTTATTTTAATTTAATTTGCGACGTTTGGTTTCATATTTTGAAAACCAAAAACGATTTAAGTACAAACCAAAGGGAATCAACCCATTCAAACAACCCTACCAAATACCAATAAATGATAAAAGCAAAAGAGGTTTTTATGCTAGAGAATTTATTAAACGAAATTACAAAAATGCTAGTAAAAAAGAGAATTGGGTTGATCGGGATTCTGCAAAAAAGACCACAGATTCAAATAAAAATGTCAGAAATGGAACAACTCAACAACCCGTCAAACAGTCAAACAGTTGGAGGCAATTTGATGACCTCAAGTCCTCAACAACAAACAAGAACAATATAGTCGTCCATTAAAGCCCAAAAAGAAAGAAAAAAAATCATCATGAATATGGAAAAAAAAATCATGATGAATATGGAAAAAAAATTGAATTCAAGGTCGAACCTTCCAAAAAAGTCGAGAATGTGTCAAATAACATAAAAAATTCATTAAAGCACATTCATAGGAAGGAAAAAGAACTCACAAAATAATATTACTTTTTACCCGCACAATATAATACAATCTTTTTTAAAAGGGGTAATGACTTAGGAGGGTAATAAGGTTTTCAGTTTGTCCGTATTATATCACTAAGGTTTTTTTTGTACGTATTAGACCAATATGGTTGTTATTACCGTTTAGAAATAGTCATTTTACCGGTTTTAACGGGTAAAAATGACTATTTTTAAACGGTAATAACAATCATATTGGTCTAATACGCACAAAAAAACCTTAATAACCTAATACGGACAAACTGGAAACCTTATTACCCTCCTAAGTCATTAACCCGAAATTTAAAGACATTAAGAATATATGAACATCAACAGTAAACTACTTCGTTTAGAACTCGCGTCGTCCCATATAACCTGCTACTCCTCTATATGGCGAAGCTCTTCATCTATAGTCGTCCCTTTGGGGACATCCGATAAAATTGGAATGATACAGAGAAGATTAGCAAGGCCCCTACGCAAGGATGACACACACAAATCGAGACAACATGTGGATTCTATGGTCAGATTGATCTTCTTGTTGATGTCTTCAACCATTTGTGGCAAGTAAAGGTGATCTTTCTTTCTATAAAGTCTCCTTTAAGTTTTTTACTTTTCCTGTCATTAAGTTTCATGCTTTATAAACTTCCGTTTATGTGTTGTATATAGTATGTATGTATTTGTTTATGTGCTGGGTTTTTTATTCATTTTGCAACTTCAGAGTTTTAGTTCATGTTGTGGTTTTGCTTTTATAAAATAATTGATAATAGATATCCTATACAAGTCCATGTTGGTTTTACATTTCCATTCGTTATCAAATGTAGACATTGATGGAAGGTATCAAAGTGAGATTTGTTTTTGTACACATGGATGTGTTTATGTAAACATTTAAATGACAAAAAAGAAGTTATTGATAAAATGTTGCATATTTATGTAATGAAGATCATCAATCATATGAGTTTCTGGACTTAGAAGTTCTGGAAAGGTTGTGAGATAAGTTTAAATGGAAACAACTATTTTCAGTCAAACAAATCAGTCACATTGATTAGTAAGCATGTTTTCTAAATAATTAGGGTTAATGACTTAGGAGGGTAATAAGGTTTTCAGTTTGTCCTTATTAGGTCACTAATGTTTTTTTGTGCGTATTAGACCAATATGGTTGTTATTACCGTTTAGAAATAATCATTTTTACCCGTTAAAACCGGTAAAATGACTATTTCTAAACGGTAATAACAACCATATTGGTCTAATACACACAAAAAAAAACCTTAGTGACCTAATACGGACAAGCTAGAAACCTTATTACCCTCCTAAGTCATTATCCCTTTTTAAAACATAAATAATTACATATAACCAAAAATATTATACACAAATCACTTCCATTTTGATATTAACCCACGCATTAAAATAGTTTAGCTTATAAAATCCTGAAATCTTAAACTTAAAAACCTCAAATCTTTAATCACAAATTCCATAATCATTAATTGCAAATTCTATAAATATAATTTTCTTAATTTCTAATCTTCGATCATCAATCATGTATTTTGTCTTTTTAGTTCGACATGAACCGGAAACCAGAAAAGAAAACAGTTCACACAGTTCCTTTAAAAAAGGGTTGAACTGATGTTATAAAACCAATAAAAACTGTTTGAACCATTGTATTGGACTTGGATCTCACTTAGCCTGATTCAACCAAAAAACGGTTTTTAAAATTTCAACTTCAAGGACAATTCAAAAAAATTAAGATATTAGAAATTTTTTGAAGTACAAAATCAAGACAATGAAAGTATAACAAATAGTAGATATAAAAATGATTTCATTTCAACCACCATTTATAGATTCATAAAAAACCAAATGACAAATAATCCTCAAAACTATGTTGATACATTAACTATGTTGATACATTTGTAGGAATTTGTAAGTTGTAAATAAGTCATTTACACAAAATGTCCCAACTTGTTTGCATATGTGGAGGCAAAGGAGCACCAAACTTGAGGCTTTTAATATCCCCAAAATCATGATCCGAACAAGAGACGTGGGCCCGCTTTAACGCAGAGGAGACATTGGGTAAAACCATTTTTTTACAATGCAAATGAAGGTTAGGTTGCTTATCGGAAATGCTCCCACTTTCTAAATCAAGCCCAAATGGAAGTAAATTCTTGTTGCAAACTTTGATTTTTTCTTCATGATTAGATGAAAATATTTGTTTCCATTTCTTGTGTGCTTGCCACCCGTATTTGTAGTCCCCAACTATCGGTGTTCCCAATACCTCCGCACAATGGACCCGCAACTTTGTTTTCAAAGCATTAGAAAAAGACAAAAAAACGTCAGGACATGACAGAACAAAACAGGTTTACTGTGTTTGACATTCATTGGACCAGGACATTGGTCTGGCATATGTACAAAAGACGTAAATGGCCTCTTCATGATCAGAAATAGGCTTCTAGAAAGTTTGTTGGTCTTGTCTAATTGTGGAAATAAAAAGTTGTGTGAAGTAGTGATGTGATGAATATAATACCTGATGTTTTCTACCGGTGAGTGGAGATAGCTCTAACCATGTAAGACCTGAAATAATTTTATAGAAAATGTAAATAAGCTTTGTGTTTATGAATAAAGTTGTTTTCGATACTGATTTTATGTACTCGTGTTTTTGTTAATAACCTTTTAATTCTTATTATATTGATATTTTATGTTAGATAATTTTTATATCTAATAAAAAGTTTGTATTTGGAAAAAAACATATGAACACTTATGAAGTTTCAACAGGAAGCTTCCCCATTTTACCACTTTATTTTTACTTCTTTGTAACTTTGCCACTAAAGTTTCAACAAACTTTTCCTCTTTATAATTTTGCAATTTTATTTTGACTTCTTAATTTTTTGCAACTAAACTTTCACTTTTACTCATTTACAACCTTTTTTCTTTATTCTTTATCATTTTCGTCTATCGTATTCTTCTATCTTTTATTATTATTTTTTTTTTTTCTAAAAAGATTCTGTTGCGACTTTTCTCACATGTTTTTTATATTTTCTCAAAAGTTCTCTGTTTCTTTAATCCATTTACAGTTTTGTCTCCCGATTTTTCAACATTATTCTATTTTGATACTTCTTTTTTCTTCTATTATCAACCCGAACTTTTAACATTCAGACTTTTGTCACATGTTTTCTAAAAAGTTGCACGGGCCTTTTCCTAGTTATTATAAATGGTTTTCAAAATCATTTACTTAAACAAGATGACTTTGATTATACCTTAATTAAATTTTAGATAAAAAAAATGAAATCAAAAATATGGATTCATGCAACCAGGTTAAAGTTGCATATTTTGTCCAAAAAAAAACATTTTATTGCATATTTGATCTAAAAAACACTTTGTTGCATTAATTAGGAAGAGAAAAAAAATTATAAATAAAAAAGAAACCATGAGTAGAGGATTCAAGAACTCGATATTCTGTAATGGCGTGTTGTGATTGCATTGTTGTGACATTTTCAACAACTGTAATCCGTTCTGATCTTCCATCATCCATAACCACCTACACACAAAAAAGAAATTAAATTCATAATATATATATATATATATATATATATATATATATATATATATATATATATATAATAAACTTTAATTACTAATCCCAAAAAGCTATTAATTCCAACCTTTCCAAGAGGAACTGAGATTAAACCTTGAGGACGCCTTGGAGTTCCAAGAACAAGTGCCCAATACTTTCTTTGAAGGATTCTTTTTTCACTCTTTAAATGCTATTTACAAAACACAACAAAATATATATTTAAAAAGATGGAAACTAATTTATCAAACTTTTACAGATTAAAAAAAAAACAAAAAGTTAATTACTTTACCATATTGGAAGCAACAAAAGTTTTCTCACGAAATACAGAATGAAGAACAGTAGCACTGAGTTGTGTTCTCCCCAACACCAAAATTCCACTACTATCTCTATCAAGCCTGTGCACCTAATAAATTACTAGTAAGCCCTGGAACAAAATCATTTTCATTACACAAAATGATAAAAACTTTTGTGAATTCAACAATCACATAGACTTCAAGTTGCAAACTGCCCAAAACAGTAAAAAGAAAATGTAAATTGGTTGTTGTTATGAGTAAAAAGTAGACTATAAACAGATATTGTTAATAGTTAATTAGTTGTTATTTATAAAAAGGACATGTAAAGTTGGAAAAGAACTCACCAGCCTAGGTGGTTCAGAGAAGTCATGTCTCAAATAAGTTCCAGCTAATTCATCTAAGCTTCTTTTTATTCCAATTCCACCCTGTAATTTATAACTGTAATCAGCATTTGGAGATATGATAATATATGCAGAGAAACCTAATAAATATGTGAATAGCTAATATAGTAATAACTTACTTGAACAGGCATTCCAGGAGGTTTATTGATGACTATAATTGCTGAATCCTGAACAGTTAAGTACACAGGAAACATGATCATCTATATGGTTGAAGTGAAAGAAAAAGGTGTTCTTTAAGAACCTTATATAACTCAAGATCATGAAGAAAATTTATTTCTTCTTCACTGCAATGGCACTCTGGTTTCTCAGTTGGTAATGATTGCACTGTGATAGGAAGATAAATGGTATCTCCAGGTTTCATTGAGTCTTTGGCTGACACCTGAGGAAATATATCAAGTAAGATGAAGATTTATTTATAAATGGAGACTGTTGAATCCAATTAGAATTAGGGAAAAAGTTGATTTTTTACCCTTTTGATTCGGGATCCTGGAGTTTGAACATCCTGATCAGAATTTGAATCTTCAGAAGTTTCGCGTCGTACCTTCAACATATCATTACAAAACAAGGAATTAGCTTTCAATTGACATGTTGTTAACTTGGTGTTAGCGCAGAAGATTATAACAAAAAGTAATCTAATGTCTATAAACATCAAGGCATTATGTTTTAGTAGAAATCTGATACCTGTCTCAAGCGAAAAAGCTTTTGAACAAGAGACCTCGGGAGCTGCGGGCAGCACCGCGTAACCCATTTAAGCGCTGTCGTGGTGCTTGCATCTTCTTCACTCGTTAATTGCCGTCTTCCGGCAATATCTTTCCCCAACGAAGCACCGTTAACGGTCATATTGAAAGGCGGCAAAGTTAACCACTTCCCTTTCCTGTTCTCGGTCTTCTGATCTTCCGGTTTGGATAAGGCGGTTGAGTAGTTTTTTGTTTGAACGGTGTGGTACGGCGCTGCTACAGTTCTGAAGCGACGTGATGCCGGAATAATCGGTGGCGATCTGAGTAGGGCTCGCCGGAGATGAGAAAAGACCGCCATATTTTGGGGTTTAGGGTTTAGGCTTGAAAACCGACGAGGATTACAGGACCGGTTTGTATTTCTGGGGTAGAAATGTCAAATCGAATAATATACAAAATGGGCCTATTAGCAAATGGGCCTATCTAAGTAAAAGCTTGACTCATTTAAATTTTAGGCCCAAGCTTCAATTGAGATTTTTTTTCGAATATACATGATCGATGTGAAGAAATGACTTGGTTTGGACCAGACTTGTTTTTTTTTCCCCCGAGCCTAAACGAGCACATTGTTACAGGCTGAATTTTCCTTGATCGTGTTGACCGAAAAGATAAAGACCATGCAACGAGATTAGCTTAGCTCCATGGCGTTGTTATGCTAGTCGTTAATGTTTAATTGAGTCATTGAAGATCTTGACAATGAAGGGGGTCGTAGCATTCTAGGGATACAAGTAAGGTCATATCATAAATGAAGATGATACACATTTTTGGTTATCAGAATTTTAAATGTTTAAAGAAAATATTATTTATAAATTTACTAATTTTCAAATTAAATAATACATTAAAAATCTCATAATACAAAATAAAATACCATAAATAACAAAGATAATTCATTTCACTAATATGTCAAATACAAATAATTATTCTAAAAGTGAGTAAATCATGTTATAAAAAAATGAACTCATTTATATACAATTGCATCATCTAGCTTACTATGTGCCAACAACTCTCTGTGTGTTTACTTTTGCTTAAGTCTCGTTTCCTCCAAAGCTTCTAATCATGCCAAAAATATGATATCTTGAGTCTCGTTTCAAGAACCAAAATCACCTTCAATCATCCAATTAAACTCTAATGTTGGTAGACTGGGAGTTCCATAATCAAGTTTACATCCATCACCTTCAATCACCCAATTAAACTCTAGATCTTCTGTTGTTTGAAAGAAATTGGTATTTGTAATCTATGAACAAAAAACGCAAAGACCAAGGTTAACATTTGTTATATAGAAAGCACAACTTGACATATGAATATATAATAAGCAACATAAACATTTTCATAAAAATGATATAGACAAATAAGTAAGAGTGATGATACTGATACCTTAATTACACCATTGGTGAACGAAATTTTAATTGGTTGATAGCAATACTTAACCTCTGAAAACAAATAAACAAAGGATCGCATCATAATTAGCTCAATGGTTTAAGCTACCAAATTACCTTTGAGAACCAGTCAGGTCTACCAAATTTAACCTTCCAAACCGAAGGTGAGTCACGGAATCCTTTTCCCAATGACTTTCCACAATGCAGGTGAAAACACTATGTGATTGGCTGCTCTTGCTGTTCATATCTGTTCTTGCCACTTTTATATTTGCAGCACCCTGATAAAGCATGAAAACTAATTTTAAAAAATAAATAAGGGCAAATTTTGGAAATTGAAAGACATACTTCCCTCTAAAGTTCTCATCTGGTAAGACATATTTTGACACGCACCCCCTTGTAGCAATCTTCTCTATATTTTTATTTAAATCTTCTACATATTCCTTTAGCTTCTTAATTACATCTAGCACACTGAAATCATATCACACTGTGGTTAAGGGATTCTTGTATGAAAACCCCAAAAAGGATTTCGAAGCCAAGTTGAAAATCAGTGAATTTTATTTGTCCAAGGAACTAATTTCGAACCAATTAAATTGCGACTAATAAAAGATTCGTAATTGAAATTACTTACCATGCTAAGACCAACAGGAACTAATTTCCAACCAGGGCGCATTCTAGGATCCATGGATTTCATTTGTCCAAGGAGTGTTTGGGCATCTTCTTCCTTGAAACAGAATAGCTCTAGAGACTTCACATGATTTCTATTGAAACAGTTTCAATATATTGGTAATTATACTTAAATTTGTATCTTATTGTAGGGTAAATTTTAGTTGTATCTTTTGAAGACTTAGAGTGGGGGAGGGGGAATTAGTAGGCTAATTTTTGTTATAAATAGCGTTGGGTGTGTATTGTGTAATGTGTTGGCTTTTATGATTTCTTCTAAAAAACTTGGTATTATTTTGCTCAACATGGTATGATATGTGGGTCTAAATGAAGTTGTGTACATGTTAAAATATTATAAGAGACCGTTTAAGATCCCATCAAATAGAACCCAAATCCACATTTGAAAACTCTATTGATAAGTATGATGTCAGCTGTCTTTTAAGAATAATGAGTTTTATAGTTTTATTATACACTGGACCGCATCAAACAGAACCAAAATCCACATTTTCCTTTTTTTTATAGTAGGGTGTTACAGGAAATGAGAATGAATGAGTTAGCACTTATTTGGATGACTAGCTTATGAGGATGAGATAAATCATCCCATACATAATTAACTTGCTTTTCATATCCCAAAGTCTCTAGTTCTGTTGAACCTGAAAACATTAGTCATGATTGAAATTGAGTCCTTCATGTGAAGAAGTTTGATAGTATGTTATTGATGCATCACGCAAATAATTACCAACCCTTTTACAAGTTTTCAACACCAACTAGATTAAACCACTCATGTACAAACTTCAATCATTTAAAACCAATCAAACAATTGATAAAATTAAGATTTCCAAACTTCGTGTATTTACTAGTGTTCTAATGGACAATAAACAAAAAACTCAGATGAAATCTTGAAGCATAATGATCTAAGAATTCCAGAAATTGTAAAGATTTGACAGAAAAGGGAAAGAAGTAGACCTGTAACAATGGTAGTTAAGACCTTGCCATCAACTCCTTCCGTTAGCTAAGTCTCTAGTTTTGTTGAAACGATTAGCCAAGTCATCCTTTACTTTTTATATTTTCTTTCAAGAACACAAAAAAAAGGTGACACTAAAAATGGAAAATTGAAGGTTTTTTTAGTGGTGATTTTCTATGAATATGATTGTGCCTAGTTATGCCAATAGAGCATCAATTATATACCAAGAGGTTGGGTATCACATATGACCTTAAACAGGTATCTTTAAGGGAAATATGTAAATACATAAGAAGTCCTTCCACTATTCAAATTTTGGTTAGGAAAGTCTTTGTTTTTCCACCTTATTAAGATGATAAATGTAACGAAATTTGTTCATTCTTTATTTAAGCAAATTTATGGAGGTAGAACATTCTAGATAAGTTGAGTCTTGACCTTTTATTTCACACATGGATGGTTGTTTCAAGTTTAAAAAAGTTATCACCCGTATGTAAAATCTGTGCTTGTATGAATCATATAAATTTTATAGATTTCATTCTTTATTTTCCATCATTAATATCAAATCTGAGTACTTATGTTATGAATATTTTCAAGTAAATAATCTACAGACTAATATAACTAAGATCGTATTCAATATAATGAGAGACTTAGAGCAACCATTTATAATGTTTTCATAGCATATTGCTTTCATTTCTTTTGAAGCTATACCAAATGGTTAAATTTTATACGCAATTTCAGTAACAACATAATGTTAAAATATGTTGGAGAAGCTATAGAAACTTGAATCTTGAATGTGATAGGTTTGACTCACCTGTTGACCAGCCTTGACCGATATTTGACCTCTCAAAGAGAATATTTAATCATTGGAGAATAGTTAAACCCATTTGATCTCATATGCATAATCTTCATTATTTATACTAGGGCTATGATTAGTTTGAAATTTATGTACGTATATGTCAGGAAAGAACGCTATGAAGGGCATTTTGGAAATTAACCATATTGTGAAAAATAGCGGTTTTAGAGCTTACCAAGTCTGCTATTGGAATAAAGACAAGATTTTGACCACGAAGCCATGAGAATGCTCTTGATCCAAGAATCCAAAAAGCCTAGATGAAATCATTGAGTATAACTGGATAAGGGGAGAGGTTTTTTGTTTGGAAGAATCACTTACTCTTGGACTTGCAGAAACTCGTTAGTCACATATTCTTCTGACCTATTCTGGAAAAGGATAAGGAAATCCGCCTACTTCTCAGTTATCATCACCAAAATACTTCTGAACATGAAGTGGAAGAAAACCCCAAAATTCAGAAAACAACTAGAGAAAGAAAAAGGAAGAGTCACCAAAAGATTGTGGAATCGACATGCTCAGGAAGAATATTAATGTAATTTCTCAAAGAAAAGGGCAGACTCTCAATGGATTTAATCCATCACACACCCTACCGATTTTAGAAGTTGAAATTGTATATGTGTTTTCGAAGTTGAAACTGTATCTCCATGGCTTTAATCCTCCAAAACGACTTCATTTCGACCTGATAAACACTACACGAGAAGATGCTCTGCTGCAATGGTTGATTTTAACCTAGATACAGTAAGAAATCAGAACACGTCAATGGAGTAGGGGCGATTTTTTTCATTGCCAAAAACCTAAGTGTTATGAGAGAGATTAAGAGAGGTGAAAGATTAGTCTGGTTTTTAGGGTAATGAATAAGGTTGTGGTTTGTTGGTGGCGGTGGGGGAGAAGAAGATAGCTCCGACGAAGGTCAATGGTTGTGTCTAGGGTTAGAGAGAGAGAGAGAGGAGTGAGAGTGGCCGGATAGAGCGAACTGACCGTCGGAGTAGAGAACGACGTCTTGAACAAAGTGAGAGTGGCCAGTGAGACGGTGATGTGCGACACCATAGGTTTTGTCTTCCATGGTGAGGCACCAAACGATGATTGATTTGTCACAATAAGAGGTGACGATCATTTCGGAGTTGTCGATTGGAGTGGCGATTGCGGTGACCCAATCGGTGTGGGCCCTCATCGTGCCGCGGAGTACCAATGAGTCTGCCATTTTTGTGCTACTGTAAGCTCCTCTCGGATGATATACAAGAGGCTGAGCAGAAGCGAAGGTTAGAGATGCCATCATCTCCCTCACAATTCTATTAAGTTCATTGGTAAAGGATTATAGAAGGAGAAGAAGGAGATAAATGGCGGGGTGTTTAATTTTTTGAGATTTCGTTTCCCGGCTATTGAAAAAATTGGAGAACATGCCCCTTCATTAAAAAATATAAAACGGCACCTTTAGAGGAAACCCTTTTTTCATTAGGTGCCTTTAGTGTTTTTTTAAACACTAATCTAAGGGCACGCCAAAATATGTGTCCTCTATCCTTCGGTTTTTGGAAACCTGACATTGTTTTTATGGACACACAAGAATGCGTATCCTAAATCTGCGAGTGTCGTTGTTTGCACGTCATTAAAGGGTATTTTTCTTGTAGTGTAATATGCATGCCAAATTCATTGATAACTTCTTAGTACATATTGTTTTGAGAAAATTTGACCTCACAAGGTTCTACATTACATCAATGCAAAAGATAGTTTTGACAGCACAAAAGCCCTTTGAATAGTGTAATCACTTAGTCGCAGGGTTAACCTACATACAAACGAGTAGCACCAACACATGCTCGAAACCCTATACTACGAAGATTTGTGAGCAGTAATGAGTCCTACTCACGACGATCCTTCCCT
Source organism: Lactuca saligna (assembly GCF_052625555.1). Taxonomy (NCBI): domain Eukaryota; kingdom Viridiplantae; phylum Streptophyta; class Magnoliopsida; order Asterales; family Asteraceae; genus Lactuca; species Lactuca saligna. Next base: position 179,957,731 of record NC_136425.1, read on the forward strand.
GGTGGAGCTTGGGATGATGTCAATGCACCTTGCAGTTGTGCTAACCTCCGTTCGGTTGCAAACATTCTCTCCTCAAGCGCTGTGTATCTTTCCCATACTCCCTTGTTTCTGCTCGAGCAGCGAGAAGGTCCTGAATGAGTTGGTCTCTGTAGTGGGAGTCTCGTTCTAGGTCTCTGGTGCGAGCAGTGGTAGACTCTATGATGGAACTTAGCTCCTGGACCTGATCGGTCGTCATCCTACCGCGATCATCCATAATCGCTATCTGTCGAGTCATGACTGGGAGGGCTCTATCAGCCGGTCCCCCGTGGCGGAGGTCGTAGTAACCATGTTGGTCACCATATGGTGACCGTTGGTGTTGTTGTCGGCTCCACCTCTCGATCGTTGTTGCCCAACGGGGCTCAGGCCCGTTGTAGCCAAAGCGATTTGCAGGTACCCTCGCGATGTAAGGAGGGTTAAAGACTTCTAGTTCTTCTTCACTTTCATCCTCATCCATGTCTATCTTGACGTCTTCCTCTTCTTCTTCATCATCTTCCTCATCCTCTTCTTCCTCGAGTTCCTCTTCGGGATCTTCTTCGATTGGTTCCTCGGTCTCTTCTTCAATCCATCCGGCATTTCCCTGATTGGGAAAGTATGGGTCTCCTGGTAGGTGAAATCTTGCCATGTCGTCTGTGCGAGAATAAGGGTGTAAGTAGCATGTAACGGTTGATAATAATAATAATATTGTGTTATAGAAATCATACAAATACTCCTATAGTATTTTAAATGTTTAGATTTGGTCCTTAAAGCGTTCTTTGTAGAGTGAAGTTGGGTTATTAGATTTGTTGATTTGTTGCCCACTACGAGTATCCCCTAGTATGCGTAAATCACTCCTCGGACAGATATAGTTGATCAGGCTATATCCCTCCCAAACTCGATTCACATATACCAAGGCGTACTTATGGTGTACAACTCCTCTTCTTTTACTTTATGTTCTCCTAGTTATGACACGACGCGAGTATGTAATGAATGTAGGTATACTTTTAAACGAGAAAACTATTTATTTTCTAAAAGTATAACCCATTAAAATGTTTTAAAATCAGAGACTTTTAGTCCCAAATGTCTTTATAGTTTGTATATCTTATGTGGTTTGATATACTTAATTCACTATAAACCGTGCTCTGACACCAATCTGTCACACCCCCAAACCAAGGATGGCGGAAACGTCTGGGGGTGGAGGATTTCATGTATAGTATCATAACCACAATTGCGATAGTAATTTAAGCAAACACAACCAACATATATATATATATATATATATATATATATATATATATATATATATATATATATATATAATTGAAAGAGTTACATCATTGTATGAATTACATGTTTCCAAATCAATTACAATATGTTGTCAAAATATGAAATGTTGACGCCTTAACGTCCCATCCTCAAAATGCACTTGGTTACCTGTTTAGTGATTTCTTGAGAATACAAGTTGTTTGAAAAAGTATCAACACAAAGGTTGGTGAGTTCATAAGCTTTTGTTTTAAACTTGATAAAAGCCTTTCTCTTGTAAATGTCATGTTTGTTCCAAAAAAATATGATATTTTCCTTAAAATGTGTAATGTTGTCTTATATCCAAAGACCGAAATGTATAAGTAACTTTTCTTACTTATAGAAAATAGTGTAAGTTTAAATCGACATAAACGCGTTTGAATTCAATGAAATTCCCGTAAATTCTTATGTTTGTTAATACTTTCTGTTAGTTATTATAACCATGCTATGACCTAGTTGTCCTGAAACGATGTTCTTCAGGCGTCGGAAATGTTTATGACATTTGTCACCCCAGACCTGCCGGTCTAACTATTGCATTCAGTTAAGGTGTGAGTTTGTCAAACCCAATATAGATCTATATACAACTATCACGCCCTCCCTCCAAGAGACTCTGGTTACAATACAGGACTTATTGGTAAATGTGAAGTAAATGTCTCACAAATTCATTAACGAATTTACGTGTAGTGTAATGAAAATCCCTTTTTATATAAATGTACCATTTTTATATGAGTGAGTTATGCAATGTATCATAAACTATACCCATTATGGTTTATCAAAACAAGGGTAGTAGTGGTAGTGTACGTAAACTATATTCAACATAGTTTATTCAAATGTTTGTGTGAAATGGATATACTTTGATTATAATAATTTTGTTATCCTTTATATTCCATATATATATATATATATATATATATATATATATATATATATAAATCCCTTTATTAACTGATGCATGTCTATATACCAAGACAAAATTTCATTTATTTGCAATAACATACATTCACATAAAGATATACACCTTGCTTAACATGTTACAAGGTGATATGAAATTGTTAGCATTTTTCTGTTATTAACAGTTTCTATTACTGTTCTTAGAAAATTTATAAAAACTTCATAACAGATCCAAATCAGAATTTGTAAATTCTGGGAGTTTGGAAAATGAGTTTAGTTTGTTCATAAATTTTTCCATGATTTTTAGTGACCTCCAACTTAGGTGAAAACGTTCATAAACACAGACTAGTCCGAATTGGTTCTTGAAATGATAGGCAGTTTTGTAAAAATCACTATAAATTGTAGAAAAATCGTATGGAAATGTGCAAGTAGCCATTTTAAAGCTAAGAACTTGAACTCTTTTCACCTCGTATATTTTTGAAAACTAAAATGTTTTAGTTGACCAAAACAGTCCGTGAATGGAGTCCAACTTTTCTGATGTAAGCTGTTAGAAACATTTATTTGTGTTCTTGGTGATTTAACTTGTATTCCCCCCCCCCCACACACACACACACACTTAAAACTTAAGAAAATATGAAAATACAGGGAGTATTAACTCACCTAGAGTGATTTTGGTGGATGGATGTTGGAGAAAAGAAGTTTTCAACTCAAAAACACTTGAAGGATTACTTTGAAGATTCAAGAATCTAACACAATAATGATGGAGTTTATGTAAGCAATCAATGATTTGAGTAAGATGAAGTGTAATTATCACAGGGAGGATGAATTAATCTTACCAAGAGTGTAAGGAAGCTTGATGATCAACCTTGAAAATCCAAAATTGAGGGAGAAAGTTTGAGAGAAAACTTGAGTTTGATCTTTGATGAAATGTGAACAAGTGAGTGAGAATGAGGAGAGAGAATGAGTTGTTCCAGCTCTTAGACGTGGGAGAGGCTGAAAATTGATTGTAAAGGTACAAGAAAGTGACAAGGTATGGTGGGGAGGTGTGTGGGTAAGTCATGGAGTTGGTATGGGAGGTTGCTTGTGTCATAAACTAAAGAAAAGTCAACACTCCACCTCTTGCACTTCCCCCACTATTCTTGGATAAGTTTTTCATTAAAAATGTGATTAATTAATACATATGGGTCTTAATATGCTAAAATAAAGTTTTGGGTGAAAATCCCGCTTTAAAATGATTAAAAACGGGCTTAAAATGAAGTCGTGGTCGAAAATCAGGAAAAAGGGGTGTTTCCTGCGAAGCCCCTCGGACCTGGCTCTAGAGGCTTCGGGCTTCGTATCCTGAGGCTTCGTGCTTCGGATCTGGGGCTTGAGGCTTCGGGATTCGGTCCTAAGGCTAGAGCTTCGGGCTTCGTTTCCTGAGGCTTAGGCTTTGGACTTCGGTTTTGGGGCTTAGGCTTCGGACTTCGGTCTTGAGGCTTGAGCTTCGGGCTTCATTTCCTGAGGCTTAGGCTTCGGACTTCGATTATGGGGCTTAGGCTTTGGACTTTGGTCCTGAGGCTTGAGCTTTGGGCTTCGTTCTTGGGGCTAGAGGCTTCGGCCTTTGCATCCTTGAGCCTATTTTTCTCGTTTTTACCCCGTTATAAGTCGTTTTTAACCCAGTTAAAGGTCGGGATGACCCGAATGATTACAAAAAGTTACGGGAACTTTTGAGAGAGATTTGGAAGAGATTTCAAATAGAAAGAGATAGAGTGAAAACGATTGAGGGAGGTTTCGTTTGTGACCTTTTTTAATGTCCAGCTTCGCAATGCAAGGTCCGTAAACCCCATTAAGCCATGTTTTAGTGTCCTACACACTCCCGATGAGTGTGTAATAGTGTTTTATCGCTTTGGTTCAATGTTTAGCATTATCACGGCTATGGAAATTCTAACTTACGAATTTTCCAATGATGTTTTCTCATTAAAATAGTGAGTTGTTTAGTATTACACAATGTAAACCCTAATACACAAGGGCTAATTGAGTCGTCCGGTTTGACTTGTTGACTTTGTTTGACTTGTACTTGACCCAAAATTGACTATTGTCACAATAACACACATCAAATTATAAACAAATAAGACCCTTCGGTCAATAAAGTACTAAGACCCTCTGGCCTACAATGTACTAAGACCCCCTGTCAATAATGTACTAAGACCATCCAGTCTACAATGTACTAAGACCCTCCGGTCAATAATATAAATAAGATCCTCCAGTCAATAACACGAATAAGACCCCCCGGTCACACATAAATTACCACACGGGTAAGTATAGTGAGAAGACTCACCTCAGATGGCGAACAAATCCTATAAATGTTGCTTTTGTATTCCGACCTCTAACACTGAGCCAAACCCACAATTAACCTCATTAGGATCTAAGACCAAACCTTCACATATTAGGTCTAAATATGGGCCACCAACCCGATCCATAAATAACCCAAGCCCATTGGGCCCATCAAGGCCTAATACCAAATGGGTCCATAAAGGTCCACTAATGGCATAACTATGGCCCAATTTTTCAAATTGGGCCCAAATCCTCATATAGGCCTTACCCTAAGGCCCATATAAATAATCTAGTCCACATGATTATTCTTGGATGACCCATCAATAGCCCAATTAATCACCAAAGCCCAATAGAAAGGCCCAATTCAAGGCCCAAGTAAAATTAGGGTTTTCACATAAAATGACAATTAGGGTTAAGTGTTTCTCACTTAACCCATTAAGGACTTAACCATTAAGCCCATCACTCTACTAGTCCATTCATATAATGAAGTCGAACATAATTCACAATATCAATTTAACAATCCAACCGCGGGTCTCGGTAAATACCAAACTAACGTTCCTAAAATTAGGGTTTTCTAAAACCTAATTAGAGTTTCCCACCCAATCACCATCTAGCTAGTCGAGATCAATCATTTGGGCCGATTAGGGTTTCTGTGACAACCCGATATTTCAACTCTTTGTAATGGCCTAATAGGTCAAGTATTGTAACCACTTTTGAGTTAATAAAATTAACGTTGATAATAAAATATCCAAAAAGTTTCTATTTAACTACCTACTATGTTTTATATCATTAAACCGGGATCGTACGTAGAAAGAATGCCTAAACCTGGCTTCGTATATTGAAGTTAAGATTTTTCCAAATTTGGCTTAGCATCAGACAACTAAAAACTCGAATCGGAGATCGGGCGACTTTTGGCCGGAATGACCTAAACGAGAATCGAAGGTCTCGACATTGGTATTTCAGCGGTAAAAAGTCTGGCAAAAACCGACGTCAGATAAAGAAGTTATGAATTGTTTAAAGAAATTTCTTAATCACGACATTTTATAAATAAATAATAAAAATAATTTTGGAATTTGCCGACGGAATCTAAACGAAAGTTTTAGAGTATGGTCTCACCTTTGCGGGGATATAAAGAACCTCGAAAACGGAGTTTGTATGAAGAAGATATGAATTTTTGAAGTTTATTAAATAAATTATATATTTATTTAATTCAAAATCCAGTATTATCCGATGGGGGAGTCAGCGTACTCATCCGAGTTACGCGCCGCGAAACCCCGTACGCCCCGCGTACGCGAAGGCCTTGGCCTCGGATTGTCCACGTCGCGCCTGTGCAAACTACCGACCCGTCCCATCCGAGCTCCGAGGCAGTCGAGGACTCGGTCACGCATGACGTATGCGTACGCCCAGCGTATGTGCGTACGCCCCGCGTAACGAGGCCTCTTAGCCTCCTATAAATAGAGGTGCGAGGGTTCTGGAAAATTTACCCCATCTCTCTCATTTCTCTCACGATATTGCCTCGATTTCCGTGCCCGCACTACCCCGAAGCCCTAGTCATTTTGTGCAAGTCCCGAAGGTCGATTTTACTCCCGAGATTCCCGAGAATCCCGAGAAAAATCCGTTTCCCGAGACGAAACTCTGCCCGGTTTTTCCATCTCGCTATCTTCAAACTTTCAAGTGAGTTCCTACACCTTAATTAACCCTTTTTAAATATTCTAAACGCTTTTATATGCTTTCTAAGGGGGGGGGGGGAATACAAGTAAAACACACGACTACTATCGGGTGTTATATATATAAAGATTATTATACGCTTTTATTTAGTAGAATCATATGTGATTTATAAACTTTATAGGGAACTCCCGTATACAAAATATATTACAATAACATTCTATCTTTAAAACTATAAATTGTTGTAATGCATGTATAAACTAAACATTTTTCCTAGATTTAAAGTATATGTGTCTATCTTAGGCTCTACAAAAATCTATGCTTTCATAACAAGTGATTCCTTTTCTAGATATTCTAAAACAAACGAGGCACACTTTTAGAAAACTATAGCAGGTATAGTTTTATGAGGATATTGCTAACTTTTACATACTAGAAACACGATTTTCAAGAAATCACTTTCATGTACAATAACAAATGAACATTTCAACACGTAAATATGTTTTTATACTACGGTTCTGTGAGACATTAACTTCATGTACGTTCGAGTACACATTTCAAGTCCTTTATTATATACCAGAATCCCTTGGAGGGGGAGCATGGTGTTTGTGTATAGATCTATACGGGCTTGACAACCCGTGCCCTGACTGTTAGCTACAGTCCACCATTTGGGGTGACAAACGTCATAACATTCCAACGCCTGAAGAACGTTATGTATAGGCATCCCGAGTCAATAGTATGGTTATAAAACTCACATGAGGTATTAAAAATACATTGATTTATGAGGTTTTCAAACATATTGGTTATTTTTACACTTACATACATTTTTGGACACAAACTTTGGTCTGGAAGGAAGACTACTTTTATACTAGTAGAAAATATAGGATTTTCTAAACACAAACAAACAAGGACAAGATATTTCATTTCATACAAACATTGTCATTAAATACTTATGAAACTCACCAGCTTAAATGTTGATCTACTCTTTCAAAATTACTTGTATGTCCCAGGGATTCCGTAACTACAGGTATCATTATGCTTTTGATGAAGGGATGTTGCGGTGCCAGTTTAATCTCATATTTTGACATCATATTGTAATTGGATTTGAACATGTAACTTTTGACAAATGTAAACTTTCAATTATATATATGATGGTTGTATTGCTTTCTTTACTATGTATTCATTTGTTACGTTACCACATGAAGTCATCCGCCCCCGAATGTTTCCGCCGTTCAGGTTTGGGGGTGTGACAGATTGGTATCAGAGCAATGTTTATAGTGAACTAAGTATATCGAACCTCATAAGATATACAAACTATAAATGCTTAGGGACTCAAAGTCTCTGACAAAAGTTTTTGTACCTAAAATCATTATTTCACATAAATAGATTATTTTAGGTTATAAAAATCCGAAATACATGGATGCAACGACACACTTTTAGGATAAAGAACTATACAAAAAGTTTTAGGACAAGTTGGACACTACGACTAATTCTCGAGATATGTAATCAAATTTGGGACGAATATAGCCTGATAAACTATGTTTATCCGAAATTTGACTAACGTATGTCAAGGAATGATCGTAGTGAGCAACAAGTCAAAACTTAACAAAATAGACACTAGTATCTAACGTACAAATTAAATACTATACGAGTATTTGGTGCATACACTAGATTAATTAGTATTACATGTCTCAAGTTTTATTCAAATCTTATAAACCTATTCTCGTATAGTCAAATGGTTGGATTTCACCCGCATGGAGACCCCTACTACCCACAACAAGGCAACGGAGGTTGGATTGAAGAGGATCCGGAGGAGGACGAAGAGCCCATTGAGTTGGATGGCGGGGACGACTCTGGGACAGACTCGGAACCGGAAATAGTCAACCCTTCACCTATTAGGAAGAAATTTCTAGGACCGACTCCCGTTTGGGGAAGTCACCTCGTCCACTGGAGCCAACAACAAGGGATACGCTCTCCTTACAGAATGTGTCGAGACTTCTACGACATTAGGAACGGGGGTTCAACCGACCGAGCACTTCCAACAATGGTAGGTAAACTGGCAAACCAGTCCTACCAATCGGGGGTTCAAGCAAACCGAATCCGAGAGGTCAACGTGGAATTACAAATCCAGACTACCGATATCAACCACCTAGAGATGTTGCAGAACGACATCCACCTCCGCGCCAAAGCATTCCAAGCACAAGCGAATGCAGCCTTCGCAGAATTGAGGGAACAACAAGCCGCCCTTGATAGGCGTCTTATGGAGTCGAAGCAATCATATGCAGAATCGAGCTCCAAGCGCAACACACGTTGCAAGTAGTACTTGTGAAAACCTCAAATTTTGTTATAACTTAGGACCTCGGCTAAAAGTATTTAAATTTATCGAACTTTGTAATCGGAGACCCTTATAAGGGTCAAATTTTCATGATCATTGTATCAACTTTTATATTAATATAAGTGACACTATTATTACTACGTTGAGTATTTCGTTCAAACCTTGAAAAGTCATCGAGAAACCAAATACTTGTTTCATACTTTCAGTCTTACAAATAACTTTCATTCTTCTATTTTTCATGCTATCATTTGTTGTTGAACTATGGCAATTTGGTTCATGAGACACATTCATTTTTCACTTATTCTTATCCATATCATCATCTTTTAAACGTATAGTTAAAGATGCCGCCACGCAGAAATACCAGACGTAACCCTATCAATAAAACACTGATACCACCACCTCCACCTCCTCAATTTGATGCGGTCATGTTCCAAGCAGTAGTCACTGCAGCGGTAGCAGCTGCCATGTCACAACTCAATAACTCGAGTACTAATGACTCGAGAACTGGCACACACCTATCCAACCATGGCGAGAGTCATGGGCAACCCCGAGAATGCACTTATAAGGACTTTACTAATGCCAAACCCCGTATGTTTTATGGAACTGGTGGTGTGATGGCTCTGAGACAGTGGATTGAAAGGACATAATCAGTCTTTGAAATCTGCTCCTGCCCCAAGCACAACAAGGTCAAATTTGCAACCTTCACACTCATTGATAGAGCTTTAACTTGGTGGAACGGACACGTTAAAGTACTTACTCTAATAGTGGCAAACTCCATAAGCTGGGAGAGCCTCAAAGCCATGATGATGAGAGAATACTGCCCACGGGGAGAGATTCAAAAGCTCGAACATGAACTCTGGACTCTCGGAATGGTTGGTACCGACTTCGCAACATATACCAACAGATTCTGCGAGCTGACAATCCTTTGCCCAGATATGATTGCTCCTGAGAGCAAGAAAATAGAGAGGTACAGATGGGGACTGACGCCCCAAATACGGTCAAGCGTGTTAGCTTCCAAACCTGACACCTTTGAAAGTGCTAAGGAACTGGCATAATCTCTGATTGACTACGGAGGCCATCAGAACTCAACCGTTTCTGCACCAGAACCACAGAGAGAAAACAACAACAACAACAACAACAACAACAACAACAACAGGAAGAGAGTATGGAATAAAGGAAAGGGTGGGTCTTCCCAAGAATCCGCAAAGAAACAACTGGTTTCAGTGAATGCTGCCACGGTACCTACTACAGCTCCTACAAATACCTACACAACAAAGCCTTATGTAGGTAACCTTCCAAAGTGCACCAAATGCACTTACCACCACCATGAACCTTGTCGGGAAATGCAGTGCGCCAACTGCAACAGAAAGGGACACACAACTCGTTTCTGCAAGGATCCCGCAAAGCCGATCACTCAAGTTCCCAGTGCGGGTATAGGCCAGACTTGCTACGGTTGTGGCGAGGTGGGCCACTACAAGAGGAACTGCCCTAAGGCAGCAGGCACCGGCGGTGTGGGACGAATTTTGACTATAGGCCACGACGAAGCTATAGCTGACCCAACTGTAGTTGCTGGTACGTTCCTCCTCAATAATTCATATGCATGCATATTATTCGACAGTGGAGCGGAGAGAAGCTTCGTGAGTCAAAACTTTATTCACCTACTTAAACCTAAACCTAGCAAACTAGAAAAATCATTCACTGTAGAGATGGCCAACGGAAAAAACGAAAACACTAACTACATATACAAGGACTGTACGTTAACTTTAGACGGTCATTCTTTCCCAATCAATCTCATGCCGGTTCCTATTAAAAGTTTCGACGTCATAGACGGCATGGATTGGTTAAGTCTTCTTCGTGCCGACATCATGTGTTTTGAAAAAGCAGTTTGTCTTAATCTCCCTAACAATGAAACATTAGTGATTTACGGCGACAAATCAAGTACGAACCTTCGTATCATTTCGTGCATCCAAGCTCGAAAGTGTTTACGGAAGGATTGTCGAGCATTCCTAGCGCACATCGTCGATACAAGCCAGGAACTGAAGGACATTAAGAACATTCCAGAAGTACGCGACTTTCCCGATATCTTTCCAGAAGAACTACCAGGATTACCACCACAACGCCATGTCGAATTCAGAATCGACTTAGTTCCAGGGGCTACCCCAGTAGCGAAATCGCCTTATCGTCTAGCACCAACAGAGATGCAAGAACTTTCCAGTCAACTTAATGAACTCCTGCAAAAAGGATTCATAAGACCAAGTTTCTCACCTTGGGGAGCACCGGTCTTGTTCGTAAAGAAGAAAGACGGATCGTTCCGTATGTGCATCGACTACAGAGAGCTAAACAAACTTACTGTCAAGAACCGTTACCCTCTACCCCGTATTGACGACCTATTCGATCAACTCCAAGGAGCAAACTACTTCTCGAAGATAGATCTACGATCTGGATATCACCAATTACGGGTACTTGAGGGGGATATTCCCAAGACAGCTTTCCGAACTCGTTATGGGCACTACGAATTTGTAGTACTGCCATTTGGATTAACCAACGCACTAGCAGTATTTATGGACCTAATGAATAGGGTATGCTGTCCCTACTTAGATCGGTTCGTCATCGTCTTTATCGATGATATACTTATCTACTCCCGAAGTAAGGAAGAGCATAGTCAACACCTACGAAAAGTCTTAGAAACACTGCGATCGGAGAAACTCTATGCGAAGTTCTCTAAATGCGAATTTTGGATTCGAAGAGTCGAATTTTTGGGTCACGTGGTTAGCGAGAAAGGGATACACGTAGACCCCTCCAAAATCAAGGCCATCGAGAACTGGTCGACACCAAAGACACCTACAAAAATTTGTCAATTTCTAGGTCTCGCTGGCTACTATCGCAGATTTATAAAGAACTTCTCTAGCATTGCGAAACCTCTTACTGCATTAACCCAGAAAGGCGTGGCCTTTAACTAGGAAGCGAAACAAGAAAAGGCGTTCCAAACACTAAAACAGGCCTTGTGCACCGCACCGATACTATCCCTCCCCTAAGGGATAGAAGACTTCGTAGTGTATTGCGATGCATCAAATCAAGGACTTGGTTGTGTTCTTATGCAGAGAGGGAAAGTTATTTCTTATGCCTCCCGACAGCTTAAGGCACACGAAGTGAACTATACGACATACGATCTTGAGTTAGGAGCACTGGTATTTGCTCTGAAGATCTACTTATATGGAACAAAGAGTACTATTTTCACCGATCACAAGAGCCTTCAACACATTTTCGATCAGAAGGAACTCAACATGCGACAACGACGATGGGTTGAGTTACTAAATGACTACGAATGCGAAATTCGTTATCATCCTGGCAAGGCCAACGTGGTAGCTGACGCCCTCAGTCGAAAGGAATACACTGGTCGGAGGGTCAAATCTCTGACTATGACTATCCATTCCCACTTATCCACGCAAATTAAGGAGGCACAAGTGGAAGCTTTGCGACCTGAAAATGTGGCGGGTGAATCCCTGCGAGGAATGGAAAAGAATCTAGAAGTCAAGGGTGGCGGAGCATATTATCTTATGGACCGAATCTGGACGCCGAAACATGGCGAGTTCAGAGATGTAGTAATGACTGAAGCACACAAAACGAGGTATTTCGTTCACCCGGGTTCAGATAAGATGTATATGGATCTTAAGAATTTGTACTGGTGGCCTAACATGAAGGCAGAAATTGCTACCTTCGTAAGTAAATGCCTTACTTGCGCTAAGGTTAAGGTCGAGTATCAAAAACCGTCAGGATTACTACAACAACCAGAGATACCAGAATGGAAATGGGAACGGATTACTATGGACTTCATAACCAAGTTATCCAAGACGACGGGTGGACTCGATACCATATGGGTCATCGTCGACAGATTGACCAAATCCGCGCATTTCCTACCCATCAAGGAGACTGACAAAATGGAAAAGCTTACAAGAACTTACTTAAGGGAAGTAGTGCGACTGCATGGTGTTCCGATATCCATTATCTCCGACCGAGATAGTAGATTCACTTCAAGATTCTGGCAGTCACTACAAGGTTCCCTGGGGACTAAGCTAGACATGAGTACAGCCTACCACCCACAAACAGACGGGCAGAGTGAGAGAATGATACAGACTTTAGAAGATATGTTGAGAGCCTGTGTGATTGACTTTGGAAAGGCATGGGATATCCATTTACCCCTTGTCGAATTGTCATACAACAATAGTTATCATACAAGCATAAAGGCTGCTCCGTTCGAAGCCCTCTATGGTCGAAAGTGCAGATCCCCTCTGTGCTGGACTGAAGTTGGCGATACCCAGTTAGCTAAAGGAAGAGTTCCTGAAAGCACTCTCACCGATCCGGAGATCATACGAGAAACGACAGAGAAGATCGTTCAGATTCGTGAACGATTGAAAGCCTCTAGAGACCCACAGAAAAGCTACGCTGACCAAAGGAGGAAACCTTTGGAATTCCAGGTAGGAGACCACGTTTTATTAAAGGTCTCACCGTGGAAGGGTTTAATACGCTTTGGAAAGCAGGGGAAACTAAATCCAAGATACATAGGGCCTTTGGATATTCTTGCCAGAATCGGCCCTGTGGCTTACAAGCTTAACCTACCGTGTGAACTTAGTAACATACATCCAACCTTCCACGTCTCAAACTTGAAAAAGTGTCTGTCCGATGAGACTCTTGTTATTCCACTCGATGAAATCGAGATCAACGAGAGCCTCAACTTTGTGGAAGAACCGGTAGAAATCATGGACCGAGAGGTCAAACAAACAAAACAAATTCGTATACCCATCGTGAAGGTTCGTTGGAACGCCAAGCGGGGACCTGAATTCACATGGGAACGCGAAGATAAGATGAAACAAAAGTACCCTTATCTCTTTCATGTTCACTAGTGTCTTTACTACTTTAAATTTCGGGACGAAATTCCCTCTAACGGGGGGATGATGTGACAACCCGATATTTCAACTCTTTGTAATGGCCTAATAGGTCAAGTATTGTAACCACTTTTGAGTTAATAAAATTAACGTTGATAATAAAATGTCCAAAAAGTTTCTATTTAACTACCTACTATGTTTTATATCATTAAACCGGGATCGTACGTAAAAAGAATGCCCAAACCCGGCTTCGTATATTGAAGTTAAGATTTTTCCAAATTCGGCTTAGCATCAGACAACTAAAAACTCGAATTGGAGATCGGACGACTTTTGGCCGGAATGACCTAAACAAGAATCGAAGGTCTCGACATTGGTATTTCAGCGGTAAAAAGTCTGGCAAAAACCGACGTCAGATAAAGAAGTTATGAATTGTTTAAAGAAATTTCTTAATCACGACATTTTATAAATAAATAATAAAAATAATTTTGGAATTTGCCGACGGAATCTAAACGAAAGTTGTAGAGTGTGGTCTCACCTTCGCGGGGATATAAAGAACCTCGAAAACGGAGTTCGTATGAAGAAGATATGAATTTTTGAAGTTTATTAAATAAATTATATATTTATTTAATTCAAAATCCAGTATTATCCGAAGGGGGAGTCAGCGTACTCATCCGAGTTACGCGCCGCGTAACCCCGTACGCCCCGCGTACGCGAAGGCCTTGGCCTCGGATTGTCCACGTCGCGCCTGTGCGAACTACCGACCCGTCCCATCCGAGCTCCGAGGCAGTCGATGACTCGGTCACGCATGACGTACGCGTACGCCCCGCGTAACGAGGCCTCTTAGCCTCCTATAAATAGAGGTGCGAGGGTTCCGGAAAATTTACCCCATCTCTCTCATTTCTCTCACGATATTGCCTCGATTTCCGTGCCCGCACTACCCCGAAGCCCTAGTCATTTTGTGCAAGTCCCGAAGGTCGATTTTACTCCCGAGATTCCCGAGAATCCCGAGAAAAATCCGTTTCCCGAGACGAAACTCTGCCCGGTTTTTCCATCTCACTATCTTCAAACTTTTAAGTGAGTTCCTACACCTTAATTAACCCTTTTTAAATATTCTAAACGCTTTTATATGCTTTCTAAGGGGGGGGGGGGAATACAAGTAAAACACACGACTACTATCGGGTGTTATATATATAAAGATTATTATACGCTTTTATTTAGTAGAATCATATGTGATTTATAAACTTTATAGGGAACTCCCGTATACAAAATATATTACAATAACATTCTATCTTTAAAACTATAAATTGTTGTAATGCATGTATAAACTAAACATTTTTCCTAGATTTAAAGTATATGTGTCTATCTTAGGCTCTACAAAAATCTATGCTTTCATAACAAGTGATTCCTTTTCTAGATATTCTAAAACAAACGAGGCACACTTTTAGAAAACTATAGCAGGTATAGTTTTATGAGGATATTGCTAACTTTTACATACTAGAAACACGATTTTCAAGAAATCACTTTCATGTACAATAACAAATGAACATTTCAACACGTAAATATGTTTTTATACTACGGTTCTGTGAGACATTAACTTCATGTACGTTCGAGTACACATTTCAAGTCCTTTATTATATACCAGAATCCCTTGGAGGGGGAGCATGGTGTTTGTGTATAGATCTATACGGGCTTGACAACCCGTGCCCTGACTGTTAGCTACAGTCCACCATTTGGGGTGACAAACGTCATAACATTCCAACGCCTGAAGAACGTTATGTATAGGCATCCCGAGTCAATAGTATGGTTATAAAACTCATAGGAGGTATTAAAAATACATTGATTTACGAGGTTTTCAAACATATTGGTTATTTTTACACTTACATACATTTTTGGACACAAACTTTGGTCTGGAAGGAAGACTACTTTTATACTAGTAGAAAATATAGGATTTTCTAAACACAAACAAACAAGGACAAGATATTTCATTTCATACAAACATTGTCATTAAATACTTATGAAACTCACCAGCTTAAATGCTGATCTACTCTTTCAAAATTACTTGTATGTCCCAGGGATTCCGTAACTACAGGTATCATTATGCTTTTGATGAAGGGATGCTGCGGTGCCAGTTTAATCTCATATTTTGACATCATATTGTAATTGGATTTGAACATGTAACTTTTGACAAATGTAAACTTTCAATTATATATATGATGGTTGTATTGCTTTCTTTACTATGTATTCATTTGTTACGTTACCACATTAAGTCATCCGCCCCCGAATGTTTCAGCCGTTCAGGTTTGCGGGTGTGACAGTTTCACTATGTCAAGCATCACCCACTACCACCTCGGGTAGTGGTGGTCAGTAGCGACTCATAGCGATAGCCACCACCTCACGGTGGTGGTGGGTTTTCCTACCACATAAACACACATATAACCTCAAAAACACCGAAAACAGCAAATACACTCGAAAACACACCCATAGCCACCACCCAGAGCATGGTAGAAACTACAACCACCATGGTTGGCTGCCATGGTGGTGCGCCTAAGCTCCGGTCACAATCCTCACGAGCTCCAACAATATAATACGACCTAAAATGATCACTCTCAGCCACCTACTTGGTGTCTGACACCGTTCAGGTTAACAGAAACGGCGACGAACACCGGCAACAAAAGTAGCGACCATGTCTCGCACACAAGGATGTACAAGGAGGCTTACCGGGAGCTCTGGCGGTGGAACGACATGACGGCGGGAAGCGAAGGGGTGGTTAAAGCGGAGAATACTGGTTGCGTCTTCACCGGAGGAGGGCAACAACGACCGACTATTGGTGTCATTATGTTACTCATCATCGCTGGCAGTAGCTTCACCGACGGTTGGCCTCGGTCTCACCATCCTCGATTTCGCTGACAAAGAAGAACAGTGGTAGAAGAAGGAGGACTCCCATATGGTGGCGGCTGAAATGGAATAGTAGGGTTACGGTTACACGACGTCACATCTTCAAGCGGGAAGGAATTAACATCGGGGCTAAACCCGTGTTCTTACAAACTTTAATCCGATTTTACAAGATTGGCCCCTAGTCCAACAAAACTTCTCAATATAACTCCAAAATTTTAGCATTCAACCCTCGAAGCATTCAATCCTGTCAGTTTAAGTCCATTAATTACCAAACATACCCTGACTTCTGAAACCCTTTTCAAATTAAATCCTGAACTTTCTCTTTTAACCCCCAAAATCCAAAATTATGTCAATTGGCTCCCCAACACCAACATCCTGCTAAATATTATTTACTTAGGACTATTATTCATTTATAAATCTTTATCTACTTACTTATTCAATAAACAGGATGTTAGACCATAACCATAGTCCAATGGGCCCAAAAGTTAAACAATCCATCAAGGCCTAAAATATGGCCCGATTTCTAATTGGGCCCAACTCCTTCACATGGGCCTTAGCCCATGGCCCAATAACATACTTGGCCCAAAACTACCAAAATCAGTTGACCCAAAACTACCAAAATCAGTTGACCCAACTAACCCTAACCTTCAAAGCCTAAACCAAGGCACAAACTAATAGTCCATTATCGAAATGCCATCAGACTGAGTACGCTGGGTGTACTCAGTTGGTACGCTAGGTTTACTGTATCGACGACTTGTATGTTGCTCATACATGCTTGTACCCGCACCATACTCAACCAATTCAGCCAACTTCAAGATTAAGCTCCTAACCCTTTAAGACTTTGCTTCAAAATGTAAATCTGACCCCTTTAAGCTGAAATACCACGTAAAGTTGCTAACTTTACGTCTATGTATGACCATAAGCTCAAAAAGGACCTAATGAACAACTTAATGGATGCATGAAGCCCCTAAAATCCATAAAGTTGGCACCTTTATGCCAAAGGAGTCCATGAAGACCTTCGATCTGAAAGAACAAGACTTTGGGACGTCTGAATCCCAACATCCATCCAGACCATTGCTAAAAACATAACTATCTAACCAAAATGGTGTTCAAAACATCTAGCAAGTAAGAAAAGAACTTGATACCTCAAACTTCTTGCAAAATGGGTAGATGTTTTGGATCCAAGACCTCCTCTTCAAGCTAAGCAACTTCTAGCTTCTTCAATTCTTTAAAAATGCACAAAAATGAACACCAAAAGCTCTTGAAAAGCTCACACGCACTACAAGGAAAACAACCTTTTACGACACACAAGGCGTGTTATAAAACGCTCAGACAACGCGCAAATGCGTGTCAAGGAAGGCCTTGTCATAACGAAAGATGACACGTAGATGCGCGTCGTCTATTTACGACGCGTTCTTACGACACACAATGCGTGTCAAGGAAGGCCATGTCATAAAGAAGACGACACGCATTTGCATGTCGTAACCTTACGACATACATTTACGACTCGTATTGTGTATCATTAAAGCCCCTGTTATAAAGAAAGACGACACGCATTTTTGCGTGTCATAAAGTTAAATGTTTTAAAAATTATATATTTTGATGGATTTAATAATTTTTAAATTAAATAACACATTAAAAATCTCATAATACAAAATAAAATACCATAAATAACAAAGAATTTATTTCACTAACATGTCAAATACAAATAATTATTCCAATAGTGAGTAAATGTAATAAAAAAATAAACTCAAGAGAAGCAAAACTTATATACAGTTGCATTGTCTAACTTACTATGTGCCAACAACTCTCTGTGTGTTTGCTTTTGCTTGAGTCTCATAAGCTTATAGCCATGCCAAAGTATTATATCTTAGGGTTCATGTCCAAATCAAGTAAAACTATGCTAGCTTAAATTCATCAAGTCCTTGGTGTGAAGTCATAGATATATGCTTAACTGCAATCCCAATCCTTCTAGCACACCCTAGAGATCATTATTGGCCATGTAGTAGGATCAACCTGCCAATCCTTCTAGCAGACCATAGAGATCATTATTGCAAAAGTAGTTCTTTAAGTTTTGAGGATTTAAGCGTTGCAATGTGATATTTAAGCTGTAACAAATATCATGTTTCTTTTTTGTTTTGATTTGGTTTAATGCTGATTACAAATAGTTGGCTAATGAAGAGGATGGTGGATGTCGGAGATGCTTCAAGCAAGTCGGAGTGATGCAGGTGGTTGGTGTGGGTGGTGATGGTGGAGAGGAGACCTGTTTAGGGTTTAAGGTTCAATTCTTTTTCTAAAAGCAATAAATAATTATTTTAGATAACAACCAATCAATAAATAATTAATAAATAATAAACAAATACAAAACAAATGAAAAAAGAAAAGAAAATGGAAATATAGTCGCCTTATGTTTGTCAGGGACGAAACGTTCAACTTTTAACGGTATGAAAGATGATCCGTGTTAATTTAAAAAAAATATAAACTAAACACGGGTTTTGATACCTGCGCAAAACGGATCATGAATCATGTTATTTATTCCATTTGTCATTTGAATATCTTTAGTTGGGTCATTATCAATTATTTTTTGTAGGGTGGAGAGTAAAGTTCGTTTCTTTACGTTCGAAATATCATTTTCAATTAGGCAAGATGGACATGTCACTAAGTTATAGATCTCAATGCATGACCCTTCAACATTGGAACTCCAACCAAATTTTCGTCAAACAATCCATCCAAAATGTCTTTGTGAGACCTTGCATGGTGACCTTCAGATCATGTTTACGCTTATAAACCGACTTAAATTCTACAAATTAAAAGACAACTCATTAGTAGGATTTGTCCAACTTAACTTGTGATTTGTGAATGACTGATAAAAGAGAAAACACAAAAAATACTAAAAACAATCTTCACGTTATGTTTTAAGGCATGAATTTTGAATATGGCATTACCGAAGATTTAAATTATATATAAAACCACAGGAAAAGACACCTTGGTAGCGAAATTATTACCATTTATTCCATTAATTAACACACCCTTTGTTATGCATTGAATATTGCAATAGTATAAGAACTCAAACATACGATGTTCATTGTCTTTAATAAGTCCAATTATTTAGAAAAAAAAGCACAATACCCAAATTAATATGTATGTACTAAACTAGCACAACTATAGAATAAATTTCGTGCTAAGACTAAGATCGTTGGTAATCTACGACCTTAAAGATAATTACAATTTTTTTTATTCGTTCATACAGTAACATATACCTTAGGAAATGAACTTACCATAAAAGTATGAGAATTCAAACTCAGAATTTGATTAATCCTTAGTCAGACCAAATACTTGGACTTGGACAAACTAAAGCATGAGATCGATCCTTTTTAAACATAACCGTAAGAAGTTTCTATTAGATCTCATATAAAAACCATTAACAATCATAAATACTAATTTTTTTCAAAAGCTAAATGATAATTAATTAAAAAATGTTAGCAAAAAGCTAACATAAACCAATTACAACGAAATAGTTAAAATATGGTTTGAATATCACGATAAGCGACTAATATTTACCTTTTTATTCCCATAAAATAACAAATGATAAGAATAATTAATCAAACTATCTCGTAAGGTATTCCGTATAATTCTTTGATCACTAAAAAGAGTATAATTTCAAATATTTCAAGCCACTACATTTTGCAAACACCAATATATGCTCCTCGTTTCATGTTAGATAAATGAAAATAATTTAAGTAAGGGGGTGTTTGGATAGGGAAAAAATAGGCTATGTATTGCTTATTGCTTAATCCCATATCAATAAATAAATTAAAGTGTTTGGATAGGAGTCTTTAAAAATCAGCTTATTGAGGTGTGAATAAACCAAATAAGTTGATTTTAATAAGCAAGGAAGAAATGCTTATTGCTTATTAATTTTTTTACTCATATAAGCTGTTTTGTTTGCCAAACACTTAAAATGTTCATTGCTTATTGCTTATTCCTACTGTAATAAGTTAATCCAAACATATTTAAAAAATATATATATTTATTCCCACTGCAATAGGTAAATAAGCAATAAGCTAATAAGTTAAAAACTATTTATCCAAACGCCCCCTAAATAATAAAATTTCATGTTAGATAAATAAGTTAAAAACTATTTATCCAATCACTCCCTAAATAATAACATTTGTGTTAGATAAATGAATAGAACCTAACCAATAAAAAATATTTACTTTCCGAAAGAAGCTAAATTCACAAGGAATCAATAATATTTTATTTAATTTTTTTAGTTAATTAGAAAAATAAGCCTTTCACAATCATTTGCTAAAACAAGCAAACAAATAAAAGTCTGCGTGTACAACAAAAATATGTTACCCAACCCGCAACACAACCAATCGCGAAACGATACAAACAACATTTTCTTATTAATATAAAACTATATATCTCATACACTAACATACTTTTTTTTTAAAGTAATCATTGTATAGTTTTGTATCACAATAACGAGATAGATCAAGTAATATATTATTCATGATTTAAAATGTTTTTAATATATAACAAAATAGCTATTAGCTAATTAGTGGGTTTTCTTTTGACAATGCCATTGTCTTCGACATGCTTATGTCCTTCACCAGGACTTGGACCCGAGCGTGCAACCACAACTAGGCTTCTACGGAGGCCTCTTGCTCTTGGCGCGGGACTTGAAGTCTCTGAGAGTACTTGAACATTGAGGTCATCTGTGTCTTCTGTTCTTGAATCAATGAGTCGACAACCTTTAATTGTTGAGAATGTTGCATTAATTATGAAGAGGATGAAAAGGAGAAAGAGGTAATATTGATGTTGTCTCGACATATTGTGATGAGGGAAAGTTGAAAGCAGCAATGGGGAAGGGTTTATTGATGGATTTTGTCATGAGTTGAGCATGTATATATAGGAGCCAAAGGGTGGAAGGGGGTGTTTGATCTGGACAAGCATATAATTGTTGAACAATTAATATTATTTAGCTCAATGTCTTTTTATAAAAACAAGTAAACAACCATGGGAATTAATGCATTTTTCTTTCAACCTGTAATGTTTTTATTATTTATTATTATTTTTTTAGAGCTTTTTTTTTTTTTATCTAATATATGATTGATTGTTAAAAAAAAAATAATGTAAAAACCTATTAAACAAAACCATGTACAGAACCAGTTATTATATTTGATTATATGTTAATATATAATACAATTAATTTGTATGCTAAAAGATTTTGAATATCTTATACAAATGATTTCGTATGTTTATGTTACAACACCTTAGAATTTCCAAAGTCATGTGAGATGTGACTGTGTGAGGGCCGCCATCTCTTTGGTCATATTGTTTGGTATAATCCAACATTGTACGTTCCTTAGAAACGTCAATTGCATGAAATTATTAACTTCTTTCTAAATCCTAATATATTTTTAAAAATTTTAAACGTCAATAGCATGAAAAGATTAATTTCTTTCTAAATCCCAATATATTATAAAAACTTTTTATTGAGAATATAGACAAAATTGCAAAAATAGTCTCGTGGTATTCATTTTTTTGGGTTTTTAGTCCAAACCACGATTTTTTGGATTGGTGGTCCTTTTGAGGTAGTTTCGTTGCGTTTTTGGTTCCTCAGTAAACTGAAATGACTGTAATGCCCTTGGGGTATTTATTTTTTATTTTTCTTTCATTCTTTTAAAATCTAATTGTTTTCTATTTATTTTAATAATTAAAAAAGTAGGGTCACCTCTCTCTCTCTCTCTCTCTCTCTCTCTCTCTCTCTCATCCTACACTGATGAACCCAAATCTGATGAGGTAGTGTCGAAATCTGATTAAGGAAAAAGCCATGATTCAAAAGACACAAAGATGAACTATTATTCAACATACATACATTGATCACACATACATTGATGAACCCTGGAAAAAAAAATCCTAAGTTCTCAGATCCAAAAAACATATTCATCGCACAACACATCGTTCAACAAACTACACACATCGATTCAACTTGTTATGAGGTTTCACAGACTGGTGAACTTGATTCAACACACACACACACACATACATGTTGATGAAACCAAATATCAAACACCGGACCGACCTGTTGCACCTACGATCAGACACATCACACCATTCTTTCACCTTCATCTCCCAACAGTTCCCCACCCCTGTACAAACCACTTTTAGAATTGATTTTTCTAGATACAAAAAGGGGAAACATCACAGGTCTGGCCTAAAATCAAAATAAAACCTGTTGTAGAGCCGGTGAGTTCCCCATCCACATTGGTTAGTCTCTGGTCAAAGAAGCACAATGCTCTAACACCTACACCCGTAATGGCGTCATCACGTGCTCCCACCGAATGTCCTGGGTCGAGCATCGATTCCCCTTCTCTGTTCAAGTTCTAAAAAACGTAACAAAAAACTTCTCCAGGTTGCAGTGGATTTGGGGTTTATTTACAAGAGTCAAGAACACGGACCGGGTTGCGGGAGCTATATTGATGAATTCCAAGCAAAAATAGTTATGCTTTCCAAAGTTTGTCATTGGTGTTTAATGGAGAGAAATCGGTGAGTTGATGTGAGGATTTAGGGAAAAGAAGGGAAGGAGCAAGCCTATTGGCGGAGATGAGAGGGAAAATGGGTTAGGGCAAAGAAGGGAAGGAGCAGGCGGCGATGGTGTGGGAGGAGGACGTAGACGACAGTCGTGTGGTGAGGGGGGGGGGGGGGGGGGAAGGAAGAATCATCAATGATGATGGGTTATTCAAGGGTGGAGATCATCAAAAACATTGCGTCTTCAGTAGTTTATTTGAGAGGGTCGATTAGAACAAAGAAGGAGAGAGAGAGAGAGAGAGAGAGAGATGTGAGTCCAAATTAATTAATTAATTAATTTCTTTTTCATTTAAATTAGGTAAAAAACATAAAACAATATATTAGAAGGACATTTTAGTCATTTCAATTTTACGAGGGACCAAATTTACGTATAAACATGGTCAAAAGGACCATCAATCCAAAAAAATCGAGGTTTGGACTAAAACCCCAAAAAATTGCATTCTACAGGGACCATTTTTGCAATTTTGTTGAGAATATATATATTTTTAAATGTTTAGAAGTTCGTGAACTTTGTTATTAATATTAAATTGCCATAGAAACAACTTTATTTAAAAGAAGAAGAACTATAAAAACAAGGTTTAACAATATTTTTAGGAAAAAAAAAGCATTTTATATGTTTTTAAGTTGTTAACAAACTAATTTTTTCTAAAGTTAACCAATTCATGGTTTGGGTTCAACAAATTATTTTTTCTTATTTAACTTTATGCTTTTAGCTTAAATTATAATTTTTGCTGCGAATTTAGACTAAATATTTATTTTAATACGAATTTGTCTTAGATTTAGTTTAATATACAATTTTATTTTTCTATTATTTTTTAAGAAATTTTAGACTTTTAAAACCTTTTTTTAATTTTTTTTTTAAAAAATATTTTACATCTTTTTATAAAGATATTTACTATTTTTCATACTTATTTACAAAATTATTGTAAATTTATTTATTTTTTTATTACAAAGTTTTAAACTTGAGATATAGATTTCTAATTTTTTTAAATTCTTCCATATAGGTTCAATAAAACTGCTTTTAGATAAAAGTATTTTTTTGAGAATTTTATAAAACGAAAACTACAACTTATTTTATACATTTTAGATAAAATGTTATAAAATTTTTAAATATTTTTTTACATTTTATAAGACTTATCTTTAAAAAATGTATTTTTAAATGTTATAAAAATATAAAAAAGGATGTCAAAATCTATGAAAAATTTTAAAAATATTTAGAAGGGATAATGACTTGGGAGGGTAATTAGGTTTCTTGTTTGTCCGCATTAGGTCACTTAGGTTTTTTTTGTGCGTATTAGACCATTATGGTCGTAATTACCGTTTACATTTAACCTTTTTTACCGTTTGCTTCTTGTTTAGCTTAGTTGGCAGCTTACGTGTCCGGTGGCATGCCTATAACAACCCCATCGAGTCCACCTCAAACAATGTCCTATTTTTCTTATGCCCTAAATTGAAGAGTTGAAGAAGAACAGAAGAAGATGTCGCAAGCCTCCATCGCCTCCACCTCAAACAACCGAATCATGTGCTACTGTGGGCTCCCGAGTCGGATTCGAGTCTCCACGACACCACAGAATCCGGGGAAAAGGTTCAGAACATGCCCTAATTCGTTGGTAATGGCCAATTTTGAAGATTGAAGCTTTTCTCTCTTTAAATCTCTGTTATAAGTGTGTAAGTTATGGCATTTATGCTAAAGTTTTGTTCTTTTTCATTTTTTTTATAGAGAGCAGGGAGAAAGTGTGGATTTTGGGAATGGGTTGTTGAAGATCCGTACACAGAGGAGCTTTTGGGTCTTAGTCATGAGCTGAATGAAATGAAGAAGATGATGAAATGGCATAAAGTAGCTTTGATTGTCTTGTTTCTATTGTACTTTGTTAAATTATATTGAATGGAATTATGATGCAGTTGACATCTTTTGAATATAAAGGGTACCCATTATTTTGTTATTCTGATTGTAAGGGTACCTATAATGTAATGAAATCATATGTCTGAATGCAAATGAAGCTTTTGGTAATGAAAATTTTAATTGTAATGTATTGAAATCTAAATGCTATTATAGTGAACAACCAATCTCAGTGTAATGCAAAAGCAGTAATTATAATGAACAACCAAGAATCAGTTAAAAGTTTTAAAGGAGAAAATATATTAAAGGAAGAAGCAGTAATTGAAGGCAAAGTACATCTGTAAAGCGCATGATTCAACAATCAAGAATCAATTTAAAGATTTAAAGCAAAAAATATATTAAAGGGTAATATTGTCATAGCTACAAACACCCTTAAAAAGGTGTCCCATTAAGCATCAAAATAGCATCAAAAGCTGGATAGTTTTGTCCCTTAGTCTAGTACAACATTACATTTAATATCAAAAGATTCGACCAACACATGCTTACCTAACATTTACACCCCACATGCATACATAACAAAAAAAAGAGTTCAACATCAAACCTACAATCAACCAAAATCTACAGGTTTGTTTGAACTACAACCACTACCATCCTTGGGCACCACTTTTTTCCTCAGGCATTGTTTGATGATTCTTTCTGAAGCTTTCCTCTTTCTCAATTGAACTTCACTTTGAACTGGTCTTGCAGAAGTGGATCTTGGAGTTACAGGAGTGGATCTTGGTCTTGGAGTTGCAGAAGTGGATCTTGGTCTTGGAGTTGCCGGAGTGGATCTTGGAGCTGCAGAAGTGGATCCTGGTGTTGGACTTGGAGCTGCAGAAGTGGATCCTGGTGTTGCACTTGGAGCTGGAGTGGAAGATCCAGGAACCGGATCACCTGTTGTTGGAATTCTTTTTGTTGGGCACCCATTTTTTTTTATGCCCACTAACATAGCATATTGAACACCTTTGCACCTGCTTTACTCTTGATACTGTGTGTCTGCTTGATATCTCCCTTTCTGCTGCACTTTTCCTCCTCTTAGTAGATGGCCTACCAGGTAGCCTTCTACTTTTTGGGGGTAAAGGTTTGGTGTACTCACTTTGTGTCCATAAAGAGCTATCATTCAAAGGATGAATAATGTATGCATAGCAGGTGAGATAAGTTGCCTTACTGTAACAGTTAGCTACATAATCCTCTGAGTTTAAGTTCATGGATGAAATTGCAGCCACTCGATGTACACAGGGTATTCCAGTCAACTGCCATCTCCTGCATCCACAAGTCCTTCTGATCAGGTCAACTGCATACCTGTCATTACATAATACCACCTCAAATTGTTGATACCCACAAGGGTACACAGCCCAGAATCTGTACATAAACATAAAACAGGTAAGAACACATAAACACATGTATAAATATTAACAAGTAAATACAAACATTCTTACCTTTGTTTCTCCTTCAAATCTCCTATTTTCTTCCTAATGCTTGGGCATATAGTTAAATCCCAAGCCTCTCCTTTACTCCTATGATGGTATAACCTCTGCATCACATAAACCCTTATATCCTCCAACATTGCTATTATTGGTTTATGTCTAGCCTGAACTATTTCAGCATTAAAACTCTCTGAAATTCCATTTTCCACAGCATCACAAAATACTCCTTCTACTTGAAAAGCCCTGCAATAACATTTAGGGTCCCTCTCCATGAGATAATCAAATGCCCCCTGTCTAATTCTTGATCTCTTGCATAGCAGCTTCATGTCTCTGTTTTGTAGTAGCCTTCACAGCTCTCCAAAATGGATTGATAAAATGCTCACCTTTGAACCTTGTGTTAAAGTTGGTTAGTATGTGCCTAGCACATAATCTATGCTCAACATGAGGAACCCTTTCTTTGATAGCTTCAATTAAACCCTGTACAATTTACAATATTAATTAATAATTAAACTATAAAGTTAAGAGTAAACATGAGTGGTACCTTGTGTCCATCTGATATAAGAGTAAGCCCATTTCCACTGCCTCTGTCAATATCATCCATGAGTAGATCAAGAAACCATTTCCAAGTGTCTTTGTTCTCAACAGTCACAACAGCCCAAGCTAGTGGGAACATGCTGTTATTGGCATCCCTACCCACAGCAGCTAAGAGTTCACCCTTGCAAATTCCTTTGAGAAAGCACCCATCAATCCCAATGATTTGTCTACACCCTTCTACCCAACCATCTCTTACACCTTTAAAGCATACATACAACCGTTCGAAAATTAGACTTCCATCAAGGGTATGGTCAACATGCATACTCACAGTTGATCCTGGATTAGCTCTTTTGATTTCTATGCCATAGTCCCACAACCTACTATAATGCTCTTTTAGAGTGCCTTCTATCTCAGACAATGCAAACTTTTTTGCATTTCTACATTGTCCAATGCTAACTATGATGTTGTATGTGCTTGAGATTTGAGCTTTCATCTTCCTCAAACTAAGCCTGGGGTTTTCTAGAAGTACATTGAAATATTGTTTCCCTATCCACTTGTAATTCACTAAGCCTATTTTAAAAACTCTACCACAATTGTGACTTGATTTAAGTGACTTAATCTGAAAAGTCCTTTCCTCTTGCATCCAAGAATCCCACAACCGAAAAGGACATGAAGGTTCTTTGTCTTTGCAACACTTCACTAGAAGTCTGTTTTTATCATTCTTTTCATACCACAAATCATAACCATGCTTAACAGCATAGTTGGTAAGACATTGTTTAAGTTCAGTAGGATTGGTGAATTTCATACCTAACACAGGAGCCATTTCATCCTATTGTTGCTCAGAATTGTGCACAGGGTATACAAGTGGTAGTTGCTCAACATTAGAATCTTCTTCCTCTTCAACATTTGGACAAAGTTTGTTCAAAAACCTGTCTTTATTCTGAATAGTTGTTGTTGCCCTTTTCATTGAAAAATCCTCATCATCCACCTCGTGTTCCCAGCAGTCTTTATCTATTAACATTGAATCAACATCTTCATCTGCTTTGGAGTTGGTATCATCTTCAATTCCAGGCTCTTCCATTTCAATCCAGTCGAATAGGGGTTCATGCATATGGTCCACATACAGATTTACTTTCTTTTTCTCATGGAGACACTCATGAAATTCGTGGTAATCACATTCGTTATGCAATGCGGCCAATCCTTGACACAATGTTTGCCCATCTGGACAATAGTATACATCTTTACATATTCTTCTAGTAATCACGTTGGGGTGCGCAATGAATTCAGCATACCCCATCTCCCTGAAATCGGCGTACATTATCTCCTTTTTATCTGGATCAAAATAGATTAGTGGTTTCTTGATGAACATCCCATTGTACCAGACTTCAACGACCGGTGTATCAGTTTCAGCCATTTGATTGTGGATTGATCGAAGTAAGAACAATGGGTGGGGACGATTGAGTGAGAGTGAAGAGAAAGTGATTGGGATTCGTCTTGCCCTAATTTAAGGAGACCTAATATACATTAAATGCCACCTAATTATCCACGTAATGGCCTAATAACCACGTAACACCCGTATTCACTTTGTAACCGGTTAAACAAGAAGCAAACGGTAAAAAGGATTAAATGTAAACGGTAATTACGACCATAATGGTCTAATACGCACAAAAAAAAACCTAAGTGACCTAATGCGGACAAACAAGAAACCTAATTACCCTCCCAAGTCATTATCCCTATTTAGAAAAGTTGAATGAAAGTTATTAATAGTGTACGGTGTTGACGCATACACGTAAATAGACCGACTTAACATGGAACCCTCCAATCCGGATGGCAACATCAATCGTATCGGATTATCCAAACCAATTGGTATTACATCTATCCAAAGATGCATCTATTCAAAGACCAACCCCATTAGACATATCCCAATAAAATATACTTTAATAATACTAAATCAATATCCCGAAAATTCAGGAAAAGCTTTATTATACTATGTGTAACATCTTAAAACTATGATAAAAAAATTTCATTTTAAAATAAATAGTTTCAATCATCAAATTTTTCCAAAGCATTCACAATGAACAATATCAATATTATTAGACTAATAATAACCAAAAAGTACGGAAATCATGAGGGGAAGATTTTGTGTCATCGCGTGGGACCCTTCCCTTTCGAATCGGAAGTACCTAAGACCAATAACATAAACCGTAAGCACAAACTTTAGTGAGTTCCCTAAAAGTACCACATACGAACATACAATTGGGCCTAGCCCTCTGGTATATTTCAACCAAATAAAAAATTTTGGGGCCCATCCTAGGGTATAATTCAACCTAATAAACAAATACGGCCACCGCCCAGGGGCCTTGCCCTAGGTATATTTCAACCCGAACATGCCATAGTGGGCCTTGCCATGTGGTGCATTTCAACCTAATAATATGATAGTGGGCCCCGCCATGGGGTGTATTTCAACCCAATCGTACAATAGTGGGCCCTGTCCTGGCGAGTATTTCAACCCGATCACACAAACAAATATATATCACATAACAACTAGCATTTTATATAATTGAATAATGGCCCGACATTGGTGCCATCGACCCATGTATATAGTGAGGAGACTCACCTGATAGATATACAAAATAGCTATAACAACACACTGCTTCGAAAGCCAACTCTACCGGTCACCTTTACAATTAACAGTAACCAACAGTTATACTACAACCCAAAATACCCAAAATACCCCTAAGTCAAACTTAGTTAAATCTTGGTTAAAATCAAAAGTTAACTCAGCTAGTCGCCACGTTGTGGCCTCCTTGGCCATGTTGTTGTCGTAAACTGACAAATATGATGGGTCTTGACCAAATCACCACGAATTGGCGACCTCAAGTCCTCAACCACGTCGTAGTGATGCGTCCGGACAACTTAAACCATTAAGTGATTTTATTCAACTACCAAAACTCCAAGGCTCAAATCTAGTCCTTCCCATTGTTTTAATGGGTAAAGTTTCCAACTTTATCCCACAAAACCTTCCAAAAGCCAAAGTCCCAAACCCAACCACTAATGGTAACTTAGTGCATCATGATTCTCATTAAGCACCAAATCCTTAGAGTTTCACCTCTACATTTTCCAGAAAGCTTTCACACTCTAAAATCGCCTTAAAAATCGTGGATTTATGGACTTGCATGTCGAATGCATCCCTAATCCATTTTAGGTCAAAAATAGGGTTTAATGACTAAAATCCCATGCATGACATCAAAACTTGATTATAATTTAGATTCAAGATACTAAATGCTCAATCTGACTTGGAGATTCATAAAGTTGCAAACTTTATGAGATCTCATCACTTAAGTCCATCAAAATCATGGAAAAAGGGGATAACAACAAGAGATTTAGCAGCATGGAAAGAAAAGGTTGAGTCTTTGGCACTCACCAAGGTCCAAGAGATAATATTAGCCGAAGAAATGATGATTGCCAAGTAATCACCTCACGAAGAGCATCCATCTCCTTCAAAAATTACCAAAAAGCACCAAGTATGAGCTCACAACTTCAGTGGAGGCTAGGGTTAGGGTTTTTGAGGTTGGGAGGAAGATGGAGGCTGAAGCCCAAGCCTTAATGTTCCTTATATGAGGTCCAAAACCTAAAATTTGGGTTTTCACTTAAAACACCTGCCACGTTGTGTTGCCCCATGACCATATCGAGGCAGGTTGTTAAAATACCACAAATCCAAAGTGTTCCCCCACGTCGTAGTGACACTCCACCACAAAGTGGTCTCCTAATTAGAATGCAAAACATACAAAAATCAATTTATACATGGACTGGATGTTATAATTCTCCATTAATTGAACTAAACTTCATCCTTAAAGTCCGATGTTGCAAATAACTCTGGTTAATGTACACACATCTTTGTAACGCCCTATTTCGAATAGTTTCACATTACGGGGTAGTGATCAAGGAGTGGGTATTAGTAGACTTAGAATCCTTGAAGAATTGAGTGTGGGCTCATTTTCAGGTGGACGATGTAGTTTGGATGATCCAGAAATGCCACCAAGGCCAAAGGCATTCCACATGATCCTTGATGAAGCAGAAAACAACGCAAAGAATCAAGGATGAGGAATTCATGCCCGAAGATCGAGTTATGAAGTAGCCAAGGGGATAGAATCATATGATGTAGCCTATTAGAGGCATAGTCTAGGGTGAACTTGAACACCTATGTAATAGTTTCAAGAAAAAATAAAACCTTCGTTTTGTTATCTGGTGTGTTAAACTGTTATGTGATTTTCATGCATGGTGACTTGGATAAACTACGAGACAATACTTAGGACGAGTATGAGTAGGTGTGAATGGTAGTAGAGGCCTATACTACCGTAAGCATAGTACTCACACTTGGATCAAGGAAAGTCACAAGGTTACCAAGAAGATAGTAATTGATTTCATTTTATTCAAGTATGTCATTACCATTGTTTTGGTAATGACTAAGAAGATTGTTGTTATTCCGACCATAGTGGTCATATCAAATTGAGTCTGACTACGACGAGTATGTTACATGGTTCCAAGAACCAAGTTCGATGTAGCACCATACTTAAGCTGGAAGAATTAATCAAAGCGATTAGTAGGGATATCGCAACGGTTGCTTGTAACTAGAAATGCTACCCTTAAGATGAGATTAGAACATGAAGGAAAATAGTCTGTTCTGGAAGACTCTAAGAGACCTGAGTCTAAGGATTGCAACATATGATGATAGTTCATTAGAATATGACACATCATTCCATTGTAGTAATAAAAGAACTTATCTTAAGTTCGTATCCAGTGAGGATTGAGATTGTAACTTGAAGGTCATAATTTGGAGTCTAACGTAAGATAGGGAGCAAGTGCAAGATCGAGCACCGCCTGCAGTCAAGGGGTCCAATAGTTAGATACTCACTTGAAGAAACAAGGAAGTTAAGATTATCACCTAGGATGAAGAGATAACATATGGAATCATTATACTTCCTTGTTTCATTGATGATTCTGGGACGTAATCATCCTAAGGGGGAGATAATTGTAACGCCCTTAGATCTGGGTTAGTCAATTTAGACACAATAAGTATCAAAAATGAGTTTTTGATGGAAGATTATTTAGAAGGATTAATCCTAACCAAGTTGTAGTATACGTTACAAGGGTTCAGTACATATAAAGAACGTTGAAATCCGAGTTATAACGAAGAAGTTATAACCCGTCGAAGTTTTTCGGGAAAACCGGCATGGTACTGGGAGACGTAAATACTGAATTTACAATAGATGACTTTTTACCCTTATTAATCTAAACAAAAGTCGTAGAATATGTTAAACTGAGAGCATCCATAAAAAGAACGCT
The DNA here is from genome assembly GCF_052625555.1 of Lactuca saligna. Lineage (NCBI taxonomy): Eukaryota > Viridiplantae > Streptophyta > Magnoliopsida > Asterales > Asteraceae > Lactuca > Lactuca saligna. The sequence continues at coordinate 179,989,810 of NC_136425.1, forward strand.
CAAATCTGACTTCATATGAGGAAATTATGAATTTTCTAACATTTGGCATAGTAATGCACGACCCGAAACTCGAATTTTAGTTCAAGCGGTTTTTGGGCTACACGACCTAAATGAGAGTTGAAGATATCATTAATAGGAACTCAACGGTAATATTACAGATGAAAACGGAGTCCGTATGTAGAAGTTATGAATTTTACGCGGACATTTAACAGTATAATCTCATGCTACTAATTTAAGATCGGTCAAGAATTAGCCGATAGAGTCTAAATGAAAGTTTTAGATCTTGTTTTTACCTACACATGGATATAAAGAATGTCGATAGTAAAGCTCGTATGTTAAAGATATGGACGAAACTTGGTCCCTACAGTTTGAGTATGATAAATTCGATACAGTTTTGTAAATCTGAGATAGAATGAGAATTAGCTGACGACGTTTAAATGAAAGTTGTAGTACTCATAAATAGCAACGCGTGGATATAAAGAACGTCAAAAATGGAGTTCTTATGAACGAGTTACAAATTATAATAGAATATTTATGTATTAAAATAAAGTGTAAATCATATATACGTTACGTATAATACGTACACACACACACACACACATATATATATATATACAAATGTATATATCATTAGAAAGGTATCGACGATGCGGTTATTATAAAACTAGTGTTGAGTACTTTCGACATTAGTTTAGTACAAATATCGTTAAATCTATTTAAAATTGTATTATGAATGAGTGTTTAGTCGTTTATATAACTATAAGGTCATTAAGTAATTATGGAGGGTTGTTTTTGTAAATTCAATTACTATAAATAATTGGCTTGGGCTCTCATATTTCTTGCATCATTCTCTTGATTCAATAGTCTTTCTCTTCCTATCCCCCGAGCATTTTGATTACTCATTATTTGACTTCTCTTTCTGTAGTTTTAGTATGGTAAGGTGAGCGCTGAAGCGCTGCACGAATCTTTCTTAGAAAGATTCAGCGACGAAATGGTTCCCCTTCAGAGCCCGACTCCTAGCTAAAACCCCCTTGTAAGTAAGTTATGCTTACCCTATTTTAATATAGCTTATATTTAAAATTAGTATTGTTATTACGAACTTATAATAAATATTTGTGCTATTATTATATAAGTGTCGTTATTATATCTTTTTAACTACTCGCGGTATGGAGAATTTGGTTTAAAGGGCCGCATAGGGTTGTTAGATTTCAGAAGTGCTATATGCAAAAATGGTCATGCCCTCCAGTGTTTTATGTCTGGCCCCTCTCTGTACATAGTGGTTGGAAAGTATTGTTTAAACATATAATAATAATAATAATAATAATAATAATAATAATAATAATAATAATAAGACTACTAATTAGTCACGGTAAATATTAGACTAAAATCTAGTGGTACTAATACTAGGTTTCGTCGAAGGAAATTATTTTAAAGTAAACGAAGCGTTGTCCGAGTACCGAGTCACCATCTTATCAAGTGAGTGCATGGTTCCTTTCATCTTACACATAAATATGAAGTATTTTATATAAACTACGTGCTTTGTGTGCATATTATCTGTATAATTGCTATCTATGCTGGATGAACGATTTTATACAAGTTTTATATGATTTAAACTGTATATGTATTTATATCTACATAATAAGGTGGGTAAAACATGGGTATGTGAAATATGAGTTGGATGATCAGTTGAGAGGTGGGCGATGTGAGAAACCTTGTTCCCAAATGCTGGCCCCGTCATCTAGCAGAGTATGGATGACAACCACAAACTATTCTAGACAGTCCAGTGGAACACTAGCAGGCTCGCAACCTGTAGGTGTTGTGAAGGATGTGTTTACCCGGTGTACTCTAAACCTTGGCGCTCATGCAAACTTGATGCCTAAACCCTGGTGACTATGCATACTTAGTGCCTAAACCTTACCGATCATGCATACTTGATGCCTAAACCCTGGTGACCATGCAGACTTGGTGCCTAAACCCAGGCGACTATGCAGACTTAGTGCCTGTTGTTTAAACCATGGTAAAGATGGACTTCGTGCTGATTCCTTAGGATGATCCTTAGGAATAAATGAACGAGGAATAGCTAATTCTTAGGGTAGATCCTTAAGAGTAAAGAAGATAATGGGGATGAGTAATTGGGTTGACTGTTTGATGATTAAAAGTAATAATTATATTATTGTGGGTTAAAAACCATGTGTACTCACCAGGGTTCCCAACCTGACCCACTTAGTTTATTTATATCACAGGTGTTGATATGAAGTCACCTTACACTGAGAGATTAAGGATATGTAAATCATTAGTGATAATGAATGTAAGTTTTGTTTATGCTTACGTTTCTGTATTGACGATGACATCCCAAATGTTTTAAAATGAATAAAAATACTTTTCTTCGGAAATGCTTTGATAATGTATTTATCATGTTTTACTGGGAACAAATTCCACAACATTTTTATTAAAATAGGTACTCTAATTTTTATAAAACATAAATAAAATCGGTCTTTTCTGGCCGTGAAAATGGGGATGTCACAGTATGTGTATGTTTATGTGTGTGTATGTATGTATGCATGTATGTATGTATGTATGTATGTATGTAGGTATATATGTATGTGTGTATGTGTGTATATGTATTTGTATATTTGTATTTCAATGTGTATGTGTATGTATATGTTTATGTGTGGATGTGTATGTGTTTATGTGTATATGTTGATGTATGTATGTGTGTATGTGTACATATTTAGAAGAAACAAAGTAGCTTGTTAGTGAAAGTGTAAGCATTACAAAGTTAAACAATGAAACGAGTAATGGACCCTGACGGTGACACACATATATGAACGAGACTAATTGCTACAAGTTGGTGAAAGTATAGATAATAAAGTATAATATATGTGTGAAAAAACAAAGCGGAAAAGAACGACGTTTGGTGCTTGAAAATACAAAAATAAGAAAAATTCATAGCTAATCCGTAGGTAATTACCTATGGATTGGTGACGTAAATCTGACGGAAAGCATTTTCCGTAGCTATTCCGTAGGTAAGGGTACGCTGGGCGTACTAGGCGTGACCTAATACACTAGGCCTACTAATGTATGGAGAAAACCATAATATTTTGGGTTTAGGGACTATATACACACCCTTATGGATAATTTCCTCTGATTATCCTCAGCCTCCATAGCCTACATTCGTCCTCCCCAAACCCTAGCTCTTCTTTGTGGGTGTAAGCTTGATTGGTGTGTGTTTTGGAGTGTTTCAAGAGAAGAACATTGCATCCAAGTGTTAGAGAAGAGGATCAAGTTCATAGATCTGAAGTTAGTTTATGCTCAAGAAGCTCCTAAAGGTATAAAGTTCTATACTTTATGCATATACTCTTCTATCTAATCATGTTACTTTATTATAAGCATCTCTTGTCCCAAAATCCATAAAGTGGTGTATTTTGTGTTATGGATGTAAAGAGATATCCTTCCAGGCTCTTAAAGGGACTTTGAGTGATAAAAATCAGGTCCCATTAGCTGTAAGTGTCCCATGCAAGATAAATAAGGTCTTAATGGATTAAGACCAAGCATTTCGAACTTTATGGACGTCCAAAGTGATAAAGGTCATGACTTTATGTACCCTGGGCATGTTAGGCCTCTGGATCTGAGACTAGGACTTAAGTGCATAAGTCATTAAGCACTTAATAAGGTTTTGTCAAGAGATGGAATACGCCCAACGTAAATTCGGTACGCCCAACGTAATGGTTCAACTACCCGGATGATGGTCAAACTCTAGTCGAGTATGCCCTGTGTACAACCTCTGTTGGGCCATTAACATTTGGCCTTCAGGTTTTGGGTTGTTTTATGGACGAAAGGGGTTTGGGCCTTTGGTGGGCTTCATAAATAAGATGTTATGGGTCATTTAGTGGTAGTGGATCATGGGTTTAGGCCCAATAAGCAGATTAGGCCCAATTTATTAAATTGGGCCAATAGTGGGCTTAAGTGTTGGGCCTTCAAGATAAGGACTTGGTGTGGGACTTTGACCCATTAAAAAGAATGGTTTAATGAATTCTAAATACACTTGGTCAAGGAGGGGGTAATGGTGGGTATTAACCTAGTATTTATTTTTATGTGATAGTTCGGGATTCCTGGTGAGATCGTAGTAAGAGACTTGCAGTATTTCAACACTATTTGCGAGGTGAGTTAGCCTCACTGTAACACCCTATTTTGGATTATTTTGTGATTTAAGGCCCGTGGGCCTTAATCCGAGTATGAGAAGGTTTTGAGGCGTTGAAATAGAAAGGTTATTCTCTTTTTGGAATGTGGGTGAGGTAGGTTGTGTGATAAAAGAGTCGGTTTGTGCTTTAGAGCCCGAATGTATTGTTAAAGCGTTGGTTCGGGATTTTCATGAATTTCGGATCTGAGTTCGAGTGGGATTCAGGAGGAATAAAGTTGATAAAAATGTAGGGTTTCTCGTTAGCTTTCCGTGGATATAAGGATTGTTGGAAACGGACTTATAACGAAGAAGTTATGGCCTTCAGAAGTTTTATGGTTTCAGGCTTAGCCAAGTACGCTGGGCGTAATTTAAGAGTACGCTAGGCGTACTAACCAGGGAGGGTCACGAATGTTCTTCAGAGTACGTTGGGCGTACCATATGAACGCTGGGCGTACGCCAAACAGACCTGACCGCTATTTTAGGGTCTTGGACGCTATTTAAGGTCCTTAACTCATAACCTAACCCTAATACCTTCAGCCTCCGTCCCTCTAAACCCTATAAATCGACCCTAAGCCTCCATTTGAGTGATTCTTGAGCATTTTGGTGATTTAGTGAGCTTTTGGTGCTTATTATGGAAGAAGGAGTTTCTTGAGGAAGCATTGCTTGGCTTGGAGCTTGTGGATCCAAGCTCTAATCATGTTGATCTAGCTCCAGAAAGCATAAAGTTTGAATCTTGGTGGTTTTCTCATTTGGATCTAGTGGGGTGATGACTTGTTGTGTTTGGCTTTTGAAGAAGAAGGAGCTTTGAAAGAGAATGGCTTGAGCACCTAGCTTTTGGATCTGTGTTCTTCTCTTGTTGGTGCATCCTCCAAAGGTATCAAGTTTTGAACTTGCTTATTATTGTGCTAGTTTTTGTTTGTGGTCCATTTTAGGGTTTTTGGTCCCAAATCTTGAAGATTTATGAGTGGTTAAGCTCCACAACCTAATACATGTCCCTTTAAGTGTTTTTAGTGGAAAGGATTCATAAAAACGAGTCTTTGGATGTTAGAATCAAACCATGCATGAGATATGAGAATTTTTTAGTAGTAATGAGTGAGAGTTTTTGTGTTTGAGACTTGATCAACCATGCAAAGGCTTAAAGTCACGACCTTTATTGAGTATGAGCCCTTATGGAATCCAGATCTAAGAGTATAGCTATGGTCTTAACTGATTAAGACCAAAAGAGTTGAAAAAGTAAATATGGGCGTACGCTGAGCGTAAATCTAGTACGCCCCGCGTACTAGGTTGGTGTCCCCGATCAGGATTCGTGTGCGATGGATTACGTTGAGCGTACCAAGGGAGGTATGCCCCGCGTAACCTCACTGTGGACTTTTTGGGCTAAGTCTTATATTGGGCCTTAAGTGTTGGGCCTGGAGTTTGGGCTTGTTGTGCTTGAGATTTGGACCAGAGGAATATGTATATGTGCCTTGGGCCCTTGAGTTGGGCTTGCCTCTTGGACTTAAGAGTTGGGCCTCGGTAGAGTCCATTTATTATTGGGCCTTGATGGGCCCAATGGGTTTTGGGGTTATTTATGGACTAGTTAGTGGACTACCTATAGACCTAGAGAATGAGGGTCGGGACTTAGATCCTAATTTGAGATCATGGTAGATATGGCTCTGAGGTAGAGGCTGGTGTGCAACGGCGACATTGTAGGAGCCGTTCATCATTCAAGGTGAGTCTTCTCACTATACATTCCCTAGAGTGGTATTTATGTGGACCGGAGGGTCTTATGTGCTATGTATGAGATTATGTGAATTTATGTGCTATGTGATATTTGTATGTTATATGATGGTATAGACCGGGCTGGAGGGTCCAACGATTCAAACCGAACCAGAGGGTCCAACGATTCTGACCGGGCCAGAGGGCCCAACGAGCTATAACCGGGCCAGAGGGTCCGACGAGCTACGGGACTGGAGGGTCCCGCAGAGACACATCGACCGGAAGGTCGTACTGTAGCCTCGAGTGGCGTATGTATTGTATGCGGTATTTTGGGGAACTCACTAAGCTTCGTGCTTACAGTGTTATGTGTTATGTGTTTCAGGTTTTTCTCAAGATCACGGGAAGGCACCAGCTTGATTGTACACACCAGTGAAAGAGTTATGTTTTCGAGGATCCTGGATTTGTAATCAAACAAACATGGAGTTGCGTTTGTAAATTAAATAAATGTGTTTTTTTTTTATAAATGTGCCATGAGAATTATATGATTTTAAATGAAAATTTTGTTTTGAAAATTTACGTTGTTACACTCACTATATCAACAGGGTCTAAGGCACCAAGTTCGGCCCTTTATGGATTGTATTCAGATTATTATTATGATATACCTACTGATTTACATCCTGGTAGTTAGGATTCTATTTTAGTGACATGTTAGGTCGATATCCTAGTGATAGGATCATTGTTATGCTTGTGATCTGTTATATCGGTTTGACTGTTATATGCATGCTATTGTTTGTATGTTATCCATGTGCACATGATTGTTTGTTTGGAGGTTGGGTTGAGGTGGTCTCGCTTCGTGCTGTAGGCCAACATACCCTGGGCGGTTCAGATAGGCTGTAGGCCCTGATGAGGCGGTCCAGTCATGCCGAAGGCCCGACGAGCGGTCCAGATAGACTGTAGACCCTGGGGAGGCGGTCCAGTCATGCTGAAGGCTCGGAAGCGGTCCAAATAGGCTGTAGGCCCTGAGGAGGCGGTCCAATCATGCTGAAGGTTCATTATACATGTTGTTTGTTATTATTTTGTTGTGTGATATATGTTGGTATTTTGTGAGTAACTCACTAAGCCTTCGAGCTTACATTTATTGATTTTTGTTTCAGGTAATTCAGGTGACCATGGCATGGCGAATGCGTGACGCACACATCCTAACATTTTATGATTTTAGATTTCTGGGAACTCTGATATGAAATCATTTAGAAATAATTTGTGAACTATGTTGATGTTTGAACAATTTTTGATTACTCGGATTGGTTTTGAAAAGTTTAAAAATTTAGTAAAATTTTGTGTTGTTACAAAATGCAATACGCAAGTGTTATAAAATTCCGATGTCGTTCATAGGTTCGAGTGCAAGTGTGATTATTTCTCTGTTTTTTTTTTCTACATCTCGATGCCCTCTATTAATTTTTGTCTCATTTTCTCTCTTAAAAATAGATGATTGTTTTGATGGAAAAAAATTTGGTTTATTCCCTTTTAATTTGTATTTACCAAACAAGAAAAAATATATCAATTCTTTTTCACTTTTATTTCATGTAACAATATTTTATTTCGTGCAACAATAGTATTTACCAAATACAATAGTTTTTATTTATGTAACAACAAAATAAGAGAAAGTAAACAATAAACGAAAATGAATCAGTTCTATTTCCCTCTGATAGAAAGGATTAGAGTAGGAGATTAGTACCTTATATTAAACAATCACTTTTGATTTAAACATTAAGCGAGAGTGAATCTCATCGTTTAAATCTACAAATTTCGATATTGATGTTCTATGCAGCCCAAAAATAAAAGTTTGTTTCTACAAATTTTACTATTGATGTTCTATATGTGCAGTCCAAAAATAAAAGATAGATCATTTCATTTTGTGACTCCTTTTGTGCGTTAAGTTTCCAAAATAAACTTAAAGTCAAACCGTTTATGACATATGGAATAAGTCAATCATTTGTTTGAAGACGCTCATATTAAATTTAGATTTACACATATGTAAGGAATAATAACTTGTTTATTTTTATTTAACTTTGTATGCATCTGATAGTTTTACCATGCAATCGTTTAATTACAATGCATAGAGCCATAGACGTTTGGTACGTAATTAATTTATAACGATGTACAATGCTTGCACCCTTATTAAGCTTTGTATTCAGCCCACAGTTGATCAACCGTCTTCCCTAGCAAGTCAACGAAATAACCATCGTTATAGCCATTCCTCATCTTCTTATTAAGTTCAGCCACGAACCCATCTCTAAGACCATTACAATAGTCTAGAAATCGAGCTGTCACATCGTACCCTTGGTCCCATCTGTCACCTTGTCCGGGCTGAACCCAGTGGCTAGGTGCATACCCGGCCTTCAGCCTTACGTAATCCGCAATCCCCTCTATCAATCCTCCTGGAGCTTCACCATTGCCATTCCATTGCCATACGTGTGTCATCTCGTGATAAAGTACTCCGGTAATCTCAGTCTTGACGTCACCGGAATACCCCTGGATGTAATTTGCGCTAACATGGATCTCATCGTTGGATGTGTATGCAACACCATCCATGTCGTCAATGAACACGCTTACACGAGCGATATTCTTTCTGTCAGCGTCTGTGTTTTGGTTGAACGTGGTCCATATGAAACTTGTGGCGGAGCGAAGAGTTTGAATGGTGTACTCCGCCCCTATGTCGTTATTGAACTTAACACCGCCGGAGGTGGCTGCTGCTGAGTTGGTGAGGGTATAGTCGACGGCTGTGGTATGTTGCATGGCTGCTAAGATTACAAGGGATGAGAGAAAGAAGGAGATATTGTTAGCCATTTTGTAGATATGGTTGGGTTGTTTACGGGGTTGGGGTTATATAGGTAATAGAGGTGGCAGGTGGTGAACCATGAGGCTTATGGTGGGACAGTGACCGAGTCTACACGGCGCAGCCTACAATAAAAATTTAATTGTGACCGACTTGGACCTATTCGTCTCCTCAATGTCTTTTTAATTATTTCTTTGATTTGTGTTGAATATTGAGGAACAAATGGGCGTTGACGGGTTCTCATCTTAATTATTATTTATTTGTAGTTACAAAATATGTTTTGATAATATGAAGGTAGATGTGTATTGATAGAATTATATTCCTTCTTGTTATCATATCATACAATGTATACAATCTTTGCCTTATCCTTAAAAAAAAAAAAACTAATTTACTCATAAATTAATAATAAAGATTTTCTAAGATATGCCTAAGGGCACATATAATAAATTTTAATATGTCTATTATTATTGCAATCAAGATTTCATATTAATTAACTTCTTAGTTCGTTTTTTTTTTTTTTTTTTTTCAAATTTTCATTTTTATCATTTCCGTATAGTTTTCCCACTAAATCGTATGAGTAGCACAGATCCATGTTAAATTTCCCTCCATTTCATGATTTATATATTAATATTTTTGGATTGCTTTTTTTTTTTTTTTTGGTGATGATACCGTCACTTTTATCAAATAACAGGAGGATTTACAAAGCATTTGGCAAGCATTACATATGAAATAACCTATTTTTTTGGACCTGAATGAGGTTCCTGTTGAAGAAACTTCGATAGATGCTCATAATGAAAAAACTGTTATCGAAGAAGTACAGAGTCAAAAAAACAACACAAGTTTTTATGAACCGTTCGTTGGTTAATGTTTTCTAAGTGAAGAAGAAGCTCTTGTTTTTTTATCAAAATTATGCGAGAAATAATGGGTTTTCGATTCGAAAAGGAAGATTCGTGAACACTAAAACGAGAGAAAAGAAAAGACGTGACTTTTTTTGTCACCCTGAAGGAAAGCTGAAGTTTAAAAAAGATTTCACAAAAAAAAAAAAAAAAAACCAAGGTTATACAAGATGTGAATGCAAGGCCCACATGCTTATAACATTGAGAAGAATTAATGAAATTTTCTGTGAAGAGTGGCAAGTCACCAAGTTTGTTTCAGAGCATAATCATATTGTGTTGTCTACTCAAGAGGTTCGATTTTTACCATCTTACCGTAATATTACATTAGAAAATGAAAAACGTATACTTTTATTAAAAGAAGGGGATTTGTCTGTTACACAAATTATGAGGGTGATGGAGCTTGAAATGAATGTGAAACATGGAGAACTTTATTTTCTTAAGGGGGTGTTTGGCTTAACTTTTTAAAACCCGTCCTTTTTGGAAAAGTTACAAAAAATCAGGATTTCCTGACTTTTCCAAAAAGTCTCTTTTCCTTGTATAAAATCTCCAAAAGCAGCTTTTAAAACTGATTTGCCAAATATCTTTTTGCTTTTTTTCTTTCCAAAAAGAACTTTTGTGATGTAAAAAGCTAAAACAAACACCCCCTAAGAAGGATGTCTATAACATTTTTACCAAAAATCATAAACTACACTCACAGATGATGCAAGAGAGTTTTTGGAGTATTGTAAAAGTGCTAAAAGTGAAAATCTTAATTTTCAATATGCATTTACACTAGATAGTGAAAATAGGTTAGAACATATTTTTTGGTGTGATGCTCATTGTTTTGAATTGTACCAAAAATACGGAGATGTTGTGGTATTTGAAAAAGTCACCGAAAAACGATATTGACCGATCAAGATCCTTGGATGAAACAAGCAATTGAAACGGAGATGCCTTATAATAAACATGCATTTTGCATATGACATATCACCACTAAGTTTAGTAGTTGGTTTACTTCGGTCTTAAAAGCTGAGTACTCAAGTTGGTGCACCGAATTTTACAACGTATATAAGTTAGACTCGGTTGAAGAATTTGAGCAACAATGGCCATTAGTCATTGCAAAATACAATCTCGAAAAGAATAAACATGTGATAGCATTGCACTAGATTAAAACATTTTGGGTTCCAAGTTATCTTCCTGACTTTTTCTTTGGTGGCATGACGACCACGGGAAGATCGGAGAGCATAAATTCGTTTATAAAAAACTTTATATCTTCTCATACATGTCTAAGGGAGTTTATTAGACAAGTGGGTACTGGTATTTAGTTTACTACATTTTTTTTAGTTTAAACTTTTTTTATTAATCTTTTTACTCATAATTGTATAGGTTGATCTTGCTATTGAAGATGTTGAGCATACACAAATGCATGATGGTATGTTGGCAAAATATCAAGAGTCGCATTTTACATCATTATCACCGTTAGAAAAACAAGGTTACCAAGTTTTGACTCCTTTTGCATTCAAAAAGTTTCAAGAATAATTTGTTCAAACAATTCAATGTTCGGGTCGGAAAGAAAATGACACAAGCTTTATTGTCAAACATTACAAAGCGGCTCGATGTCATCAGGTTGTTTGGGATGGTAAGATGACTAAATGCACTTGCAAAAACTTTGAATTTGTTGGGATACTTTGTCGTCATATCTTAAGCATTTTTCTTCATAAGGACTGCTTTGAAATTCCTTCTAGTTATTGGCTATCACGGTGGAATGGTGAAGAAGCTCAATTTACAGAAATCTCTCTATTACAGCAAGAAGGAAATTTTGATGTTTCATCATCTTGTGGAAACAATAGTCATCTCGTAACTAATGCAATTGAGTTGGTTCAATGCCCTATCATCTCAAAAACAGAAGGACGACCAAAGCAAAAACGAATGAGAAGTGGAAAGGAATTAGCGAGACAAGTAAAGCGTTGTAGACTTTGCAAATCTTCTAGTCACAACTTCAACACATGTCCAGAGCGTGAGGATAATAATTCTCAACAAGTGGAAAAAACAAAGAAACTTGATATGCAAAGACCCCATCTTCCATTTTAAATGTTAAACAGTGAAATTACTATTAAACTTTATTTTTCGTTCTCATTATTAGTTTCAATTCTCATATTTATGTTAAATAAATAAAAATGCTTCTCAAATGCTTAGTAAATGTTCATGGGCGTTATGATAAAAATTGATGAATTGATATGATGTAAAAAAAAGAAATCAGAAAAGCAATATATAAATCATGGAATGGAGGAAATTTTTAGAGGGTACTAAAAATCTAGAATATAGTATCATTTCCTACGTATTAGTAGGGAAGATTAAAAGAAAATAATAAAATTATAAAGTTGGAAAAAATAATATAGGAAACTAATGAATGTCAAATCGTGGTTTAAACAATAATATTTAGATATGTCTAATATTTGATATAATTAAAATTTCTTATATATGTCCTTAAAGCATATGTTAGAAAATACCTTAATAATAATATTATTTATATTCACAATGTGATTTAAACCCCTAATCTTATTGATGGAGAGTATCACACTCTAATGCTAGGCCAAAATCTTTATTGATCATGTCATTGTTTTTATTTACGTCTTTTATCCACGTACGTGTGGACATATATTGCTTCTATATTAGACCTCATTTCATCTACTTCTTTTTATGCTTGTTTTTTTTTTCACAATTGCATACCTTTTTTCTACACTCAATATGTAACGACCCAAAAATCAAGACTAAAAATTTCTTTTAAAAACATTACTAAAACCATATTTATAAAAAAACGCATTATAAGTCATAACATAATTTCCGAGTATTAATCCAAAACATAATCTTATTATCAGAGTAAACTTTCCCAGGCTAACTGACTATGGTGTGTGTGTTGGATAAGGTGTCTATGTCCATAACTATTTCTGGTCAGTACTTGACCCAACCCGACATGGTCCATTTGGGTTGCATGTCACCATGCAATTGGATAGACTAAATGAGAGAAAAAAACATTTGGAGATTATGAATATATTATAAGTTCTAATATATTAATAATATTATTTGATTAGTTTGATCAAGAATTAATTTAGAATTAATTAAGTGATCAAAAGATAACTAATTAAATATATGGGTTGATTATGTAAATTATCCATATCTTGTATAGTGGGCTAAGATGCTCCATGGATTATAAAGTTGGGTTCCACCCATAGGATACTCCATGGGAGTTACAAACCCATGGGTCATGGAAATGAAGAGTCATGACACATTAGGGTTTACATGGTGTAACCCTAGATGTGTCAACACTATATAAGAATCTCATTCTCCACCAAAATCGGCGACATACATGAAACAAGAGGGCTAGGCCGATTTTAAGAAGTGTGTATTCTCTCAAAAGTCTTTCCAAAAGCATTTGGTGTTGTGTGAAGCATTTGAGGCATCAAACTTGGGGTGCTAGGCTCACAAGGTTTCAAGGAACATAAGCAACAACAAGGTAAGTTATTCTATCTTTTATTCAAGTTCAAAATTGTTCCCCATGTATGCTAGATAGGAATATAACCTTGGAATTCAACTTTGCATAATAATTAGACAAACATAGATCCAAGGTTATTAGGGTTGCATGTACATTTAGGAAGTGTTAGAATGCTCAAAACCCATCAGTGGTATCAGAGCCTAGGCTTGTTTGTTTGTTATTTGTGCTAAAAAGTTGAAAAAAGTCGAAAAACTTGGTGTCTGTCTGATGAATTCGCCGAGTCCATGGGGGGACTCGTCGAGTTCACTTGTATCTTCAACCTACTCGCCGAGTAGGTTCATGCACTCAGCGAGTAGGAGCTATAGAGTGCAGATTTTCGACTTTAGTTGCTGGAAATGGACTAGAAACATTACCCTAAACTGTTTTGGTACTTGAAAACTTGTTTTAGATGGAGTAATGTCTTTGCTAATTCATTTACAACAACTAGTTATCAAAATTACAAAGTTTTAAGTGTAATTTTGATTCATGAAAGTGTTCATATTCATGTTCTTGATCTTATGATGTTTAGATGATCATAGGAATTATTTGCAACCTGTGTGGTAGATTAATTCTTGATCATAATGTGTTTTAATGGAGTTCATAACTTGTCCTGAAGTTATGGAAAACCAAGAGTCACTTGAATTAAAACCATTAAAAGAACACAAGAGTTAGAAAAAATGAAGAGTTTTCATTTTTATTACTCTATTAAACTCATAAGTCACAAGAAATGAAAAGTTTTGAAAGTCTACAAAACTTGCCCTCAAGTTTTGGAACAAGTAAAGTCATATTAACAACTTTAGTTCCAACCCTTAGAATTTTAAAAGTTAAAATTCAACCCTTATACTTATAGTATTATGATTTAATAATTAAATATATATGTATAAGAGCAAAGTCGTCTTACCGCTAGTACGCCTCATTCACGAAGCTGGTCTATAAGGTGGGTATAAGGTTGTTGCCTATAAAATGGCAACTTAATGGGTGTCCACTCTCACCCACTGCTTGCTTGACTGGTGGAGGGTCGTTAGCCGAATGGGTAATACAAGGACTTATAAATTCTCATTAAAAGTATGATGAATATTATAAAGTAACTAAATGTTTTATTAAATTCCCAATCTTAGTTACTTTAGGAAAAATGTGAATAAGGTGCTAATCCATGAAATTACACTTTACACTTTGTTTAAGTCGTTGGTGGAGCGTGTGTGGTTAACCGGCACACTAACTTGGACTTAACAAGGTAGGTAAAGGGTGACTTAAGGTTTATTATAGTATCGGTGAAGCGTGTGTGGTTTACCGGCACATCGATTGAGTGATAAACTTTAAGGGTACCAAGTGATTTGCATGGTTACTTCACACCTCGTTTTGTGATCCTCGGTATCCCAGTCACAAAACTTGGAGGGCACACTTGAGATTGAAACATGTCTTTGAAAATTTCATTGAATCTCAAAGAATCTAGGAATTTCTAATAACCAATCAAAAACCTAATATCTAATATTTCGGTTTTCGTGGTGGAAATTGGTGAATCGTCATTCACCTACCTTTCAAATATGTTATAGCTTGGATTACGACATACCTCTTCTAAGTTATAATATATTGTGATTGGATCCTAGCCTTAATATTACATTTGGGTGTTTTATTAAGGACTCTCCATATCTAAACTAATCTTGTCCTCTTCCTTCAGATGTATTCAAACAATGCTGCTTTTGGCTCTAATCCTAATGGCTCCTTTACCCTTATGAACTTATGTGGGAAAGTCACTTTTGATGGATCCAACTTCAATGAGTGGATCAGAAACATTAGGATGATTACCCGCTACGAGGACAAAGAATATGTCCTTGACAAGGAGCTTAAGGAGATTGATGAGACCACTGCAACTCCTCATGAGATCGCTGACTTTCAGGCACATGAAAGGGATGCTACGAAAGTGGCATGCATCATGATGGCCACGATGACAGCAAAACTCCAAAAACCCTATGAGGATTTCTATCCTTATGAAATGCACCAAGATTTGATGGAAAGATACCATCAAAGTGCACGACAAGAGAGGTATGAAATCATCTGCTCCATGATAACAACCATGATTAAGGACGGGGAATCCGTCACGAGCCACATGCAGAAAATGCAAAGGTATGTGGATCGATTACTGAAGCTTAATGTGAACTTCCCTGAGGAGCTTGCAATAGATATCATTTTGCACTCCTTACCATCGTGCTATGATCAATTCCGCATGACATATCACATGAATAAGGAAGAGGTCACACTCAGCAAACTTCAAGGACTTCTCAAGACCGCTGAAACAGGTCTTAAGGGGAAGTTGGTTGTTAACACTCCTACTCCAAACTCCACTCCAGTTTTGGCAATCGGGAAAAGTCGAGGGAAGAAGAAAAAGAGCTCTTCAAAGGGTACCAAGGCTCGGACCCTTGATGGCTCTTCTTCAAGTGGAACCAAGAAAGGTTTCATTACTCCTTCTTCTGACCCAAAAGAGGATGAATGCTTCTATTGCCATGAAAAATCACATTGGAAGCGGAATTTCTCAAAATACCAGCAAGATGTGAAGGATGGGAAAGTTAAACCCAACCATGCACGTATTTACATTATCATTTCTAATAACTCACCCCATTCTAAATCTTGGGTCCTTGATACCGGTTATGGTATTCATATTTGTTGTGACTTGAAAGGACTAAGAAGAAGTGAGAATGTGGAGCAAGGAAGAATAAACTTAATCATGGGGAATATGAAAGTTACACCTGTCACCAAGATTGGAGTTTATACTTTGTCTCTAAGTAGTGGGTTAAATTTAGATTTGAATAAATGTTGTTATTCGCCAGAAATGACAAGAAATATTATTTCCTTTCATGCATTGTATAAACAAGGTTTCACCTTTTTATTTGATAATGAAGTTGGTTCGATTAATGATTTCTTTAATAATGTTCTTTATTTTAAAGCATTACCTTGTGATGGTATGTATGAAACTGTGTCTGTTGTAGATAACTTAGGAAATAATGTGATGTGTATTGATTCTATTAACAATAATAACTTGGATAAATCATCATTATGGCATTGTCTTCTTGGACATATAAGCAAGAAACGCATAGGCCAACTCCAAAAGGATGGAGTTTTGGAGTCATTTGACCTAAAGTCAGATGATAGTTGCGAGTCATGCTTACTTGGAAAAATGACAAAGTCACCCTTCACAGGTTCTTGTGAGAGGGGTGAAGGTTTGTTGGACCTTGTACACACGGATGTGTGTGGACCATTCTAACATGCCATAAGGGATGCTAATCGTTATTATTTGACTTTTACTGATGATTACAGTAGATATGGATATGTCTACTTAATCAAGCATAAGTCAGAGACTTTCGAAAGGTTTAAGGAATTTAAACAGGAATTCGAGAATCAATTGGGCAGGAACATTAAGATGCTTCGATCCGATCGTGGTGACGAGTATCTTAGTTCAGAGTTCCTTGACTATCTAAGGGAATGTGGGATTGTCTCACAATTGAAACCTCCTAGGACACCACAGTTGAATGGTGTGACTGAGAGGCGTAATCGAACCTTGTTGGATATGGTTCGTTCCATGATGAGTCGAGCTTCGCTACCAATCTCATTTTGGGGGTATGCCTTAGAGACTGCCGCCTATATCCTTAATCTAGTCCCTACAAAGAAAGTTACCAAAACTTCTCATGAGATGTGGAGTGGTAAAGTACCTAAACTAGACCACATCAAGATTTGGGGTTGCGAGGCTTTCGTGAGACGTGAGACTCATGATAGGCTCAAACCTCGAAGCGAGAGGTGTATTTTCATCGGCTACCCACAACAATCCTTTGGTTACCTCTTTTACAGACCTAGTGAAAATGTGGTCTTTGTAGCTAGGAGGGCTTTCTTGAGAGAGAGAGAGAGAGAGAGAGAGAGAGAGAGAGAGAGTTCATAAGCCAAGGAAACAGTGGGAGGAAAATTGATCTTGAAGAAATTCAAGATTCAAGCGGTGAAGGAACTTCAAACCCTAACACTCAACTTGAAGAGAAAACTCCTGTTGAGCCAATTGACAAGTCTGTACCTCTTAGGCGTTCCACGAGAGTTAGGAATGCACCTAAGTATTACCATGGATTCCATATTACTGCAGAAGGTGATACATTTATCAGTGATGGGACACTGATAGGTCTGGATGAACCTAACAGTTACACGGAAGCCATGGCAGGCCCTGAGTCAGCCAAGTGGAAAGAGGCAATGGATAGCGAGATACAATCCATGTATGACAATCAAGTTTGGAACTTGGTTGAGAATGTACCAGGTCGTAAGACTGTAGGGTGCAAATGGATCTTCAAGAAGAAGACCAACATGGATGGTAATGTACACACTTATAAGGCTAGACTGGTTGCAAAGGGCTTCTCTCAAATTCCTGGAGTGGATTATGATGAGACCTTTTCTCCAGTAGCCAAGATTAAGTCTATTAGGGTTATGTTAGCCATAGCTGCATTTCATGACTATGAAATTTGGCAAATGGATGTCAAAACCGCTTTCCTTAATGGAAAGTTGGCTGAAGATGTTTACATGAGTCAGCCAGAAGGTTTTGTCAGCAACGAGTACCGTAATAAAGTGTGTAAGCTTGAGAAATCCATTTATGGATTGAAGCAAGCACCTCGCAGATGGAATCTTTGCTTTGATGAAAAGGTCAAGGAATTTGGTTTTTCTAGGAGTGAAGATGAATCTTGTGTGTATGTCAAGGCTAGTGGGAGTATAGTTAGCTTTTTGGTATTGTATGTGGATGACATACTACTCATAGGAAATGACATCCCAACTCTGCAGGAAGTTAAGTTCTGGCTTGGGAAGTGTTTCTCTATGAAGGACCTAGGAGAAGCTGTCTATATTCTAGGGATAAGGATCTTGAGAGATCGTAGTAAAAGACTAATTGGACTTAGTCAGAGTACCTACTTGGATAAGGTGCTGAAGAGATTCAGCATGCAGGACTCCAAGAAAGGAGAGTTACCCATCCAGAGTAACGCCAGATTGAGTAAGACACAAAGCCCTAGCACTGAGGCTGAGATAGTAGAAATGAGTCGAATACCTTATGCTTCGGCTGTAGGATCGATCATGTATGCTATGACGTGTACCCGACCTAATGTAGCAATTTCCCTGAGCATGGTTAGCAGGTATCAGGGGAACCCTGGCAAGGCACATTGGACTGCGATAAAGAATATCCTCAAGTACCTACGGAGGACTAAGGACTGGGTCCTTACCCTCGGTGGGAGTGATGACTTGAGAGTTGTAGGGTATAGTGATGCTAGCTTCCAGACTGATAGGGATAACTTCCGCTCTCAGTCGGGCTGGTTCTTTACCCTAAACGGAGGAGCAATTTCTTGGAAGAGTTCCAAGCAAGAGACAGTGGTTGATTCAACTTGTGAATCAGAGTATATTGCAGCGAGCGAGGCGGCAAAGGAGGCGATATGGCTGAAGAACTTCATTGGAGACCTTGGAGTTGTACCAGCTATTAAAGAGCCAATGGAAATTTTCTGTGATAGTGAAAGCGTTGTTGCCTTAGCCAAGGAACCAAGGGATCACGGGAGATCCAGACACATCGACAGAAAATACCATTTTATCAGACATTGAATAGAAGAAGGACTCCTCGTGGCAAAGAGGGTATCATCAGATGAGAACCCAGCAGATCCCCTCACGAAGGGACTGACTCGGGTTAAACATCTCCAACATGCTAGGAGCATAGGGCTGAAGGATGATATTAGATTTAATAGTTAAATAACCTCGAAATTTGTAAAGTGTAATTGACATTAGATGATAAATAAAAGGTGTTTTATTTATGAGTAAAGTGTTGCAATCTCTCTCCGATTGTTTACTATATTTCTTTTGCATGTTTTGACTTCCAGAATAATTTTGTTTGGTATAACATATTATTCAAACCTCCACAGTCGGTCATATGTCGGAAGTAGGTATGAATCAAGACTATCATGATTGGTTGCAGAGGTCTCCGGTGTTGGACAAGACTACAACAATCATGAGTGCTCATAAGTTCTGAGCATTGGACTCAACCCACGCTCACTGGAATCACTTCATGGAATTCTATCTCGAGTGATCGTGAGATGGTAATATCATATAAGTCTTCAAACCTAGAGATATGATTTGTTACTTACAAGTTGGTTATGCATTGATTGTACGAAAACACATTGGTAACTCGATGTTATAAAACGTGCTTTTGTGTATAACTCAATGAGTGGTAGAACAAACATATGAGTCGAAGTTTTTCTGTTCCTTCTTGGATTAGAAGCTGATATCTGGGCCCCTCGATGATTTCGTTTTGACCTATGTACCAGGCCCGGTCAGAACTAAGTTGATGTGTTCAATTAAGTTCTTTGTCAAACAAATCGGAAATCCGGAAACAAACTGCTGGACAATAAGTAAGACATTGTTCCATGTATTTGTTCGGCTGATATCTAGAACAGAGCATTATATGATCACTTATCTTAAATGGCGTATCAACATCTTCTCAGTTCCGAGAGACATTGAAAGAGCTACGATTTTCGGCCGGTTCCTAAAGTACTGGAGTTATAGTTATTACACTTATCCAAGTGGGAGACTGTTGGATAAGGTGTCTAAGTCCATAACTATTTCTGATCAGTACTTGACCCGACCCGACATGGTCCATTTGGGTTGCATGACACCATGCAATTGGATAGACTAAATGAGAGAAATAACATTTGGAGATTATTAATATATTATAAGTTCTAATATATTAATAATATTATTTGATTATTTTGATCAAGAATCAATTAAGTGATCAAAATATAACTAATTAAATATATGGGTTGATTATATAAATCATCCATATCTTGTATAGTGGGCTAAATGCACTTGCAAAAACATTGAATTTGTCGATGTCATCAGGTGGTTTGGGATGGTAAGATGACTAAATGCACTTGCAAAAACTTTGAATTTGTCGGGATACTTTGTCATCATATCTTAAGCGTTTTTCTTCATAAGGACTGCTTAGAAATTCCTTCTAGTTATTGGCTATCACGGTGGAGTGGTGAAGAAGCTCAATTTATAGAAATCTCTCTATTACAGCAAGAAGGAAATTTTGATGTTTCATCATCTTGTGGAAACAATAGTCATCTTGTAACTAATGCAATTGAGTTGGTTCAATGCCCTATCATCTCAAAAACAGAAGGACGACCAAAGCAAAAACGAATGAGGAGTGGAAAGGAATTAGCGAGACAAGTAAAGCGTTGTAGACTTTGCAAATCTTCTAGTCACAACTTCAGCACATGTCCAGAGCGTGAGGATAATAATTCTCAACAAGTGGAAAAAACAAAGAAACTTGATATGCAAAGACCCCGTCTTCCATTTTAAATGTTAAACTGTGAAATTACTATTAAACTTTATTTTTTGTTCTCATTATTAGTTTCAATTCTCATATCTATTTAAAATAAATTAAAATGCTTGTCAAATGCTTAGTAAATGTTCCTGGGCGTTATGATAAAAATTGATGAATTGAGATGATGTAAAAAAATAAATCAGAAAAGCAATATATAAATCATGGAATGGAGGAAATTTTTAGAGGGTACTAAAAATCTAGAATATAGTATCATTTCCTATGTATTAGTAGGGAAGATTAAAAGAAAATAATAAAATTATAAATTTGGAAAAAATAATATAGGAAACTAATGAATGTCAAATCGTGGTTTAAACAATAATATTTAGATATGTCTAATATTTGACATAATTAAAAGTTCTTATATATGTCCTTAAGGCACATGTTAGAAAATACCTTAATAATAATATTCTTTATATTCACAATGTGATTTAAAACCCCAATCTTATTGATGGAGAGTATCACACTCTAATGCTAGACCAAAATCTTTATTAATCATGTCATTGTTTTTATTTACGTCTTTTATCCACGTACGTGTGGACATATATTGCTTCTATATTAGACCTCATTTCATCTACTTCTTTTTATGCTTGTTTTTTTTTTCACAATTGCATACCTTTTTTCTACACTCAATATGTAACAACCCAAAAATCAAGACTAAAAATTTCTTTTAAAAACATTACTAAAACCATATTTATAAAAAAACGCATCATAAGTCATAACATAATTTCCGAGTATTAATCCAAAACATAATCTTATTATCAGAGTAAACTTTCCCAGGCTAACTGACTATGGTGTGTGTGTTGGATAAGGTGTATATGTCCATAACTATTTCTGGTCAGTACTTGACCCAACCCGACATGGTCCATTTGGGTTGCATGGCACCATGCAATTGGATAGACTAAATGAGAGAAATAACATTTGGAGATTATTAATATATTATAAGTTATAATATATTAATAATATTATTTGATTAGTTTGATCAAGAATTAATTTAGAATTAATTAAGTGATCAAAAGATAACTAATTAAATATATGGGTTGATTATGTAAATCATCCATATCTTGTATAATGGGCTAAGAGGCTCCATGGATTATCAAGTTGGGTTCCACCCATAGGATACTCCATGGATGCTCCATGGGAGTTACAAACCCATGGGTCATGGAAATGAAGAGTCATAACACATTAGGGTTTACATGGTGTAACCCTAGATGTGTCAACACTATATGAGAATCTCATTCTCCACCAAAATCGGCGACATACATGAAACAAGAGGGCTAGGCCAATTTTAAGAAGTGTGTATTCTCTCAAAAGTCTTTCCAAGAGCATTTGGTGTTGTGTGAAGCATTTGAGGCATCACACTTCGGGTGCTAGGCTCACAAGGTTTCAAGGAACATAAGCAACAACAAGGTAAGTTATTCTATCTTTCATTCAAGTTCAAAATTGTTCCCCATGTATGCTAGATAGGAATATAACCTTGGAATTCAACTTTGCATAATAATTAGACAAACATAGATCCAAGGTTATTAGGGTTGCATGTACACTTAGGAAGTGTTAGAATGCTCAAAACCCGTCTGTGTGCACTGCAACCTCTCCGAGCTCCTCCTTTGAAAATCGAGTACCTGAAATCAAAAACTGAAACCGTAAGCACGAAGCTTAGTGAGCTCCCCCAAATTACTACATACCATACAATAACATATAAAGCACATACTGGACCTTGCCCACTGCATCGGACCAAAGTCCGGAAACTGACTGGGACCTTGTCCCCGTATCGGACCGATGTCCGAACTAACTAGGGCCTTGCCCCTGCATCGGACCGGAGTCCGGAAACTAATTGGGACCCTGTCCCCTGCATCGGACCGAAGCCCGGACTAACTGGGGCCTTGCCCCTGCATCGGACTGAAGTCCGAAAATTGACTGGGACCTTGTCCCATGCATCGGACCGAAGTCCGGACTAACTACATTGGAACGAAGTCTGGAACTAACCGAACGTAGCATAACATAAACATATCAACTAGCATGAACACACATATACTGCATATTGCATCGGGCCGTAGCCCGGAACACATAACACATAAATCCTGTCTGAGCTACGAAGGCATCAAACATACTAACTACTGTATCGGACCGAAGTCCGGAAACTACTGTTAGCTAAATGGGCCGACATTGTGGCCTTAGACCTGTTCCTACTGGAAGGAAACTCACCTGAACTGCTGAGCTCTGTTGATAACCCTCTGGCTGCTAACCGACAACCCTCTGAGGCATTGCTCCTCTAGCTCACCGTGCTACCAATATCAATATAACACTTAGTCTAACAGTCCTCCAAAAGTCAACTAAGTCAACTCTTGTCAAAGTCAAAGTCCTGGTCAAAGTCAACCTTCCAGGTTGACCCTACTCGCCAAGTCAGCCTACTGACTCGCCGAGTTCATAAGCTGAGAAACCCCTTTCATTCGCGACTCGACTCGCCGAGTCAGACCATGACTCGCCGAGTCTACTGATTTTTGATTCCTATCCAACTCACTGAGTCCCCACTCAACTCACTGATCCGAGTCTTAACTCGAAGGGTTTGGGGTTTCACGACCTCACTTGCCGAGTCTAAGACAATCTTCAACAGGCTCGTCGAGTTGTTCTTCCAACTCGTCGAGTCCCTGCCCATCTTCATACAACTCGCCAAGTCTACCCATGTGACTCGCCGAGTTACTACACGACTCAAGTCTGATATCTAGCCCGACTCGCCGAGTCATCTCCTAAACTCGCCGAGTTGATGTGTAAAATCCGTGTAGGTCCCCAACTCGCCGAGTTGATGTGTAAAATCCATGTACGACAAGGATTCTTGACTTTTCTTCCGGAACATTCTCGGGAACTCGTTGAGTAGCTCCGTAGACTCGCCGAGTAGATGTGGATGTCTTCCTTTTTCTTCATTCTTTGGTCTCTAATTGCTTCTCCTTATTCCTTTTTACTTCCAAGCATGTCTTCTGGACTGAAAACACAATTTAAGCATTATTAAGTACCTTTTGTCCACATTATGCACATAGTTAGCTAAAAATGAATAAAAATCTATACTAAACATATGGCTAATTATGCACCTATCAATCACCGCCATCCGCCCCTCTTTATCGTCTTCTCCATCTCTCTATATGATCAACCGATCCATCACTATCTGCAGACCACCATTTTAGACACACCAGACACCACCACCAACTTTCACTTCATCCGTTCTACTTCCACCACCATCAGAAATTTGAGATATGTCATGGATGAACAAAGATTAAAGACCCTAATCGAAATCTAAAAGTTTTAGAACACGAATTTGTCATGGGTGAACTTAATTCAATAGATGAAAACCCTAATCTACCGTAGTTGAACAAAGTCGACTATTCCAGATCTACAAACTTACTAGAAACAAAAATGAAAACATAATCGATTACGGTTTTTGGAAAACCCAAACTATCCACATGTGCAAACCATCTATAAACAAGATGAACACATACTACTGAATACTAGCTCGTCGAATATGGGGTTTTAGAAATTAAAAATGTACTGAAAACGAAATTGATAACGCCTAGTTTAGACATACTTTTATGGAATTATATTATTATTTTATGATATATTTTTATATTATTTGGAACAAAAGGTTCTTATAAAGTTTTAAATTGTTATTTTACATATATAATATGTTACTAGAGCGAAAAGGAAGAAAAATGTTGAAAATAGAGCTAGATCAGAAAAAATGAAAAAACATTGAATTTATGTAAGAGGTGTGTCACGCCCCTTCATGATATGGGCCGCTTCTTTTCAAAAAATAAAAAATTATTTTTTTCCAAGCCGACAAGTTTGGTTTCATTATGGATTCTCATTATCACGATGCGACAAAGCCATTACCTCCTTGTGGTGTCGCGGAAATCTATAAATGGATGTGAAAATTAACCCTAACAAGATATCTTACAATCCACTTTAACTTGTGCGACAAGAAACTTTAGAACTACCATTCTAAGGGGTCCAGAAGGTGGTTGAAGAGTCATTAAACTGATATGGAGCAAAGATTTGAAGGATTTGAGAGTTGATTCATGATAGGAATAATTTGGTTTATTGTTTTGACCATCATTAGCATTCTAATTGTTTCTATTTGAGTTTTTACTTTAAGAATTAGGGTGTTCAAACATTTTGCTTTGTGTTTAAGTTAGATGAATCATTGATATTTTGGATTAAATTGCTCTTTGGATCATTTATTTTTATTTAATTTATTGTGTAAGTTTGACTGAAGATTCATATGTGTTAAAGATCGTTACATTATTACTTATTGCTAAGTCTATGTGATTAGAAGACAAATCTAATTATATTTTCCAGAATCATAGTGGTTTTATTACCATAAAATAATTGTGACTAGTGTTGGATCAAAACCTAGGGTTAGGTTAATAAAGTTGTGAACTTTCAAGCGCGAGCATGTTTTAGATGACCATTATTAGCATGATTTAATTCTAATAATCTTTAGGATTGACAAAAATCGAATCTTGCATGATGCGAACTGAAAAATAAATTCAAGGATAATTAATGGCATGATAATGAAATTAAAACTTCTTTGAGTCATTAGTATTCATGTATGGACCAAATACACGAATCAATTTAAGAATTAGTGAATAATGAATAAATAACCATTGCATTTAGTAATTAACCAACATTTTCAAATGCAATCTAATCTAAACTAAAGTACTTGAAGTGATTCATTTCTAATCAGTTATTCTAGTTAGTTTAGCTATTTATTTGCTTGCGATTTTATAATAAGACCCCCCCACCCCCACCCCCACCCCCTTAGTGCTTTCATTTATTTAGTGTAACCTATAATAAAAAGTTCTAAGGTTAATTCACTATCGTTCCCTAAACCTTTGATAACTCTTCAAGGCTACAACTATACTATTTCATAATTAGGTACATTGTCTAGTGTGTGAAAGCTAGTTGATATAGAATTGAATTTATAAATTTAAAACTAGTGCATTGAATACACATCGGAAATCGATGGAGATATAGATGAATGTTTGTGGTTTTCAGATTTGGAACTTCTCTGCCACCCTTCGTCTTCACCAGATGCACAACTTCGTCATATAAACCTTAGATCTCCGGTAACCCTAATGTCAGTGGTTCTAGTGAGATATGAAACTCGTAGACATGAAACCTCATCACATTTTAAGATTTGAGAGAATGGTTCTCCTTATAGCAAGGATGAGGCTTTCTAACGAGTAGGCAGTGTTCCAACGAGCAGAGCAACATTCCAACAATGCGGGCAACAACGACATTGACTGGTTTGGTGGTGTTGCTTTTGATTATCGGTGGTGGTTGTATCTTCTAGTTGCCAAAATCAAATAAGCAAGATGAGAGAGAGAGAGAGAGAGAGATGGTAGGTTTATTTAATTGTTGTGTAAAGACATATAAATACGAAAATGCCCATCATTTTTTAAAGACACGTGAAACTTAACAACATGCTTTAGACGAGCACTAATTTGAGGGACCAAATCTATATGATATGTTAAATTTTGGACCTATTATGCACAAAAGAAAAAATTGGACTCAAAGTACATTTTTAAGATACCGTAAGATTAATGTTGCAATTCACTCTTTAAACAATCATATATAGATTTAAACACTCCAACTGGAAGTGGATCTCAATTGAGGTGGTATGCATTCAAAAAGGTAAAATAGATCATTTCAACCATTCCATGTTGTGACTCCTCTTGTACATGCATTAAGTGTATGAATTAAGGTTTTAGAGCATCCACAATGGTGAGTTCAATAGGAGAATTGAATGAGGTGGCAAGTTCATGTGTCATTCAATGGATAAAACTCTTCCATTGTGAGATGCCACATTAGCATTCAATGAATTTGGAGTTCAATGACCATTAAACTCTTCAATGGGAAAAATGAAAGTTTTAATTCTTAAATATATACTATAAATTATATTTTATAACATTCTATTAAACTTTGTAAAGTTTAATACATTGTAGAGAAAAATATATGAAGTTGTATGGATTGTAGAATGATGATGTGACAATCCATTGAACTCTATGAAGTTCAATGCATTGTCGATGCCCTTAGAATGAACTTTAAAGTTAAACTATTTATGGCTTAGGGAATAAGTAATCATTTGTTTGAATAGGATCCAAGTGAACAGAGGTTATATATATATATATATATATATATATATATATATATATATATATATATATATATATATATATATATATATAAAGGAATAATACCTTTTTATTTTTATTGAACTTTGTATGCATCAAACAGTTTTATCATAATTATTGTTAAAATACAATGCATAGAAGTTTGGTAATTATCTTTTTTTAGTTTATATATAATGATGCTCAATGCTTGCACCCTTAAGCTTTGTATTCAGCCCACAGTTGAGCAACTGACTTCCCTAGCAAGTCCACGAAATAACCGTCATTATAGCCGTTCCTCATCTTCTTATTGAGTTCAGCCACGAACCCACTTCTACGACCATTACAATAGTCTAGAAACCGAGCTGTCACATCGTACCCTTGGTCCCATTTGTTACCTTGCCCTGGCCGAACCCAATGGCTAGGAGCATACCCAGCCTTCAGCCTCACGTAATCCGCAATTCCCTCTATCAATCCTCCCGGAGCTTGACCGTTTCCATTCCATTGCCATACATGAGTCATCTCATGGTAGAGTACTCCGGTAATCTCAGTCTTGACATCACCGGAATAACCCTGAATATACCTCGCGCTGACATGGATCTCATTGCCAGAAGTGTAGGCAACACCATCCATATCATCAATGAACACGTTTACTTGTGCTACATTCTTTCTATCAGCAGCAGTATTTTGTTGGAATGTGGTCCATATGAAGCTTGTGGCGGAACCGAGAGTTTGAGTGGTGTATGCCGCCCCAATGACGTTGTTGAACTTAACACCGCCGGGGGTGGCTGCTGCCCGGTTTGTGACGGAGTAGTCGACTGCTGACGACAGTTGCAGAGCTGCTAAGATTGCAAGGGATGAGAGGAAGAAGGAGATCTTGGTGGCCATTTTTGAAGATAGGGTTAGGTTGTATACGAGGTTGGGTTTATATAGAAGTGGCTTGTGCCTGGTGGTGAACGATAATGCTCATAGTGGGACACGAGCTGAGTCAACACGGCGCAGCCAACAATGGAAACTACAATTGTGACCGACTTGGACATATTCGTCTTTCTTATCTTTTTAATCCTTTTTTTGATATGTTTTGAATAATGAGAATTGAGAAACTAATAGACATTGACTATAGTTTCTTCGTCAAGATTATTTAGTTATTCTGTAAATACAATTACTCTTGTTATCAACTTATTTAGGATTTTTTTTTAACTGAGTTTAATATGTATTTTCGAGATTTTATCATATTTTTACCCATTTATATGATATGTTTCATATTTTAATTACAAAAACATGTTTAATTAATGTTAACGCTCGATTACATTCATCGATATAAAAATATAAATATCATTACAAAAATCTACTTCTTATTCTGTATTTGGTAAAATATTAGCGAGCTGGTAAAGACCGTCACTGGAAAATTTAATTGCGGGCGACTTGGACCTCTTCGTATAGTCAACATTCTTTAAATTATTTATTCAATAATTTATGGATGTTGCAAAAAACGGCAGGACATTTCTTATTTTTATTTTTATTTTCAACATTTAATTGCAAAAAATGTCACATATTATTATTTTCATAAAAATTAAATGGATCATGTAAATGTAGTGATCTAAAAACTATTAAAGTGACTAAAGGATTTGTTTCAACTATATCGAAATATTCTAAGACATTCTATGACGCAGAAATTTTCATTATTCATAATTGCATATGTTCACCGTTGTTTGGATTTGTAGCATTACTACAATATGGC
This sequence comes from Lactuca saligna, assembly GCF_052625555.1. Classification (NCBI taxonomy): domain Eukaryota; kingdom Viridiplantae; phylum Streptophyta; class Magnoliopsida; order Asterales; family Asteraceae; genus Lactuca; species Lactuca saligna. The sequence goes on from NC_136425.1 coordinate 180,018,211, forward strand.
TCATCTCGTCCCCAAATATACTCTAGTTTTTACCATATTATTGAGAAAATAGAAAGATTTCTTTAGGTATATAGCATCATTCCATGGCCATGTAACTTGGGTTATGAAAATACTTAACCCGTCTTTTGGGAGCCAACATCTTCAGGGATTGAGTTTTTAACAAAAAGAGTGTTTTTTAAAAAACTTATATACTCAATAGGAAGAAATTACCAACGACGCGATACACAATCTGTACATGATTCGTCTCTCCGGCGGCACCTCCATCGTCGGCGACAACTCCAACCGGCCACCATTCAACATCCGGCCATACCAAACTCAACCTCTGTCAATCCCCCAACATGCAATTCCATCTCTGGTATTGAACTCCATCTTTGATTTATGTATGGAATAGGTGCTGGTTATAGCAAGAAGATGATTCTATTTCGATTTTTGGTGTAGAAGTTTTGTTAGATTAGATTGCTTAGGTTAGATTTCTGAGAATTCTGAATTCTGAATTTTAAATTCCGTTTACTAATTTCTGAGAATTGAATGAAAGTAGGTTTGATTTTTGATTGCTTGAATATAGCAGAGGTGCTAATTGGGCTTAAGAAGACATGAAATTTGTATTAGTTTATAACAAAAGCCCCTGCCATGTTTGTTGGCTTGGACTTTCGTGTATCAATTTTATCTTGTGTGTATGTTCGTTATTTTACAAAAGAATTCTTTTTGCATAAATACAGAGGAGGTATCGGAGGGTATTGTTGTAGGGAAATGTTAACTGTTTTCTAAGATACTGCTATATTTTGGTGCTAGAAATATGCATCACGAATTGTTGATCAAATTGTAAGAAAGAATGTTAAACATTATATATACTATTAATTGCTAAAAACTTGGTGAATAGGAAACTTTGACAATTCTTATTTCCGCCACATTTTTTTCTTATTTGTACACGCAAGTCTTGGCTTTCTTATTTTGCCACGCACCGAAGTCATTTTGCCCTTGTGACTTCACTTTTGGCTGATGCTTATCTTCTCTTCCTCAAAGTCGGTCCATTCTCCTCCAATATCTATCGCTTCCTCTCCACCGCCTTTCCCTATTTCTTCTTATCTCAATATCCTCCTAATTTCATCCGAAAAGGCTTCCATGTCCCTTGTGATTTCCGGCACTCCACTTTCTTGCACCACTCCGACGATCCCTTTTGTTTCATGCCTTCCAATTATTGAATCGGGTTCCTTCTCTTCTATTGCTCATCTATTTTGCCCTTAATTGAACATTATCTCTCAATTAAACCACCGATCAACCTTGCACTGGAATCCAGAGGGTAAGAATGTATGGCCGGATCTCCGTTCAAGAGTGTCAGAGTACCCTGGCGGATTAAACCTGCAACATAGTGTAGCGTATTGGCTCACTCTAGACCTTTTATCCTCAAACACTCAAACCGCCATTAGAGTTTATAACTCGAGTGAAGTTGACGTCATATTCGTCCCCTTCTTTTCTTCTGTATGCTTCAATCGATTTTCTAGGTTAAACCCTCACCAAAAAACCAACAGGAACAAAAAACTACAAGCTGGTGGGTTGCCGACGGTGAGGTGTTGCAAGGTAGGTCGGTTAAAGGAGTCCAGACCATCTGTTGTTTCCGATTTAGGGGTACTGATTATCACCCACCATCATCTCCACTTCCATAAGTCGATGTCTGATTTCATTTACTTCTTATGTAGGTTTCGATGAATTACATAGGGAGTTCAGGGTCGGCTTTCGCATTTCAGGTATATCACCCATAATTTCGGATTTGAAGTTGCTTAAACTTTGATTTTATTGTAACTTCCATTCATATTTCATCAATTTGATTTTACGTTATATTAATCATTATTTAGAAACGACGTTTTCATATCTTCATTGAGCCCCGATTAGATACTTTCCTTGAAATTCAGATGCTGATATCAAATAGTACATGAGAGCAAGTTGTTGTTCCCAGTGGGGCATGATACGAACCAGTTGGTATAGCATGTATTCGAGTCACAGGTAGACTCCACAAGAGATAAACTCCAATACTGTTTCTTGCATTAAAAGATAAACTCCAATACTGTTTCTTGCATTAAAAGATAGGTCTGATACAATATGATACTTATACAAAACAATAAGGAAACTAAATCACCGACCCAAACATAAAAGATAAACTCCTAAAATAAATAAAACTAATTGTGGAAATAAAAAACTTAAATAAATTACTAAAAAGCCCCTGAGCCCACTTTACTTTCGCCTCCTATAGATCACACCAAAACGACCCAGGACAGGGATCGTATCATTACTCCCCTCCCAAACTCGAACCTTGTCCTTAAGGTTAAATTCGGGAAACTGCCTAATCATCGCTTCCAAAGGCTCCCAAGTTACTTCATATTCTGGTAAATTAGCCCAACGGGTCAAAACTTCCTTTCCAGCTTCCCCATCACGAACTCCTTTAACCTTGCTTGGACTTAGTAAAACCTCCATGTCTTCAGTCAAGGTAGCAGGTAATTGAGACATTGTTGTCCGATTCCCAATCAGTTTGCGGAGCTGTGATACATGAAAGACAACATGTATCCTTGCATTGTCTGGAATTTTTAAGCGATAAGCAACCTTACCGATACGTTCAAGTACCGCAAAAGGTCCAAAATAATGTGGTGCCAATTTCTCATTTCGACGTCTTGCCAATGTGTGTTGACGATAAGGCTTGAGTTTAAGATAAACCCAATCCCCCACCTCATATTCCACGTCCCTCCTATGGAGATCAGCTTGTGCTTTTATGACTTGTTGAGCTCTGATTAAATACCCCATTAATTCTTGTAAAACACGGTCCCTTTCTTCCAAATACTGATCCACATTGCTAACTGGCGTTTTCAAGCTACCATAATATAACAAGCGAGGTGGATCACGGCCATACAAGACATGAAAAGGCATCGTCTTAGTAGACATATGGAATGAAGTATTATACCAATACTCAGCCCACGGTAACCACTTAACCCATCTCTTGGGAGTATCTCCTATAAAACACCGTAAATAAGTCTCCAAGCATCGATTAACTACCTCCGTTTTTCCATCTGTTTGAGAATGATAGGCGGTACTTCTCTTAAGCGTGGTACCCTGCAATCGAAATAGTTACTTCCAAAAATGACTCACGAATACTTTATCTTGGTCCGACACAATAGATATTGGTATCGCATGTAAACGTACTACTTCCTTGACAAAAAGGGTAGCGATAATCGGTGCAGTGTAAGGGTGCTTCACCGGAATAAAATGTGCATACTTGTTGAGACGGTCAACCACCACAAAGATGACTGAGTACCCATCCGATCGAGGTAAGCCATTGATAAAATCCATAGTAACTTCCGACCAAACTGCCGTCGGTAATTCCAAAGGTTGTAATAACCCATTTGGCGCCATTGTCGAATACTTTTGTCGTTGACAAACGTCACACTCCGCTACTAGTTTAGCAATATCACCTTTCATACCCTTCCAATAAACTTCTTGAGCTAATCGTTGGTAAGTTTCTATATCCCCGAATGACCACCCACTACTCCCTCATGCAACTCACTAAACAAAATTGATACCCATTTAGAACGCCTTGGCAAAACTATCTTCCCTTTAAATAGCAATCTTCCTTGCTCAACTGTGTAACCTGCTAGTCTGGATGTACCTGTGATGACCTGTTGTTTTATCAACTGCAACTCATCATCCTTCTTGACATCTCGCCACAACTCTACCCAATCAACCTCACTAGTCGTTATTATCGAGAGTTGTGCTTCGGGGGTCTTCCGTGAGAGCGCATCCGCAACAACATTATCTTTCCCGGGATGGTATTTGATATCAAACTTATATCCCAGTAGTTTGGATAACCACTTTTAATGGTCTTTAGTTATTGTACGTTGCTCCAGGAGATATTTTAAACTTCTCTGATCAGTTCGAACCACAAAGTTCCTTCCTAATAAATAAGGTCGCCACTTCTGAATTGCCATAACTACTGCCATGAGTTCCCGCTCGTAAACTGATTTCAATCTCGCTCGAGCACCCAACGTATGACTAAAAAATGCCAGTGGTCTCCCTTCTTGCATGAGAACCGCCCCTAACCCATATCCGGAAGCATCCGTCTCCAACACGAATTGTTTGTTGAAATCAGGTAATGCTGAAACTGGTACTTATGTCATTGCGGTTTGAAGCTTTTTAAACGCCTCCGAAGCTTCATTAGACCAATTAAAACTATCTTTTTTTAGTTGTTCTGTAAGATCCCATGTGATCTTCCCGTAATCTTTAAAAAACTTACGGTAATAACCTGTCAAACCCAGAAACCCTCTAAGCTCACGAATAGTCTTTGGCATAGGCCACTCGAGCATAACACTGATTTTGAGTGGATCAGCCGACACCCCCTCCTCTGACACGATATATGCAAGATACTCAACTTTCTTTTGCCCAAAAAAACACTTCTTGTTTGCGTACAACATATTATCATGTAGTAATTGTAGGACAATAGACAAGTGTTTATGATGTTCTTGCTCCAATTTGCTATAAATTAAAATATCATCAAAAAACACCAAAACAAATCATCTCAAATAAGGCTGGAATACCTTATTCATCAACGACTGAAACGTAGCTGGTGCATTATGTTGGATTAGTGTCTAAGTCCATAACTATTTTGGTATGTACTTGACCCGATGGTGCATGGTCCTTTTGGGTTGCCTTCACCAAAGCAACTTGATTGGAGAAATATATAGAGAGAGAGGATAATATGATTTATTAATATGTTATAAGAATAATATATTAAAGGAGAAATCATATTTGTTTAATTAATATTGGTCAATAATTAATTAGGAATTAATTTTGTGATCAAGTGTAATTAATTAAACTAGAGGGGCTGATTTGTAATTATGTGATAGTTACAAAATAAGGTAAGGATTATCTTAAATATAGGGTGAACGAATTTGAGGTGATAAGGCCTTAGAATTCGACTATGATAAGGATTCAAGGATTATCTTATGGGTTGCCTTATGAATAAGCAACTAGATAAGGATAATGACTGAAACCCTATCTCTACACCTATATAAACACCCCTTGGCTCATGAATTCGTGTATCTCTTCCCAAGAAGTCCTAAGGACAAATTCTAACCTCTCTCCTCTCTCTTTATACCTTCTCCATTTGCTCTTGGTGTTTGTAAGCCATTAGAGGAGTGACACTTGTGACTCTAAGCCTTCCAAAGTCAAATCAAGGAGATTTGGGATTGTTATTGCTACATAACAATCAAGGTAACATCTTAAACCTAATTATGTTAATATCGATTTCCATATGCTAGAATTAGGGTTTATAGTCTTGGATTCAAAGCATGTACAATAGAGAAACCTAGATCCAAGCATTAGGGTTTGTATGAGCACATAGGATGTCTTATGACCAAAACCCATCAGTGGTATCAGAGCCTAGATTGGTTTCTATTGTATTGATGCATTATATGTTTGAAAAATTCGATTTTTTTTGGCTTATGGAGGCTGGACTTGCCGAGTCCATAGCTGAACTCGCCGAGTCCAGGGTGACTCGACGAGTCAACTCGTCAGATAATGCTTATCTCGGGATTTCTTGCTGTTTTTGCATATGGATAGTTACCTTATCATGTTAGATCAATATTAATCCGATTATATGATATATTTGACTATATTTTTGATCTAAATGAAGATATTTATCAATTAATAAGATAATTGTTTCCTTATAAGATAATTGATTAATTATTTTGAGTAAATTGATAAATTGTTTTGCAAGAAATCATTAAATAAATCAAATATAGATAATTATGTGATTAAATGTTAATTTAAAATTATTTGTTATTTGATCTTTGTTGTTATGAAAAGTTTCATATTTTCCCCTTTAAGTTTTATAGTTTAAATTTGAACCCAAAAGTTTTGAAGTTTTGAAATTTAAATAGTTAAAACCCTAATGTTTTGAAAAAGGTTTCAAAACTTGCCCTCAAGTTTTGGAATTTAAAAGTTGATTAAAAGTTAATTACGAATGTTAAATTCTAAAACCCTAGTAATATTTTGAAAAGTTCAAATACACCCTTATGGTTTTATTAATTAATTAAGGAGTATAATTAAAAGAGATTTAATAAATCCATAAAAGTTTAGGTTAACCATTTAATTGAATTAAAAGTGTAATTGTTAAAGTTAACCACATAGTATTTTAAAAGTGTAAAATGCGCCCTATACTATATATAACATTAAAAGTCTAACATTATATATATGTATAAGTAAAAGTCAGTCTTACCGTTAGTAGGCCTCATTCACGAAGCTGGTCTATAAGGGGTGTTTAAGGAAATTTCCTATAATATGGCGATTGAATGGGTATCCACTCTTACCCACCGCACTCTTGACTAGTGTAGGGTCGTTAGCTGAACGGGTAGGATAGGACGAAACCTTCCATTATAAGTATAATGAATTACTAAAGTAACTAAATGTTTTTCTAATTCCCAATCTTAGTTACTTAGGCAAAAGTGAATTGATGAAATTCCATGAAATTACACTTTGTGCCCTTGCGAAGACGTTAGTGGAGCGTGTGTGGTTTACCGGCACACTAAATGGTTCTAAGCAAAGGTAGTAAAGGGTGACTCAATGTTTGTTATAGTTCGGTGGAGCGTGTGTGGTTTACCGGCACATCGAATAGGTGATTGTAACATGTGAGGGCACCATGTAAGTTTGCATGGTTATTCACACCCGCTTTGTGAACCTCGGCATCCCAGTCACAAACAAGAGGGGCATATCGAGATTTAAACATGCCATTGAAATGTTCAATGAATCTCAAAGGATCTAGGAGTTTTCATAGATTTAAAACTTAAATTTCTTTTTTGTTTTTCATGGTGGAAATTAGTGAATCATCATTCACTTACCTTCAAATGTTCTGCAATTTGGGTTACGGCATCCCTCTCCCGAGTTGTAGAATATTGTGTTGGGTCCTAGCCTTGGAATTTCATTTGGGTGATTTACCAAGGACTCAATCAATCAACTAACTTGAATTTGTTTTCTCCCGTTTTGTAGATGTCAAAGTTCGACAACTATGGTCTTCCCGAATCCCGTGGAACAAGTATTCCACATGAAGATGATATTCCACGTTTCGATCGAGGAACAAGAAATCATGCTTCACTTCCTCCTCCTCCTCCAATTATTCTCTCTAACCCACAAGATTGTAAAATTGAAAGGTTCAATATCACTCAAGCCCTTTTGGCGAGTAAACATAAAGAAGGAAAGTCGGTGTGTGCACACGTCTTAGGGATGAAGTCACACATTGATAGGTTAAGAATGATGGGATCCGTTGTCGGTGAAGCGATGACTGTTGATTGGGTTCTTCAGTCACTTCCTAACTCGTATAGTGAGTTCGTAAGAGAGTACTATATGATGAACCACGACGTGACCCTTATTGATCTTACCTATATGCTTATTGCTGCTGAATCAGCAATGGTTTGGCGCAATAGAAAAAGCAAAGTTGATTGGTGAATCTACCTTCAAGACCTCTATGGATATAGACAATGGCAATGAAAGACATGCAATAATCGAAAAGTTTGATCATAAGAGAAAGGCAATGTCTGAAGTAGTTCCATGTGTTGTTCCAAAAAAGTCAATTTGCTTTTATTGCCAAGAGAAGGGGCATTAGAGACGAAGTTGCCCTATTTACCTAAGAGATCTAAGAGATGGGAGAGTCAAAAGTATGACTACGCTTCAGGTAAAATCCACTATCTAATTCCGTTAAGTTCCTATTCATTGATTCTTAATACATGATGTGATAAGATTGCATTTGAATGTTTTGAAGGATCGGTGAAAAGAAAGGAAGCTTGATAAGAGAGCAAGATGAATCTAATCACAAGAGATGGATCTCGTTCGCATGGACTTGAAGATTGGATTTTGAGCTTAGATAGTTATGATAGAGTTGTTAGAAATTTTCCTTTTACATAGTTTTCAATAGATTTTGCATTGTAAGGACAAATGTTTTTCCGCTGCTTTTATAAATAAAATAAATTTTGTTTGACTTATTTATTTATTTGTTTACTTCCTTGCAATGAAATCGTTATGAAAATTGATGCTTGTATATTTCTACAACGAATGGATATGATTCTTAGTTATGTTATTTATGGAAATGTCGAGAATTTACCAAATAGGGAGAGTTTCTCATCGCCCAAAGTTTCAATTGGACAGAAATTTGGAATCACGTAACTTGGTTGCATGATGAATGAGAAATTTCATATTTGATAATTAGACAAATTCGTTGACAAAGTGTCAAGTGAAGGACTAGTAGATCGAGTACACAAAGTTGTATGTTGATCAAGTTCACCATAAGAGTAACAAAGATATTCGTCATGATTTACTAAAGGTTTAGTAAATATGATTATACTTACAAGATTAAGTGTAATTCTGAATTGATTAAAGGGTTTAGATCAATAGTAGAACGAATAAGAAGAATCAAGTAGGCAGAAAAATAAAAGTTTCTCCATTCTAAGAAGGGAGAGTAGCTTTTATGCTTTATAATGGGTCTTAATGATTAAGAACTATATCTCAATTGATCCTCTAGGTGAGTCTTAGTACAATTGTATGTTTAAGAAGAGGAATCAAGGATTGAAGAAATGGTTAAATCAAGAAGTCTATCATACTTCGTTCCAATAACAAGTCTTAAAGTTAAGATTGTGACAATGAGTGAAAAGTATTAAAGGTTTATAACATTCATCAAATGTGGAAAGTTGTGATGTCTTGAATAAGACAAAGACCGACTAGGACCAATTTATGAAGTGTTTTGATAAAAACTACACTAACTCTTGAATATTTGTTTGTCAAGAAATGGTTATTGACAAAACAATCTTATATGTCAAGGAGTCAGTGGGAGTCTTAATGGTCTTGAAAGGTTTCAAGAACAAATCAAATAAACCTTATCGATCATCACTAGCACACGAGTTGAGGTTTACAACCTATCGTGTTGACATTATTTTGTTTCTGTGCTGTTTCCAATTAAGTTAATTATGCATGTGAGTTCTATGAGTTCTCATTTTGAACGCATAAAAGGTAAAGCACCTTGATCAATGAAAGGTACATTGACAGGAAGAAGGTGAGATGCTTAACTACTTGGAAGACGTGGTGGGCAGCTGTGCTACCATAAGGCAAGAAATCAAGATTAAGAAAGTTCAGTCCATATAAGTTTGAATTTGTCGTAAACTTTGGTTTTAAAAAATTCACATGGATAGGAACAAATACACCATTTAAATCTAAGTATCATAAGATTTCCTCCTTCATGAAAATGATTGTGAGGAAATGCTTTCACTAAGAAAGATTTTAAGAAGATAGTGATTGTAAAGTTGCATTCTCGAATTCGATTATGGTTACGGTATCCCTTTCCATAATTTGAATTGTGAGGTTTGGCAATTAGTCTTGATTGTTTAAGACACACATATGAACTATCTAAGGCAAAGGTGTATAAATTCAAGAAGCCTTGATAAAAGATTATCAAAGCACTAAGTATTAGAAACATGGACTTAAGAAACTCAATATGTATTGTCTTTCTGAAAGTTAAGATGCTTATGAATACATGTCGAAGCTATTAGGAGCATAAGTTTTATGTTTTATAGTAATCATCATGATAGTGGGAGCATAAAAGTTATGATTGTATAGGAAAGTTTTGCAAGTTGGCAATATTAATTATAGAAAACAAGAGTTATACCTTGCAAAGTCGTAAGGGTTGTAAAGTTGTTTTGCTATAATTAAGCGAGAGAATATTATGCTTCGTTTCAAATCTAAAGGATTAGGTTGAGAAATGTTGATAATATTAGTCAAAGGTACATAGTGAGTTCTTAAAATTTCGATTATGATTACGACAATCCTTTTCACAATTCGAATTTTGAGAACATAGCAAATAAAACATTATGCATCGTGTCCCATACGCTTCGGGTATAGGATCGATTGCAAATGCTTTAATGTTTGACCATTCTAAAATTTTCCAAATGTCTAGCGTATTTAGCGGGAAAAGGAACTAGAATTGGTTTTGACTAAAATAATTAAACAACTATCAAAGGACAATCCAAAGTTCGACGAGGATTGGTTGCTTGTGAGTAGTTGGAAGCATGGTATTAATGGACCATATTGACATTATGATGAATAGAAAAGATTCTATTAAAAAATGAGTTGTCATATGGAACATATGGAAGCGTGTCTATACTGGGAAGTAAATATTGAAAATCTATGACTAGATTAGAAACTTTATGCAAAAGGATGTTCAAAGAAATGTACTTTGAGTGAGAGACATCATATTTAAGGAATTTTCTTGTAACAATCTCCGATAGAGGACTTTGTAATATCATTGGCAATAGTCTATGTGACTTTGGTGCAATGATATTACAAAAGGATCTTTGCATAGGATGTCAGAATCTAGCATATTCTATAAGTAGCAAGAATTTGATATTCTTTCACTTATGTAAAAGGATTTGGAGTTGTGAAATGAGAATGATTGGAAACGTGTTCAATGTGATCTATTTCACAAAGTAAGGACCATAGGTAAACATTGTGTGCATGCTAGGAGCATGGGACAAGTGTAATAATTCAAGTAAGAAGTTGATTACCCGAAACGACAAATAATGAGTAATCGATATGGTGATAAATAAAATGTGTTTTATTTATGCTCAAAGGGTTGAGGCCATATGGGATTAGTATTATTCTTGTGTTTCACTTTGCATGTTTTGACTTCCAGAATAATTGAGTTTATTAAGAATAATCGAATTATTCGAACAGGCCACAGTCGTTCATATGTTGGAAGTAGATATGAATGAAGACTGTTGTGAATTGGTGTGTGGATTGTCTAGAAGAGTATTTGACATAAGCAAATGTTTGCTGCAACGTTCATGAGTGCTTACGAATATGATTTGAGCATTGGATTAAACCCACGCTCGCTTGGATCACTCCATGAATTGTATTACGAGTGATTGGTGAGACGATAACATATTATATTCTTGAAATCGAGATGTGTGAGTTGTATCTTTCTAATTGGTTGCACATTGATAATATGAAAACACACTAGTAACTTGGTGTTATAAAACATATTGTTGTGTGTAATTCGGTGGGTGAGTGCAAGCAAGAATTGTATCAAAGTTTATCCGTTCCTTTTATTCAAAGTAGAATAAAAGCGATATCTTTGGGCCCCTCGATGGTTTAGTGATGACAAACGTAAATGCTCGGCCGGGCTAGGGATAATTTTATTTGTTCAATTAGTCTGTCGTCATAAATCAGAAATCGAGAAGTAGTACAAAGAGAATGATTTGAAATCATCTCATACGATATCTAGAATGGAGGAATATATGATCCCTTATCTAAGGACACGTGTATCTGATATGATCAGAGTTGACAACGGCTTTGGAAAGCTACGATTGCAGATCAGGATCTGAAGTCATACGCAGAATAGTTGTTAGACTTATCCAAGTGGGAGACTGTTGGATTAGTGTCTAAGTCCATAACTATTTTGGTATGTACTTGACCCGATGGTGCATGGTCCTTTTGGGTTGCCTTCACCAAAGCAACTTGATTGGAGAAATATATAGAGAGAGAGGATAATATGATTTATTAATATGTTATAAGAATAATATATTAAAGGAGAAATCATATTTGTTTAATTAATATTGGTCAATAATTAATTAGGAATTAATTTTGTGATCAAGTGTAATTAATTAAACTAGAGGGGCTGATTTGTAATTATGTGATAGTTACAAAATAAGGTAAGGATTATCTTAAATATAGGGTGAACGAATTTGAGGTGATAAGGCCTTAGAATTCGACTATGATAAGGATTCAAGGATTATCTTATGGGTTGCCTTATGAATAAGCAACTAGATAAGGATAATGACTGAAACCCTATCTCTACACCTATATAAACACCCCTTGGCTCATGAATTCGTGTATCTCTTCCCAAGAAGTCCTAAGGACGAATTCTAACCTCTCTCCTCTCTCTTTATACCTTCTCCATTTTCTCTTGGTGTTTATAAGCCATTAGAGGAGTGACACTTGTGACTCTAAGCCTTCCAAAGTCAGATCAAGGAGATTTGGGATTGTTATTGCTACATAACAATCAAGGTAACATCTTAAACCTAATTATATGTTAATATCGATTTCCATATGCTAGAATTAGGGTTTATAGTCTTGGATTCAAAGCATGTACAATAGAGAAACCTAGATCCAAGCATTAGGGTTTGTATGAGCACATAGGATGTCTTATGACCAAAACCCATCACATTAGTCAAACCAAACGACATAACCAAGAATTCATAGTGCCCTTCATGCGTACGAAATGTGGTTTTATGAACATCTTCGGCCTTAATTTTGATTTGATGATACCCCGACTTCAAGTCGAGTTTAGAAAACACCACCGCTCCGTGTAACTCGTCTAATAGTTCATCAATGACCGGAATTGGAAATTTATCCAACACCGTGGCTTTATTGAGTGCACGGTAATCCATGCAAAAACGCCAACCTCCATCTTTTTTCTTAATCAGAATAACGAGACTTGAAATGGGTTGTTGCTGGGTTGAATAATTTCGGCATCTAACATCTCTTTCACCAATCTTTCTATCTCGTCTTTTTGAGCATGTGGATATCGATATGGGCGCACACTAATAGGTGCACTGCCTTCCTTGAGGACAATCGCATGTTCATGGCTCCATTGAGGAGGAATCCCAGAAGGCATCTCAAACACTCCACTGTAGGTGTTAATTATAGATTGAATCCCTACTGAGATTTTCATCTCCAGGCCTGTTTCTTCTTTCACGTTTAAGTGGACCAGGTACCCCTCTACTTCGTGTTACAATATCTTACAAAGTGTTTTACAAGAGGTTAGAGTCTTAGATAAAATAGGATCATCTTTAATGGTTACAAGACGATTTTCATCCCAGAATTGCATCCAGAGCTCGTGCCAATTCATTGTCATGTCACCCAAGGTCTATAACCATTTTATGCCTAAAATCACGTCTGATCCGCCAAGTTCAAAAGGTAGGAATTCTTCAATTATTTGTAATTCTGGTAAATTTAACATGATTCCCTTGCAGGTTCCCCAACTAGTAACCATCATCTCATTACCCAGTTTCACTTTGACTGCATTGGTACCGGAAGCCTCCACTCCTAGCAACTTAATTAGTTTGGTAGAAACAAAATTATAGGTGGCTCCACTGTCTATAAGCACCACCACTTCCATGCCTCCCATCTCTCCTTTTACTTTCATCGTGTGTGGTGGGGTGAGTCCGCTGACTAAATTTAACGATACTTCAGCAATATCAAAATGTGCATGTTCTGTGTCATCTTCTCCCCCTTCGCTTCCTTCTTTTTCTTCTTCTTCTTCAATAATCAACACTTGTAATGTTTTGCTAGGACAACGATGTCCCGGTCCAAACTTTCCATTACACCTAAAGCATAAACCCTTTGCTCGTTTCTTTGTGATTTCTGTTTCAATGAAACGTTAAAATGGACCTATGTATCCCCCTTCCTCCTTGACTGTTGCTTAGTTGCCAACTGATAATGGCGTGCCGGTTTTGAATTGACTGCTGGTGCTGCCTCTTATTGTTCCACCCCATGTTTTTGACGCTCCACCGTTCTTATTTTCTTCGATTCTTGCCGATGCCTTCATGGCCTTTGATAAACTTTTGGGTTCCATTATTCTTACCGCTGATCTCAACTCGGGTTTCAATCCCTTAATAAATGTTGCTTCCAAAACCTCTTCAGGAAAGTCAAGCATTTGTCCAGATAATTTCTCAAATTCGCACACATAGTCACGAGCCATTCCTACTTGTTGAATCGATAAGAATTGTTGACAAACATTACCTTCATATGATGGTTGAAAACGAACAAGTAGTTTCTTCTTGAGATTTTCCCTTGTATGGCATGATGATCGTGCCTCCACCCATCGATACTATGCAAGTGCAGCCCCTTCCATGCATAAACCTGCTGCCCTCAATTGATCCTTCTCGTTGATCCCCTGCAGTTCAAAGTACCTCTCAACCCAATAAATCCATCCATACGCATCTTCTCCTGAAAAGATAGGCATCTTGATTTTTCGCGAATCAGGTAATGAGTCCCTGTTATTTCCTTTGTAAAAACCAGAACCCATGTGACCACCCGAACCCTTCGATTTGTCATCATCGCTGTCCGAAGACTCTCTCTCACTATCGAACTCATTCTTTTTTTTTTGCATTGCTACCTCCACCCGATGGCTTTCTGCTTCCTCCCTCATCTTGGTTACATCGGACTCAAGCAGTCCAATGCGATCGGTATTATTGAGCTTTGTTCCCATCTCCCAAAAAAATATTTGATGAATAGTGCCGATGTAAACAATATTCGATGAATAGTATCGCATGAACAGTAATTCCGATGAACAGTATGCACGTGAATAGTAATTCCGATGAACAGTGTCGTTGCCAGAATCATGTTGCTCTAATACCAATTGATACGAACCAGTTAGTATAGCCTGTATTCTAGTCACGGGTAGACTCCACAAAATATAAACTCCAATACTGTTTCTTTTATCAAAAGATAGGTCTAATACAATATGATACTTATAGCAAACAAAAAGGAAACTAAATCACCGACCCAAACATAAAAGATAAACTCCTAAAATAAATAAAACTAATTGCTAAAATAAGCAAACTTAAATAAATTACTAAAAAACCCCTGAGCCCACTTTATTTTCGCCTCTTATAGATCACACCAAAACGACACGGGACAGGGATCGTATCAGGGCATCCATCAGTAAGATTTGTTTCTCTCATGACTCAAACTTTATCTCAGAATGATTTCCCAAATCCATCTATGGCTATGTTTCTACTTTTGTCATATTTGGTTAAAACTTTTTAAATATATGTAGCCTTTTTATTTCGTATATCAATAGTGATTTAACTTGCAAGCAGCGAAGCAGGAATTTTGCTAGAATTTTAGATTTAATAATAACATAGGCATATAATTTTTGTTCTTCTATGCATCTATCAAACACATAATTTAAGAGATGGGGGCTTAGGCTACCTTGGAAAAGGTGTTTCCAAGGTAACCTAATACTCTGGAATCTAAATTGATGTGTTTTGTTTACTTTTAGACACTTTCCATTGTCTATTTAAACTATGTTTTGCATTCTATGATTTGGTTGCTTCCAATGTGAATACCATTATTGATCTTGCTATTATAGACAACGTTTGTTTCATCAATTCACTCTTTCCCTCAATATCAATCTAAATATTACTATTTTAGTTGACATACATAATGTAAACATATATGTTCATATTACAGGACCCAACTGATCAAACTGGTATTGATAACTATATGGTTCAAAAACATGATGGAACTAAGAACGAGGAGGGCTGATGCAAGCAAAAGTTAAAGTATAGTCTCAACTTTCACATCTTAAATTTTGTTTTTTTTTTAATTTTTTTTTATAAATGATCTACTTTGTTGTATATGCCAAGATAATTGTTGAATGTGGTGACAAAGTTCAAATTGTTGGAGATGATCTTTTGGTCACTAATCCAACGGTAAGTTTTCCAAAATTCAATTTGAAGTTTTGTGAAGGGTAAAATCATCATTTTAAAAGATTTAACGATCCATAGACCACCAAGGGAACCCAAAAGATTAGTATACCAGAATGACCCAAAGACAAAGAGGCAGTCGGTTTCTTCCAATTTTGTTGTCTTTGGAGTTAAATTATTTGGTTTGAAATTGGTTTAACAAATTTCAAGAATTTTTTTTGGTTTTTTTAATTAACTTTGTCTATTGGATTTTTTATTTTATAGAGGTGAATAATATGTTTATTTTTTTTACAGTGGCGAAACAAACTCACAAGAGAAGACAACCAGTCCCCTCCATGGATGCAGTATACTACATCCAACCAACAAAAGAAAAGTAAATTACTTTATCTTTTTTTATAAAATCAACAACTTATAGTATCTTAATTGTGTTCTTTTATGCTTCTGTTAAAATACATATAGTCTTCACGTCTTATTGGCTGACATGGTTGGAAAAGCGCATTTATATAAAGAGTATGTGAAAGATCATACACCTTTTTTTTATGTTATAAATCCTATATCCAAGACTATTAATATCATTGAAGTTTACAACTTCATTTATTTATGCTTTTAGAGCTTATGTATTCTTCAGTTCATCTGTTTCAAAAGAATTGGTTGCTAACATGTGAGGGAATTTGCAGATGAACTTGGAATACTTTGCCATTCATAGCTAGGAATATAATCTCATTTACATAAGTTAATTTACTTTTTTAATAAGATTTATTTAAGTTAAAATTATACAATAATAGTGTTTTATCACTGATCATGAGAGCACGTTGGAAGAACTTTATGGGTATGAAGAATTTTCCCGACAAGGAGATGAATATTTAACTGCCATGGCCAATCGTATTGCAACTGTATTTGCTTCAATGTTGGTATGATCTTATAAAAGTTCATTTTTTTTACCTATCTATTTATCAAATATAAAGCGTAAAATAGCAACGTATTTATATTTATTTTCATATAACAGTTTAGTTTAACCCATAATAGCAATGTACTCATATTTTGTATTATGTATTAAAGAAAATGTAAATACATTGTTATTGTGAGTTACATATTACTATTATTGTTGACAAATGTGAACATGTTGTTATTATGGGTAAATAAATGTAACTATGAGTAAAAAAATAAAGTACATTGTCAATATTTTTAACATGAGTATGTTTCTATTTCTTACAATTTACTCATATTTGTTTAGGAGTTCCCATTTGTGCGTTACAGAGCTGCCATGTCACTTGACACCAAAACAATGACAACATTTTGTGATCTAATCCCTACAAAACTTGTTGCTACTGTTTAGTATAATCTTATGAAATATAGAACTCTCAACCACCTCCCACAAATTGAAACATGTGATTTGCTTATTTCTATGTAATATGTAATATGTTTTCATTAATATAATACTACGTTCTACCATTTGCTACAGCTTGAAATAAGGAAAAAAAACAAACAAACAAACAAACACAGTGCCAAAGGCGCATGTAATTCCCCTCTAGTTAATAACAAAACTAAAAAAAAAAGTGAGAAATTTATATTAAAAAAACCAAACGTCAAATACAGTGAAGATTTTTGTGAGTTATGAATATTGGTTTTTTTTCATGTCAATTGTGTGAAAGAAAAGAAAGGAACATGAAACATTTTCTAAATGTTTGATAAATAACCCATTTTAATAAATAAGTTTAAAAAGTACACCTATTGGGTAAATAAGTTTTTCAAAAATACCTATTTGGTTAAAAACTCTTTAGAGATTATATGTATTCCTAGAAATTAGCTATTTTTTATTATCTTGTACTATATGTAGTTGTAAATATATCTCACCGATTAAGGTGAATTTAATAATTAAAACCTTATATGGTATCGGATTTGGTCACGATCTTTTTCCTTTTCCTTTCGGTGTGTATTGATTGCGCCCCCATCAATTTTCTCTCTCCATCGCAACACAATTGTTCATATAATCACTGTCAAACATTCCTCTACAAATTACTTAGTTGGAGCAATCATATGCTTCTGCTTTTTTGGTATCATAAGTTGATAAGTTGTCTGGTCATATAGTTAGCATGTTTCTTACTCCACCCAATACCAAAGATATCGCAATTACTTCTTCTCCAAACATTGACTATGAAAAGTGGTTAGAAATATATCAACATGCCTAACTTACTATTCTAGTCTCCCTGACCTCCGAGACTCCATGATTGAATCTCTCGGGCCTAAAACTGTTTTTGCTATTTTGCGATCCCTTGAATTCGTATAGCATCATGATTCCCAAGAATGTATGCAAACCCTAATGGATACCATTCGACAACTTAAGAAAGGTTACTGCACTGTTACAAAATTTTGCTCCAAATTCAAAGTAGTTTGTGACCAACTTTCTACAATTGGTCACCCTATTGGCGATCTTTATAGGTTTCTTTGTTGACTTGGTTTGTCGCTAATGCTCCATTCGTCGCCGCTATTGCTTTCCGTCGCCGCTAATGCTCTCCGTCGCTACTAAAGATATCGACGTTATCTATATGTATTTCTATTCATACAAATACACATATACATACATAATACACATACAAAATGCACACATACATACGAAAATACATACACATACATATACATAAAAATACATCTATACATAGAATTGGACATACAAAAACACATATACATACATAAAATTCATTCAAAATACACATATACATACAAATACACATACATATCTATAAACATAAAATACATGACACATGGGAGGTAAAACAACGCGGGGTTTTCTACATCGTTGGATCATCTTTTAAATCAACAAATGTGTTTGAAATGACGTGGATCGCCATAATAAACCTAGTCGTGGGATCATCTCTTAAATCGACGGATGGGATTGAAATGACGCTAATCTCCAACCAAAGCCTTTAACGGCGACGTCATTAGCGGCGACAGATACATTACCGACAACAAAAAATGCGTTTATTTTTTTCGCTACTAAAAGTCCCCATCACCGCTAAAGGCGTCGCCGCTATTGCCGGTTATTCTTGTAGTGATCCTTCATTTCGTGATCATGTCTCACAAGCCGAAGGCCATGAGTTATTTCTTACCACCCTTCATGACCCTACTCAGCATGCTGCTACTATCACTACTCATTGTTAGTCTGCTTCGGTTACCTCCTCTTATGGTAATAACACATATGGTCATGGTTTTTCATCTGGTTGATATAACACCCCTCACTAAGGCTCATTTGTAAATATCATATTTTCTTTTTTCTTTTTCAAAAAAATAATAAGAACGGACCACTAAAGTTCACAAGTTTAAAAGTTTCATGATTTAATATGGAAAACTTTATCGGTCACAAAACTTGAATAAAAATTTCAAGCAGCCAGGTTGTTCATTTGTTATCATAATAAAGTTTCAAGTACCCCACAAGTCGGAGTATTCTAAAATCCATGTTATCTCTTAAGCACCACAACTCTCAATCTGAACACACATCTAAAATAAGTTAGACAATGAAATATCTAGGGGGTTACCTGAGGATCAACTCATTTTGAGTAAGGAATAACAATTCCAATACTCGAATTGATCCTCCCAAAAACTTATATATTATATTTTAGTTGAAAAAGATGAAAATATTTTGTTCAAACCATGTCAAAAGGTGAATAAGATTCTCAGAGTTATTTGCTGAGCAGTATACAGAGTTATTTGCTCAGGTCCAGTGGCAACATCGGAAGGGGTCCGAGCTGACTTGGGAGCCGGAGTTAGAGATGCGTGAGTAGTATCCAGAGTTATTTGCTGAGCGAGACTTCGAGGATGCAGTCTGATTCTAGTGGGGGAGAATTGTAACACCTAGTTTCCCAGGTATATTGATTTCTGTGTATTTCTTTAGTTATGTAAGGTGACTCGACGAGTTGGTGCTTAGACTCGTCGAGTCTGGTCACGACAGGATGACGTGGTTAATGAAGGGACTCGACGAGTCAGGAGAGTGACTCACCGAGTAAGAGCTAACGAAAGAAACCCTAATTTCTCGGGTTTAGGACCTATTTAAAGGCCCTTATGGCCTTCATTTGCGACTACCAGTCCATAGAGAGAAACCCTAGAGTGCTTGAGCGTTTTGAGAGAGAAAGGAAGCCATTATTGACCTTTGTGGTATTGTTTAGCAAGAAGAAAGAGTTCCTAGTCAAGAGGAAGCAAAGGAGGTTGCTATTCTATGGATTTGAAGCTAAGATTATCGCATTTGACGTAGCAATTCGACTCTTCTTCTGTTTTATGATGAATATATGGATTTATGGTTTCTTGGGCCCTTTGTTAGGTTGATTTGATATCAAAATAGTCCCTTTCTGGTGATGAGGCTTTGGATCTAGATCCATAGAGGTCCAGAGAGCCTTACTCATCAAGCTTTATGAAGAATAATGGAGGTTATGACCTTGGGTTATGGTATTTGTGGCTAAATCATCATATATGGGCATATAGATGTTGCATGTGCATCAAGATAGAGACTTTACGTGCTTAATGAGCTTGGGAAGGTTAGATCTGAGGATTAGAGGAATAGATCTGACCTTAGAAGGTTGTTTGAGGTTGTGCATGAAACGAACTCGCCGAGTCCATGAGCAGACTTGACGAGTCGGAGCGGGTTATCCTGTGACTCAGATCAGTGGATGACTCGCCGAGTTGGGTGAGTGACTCGGTGAGTCAGAAAGGATTCAAAGGACTCGAGTTCACGTATGGAATCGACGAGTCTATGCAAGACTCATCGATTCGAGTCAAAGGTTGACCGTTGACCAGGGTTGACTAGTGTTGACTTGATAGTGTTAGTCAAACTAAGTTATGAAAGTATTAATTAGAGATGTACTTATGATATAGGAGGACGATAGGTCGGGGAATCGAGCACGAGTGATTATCTGACATCAGCAAGGTGAGTCTTCTCACTATGCCATACCCGATGGTGTAATTATGTGTGACCAGAAGGTCTTATGTGTATGATGTTTATGTGATGCATGTTATATATGTGATATGTTATGATATGAGTATGATGATATGGACCAGAAGGTTAACAGAGTATGGGATGGAAGGTCAATAGAGTTATGTGATGGAAATCCCCTAAGACACTTGGATCAGAAAATCCTATAGAGTTATGGTCTGGAAAGGCATATGTGTTGAATGTGATATTTTGAGGAACTCACTAAGCATTTATGCTTAACGTTTGTGTGTTATGTGTTTCAGGTACCAGTGATGATCGCTGGAAGGCACCGGCATGATCAGTACACACTTGCAGATGATATGTTTTTTTAGATCTTGGGATATGAATTATGTATTGTATTTTTGTAGAAATATTGGATACATGATTTTGGAATGATTTGGAAATGAAATGTTTTTATTAAAAACTAAATGAAAAAAAATTCTTTGAAATTTATCGGTGTTACATATAAGTTCAAAGCATGTTGCTATTTAGGGTATTGAAACCTGTTTAAACATGTAGACAGATCTAGAGCAAGACTTGTCTAGCCTTTTTGCGATAGGGGAAAAATTGAAACTTTTCTCTCATTGATCTCAGTCTCGGATTGATCAAAACCCTTAAATGAAAAAATATTTATTTTAGGGATGCTCCTTTTTTATGAAAGAAGGTAATATTCTCCGCATTTGGGAGGTGGTGGAAGGATCGTGAAGTATGTTGGGATAGTTTTGTCCAAAACTGTTAAAATAAAATAAAAAAATAACTATAAAAACAGTATGCAGGGGCTGTTTCATCCAAAATTGTTAAATTAAAATTTTTTTAAGTATAAAAACATTATGCAGGGGCATTTCCGTCCAAAATTGTTAAAATCAATTTTTTTAACTATAAAAATAGTATGCAGGGGCAGTTTCGTCCAAAACTTTTAATATATATTTTTTAAGTTTAAAAACACTATGCAGTGGCAGTTTGGTCCAAAAATCTTCAAATCAAAAATTTTAACTATAGAAATGGTATGCAGGGGCAGTTTGAGTATTGTTAAAACCCAAAGCTCAGTTGTTGGTTCCAAACTAATAATATTGGTAAACCAACATCTATTTGTACCATTCCACTTAACAATATTTAATCACCATTTTTTACAACACATATGAAATTTGACAAATTATATCAAAAATATATTAATGATTGGAAAATGTTAAAATAAAACAAACTCAAAAGTAATAATTCAATGGAATTATAGGAATAAATAACTATAATAGAACAAAAAGGGTATAAACAAATTGTGACCATGCAAAAAGGCGGTGTAAGCAGAAAAGGTAATATACCATAGTGTAAATCGGATTCTACACCATAGGAAAAAAACTGTCATGGATATACAAAGTGTTATCAATCTTACTTTTGAATAAATTTGAAAAGCTAATATAGAAATTCATAGACCATATGTTTAAAATCTCGCCAAAATTGGTTGTAATAGTGTTTAATCTTATAAACATGGGGAAATATAAAAAAAATGAATCTTAAAAATCCTCTAAAAGCCTCACCTGCAGCAAGGAACACCACCTGAACAGTCGTTCGCTCTAGTTTCTTCCTCCAGTTATGTCGCATCTTTTCTGAAATACCTTCCGTTCAAATAGAAACAGTGAATCATCTAAAAAGAAGGATACACATTAGGCCATTACATAAAAGATATGTTGAAACCATTCATTTACAAATCTACATGTTAACCATTTTGTAGATATAACAGTAGAACATATCATTAGTATACAAAACAATGATTCCCCAAATCGAATTTGGAGAAAAAAACTAAATATATTCTGACCAATACAATTTGAAATATGCACCATGGAATCCTTCATCAAATGTTTTGGGTTCACTAAGTTAGGCAACTTCAAAATTGAGATAATCAGGCTTCTCCATTGTATTGTAATATTTTCCTGCAAATTAAATGAAAGCACATGCGAGTCAACAATATTTTTTACCAATGTGATCTCACCCCCAACCTTAAGTATATACTGACAAAATATCGTGTTAGAAACAAATTGTTGGTATCAGGACAAAAATTTATTTGTAGAGAAACATTCCAACCTTAAAAAACCCTAAAATTGATTCTTGATTGGTTGATTGCTTAATTACCTGTGGTTATAAGGAGAAGAAAAAGTGAGTTACAATTTATTTGTAGAGAAACACTCCAACCTTAAAAAACCCTAAAATTGATTCTTGATTGATTGATTACCTGTGATCATAAGGAGAAGAAAAAGTGTATTCTTGAACTTCAAAGGCTAAGTCATTCATCTTTAGAATAGATAACAGGGGTAGAGCAACAAATGACGACCAAGCATTTCATAGGCTACGTTAAAGTAATATGAGCTTCTTCTCTATCATAGAAGTCTTGTTATAAGCTTAACAACATTCTTTTCTGTTTAGAAGTTAAGTATTTAAAAGGAAGCAAGTATTTCCAACCTGTGTTTCTTGTGTTTCTTATCAAGTAAAATGGATCAAGTATGAATGCAGCTGCCCAAGAAGGGTCATAGTTCATTTTTAACATTTTATCAAACACCGTGTCTATATGAGGTTCATTGATCTGAAAATCTTCATAAAATAGCAAGCTCACTTATGATGCTTTGCTTTCTACAACCTAATACCAAACAAAACCCACCAAAATGTAACATCAAAAACACTGTTGAATTGCTTGAATCATAAAATTGAAATTAAAATTACCATCAGGAGTCGTGGTTCTCGTGACCTAGATACGATGTTGCAAACCGAACATCAAATTGGCACCAGCAAACAACATGTTGGGCAAAAGAGAAGATGAAATCAGTCGGAGGGGATGACTTCAGGTTTATTTTTTTTGTGTGCGACAATTGAGCAAGCTTCAGCCACCACCTCGCCTCTGACCACTACAACATCATTAGTGTTCCTGCTTGACTTTCTGTCTCGTATGCAATCGATTTATTATTAGATGCAATTCCGGATGTATAATTGGTTGCTCCCGACTGTCTTCGCCCCTAGGAGTTATCAGCCTTGGATACATAAGGGATGTACTACACTGGTGCAAGAAACGGTGGGGAGAAGCGTTGCGGAAACAGAAAGAGATGGAAGAAGCAGATTAGTAATGGAATCAAGAGTCGTCAATGATTTTAGATTTGGGAAACAATTTCATCAGGAGGATACAATGGAAATTGTGGAGAAGCAGAAGGATCCAAAAAGACTAAGATAAACATCAAATACAGTGGGAGAAGGTTTGGATAAGGCTGTGGAAGGAAGATACTGGAAGAAAAGGCTGTAGAAGGACCATTTTTGCTAAAAAAAATAGAAGTTCACTATTCATCTTTTACCACAACTTTAATATATATATATATATATATATATATATATATATATATATATATATATATATATAATGTCCAAATTAGCCAACAGGGTCTAATGAAAGTTCTAGAGCATGGTCTTACCTACGCGTTCATATAAGGAGCGTTGAAAACGGAGTTTGTATGCGAAAGTTATAAATTTTTGAAGTTTGAAAAATAAAAATAAGGGGAGTACCCCCAGCATACTCAGACTAGCTTTGATGCGTGTTAGTAGCTTTGACACCTTCGGAGCTCGGAACCCAATCAAAGGACACGTATCTCGTATGCACAACGTACAAAAGAGTACGCTTAGTGTACTAGGACTAGCTTCGCTACGTGTTAGTAGCTTTGGCACGTATGAAGCTCGGAATCCGAACAGAAGGCACGTAGCCACTATGCCCAGTGTACGAGAGCGTACACCCATCGTAATCCGAGGGATCAACCTCTTATAAATAACATGTGAGACCATCTGATTTTTGTTTATAAAACTTACATCTTTTACTTTCCTTTTAGCCTATCATAAACCTACCAAATCCTAGGGTACCTTCCTAACACCCGAAGAAATCCCGAAGCCCCGAAGTCTCCAAGAAAAAGAGTTTTTCGAGCCGAAACTCTGCCCACGTAAAGCCCGGTGTGATAACCCGGAAATTTCTAGCTTACATTCTTCATTCTTATCAAAGTTAAACTCGTGTTTAGCACTGTTTGGAGTCAAATAAAGTGTTTAAAGTCTAGTATAAGCAAGGTAGGAGTTATGGGATAAGCATTGTGGGTGTATCGCCTTGCATTTGAGCCAATCACACCAACACAAGGTGTGTGCGGCTGCACACAAGAGTGTGCGGCCACACACCCATCCCAACCGCACACTCCCTCCTATATATTCAACACTTAGCCATTTGGAACACTTTTCTACACTTCTTCAAAGCTAGGACCCGAAATCCTCTCAAGTATCATCCAAATCTCCTTGAGGATCTTCATAAAAGTTAGCATCGTTAGCCAAGAACACCAAGAACACTATGTGTGTACGGCCTCACACACATGTTGGCCGCACACACTGGCCGCACACCCTGGCCACACACACACTTATAGTGTGTGTATTCACCGTACACTCCATTGTGTAGCCAAATACCCCTTATATACAATCACTTATGGTTGTAACACTTCAATATAAGTGTTTACTAGTCCCTAAGGTGGTCTCAATTCAATAATTAGTTGTTTTAAACACTAATTGTATTCATATATGTGTCATATATGTTAATTAGGATCCGCGTGTGTGTTCAAGCCTTCACTTGACACCTATCATCCTGTACAATCTGTTCATTCAAACCGCTTACTACATGTGAGTTCATACCCCTTAATCAATGGTTTAAATGTTTTAAATGCTTTTAGGGGGGGGGGATACAAGTTGAACAATTATAGTTATTATATCAATCACATGTGATTAATAACTACCAAACAAGTGGTATTATTACTTGTTAAACTGTTTACTAAACTGTTTTACGAAACTCTTTTACTTGTCAAACACTTTTATACATAGATATTGTCAAATGCCTGCCTATATATGTATAGTTATATAAGAAATGTTTAAAGGACTTAGGAAGGCTAACTCGTTTTAATTCCTTTTCCTTGTTTTGGATGTCGCTTTAAGGCATCGGTTATCCGTCCGAAGGTGGTTTAAATATTAATTGTATATCCTGTATACATATATAGTCATAAAAGTTCTTTCATTTAGATCCATACCTTTGGGTAGCAAAGGTATTCAATCATGATCATACATTGCTAGTAAACTACTATAGGAGTAGTTTAGGAAGATACTAATACTAGTACTAGAACAATGAAACATAAAATGAGTCAGTTCATACATGAGTCAAAAGATACAATGCCCTTCGGTAACAAGGGTATAAAAACATGTTAACACTATGATGAGAAACAAACAGTAGATATTATGATGAGAAACAAACAATAGACACTATGATGAGAAACAAACATATAGGCTAGACAGAGAAAGAACACACAATACAGCTAGCACACATATACATTAACATAGTTATGTGAGCCATTAAACAGGGCATGGCACTACCTGTCATGACTGTTTTTGTATCAGAATCTCCTTAATTGAGAAGCGTCTGAGTTTGCGTATAGATCTATACTGGATTGACTATCCTACACCTTGCTGCTCGCTACAGTGGGACTTGCAAGTCTACGGGTGCCAAACGTCATCTTTACGACATCTTACATTGTCGTTTTACTATTGAGTCGGTAGCAAGATACAGGCCGATCACATATTACCTTAAAAAGTTTACAATTTACTTAAGGTAGTTAGTATAGTAGTAGTTACTTAATACAACACTACATTACTATAATATTATTCCCATTACATTCACTTCGTGAACATTCACACGATGCTTGGTAATGTAAAAACTATATTTTTGGTTAATGATAGTCGGAATTAGGAAAATACACACTCTTACATGAGAAACACACACATATACTAGATGCCTTGGTAGAAGGCTACCGTTAGTAGAAAACATAGGGTTTTCTAAGGGAGTTCAAACAAATACAAAACTTAACAAAACTTATACATTACAAAAACATCTTACAAACATCTTACTAATGCTTTCATACAAACTCCGACACTAATATACTTATGATCTCACCAGCTTTAAAGCTGATACAACACTTCGTCCCTTAAAACAATCTTTTTCGATGAAACCAGGTTTTTGAGAAGTTGGAGCTCGTTCAAGACTCCTCTCTTATTTTTGATGTATATTTTTGGTGGCTACATAAGTTTACAGAACACACTTGTATGAAATTATATTATTAATGCAATGGATGATGTTGTTACTTTTTTACTACTTTGCATTGTTGTGATACTATACATGACGTCCTCCACCCCATATCATTTCCGCCGTTCATCGGTTTTGGGTGTGTGACACCCGGTTTTTTAGCAAACCTCCCGGTTTCATCGAAAAAGATTGTTTTAAGGGACGAAGTGTTGTCCAATCACCATCTTATTAGGTGACTGTATAGTCACTTTCATCTTACATATAGATATGAAGTATTTTATATAAAATACGTGCTATGTGTATATATGTTGTTTGTTTATTTGAGATGGATGTTGAATGAATGTTTTATACAAGTTTTAAACTGTATATGTATTTTTATCTACAAATATGTTGGGTATAACATGGGTAGATGAAATTGTTGATGTGTGATGAAAAAAATGATGAGAGGTCTCGATGTTGACAATTTTCCAGTCATCTAGCGGAATATAGATGACGACCATGGACTTTCTAGACACTCCAGTGGAACGTTAACATGCTCGTAACCTGTATGTGTTTTTGAACTATGTGTTCATCCGGTGTTTTTGAACTATGTGTTCATCAGATATTTTTGAACTATATGTTCACGAAGTATTTTTGAACTGGGTCTTCACTAGTTTTTTTTGAACTAGGTGTTCATGAAGTATTATTGAACTAAGTGTTGACCATATATTTTTGAACTACGTGTTTACTAGATGTTTTAAACTACGTGTTCACTAGTTGTAATTTAAGAACCGTGGCAGCGATGGACTTCGTGTTATTCCTAAGGATAATCCTTAGGAATGAATGAATGAAGGACGGATGATTCTTAAGATCTTTAAGAATAAAGAAGATAATGGGGATGGGATATTGGGTTGATTGTTTGATGATTAAGCTAAATTTATTTATTGTGGGTTGAAAACCCTATGTGCTTACTAGGCTCCCAATCCTAACCCACTCAGTTTTATGTATTACAGGTAAAGGAACAAGGGCGTAGTTGGATGATGTCAAGAGATTTTGGATTATAGGCGTGTAGATGTAAATAACTGTTGTAAGGCCTATATTGTACTGTTTGTGCTTTTGGTCTATATCGATGTTGACATCCTGAGTTTTGTAATGAAATGAAAATTACATTTCTTTAAGAAATGCTTTGATAAATGTGTATTATATTTTGTTTTGGAGACAAATTCCGCAACATTTGTTTTGAAAGATTACTCTAATTTTATTTTAAACGCATAAACGAAATCGGCCTTTTCTGGTCGTGAAAAATAGGGATGTCATAGTTGGTATCAGAGCATTAATTTAAGCGAACTAGGAATTTGTAGGATTTATAGACTTAAACTTTGAATGCTAAGTGATGATCATGATATGAGTGTCTACCATATTTTAGACACGAGCACTAGTATATTTTAGGAAAGATGCCTAAAATATATTTAACTGCTAAATGCCATATGTTTGTCATATATAATATTATCTGTTCGGATTTATGGTTTGTTGTTGACCGGATGTGGAAACCTTATGTGTTTAGGATTCTAAGCGCATAACTACGATATTAGAACTAGCATGTAACGTTTCGGAGTGTTAAGGAGAATTTAAATATCTATCGTGAATAAAGATCTGAATTCACCTAATTTGGTGTATAGATCATAATGGCAAGAACCCGAAGTGGAGACGAAAATGTGAATAGGAATCAACAACCTCAATCCCAAGTGATTAAGCAAGTGCCTATAATAGAATTAAGCTGCACCAGAACCAATAACAATGGCTAGAGTAAAGACATGATTCATGCTATGATGGCTGAACAAATGGAAGAAATGAGACAACTATTGATGAACAACAGGCATGAACCTTCAATTCCTGTTAAACAACCTGAACTAAATGACAGTCATTCAGAGGAAGGAAATTACAGTGTTGATCAAACTGAACCGCTTGTGGTTAGGAGGAATAACCAAGAGGATGGAGTCGAGATAAATGGATGCACACACAAAGACTTTATGACTTGCAAACCGTCAACTTTCACTGGAAAGGAAGATCCCTTCCGAGTAATGGATTGGATCTCAGAGATGGAATTATCCTTCATGACATGTGGTTGCCAAGACAACTTACAAACAACATTTGCAGTGCGTCAGTTCATAAGTGGCACTGTTCACTGGTGGAACACTATGGGGAAGACCCTAAGCCCTAATGAGCCACTGCAACTGACTTGGGCAGAGTTCTTGGTGCAATTCAAGCGCAAGTACTTCTCGGCTCAAAATTTGCTTGAACTAGAGAACCAATTTCAGACATTAAAGAAGGGAAGCACTTTCATCGATGAATACGCCAATAACTTCACAAACAAAATGGAGTTTGCTTTGCGTATTGTCCCAGACGAGCTGACAAAAATCGACAGGTATGCAAAGGGACTTCCATGGGAGTATGCGGTGCCAGTTGTAGAAGATTCTAGGTAATGATTTTGCAATGGTTAATGACCTAATTGCTAATTAGGGTTCTATTATTTGTGAATTAGTAAGAGGACTTCACGATGCGACACCCAGAGTATGATTTGACATCTTCAGACTGAGGTGAGTTTCCTTCACTAAACTCCCCCAGATTCACAACACTATGCGCTTCTCTCAGTTGCAGAAGATTCTAGGTGATGATTTTGCAATGGTTCCTTTAGAGGACATTGAGATGGATGACTGTCTGAATTATATTGAGAGACCGGTGGTTATAGCTGACGAGAAGATGAAAACCTTGACGAACAAGGTTGTGGAATTAGTGAAGGTGCAGCGGCTACACCGAAAGGGTTCTAAGTGGAAGTGGGAGCCTGAGGACAAGATGAGGGAGCATTACCCAGAGTTATTTTTGTTGGGTTTTGGTATAATACAACATCCTATGGTGCACATACAACCCTAAATACCTTGGATCTATGTTTTCACTAATTATACATGCAAATGGTTTCCAAGGCATTAAACTTATAACTAGCATGCATTTGACATAAACCATATAATATACTAGTTAGGGAAACATACCTTCTATGTGGCTTGAAGTCTTGATGTATTTGGCCTTAAGAGCTTAGCACCAATAGTATGAAATGCCTCAAATGGAATCACAACACACCTAGGACAAAGGTGGCTCTTGAGAGAGAATTCCATGCACCAAAACACCTCTATATTTCTCTAAGAAAAGAAGTGGTGATTTTGGCTATGGAGTAACCTATTTATATGTAGGATTCCAAGGGTCATGGGTATAACCCATAATCCATACCCATGGGTTTTATGATCCATGGTTCATGTGGCCCAACTCTTTATGTATCCATACATAAACTTGGTCCAACATGGATCATAAGCCCAACACATATAAATATAACTAATTTTCATAATTAGTCCCCATAGATTTAATTAGTCTCTTTTGATCACTAAATTAATTCCAAATTAATTCTTGATCGATACTAATTAAAACATATGATTTCATATTAATATATTATAACTTATAATATACTAATAAACCATAAATAACCTTCTCTCAAAAGTCCATCCTAACAAATTGTCCTGATGATATGCAACCCAAATGGACCATGCTACTCTCGGGTCAAGTACATACCAATAATAGTTATGGGCTTAGACATCTAATCCAACAGTCTCCCACTTGGATAAGTCTAAAACTCTTATTGCAAGTACGACTTCATAACCCGACTAGCAATCGTAGCTAAGGGATCATATATTCCTCCATTCTAAATATCATATGGACTGAGACATGGATTATAATCATTCTCTCTATCCATTTGTTGTTTCCCGATTTCCGATTTATGACGACTGACTAATTGAACAAATCAAATCAGTCCTGGCCCGGCCGAGCACTTCCATTTGTCATCATCAAATCATCGAGGGGCCCATAGATATCGCTTTTATCCTGAAGGTAAAAGGAATGGATAAAATTCGACTCATATGGCTTGTTCTACTACTTGTTGAATAATACACAAAGGCACGTTTTATAGCACCGAGTTACCAAATGCGTTTTCATGCAATCAATGTACAACCAACTCATAGTAACAACTCATATCTCTAGGTTTGAAGAATATAAGATATTATCGTCTCATGATCACTCGTGATAAAATCCATGAAGTGATTCCAATGAGCGCGGGTTGAATCCAATACTCAGAACTTATGAGCACTCATGAGTGTTGTAGCCCTTTGTCCAAAATCTTAGACCTTTACAAGCCAACCCATGACAGTCTTGATTCATATCTACTTCCAACATATGACCGAATGTGGATGGTTTGAATAATGTAGTCATTCCGGAAGAATAACCTAGTTTATTCTGGAAGTCAAAACATGCAAAATGAAACACAAGAATAATTGAATCCAATATGGTATCAAAACCTGTGAACATAAATAAAACACCTTTTATTTATCACCATATGATTACACATTATTCATTGTATACTGTTTCAGCTATCAACTTTATTCTTAAATTTAAAACAATAGTTGTCCCATGCTCCAAGCATGTACACTATGTTTTCTAAACACTAGTCATGCCATACACCAAGTATGCATACTATGTTTGTCTATAATCTTTACTTTGTGAAATAGATCAATTGAACATAACTCCAATGATCCTCTTTTCACAGTCCCAAATCTTTACTACAAATGCAAGAATTCCAAATTCATCTCATTTACTGAAATCTGTTAGATTCTAAACTTATATGCATTGATCCTCTAGTAATGATTATGCACAAAGTCAGAAAGACTTGACAAAAAATATTACAAAGCATTCCAAAGGAGATCAGCTCCTTGGAAACATCCTTCTTGCATTAACTTTCCTAATCTTACACAGATAGAATAATTTCTAACTTTGAAACATTTCCAGATTCCATTTTGACTATCACTTCTGAACAAGAGTTGCCTCCTTACAGATTATGTCAATATTGTCCGTCCAGAATTATCACTATACTTCCAACTGTCCTTGAGCAACCAATCTTTGGAAAACCTTAGATTTTCCTTGACAATTGTTTAATCCTTTTAGTCATATCCAATTCTAGACCTTTTCCCTTCTTAATGCCCCAGGCATTTGGAAAATTTTAGAATGGATGAATATAGCACATGTAATCGATCCTATATTCGAAGCATATGGGACACGATTCATGATGTCTCACATAAAGACTACACCAGTCTTTTGCTATACTATATGCATTTTAATTTGCCAAGTTCTCATAATTCAGATTATGAAAAAGGGATGCCGTAATCATAACCGAATTTTAGAACGCCAATAATGGACCCATATACAGAATTTCCTTATGTTGAGCCATTCCAACATGAAATTCATATATATATCCTTGACTAAATACAATTAAAACCTCAATCTAAGCTTTTATATTTGAGATGAAGTATAATTTCCTCTCCCTTAATTATAGCAAAACAACTTTTCCCAATTGAAACCTTTTGTTTTCTATAATTAACATTGCTAACTTGCAATACTTATCATAATTATCATGCTCCCACTAACATGATGATTATTAGCATAACACTTATGCTCCCACTAGCTTTGACATGTACCCAGAAATCAACTGAACTTCTAGAATTCAATACTTTATTGACTTTCTTACCAAAGTTCAGATTTCTGATACTAGATTGCCTTGATAAGACTTTATCAATATCATACATCTATCTTAGATAGCTCACATGTGTGTCTAAACAATTATGAAGAGGGATGCCGTAATCATAATGTTTAGACCTTTTGTCATTCCCACAATTGCTATCTACTCAAAATCTACTTAGTGAAAGAGTTTCCTTACCATCATTTTCATGAAGCGAAGAGCAACCTTATGACACTTAGATTTAATGGTGTATGTGTTCTTATCCATGTGAATTGTCAAAACCATATTCACAAGACAAGGATAATGACAAATCCAAACTCATATGGACTAAACTCAATCTTAACTTCTTGCCACCTAGCAGCTCAAGGGCCTGCCATTGCTTCCAAGTTGTTTTGCAACACATTGAGAACTCTAAGAACTCATATGCAAAGCAAACTTTAATTGGAATGGGCACAGAATATGTCAACACGATAGGTTATAAACCTCAAGTCGTGTGCTAGTGAAGAACTTCAGGTTCTATTCTTGATTAGTTCTTGAGACTTTCAAGACCTTTAAGACTCCCACTGTCCTCTTGACCTATAAGACTCCCTTGTCAAACATCCAAGAGACAGTGTGGATTCTAACCAAGACAAACACTTCACACAATTGGCCTAAGTTGGTCTTTGTTTTATCCAAAACATCACAACTTACCAATTTCAAATGTACAAGAGTAGAAAACTTTTACTCTTACATTTGAAAAGTGTTTTAAACCTTCTTTGAGACATGTCACTCAAGTTACAATCTTGGAGTATGACTCTAAGAATTGTTTTTGGAACGAAGTATGAATCATCTTCTTGATTTAACCACTTCAACAATTGATAGTTCCTCTTCTTAGCTATAAGAAAGCACTTAGAGGATGAATTGTGATAAGGTCTCTAAATCATTAAGATGATCATAAAAACTGATACGAAAGTACTCTCCCATCTTTTTAGATTTGAGAAACTTCTATCCTTTTGCCTAATTTGATTCTTCTTATTCGCTCTGCCTTACATTGAGACCTTTTTCCAATGTCTCAGAATTACACTTAAGCTTGTAAGTATAACCATATTTACTGAACTTTAGTAAATTATGACGAATAATATTATTGATCTTTTGTGGTGGACTTGACCAATGCATAAGAATGTGTACTCGACCCCTTAGTCCTTTACTTGACTCACACATCCATGTGAACAAGTAATTAGTCTTAATTTTCCAATACTTGAAAGTTCTCATTCATCATGCTATACAACTTACATGATTCCAAATTCCGGTCCAATTGAGACTTGGGTGATGAAAATCTTTCCTTATTTGGTAAATTTAGACATTACCACAAATGAAGGAATCAATTTCATATTTCCACTCTTGCTATTAATGGTATCATATAAGCAACAATTTTTCCTCAAATGCCATTGTATGGATATTTTAAAATAAATAAAATCAAAAATTTTCTTTTATTTTGAAACTATGCGGAAAAACTTATCCTTACAATCCATATGAAAACTTGTTGTTATCTATTCCTAAGCAATACCGCATAACTCTTAAGAAGTAGCTCAAGAATCCGATCTTCAATGAACGCGATAGAAATCCATCTATGCGATCAGATTCAGCGTATTCTTTCTTTAAGTTTCTTCACTTTTCTTTGATTCTTAAAACATTACCATGTGACCCAGTCACATCATGTATCAGGAATCTCAGAATAGAAACTTAACAGAGTTAGATAGTGGACTTTACCTGAAGTAGAGTCAAACTTGTTGACTTTAACCTCCTTAGGTAAATTTGGCAGCTTCGCAACCAATGCCCCTTCCTTTGGAAATATAAACATATGGACCCTTTGATAATGGTACACGGGACTATCACAGACTTAGCTTTTCTCTTTACCATTTGGTCAACCGAGTTGACTATGGCCGATCCCTTTCCATTGGGAAGAGAATGCTTTTTTGGATTTCCTATGTCCCTATTGTCAATGTCCATCTAGTTTTAAGGAAGTTGATCTTAACAAATAGGTAAGATCATTAAGGGTCATGTCATAGTCTGTTTCATAGGTGTCCCAAAGGAACTCACTATGTGACTTAGAAAGTGATTGAACCACCAACTTTCTCAAGACTTTGACACCCAACTCTTCCGGCTTGTCAATATGTGACTACATCTCCAAGATGTGACCACACCTAGACCTTGCCTTGCCAATAGGGCTTGAGTGATCTTAAACTTTTCAAGAACTTGTGGGTTAGGGAGAATAATTGGAGGAGGTGCAAGAAGTATGATTTCCAAGGGACATCATCTTCATTAGGAAAGCTTGTTTCAAGAGATTTGGGAAGATCATAAATGTCTAAACTAGACATCTTTTGGGAGATATTCAAGATAGTTGATTTAAAGTCCTTAATATGACACCCAATATGAAATATTAAGGCTAGGACCCAACAAACTATTTTATAACTTAGAAGAGGGATGCCGTAATCCAAGCTATAAAATATTTGAAGGTAGGTGAATGACGATTCACCAATTTCCACCAAGATAAACGAAATATATTATTAGGTTTTAATTGGTTTTTGAAACTCCTAGGTCTTTGAGATTCATTGAACTGTTCAATGGCATGTTTCAATCTCGAGTGTGCCCTTCAGGTTTTGTGACTGGGATGCCGAGGATCACAAAACAAGGTGTGAAGTAACCATGCAAATTACTTGGTACCCTTAATTGTTTACCCCTCAATCGATGTGCCGGTTAACCACACACGCTCCATCGATCCTATGATAAACATTAAGTTACCCTTTGCCTACCTTGTTAAATACGAGTTAGTGTGTCGGTTAACCACACACGCTTCACTAACCGACTTAAACAAAGTGCAAAGTGTAATTTCATGGATTAGCACCTTATTCACATTTTCCTAAGTAACTAAGATTGGGTATTTATAAAAGGTTTAGTTACTTAGTATTTATCATTAATACTTTTAATGAAGGGAGAATTATAGTCCTTGTCCTACCCGTTCGGCTAACGACCCTCCACCAGTCAAGGAAGCGGTGGGTGAGAGTGGACACCCATTAAACTACCATTTTATAGGCTGTAACCTTATACCCCCCTTATAGACCGGCTTCGTGAATGAGGCCTACTAACGGTAAGACTGACTTTACTCTTATACATATATATAAATATTATTAACTTATAATATTATAAAGTATAAGGGTTGAATTTTAACTTTTAAAATTCTAAGGTCTAGTTTGGAATTAAAGTATACATGGGGGTAACTTTACAAATTCCAAAACTTGAGGACACGTTTTGAAACCTTTCAAAACTCTTGGATTTTTCATAACTTATGAGTTTAATTAAGGTTTAATGAAAAAAAAAATCAAGTTCCATAACTTGAGGACAAGTTATGGAAGACATTAAATCATTTAATGATGACATTAAAAATAGAGACTCTTCTATTTTCGTAACCTATGAGTCTTAATGACACTTTAAAAAGAAAAACTCTTCACTTTCCATAACTTGAGGACAAGTTATGGAGTTCATAAAAAACCATTAAGATCAAATATTCCAATTAACACAATAATTAAATAATTTTTCTATGATCTAGATTAAACTCATAAGTAAAGATAATTCATATCAATAATTTTCAAGAAATTAGATAATCATATAAACTAATACAAATCTTGAAACTTTGATAATTATCCTTTGAAGACTCTTGGACTTCATAACCTAAAGAGTTAATCAATGAGACATTTCACATCCATAACTTATGGAAGTTTCAAAACTCTTAAGATCATAACTTTAAAAAAAACTTTTGAGTTCCAAAATTTTATGACAAAATTTGTAACTCCTTAAAACCACTTAGATCAAACTTTTAAAACAAATAAAATAATCATATCATTCTATCTTTTAATAAATTGATCTAATTCAACTCTTGTAGTAAAGTGACTCAAATTTTACAAATTATTAGTTTTTCATAAAATCAAGTAATTATCATAAAATTTGACAAACTTCATGTTTTTTTTTCCATCAACTTGAAAAAAAAAATACATTTGCATCAAATATAGTAGAAAACAACCCATGGCTCTGATACCACTATTGGGTTTTGGTATAATACAACATCCTATGGTGCACATACAACCCTAAATACCTTGGATCTATGTTTTCACTAATTATACATGCAAATGGTTTCCAAGGCATTAAACCTATAACTAGCATGCATTTGACATAAACCATATAATATACTAGTTAGGGAAACATACCTTCTATGTGGCTTGAAGTCTTGATGTATTTGGCCTTAAGAGCTTAGCACCAATAGTATGAAATGCCTCAAATGGAATCACAACACACCTAGGACAAAGGTGGCTCTTGAGAGAGAATTCCATGCACCAAAACACCTCTATATTTCTCTAAGAAAAGAAGTGGTGATTTTGGCTATGGAGTAACCTATTTATATGTAGGATTCCAAGGGTCATGGGTATAACCCATAATCCATACCCATGGGTTTTATGATCCATGGTTCATGTGGCCCAACTCTTTATGTATCCATACATAAACTTGGTCCAACATGGATCATAAGCCCAACACATATAAATATAACTAATTTTCATAATTAGTCCCCATAGATTTAATTAGTCTCTTTTGATCACTAAATTAATTCCAAATTAATTCTTGATCGATACTAATTAAAACATATGATTTCATATTAATATATTATAACTTATAATATACTAATAAACCATAAATAACCTTCTCTCAAAAGTCCATCCTAACAAATTGTCCTGATGATATGCAACCCAAATGGACCATGCTACTCTCGGGTCAAGTACATACCAATAATAGTTATGGGCTTAGACATCTAATCCAACAATTTTAGGCAGCGGACATCGAGGATTAAGTCTGATTCAAGTGGGGGAGATTTTTAACATCTATTTTATGATGTAATATAATTCTTGGCTTTTTGTTTGAGTGTTATTTTGTCAACTCGAAAAGAGGCTTGTTACGCTAGGCGTAATCTGAGTACAGACATCATACACCGGACTTAGACGCGGGTGAAGCACTTTTGTATGTTGGACATATGTTGTGAATTAGAAAACCGTAAATGTTAGGGTTTAACCCTTATATAATCCCCATTATGAAGCTTGAGGCTACCCCTCATCAACCTCCTTCCCTCATTATCCCTCCCACAAAACCATAGCTTCCATTTAAGTGTTTGAAGAAGGAAAGCTCTTTTGGAAGTCTCTCTTGTGGTGTTAAAGCTTGTCGATCTAGAATTTAGCCACCGTGGGCATTCTTTAGAAGGTATCAAGTCCTTACCTTGATGATTTATCTCTTACTTCTATAGAGTTAGATTTTTAGTTGGTTTTGGTCCCTTAAGAGGTTTCTTGTGAGTATAAGCTACTCCAGAAGATTATGATGTTAGATCCTAGTGTTTTGGATGTCCCTTATGTATAAAAATGGTGTCTTGATGGTTTAAGCTCAACCTTGCGAGGGCTGACGGTTGCTTCATGAAGTTAGTATGATAAATTCCAAGATTTGGGCATTTTAAGCCATGCAAAAACTTAAAGTCTTCGACTTTATGGTTCAATACATTTTTAAGATGCTGACTTGAAGTTGGATGTCATAAGCTTAATGAACTAAGTCATTGAAGTGGAGTTGGTTGTCTGACTAGTACGCGGGGCGTACTCCTGAGTACACTACATATATTGGGCCAACACCCTAATTCTGGATCATACACTTACGTCGGGCGTACGATCCAGGTATGTCATGTGTATAACCGTCTGTGGGCTTTTTGAGTGTTGGGCTCGGGTGTATTTAGACTCTTGCTTTGTTGAGTTTGGGCCTTAGAACTTTTTATGGTATTGGATCATTTAAGGGCCTTAGGCCATCTATGAGCTCTTGAGCCTATGTTTAGGCCTTAAGGATCTTTAGTTTGGGCTTAGACCATTGTTAGGCCCAATTAGTGAAGGGTTAAGCAACCTTTCTACCCTTGAAGCTGGGGTTTTGGATTTAGCCTCTTGGGTAGGGTTAATGACCTAATTGCTAATTAGGGTTCTATTATTTGTGAATTAGTGAAAGGACTTCATGGTTTGACAACCCGAGTATGATTTGACATCTTCAGACTGTGGTGAGTTTCCTTCACTATACTCGTGGATCAAAGGCACCAATGTCGGCCCACTATACTATGTTCGTAGGATGATAATTATCTTTGTGACAATTTCTTATATTTCCTGTATATACGTGTTGTCTATGTGACTCTTACTATTATGATTATGTGTTAGCTGTAAGGGTGAAATAGACCCGATATCGGTTGAAAGAGACCGAAGGGGTTGAAATATACTCAATATTGGTTGAAAGAGACCGAAGGGATTGAAATATACCTAGTACCGGTTGAAAGAGACCGATGGGCTTGAAATAGACCCAATACCATTTGAAAGAGACTAAAGGGGTTGAAACATACCCAATTACGCTTTGACTCTTATATATGTATGGTATGGGGTATTTTGGGGGAGCTCACTAAGCTTTGTGCTTATGATTTTCAGTTTGTGTTTCAGGTATTTCTAGCTCGAAAGGGAAGGGCCCGGCTTGATTGTATCGCATCTGCCCATGTTTTCCACATTTACATGATTTTGGGATTTGTACTCTAATATTATTTTCATTATGATACACTTTTGGTTGTTTTGTCATGACTTTGGATGTTTGAAATGAAAATTTTTATCTGGAAATTTTGGGATGTTACATTTTACTTTCTAAATTAGGGTGTTAAAACCTTTTTCCTTGTTTCTAAGTTATACGAATCATTGATATTTTGGATTAATTTGGTATTTGGATAATTTGTTTGTATTTAATTTATTGTCTCAAGTTTGATTAAAGATCCATATGTGTTAAACATCGTTAGTTTATTATCTATTGCTGAGTCTATGTGATTAGAAGACCAATCTAATTATATTTTGTAGAATCACAGTTGTTTTATTACTTTAAAATAATTGTGACTAGTGTTGGATCAAAATCTAAGGTTAGGTTAATAAAGCTATGAACTTTCTTGTGTGTCATGTTTTAGATAACCACTGTTAGGTTAATAGAGTGATTAGTATTCATGTATGGACCAAATACCTAAATCAGTTGATGAATTTGTAAATAAAGAATAAATAACCATTGCATTTAGTAGTTAACCATAATTTAGAAATGTAATCCAAAAGAATTAAACTTAAGTACTTGAAGTGATTCATTTCCAATCAGTTATTCTAGTTAGTTTAGCTATCTATCTGCTTGAGATTTATAATAAGAAACACCCCCCCCCCTCAACTTATTACTTTCATTTATTTAGTATAACCTAGAATTAAAAATTCTAAGATTCACTGCCATTCCCGAAGCATTTGACAACTTTTCTTGCCACGCCCATATTATTTCATGATTAGGTACACTGTCTAGTGTGTGAAAGCTAGTTGATATAGGATTTGATTTATAAATTTAAAACTAGTACATAGAATACACATCAGAAATCGATGGAGACATAGCTGAATGTTCATGGTTTTCTGATTTGGAACTTCTCTACCGCCTTTGTCTTCACCAAATGCTCAACTCCGTCTGAAAACCCTTAGATCTCTGGTAACCCTAACGCCAGTGGTTCTGGGGAGATCTGAAGCTCGTAGACCTGAAACCCCATAACGTTTTCAGATTTTAGAGTGGGGGTCTCCTTATAACGAGGAGGCGACTTTATAATGAGGAGGCAACATTGCAGCAATCCAACAATGAGAGCAACAATGACATTGATTGGTCTGGTGGTGTTAGTGTTGATTGTTAGTGGTGGTGGCATCTTCTAGTTGTGAAAATCAAATGAGCAAGATGAGAACTGTGTGTGTATGTGTGTGACAAAGAGGGGTAGGTTTATTTAATTGTTGTGTAAAGACGAAAATGCCCCGCATTTTGAAAGACACACGAGAGTTAACAGGATGTTGTAGATGATAACTAATTTGAGGGACCAAATCTACACAATATTTTAAAGTTTGGACCTATAATGCACAAAAGAAAAAAATGGACTCAAAGTATGTGCATTTTTAATATACCATAGGATCATTGTTGCAATTCACTCTTTAAACAATTATATATATATATATATATATATATATATATATATATATATATATATATATAACATTCCAACTGGAAGTGGTGTTTGTTATTTTCATAACAAAAACATAAAACACGAAAGCATAACTTTGGATCTTTAATCTCGAATCTCATTGAAAGAAAATTTAAACAATAAGAATGGATGATTCATAATTGGTTTCATTATGATATTCGAATCTGAAGAACTAGGTTGAGTTTTCCAGTTGATCTCAAGAAGTCTCTAAAATCCCTCATCAATTTGACCTACGAATCTTATGTGTGTATTCTATATGTCTTGATCTGCTCCTCATCACGTGTATATATAGATGGAGATATACTCTAATGTGAAGATGGAAAGGATTTTGAAGATCTTGAGTCAAACCGGGAACTCAACCCACAAGGTAATTAAATATTTTATAAATCGGTCCATCAACAAATTATACCCTTACCATGATAACCGGATTTAAAGATAACATTTCATATATATGAACTGGTCCCATAATTATCTAACAATCTCCCACTGAACCATAAATATATAAATGTATATATAACCGTATAAGCGCTTTAATGAATGGTATCATAATATTGATACCCTTAAACAATCCCGTCCATTAATCATAATAGTATAGGATCAAATCTAACAACTTTAAGACCATGATTTCATGCTCCATTGTACATAAGATTAAATCTAACAGAACTTAAATCTTATTTTATTCTAGTATGTTTATCAACTTTTAATCAAAAGGAATAATCATTGTCATCTTCTACCCACAGGCTCAACCTAAACACTCAAAATAGTTCATGCCACCATTGCTAATCGGTTGTAAATAGATGAGAGCACAAACGCCACTGCAACCAACTTTACGGATCTTGGTGTTGATTCTTTTGACAGGGCAATTTTTTTTTGAAACGAATCAAAACTCAAACCACTAATCATCGATCTATATAATAACTCAATACATATCTTTGAACATGTTGAGATTATGATGGCTTTCAAAGAAAAGTTTGGTGTATAAACTGGCGAAAGTAGGGCTCAGAACATTTCAATTGTTCAAGACAATGTTAATCTCATTGAGAAAGTGAAGAAAGATGCATATTGTTTTTCGGTGCAGTTCTTTGTTTGTTGGTACGGTTCTATTGTAATGTTTTTTGAGGCGTTTTGCCATCAAAAGTGGTTTTATAACGACACCATTAAATAAATGTATTTTTTGATGTCATATTTGTTAGTACGGTTCAATAATCGCTCCAAAAGACTATTTTAACCGCATCAATAAATGTATTTTATATATATATATATATATATATATATATATATATATATATATATATATATATATATATATATATATATATATATATATATATATATATATATATATATATATATATATGGAATAATAGCTCTTATTTTTATTCAACTTCGTATGCATCAAATAGTTTTATCGTAGTTATTGTTAAAATACAATGCATAGAAGTTTGGTAAGTAATTTATATATGATGATGCTCAATGCTTGCACCCTTAAGCTTTGTATTCAGCCCACAGTTGAGCAACCGTCTTCCCTAGCAAGTCCACGAAATAACCATCGTTATAGCCGTTCCTCATCTTCTTATTGAGTTCAGCCACGAACCCACTTCTACGACCATTACAATAGTCTAGAAACCGAGCTGTCACATCGTACCCTTGGTCCCATTTGTTACCTTGCCCTGGCCGAACCCAATGACTAGGAGCATACCCAGCCTTCAGCCGCACGTAATCCGCAATTCCCTCTATCAATCCTCCCGGAGCTTGACCATTTCCATTCCATTGCCATACATGAGTCATCTCGTGGTAGAGGACTCCGGTAATCTCTTTCTTGACATCACCGGAATAACCCTGAATGTACCTGGCGCTCACATGGATCTCATTGCCAGAAGTGTAGGCAACACCATCCATGTCATCAATGAACACGTTTACTCGTGCTACGTTCTTTCTGTCAGCAGCAGTATTTTGTTGGAATGTGGTCCATATGAAGCTTGTGGCAGAACGGAGAGTTTGAGTGGTGTATGCCGCCCCAATGACGTTATTGAACTTAACACCGCCGGGGGTGGCTGCTGCCCGGTTTGTGACGGAGTAGTCGACTGCTGACGACAGTTGCAGAGCTGCTAAGATTGCAAGGGATGAGAGGAAGAATGAGATCTTGGTGGCCATTTTTGAAGATAGGGTTAGGTTGTATACGAGGTTGGGTTTATATAGAAGTGGCTTGTGCCTGGTGGTGAACGATAATGCTCATAGTGGGACACGAGCTGAGTCAACACGGCGCAGCCAACAATGGAAATTACAATTGTGACCGACTTGGACATATTGATATTCGTCTTTCTTATCTTTTTAATGATTGCTTCGATATCACGATATGTTTTGAATATTGAGAATTGAGAATATAATAGACATCGACTATAGTATTTTTCATTTATTTTGTAAAATACAATTACTCTTGTTATCAATTTATTTAAGATTTTTTTTTACTGAGTTTAATATGCATTTTCTAATTTTTATCTTATTTTTACCCATTTATATGATGTGTTTCATATTTTAATAACAAAAACATGTTTAATTAATGTTAACGCTCGATTACATACATCTATATCGATATGAAAATATAAACATCATTACAAAAATCTGCTTCTTATTCTGAATTTGGTAAAATATTAGTGAGGTGATAAAGACCGTCAGTTGCAGACGACTTGGACCGTTTCGTATCATCAATATTAGATGAAGATTATACTACGAATTGAAGAATACCAAATTGAGCGTATCCTTTACCTGTTGTGATGAATTCTTAACACAATCCTCTTCTTAACCTCTCTGCGCCTTTTTATTTCCTTTTATCCATATTTCTTTTGCAATTAGCTACAAACATCAATTTTATGGTTTTCTTTGTGAACTAATATGCAATACTCATACAGCAGAGCTTACAATAACATTGTGGTTCAAATGTCAAAGATTGTTATTGTTTTTTACTGGAGAATGCGAGATTAGAACTAATGCTAAGTTGATAAGCTATTTTCTTTTTACCTGTATGATGAATCTTAGTTGGTGGCATAGATGAAGTTATATCAAGTTTTATGAACACTAACTATTTGAAAAAATTCCTCAAAGAGCAACACAAATATCAATACATTCAATTTACATTAGAGATGTTTTTTCTGTTTTGATTACAGCTTGTTAGCTCAAATCATAATTATGAATTGAATGTGTTTTTTAGATATGAAAAGAATGAAAAAATTGGGATATGAAAGAGCCAACAAG
This sequence comes from Lactuca saligna, assembly GCF_052625555.1. Classification (NCBI taxonomy): domain Eukaryota; kingdom Viridiplantae; phylum Streptophyta; class Magnoliopsida; order Asterales; family Asteraceae; genus Lactuca; species Lactuca saligna. The sequence goes on from NC_136425.1 coordinate 180,061,771, forward strand.
ATCGGTGTTGGTGTAGTGACTCCAATTGGATGGATCTGATATTAAATTCTTTTCCATGAACAAGTTAGAGCATTACAAAAGTCTCTAATGGTTCGTTTGTTTATTAATGATATCAAATTCTTCAATAAGAAAATACTTAGTTGCAATTTTTTTTTTATTAATACAGACCATAAATCTTTAAATCAACCACAGTGAAAAAAAAAAAAAAACAATCGTGAGGAAAAAAACAATCTTTAAATCAACTAGGGTGGAAAAAACCATTTAACCACACAGGAAAACAATCGTGAGGAGATATAGTCAAGTAAAGACGATGGGATGCCTCCTTGGAGAGCCAACACAAACAAAAGACCTGTAAATGCATTCATGAGATTTAGAAGGTAAGGGTATTATTGTCTATTTAGTTATACTTTCAATTTTAATGATTTTAAATTGTAAAAAAGGATTATTAAATAATAAAAAATACTTAAAATATAGATTTGGGCAAATCCGATATTCTAAAACATTAAGAAGGGCAAATATGATATTTAAAGTTTAGGTCGGACAAATACGATATTTAGACGTTTAATAAGGGTATATATGAAATTTTCTCTTCTTTAAATTGCTTATTCAATAAGTTATGGATGTTGGGAAAAAAACGGCAGGACATTTCTTATTTTTATTTGGATATTCAACGTTTAATTGCAAAAAATGTCACATCTTATTATTTTCGTAAAAATTAAATGGATCATGTATTCTATTAAGTTTATACAAAGTCGGATCTTTATAATGTATAAAAATTATAATTTATTTATATGAAGTCGGATTTTTATAAATTTATATTTTCAAGATCGGAAAGGCGCGTATTTTCGGAATATGTTATTATTTATACAAAATAATATAATTTTTTCACGCACTTATTTTTATAAATTATGGACGATTTAGCTGATAACAGAATGTGAAATCTCATATTGACATCCTAGCTAGATTGACTAAGATTTAGTCTATTGCATTTGTCACACTAATAATCAGTGAGAATTTTCGGAATTATCACATTCTCCATCTGTTAAATGAATTTTCTACCTGAAATTCAACTTGTACTGCCTGATGAAGGGGGCACTATTTTGGGAGAATCTTAGGGAAACATGATTTTTGAAGCATACTCTTAGGTAGTATGGAACAACGGTACAACTTAGACCCATAGAAAGTGATTTGATTTCCTAAGGCTTTTCCTAGTTTTTATCAGATTTATGTCTTAGCGAGTGCTTGAATCTAGTGATTACAAAGCTTATTCGTATTTAGCTTGTACGCAAGTTATTAGTAAGGACGTATCGTTTTCTGGGACAGCGTATCTCGTGCCAATGTAAAATGCTCTTCCTAGAGCATTACATCCTCGATTTCTCCTCTTTAAGAAGTCTCTTTTGAAGTGGCCAGACTTTCCCCATTCATAACAGCTGTGATTGCCACCAGTACCAATCTTTTAGTTTGTGGCACATATCGGACTTAGCAGTGTGGCCCTTCTTACTGTAGTTCTTACATATTAGTTCTCTACGCTCTCCTACATGGTGGTATTGGCACTTATTGCATAGTGGTAGATCTCCAACGTATTGTCTTGGTGGAGTAGTTGAGGGGGTGTTTGCAACGTAAACTTTCCCCGAGTCTTGTCTCTTCCATGTTGGTTGCTCCGAATCACCATTAGATTTTCTCTTACTACTTTAAGATTTTGGAAGGTCATCCTTCTGAACCATAGTGCCCTGCAGAATTTCTTGATTGGTTAGGCTAAGTGCTACTCTCTTTGCATTATTGTACGCAGTTAGCCTGGAAGCAATGGCTAACCATTTAATAAGAAAAGGTTGAACCAACCCCATATGTACCTTTTTACCTTTTGTACTCTGGGGTGACAAGGTTGGGACAGAAAGTTGCGAGGTCATTGAAGCGGTTGGTATAAGTTGCAATATATGCATATGTCATGGTGAGATTCTAGAATTCTTGCTCTAAGTTCAGCATCTTTTCTATGGGACAGTATTCCACAATAAGTAGTTGTTTTAGTTCATCTGGCATTAGCTGCGTTAATACCTATGGTTTTTGCATGGTTGTTCCATCATCATAATGTTATATTTACGAATCTAACCTTGAAGCTTTTAGCACAAAAGTTGATCTTAAACACTGACTCCATCTTTTTGATCTAGCGAGTTAGTCCAACTACTCCTTCATTTCCATAGAAGGGATTGGGCTTGTAGTTCCTAAATTCCTTATAGGTATAGACCTTTAGAGGACCTTTGTTGTTCCTCTAAGAACTATCACCCACTACTAGAAAAAAGGCTTTTTACGACGTGCAAAATACGACGCTCATTGATCTATGTTACGCAAAGGAGAGTGACATTAGAAAAATGTCATCTCTTCAAAAAATTTAAGGATAGAAGACACGTATTATTGCGCGCCCTTAAATCAGTGTCTAAAAAAACACGGAGGGCACCTATAATAAAATGTGCGTCGTCTAAGGATCTCGCTTTATAATTTTTAATGGAACGCGCGTTCCATCCTTTAACAGTAGGGGGAAATGAAATTCTGAAAAAATTAAAAATCCCGCCTTCCTTTTTTTTCTCCTTTCCCTCTTGCCCAAATTATGGACGCTCCTTCCTCCCCCCTCCCGACATTGACTGCTGCCTACTTCTTCCCTCACTTCTACCTACTGGAACCACCATATCTCCCACTTGATGTTGAAATTGTTAGAAAAAGCCCTAATTATACTCTCAAGTCTAAATACAGAAAAAATAGAAGATGGTGAAGAAGTAGCAGTAGAGGAAGTGGAGGATGAATAGTCGAAAATGGAAGGAATGGCATCAATAGCGTTGTTACTAGATGGGTCAATCTCGGGTCATTTTGTTCAGCTTCCCGAGTCCGTTTATTACCAGATGGGTCAATCTCGTCTTTTCGTCTCGACTTCATATCTCTCTGTAAAGCAACCGACGACTTCATATCAGAAGTGGAGGTGGCAGCCTAAACACTATAATTTGCCAAAGTAAGCATACTCTATTCTTCCACTTTTTAAAATCGAATTAATTGTTGAATTCTTGATGATTTTAATTGTGTGTTTTGGGGGAAATGAAATGAAGGTTTATAGGGAAATTGTTGGTGGAGAAATCGAAGAATAAGAGGCTTATGTTCGTTGGAGATTCGTTGAATAGAAATCAATGGTGTGCATGGTTCAATCCATAGTTACAGGATTCACCAAAGTAGTCACGATCCACGTTCCAAACGGCTCGATCCCAAACGGGGTACGATTGCGTACCAATCACCGACAGAAACGCCCTCCGGTACGTCATGCTTGCGATCCCACCAATTCTTTAAATTGATACCTGAAACGTGAAATTGGCAAATTGGACTGCACAGAAACGCGATTGGGATCGGGAATTTTGGTTTTGGAACGCCGATTTGTGAAATTGGTGGGAAATTGTTTTTATCCGGAGAAAAGTCATCGACGCTTGATTTCTTCCTTAAGCCCTCGATTCCATGTTAGGTGTTTGGACTTCCAGATCTGATTCTTCTTTATCACTTTTAATAATATATAATAGCTATAACACTTATCCAATATCATCACTTCACCATGATTTCACTTTTGTTCTACACCTTTTAGGAAGAGTTGTTGATGGAAGAGAGATGATGGTTTAATTTGCCAAATATGGGCCTAATGCTGAAAAAATGTGAGTCACATTCACATATAATCTAATATATTTCTAAATTCCAAGAATCAGATATGAAAAAGTATATGGTTGTTTGACTAATATGGTTGTTTTTATTCTTGTTTTAGTCACAAGGGAAGGATACTTAAACCAGTAGAAAAGCTGAAGGGTGGATTAAGGAGCCGAAGTCCTAGACCAAGGTATGATGAGAATGTAGTTTTAACCATTCTACCCTTGTATTGGAGTTGATGTTTACCCAATGTAGTTCTAGGTATAGAGATGAATACAAGGGCTACAAGAGGATAAGTCGCAGCAGTAGCAGGGACAGGTATTATGGAAGGGACAAAGATCGTTACAGAAGTAGGACCCTTATGCAGTAAGAGTAGGAGCCCTGATTATCATAGAAGAAACATGAGGGGTAGATATGATGATGATTATGATGATGAGAGAAGCCCAAGTAGGTCTCCTATAAGGTAAAAAGACGTAAATGCGCTTATCATTAAAAATAGCATCCGTAAAAAGTTTTATTTGTCTGTTTAAAGTTGATGTTTCATTAGAAACCTGATGGACTATTCACTATTCTATATGTGTTTGTTACTTACATAGAAGTACTAGTGTTGAAAAGACTAGAATGCCCTTATCATGTGATGTGTCAATAAATTGATGGATTACACAGTCTCCTCTACGTAGGAGTAGGTCACCTTCTAGAAGCAGAAGCCCTGAAGGAGGAGGAAATGAGAAAGCATCAACATCATCACCCTATTCCCATGGTAGAGCTGGTTCCAGAAGCCCTTTGCAGCGTTCTGATTCCAGTGTAAGTTTTTTTTACCTGTGGAATCATTGATTCCGAGTGTTGATATTTTTTTATTGATTACTTTTTATCTTATCTTTTATATATTATTAATTATTATTAACCCTTGGTTGTGGTATAATATGTGGGGTTTGCCTTGACCAATGAGGTTGATGAGTACTAGTCATTTGGAACAAGAAGCTGCAGTACTTGCTTTGTCAACTTTGATGACCATAGCTCCTGCAGAAGTTTATGCAGAATTTGAAAAGGTAATTTTTTATTTATTTATGAACTTTCAAAGCAACTTTTATTGTTTTACATCACTTGAATTTTAGTGCATTAGTTCGTATAATATGTTGAAATGTTGAACGTTTTATGATGAGATTGTTTCAAATAAGGGAAGTAGAATAAAGGATAAATTAATTCATAATGTCTATGAAACCCCGTATACCCTTCTCTTGAACGGTGAAATAAATTATAGAGGCGAGATAGAACAAAGGAGTATGGGGTGGCTGAATTATTCCATTTGGATCCTCATTACACAATAAGTTTATGTTTGAACCATATAAAAGTGTGTCTAGCTTTGTATGATCCAGTTGCAGCAAAAGATAAATTATTCAATTTTTTCAGCATGTGTTGTGTATGGTGACAGTTTTGTTTAGGTTGCACCCACTAAGAATGTATCAGCTTTTTTAGCATCTGTTGGAAAGTGAATGTTCAAAAGGAAAAAACGATATAAGTGCACATTTGTTACTATGCTAATATGAATTGAGGATTAAGCTATTAGTTTCTAAATCACAAATAGTGTTTGCTGCCTTTCTTAATCTGTTTGAAAATCAAGCCTGTGTTTATATTTGATTTGATTGTTTATGTGAGTTTTTGGTTGATTTTGGTTTAATGTTGTGATTAAAGTAGGGTTTGTTAGAATATAATGTTGCAAAAATTATCCTTATGGGTCTTGACACATCAAGTTTGTTAATTATTTAGAAAAATATTATAAATTATCTTTGATTTCATGAGAATATAAATGCTTGTTTGTCATATTCAATTCACATTCGGTAAAATGTTGTGTCCACATGATACTAAGAAATACAATTCTGTAATTGATTTGGGCATAAACATGTTATTTTGATCAAGAGAAAAAGAAAAATAGCCTAGATAATTAGCAACTTATAAGTAGGTTGGTTGGTGTTATGTGAAAGTGAAAGGGGTAAGTGAAATTTGAGGGTGATTTGTGTTTTTTTAGTCACATTGCATCGGAATCAATTCCAGCTTGGAAATGGTGGTTTGTTTGGTGCTAGTTATATTCAGGTAAAAGATTTCCCATCTCTTATATTAATGTTTGGTTTTAATGTTTGGCTTATTACATTACTTTTGTCTCCTTTGTTGTATTGATGAGGCTTGAGCATGCTGGGCTGTTAATGTTCCTATTTGTTTTCATTTATGCAGGTAACAATCTTGTTGAAAGGACTTATGAATCAGATATTAATGGTAACAAGTTTAACACTCGAGTCCATACGATTAGATGTTAATGGTAACAAGTTTAACACATGTGTCTTTGTTATACATACAAATTGAATGCAATGGATTGTATTTTTTTGTATATGGTATTTTATTTTATATTATGCAATGGATTGTATTTTTTGTATATGGTATTTTATTTCTATTATGAGAGATTAAAGGCAAATTTAATTTATAAACTAATAAATATATAAATATATTTTTTTTTAAAAAAAAAATTAAAATTACGATACGCAAAAATGTGTGTCGTCTTTGTTTATGACATGGCCTTTCTTGACTGGTGCTTCCTTGATACGCATTGCGTGTCATAAACACGCGCGTCGTAAGGTTACGACACGCAAATGCGTGTCGTCTTCCTTTATGACAGGGCCTTTCTTGATACGCATTGTGTGTCATAACCACGCGTCGTAAATGCGCGTCGTCTATAGACGACGCGCAAAAGTGCGTCATCTCTCTTTATGACAGGGCCTTCCTTGACGCGCATTTGCGTGTCGTCTGAGCGTTTTACGACGCGCAATGAGCGTTGTCTGAGCGTTTTACGACGCGCAATGAGCGTCGTAAAAGGCCTTTTTTCTAGTAGTGACCGTCTGCTCCTTCATTCTGACCCGACCCCGTATTCCTAGTAGTTTCAAAGTTAGCTATTGTGTTCCCGACGTGTTGGGCTATCAGCGCCTTAATGGCTTATAGAGCCATGGTTATGGAATTTGTGTCTAACTAGGGTCCTAGATTTCTTCTAGTTGGCAAAGTGTTTCAATCCTATGATTGTTAGTTCAAAGAGAGGATGTTAGTCATTGACGTCTTGGATTAATCTTATAAACACAGATAGTGATGGCTACATGTATGAGTTGGTACAAAAATGATTAGTAAGTGGCTTAAAAATAACGTGGAAAATTTTCAGGTTGGAAAGCTTCGATGTTCCAAAGGTCCTTTTCTAATAAACGGCGAAGACATAATACTTTGCATAAACTGACTTTTTATCATGTTCCAAAAATCTTAGGGCGTAACCTGACTGATGTAACACCCATTTTCTAGAATGGATCGGTGTAGGGTATAAATAGGGGTGTAAGTGAGCCGAGCTACTCGTGAGCTACTCGGGATCGACTCGTTAAAAGCTTGACTCGAGATCGAATTAAACGAGCCTAAGCCAAGCTCGAGCCTAAATATGAGGCTCGTTTATTAAATGAGCTTGAGCCGAGCTTCAATTAATGGGCTCGCGAGCCTAAACGAGCCTCTCTCTCTCTCTATATATATATATATACACACACACACACATACATACATACATACACACACACACACACACATATATATATATATATATACACACACACACACACACGCACACACACATAGAGGCTCGTTTAGGCTCGATTAGGCTCGCGAGCCCACTAAATTATTCATGAGCCGAGCTCGAGCTTCATTTTAAGGCTCGAATCGAGCTCGAGCTCGAGCTCGAGCTTCCTCAAATTAAACGAGCCAAGCTCGAGCTTTGTCAGGCTCGGGCTCGACTCGGCTCGTTTACACCCCTAGGTATAAAGAAGTCAGAGGCATGGTTTTTGAGAAAAATCATGTGTCACGACATTACCATAGGGAGGTCACGACGTGATATACCAAATGAGAATCTGTTTCCAGAAGGATGTCACGATGTGACATGAGTATGGCCACAACAAGACAATAACTGCAGCCCAAGCCCATGATCTTTTAGGGTTTCCTTCATATTTAAACCCCTAATTTCGGATTTACAACTTCATTTCTTGCCTCCATCACCCTCAAGTACCTTGAAGTAAACCATAATACTTTCCTCATCATTTGTGAGCTTATTATGAGTGTTTTGGTGCTCTTGAAAGGAAGTAGAAGGCCTTGTGGTGTTGAGAATCTCTTGGTAAGTTTGGAGTTTGGTGTTTGTATTTGAGCAATTTATGGATCATTGTAAGTGTTCAAGACCCAAACTTTATGTTGTTAGCTTCTAGATCTAAGCTTCTTGTCCCTTTTTCTTAATGTTGTCAAAGTTTTGATGGAAGGATTCCATAAAGTTGGCAAATTTATGGATCATTGAAGTCCCTTGAGTGTAATCTAGGTTGGATATAAATATTAGATAAGTTTTGAAGACATTATTGTGATTATGGTTCCATTTCTTCATCATTTTGACCTAATATGAGATAGAGACATTCATTAGACATGCATATCTATAAAGCATCAATTTTTAAAATGTTTTTGGAGTAAGAAGGTCCTCTGGAAAGTTGGAATGGATGGATTAAAGGATTAGGGGTTGAAGGAATTAAGTTTTTCCAATTTGTTATAGTCACGATGTAACCATGTGGGGGTCATGACATCACAAGGAGTTTTCTCGATTATTCTGGATGGACTCTGTCACAACATGAGGGCATGGCCATCATGACTCGATAATGGTTTTGATTGCAACTGGGTTGTTTGAATTTCGATTCTTTGGATCGAGGTTGAGTTGTTAGTCACAACGTGACCATGGGCTAGTCACAACGTGAGTATCAGATGTTGGTGATGTCAATTGTTGGCTTTGACTCTGATAGTTTACTTTTGGCATGGCTTGACTTTTGGTCAAATTTCTCATTTTAGAAGGCAGACTAAGGGTTTACCTTGAAATATTAGGAGGTTTGTAGCACCCATTCATTGGTTGTGAGAGTTGTTAGTTGTAGATAACGTTAGTAAGATCAGTCTTCTCATTATACTATGTAGGAATTAGGATGCTAGCTGTGTTTGTGACTCTTGCATTGGTATGTTGGGTTGATCCCATTTATATGTTGGGTTGGGCACATTTGTATGCTGAGTTGGGTCTATTTGTATATTAGGTTGAGCTCGTTTGTATGATAGCCGGGGCACGATATATGGATAGGGACCGTTATGTGGGCGAGGCCTATTATGATGGGTGGGGCCCAATATCCAGGTGGGGATCGATGATATGTATGGTATGTGGTATTTCGGGCAACTCACTAAGCTTTGTACTTACGGTTTTGTGGTTAAAAAATTTTCATCTACTTCCTGTTCCAACGGGAAAGGCCCAGCTTGACTACACAACAACCCCTAATGGCTTTTCCGCATTGATCATTATTGATTTGCTATGATGTTTGAAAAATACAATTTACGTTGTGTGGTTTTTGAACAAATTATTATAAGGCTTATTTTTTAAAAATGAAAATTTTATTAGTGTTTTTGGGACATTACAAGTTGGTATCAGAGTCTTGGTTTGAAGGATTCAGGCATACTCCTAGGTGTGTCTGAACTCAAACTGAGGAATTGATAATCTTTTGAAAGAAAATAAATTTTATGAAAAGATTTTTAGAAAGAAAGGGGTGTGATTCATGCAATCAGCTGAGCTCAAGTAAATGATTCCCAGAATACCCATACATGTTGATATGTTATATGAGTTATAGAATGTTTTTCATGCTAGACGTTATCATAAGGATATGCTCAGGGTTGCATGCTAGAATGCCTATTAGGAGAGAAGCTTATTAGGAAGCATGCTTTTTGATGTTTTGTGGCCTATAAAGTTTTACTACTCAAATGTTTCTTGCTTTGTACTTTATAGAACTTATATTTATGTGAGTTAACTATTAAATGAATAATCTAAGTTACATGCTACAAAGGTCAAATAATTTTATAATGATTGATTTGCCTTTATTGTGCAACTCTTGTTTGCATCCAACCGTTGTAGGGTTGAGTTGTTGTTTGAGCAGAGCGGTTCTTTTCCTTGCCAAACAGGCTCTATCCTTTGTGGCAAATAACCTTTGCTCTATATTTTGTGTGTGGGATCTCAATCTTCTTCATATTAGACTTAGGTTCTTCTCTATGGTTTTTATCTTGTTAGATAAGCCCAAGGTGCTTCCTCTGAGGATTCCTAATTCATCATTGATGGTGTGAATTTGAATGATGTGACATATGGTGTTATTGGCTAGGAATGGCAGGATTAGATACCATCTAGAGGGGAGGCATAGATAGTGAAGCCTATGGTGCTTTCGGGCCTTAAAGCAAAACACTATCTCCTCCATAGCCTTATATTATTATAGTTGTGTTATATGTTGTGACTTTCTGAAAGGTTGGAATGATTTACGTAATAGTGGTGCCGATTTCCTAGTGATGAACTTTAGCCTTTTCTTCCTCTGGTTCCTTCAGAATAAGTTTCAGCCTTCTTAATATCATACTACAAGAAATCTTCTTCTTTCCCAATGGGGTTTGCCTACTCCTTAGCATAATCGTCTTCCTCAGAGGGCTTTGAAAAGTCCTCAGAATATTTTTACGACAATTTGGTTGACTCTTTATTTGATTTTGAGGAACCGTCTGTCTCATGAGGTTCCTTGTCGGGGGTTAAAGAAATAAGAGATGTGGAAGTCTAAAATAATAAGTATCATTGATCTTAAGGAAGAGTGGCACAACTTGATCTTTCTTTGGAAGTGGTTTTATTACCCTGTTTCAAAGATCTTCCATTCTCGTGTGATTATATATATATATATATATATATATATATATATATATATATATGTGTGTGTGTGTGTGTGTGTGTGTATGTGTGTGTATACGTGCGTGTGTATGTGTGTGTGTAAAATCTATGTCTAGTTGTGGTTCGACCCATATATTATGCTAATCTTAGATATTTGTATTTGACCTAAACTCTTGAGTTTGGGTTCTAGAGATTTTATTGTATGAAAAATACATGTTTTCTCATCGACAGACTAAGTATATATATATATATATATATATATATATATATATATATATATATATATATATATATATATATATATATAGCTCTATATATTGTAGTTTGTTTGTGAGTTTTATTAACTCTTGTTTTGTACTTCAAGGCTATCAAGTAAGGATCAGTCAGGTAGGAAAAGTCGGAGGGCAAGACCATTTTAACATATAGTCTCTATGAAATCCAGCAACCCAAGGCATCAATTTCCATTCTAGACACTTCTTTCCTAAGTAGTCTATCATTAATGTAATTAATAGCAACACTTTTATTTGTAGGTTTGAGGAAAAACCTAATCGCAGTACAAGACACTACGTTATAGTCGTTATTCCATAATCTAGTACCAATCTGACACACCCTCGGCCGACGACGAAATTACCGAGCTATACGAAGTTAGAATGTTGGGTCACAGTGTGACATCCCAAATTTCAAGGCAAAAAATTTCATTTTTAATTAATAACTCATAAAACAGTTTACCAAAAACATTACCAATGTCAAATCAATTTATAAAGCTGAAACAACGTGTCTCAGAACCATATTATCAATAGTAATAAAAATCAGAGTACAATCCCAAGAAATCTCATAGTGCGGAAATCATGCAATTGTGTGATGTGTCGCTACCGCGCCAGCTCCTCCCCCTTTGCTGAAGAGGTACCTGGAATAAAACTGAAAACTATAAGCACGAAGCTTAGTGAGTTCCCCCATCATACCGCATACCATACAATCACACATCATACATACTATCGAGCAATTCTGGGATGCCCAACATACCCGGTCCAACCATTATGGGGTGCCGATCAAAATGGGTCTTAACACGTCAAGACCATAGATTGGGCCTCCTAATGTCCATTTTACATGTAAAGCCTCAAGCTTGGTGCACATGCATGCGACCTTTGGCTTAAAAATCCATAAAAGATGGTCTACAAGATGCATGGGGTGTTTATGGCAACAAGGTGGGAACCTTTATGCCGTAAAGACCCCCAATAACTCCAGATATAAAGCACAAACTAAATTCCAATACTCAATCCCGAATACCTCTCTTGGTCTTAGAAAGTTGTAGAAAAAGGTCCAAAGTTAAGATCTAGACAATGAATAGACAAGGTTCTCAGCTTTATACCTCTAATAAGCTGGAAATATGCTCAAAATTCTGAATCTTCTTGTTTCCCCTTGATCTCACCAGCCTCCTTCTCTTCTTCAAGCTTCCATCACACAAAGTAACACCACAAGGCTCAAGAACACACTAAAAATGGCTAGGGTTTCGAGTTAGGGTTTGCTCTGGACGATGGGGACTGAGTTGAGGGGTTATAATGTGTTTAAATAGGGTGCAAACCATCAATTTAGGGTTTCACTCAAACAACGTCTACTCGCCGAGTTGGTCTCCCAACTCGTCGAGTAGACTACTTAAACTTCCCGTGGATCACGACTCTACTCAACGAGTTGGGCCTCCAACTCGTCGAGTCCCAAAGAAAAACATAAGAAATACTTGAATTAAAAGCATACCATGAATTGGGTGTTACACACAGATATTAGACATATGTTTAAAAATACAAAAAAAATATGTAACATAAATGTCACATTCGTTATGTATTAAATGTTACATCACAATATTTTTATTAGAATCTCTAATACCAAAGGTGCCTCGATAGTTAGGCATAATAATAAATGATACTAAGCTTCCAATAGTTCCATTGACTGACTGTTGCTCAAGGAGTGCAATCCTCCATCTCTTGGTTTCCAATGAATACATGTGGTTTTGAAAGGGTGAACATAATGTTGGTGAATTCACATGTTTTTTAGTTTCAAATTACTTTTTATACGTAACTATATTTAGTTATAAAAGTATTTTGGCCTCTACAGTTTTAGAGTCATTTCTCTTTCTTTACTCACCAAACAATGTGGTTATTTCTAAAAAGCATTATCAATGAAGTGAAGGAAGTTGACTATAAAAAAACTATTAGAACATTTTTACTATTCAAGTTTGATAACATTTACATAAGAGGTTGTGCATGCTTACCAAATGATAACGAGGATTGATCATCGACATCATTTGAGTGACACCGTTGTGAGAATGCAACCATAGAAATCAAAGGTTCATAAACTTTCCTTAAACATGTCAATTCAGCCCAAAAGGCCATAAATATTGACCTTAACATGAATAAAGGCTTCAAAGGCTCATAAACTCTTCCTTGAAACAAATACTACCTATGTCCTAAAATGCCTCGAGGTGACGATTTCGGCTTGACTTAGATGGTTGGGGTTGGGTGCAACTCCCCAAGCCTCAGGACTTAGAACAAAGACCCAAAAGGGTTAATCAGTAAACCTTATCTAAAAGGGATATCATTACAAAGAAAATTGGATAAAAAGGCTTAGTCTGGAAATAATGATCTATGACCTAAAGAAAGGACAAGTTCCAAGCTCCCAACGTGAGCTACCGGGATAAATCCAAAGGACACTAAGCAAATATGAGTCCTATAGTCACAATTTGGGCAAATCCAGTAACATGGCTAGATCGCCAACCCCCACACCCGCCCACCGAGCAAAAAGACCTAATTGTCTCGAGTCGACACCCCCCCCCCCCCCCGGTAAGGCCAACATAAACTTGGGGGAAGAATCTCCCCAGAAAGGAAAAGTAAGGGCACGTGTTCACCAGTGGCTAACATAAACCATCGGGGGATAGAAAACCAAAGCATTATAGAAATAGAAACGACCATATTATCAAAAAGACAAAAAACAATGTCGGACAACTCCCGGACTTAAAAGGGCCATGCAGGTCCAAACAACAATTAAAAATATTATCCTTCAGACATCGTCTCTAAAACATTAAAACTCCAAACATTGTTTTGGTAACACTCGCATATTCAGGCTAGTCAATTTATAGACAATAAGAGTCAAAAATGACTTTTTGATATAAGATTATTTAGATTAAATAATCTTAACCAAGTTATAGTGTATGTCACAACGGTTCCGTACATATAAAGAACGTTGAAATCTGAGTTATAACGAAGAACTTATGACCCGTCGAAGTTTTACGGCAAAACCGGCACGACATCGGAAAATCGTAAAAAGTGAGTTTGCGATAAATTACTTTTTAGCATTAGCGATCTAAACAAAAGTCGCAGTGTACGTTAAACCTAGAACATGCATAAAAAGAACGTCCAAATCTGACTTCATATGTGGAGTTTATGATTTTTCTAAGATTTAGCATAGCAATGCACAACCCGAAATTCGAATTTCAGATCAATCGATTTCTAGCCGACACAACCTAAATGAGAATTGAACATCTCATTAATAGGAGTTAAACAATAAAAAGACAGTTGATAACTTTCAACTCCAATATAAAATCAATAAAATTAATCACATTGATGTGTATTTTATTACAATTAATCATCGAGATATAGATTCGTCTAAAATCTTTTTATAATAAACAAAAATGGATGTTGAACACTATGATGTGGAGAATTTTCAAATTACAACTCTTAAAAAGATAAAAATTAAAAGAATTATCCCATTAAAATAAAAGTTACGACAATGACAAAAAAACAACAATAACATCCATAGGATTCTCATACAATTTTATTCAATATACATACAAAACAGTGAGCCATAAAGCAAATAAATTGGGGCAATTATATTTTCGTAAATGTGAACAGAACACATCTAAAGCTAATTCATGATCTCATTTTTCTTCTTTTAAAAACACACTTCAAATACATTAACATTCATAGTTTGTTCTTTACTTATTTCATCAATATCAAGAGAACTCATCAAAACACAATTCTTGTTTAAAGACATTTCAAAAACACCAAAATTCGCAACATTTTTCTTTTAGCTTGAAATGTGTAACGAACCAAAAATTATGAGGTAAAAATTCTATTTTCAGTTTAACCATAAACACCATTTATCCTTTTCAATCATTCAAAAGTATATCAAAGTACAATAGTTTTCAAAGTACAATCCTAAAATCATAAGGTGCGGAAACATGGGTGAATGCGCTATAATCACGTCGGGCTCTTCCCTTTCGAACAGGAAGTATCTGAAACCATAAAATAAATTGTAAGCACAAAGCTTAGTCAGTTCCCCAAAATACCATATACATACATACATACATAACGGTCGAAACATAAGTGGATCTATTTCACCCCCTTCGGTATCTTTCAACTGGTATTTGGTTTATTTCACCTCTACTGCTAAGCATACAATCATATCAACAAAATTCACGAACACAACAAGCATAAACAAACATAACATGAAATTGTCACGAAGACAACTACCATTCTATTAACATAATCTAGTGGACCGACATTGGTGCCTTCGACCTACAAGTGCAGTGGAGGAAACTCGCCTCTCAATTTGAATGATCGTTAAGTAGTACAATGTTCCGAATATCAACTCTACTAGTCACCTATTCATTGGAACATGACCAAGCGTAACTTATAATCAATATACCCAAAATACCCCTAAGTCAAACTCCTGGTCAAAGTCAAAGTCAACCGGATAAACTCGGTGAGTACAGTGGGCGTACTCAATAGGTATGTGGGGCGTACTATGTGTTTGACCAAAGTCGAGGGGCTGACCATGTACGCGCAGCATACCCTTTGGTACGCCCAGCGTACGTGGCTACCATCCTTTCTTCCCATTAAGAGCTAAATCGTTAAGATCTTTTGTCTAAAATCCAGATCTAGCCCTCAAATGATGTTCTTAAGCTTAAAGTTTCCAACTTTATGATCTTGCATTGCTATGAAGTGCTCAATACCAAAAATCCTCACTTCTTAACTCTTTAAGACATCCTAGCTCATACATGGAGGGAAACTAAGGTCCAAGATTACATTTTTATGGTTCATAATAACTCCATAACGGATAAACTTGTAAACTTTATCCATAAGAATGGTCCAAACAACCAAGATCTAGTCTTTAAGTCTCAAAGGGGCCAAAAGTGCATCTTTTTCAACTTAATCCATTAAGTCCAAGTCTCCAACCTTTAGATCGGAATCAAAATGATGTTTTGCAACATACACATTTTGAAATCGTGTATTGTAAATTATAAAAGTGAATAATATTATGAAATATTATGTGAAATTGAGTGTTGAGTTCGAACAGATAGTTTTTACTAAGAAATGAAGTAAAAGTATGTTTAGGATCACTCAGAAAGTATGGGAAGTTTTATGAGATTCCAATCAAAAAGGCAAATAGTGAAATTTAACGAAAATATAAATTTTGAAATAAGTAAATTTTATTATTGAAAGTTGTAGATAATCTCATTAGAAACATGTAGGCAAAAACCTCATCGAAATCTGAATCATAACGAAGAAGTTATGACCAATCAAAGATCCGCAACAAAACCGGCAAACACTATTCAACGTAAAAAGTGAGTTTTCGATAAACTACTTCGTAGCCTTAGTGATCTAAATGAAAGTTGTAGTATTCGTTAAACTGAGAAGTTCGATAAAAAGAATGCCAAAATCTGACTTCGTATAAGGAAATTATGATTTTTCTAAGTTTCGGAATAGCAGTAGACAACTAAAAACTCGAAATAAAGATCGAGCGATATTTAGCCAAAACAACCTAAACGAGAATTGAAGATCTCATCAATAGTAGTACAACGGTAAAAAGACAGACGAAAACGGTTGTCGGATAAAGAAGTTATGAATTTTTAACGGATTTTCATGTCGCGGTCTGTTAAAAATAATAATATTAAAAATAAAGTCAAAATTAGCCAACAAAGTCTTAACGAAAGTTGTAGAATATATTCTCGCCTATGTGTGCATATAGATAACGTCAAAAAAGAAGCCCGTAAACGAAAGTAATTGATTTTAGAAGTTCGGGGCACCATTTCCGAGAAATCTCGCATGGAGAAGGTCCGATCTCGGTGAGTCACCCTTTGTGTCCGATGTGTGTCACCTGCTGATTTGACCGAAGATGTGGTCCAATGGCCTTCCGATGTGCCTTGCATCTGACTCCGCCCCGTGTCTGAAGCGCTGGACCAATTCAAAGCCGACGTGTCTTGCCGACACTCGCACCTCGTCCGAGCCTCGCTGCCGCTGCCACGTGCTCGCTTCCCAGCCTCCGGAGTCCAAACCTCAGCCCTATAAAAGGGAGGGCTGCGAGATCTCCCGGGTAAAGTTTAAAAATCGTCATTTTTCACCCCAAATTTCATATTTTTGCTATTTTGACTTCCGTTGAAGCCTCGGAATCACTTCCAACACCCAAAACACGCCCCGAAGTGTCGGAAGACTCCGAGAAATTTATCTTTTTGGTTGAAGCTCTACCCTCGCACGGCCCAATTTTCAATAAAGCTTCTGGTTTTCAACGACGAAACTTTATTATTATAACAAAGTGCTGCACAAATTACTATTTTAACACCCCGGTTATTTCAAGGTGAGTTTCAATATATAACAGCAATTGTATGTTATGTGTTATATGTGCTATATGCTTTTCAGTGTTATTATTCCGGGTTATTTTCCCGTGTTATTTTTATTCGCTATTTTAATAGCAAAGTACTACTTTGACAATGTGATCAGTGAAAAGACTTAGATTCACATTGGTACTGGTATGTAGCCTCTGGCCATGTAGAGCATGTCTCCGTAAGAGAATGACTTCTATTCTATGGCATTGGCAGAAGGTTAGACATGGCTATAAGCCTGTAATCTACCAAAATTTTAATAAGAAGTTGTATGTCTTCTTTGCCATTTGGGCCAAAGATTTTTTTGATGTAAATCAAGTATTGAAATCGTTAAGTCTCATTGATTGTCAATTTTTTAATCAAATCTTGAGTTGATATTGAAAGCATGACATATGACAAACATATGCTATTGTTGTTATCGTTCCTCTTTGCTTCTATGATAGTGGTATGTATATATATATATATATATATATATATATATATATATATATATATATATATAGCATAAGATTATATTGTATCTATTATTGAATTCACTAAGCATTATCACTTGTCCCTCTTAATGTTTAACAATTGCAGGTGATAAGTATCCAATATAGTTATATACTCATAGAAGATTTTGAATAGTTTGAAACTATTATATTTTGTACTCACGTGTGTATAAAACTATAGAATCAAGGGTAGTCATGTAATATACATATATATATATATATATATATATATATATATATATATATATATATATATATATATATAATATTTCGTAATAGTCGTTTTGTATCCAGTAGTTTGTAATTACTTTATCAATGTAAAATTTTGTTTTTATGAATATGCTTGTAGCATGTTTTGAAGTAACAATTGCCAAGTATGAAAGTTTGGGTCTTTCAAAAATACGAAAATTTAGAAAGGGGTTCTTTCAATCATGGTATCAGAGCATTGGTTTAAGTGAACTAAATACCACAGATTGGTATTTAAACTTAAACTGTTGCAAGTTCAATATATTAATAGATTCATTAGGAGTATATGGATACAAACCATAGGAAAGAATTAAGGGGAGTATTAGATAATGATAAATCTTAATATTTTAAAAGTACTAAGCTGCTTCAAAATTTTTAGAGTATTAGTTTATGCGAACTAGAAATGGTAAGGATTTCTAGGCTTCAACTTAAATTGCTAAGTAATGACGATACGATTTATACCTAGTATATTTTAGGTTTAATACCTAAATGGACACAAGCACTAGAATATTAAAGAGGATATATGCCTTATATTCTAACATGTGCTAAATGGTAAATGAATATAGCATGCCTATATTGCTATTATTTGAGAAAGTTTAAGGTTTGTTGCCGACCTTGGTCTGGGAGGAGAAATTTTATGTATTCCAGACTCTAAGAGTTTCCATATTAGAATTGACATGAAACTTTCGAAGTGATAAGGCGACTTACGATAGTTGACATCGATAAACAGTCAAAGGATATCGTAAAATAAAATCTATCAAGTGATATCGTAAATAGTGTATTAATACCTGTAGAATGGTATTGTACATTAAAACTATGTTTGATGAAATAATAACACCTTTGGAGGAATATTGTGGGTTCAAAGTACATTCGGATGAGATGAATCTTTTGGTGAAATCTATGAAGTTGCTCCACCACTGTCCAGATTGAAGAATTGATTGGTTATAAAGTCAGAAGAACCGAAGATGGTGATCAATGCTTCGTCGGTATCACAATTGATGTTGTGCAAGATTTAGAAGTATTAAATGAAGATCAAAGGAAAGGCTAATGAAGTTTTTTTAGACTTAATAGGCCAAGACTTTGCCTAAACATTTTGATACATTATGTAGTTTGAGTAATAACCAGAATATTCAGACTTAGTATTTATTAATACTGAGTGATGACTGACTTCTATCACATACTTATGGAAGTTCCATAGTGTGTTAATCCGACTTTAACATACAAGATTAGAATGGTGAATTGAGTCATTTAATGGTAAAAGGTTAAGTAACTTACTTGTTTTTAGTAAGGTAGAATGCTTAGTTGAAGAAGCAATACAACCATAGTATAGTATGAGAAGAGATGTTGTAGTTAGGAATGACAGAGAACCAATTTGAGGCTAGTAGATTATGTTGAGATGCAGTTATAATGCGGAATTCCTAGGATAGATCCTATGAAGTAGACTTAAAAGATACACCCATGAGAAGAAGACTTACTCATGTATACGAATGACGATGTCATGGAAGGATAATGAAATGAACAAACGTGCATGGAGAATTACATGAGTTAGAAGATGATGCAAGCAGTTGGAAACCGTTGTCTTCACTGCTAGAGTAAATTTTAGTGTACTATGTGTAATGCCCGTAGATCACGGCTAGTCAATTTAGAGACGATAAGCGTCAAAAATGACTTTTTTATATAATATTATTTTGAATGAATATTGTTAACTAAGTTGTAGTATACGTTACAAGGATTTCGTACATATAAAGAATGCTGAAATCCGAGTTATAACGAAGAAGTTATGACCTGTCGAAGTTTCGCAACAGAACCAGCACGATACAACGCGACGTAAATAGTGAATTTACATTAGAGCAATATTTGGCCTTAGTGATCTAAAAGAAAGTCGTAGAGCTTGTTAAACCGAGATCATGCATAAAAAGAATGCCCAAATCTGACTTCGTATGAGGAAGTTATGATTTTTCTAAGTTTCAGCTTATCGGTATGCAACCCGAAGTTCGATTTTGAGATCGGGTGAGTTCTAGCCGAAACAATCTAAACGAGAATCGAAGATCTCGTTAATAGTAGTGAAACAGAAAAAAGACAGACAGGAACGGACGTCGGAGGAAGAAGTTATGAATTTATAACGGAGTTTTCCTATCCCGGCCTGTTAAAAATAATATAATAAAAATAAAGTCAAAATTAGCCAACCGAATCTAAGTGAAAGTTGTAGACTATTGTCTCACCTACGCGTGGATATTAAAGAACGTCAAAAACGGAGCTCGTATGTGAAAGTTACGCAATTTTGAAGTTTAGTATGTCGGTGTACGCAAAGCGTAATGGAGTACGCCCAGCGTACCCATATACATGAACTGAAATGGGCCACGTCGGCCTGACCCAATACTCGAGTGCATGGGTTCATAAGCAATGACAACTCCGGCCTGATCCGAAGCGTACGCCCAACGTAGATCTTAGTACGCCCAACGTACCGAGTACGCCCAACGTTCTTCGAAATTACACCCAGCGTAATCCTTCTTTCAGCACCCTATAAATAGAAGTTGAGGGCTGCCGAATTTATTTGCTCAAATCTTTCTTTCTCTCTCATTTTTACCTCGTTTTGTGTGCAAGTTATACCCCGAAGCCCTGGTATCATTCCCAAGACCCGAAGCCCCGAAGAACCCGAGAAAAATAGTTTTCGAGCTGAAACTCTGCCCGCGTGAAGCCCAGTTTTGGAGAAAACATCCTGATTTCGTCGGAAAAGATTATTTCAAGAGACGAGGCGCTGTCTAATCATCTTCTGATCAAGTGAGTGTGTGGCCACTTTCTTCTAACATATAAATATTAAGTATTTGCTATGAAATATGTGCTATGTGTATAATATATTGTTGGTAGGTGATAATAGATGGGTTGGACCATGAGATAAGAGGATAAAGAGATAAGCTTGTTTTAAATCTGGATGTATGGATCAGATCAAGAGGTTAGTTTTAGATCTGGGAATATGGATTAGGTAATGAGGCAAATTTAAGATCCGGGAGTACGGATTATGTATTTTTGAACTACGTGTTCATTTGATAAGGTATCATGTGTATAGTCCCTTTTAGGAACGTGATTTTAATAGGAGTATTGATTAAAGTATGAAATATACATATGTATGTGAAGTATTTGTTATTGTCCGAAATACGTGGTAGATATATTTGATGATACGCAACGTACGAATCAGTTATGGTTCTATATGTGTTAAGATGTGAATATATGATATTATAACTTAAAACTCTGTGTTAAGTATACACTAGTTAGCATTGCCTAAACAGAGTTAGTATCGAAAATTGATTATAAGCATTGTAGGTTTGCCGAGTGATGGGTTAAGACTTAAAAAGGGATGTTTAGTTCAATTAAGTTTAGACATTGGGTAGCCTCTTATTAAGAGTACATGTGTGGTGAGATTGATGATCGGTGGATTACGTCCTACGTACAGAAGTACATTTTATGTATGAAGTCCTTTTTAAAGCTCTGTGTCTTAGGTGCTGCTTGTTTCGGGGTACTATAATGTGCCAGAAGTACTATCATGTACAAAGTCTTTTTGACAATTTTCTGTGTCGGTTACGGGACCGTACGGGAGGACTCTAGTAGTATTTCCCCATACTTTTATGTTGAGAGAACTTTGGATTCAACGTTTCTTTTATGAAATGATCGACCGAACTTCATATGTCAGCATTTTCTTTCACGAAGTAAATAAGGGAACTTCGTAGACTATCTAATAAAGTGTGTCGGTAATAGACCACTGTTAGGTATGTCTGGTGTTATATTGTTGGATATGGTGCATCTGGGGGTGAAATAACTCATGTATTCAGGCCATTTCTAGGCAAAGTTCGATGCTAGATAGGGAGAGTCTGGGGGTATAATACTTCACGATATTCGAACCACGCCTAGGCATTGTTATCTAGATAACTACCCGTGACTTAAAATGTCTTGTGGTTCTTTCTTTTACGAACGAAGGTTCGTGGTAAAACTTATTCCATTCCCCTCATTTGATGTCTTTATTGGTCCTCGTTTGCTACCAAGGAATTTCCAAAGCAACTTCATCTGTTTGTTGCTCATATCGATTCCTTAGGCTAGATATCGTAAGATCATAGTATAGGGTCAGTATGCGGGGATCGACGGGATGGGATAGATTGTTTTAGAAATATGATTTATATGTGTTAATAATATTAGTGGTTTTTCAGGATCGAGATATACATTATTATCATGTGGTTTGAACTAAGAGCTTTCGTACTCTATGTTCCTTAGGTGATTGAGTTCACCAGGGATATTTGAACTAAGTGTTCACTATATGTTTTAAACTATGTGTTCGTTAGGGATAATTGAACTAAGTGTTCACTAGATGTTTTGAACTATGTGTTCGTCAGGGATAATTGAACTAAGTGTTCATTAGGTGTTTTTGAACTAAGTGTTTATTAGGTGTTTTTGAACTAGGTGTTCATTAGGTATTATTGAACGGAGTGTGTTCAATGGGTGTTCTTGAACTAAGTGTTCATTAATTATTTTGAACTACGTGTTCACCAGAGGTAATCTAAGAACCATGGTAGCATTAGACTTTGTGCTAATTCCTTAGGGCAATTCTTAGGAATGAATGGTAGAAGGGTAATCGGTTCTTAGGGTAAATATTTATGAAACAAAGGAAGATAATGGGGGTGAGTAATTGGATTGATTGTTTGAAAATTAAAAATAATAATTATATTATTGTGGGTTGAAAACCCTATATTCTCACCAGGCTCCCAAGGCTGACCCTCTCAGTTTTCTTTGTATCACAAGTATTGATACGAAGTCATATTTCACTGAGAGATTAAAGAAGATGTAAATCATTAGTGTAAATAAATGTAAGTTTTGTTTATGCTTATGTGTCTGTATCGGAACATGACATCCCGAGATTTTGTTATATAATGAAAATACATTTTTTTAAGAAATGCTTTGATAAATTCTTATCATATTTTGTTTTGGGAACAAATTCCGCATCAGTTTTCTTTAAACGATTACTCTGATTTTAAAAACAAAGCATAAACAAATCGATCTTTCTGGCCGTGAAATTAGGGATGTCACATTATGTCTTGGAAAGTAGACACTACCCAAGAAAGAATATATGTGAGGATTTGGAAGTAAAATCCCTATCAACCTATGAAAAAGTATTATAATATGCTAGATCAAGCATATGCATGAGAAGAATCCCAGAAAGGCGAGTATAGGTAATCCAAGATATGTTTTATAGAAACAAGAAATCCCTAGTTGAGTCTAAAAGAAATTGTTGTATGTACTTGTTTGAACAGACTCAGGTGTGAAAAGTTGCTTTGTGAAAACTTTTAAATGGTGACTTGGGAACTGCGAGACAATACTTGGACGAGTATGAGTAGGTGTGAATAGTAGTAGAGGCCTATACTACTGGAAGCATAGGACTCACGCTTGGATCAGGGAAAGTCACAAGGTTACCAAGAAACTAGTAATTGATTCCGTTTTATTCATGTATGTCATTACCTTCATTTCGGTAATGACTAAGAAGATGACTTTCGTCCAAATCATAATTTCTTAAAGAATTAAGTCCGATTAATATAAATCTACAAAGTGAGTTGATTGGTTTTGAGAACCATGTCTCGTGTAGTGACGAAATTTTAGTTAGAAGATAGAAGAAGGAGATGGTCAAAGTAGTCGATAGAAATATAACGATCTTCATTAAATAATTAAGCAACCATTAACTGGAGATGTTACCTGTTATGAAGGCGATGAAGAATTTAGTTATTCATGGAAGGATTACAATATGAAATCCGTGATTTCGTAATCAATCGAAACATTCTGTCATTTGACAAAATTGATGTGTATGTCCGAAAGCACGAATTAGAGATAAGTGCTGCTATTCTTTCTGTTCCGAAGCATCCACGTGTTGATCAAACTCTTTTTGTATTCTCTATTCCATCAGCTCAATTTACTCGATTTGATTCTAATACAAGAGTTTGGTTCGTTATGTGCCTTTTGCGTAATAAAATCAAAGGTCATTAGAATATGACCATTCGAGTTGTTGTTGTAGCAAAATTAAAGACCTTATATTGGGTTTAGTCTATAAACCAAGGAGCAGGAGTCTGCAATGAGAATTGAGTTTTAACTCAAAGATTAGGATCGAAGGCCCAATAGAGAATGAAGAGTGGGTGCAGGTTTGAGCACCGCTAGTAACTAAGAAGTTTGAAGAGTTGAAAGTAGTTTGGCAAACCAAAAGTTAAATATAGTACATTTTAAATTACCATAGAGGAGGTAAGTTAGGACTCGAATGTTATGACTAGTACTTTTCTCATAAACTCTTGATCTACCCACATCTTATTTGATTTCGATGCCTCAGATTCTATTGTGCCTTATAAATTTGCACATTTGTTTCAAATTGCGTATTACGCATTTGTCAAATCATTTCATATAGATACCATAGGAAGTATACATTACTTGCTGATAAAGCCTATAGAGATAGTGTCATAGGAATTAAAAGTTATAATCTTCTTGCTAATCTGAATCCTATCTTATTGCCTAACTTTGATATTATTCTTGGCATGGATTAGTTATCTAAGAACCATGCAGAACTCTTGTGTTATGAAAAGATGGTACACATTCCTATCGAAGGGAAGAATCCTCTTTATATCTACGGACTACGGTGAACAAAGACCTAAAAGCTTAAAAATAATCTCTTTCTTAAAAGCTCGTAAGTTTCTATCAAAGGGATGTTCTATCTATCTGGCCTATACAGTTGATATCTCGAAAGAGGAGAAGAAAAATTGTAAACGATGCTCCTGTTGTTAACAAATATCCTGATATTTTCCCCGATGATTTGTCTGGAATACCTCCGAATAGGCAAGTAGAATTCCGAATTGATATTATGCCTAGTGCTACTCCAATTTCCAAAGATGCTATATAGAATAATAGCATTTGGGTAATTGTCGACCGGCTAACTAAGAGTACACATTTTCTTGCCATGCATGAAACGGCTCCGATGAAGAAATACGCACAAGTATACTTAGATGAAATTATCGCGAGACATGGTGTGCCACTAAAGATTATTTCCGATTGAGATACTCGCTTCACTTCTCACATCTGGGCAAGTATGCAACGTGAATTGAGATCTCGTATTACTCTCAGCATAGCTTATCATCCCCAGACAGATGGTCAGACGGAGAGAATGATCCAAACAGTAGAAGATATGATTCGTGCATGTGTCTTGGAGTTTGGTGGGAACTGGGACAAGTACTTGTTCTTGTAGAATTTTTATATAATAACAGTTAACACACTTCAATGAAAATTCCACCATATGAAGCATTATATGGACGTAGAGGCCGTATTCCATTATGTTGACATGAAGTAGAACAGAAAATCCTTGGAGGCCCTGGATTGATTCAAGATACCACTGATAAGATTCAATTGGTATGAGAAAGAATGAAAGTGGCCTAGGATCGACAAAGTTCTATGCAGAAAAGAGAAGATTACCTATAGAATTCTAGGTGAGTGAATTCGTAATACTGAAGGTATCCACATGGAAAGGAACTTTATGATTTATAAAGAAAGGAAAACTAAGTCCTAGATTTGTTGGTCCTTTCAAAATCATCAAGAAAATTAATAAACAAGCATACCGCTTGGAATTGCCTGAAGATTTGGTAGGTATTCATGATGTTTTTCATGTGAATTATCTGCGCAAATGCTTAAGCATATATGATGAAACGGTTTCATTATCCGAGGTAAAACTGGATAATAAGTTAAGATATGTAGAAGAGATCGTAAGTGAAAGAATGACTAATTTATGTAATGAAGAAGTGGAATTAGTGCTTGTCAAGTGGAAACACCATCGAGGCCCAAATTATACTTGGGAAAAATAAGAATGAGATAAAAGTGAAATATCCTCATTTATTTTAATCGTTGTGATTTCGGGGACAAAATCCTCAAAAGGAGGAGTTATTTGTAACATACACGTTTTGAAATCGTGTATTGTAAATTATAAAAGTGAATAATATTATAAAATATTATGTGAAATTGAGTGTTGAGTTCTAACGGATAGTTTTTACTATTAAATGAAGTAAAACTATGTTTAGGATCACTCAGAAAGTATTGGAAGTCTTATGAGATTCCAATCAAAAAGACAAATAGTGAAATTTAACGAAATTTTTTTGAAAAAAGTACAGTTTTGTTATTGAAAGTTGTAGATAATCTCATTAGAAACATGTAGGCAAAAACCTCATCGAAATCCGAATTATAACGAAGAAGTTATGACCAATCAAAGATCCGCAATAAAACCGGTAAACACTATTCAGCGTAAAAAGTGAGTTTTCGATAAACTACTTCTTAGCCTTAGTGATCTAAATGAAAGTCGTAGTATTCGTTAAACTGAGAAGTTCGATAAAAAGAATGCCAGAATCTGACTTCGTATAAGGAAGTTATGATTTTTCTAAGTTTCGGAATAACAGTAGACAACTAAAAACTCGAAATAAAGATCGAGCGATATTTAGCCAAAACAACCTAAACGAGAATTGAAGATCTCATCAATAGTAGTACAACGGTAAAAAGACAGACAAAAACGGTGGTCGGATAAAGAAGTTATGAATTTTTAACGGATTTTCATGTCCCGGTCTGTTAAAAATAATAATATTAAAAATAAAGTCAAAATTAGCCGACAAAGTCTTAACGAAAGTTGTAAAATATATTCTCGCCTACGAGTGCAGATAAATAACGTCAAAAAAGAAGCCCGTAAACGAAAGTTATGGATTTTAGAAGTTCGGGGCACAATTTCCGAGAAATCTCGCATGGAGAAGGTCCGATCTCGGTGAGCCACCCGTTGTGTCCGACGCATGTCGCCTGCTGATTTGACCGAAGATGTGGTCCAATGGCCTTCCGATGCGCCTCGCATCTGACTCCCCCCCTGTGTCCGAAGCGTTGGACCAATCCGAAGCCGACGTGTGTTGCCGACCCTCGCACCGCGTCCGAGCCTCACTGCCGCTGCCATGTGCTCGCTTCCCAGCCTCCGGAGTCCGAACCTCGACCCTATAAAAGGGAGGGTTGTGAGATCTCCAGGTTAAAGTTTAGAAATTGTCATTTTTCACCCCAAATTTCATATGTTTGCTATTTTGACTTCCCCCGAAGCCCCAAAATCATTTCCAACACCCGAAACATGCCCCGAAGTTCCCGAAGAGCCCGAGAAATTTATCTTTTTGGTTTGAAGCTGTACCCTCGCAAGGCGTAATTTTCAATAAAGCTCCCGGTTTTCAACGACAAAACTTTATTATTATAACGAAGTGCTGCACAAATTACTATTTTAACCCCTGGTTATTTCAAGGTGAGTTTCAATATATAAGAACAATTGTATGTTATGTGTTATATGTGCTATGTGTTTTTCAGTGTTATTATTCTGGGTTATTTTCCCATGTTATTTTTATTCGCTATTTTAATAGCAAAGTACTACCTTTGACCATGTGATCAGTGAAAGGACTTAGGTTCACATTGGAACTGGTATGTAGTCTCTGGCCATGTAGAGCATATGTCCGTAAGAGAATGACTTCTATTTTATGGCATTGGCAGAAGGTTAGACAGGGCTATAAGCATGAAATCTACCAAAATGTTAATCAGAAGTTGTATGTCTTCTGTGTCATTTAGGCCAAAGCTTTATTGATGTAAATCAAGTATTGAAATCGTTAAGTCTCATTGATTG
This sequence comes from Lactuca saligna, assembly GCF_052625555.1. Classification (NCBI taxonomy): domain Eukaryota; kingdom Viridiplantae; phylum Streptophyta; class Magnoliopsida; order Asterales; family Asteraceae; genus Lactuca; species Lactuca saligna. The sequence continues at coordinate 180,089,295 of NC_136425.1, forward strand.
TCAATTTTTGAATCAAATCTTGAGCTGATATTGAAATCCTGACATATGACATGCATATGCTATTGTTGTTATCGTTCCTCTTTGCTTCTATCATATTGGTGTGTGTGTGTGTGTGTGTATATATATATATATATATATATATATATATATGTCATCAGATTATATTGTATCTATTATTGAATTCACTAAGCGTTATCGCTTATCCAATTTTTTAATCACTTTATCAATGTAAAATATTGTTTTTATGAATATGCATGTAGCATGTTTTGAAGTAACAATTGTCAAGTATGAAATTTGGGTCTTTTAGAAATACGAAAGTTTAGAAAAGGGTTCTTTCATGTTTAGATGAAAATTTTTTCCAAAATTATCCATAATAAGGTCACAAACTTGCAATATCTAAACTTTATGCACTAAAGTGACCAAAAGCTCATAACACCCAAATCTAGCTAGATTTAATAAATGCATCATCAAGATTAAAGCTTTATAGCTCCAGGGGAAAGATCAAGGTGAAAAAAGTCTAGATCTACAAGCTCCAATGCAACCAACACTTCTCCAAAGATCTCCTTCTTATCCAAGATGCATCAAAAACACTCCAAAGCACTCAAAAACACCTTCTTTTGCTCAAAAGGCTCAAACTAGGATTAGGGTTTCAAAGGAGGGTGTTGGACAGGTGGAGGCTAAGAATAGGATGGGTTTGGGGGAGTTAAGGAGCTTTAATAGGGCTCAAACCACAAAAATAGGGTTTGGGCACTATTCGCGTACGCCTAGCGTACTCCATGCATCCCTTGTATGCCTAACGTACTAGACTAACCCCAAAACCTTTTTAACTTCAAACGGTCAAAACTTCTTCGTTCCAACTCCGTTTTCGACGATCTTTATATCCACGAAAAGGTATTGAAGATCCCTCACAATATTATGTAGATATCACGGACTAAAAACTTCCCGAACAAAAATCCATATTTCATGAAAAAAATCTAAAACATCACTTTTCCCGTTTTACCCTTTGACTCCAACACAAACCAAACTCTTGGATCCCGTAATCCACATTACCCACATCCAAATTGGTCTAATCTCTTTTTCCCAAAGCCCGAATCCTTATGATACTTGATCTTCAGGTCACGGCCCCAAATTATGAAGCAACTCGAAACAGGGTGTTACAAAATGTATAACCTTCACCTAAAAAGTTCTCGTTGTTTCTATTTCATTTTTTTCTTTCTCAAACGCACTTTCAAGAAATAACACATCAAAATTGACGACATTTTTCTTTTGGCTCTAAATATACAACATTGTGAGATAATTCTTCATCATCTCTAAATACCATAAACTTTTTTATTGGCTCCTATACTCAACAAATTTCTTATGGAATTATAAGAAAATATAAGGAAAAAAGATGTGGAAAGAAGAAACAAAACCTATTTGAACCTTTTTCATGCTCATGTACTCTAGATAACCAAAGTGTATAAGGAAAAAAGATGTGGAAAAAAGAAAACAAACCTATTTGAAACTTCTTCATGCTCACGCACTATAGATAACGAAAATGAAATGAAAAGATAAAGCAAAATGAAAAGAGGAGAAAATGACATATTTTGAACCTTAATCATTTGAATGGCCTCCTTTATAAGACATATATATATATATATATATATATATATATATATATATATATATATATATATATATATATATATATATATATATATATATATATATATAGAGAGGCTTAAGTTATTTTATTCAAAGTAATTATTGTGTTATTATATGTATTAATGTGAGCCAATCAAATTTACTTGTTTTAGGCTTAGGTTATTTTATTCAAGGGTAATTTAGTCAATTAATATAGATTTAATAAAGGAAAATTGCATTTTTTTAAGGGATCATATATTCTATTAATTTTAAAAATCCGATTTTACGAATTATAATTCTTTCAATTCGGACATTCTGACAGAATATATTTATGAGTATATTCAAAAATAAAAATATTCTTGAACCATAAATAATAAAAATATTCTTGAACTTATTTCTTGATCATGGTTTTAAAAACTTCTTGTAGAATAACAAATTCTTGAACAATTAGTTGAAGAATAAAAACAAAAAATACATTATTTCTTATAGAATACGAGTAATATTTGGTAAGAATTATATTTATTGTTAAAGAATAAAACTAAAAAAACTTTCAAAACGGGAAAGAAAACATCAAAATCTAACAACGACTAAGACATTCTAAAAGAATAATGTGGTCCGTTTCAATTTTGTGGCCCGTTTTTCAAACATCAACTTCTGTGATTCCAATAGAATTGGAATTCGTGATTCCATTTCAACAGAATTGGAATTCGTGATTGCATTCCAATAGAATTGGAATCTCACCAATATCATCCATTGAATCATCTACATAAACATACTTGATACGTTTTTAGAATTCAACATTCTCAAGATCCTGCACTGTCCACATAAATGAAGTGTTAAATCAGAAAAAAAATAATAAAATAAATTGAAATATGAATCAATTCATAAAATGCAGCCAAAAAACGCTCTTTCTGATATGTATATTAGTCCCAAATAAAATTAAACCACTAAAGGATGTCATGCTGTGAATTAGAAATAAAAAAATTAAATCCCTAGCTTTCAACAATTAAACCAAAACCAAAGCTATACACAAAAAACTTATACCCAATCACACACAAAGGAAATATTAAAACAACACACAAAAAGAAAAAAAATCGAATCACTTATGTGTTTCTTCTTCTTCTTCTTCTTCTTCTTCTACGTTTTCTGTCAAACGATCAAACCAAACACAAATTCTTCCCTTTGATTTCTATCAAACATTCACACAAACACAAAAAGGGAAAAGAACCTGTTAACGAACGGAAGCAACACCACATCCTTCCCTCTCCCCCTGTTGAACATCGAAACCAAACACACCAAAAAAACCTTATCAATCACTATCAAACATCAAACAAAAAAAATAAATGAATCAAAAGGATTACCTGTTGCTGCTTCGTCCTTACCCTTCAATCCAACTATTTCTCAATTCCTTCGTGTTTATTTTCGATCGAACCAGGAGAAGAGCAGCAAAGAACAACCCCACCAAATCCTCAATTTGAAAACCCTTGAATCTACCTGAATTGTTATGGACTACATGTAAACAATTGTAATTCACAGAAAGGAATCGTGATTTTTGTTAGGAAAGCGAAACCCTTACATGCATAAGCTGGCGGATGCGAATGTTGATGATGATGGTGATGATGGACCCACAACTATTAAACTATTTATTTATAATTTATTTTAATTAGTTAATAAAAACAAAACAGTTGAAATAATAGATAAGGGTATATCGGCCATTTTAAGTTGATTAAGGACCACGGATGCAACAAAATCAAACCACAGTGACAACTCAAATTGGAAAAAATATGTTAGGGACCAAACTCGCAAATTATTCCAAACTATAAGGACCATCCGTGTAACTTACTCATTGATTTTTGAAGGAATCAATTTGTCCCATTAATTGCGTCTCCACTTAATTTTGATGCAACAGATTCCCGTCAAGTAATATCGCAATTTGAAAAGGTCATTAAAATCAATCTAAAGACCGCCCAAATCATAATTTATGGACAAAATTATAAAAATGGTCTCTATGTTTTACCAAAAGTTACAAAGTTGGTTCCTATTAATTTTGTTGATGTAATAGTCCTTGGTTTGCAAAACTTGCAAAGTTGACCATTTTTACTAACATCGTGACATTTTCGTCTTTTTAAGTATAGAAAGATTAAATTCGTGACATTTGATAAACCACAGGGACCATTTTTAAAGTTTGTTTGGAAAAAGAAAATTAATTCTCTAAAACTAACTTATACAATAACGAACTGAGACCTCTACCCCTAATATGACAACAAGGCTTAACTATTTGAGTTGGAGGCTCATTTAGTTATAACTCTCTAAAACTAACTTATACAATAAGGAAAACGTTAATAAATAAATAATAAATAAATTATTAAAACATTTTTTTACATATTTTTTTTAAATAAAACAAAATTTATTTTAGTCGTATTATAAAAAAAATAGTTTGTTACAAACAATTTGTATGTATTTTTTATGTATTTATCTAACATAAAATATATTTTTTTTATATCTTTAAAAAATACGTTTCGTATAAAAAATATTTTTTGTAAAATATTTTTTTTATGTCTTTGAAATAATAATAATTGACACTACTCACGATATAAAAAAATATATAAATTCTTTTGAGTCGCTAGTTCTAAAACACGTATTTCATCTTATTTAAAATACATATTTCATCTTATTTAAAATACGTATTTCATCTTTTTTAAATACATATAACCGAAAAATAGTTTCAAAAAATCTGACTGGACCAATCGGTTTTCTGAAAACCGTTTTTCGGTTATATGTATTTAAAAAAAACTTATTGGGTTATATATCTTATTTAAAAATACGTATTTCATCTTAATCGTAAGTTCTAAATCGTATGGTTAAAATTAAGATGAAAATAAATAGTTATATAGCTTTTTGAAATAATGATAATTAATAGTACACTTGACATTAAAAAATAACGCATAAATTATTTAAATACATAACAAAATCGTTGTTAAGTTGTTTTTAATACATATAACGAAAAAACAGTTTTAGAACTAGCGACCCAAAATAATTTATATGTTTTTTTTATGTAATGATTAGTGTTAATTATTATTATTTCAAAGACATAAAAAAGCATTTTACGAAAACATATTTTTTATACGAAAACGTATTTTTAAAGATATAAAAAAATATATTTTACGTTAAATAACTATACAAAATACATACAAATTGTTTGTAAAAAACTATATTTTTATAATACGACTAAAATAAAAAAAAATTATTTAAAAAAATTATGTAAACAAATGTTTTTAATAATTTATTTATTATTTATATACTAACGCTTTCGTTATTATATAATTTGGTTTTAGGAAGTTATAACCATATGAACTTCTAGCTCAAATGGTTAAGTCCCGTTGTCATATTAGTGGGGTCAAGGTATCAAGTTTCGAGCCTTCGTCATTCCTTTAGTAAATTAATTTTCTTTTTCCAAACAAACTTCAAAATGGTCCATGTGGTTTATTAAATATCACGAATTTAGTCTCTTTATACTTAAAAAGACGAAAATATCCTTACAAATTTAGTCCCTAATGGTGTTACTAAAAAGGGTCAACTTTGAAAGTTTTGCAAACAACAAGGACCATTTGCATCAAAAATAAATTAGCAGAGACTAACTTTCTGACTTTTGATAAACCACTGGGATCATTTTTGTAATTTTGTCTAATTTATGGCAATTCTTCCCCTAACAATTCTTTTAAGGTGGCAATTAATTTTTTTATTTACCAACAAACTTCAAAAATGGTCCCTGTGGTTTATCAAATGTCACAAATTCAGTCCCTAACGGTTATATACTAACGGTGTTAGTAAAAAGGGTCAACTTTGCAAGTTTTTCAAACCACAAGGACCATTTGCATCAAAAAAATTAGCAATGATTAACTTTCTAACTTTTAGTAAACAAGAGAGATCATTTTTGTAATTTTGTATAATTTATGTTTGGCAATTCTTCCCCTAACAGTACTTTTTAAGGTGGCAATTAATTTTTGATAAAACTGCACAAATGGTTCCTGTGGTATGTCAAAAATTGCTACTTTGGTCCAAAAAATTTTGGACTAGCACCAGTGGTCCAAAACTTTCATTTTGTTGCGTCTTTAATCCAATATGTTCTGATTTTTTTCAAAATGATGGGATCTGCCCCTGCTAATATATTTTATCTTTTTTCTTATTTGTTTTTCTTATTTTCAGATTTACAAAAAAAAAACAATAAAATAAAAATAAAATAAATCTCTCTATCTCTCTATAAAAAAACAAGAAAATAAAAATAAATCTCTCTCTCTCTCCCTCTCTCTCTCTGTCTCTCTCTCTCTCTCTCTCTCTCTTTGTTTGTTCTTCATGGCTCTAAAGAACACTTCATAAAGCCCAGAAATCGGTGCCATCGCCGGAAACTGGTGTCACCGATATAAACCACCATAATCCAAAATCATTGTCGACGCCACCACCATTTTCGTCGTTGATCCCACCTCCTTCAGCCCCACCTTCAGCCCCCATCGTCTCTGTCACCAGCAACCTCCAACAAATCTGAAAGTGACCATCACCTACAACAAATCCTAATCGATTCCCACCATCGTAGACCCTTTTGTCACTTTCTTTGTTCGTCTTCTCCATCGAAAACATATCCATAACCCCGATTTTTTACAAAAACCATCACCAACTTCTGAAACGCTAGCACCGCCACCTTATCTCATATGGATTAGGGTTTTGAACAAAGAAGAAGGATGTCGTCGATTTGTGAAGACAACGACGTTTATAGATCAGGAACGTCGTCGATCTTGAGGGTTTCTAGACGAATCCACCTCCGAAAATCTGAAATGCATCCTTACAAAGCTTGAATCGATAGATCTTCAGATCCTCCTCCGCCCAGATCCTCCTCCGTCCAGATCTGGAAGCCAGTTTGTGGGATACAACCGTCAGAAGCAAACATATTGCTTGTCGCCGCCTTTCATCTAATCCTCTGACTTGATTGATCCTCAACAAAACCTAGCTCGAAGCAAACCCTTATTTACAAATCTGTTTCCATTGCCGGAGAAGAAACAAAGAGCATATCGGTGAGGGTTAAGATTGGAGGTACTCCAACGAGAGAGAGAGAGAGAGAGAGAGAGAGAGAGAGAGAGAGAGAGAGAGAGACAGACAGACAGAGACAGAGACAGAGACAGAGACAGGAGATAGAGAGAGAGGAAATGGTGATTGTGGTGGTGGTGTTGTTTACAGGAGGGAGGACTGAAAATAAATTTCTTTTTTTTTAATTTAAATAAAAAATATAACAAAATTAAAAAAATAGAAAATGAAATTAAAAAAGGGCAAATCTGTCATTTTAAAAAAATTCAAAGTAATTCGGACCAAACTCGCAACAAAATCAAACTTTTGGACCACTGGTGCTAGTCCAAACCTTTTTGGACCAAAGTGGCAATTTTCGACAAACCACAGGGACCATTTGTGCAGTTTAGTCTTAATTTTTTTATTTACCATAAAACTGTAACTAAAATAGTAACGTATGAATATATTGATTACTATTAATTTATTACTTACCATATATTTGTCGATGGAATATTTCAATTCCTGACCATATATAAATTATGAAATAATTCTAGATTTTGAAACCGGTAGACATATTTGGAAAAACCTTGAGATTCCATTGAGTGTGGATTCTTCATGTCTCACCGTTACTTTTTCTTGTGCAGCCTCCTCGCCTACTCATTGTCCTTGCATGGGATCTCCGCCGCCGTGGACTACCAAGTAACTAACTACGACCCCAACACTCCCGGCGGCATCCGTTTCACCAATGAAATCGGAGTTCCCTACACAAAGAAAATAATGGGTACCATCAACGACTTCATATGGACCACCGTTTTCCAACAAAACAACCCTTATGACAGAAAGCATGTAGATTCCGTCAACCTTTACATTACAGAGATTGAAGGATACTAAGGAATCACATGGGGGAATAACAATATTAATCTTAGTTCTAGTTTTTTAGAAGGGCATCAAGGGGACGTGAAATGGGGATTCACGTCTCTTTTTGAAAGATTTGTATGAATTGCCTACCTTATTCATTGTTTTGCCAACGTATTTATACAATTACAAGTCTTTATCAGAGACTAACCAACTAAGGAAAAGATAAACATAATGAAGTTTAAATAAAGATAAACCTAAATGCCAGCTAATCTTATCGCATAACATCCCCCCTCAAGTTGGAGTATGGGGATCGAAAATGCCCAACTTGCTAACAAGACAATCAAATGCAGCTTTTCCTAGAGCTTTCGTCAAGATATCCGCTAGTTGCTTAGATGTATGAACATAAGAAGGTTTAATGAGACCATCAACTATAGCATCACGAACAAAATGACAATCAACTTCAATGTGCTTCGTTCGTTCATGAAAAACCAGATTTTGTGAAATGTAGAAAGCCGGTTCACTATCACAAAACAGATCAAATACTTTTCTTGTGATGAATTCCCAAGCTAGCAAGAAGACCTTTTAACCATTTCAATTCACACATAACAACTGCCATAGATCGATACTACACTTCAACTGATGATCGAGACACGGTATATTGCTTCTTCGTTTTCCAAGAGATAGGAGAATGACCGAGATACACAATCCATCCAGATAAAGATCGTCGAGTAATAGGGCAAGCAGCCCAGTCAGAGTCACACCAACCACTCAAGATGAGAGGACTATCAGCACGTAGGAGAATACCTTGTCCAGGACTTCCCTTCAAATATTTAACCACACGTTGAGCTGCTTCCCAATGTTCGATCCGTGGAGACTGCATGAACTGTGATAGGATGTGAACTGAGTACGCTAGATCTGGACGCGTGACAGATAGATATATCAAACGACCCACAAGTCGACGGTAAACTTCTGGGTCAGTCAACTCTTTACCCTGAGCGACACCAAGCTTATGATTTTGTTCAATGGGGAAACCGGCTGGTTGGCGCCCAAAAGACCGGTTTCAGCAATAATATCCAACGTATATTTGCGTTGACACAAGAAAACCCCAGTGGGATTGCGAGCCACCTCAAGACCAAGAAAATACTTCAAAGGACCAAGATCTTTCATTTTAAAACAATTACTTAAATATGTCTTGAAGTGTTTGATAGCTTCATGATTATTACCCGAGATGATAAGATCGTCCACATAAACTAGTACATTAACTTGCACCGTTCCACGCATGTATGTAAAAAGAGAGTAATCAGAATAAGACTGACAAAAACCGTATTTCTTAAGTGATGTCGCTAGTTTAGCAAACCAACACCTAGGAGCTTGTTTTAAACCGTAAAGTGACTTGCGAAGACGACATACTAAGTTGGGATTCGAGCATTTGAACCCTGGAGGCAATTTCATATAGACTTCTTCTTGTAGATCCCCGTGTAAGAAAGCATTATGCACGTCCATCTGATGTAATTCCCAGTTTTTTGAAGCTGCAATTGCCAGAAACATACGTACCGTAGTCATCTTTGCAACGGGTGCAAATGTTTCTTTATAATCTAGGCCTTCTTGTTTATGATTTCCGAACACAATCAACCGTGATTTGTATCTTTCTATATCACCATTGGAGTGATATTTAATTTTATATACCTACTGGCTACCAAGGGCACGTTTGCCAGGAGGAAGATGTTGCAATGTCCAAGTACCATTTTCCTCAAGAGCACGAATTTCATCTTGCATAGAGGCTTTCCATTTCGTGTCCTGCATGGCTTCTTTAAATGATCTCGGTTCAATTCCCGAAGTGACTGCTGAAATAAAGGCTTTATATCGAGGAGAAAACTGATCACAATTTATATAATGAACTATAGGATACAACGTACCTAAGGAAGCTGGTGGAGACTGGTGTGTAGAGGACGGGGATGGACTAACTTTAGTAGACGCAACAAAGTCTTTAAGAAGGATGGACGGATACTTGATTCTTTGACCTCTACCCATATTTTCTTGTTGTTTGAGTGGAGACGGGGGGTCTGGGATTGGCTGTGTATGAGAGCTTGGTAGTTCTTGACCAGGTGTATTAATGGGTGAATTTATAGGTGAAGTGTCACTAGGTGACTGATCTAGACCAACAACATCCTCGTCAATCTCATCAAAGTAAACTGGTCCATCGGGTAGTGTGTTTGTGGTCTCACGTGGTGTTAAATTCATGTCAGAATAAGGATATATGTCCTCAAAGAATTTTACATCACATGAAACAAAGTATTCGTTGGTGTCAAGATCAAACAATTTCCACCCTTTTTTACCGAATAGATATCCAACAAAGACACATTTTCGGCTTCGACTAGCGAATTTATCTCCTTTTTCCTTTTGGTTATGAGCGAAACATAAACACCCGAACACTTTAAGAGTAGAATATGAGGGAAGAGTACCAAACAATATCTCTGATGGACTTTTGTTGTCGAGCAAAGGAGAAGGCGTGCGATTGATCAGATGTGCAGCTGTGAGGATGGATTCACCCCAAAGGGAAATAGGCAATTTTGCTTGGAACATAAGAGATCGGGCTACATTGAGGATGTGTTTGTGTTTTCTCTCTACTCGCCCGTTTTGTTGAGGAGTACCAACACATGATGTTTGAAACAAAATTCCATGTGTAGAAAAATAAGTAAACAAGCAATTAAACTCTGTTCCATTATCACTTTGCACTATATTGATTTGTTTTGAAAATTGTCTACCAACCATAGCCACAAAAGACACAAACATTTCATAAACTTCAGTTTTATCAGTCAACAAATACACCCACACTGCACGAGAATAATCATCAACTATTGCCAAGAAATATCGAGCCCCACAGCTTGAAAGATGCTTGTAAGGACCCCAAAGATCACAGTGTACTTTCTCAAAAATTCGACTAGTTTTAGTTTCACTTAAAGGAAATTTATCTCTAGTTTGTTTAGCCTGAAAACAAACTTCACAGGCTTTATTCATACTACCCCTAAGGTTACAAACGAGAGGAAGGGATTTCACCACATTTTCAGAAGGATGTCCCATTCTCTTATGCCATAACTCTAACGTGGAGGTTGATGCATCCACCGAAACATGAAGAATTGATCCACCTTTCCCAAAGTAGTAAAGTCCATCCCATCTAACACCCGCTCCAATCAGCCTCCTCGACCGGTCCTGTATAGCACATATAGAAGAATCGAATTGAGTAATGCATTGCATATCATCATTTAATTGAGAAACTGAAATCAAATTGCAACTTAATTTAGGTACAAAGAGAACACTTTTAAGAGTGATGGTCTTTGAAAGTCTAACACAACCCTCACAGATTGCAATGACCTTTTTACCATTTGGAAGACCCACAAGATGACCAGGTATGTTACATGTATTTTCCAACCAAGAAGCATCACCAGTTACACGTGTTGCTCCTGAATTGATAATCCACAATCGTTTTTTAAACTCACCATTCAATCTTTCACCTGTAATCTTGGAAGTACTTATAAGATCGGTCAGAGCCTACCATTGTTCAGCTGTAAATAATAGCGGTGAGTTGCTATTATTTCCAGCCATTATACCTCCATTGTGAGAGCCTGCAGTGACTGTGTTTGCTCTTACACTTCCTCTCCCTCGTCCGCCTGATCTGCCTCCTCGAGTGCCACCATCAGACCTGTTGTTATGTTCCCACCATTCAGGATACCCTACTAACTCGAAACAGGTATTGGCTTCATGACCTGTTTTCTTGCAGTGAGTACAACTTAGATGTGACTTATCAGGTCTGTCTCCTTTTCCTCGTCCCCTATTGGATCATACTTTAACAGCAAAACCCAAAACTTCCGCTGGCCTTTCCTCCTGAACAGACTTTGAGATTCGTACTCGTTCATCTTGTACTACCAGTTGAAAAGCTTTGTCAAGTGAAGGGAGCGGATCCTGTGACAGAATGCTAGTTCGTAGAGTGGAGAAGTATTCTAAACATAGACCCATGAAAAACTTATGTAACATATCTGTATCTCTCCTGGTCTCGTGTCTAGCTCCAGTTGTGCACTTTGTACAACACTCACAACTAATTATAGGCTCATGCTTATGAAGTTCTTCCCATAGTGCAGTTCGTTTGCCAAAGTATTCTGCAACATGCATGGTTTTGCTCTATTCACACTTTGCAATTGAAGCCTTCAATTGCTGAATTCTGGGTCCATTAACAATTGCATATCGTGATTTCAAAGTATCCCATAGTTTCTTCGCATCCCTGTATTTAGAGAGATAGCATTTTACCTCTGGTTCGATGGTATTCATGATCCATGAAACCAACATCGCGTTGATAGTGAGCCAATCTGAAGTCGTACACGGAGGAACAGGACCTGTGATCGTCCCATCAAGAAACCCAAACTTTCTTCATGCTTCTAATGCCGTCTGTATGTCTCCTGCCCAATCATCATAATTATCCCCACGCAGTCTTGTTGGAGTAATGAAATCACCTGGACGGTCTTGTGGTCCAAGAAAGAAAGGAGAATTGGATTCGATTTTAGGTGGTGACGATTTTGAACCCTCTGAAGGTTCTTCTCCAGATTTCGTCATATTTTAGGGTTTTAAATTTCTCAATCCTGCTCTGATACCATGAAAGATTTGTATGAATTGCCTACCTTATTCATTGATTTGCCAACGTATTTATACAATTACAAGTCTTTATCAGAGACTAACCAACTAAGGAAAAGATAAACATAATGAAGTTTAAATCAAGATAAACCTAAATGCCAGCTAATCTTATCGCCTAACACTTTTATATCATGAAATGACCCACGTGTTTCAATGGAATGGCGAGGGTCAGACCCCCGAAGGATTGGTGGAAGGGGTTGCGGATTATACGAAATTAAGAGCGAATTATGTCTCATCGGATTTTGCAAAACCAGGTGATGGTGATAATGGGACCAGGGGTATGATTTCACAGCCCGGTTTCTTGAGTATTGTGATGGGATTGTACCAGAGTTCGTGGCAAAGCTTAATGCAATGATGAAGTTTGCTTCCGATGTCAAGTATTTTGAAGACTTGACAGGAAAGCCTGTGGATCAATTATGGCAGGAGTACAAGGCTAAATATGGGCATTGATGTTTCATATGGATTGGAATGTAGTGAAATAATTGAATTTATTAAGTGGACGCTAAACTTAAGCATTTCACAGAAAAGCTAATAGAAATGTGAACTCTAGGTGTAGATGCTATTGGTATACGTAAGTGTGTAAGTTGTAACCCTATATTAATATGAGGCAATTGCACCTTTGTGACAAGAAATGTTTTCTTACATTTGCTAAGCTTTTTCTAACCATGTTTTGGTGTGACAACGCAATGTATTGGTTATACTTGCTAAGCTTTTTCTCTATAAAGTTTTATTGTGATGCAAACCCCTAAAAGATATTGTTAAAATGTGCCTTTCTTGAAGGAAAAAAATCGGCCAGGCAAAAAGTCAGTCACTTCGCGAGATATTGGTTTAAAAACAATTTCGGATTTTTGACAAAATTTGTGAGGGCTTAGTTACATATAATGAAAGTAGATAAGTTTTGTCGCTAATCCGTTGTAACAATTTATCCATTTATCAACAATTTAGCAATGGATTATTGTAGCTGGCAATTTAGCAATGGGTTATAATATTCATTACAATCCCCCTGTCTCAACAAGTACAATAGTATTTCTTTTACTTAATCGTTGCATGCTATTTCGTCAGAAAATCAAATGTCTATAATTATTTTAATTTATATTTCGTTAAATACTCCGCTTAAGCTGATTCTAATAAATCTAGCGATGCAATATGGAAGGAACGTTAGATTCCTTTGCCAGATTCCTCAAAATCAATCATAGGTTGATGTTTTCACTTTTCAGTCAAGCATTCACAAAATGTATATAATATTTAATGTCTTTTTTTTTTTTTACCAACTTATACACATTTACACCGATGTACATCAGTAGATGTGTGAGAACTCCATGACTTGATGCAAAATTCTTAAGTATATGTATGTGAGAATATGCAAAATCCGACAAACCAGGACAAGTTCGACTTCACTTATAGTATGTAAGCTTTAGCATACATATTAAAGTAGTTAATTTGATTTTTACCAAGTTCCCTATCAAAACGCAAAAACAAAACAAATGAAATCTTTAAAAAAAAATGAATATAAGCACCCCACATGTAATTCATTAATGAATGAATAACTTGTGATACACGCAATGTAATTAATTTGAAACATAAATTTTGAGTGTACGAACTACACACTCAAACACCAACATGAATAGGAAATCAAAGTAACCAACAACGTTTATAATTTAGATAACTTCGGTGAATCAGCTAACGGGTAGAATTAGAAGTGAATATTTGAATTATTTTGCAAATAATAGGCCTTGAATTTATTGTTAGAGTTTTAGGGACAATTGACTTGAATGACTCCATCGTGATTGTATCACTTTCCGAAATCTGTAATTCATCCATATTGCTTGGGTTATAGAAGTTCAGAATTGGAAGAGTCCAAAAATTTTGATTATGATCACATGTCTAATCAGAATTAAAAATACATAATACCTATTGTGATGCACTTTTAGAGAGACAAAGAGATGTACATAATCAGTTTTTTAGTCATATGAAAGTTCTAAGTTTTGTATGCAACATCCAACTTCATTTTATACATGGAAAATGGTGGTTATGAAGAGGAAACTCCCATCGGCTTTTCCTTTTGGACCCTGCTAAGGGGCTGCCCCTAAACCCCACCATGAGCACTACTGCGACATCCCCTACTTTTTAGAATCAATTTAAAAAATTTCTTTACGCTCTTAAGTGTAACACCCAGAGTTCAGAAGACCAAGAAAGGAAGGAAAAGCCCCAAAATCAAGAAGAACTCATCGAGTCCAAGGAGGTACTCGACAAGTAGGAGCGGATTTTTGGGTCGCAAGTTAAGTGACCTACTTAGCGAGTTGGTCTGGGATTGGGAAACCCTAAATCCAAGACTTGGTGCCCTATTTAAGCATCTTATTCTCCCTCCCTTGGCCTCATTAACAGCCGCATGGTCCAGAACCTACTCCACGAAACCCTAGAATTCTTATTGAGTGTATGAGTCATATTTGAGTGGTTTTGGGGTGCTCTTGAAGCCTAGAAGAAGAAGAAGGAGTTTGAAGGTTCAAGGAGAAGTTGTAGATCCAGGAATCTCGTCCCATTTTCATCATTTTCAGGTAATCAAGTTTCTATCTTGACTTGTAGTTTCTTAGATCTCTTTAAGGTCACTTTTATGGGGGTTTTTGTCCATGAAGTATGATGTATGAGTCATGGATGTCCCAAGTTGAGTATACTTCCAGATCTGGAGTCATTAAGAGTTGGGAAGGCATAAAGGTGCAAACTTTATGCCATTAGAGTCCCATGCAAACTCTATGGAGGATATTATGGTCTCTTAAGCCCCAAAAGGCAATGCATGGAAGGAAAGGAAGGAACTTTAAGGGTCCAAACAATGTCCAAAGCATGGATCTAAGTTAGTATGATGTAGTTTGGAGTATGAATGGCTTAGGACCAAGTTCTAACGTCCTAAGGAACTAGGGTTTGAGCTAAACCCTTTAAGAAAAGGTATTAACGGGTAAAGCTAGAAGTTATACCCTTGAAAGGGCATTTTTTTGGGGTTTATGTGAAGTATGAGGCTTGGATTTGAAGTGTACGGGATTAATCCATTAAGATAGCCCAAACAGATAGGGGAACTCACCGAGTCCAGGTAAGGACTCGATGAGTTGAGTAGTGTTGTCCTGATTTTGGATGTGGAAGGGCTCGCCGAGCCTGAGGATTACTCGACAAGTTGACTCTGGTTATCACTAGTCTGAGTAGCATAGAATTCGACGAGTTGAAGGAGCAAGTCGACGACTTAGGTCAAATTGGAGCGTTGACTTTGACCCTGGACTTTGCCCTTGACCAAGGTTGACCTAGTTTGACTTCTGAGGACATTTTAGGACTAAGTGTCATTTTAGTATTGGTAGCTCGGGGAACCAGAGGAGCAGCAGTTCGGGGAATTGCCAGCTAGCAGCCAGAAGAGTATCAACAGGGCTTCAGTAGTGCAAGGTGAGTCTCCTCACTATGTATGGGTCTAAGGCCACAATGCCGGACCATTTAGTTCATGCAGAGTAGGAAGACCCGGGGGTTAGCCCTAGGAATTGTATGCTAGTATGTTATTACGGACCAAGGTCTGATGTTGGGCGGTGCCCGAGGAAGATTTATGTGTATGATTATTCTGGACTAAGTCTAATGTCGGTGCGAGCCTAAAGAATGTGTGCATGTTAGATTATACTTGTTGTCTGTGTGATATTTGTATGTGTCTGGTAGGGAGGTGAGTGTGGTGAGGTCCAGTATCTCACCACATGCTGAGTATGGAGGGAGTTCTATATCTCATTATTAGCAGAGTAGGGGCGGGACCTGAGATAGGAGAAAGGTGAGTGTGAGCGAGGGCATATATCTCACTACCAGCAGGAGCGTGGATGGGGTTCCATAATTTATCAATAGCAGGACATGGGCGGGGCCCAAGTTAAGCGAGGCCTTAGAACAGGATACAGTAGTATATGGTTGTTTTATGTAATAGCATGTTATATGATTGTATGTGTTCAGGGGGCGGGGCCCAAAGGCAGGAAGGACCTAAGAGAACAGATCTGTATACCGAGCGGGGCTTGATGCCAGGCGGGGCCCAATGTCAGGCAAGTCCCAATGCAGCGAGAGGGGGCCTAATATGTGGTTATGTGGATGGTATGTGGTAGGTTGAGGAACTCACTAAGCTTCATGCTTATGATTTTCAGTTTTGGTTTCAGGTACTTTCGGTAGCACAGGGAAGAGCTCGGGTTGATCGCATCGCACACACCATGATCTTTAGCATGTGATGTTTTACTCTGATATTTGATATGAAAGTTTGATAATAATGTTTTTGAATGATGTGACTCATGCTTTTGATGAATTGAATTTATAACTTATGTTTTATTTATTAAATTAAAAAGGAAATTTTTGGTCTTGATTTTGGGATGTTACATTAAGTATTGAAATGCAGAAGTTCCCAGGTAAATAAACATTTTTGAAATAACAAAAGTTATTTTATTAAAACCTCCGGGATGTCATTCGTTTATATTCAAACATACATTACAACGTAAATAAAAAGGTCCATAAATAACTAATGCAAGTCTATCCTTTTTTTTCCATTCAGCATCCTAACTAGGCAATTTCAACTTTGGCTCCACCACTTGTGATGCAATAAAATGAGTGGGCTAGGTTTGGGAAACCTGGTGAGATATGTAGGGTTTTCAAGCCCATAACACTTTAATGATAAAATATCATTCCTGCAAGACATATATCAGGTGTAAATATATATACTTGTCCTAATACCATCTACCCAATCCTAACCGATCATCAAAGATCCTAATTTAAAATCATCTGGAAGAATCATCTTATCGGATGAACTGTCTAAGCAATTGTTTGACTACACCTGCTAGGGGAGTCCTTAGCTAGTGTAAGTCATATAAGGCAACCAATGTTTAGAGACTTTGATGGATATGGCTTTCCATTTCATCTACGTCCATAGGTTATAAAACCATGCTAGCAACGTAATTCACAAGGCTTCCTAGAACAATTAAGTGTTGGTCATCTACTTTGGTTGATGACCCAGACTTACTGTCTGGTTATCTGATCGGGACCCATCATTTTTGGTCATCCCAAGACGGGGAGGATTACACTCTGATCTAGTCCCACACTCTAACCCAATTATGAGACCTAATCAACGTCAAGTCTATTTGACACTAAGCAAACCTTTATAAGTCTTATTCCTAATCTAAGGCAAGACCTATTTCTAAAGGTAATTAAGTTCTAAAACAATTCCTAATCCAAATGTTACTATATTATCATTAGAAATAACACATAACAAAGATAATGAAAACAACAATTATTATATGGATATTCTTAAGTTAAGATTATGTTCTTGACAATAACTACACACTCACCTGACAAAGTGTCTGGTGATTGGTGAATCGGGCAGATCTTTGCCTTACACCTTTCTCGAAAGACCTAGATGGACAGAACGGAACGTCTTAGTTTAGTTTCTTACTACATGGAACTATTATATTAAGAGATCAGATTCCTCAACAATTCGAAATTCTACTTCAGGATCAAACAAGTAAGGATCAGCCAGGCAGGACAGTCGGGAGTTAGGATCATTTCAACATATAGTCTTTCTGAAATCCAACAACAAATCTGACATGACCATTCTAGACACCTCTCCCATAGTAGATCAATCAACATAACAACTTGGAATCGTTGATAAATCTTAATTATAGGATCATAGTAACACCTTACAACAATAATTATAAATTACACAGGGGAAGAGTAAGTGTAGCTCACTTACAGAGTAGAATAAACAAGAATCGGGATCTAAACGGGTAGAATACTGAATTAATTCCTTCCTACATGAAGATTATGCCAAGCCGAGAATTTAAGGGTGTCGCAGGGCTTCGCCGCAGACTAGAATGAGGAAAAATGGGCTAACTATCACAATTTTTAGAGAGATATCGACTGGAGAGTGTGACATCCCCATTTTCATGGCCAAAAATGACCGATTTTTTTTATGCTTTATGAAAATCAGAGTACCTCTTTTGATAAAAATGTTAAGGAATTTATTCCCAGAAAAACACGATAAATACGTTATCAAAGCATTTCCGAAGAAACGTATTTTATTCATTCTAAAACATTTGGGATGTCATCGTCAATACAGAAACATAAGCATAAACAGAACTTACATTCATTTACACTAGTGATCTATATCTCCTTAATCTCTCAGTGTAATGTCACTTCATATCGACTCCTGTGATATAAATAAACTGAGTGGGTCAGGTTGGGAAACCTGGTGAGTACATAGGGTTTTCAACCCACAATAATATAATTATTATGTTTAAACAATCAAACAATCAACCCAATTACCCATCCCCATTATCTTCTTTAGTCTTAAGGATCTACCCTAAGAATCAGCTATTCTTCGTTCATTCATTCCTAAGGATCATCCTAAGGAATCGGTACGAAGTCCATCGTTGCCATCGTTTACACAACGGGCACTAAGTCTGCATAGTCGCCAAGGCTTAGGCATTAAGTCTGCATAGTCGCCAGGGTTTAGGCACTAAGTCTGCATAGTCACCAGGGTTTAGGCATCATGTCTACATGATCACCAAGGTTTAGGTATCAAGTTTGCATGATCACCAAGGTTTAGGCATCAAGTCTGCATGATCACCAAGGTTTAGGCATCAAGTCTGCATGGACTCCAGGGTTTAGAGTACACCAGGTGAACACATCGTTCACAACACCTACAAGTTGTGAGTCTGCTAGTGTTCCACTGGACTGTCTAGAATAGTCTATGGTTGTCATCCATACTCTGCCGAATGACGGGGCCATCATTTGGCTTCTCACATCATCCACCTCTCACCCTCACCTCATGGTCTATAACATCTCTCAACTCATCGTCCAACTCATATTCCATATATTACATCTTTCCATGTTTTACCCCAACCTCTTTGTAGATATAAAACACATATATACAGTTTAAATCATTTAAAACGTGTATAAAATCGTTCATCTAGCATAGACAGCAAGTATTCAGATAATATGCACACATAGCACGTAATTTATATTAAATACTTCATATCTATGTCTAAAATGAAAGTAACTATGCACTGACAACACATAATTTATATTAAATAATTCATATCTATGTGTAAGATGAAAGTAACTATGCATTCACCTGAGAAGGTGGTGAATTGGTACTCGGACAATGCTTCGTTTACTTTAAAATAATTTCCTTCGATGAAACCTAGTATTATTACCACTAGATTTTAGTCTAATATTTACCGTTACTTATTATTAATCTTATTATTATTATTATATAAGCGTTTAAACAATACTTTCCAACCACTATGTACAGACAGGAGTCAGATATAAAACACCAGAGGGAAGGACCATTTTGGCATATAGCATTTCTGAAATCCAACAACCCTATACGACCCTTTAAACCATATTCTCCGTAGCACGAGTAGTTAAAAAGATATTATAATGACACTTATATAATAATAGCTCAAATATTTATTATACGTTCATAATTACAATACTAATTTTAAATATAAGATATATTAAAATAAGGTAAGAATAACTTACTTACAAGGGGGTTTTATCTAGGATTCGGGCTCTACAGGGGCAGAACATCGTCGCTGAATCTTTCTAAGAAAGATTTGTGCAGCGCTTCAGCACTCACCTTACTATACTAAAACTACAGAAAGAGAAGTCGAATCACGAGGTACCAAAATGCTCGGGGGATAAGAAGAGAAAGACTCTTGAATCAAGAGAACGGTGCAAGAAATATGAGAGCTAGAGGTCCTTATTTATACTAATTGATTTTCAAAAACTATCCTCCATAATTACTTAATGACCTTATAGTTATACAAACAACTAAACGCCCCTTTATAATACTATTTTAAATAGATTTAATGATATTTGTACTAAACTAATGTCAAAAGAACTCAACATTAGTCTTATAATATATGCATCGTGGATACCTTTCTAATGATATATACATATGTATATATATGTGTACGTATATATATATATATATATATATATATATATATATATATATATATATATATGATTTACACTTTATTTTAATACGTAAATATGCTATTATAATTTTTAACTCGTTCATACGAACTCCATTTTTGTCGTTATTTATATCCACATGTAGGTGGAGACGTACTCTACAACTTTCGTTTAGACTCCGTCGACTAATTTTGACTTTATTTTTAAAGTTATATTTTTAACAAGCTGGGACAGGATTGATCCGTTAAAATCTCAATAACTTCTTCATCCGATGTCCATTTTCGTCTGTCTTTTTATCGTTACGCTACTAATAACGAGATATTCGATTCTCGTTTAGGTTGTGTCGGCTAAAAACTGCTCGATCTAAAACTCGAACTTCGGGTTGTACACCTCTAAGCCGAAACTTAGAAAAATCATAACTTCCTCATACGAAGTCAAATTTGGGTGTTCTTTTTATGGATGCTCTCAGGTTAACGCATATTCTAAGACTTTCATTTAGATTACTAAGGCTAAAAGTCGCTCTATCATAAATTCACTATTTACATCTTCCCGGTTCCGTGCCGGTTCCGTTGCGAAACTTCGACAGGTCATAACTTCTTCGTTATAACTCGGATTTCGAGCTCTTTATATGTACGTAACCCTTGAGACATATTCTACAAATTGGTTAAGATTATTTATTCTAAATAATCTTTTGTCGAAAAGTCGTTTTCAACCCCTATTATCTCTAAATTGACTAGCCCAGATCTACAGGCGTTACAATTATCTCCCCCTTAGGATGATTACGTCCCGGAATCATCAACGAAACAGGATGCACATGATGACTCCATATGTTATCTCTTCATCCTAAGTAATAACCATAACTTCTATGTCACTTCGAACAAGTATCTAACTCTTTGACCCCTTGACTGTAGGTGGTGCTCGATCTTGCACCTGCTCCATATCTCACGTTAGACTCCAAATTATGATCTTGAAGTCACAATCTCGATCCTCACTAGATACAAACTTAAGAAAAGTTATTTTATTACTACAATGGAACGATGTGTCATATTCTAATGACCTATCATCGTATGATGCATCGCTTGGACTCAGGTCTTTTAGAGTTAAATTCCAGAACAGACTACACCTTCCTTCATGTTCTAACCACATATTAAAAGGTAGCATTTCTAGTTACAAGAAACTTTTCATGATACCTCTACTGATCGCTTTTTATTTCAATCTTTCGTCTTAAGTCAAATGCTACCTCGAACTTGATTCTCTGAACCACATAACATACTCAGCGTAATCGGAGTCAAAATGATATGACCACTAGCGTCGGAATAACAATCATCTTCTTAGTCATTACCGAAACGATGGTAACGACATACATGAACAAAACGGAATCAATTACTAGCTTCTTGGTAACCTTGTGACTTTCCCCGATCCAAGCGTGAGTCATGTGCTTCTGGTAGTATATGCATCTACTACCTTTTACACCTACTCATACTCGTCCCAAGTATTGTCTCGCAGTCCCCAAGTCCTAAAATCACGAAACAATTTAACACATACGAGTGTGTCCGAATAATCATAAAAATTTCCCTAGACACTACTAGGACTTCTTCCATGCATATCTTCAATCATCAATTCTGCTTCAACTTGGTTGGTGATGGACATTCCAGATGATAGGAAAACTTTAGGAATTACATCAATCGTTATATCATCCCGCCAATCAAATGTGTACATTTAGATGTACCCTGCTTGTATAGATGTCCTGCTATTTTATCAGACGTATTCTAAAGGCAAGATACCTCTTTTATTATATCTTCTGATAGGTATTATTCAATATCGTAAGCCGTCTCTTTTCCTCTATTTTCTCAGTTTATCATGGTTCACATCACTTCCTGAACTTCTGCCATTGTGATAGGTTCGGGTGTAGGCGCAACGACCGATGCATGACCCATCACATTCTTAGGCTCAGGTTGTCATCTTCCTCTTGTTTTGTACACCCAAGAAAACGTTCGATGTACCGAGATGAGAATTTAAGATAGGAAAGATCTTATTTATGATAGACGTATAAATCTCCTTATTACTCTGAAACATTACATGCTAGTTCTAATATCGTAATCATACGCTTAGAATCTTGAACACATAAGGTTTCAGATCCGGTCGGCAACAGACCATAGATCCGAACAAATAACAGCATATAAGACATTTTTATAGCTATAACATAAATCATTTAGCACATAAAACATTTTAGGCATTTTCCTAAAATAAACTAGTGCTCGTGTCTAAATTATAGCAGACACTCATCTCACAATCATCGCTTAGCATACTAAGTTTAAGTCTAGAAATAAATCCTTATTCCTAGTTCGCTTAAACTAATACTCTGATACAAACTGTGACATCCCCATTTTCACGGCCAGAAAATACCGATTTTGTTTATGCTTTATGAAAATCAGAGTACCTCTTTTGATAAAAATGTCATGGAATTTATTCCCAGAAAAACACGATAAATAATTATCAAAGCATTTCTGAAGAAACGTATTTTATTCATTTTAAAACATTTGGGATGTCATCGTCAATACAGAAACATAAGCATAAACAGAACTTACATTCATTTACACTAGTGATCTATATCTCCTTAATCTCTCAGTGTAATGTCACTTCATATCGACACCTGTGATATAAATAAACTGAGTGGGTCAGGTTGGGAAACCTGGTGAGTACATAGGGGTTTCAACCCACAATAATATAATTATTATGTGTAAACAATCAAACAATCAGCCCAATTAACCATCCCCATTATCTTCTTTAGTCTTAAGGATCTACCCGAAGAATCAATTATTCCTCGTTCATTCATTCCTAAGGATCATCCTAAGGAATCGGCACGAAGTCCATCGTTGCCATGGTTTACACAACGGGTACTAAGTCTGCATAGACGCCAGGGATTAGGCACTAAGTCTGCATAGTCGCCAGGGTTTAGGGACTAAGTTTGCATAGTCACTGGGGTTTAGGCATCAATTCTACATGATTACCAAGGTTTAGGTATCAATTCTACATGATCACCAAGGTTTAGGCATCAAGTCTGCATGATCACCAAGGTTTAGGCACCAAGTCTGCATGGACGCCAGGGTTTAGAGTACACCGGGTGAACACATCGTTCACAACACCTACAGGTTACGAGCCTGCTAGTGTTCCACTGGACTGTCTAGAATAGTCTATGGTTGTCATCCATACTCTGCGGAATGATGGAGCCATCATTTGGGAAAAATGCTTCTCACATCATCCACCTCTCACCCTCACCTCACGGTCTATAACACCTCTAAACTCATCGTCCAACTCATATTCCATCTATTACATCTACCCATGTTTTACCCCAACATTTTCGTAGATATAAAATACATATACAGTATAAATCATTTAAGATGTGTCATTCATCTAACATAGACAACAACCATTTAGATAATATGCACACATAGCACGTAATTTATATAAAATACTTCATATCTATGTGTAAGATGAAAGTAACTATGCACTCACAACATGTAATTTATATTAAATACTTCATATCTATGTGTAAGATGAAAGTAACTATGCACTCACTTGAGAAGGTGGTGACTCGGTACTCAGACAGCGCTTCGTTTACTTTAAAATAATTTCCTTCGACGAAACCTAGTATTATTACCACTAGATTTTAGTCTAATATTTACCGTTACTAATTATTATTATTATTATTATTATTATTATTATTATTATTATTATTATTATTATTATTATATAAGCATTTAAACAATACTTTCCAACCACTATATATACAGATAGGGACCAGACATAAAACAACGGAGGGCACAACTATTTTGGCATATAGCACTTTTGAAATCCAACAACCCTATGCGGCCCTTTAAACCAGATTCTCTGTACCGCGAGTAGTTAAAAAGATATTATAACGACATCTATATAATAATAGCTCAAATATTTATTATAAATTCATAATAACAATACTAATTTTCAATATAAGCTATATTAAAATAGGGTCAGCATAACTTACTTACAAGGGGTTTTAGTCAGGAGTCGGGCTCTGCAGGGGTAGAACTTCGTCGCTGAATCTTTCTAAAAAATATTTGTGTTGCGCTTCGGCGCTCACCTTACTATAATAAAACTACAGAAAGAGAACTCGAATCACGAGGGACAGAAATGCTCGGGGGATAAGAGGAGAAAGACTCTTGAATCAAGAGAATGGTACAAGAAATATGATAGCTAGAGGCCCTTATTTATACTATTAGAATTTTCAAAAACTACCCTCCATAATTACTTAATGACATTATAGTTATATAAACAACTAAACGCCCCTTTATAATACTATTTTAAATAGATTTAATGATATTTGTACTAAACTAATATCAAAAGAACTCAACATTAGTCTTATAATGACCGCATCATCGATACATTTCTAATGATATATACATACATACATATATATATATATATATATATATATATATGTTTGTGTGTGTGTGTGCACGTACGTATATATATGATTTATACTTTATTTTAATACGTAAATATGCTATTATAATTTTTAACTCGTTTATACGAACTCCATTTTTGACGTTATTTATATCCACATGTAGGTGGAGACGTACTCTACAAAATTCATTTAGACTCTGTCGACTAATTTTGACTTTATTTTTAAAGTTATTTTTATAACAGGCCGGGACATGATTGATCCGTTAAAATCTCACAACTTCTTCATCCGATGTCCATTTTCGTCTGTCTTTTTATCGTTACGCAACTAATAAAGAGATCTTTGATTCTCATTTTGGTTGCGTCGGCTAAAAACCGCTCAATCTAATACTCGAACTTCAGGCTGTACACTGCTAAGCCGAAACTTCGCAAAATCATAACTTCCTCATACGAAGTCAAATTTGGGTGTTCTTTTTATGGATGCTCTCAAGTTAACATATTCTACTACTTTCATTTAGATTACTAAGGCTAAAATTTGCTCTATCATAAATTCACTATTTACGTCTTCCCGGTGCCGTGCCGGTTCCATCGCGAAACTTCGATGGGTCATAACTTCTTCGTTATAACTCGGATTTCGACACTCTTTATATGTACGGAACCCTTGAGACATATTCTACAACTTGGTTAAGATTATTTATTCTAAATAATCTTTTGTTGAAAAGTCGTTTTCGACCCCCATTATCTCTAAATTGACTAGCCCGGATCTACAGGCGTTACAGAGAGTGTTGGGAGGAGTGAAAGAGTTGGTATTTATAGGTGAGTTTGGAGTATTGCGCGTCGTGAAATAGGAGGCGTGTTGCGTATATGGGTGACATCAATCCACTGGGTTGTAGACACGTTGCACGATCTGGGTGGTGATACGTGGCTGACTTCGCGCGCAAGCTATGCGCGACGTGCGTGTGTGTGTGACATTTTCCAGATTTCCAAAATTACATAACTCCTTCGTACGAGATCTGTTGTTTACATTCTTTAAATCCGTGGAAAGCTCTCACCGAGATCTACAACTTTCCTTTGTCGGGTATTTTTGAATTTATTTTATTTATATAGGCTTAGCCTATTAAATCCAGTATAAAACCCATAACTCTCACATTCGGCATCTGTTTCAATGGTTTTTATATCGTTGTAATCCTAACAACTAGATCCTCAACTCTCTTTTAGATCGTTTTGGCTAACAATCTATCGATCTAAAATTTGATATCGGTACACACACTGTTGCGTCGAATTTTAATGTAACATCCCAAAAATACAGGCCACAAATTTCGTTTTAATTAAATTATTACATAAAACCATCAGTATAAAAACATTCATAATAACGTCTTATGTCAAAACCAAAGTGTCAATAATCAAAACATAGTATCATAAAATCATATTAGAGTGTAATCCCAAGAATATCATGTGCGGAAAACATAGTATGATGCGTTGCGACCAAGCCGGCTCCTTCCCTTTGAATCGAAGTACCTGAAACCAAAACTATAAACCGTAAGCACGAAGCTTAGTGAGTTCCCCCATCATACCACATACCATACATCACACATACTGCCAAATATATCCGAGTGTTGGCCTACACCTTCGGTATCTTTCAACCGGTATTCGGGGACAGGTTCACCCGCTATTGCTACTACGTAATAACATAGCATAACATACATAAAAATACTGCCAGTCATATCTGGGTGCCCGACCTACTCCTTCGGTATCTTTCAACCGGTAACCGAGAGCTAACCTCCCCTTCAATATCTTTCAACCGGTAACCAGGAGCTACCCCCCCCCCCCCTTTCGGTATCTTTTAACCAGTAATCGGGGACTATTTCACCCCTACCACAACCACACAATAACATAACATAACGTACTGCTAGGCATGCATGGGTTCTGACGACCCCTTCAGCATCTTTCAACCGGTATCCAGGGATTATGTCACCCCTACTACTACTAACACATATAACAGAGCACCCTAGCACATACAGCATATCAGATAGTTGCAAACTAGAAAATTATCACAAAGACAATCATCTCATACATAGTCACCTACTAGTGGGCTATCATCGGTGCCTTAGACCCACCTCTACTGAAAGGGAACTTACCTCACACTGCTGAAGTCCCGCAGACTCAACCCTGGCTGCTGGATGACGGATTACCAAACTGTCAACACCAAAATGACACCCAATTAATAATTGGATTCCAATACATAACCATAAGTCCATGTTTGGGGTAGATACTACTTCAACCCTAACTTAGCTTGATTCAAGCCCAAGGCCCAACCCATAGGCCTAAAAGTCAACTATGCGTCAAAGCCCAACATATCACACAATTTTCCAAATTGGGCCCAAACCTTTACAAGGTCTTACTATAAGGCCCAACCATATAGTCCAGTTCAACATTCAACATTCTAATGGCCCAATATCACATAATCATAAAGGCCCAAACTATGGCCCATTTATGACCTAATTTTCCAAAACTGGGCCCAAACCCTCATATGGGCCTTACGCTAAGCCCATCAACATATTCTAGTCCATATGATTATTTTTGGATGGCCCATTAATAATCCACTCATCAAGGCCCAATAGAAAGGCCCAACAATAAACCCAAGTGAAAGTTAGGGTTTTCACATGAAATGATGAATAGCGTTAAGTGTCCCTACTTAACCCATTAAGGACTTAATCCATTAAGTCCCACCTAGCCTTAGGTTAATTGCAATTGGTTAATAATTAATATTTTAAGTTCATTAAATAATTCTGATGCGGTCCCGATAAGTCCCAAATGAGGGTTTCATGGCATTAGGGTTTTCCAAACCCTAATTAGGGTTTCCAACCCATATTATCCCAATAGGCCCAATAATTAGGTCCTTTGACCAATTAGGGTTCATTAGGCCTATTATGATTCCACTAGGCCCATTAAGGTTTCACTAACCCCATTAGGGCTTCATTGGGCCCATTAGGGTTTCAAGCATCCCAACAGAATTAACACAACACGGCAAAGCACACCGCCACCCGACACGGCGGCCGGTGGTGGTTTTCAGTTTTCTTTTCATTATCCAAATTGTAATTTACACTTTACAATGCTAAATCTCAAAATAAACACACATTAAACAAAATAATCACATACAGCAACCTCGTGATGGCCGACGATGGGATGTGGTGGTGACTATGATCTTCAGCCAATACAACAGCAAGGTACTCCAAATATCGATCCAAACACACTCAAAATCCCATAGCCACTCGATATGGTGGCTAACCGTGGCGAGGTAGCGGCAGCAGGCGGTGGGGATGAGTTTCCATCTGATTCATGGGCAAGAAAAGATCTACCCCACATTATTCTTACAAAATATGATCATACACACAACCATTCACGCACACAGCCACCTCCGCATGGTGGCTGGTGGTGGCAGAAAGAGGTGACACGACGGCAACCACCATGGTTGGCAGCCATGGTGGTTTTTCCTAGGGTTTTCGAACTAATCAAGCACCCACAAGTTCTTCACGGTTCTAGCAACATTACGCATTTATCCCAGGCATGAAACCACAAACCTCAACCACCGGCTAGGCGGTTGAGAAAGCTAGAATGAGCAAAAACGGCGGCCATAAGCCCATCTGATCTTCAAAATTATAGTTTTCATATCCAATTTCTATATTAATTTGTATAGATACATGGGAAATAATATTACAACATACAAGGAAATTTTTAAGCAACACGTAGGTCACACAAAGGTACAACCCTCAAAATCAAATAATCCAACAAATAAACATCATAAACATGTCTTATTAAGAAAATTTGTTACTAGATCAATAAATAAAAGTATCATAACAATTAAGAAAATAATGTTGCATCACTTATTAAAAGTCTTGGAATATTATCAAAGCAACATTTTCTAAAGTGTTGCAACAAACAAATGTTGCACCAAAACTGTGCAACACTTTAGAAAATTAGTGTTGAATCATAACAGTTCAATCCTTCTAAAACTAGTGTTGCATCAAAAGTGTTATAGTCGAACTTATTTGTAACATCCCGAAATATCAATAGTAGAGTTTAAGGGCCTAAAAGAGTAAGTTGTGAAAGAGTGACTCGGCGAGTCCATGGATGGACTCGGCGAGTAGAGTCGCGACTTGGTCGCGTGTTAAGTGGCCGACTCGGCGAGTCAGTGTAATGGACTCGGCGAGTAGGCGCTGTGTGGAGAAAACCCTAATTCTCGGGGTTGAGCCTTATATAAAGATCATTATGTTTCCCTCCCAGCCTCTTTATCACCCCTTGAGCCCCAGAAAACCCTAAATCACGAAGAAGCACCATTGTTGAATGGATTGGAGCTTGGAGAATGTATTTGTGAAGGAATTTTGGGAGATTGAAGGCTTGGAGCAAGGGGCTTTGTTTGGATTCGAGTCTCATTTCTTTTGGGGCATTCCTTTGAGGTAATATCTCGTTTTTTTGAGCTGCTATTTCTTAGATGCATCATTTTGGGGGTGTTGGAGATCATATCTTTGGATGTATTGGAGTTTATAGGTTAGATCTGAGGTTGCTACCTCAGATCTGGAAGGGAGAAGGTCTAGAGTGCATGAAAGTCCCTGTATTTGAGTGTTTAGTGAAGCTTACATGTCCCAAACCCTAGCCCCAATGTGCAAACGGATTAGATCTCCTTGGATTCACGTAAAGTTTGCCACTTTATGTGATGGATGAGTGGTAGGAGACTAGATCTATGTTTTGGAGCAATTGCATGGCCTGGAATGCTTCTGAATGGATTCAGAATGGTGGTACTCGGCGAGTCACATGGGAGTACTCGACGAGTTGGATGAAGATGGCCTGGAACTCGGCGAGTAGGTTGAAGATAGTCGTAGACTCGGCGAGTCTGTTCTTGGACTCGACGAGTCTTGTCGAAGGGTCCCGATATTCTCTGGTTGAGTCGAGAATCGGTGAGTCGAGGGATGACTCGGTGAGTTGTGGGCGAGTGGACTCAGAGTTGTGGGACTCGGCGAGTCTCGGGGTGACTCGGCGAGTTGAGTGGCAGATTGGGGAAGTTCTGAGCATGGGAGCTCGACGAGTCGACGGGTTGACTCGGCGAGCAGGGTCAACCAGGAGGGTTGACTTTGACGGAGGACTTTGACTTGGACCAAGAGTTGACCGTTGACTTTTAAGGCTTAGTCAGCGATGTGGCCTTTGGGCCAAGAGAGGGGTAAAATAGTCTTTTACCCTTAAGAGGGTGCCATGAGAGGGTTGATTCTAGTCTCGAGAGTTATATTCATGAGAGTATTTGCCTTACGTGTTAGGCGGTGGTGGGTTCGAGATTCAAGTGTGGGGATATCTGCTTTCTGTTTGCCAGGTGAGTCTTCTCACTATACTTTACCTTGAGTAGGTAACCAGAGTTATGTGATCAGAGTATTTGTATGCTATATGTACGTGATGTATTGTACTGCATTATTTCTACGTGATTTATGTTGTGCATGTTTTTAGAGTTGGAACCGGAAGGTTCCCAGAGTTAGAACCTGAGGGTTCACAGAGTTTGGGTGCACGGACCCACAGAGTTATAGCCTCGAGTGGCTAATATGTGTTATGTGTGGTATTTTGAGGAACTCACTAAGCTTCGTGCTTACAGTGTTTTGTGTTGTGTTGTTTTTCAGGTTTCTTTCAGTATCACGGGACGGCACCGGCTTGATTGTACACACCAGAGAAAGAATCATGTTTTGGAGGATCCTGGTTTTCTATGCAAGTGAAAAAGGAGTTTTGTTTTTTTGTAATTCGTTTATAAATGAGATTTTAAACAAGTGTTTCTAAGAATTTACGATTATTTTAAATGAAAAAAATTGTTTTGAAATTCACGGTGTTACATTATTTTAATTTATAAAATTTGTAAGAAAATCTTGAGCGTCACTTTTAGAAGTGTTGCAACTCCAAATTTAACCATGGTGTGTTGAGACCATGTAGCTGTCATTATTTTGATTAACATTGAATGTTTACTTATGACACTTAAACTAGATTATGGTTCATTGATCACACAAACATATAATTTATATGTTTGATATAAACATAATACATAATTTGATTGGTATGGTTTTCATGCCAAGCCATCAAAACAAAATTATAAGTGAATCAAAATATATATAGAAAAACACAATTATCATAGAATTTCTAAACTCATCAATAAAAAAATAAAATAAAATAAATAAAAAATATTTTCCTTGAAGACCATAGGAATCTAATGTGTATAAATTATACACACAATTTCCTTCTTGTGAGTATAATATCACACCCTCAAAATGATTTATTGGTGTTCAAGTAATAATAAAAACGACGATCTGATACCACTATTGGATCATGATGCCTTTCTAAACATGAAACATAGCAAGAGAAGCATAACATAATCAACCATCATAATGCAACCATGGATCTATGTTCATAAAAACACAATCAAACCATGATAAGAAAGAAACATTATCTTACAATGCTCATATGAACTTTACAAGAAAAAATATGGGTGAGAAAAACCAAACTACAAACCAAAAAACTGATAATGTGGTTTTTTATTTTGTAAAACCCGAGTATTTACAGTGTGGTGTGGTCTGGTTTTGTATTCTATACCGCATCCAAAAAAAAGCATTGTACCATTCGTTGGAACAACATATCAAAAACTACATTGTATAATCTTTTAAATATTTAAATAATATCTATTACATACTTAAAATCAATAAAATATATTGTTCTTTTTTTTTTTTTAATCTTCAATTACGTTCAACTAAAACAAGCCAAGAAGCGGGATTTCATTTTCAACCCTAAGTCCCTAACAAGATTTAGTTTCAAGACAATACGAAATGTATATGTGGACATGAAAATATTGTTTTAAGTTGTCTGAAATATGTTTTAGCAGTAGTTTACATATTTTTTAGAGTAAATTACACGAATGGTCCCTAACTTATTTTTTTAACTCGAAAGGTCCCTATTGTTTGTTTTTGTAACGCGTTAGGTCTCTATCTTACCTAAAAAGATTATTTTGCCATTGATTTTCTAACTTATTTAAATAAACACACCCCCAACCTCACTCCTCTCATCTTATCTTACCCACCCCACTATTTTTCTCTATTTAAATAATAATCTTTTTAGATAAGGCAAAGAGTTAACGCGTTACAAAAGCAAACAGTAGAGACCAAGCGCGTAACAAAAATCAACAGTAGGAACCTTCCAAGCTAAAAAAATAAATTAAAGACCAAGCGTGCAAATTACCCCAAATAATAGGGACCATTCGTTTAATTTACTCTATTTTCTAGTACTAGTAGTACAAATCCGCCCTACATTTATGTTAAGAATTATTATAAAGGAATAAAAGCTATTGATACAAATATGGAGATGGAAGGGATAGAAGATTTTGATAATGGAAAGTCAAAAGGGATATCTTTAGTTGAAGGTTGTATTTAGAAAGAAGGATATAAGAGAGATGGTATATATTTCAAGGTGAATGGAAAGGTAAAGATTGTGAATTCGTTTTTCAAATGAACTATCAAGATTATGAATAAGGTTGTAATCTGTCATGTAGAACTCTCTCTCTAGAAATCATTGAGAAGCTCTTGCATATTTAATCGTGTTCTTATTTTTCCCTGATATTTCCTAATACACTCCACATTTCTAGTCGTTGCATGCTTACTCTTGGGAATTATCAATCTTGAAATCTCCACAAACATCGTTGTTCATTGTAACATAAAAAAGGAGACCCACTAGAAACACAATTCCTAGGTGAAGATAAACACGTTCTACCTAAAAAACCCATTAAAGAACACACAAAGCAACATGAGACTTGTCTGCAATTGATCATCTTTCTTTGAGTATCATACGTTACAGTATTATAACAAAAGACCAAATAATTATGACAGCAATTGTCTTGTAGTCAAACTCTACGTATTAATACATTAGAGAAAATATAGCATACTCAATCATATAACAGGAGTTTAAGAAATAGCCTCTCTGAGGCATTTTATCAAACGGTTGGCGTACAACAAAGCACATCAAGCCCCACCACATATCTCCTTCAGTTTACTCGCTGCCGCCTGATCGACTGAGTACTGAAACAATTTCCAGAAACCAACGACGTATTTAACATGATGAATGTTGTGAAAAGATCATGGGATATGAACGAAAACTGACCTTATTAAGAACCCAGAGAGAGTGATTGTAAGCGCGAAGGAAGAGTTCGTCGAGAGCCGTGTCATCGTTGGCATCCACCTCTCTATAATTGACGAAGTTTTCTCGGGCGTATTTGGCGTAGTAGGGCCTGGAATCCGCCGGAAGACGTCTCACCAGCCGGAGGACTTCCCCGTAAATTCGTAGGGCTCTCTGCATCTCAGATCCGGCTGCCAGCTGTCGAACAAATGTCGGGTTTTCTTTTCGGGTACATTAGCTTGAATCGAAATTTGGCTGAACTTTGGATTGGGCCTAAACACTAATCCAAGCCCATCGTGGTAAGTTCGTTAATAAATTAAAGACTAGTTATATTTTTCTTGAATCTCAAACATCTTCTAACTTTTGATAAATTTATATTATCAGATGTTATTGGTGCGTTTAGTTGCGGAAAAATGGACCGTTTTTCGCAAAAAAAATTTAAGAAAAATGTGAATTTTGAAAACGCGTTTAGTTTGTCTATTTTTCTAAATTTTTCACGGAAAATAAAAATTTTCCGTTTTCTAAAATTACAAAGAAGTTGAAAATTTTTGGAAAACTGATAATCATTGTTTTCCATATTTTTCTAATTCCAAAATTTTTCTATAAACACACACGCACTCCACCCCATTCACCTCTACCTACCCTCACCTTAACATCCTCCACCCACACACACACACATACATACCCACCCACCCACACACACACACATACATACCCATCCACACACACACCAACCCACCCACACACACATACATACCCACCCACAAACACACACACACACATACACATACATACCTACCCACACACACACACAAACACACACACATACATACCCACCCTCGCACACACATACATACCCACCCATACATACCCACCCATACACACACACCCGCACACACACACCAACCCACACACACACATACATACCCACCCACCCACACACAAACCCACACCTATCCCCACCTCCACCCTCACAGACACACCTACCCACACACACACAAACCTACACCTACCCCCACAATACACACAAACACACACTCGCACCCCCCACCAACCCAACACCACCACTACAATCACCGAACTACCATCACCACCACCACCACCACTAACTTGTCACTAGCACCACCACCACCATTGCCGCCACCATCACCACCACTGACACAATTGCCGCCACCAGCACCATCGCTTGTCATCACAACCACCGCCGCCGACCCGCTACCGTCACCGCCCCCACCCCCACCCACACCCTACCACCGCTACCGTTTTTTAAAAATGAAAACCGATAGAAAAATACACATCTAAACACGTTTTCTAATTTTCTAAAACTGAAAATGAAAAAATGAATAAGTTTAACTAAACGTGTTTTCTAAATTCTTCAATGAAAAATGAAAACGGAAAACGAAAATCAAAAAGGGAAAACAAAAAACGGAAAATGAAAATTGTTTTTCCGTAACTAAACGCAACCTAGAGGTCTTT
Source organism: Lactuca saligna (assembly GCF_052625555.1). Classification (NCBI taxonomy): domain Eukaryota; kingdom Viridiplantae; phylum Streptophyta; class Magnoliopsida; order Asterales; family Asteraceae; genus Lactuca; species Lactuca saligna. The sequence continues at coordinate 180,123,585 of NC_136425.1, forward strand.
ATGTGATTAATATGCTAACAGTTTAGTAAATTTCAACCATTTTTTTATAGATTTTGGGCGTGTTTAGCCATGATGATATAGTTAGTGAACCCAAAAAAATGGCACCTTTCCAGCAAATAACATTTATAGGTCTTGCACAATAATTACAATCAGATTCAATTATAGTCATTACTATACAGTATTAAGAGGCTAATGATAAGTACAACTAAGTAACACTCTCAAAGTAGGAAGAATCCATAGATACATGTTGATGTATGACAAGTTAACTAATAAGATTTCAGTAGCACGTCATCAAATTAAACTAATAATTGTGTTAAAAAAGGAGACGAGAAAAAGACATGAATAATCATGGAAAAATAATCATCTTTAACTATTAATTATTATATACAAAAAGTGAATGAGACACTTGATATTAGATGCTACAATACCGAAGAACCATGAGAGAAATTGGGCAAAACCCATATCGATTGACCCATCTTCTGTAAGGACAAGCTTACGAACAGCCAAAAACCCTAAGCATGCCCCCAAAAGAACAATGATAGGTAGTAGGAATACTACTACCTATAAAACAAAGTTGCAATTTTTTTTATTAATTTATACAAACAATTTTGTAAAATAATGGGATATGTGATATTAGCTAAGTTAAAATTACATACAAAAGTGGCAATTTCAGCCTTCATGTTAAGCCACCAATATAGTTTCTTAAGGTCTAGATACATCTTGTCTGAACCTGGGTGAACGGAGTATCACGCTTTGTGTGCTTCATTCATGACAACCTCTCTGTAACCACCGAACTTTGGTGTCCAGATCTGGTTCATGAGATATCGGGCTCTATCACCTTTGATTTCTAGGTTCTTTTCCATTCCTATTAAAGATTCACTTGCCATATTCTCGGTTTTTAGGGCCTAAAGTTAAGCCTCTTTGATCTATGTGGACAGGTGTGAATGGATAGTCATGGTTAACAACTTTACTCGACGTCTCGAGTATTCTTTTCTGCTGAGGGCATTTGCCACTACATTTTCTTTACCGGGATGATAACGAATTTCGCATTCGTAATTGTTTAGTAGTTGTACCCAACGTCGTTGTCTCATGTTCAGTTCTTTTTGGTCGAAGATATGTTGAAGACTTTTATGTTCCATGAATATTGTGCATTTCGTGCCATATAAGTAGTGTCTCTAGATCTTAAAGCAAATATTACTGCTCCCAATTCAAGATCGTGCGTTGTATAGTTGATCTCATGTGTCTTAAGCTATCTCGAGGCATAATATGACAATCCAATATTTCAAGTCCATGTAATGACATAAGTCAAGCATTGTAATCTATTTTGAATTAACAAATAAATTAAAAATAGCATCAGAAATGAAATGTTCAAAAGTCTCAATTGGGATACATAAAGTAATAGATATTATAACTACGTTTTCAGAAATATAAATAACACAAAAATCCGAGTTTTAATGAAAAAATTATGACCAATCAAAAATCCGCAGCAAAACCGGTAAAACACTATTAAGCGTAAAACGCGAAATTTCAAGAAAATACTTTTTAGCCTTAAGTACCTAAAAGAATGTCTTAGTCATCATTAAACCGTGAACATACACAAAAAGAACATCCAAATCTGACTTCGTATGAGGAAGTTGGGATTTTTCTAAGTTTCGGAGTAGCGGTAGACAGCTAAAAACTCGAAATAGAGATCGAGCGATAGTTAGCCGACACAACCTAAACAAAAGTTGAAGATCTTGACAATAGTAGTACAACGGTAAAAAGACAGATGAAAACGGATATCGGATGAAGAAGTTGTGGATTTTTAACAGACTTTTCGTGTCCTGGCCTATTAAAAATATATAATTAAAAATAAAGTCAAAATTAGCCGACGATGTCTAAACGAGAGTTGTAGAGTATATTTTTACCTACGCGTGGATATAAAAAACGTCAAATACGGAGCTTATATGCGAAAGTTACGCATTTTAGCATTTCATTTTCGAATCATTTAAAAACTACTATTCATTTATGGAAAATATTGGATTTTCTAGATACAAACACAGTTGCTTTATACAAAAAGGCATAAAATTCTTATACAAAAATTCTTATGAACTCACCAACTTAATTGTTGACACTTTTTCAAAACTACTTGTATTTCTCAAGGATTCAGTAATACAGGTAACAACTGCTTTTGGGAAGGGACGCTAAGGTGTAACGCCCCGATTCTCAGGTATTAATTTAAATAGAAGGTTCTTTGGTTTTAAGTCCTACTCGACGAGTTGGTTGCCCTACTCGTCGAGTAGCAGCGGGGTGGGATCACGTGTTTAGTGACCTACTCGCCGAGTCCAGGGAGGGACTTGACGAGTAGGAGCTGGCAGAGGAAACCCTAAATCTCAGGGTTTTGTAGCCTATTTAAGGAGGCCTAAGCCTCCTTTGGCCTCTTTATAGTCTTTGAGAGCTCAGTGAAACCTTAATTCGTGTGGTACTCTTTTTGGTGTGTTTTAAGCCTTGGAAAGAAGGTTGGCTATGAGGGAATAGCTTGAAGAGCAAAGGAGTTGAAGCAAGGATGGTGTGGGAAACAGAACTTACCTCAGCTAGCATCTTTTGGAGGTATGGGAAATGTCATACGGCGTTATGCTGATTTGGCAGCGCCCATAACGGCGTCATAACGTCGGAACACCGCTCACCTCTCATGTTATTTGGTGTTATGTTAAAAAATGTTATCATGGTCACAGGAAGTAATGTGAGAATCAATCAATCAAAAGTCATTACCTCACTCTCTCTCTCTCTATATATAAATCTCTTTGTTTCTCTTAACATGTTATAACATGTACACACCATTTCCTACATAAATCAAATGGTATTAAAGATGACATGATATATGAGTTGATAAATTTTGGGTATGATAACATGTTTTAACATGTTGCTCACACCCACCAGCTTTATGGAGGGTTGAAAATGGGTTTTTAATTGTTTTGGGAATTGAGACAAAGGAATTGAGTTATTGTCATTACTCAATTCTCTTCTAATATTCAATTCTGATATTACTTGATATGGTCATTAAAATCTAACGTTATTAATTTGATAGATACTTGGTGATGATGATGAAAGCCATTGGTTAATTAACATTCTTAGATATTTACAAGGTCATAGCTTGATATGATTCACTGAAATTTTATAATGATGTTTTAATCGGACATACTTGTACATGAAGCCATTACCATTTGAACTTTAACGGTTTTAATGAATTTTGAGACCATATTCAGTAACATTGATTTTAAAAATGTTTCAAACGTTTAAAACGAACTTTAAATCTTTTAGCCCGTATGATAGATGTTCCAAAAAGATTGAAACAACTCGGTTCAACATTCAACTGAAAGTTTTATTATTTATAGCATGGAATCACCATCACCGATATGTATTTCTTTAGTGAAAAAATACCTTATAAAATAAATGTGGAATTACATGAACCAGTCATCCCACATCTGCCCACAACACGTGTTAACCTTCTCTACCTCCCGACTGGATGCATGCCTCATGATTCCACGTCCCTACATGCATATACTTCCACTATTCCTCTTTTCATGATTCATGAATCATAAAGACAAACAACTACTTGATACTTGATAGGATGGGAGCTCACCAAAAGCCCCAAGTGATACAAATTTACAAATAAAAGAAAAATACTTCGTTATTAATATCCAAATTAAGTATAATAAAAAGACGTTTAATTTCTACGAGATTAAATATGATGATATAATTTTTTTTTTGCACATATATAGAATTAATGTGAAGTTTAACATTTTTTATTAGCAAACTAAAATATACACCACGCATCCAACCCTCTCATATATTAAGGATATATAATAATTTATGAAACAATATTTCCATGATTCCCATCTTTATTATCCTACGACCTAATAAAGAACAATATTAGATCGGACATTTGGGTGGAATGCATAAAACATTTTTGTTTGTAATAAAGTAATGGAACTAAGGATTACAATGGAATTTTTTTTATTTTTTTTTCGTTTTTTTTTTTTTTTTTTTGTACGACAAATAAATAAATATAAAAAGCCACAACGATTAGCAAGTAGCAAATATGTTGGGCAGTGGACAAGTACAATTATAGGTTACATTAAAATGTGTTTAAATTGTGATATGCTCCAATCAACCGAACTACAACAACCAAATGAACTATATTCGAGTGTTGAATATCAACAATTATGCTTGTGGGAAGGGATGTTTTTGTTTTCACTTTCATCGAGAAGTATAATTAAATGATAAGGATAAACCGGAATCTAAACTTTATCATGATATACATAGTTTAAATGTTCGTTAGATGTTTTCTGTATCTTCTCTCATCCTGTTGTAACTTTGTTTCTACTTGATACATGTAATCGTTTTTTTTTTTTTTTTTGGCAAAACAATTGAATATATACCTCGGTATCATAGCATTGATCCCTCCTCACCTAACCCTTTTTTCTCTCATTTGTCGCCAAGGCCTTATGGCTAACGACTGAAGCATCAGAAGAACCTCATGTACCAACTCTATACCCATCCCCAATGCCTAAGATCCTACCAAACATCTCCTTATTGTTTTCTTAAACGAGAACCTCAATCTCACACAATTTAAGTATATGTCATTGGCTACTCAAATCAAGGCTCTTCTAATTAGGTATGATTTCTTCAAAAGGATTGGTGGTACTCTTGAAACCCCGACCAACCACCCCGTGTTGCATACACCACATGGCTTCGCCAAGATAAACTCATATTTGACGCACTAGTTGGCATGCTTAACTTATCTTTAGCTACACACAAGTACACACTAGTCTATGGTGTTGGTTTTTGAAAACTGGGTGGTATCGGTTTTCATATTTCTCATCACTAAATGTAATAAAGTAGTTCATATAATTGTTTCCATGACATTTTACTGAAAACTAGTCATCATTGCAAATCAGGCTTTACACATTAACATCAGTTTTACATAAAAAAAATGACAAGTAGTGCAACGGCCGAAAACGGTGGCCAAATGTCCTCTTTTATAACAAATTTTGTTACTTCATATCTATATTAACCTTGAGTCGGTTATTAAGCGGGACATAAGGTGTCTTATATTGAAATTTGTAACATGAAACAAAACATGACAAGTTGTGTCAAGATAAAAAATGATGGCCAAATATCATCTTTTATAATGGTTTTTTTATGTTATATGTATATTTACCTTTTGATATTAAGTGAGAAGTAAAGGCATAATAAATAAATATAAATGTGGAAGATTCATTTTAAGAGATTATGTAACATCCTGAAATTCAAGTACATCTATTTAACCCTTCTTCTTTACCAAGTTGTCAAGTTTAGCCCTTGAGTGGAAAATGTTGCAAGTGAGTACGTTGGGCGTACTGAAGAGTACGCTGCATGTAATCATGCGCTTATAGTGGATGCGGACTTAATTAGGTACGTTGGGGGTACCAAAATTACATTGGGCGTAATTGGCTTAGATGCAAAACCCTAAATGAGACTTGAGGACTATAAAAGGAATGATAAGGCCCTTACCCCAACCACCATATTACAGTGAGTGAAACCCTAAGAGAGCAAAAACACGGGTTAAGCTTTTGTGTGTGTTCTTAAGCTTGAAAGTTCCATTTTGTAGTGGTGAAGGAGAAGAGGAGGCCATTGTGGGAGCTAGAAGTTGGAGGACAAGCTTAGATCCGAGTTCTACAGAGGTTGGAGCTTCATTTGGAGGTAAAAAGCTCAAAGCTTTCCTTGCCATTGTTGATTTATGCTTTATGGACCCAATTTTAGGGTTTTTGGTTCCAAGGTGGAGACTTTATGAGCAAAGGGTCTCCATAGGCTTCGAGCTGCCCTATTCCAGTGTAATATGTGTTGTAGGTTCATAAAAATCCAATCTTGGACATGAATATTAAGTCATGCATGAGATATAGGCTTAATGAGGAAAGTGGAAAGGTGTTTAGAGTGATTGGAGAACTTTACAGCCATGCAAAGGATTAAAGGTTTCAACTTTATAGATGAAGTGTCCTTAGAATAGTCAGATCTGGAATTTGAGCTTATGTCTTAACCGTTTAAGACCAAAAATCAATAAGAGCATGAAACTGAGACTTACGTTGCGCGTAAATCTCAGAACCCGCCGCGTAAAGGTTTGAGACCCCGATTCTGGATCGTCGGAGTACGCCCCGCATACAAGAGCTGGTATGCACTGCGTACTGCCCTCTATTGACTTTCGTTGACTTTCAGGGTGTGGTCAACAATTGGACATTTGGACCATTAAAGGGGTAAAATGGTCTTTTCCCCCTTCCGAGAGATTATAGAAAGGGTCTAGTCTAGCTTTTGAGAATCATGGTTAATTAGAGGTAAATTACTCTATATGATTAGACGGAGGCTAGATCAGTATTTCGAGTTTGAGACTTTCCTAGATTTCTCGAGGTGAGTCTTCTCTCTATACTTTACCAAGAGTGGTAATTAGAGTTATGTGACAGAGTATCTTGTATGCTATTTATATGATGTAATGCATTGCATTATTTCTATGTGATTTGTGCTATGTATGATTCAGAGTTTACAGAGTTAGGACCGGAAGGTCCACAGAGTTGGGACCAGAGGGTCCATAGAGTTATGGGACTGGAGGGTCCCACAGAGACACATTGACCATAGGGTCATACAGGGTTACAGCCTCGAGTGGCTAATATGTGTTGTATGTGGTATTTTGGGGAACTCACTAAGCATTTATGCTTACAATGTTATGTGTTATGTGTTTCAGTTACTAGCGAGGATCGCGGGAAGGCGTAGGCAGGATCCTTACACACTGACAGAGGATTGTATTTTGTGATCTTGGGGTATGTTTTATTATGATGACATCTGTTGAACATGATATTTGAGAATATTAAATGAGTTTTATGTTGTTTTAAAAATGAAAATTTGTTTAAATTTTTCATGTCGTTACAAGTTGGTATCAGAGCCTTGGTTTGAGGGATTCAAATGCACTTTCGGGCATGTCTGAACTGAAACTGAGGATTTGAGAAAGTTTTTCATAAAAAGGAACAATTTTACTAAAGAGTAAAAGACTTTGAGAAAAGCAGAAAGGAGCAGTGTGTATGATCAGCCAGCGTCCAAACGGTGATTTCCCAAAATAAACTTACATTATGTGCTATGAGATATTATGCGATATGCTATGCACGCTAGAGTAGGCTAGGTATTCATATCTAGTACTAGAGTGGCCTGATTTGCGATGCCTTAGCCTAGGAGATTACTGCTACTACGAGATACTTCGAGAACGAGTAGGTAGCAGTGAGGAGCTTATGAGTGGCCTACTGGAGAGTAGCCTGTGCGGCAAGATATAAAGTACTTGTGATCTGGGATCCTAGGAGGAGGACTTGGGGTGAATGTTAATGCGTTGCGAAAGGTAGTATAGGGCCTGTACTACTGGAAACACCGGATCAGTGAGCAATCCAAGTAAGAATCCTTAGGGTACTAAGGAACAAGTAGGGTTGAGTGATCGATTGCGAGGATACTCGAGCGGGTCTCTGATTTTTTTTTGTGTGTTGTGTTTCAGAGACATCATGGTGAGTGCACGCCACACTCCAGAGAGCAGCAGTATCAATGATGAGGAGATTCGCAGGATGATTCATGAGGAGGTGGTTGCGGCCATCTGAGCTGAGATACCGTAGATGTTTGGGTCTATCAAGACCACACTGATTGAGAACTTTGATGAGCGGTATGCTGCTCTTACTGATGTTGTTATTGTTGCAGCTACCGCAGCCGTCACCGCTGCCAGGCCGCAAGGGGGTGACTCGTTGCTGTACCAAGAGTTCAGCAACACGAAGCCAGTAGAGTTTGATGGGACTCGGGATATGATAGCTGCGATGAGATGGATCTCTGGCATTGACGGGTGCTTCTACACATGTTCATGTCCGGAGCATCTGAGGGTACGGTTTGCGCTGAACCAGCTTCGCTTGGGAGCGAAGGACTGGTGGAAGTTCGTGACGGCAGATTTCACTTATGCAGAGCTTATTGTGGTGACCTGGGAGAGGTTCACTGCTCTGTTTCGTGATGAGTATGCTCCCCCGGTGGAAAGGGAACGGTTGGACCAGGAGTTCTTGACCCTTAAGCAGGGTACTAAGTCTGTTACTACGATTACCAGGATGTTTCACGAGAGGGCGATGTTTTACCCTGAGCATGTGTCTTCTGAGCAGACACGCATGAGCCGATATCTGAGCATAATGAGGAGGGACATTCGCAAGTTCGTGGCGAACTCGACGTACCGGACATTTTCCAAGCTCTAGGCGAATGCTCGAAAGAGGGACACCGAGCTCGAGACTTAGGCTAGGGAGGAGGCGGAGTTTCAGGGGAGGGATTAGCAACCGACTCAGTCCCAGCCAGCAGCTAAGCGGGCAAAGCCCACCGATTCGAGACCAGGGAACCAGAGGGGCCGCACTTGTGGTAAATGCGGCAACAATCATGAGGGAATTTTTCGAGGAAGGCCTTGCTACAAATGTGGCAAGGAGGGGCACATGGCTAAGGATTGCCCCAAGGGATTTGCAGTTTGCTTTCACTACAACCAGACTGACCACCAGAAGGCCAAGTGTCCACAACTACGGGGTTCGGCACAGGGAGCACCACAAGGATCTGCCCCTGCTGCCGTACGAGCTACCGAGATTCGGCCAGCGAAGGCCGAGGCACCGAAGGCTCGCGGGAGAGCCTTCCAGTTGACAGCGGAGGAAGTTCGTGCAACGCCCTACGTCGTGGATGGCATGTATTCTTTTATTTTTGATTTCTGAGTTTGAGATTTTGTGCTTATATTGTGGTGTGCTCAGGTACTTTTCTTGTGAATTCTGTACATGCTTTGGTGTTATTTGACTCGGGCGCGAGTCGATCTTTCGTGTCATTAGCGTTTAGTCAACACATCAGTATCCAACGAGAGGCGTTGAGTCGACCTCTGCGAGTTTCTATAGGTGAAGAGGGAGTGGTATATGCTACTGATGTGATTCGAGGATGTATACTCGAGATCTTCGGTGTTGAGTTTCCGATAGATCTAGTCCGGATCGCGTTGGGGGACGTTTGTGTCATTGTGGGCATGGATTGGTTGAGCCGATTTGGAGCTGTTATAGACCGCGAGTGTCATCTGGTGAGGATACCAGACCTTAGTGGGGGAGTACTTACGGTGTATGGAAAGGGTACCCGATCCGGGTCATCTTTTTGTTCGGCTACCAGAGCAAGACAGAATTTACAGCAGGGTTGTAAAGGATTCGTAGCCTATGTGATGGACACACGAGTGGCCGCAGAGAGGCCGAGCTCGGTCGATGATGTACCGATAATGCGTGAGTTCCCATATGTTTTCCCTGAGGAGTTGTCGGGAGTGCAACTCGAGAGGCAGGTGGAGTTCCGCATTGATTTGGTTCCGGGGCAGTGCCTATCACCAAGGCGCCCTATCGCCTTGCGACACCAGAGATGCAGGAATTATCTTCACAGCTTCAGGAGCTGTTGGGGAAAGGATTTATCAGGAAGAGTAACTCATCATGGGGAGCGTCGATCCTTTTTTCAAGAAAAAGGATGGTTCACATCGGATGTGCATTGATTACCGGGAGTTAAATAAGTTGACGGTCAAGAACCATTATCCATTACTGAGGATCGACGACCTGTTCGATCAGTTGCAGGGAGCATCTTGGTTCTCCAAGATTAACTTGAGGTCTGGATATCATCATAGGAGAGTGCGCGATGAGGATATCCAGAAGATGGCGTTTAGGACTCGTTATGGGCATTACGAGTTCGTGGTGATGCCTTTTGGGCTCACCAATGCACCGACAGCGTTCATGGATCTCATGAACAGAGTATGCAGGCCGATGCTAGATCGATCGGTGATTGTGTTCATCGAAGATATATTATCATACTCCAGATCTAGAGAGCAACATGAGGAGCATTTGAGAGAGATTCTCAGAGTTTTGATATTGGAGAAGCTTTACGCCAAATTCTCCAAGTGTGATTTCTAGTTGTGAGAGGTCCAGTTCTTAGGGCATCTCGTCAACTAGAATGGGATATTGGTCGATTCGGCCATGATTGAGGCTATGATGAGATGGGAGGTGCCGAGATCCCCCACCGAGATCAGGAGTTTTCTTGGATTGGCCGGCTACTATCGGAGATTTATCAGGGATTTCTCCAAGACTGTAGTTCCTCTCACCATGTTGACCCGGAAGGGCGTGACTTTTAGTTAGGGTCCAGAGCAGCATGCCTCATTTGAGGTGCTTCGCCAGAGATTATGCGAAGCCCCGGTGTTAGCCCTTCCAGAAGGGAGGGAGGATTTTGTGGTGTATTGTGACGCATCGATATCGGGGTTGGGTGCGGTACTTATGCAGAGAGGGCACGTGATAGCATGTGCATCAAGGCAGTTGAAGCCTCATGAGATGAGGTATCCCACCCACGATTTAGAGTTGGGAGTAGTGGTGTTCGCCCTCAAGATATGGCATCATTATTTGTATGGGGTTCGGTGTACCATTTACACGGACCACAAGAGTTTGAAGTGCTTGATGGATCAACCCAACCAGAACATGCGCCAAAGGAGATGGTTGGTTGTGGTAAAGGATTATGACTGCGAGATCTTGTACCACCCAGGAAAGGCTAATGTTGTAGTCGATGCCCTGAGCCGCAGGGCGGAGAGTGCCCCGATACGAGACATTTGTATGAGGATGACGGTGATGACTCCGGTGTTGGATACCATATGTGTGGCCCAGGCAGAGGCTATGAGACTGGAGAACCGCAAAAGAGAGCGGGTGATTGGGCAGGTATGCGAGTTCGTTACCGATAGCCGAGGGCTTTTGACCTTTCAGGGTCGGACTTGGGTGCCGTTTGCAGGTGGGGTAGGTACCATAATTATGGAGGAGGTGCACAGATCAAGGTTCTCGAACCATCCCGGGGCCACCAAGATGTATTTGGACCTGAAGAGAGAGTATCGGTGGCCCTGTATGAAGAAGGATGTGGCATGGTTTGTTGAGAGGTGCTTGACCTGTTGCAGGGTTAAGCTCGAGCACCAGCGTTCGCATGGCAAGTTGCAACCACTTGAGGTTCCCCAGTGGAAGTGGGAACAGATTTCTATGGATTTCATCACCAAATTGCCGAGGACCGCGAGGGGTGTAGATGCAATTTGGGTGATCGTTGACCGTATGAAAAAGAGCGCTCACTTCCTTGCTATCAGTGAGAGCTCTTCCGCGGAGAGGCTGGTAGAGATATACGTGAGGGAGGTGGTGTTGAGGCTTGGGGTGCCAATCTCGATTGTGTCAGATCGATACGTACGTTTCACTTTCAGGTTCTGGAAGAAGGTCCATGAGGAGTTGCGTACGAGGTTGCACTTTAGCACCGCTTACCACCCACAGACGGACGGAAAGAGTGAGCGAATGATTCAGACGCTTGATGACATGCTTCAAGCATGTGTATTGGACTTCGGAGGAAGTTGGGACACATACCTACCGTTGGATGAGTTTTCCTACAACAACAGGCACCATTCGAGCATTGGTATGCCTCCCTTTGAGCTTCTGTATGGGAGGAGATGTCGGACTCCCATCTACTGGGGAGAGGTAGGGCAGCGAGTGATTTGTAGCACTGAGATAGTGCTTTAGACGACCGAGCAGATACATCAGGTCATGCAGAGATTGCTGACAACTCAGAGTCGCCAGAAGAGTTATGCGGATAGGCGACGATTCGAGCTTGAGTTTCAGGTTGGAGACTTCGTACTCCTGAAGGTATCTCCTTGGAAAGGAGTGATCTGATTCAGGAAGAGGGGCAAGATGGGGCTCCGATACATTGGTCCATTCAGGGTGACCGCGATGGTGGGCAGGGTAGCGTATCGTTTAGAGCTACCCGCGGAGTTGATCCAGATACATGATACATTCCACGTGTCTCAGTTGAGGAAGTGTATAGCCGATGAGACGGTAGTAGTGTCGCTGGAGGATATTCAGATAGATGCGAACCTGAATTACGTTGAGAGGCCAGTCGCAATTGTGGATCGGAGGATCAAGGTTCTAAGGAACAAGTAGGTGCCCCTGGTTCAAGTCTAATGGAAACATCGGAGAGGGTCCGAGCTAACTTGGGAGATGCAGTCAGAGACGTGGGAGCAGCATCAGGAGTTGTTTACGACATGAGACTTCGAGGGCGTAGTCTGGTTCTAGTGGGGGAGAATTGTAACATCCTGAAATTCAGGTACATCTATTTAACCATTCTTCTTTACCAAGTTGTCAAGTTTAGCCCTTGAGTGGAAAATGTTGCAAGTGAGTACGCTGGGCGTACTGAAGAGTATGTTGCATATACTCATGCGCTTATTTTGGATGCATACTCAATTAGGTATGTTGGGCGTACCAAAGTTACACCGGGCGTAACTGGCTCGGATACAAAACCCTAAATGAGACTTGAGGACTATAAAAGGAATGATAAGGCCCTTACCCTAGCAACAATATTATAGTGAGTGAAACTGTAAGAGAGCAAAAACCCATTATAAGCTTGTGTGTGTTCTTAAGCTTGAAAGTGCCATTTGTGGTGGTGAAGGAGAAAAAGAGGCCATTGTGGGAGCTAGAAGTTGGAGGACAAGCTTAGATACGAGTTCTACAGAGGTTGGAGCTTCATTTGGAGGTAAAAAGCTAAAAGCTTTCCTTTCCATTGTTGACTTATGATTTATGGACCCATTTTTAGGGTTTTTGGTTCCAAGGTGGAGACTTTATGAGCAAAGGGTCTCCATAAGCTTAGATCTACCCTATTACAGTGTAATATGTGTTGTAGGTTTATAAAAATCCAATCGTGGACGTGAATATTAAGTCATGCATGAGATATAGGCTTAATGAGGAAAGACGAAAGGTGTTTAGAGTGATTAGAGAACTTTACAGCCATGCAAAGGCTTAAAGGTTTCGACTTTATGGATTAAGTGGCCTTAGAATAGTCAGATCTGGAATTTGAGCTTATGTCTTAACCGTTTAAGACCAAAAATCAATAAGAGCATGAAACTGAGACTTACGTTGCGCGTAAATCTCAGAACCCGCCGCGTAATGGTTTGAGACCCCGATTCTGGATCGTCGGAGTACGCCCCGCGTACAAGAGCTGGTACGCGCCGCGTACTGCCCTCTGTTGACTTCCGTTGACTTTCAGGGTTTAGTCAACAATTGGACATTTGGACCATTGAAAGGGTAAAATGGTCTTTTCCCCCTTCTGAGAGATTATAGAAAGGGTCTAGTCTAGCTTTTGAGAATCGTGGTTAATTAGAGGTAAAATACTTTATGTGATTAGACGAAGGCTAGAGCAGTATTTCGAGTTCGAGACTTTCCCAAATTTCCCGAGGTGAGTCTTCTCTCTATACTTTACCAAGAGCGGTAATTAGAGTTATGTGACAGAGTATCTTGTATGCTATTTATATGATGTGATGCACTGCATTATTTCTATGTGATTTGTGCTACGTATGATTCAGAGTTTACAGAGTTAGGACCAGAGGGTCCATAGAGTTATGTGACTGGAGGTTCCCACGGAGACACATTGACGAGACGGTCATACAGGGTTGCAGCCTCGAGTGGCTAATATGTGTTGTATGTGGTATTTTGGGGAACTCACTAAGCATTTATGCTTACATTATTATGTGTTATGTGTTTCAGTTACTAGCAAGGATCGCAGGAAGGCGCCAGTATGATCCGTACACACTGACAGAGGATTGTATTTTGTGATCTTGGGATATGTTTTGTTATGATGACATCTGTTGAACATGAGATTTGAGAATATTAAATGAGTTTTATGTTGTTTGAAAAATGAAAAATTATTTAAAATTTTCACGTCGTTACAGATTCCTTCTAGTTATTTAGTTTAGATGAATATAAACAATAAGTAAATAGGGAATATGTGTTTTGGATTTCATTTTGAACCAAAAATAAATGACTTTTATGCAAATAAAGGACTTTTAGGCAATAAAAGACTTTTAGGTAAAAATACTTATTTACTTTTGGATTTCGTTTGTTGAACCTTATATTTTTTTTAAAATGATTCTATTAGTTAATTACATACATTAATTGTGAATGTTTAACAAATATTTTCGTTATGTTGTTACAACATCCAAATCCAAATATACATACAGTTAAAGCCAATAATGAATACAAAAGATTAGAAAAGACAACCTAAGAAAAAGCAACTCAATAGTTATTGTCCACCAACTTGGCTAAAGAGTGCAGCAACTAAAAACAACACTACTTCTTATAAAAAGAAGTCGAATTTAGTTTATTTGGTTTTTATCATTGTATGTGTGTTTTTGATATAATAACTTTATAATTATTATAATTAAAATATATATTATATTATATTATATGTTTTCGTTTTCCTGGACATAGTAATGAAAGGTGGCCAATATATATGTGTAATTAAATTTTAAAAAAACATTCTATAATATAATTAATAAAAAAAGTATTAATGTCAGTATAGATCATATTTGTGACATTGTCGATGTATGTAAACTATAGTATTGAGAAAACATTAAACATGTTGGCAAAGATAACTTATGTTGATATTTTAATTACATTTGTGTCTCCAAAAATCAATAATATTCGTGATAATATCTATAAACGGTGACCATAAGTAAACATTGATCACACTATATGAGAAAACATATCACTATAAATATTTTATGGTCACTATTTAATTGTCCAATGAGTGAGTAAATGTACACAATGATCACGATAATATTTATAAACAGTGATTATAAGTAATAAGAAAGAATTAAACATATTAGTAAAGATAACTTATGTTTTCAACTTAATTACATTAGTATCTCCATAAGTCAATAATGGTCACAATAATATTTATAAACACTGACTATAAGTAAATATATATCACTCTATAGGAAAAAACACATCATTATAAGTACATTATTAATGACGGTTAATAAAATAAGATAAATACATAACCAAAACACCCTACCATATATATAATGACGAGTTTGACCTATAATAATGGGTTTTCATGGGTTATTGTAACAAATGGTAAAAATAAGACAGAATTTGCCGTTCAAACCACCGCGAACCCTTATATATTAGGACCTATTGTATGATTGTTCCATGGTTTATATGCAATTGAAGCTATGTCACTCATAATTTCACTTAGATTACTCCAAATTGCTCAAAGTTGACAGTTGTTAACAAATAGAAAACAATTTACAAAATAAGTATTAATTAATTTCCTAAAAATATATTTTTGCATTGAGTATACGTGAGAGCTATAGATAAAAAAAATTGATAGAATATGTTTTTACCTCTGTGTGGATATAAAGAACGTTTAAAACGGAGATCGTATGAAGAACTTACGCTCTTTTGAAGTTATAAAACCAATATTTATCCCATTTTCCTGAAACGAGCCATACACTGTTTCATTTAGGATAGCTACAAACTTCGTAAATTGTTTTTGAGCATGTTTTTAAACTCAAACTGTGGTCTACTATTTGATTTCATTCTTATTACATTTTTAATCATGAACAAAATTAAATTTGTAAAATCTGTCGAATCAGAAGTAATTAATCGCAAAACTTTAAACGCAATTTCTCGAAGTCTATATATCGGAATTGAATTTTGTTTGCATTTTTGAAATCATCACGACTGTAAAGTTCGAAAAATTACAAAGAGGTTTTTCAATTTTAAAATGTAATAACAAATTAAAACATTTGTTTCAAAAACTAGCAAGGAACATTCAGTTGATTAAAACTATACAATATAATACTTAATTTTACGAAACTATGAAAATGAACATCTTCGATGCATGTATACAGTCCCACTGAGCTCTTCTTATAAACGATCTACAAAATGTTTAATCCACAGCTGTAAGCATAAAGCTTAGCGAATTCCCCAATATACCACATATTCCATCATACATATAGTGCATCCACGCAAGATCTCAGCTCTACCATCGAGCAATCAAATCTCATATCCATATACATATATTATGCGTACTAGGCCCAACTCTAGGGAGTATACATGGCCAACCCTGACACCATTACCACGGACCAAACCCAAGTCTTAAAAATAATTGTTGTGATCTAACCACAATATTTCTTATCAATGATGTGATCCAACCACAGTCTCTCATATCGGTGTTGTAATCCAACCACAATGTTTCAAATTAGTGTTGTCATCCAACCATAATCTTTCATATCACTTTTCAAGGGCCATATCATATTCTTTCATACAATGCATAAAGTTATTTGTAGGCATGAATCAGATAGACAATCGAACAGATGACCCACCTAGGAGCGAACAATCAGATAAGAACATCACAATCATGTATTAGACAAGAAGTTCTCAGTCTATCCAACTTAGACTAAATAGAACCCAAGATATCACTATCATATAATCATGTAACATAAACACGTAGTGAATACTAGTATGTCCATACCCTTAGAAACTAGCCTTCCCTGGTTCTGTGTTCTTGACCACTTCACAATTAATTCCTTCGTTGATCAAACATACATACACCTGATAACTGGCATTCCCCAGTTACCCTAACCAACATAACTCCTAACAATATCATACAATCAACAGGCAGAACCTTACCGGTCTAAAATACAATGACACTAAGTGTTCCATACTGCACACACACATACAAAGGAGTTATCCTATCCACTAACACACTTGTGCTCTAGCAGTACCTCTATCCTAACATGCAAAGGATATAAAATGGGATACTTGGCAAAGGATATACAATTGGATACATGGCATAGTGAGAAATTCACCTAAGTACAATTGAAAGTCCACACGCCTCGAACGCGAGTCAACACTGGAGAAACTGTGAGCATGTACCACCTATTAACAATCAGATTTAATCCTTAGTCCAAAACTAATATCCTATCAAGTTTGACCAAAAAGTCAAAAGAGTCAAAATTCAACTAACTGGCGCTACGCTTAGCATAGCACAAACCTACACTCATCGTAGCACTAAAAGACAAAATAGGCGAATTTCTTCATCCCTACGCTCAGCAAAGCACAATGTTATGCTCAATGTACACTGTTCACAAAACTAACTTTTTGGTTAAAAATGGTGAAAGTGTGACCTTGAACCCATACATGACACCAAAACAAGTCTAAACTGCAAATCTAAAAGATAGAACACTCCAAGGACATTCAATAATGATAAAGTGGCGAGCTTTATCAATATTTCTTCCTTAAACTCCAACCAAAACCACAAAAGGGACTCAAAGACCATAATATGAAAGACCTAGAAAGGTTGAATCATAAAGTTGGGAGCTTGATGACTTACAAAAGTCTATAATATGCGCAAGAAGTTGGATCTCTTCAATAGACACTCACTCAAGCTCCAAAGAACAGTGAACTTCATGCAAACACTCTCAAAATGGCACCTATAACAATTAAAAGGAGGGAAGATAGGGAAATATTGGTTAGGGTTTCATTATTTAAAGGATAGAGGTTGATTCATAGAATCCCCAAACGCTAGAGATGCTTAAATAAACCCCAAACTCAGAATCCATGGTTTTATACAAACAGTGGCGCTACGCTTAGCATAGACATACCTACGTTCGGCGTAGCTCACCTACGCTCAGCATAGGAACAAAATTCTAAAATTCATCATTTTATACTAACAAATGGCATCTCAAAAAATGGATGTTTTAACGACCGAGACAATCAACATGCACTTTCAAAAGATTTTTTTAGGTCGGAATTCCTTGGCACACAAATCGAGACAACTAGAGAGTGACATCATGGTGATGCCACAAGTATGACATCACCATTAGTACATGGAGAGTACATGCATTTTGACTTATAAGTCCAACCATATTCTTCACCTTTGCTTACACTCTTCCTTCACCATCCTCTCTCCATTCAAACTCTCTCTATCTCTAACCCTCTTCTCATTTTCTCTTTTTCTTGCTCTCGGCTAGACACCCCACATTGGAGGTGGTTGTAACATCCCGATGTTGAGGTATTCTCAATTTTAACCCTTTGTGTGAATAAACATTGCATTTTATTCATTGGGTCTATGAAAGGGTGCAAAATGGCCCATATTGGCATTTTGGTAATTTTGGGCAATACGATAGTATGTTAAGCGTACTACAGTGGACCTTAGTACACTAGGCATACACCTCATGCGCAAGGCGTACATGGAGAAAGTTCAAACCCTAATTTTTAGGGTTTCGTTCATATATAAACACCATTATAACCTCATTTGTCATTCTCTCATCAGACCTCATCTGAGATTTTGACCCTCTAGCAAACGCTAAGTGAGAAGAGTGTTTTGATCTCATTTGTGTGCCTTTTTGTGTTCTTGAAAAGGAGAATTTGGTGCACAAACCTTGAAGCTTGGAAATAACTTAGATATGGGATTCCACACTTGCTAGAAACCTCCATCAGGTAAAAAGTTCATAACTTGAGCACTCAATCATGTAGATCTATCCATTGCTTCCTTTAGAGAACTTTTGGTCCCAAATATGGTGGTTCTTGAGCATGGCATGCTCTTGGCCAAATAAGTCATCCTTCCAGACCTTATAAGGGGTCTTAGATCATGAAAATGTGGTCTTGATGGTTAGTTTTACTCCATACATGCTATAGAGGATCTTAAGGCATTAAGATGTTGAGATTTTGTGTTTTAAGCACTTAATGGAAATACAAAGTCATAAAGTTGGAAATTTTATGACTCTTGATGGTATTTTAGCCTTGGATTTGCATTTGGACATATTAAGTCGAAGATATAAGCACTTAATAGGTTAAGAGGGGGACTATTGTGTATGCTGGGCGTACCAAAGGGTACGCTGTGTGTACGCAGATTTAGCCCCGATACCTCGGATAGCTAGTACGCCCCACGTACAAAGCCTGAGTTGACTCGATTGTGTTGACTCGGTTGACTTGTTGATTTTGACCAATTTTGACCAAGGGTATTTTAGGGAAATGTTATCAATATAGAATGGATATATTTTGACATTTAGAATTTGGGTTAAGCTGGTATTTTGGCAGAATATTGAACAGCTACTCGTCAGACTGTGAGGTGAGTTTCTCTCACTATACTTACGGGTCGAAGGCACCAAGGCTGACCCATTGGATTGATGTCTTGGTTTATCGTAAGTTGTTATGTTATAGTGATCTATAAGATCTGCATCCTGGTATATAGAATGTTGTTATGTTGTATTGATGTGTTAGATCCGTATGATTATCTGTATTCGTTGACTTTGTGTTCATGTTTGTTTATTGCATATGTCGACATGTTGGTTTGGGTTGAGGCGGTCTTGCTTTATTTTGCAGGCCAAGACACTTGGGGATGATCGGATAGGTTATAGGCCCTGCGAGGCGGTCCAATCAGGTCGGCGCCTTCCCGTGATCATCACTAGTACCTGAAACACATAACACACAAACAGTAAGCATAAATGCTTAGTGAGTTCCCCAAGATACCACATACAACACATACGCCTTTCCAGGCCATAACTCTATAGGATCTTCCGATCCAAGTGTCTCAGGGGATTTCCATCCCATAGTTCTATTAACCTTCTGACCCAAACTTCGTTGACCTTCTAGTCCATATCATCATACTCATATCATAACATATCACATATATAACATGCATCACATAAACATCATACACATAAGACCTTCTGGTCACACCTAGTTACCCCATCGGGTATGGTATAGTGAGAAGAATCACCTCGATGATGTCGAATAATCACTCGAGCTCGATTTCCCGATGTATCGTCTCCTATATCATAAGCACATCTTTAATTAATACCTTCCCCACTTAGTTTGACTAACACCATTAAGTCAACTCTAGTCAACCCTGGTCAATGTTGGTCAATGGTCAACCTTTGACCCGACTCGTCGAGTCTTGCATAGACTCGTTGACTCCATACATGATCTCGAGTCCTTTGAATCCCTTCTGACTCACTGAGTCACTCACCCAACTCGATGAGTCATCCACTGATCTGAATCACGAGACAACCCGCTCCGACTCGTCAAGTCTGCTCATGGACTCGGCAAGTGCGTTTCATGCACAACCTCAAACGACCTTCTGAGGTCAGATCTATTCCTCTAATCCTTAGATCTAACCTTTCCAAGCTCAATAATCACGTAAAGTCTCTATCTTGATGTACATGCAACAACTATATGACCATATATGATGATTTAGCCCCAAATACCACAATCCGAGGCCATAACCTCCATTGCTCTCCATAAAGCTTAATGAGTGAGGCTCTCTGGACCTCTGGACCTCTATATATATATATATATATATATATATATATATATATATATATATATATATATATCATAACACATAATGTAAGGGAAATTTTGGGAAATCACCGTTCGGGCGCTGGCTGATCATACACAATGTTTCCTTGCGCATCGTCCAAATTCTTTTACTCCTTAGAATAGAATTGTTTATTTTATGAAAATCTTTCTCAAATCCTCAATTTGAGTTCAAATACACCCAAAGGTGAATCTGAATCCCTCAAACCAAGGCTATGATACCAATTTGTAACACCGTTAAATTTCAGACAATTTTTCATTTGATTTTAATAATACATTTCATTTCCAAATCATCCCAAAATCATATATCCAATATTTGCATCAAAAACATAATACAAAATTCATATCCCAATATCTCAAAAACATGTCATCTGCAAGTGTGTACTGATCATGTCGGCGCCTTCCTGCGATCATCACTGGTACCTAAAACACATAACACACAAATGGTAAGCATAAATGCTTAGTAAGTTCTTCAAAATACCACATACAACACATACACCTTTCCAGGCCATAACTCTATAGGATCTTCCGATCCAAGTGTCTCAGGGTATTTCCATCCCATAGTTTTGTTGACCTTCCGGCCCATACTCTGTTAAACTTCCGATCCATATCATCATACTCATATCATAACATATCACATATATAACATGCATCGCATAAACATCATACACATAAGACCTTCCGGTCACACCTAGTTACCCCATCGGGTATGGCATAGTGAGAAGACTCACCTTGCTGATGTCGAATAATCACTCGAGCTCGATTTCCCGATGTATTGCCTCCTATATCATAAGCACATCTTTAATTAATACCTTCCTGACTTAGTTTGACTAACACCATTAAGTCAACTCTAGTCAACCCTGGTCAACGTTGGTCAACGTTCAACCTTTGACCCGACTCGTCGAGTCCATACGTGATCTCGAGTCCTTTGAATCCCTTCTGACTCACCGAGTCACTCACCCAACTCGGCTAGTCATCCACTGATCTGAATCACGGGATAACCCGCTCCGACTCGTCGAGTCTGCTCATGGACTCGGTGAGTGCCTTTCATGCACAACCTCAAACGACCTTCTGAGGTCAGATCTATTCCTCCAGTCCTTAGATCTAACCTTTCCAAGCTCAATAATCACGTAAAGTCTCTATCTTGATGTACATGCAACAACTATATGACCATATATGATGATTTAGCCCCAAATACCACAATCTGAGGTCATAACCTCCATTGCTCTCCATAAAGCTTGATGAGTGAGGCTCTCTGGACCTCTATGGATCCAGATCCAAAGCCTCATCACCAGAAAGGAACTATTAGACATCAAATCAACCTAACAAAGGGCACAAGAAACCCTATATCCATATATACTTCATAAAACAGAAGATGAGACGAATTTAATACCTCAAATGTGACGATCTTAGCTTCAAATCCACATAATAGCAACCTCCTTTGCTTTCTCTTGGCTAGGACCTCCTTCTTCTTGCTAAACAACACCACAAAGGTCAAGAATGGCTTCCTTTCTCTCACAAAACGCTCAAGCACTCTAGGGTTTCTCTCTATGGACTGGTAGCCGCAAATGAAGGCCATAAGGGCCTTTAAATAGGTCTCAAACCCGAGAAATTAGGGTTTCTTTCGTCAACTCTGACTCGACGAGTCACTCCTCTGACTCGTCGAGTCCCCTCATTAACCACATCATCCAGTCGCGACCAAACTCGACGAGTCTGAGCACCAGCTCGTCGAGTCACCCTTCATAAATAAAGAATTGCAACATAAATCAATATACCTGGGAAACTGGGTGTTACACTCTTCGCCACTGTCCAACCACCACTCACGACCCCTCGTGTCTAGTTACTCAAACACAACAGACCCCTCTTATTTTCTTGTTGCAAAACAGCCCCAGTGATTTTCGAGTTCAAAGGGTTAATTTTCGAGTTCCTCTCTAGAAGCCTTGTAAATCTCGGGTTTTCGTTTGGTTCAAAAAACTCCAAGATTAAAGTCGAAAAATCATAACTCGAGCCCCGCTCTACAAATCTATCACGTATTCACGTAACTAGGGTGAGTTTTTACCTCCTCTTTTATTATTTTAATGCTTTCTGGGGACGATACATTCACACCGCGTTTTACGATAATTTACGCTCAAATATGTGTTCATAATGTGTTTATTTACATTTATTGCGTTTACTTACATTTTGTTATGTTTATCTCGTTATTTAAATACACGTCATATTTATTTCACTTATAAATATGTTATTATTCATACGCTTAAAATTTCCGTTGTTTTCATGTCTGTTCTATCCAAGGATTGGTTGATCGAAAAAATACAATATAATTTCATTATTTACTAACAGTAATGTAGCGTACTTTTTAGTTTTTCGTTAATCATTTATTTATGCAATTAAACTTATCATTTACCAACATTTTACGTGTATGTTACATAAAATGATAAAGAAATATTACATAAAAAGGTTGATATATTTGTTAAATGTCAAAGTAATATTATGCATATGATTTATAAAGATAATAATGTATTTCAACTACACTGCGACAGTTTTATTAAAAAATGATAGGTAATTACAAAATACTTGACCTGGACTGCTTGAGCCTTGAGGGTGAAGTAAGAAAAATCCACATAGCAGCCATTAATGCAGAAGAGACTGACAAAACCAAAACAAAAACAAGCCACTCAAAACCACCTCCTTCTGCGGCCATAATCACATCCAGGTTATCCCAATTTCAGTCACTCATTTACCCTATAAAACTTCTTTCTCCCCACATACTATAGTACACTTCCAACCCCAACCTTCAGCAAAAACCCTTCAAGCATCTCTAAGTTTTGATGAAAATGGACTTATGGTCATGGATCTGTGAGTTGCCAAACTCCGACGAGTGGTCACCCGATTCCACTTCTGAACTCAGCTTCCACTTGGGGAGTTCAACACCTACTGAACTCAACAAAACTCTTCAACTCAAAGCAAGAAGAAAATTCTCCTCCAACTCCGATCTATTGGCTTTCACCTTTTACATTTCTTATGAAGAAAAGGCTCTCTGGGTTTCTGACACGTGTCAGGTGAACTCAGACAACCCGTTCTTGCCTCTTGTACTCCAACTCATCCAAGAAATTGTCTCCCGTTCACCTACTGCTCATGATAGCATCACCACCGCATGCCCGCGTTCTCAGCTTCAAAAGCTCAAACCCGAATCGGTTTCATGGATTCTTGACTCTCACTCCCCTGAATCCTTTTCACCCTTTTTCAATCTCATGTTCCTTGCGAGGCTGTTCTGGTTGTGTGCCTGTGACGCGCCGTCGGAAGTAGGGTCTCTTTATTTCAACTCAATGCTAGCTCCCAATCTCGAAGCCTTTTCCTCTAACCCGACGCCGGTGCTGCGGTCTTTCTTTGTTTCTGCCGGCATCGACGTGGAGCTCTCTATCATGCGCACGTTCGGGTACATGTTGACAAAATGGTTAATGTTAAGAGAGTCAGGCATAGGTTTACAGTTGCTAACGCCGTCTTACAATAACCTTGGATTCTCCTATGCGGCGGAGACTCATGGGTTGTGGATCTTAAAAGGGTACGCGCCGCTGATGGCAATGACGCGCTGCCGCTCCAACCGGGTAAACAATGGGTATCCTGTATTTGAAGCAAAGGAGTCTGTACTAAAATACGCACTGGCCCACCAGCAGATTGAAGCAGTCATCCAATTAGAATATTCAGTTGAAGTAAAAGAAAATTTCATTCTGGTTAACGCACGTGTCGACAACATACGAATCCACATGGCAAAACTAGGGTTCAACAAGAATGATGAAAACCCTTACATGCATGAGAGACATTTTCCAAGTAGAATCCGGGTTTGGATCGGGCCAGAAGCTGGGGCAAGTTATGTAACCAGTTTGACCTTGGGGAAATCCACGGATAATATTGAGAAAGAGACTGAAACACAAAAGATATTGAAGGGTAGTTTTGGGAAAACCAAAGTTCCTAAGATGAAGACGATGACGAGGACTACAACAAGGACAAAGGCGAGGACATGGAGATGGGACCAAGATTCAGATGGACATGTGGCTATCTTGGACGCAACATTATGTGACAACATAACAGGTGTAGAGATGTCCATGTGGCAGCCAAATGCTGGCGATGGTGATGGTGATCAAGTTGGTCAAAGCTTTCAGAAACGATACACAGGTGCAAATAGGTCGTTTACTAAATCAGGAAACTGGGTATTTGGTGAAGGGTTAGAAGGGGTGAAATGGAGATTACACAAGGAAATGGAAGGGAGTGTGTTGAAGTGGAGGATTGGTGGTCAAATTTGGGTAACTTATTTCCCGAATGAGATAAAGAGCTCATATTTCGAAACACGGTGTGTGGAGTGGTGTGATGAGGTTGATTTGCCTTTGATTCTTGGTGCCTATTAAGTTGTATGTATACATATTTGTGTTTGTAACTTCGTGTTAAGCTTATATGTGACGACACACTAGCTTGATATTGTAAACGTAAACTGTGGGTATTACACTAAACAAATTATAGCTTATCTGTTCTATGTAAATATCATAACTTAAGATGCATATCTAGAGGTAAAATCTAAGTGTACCAATTAATAAGATTTTTTATCGTTTTATAGCTACCACTACAAGAAATATCGGTATTAGCAGCGACATTGGCTATTAGCGGCGACATGTAATTGACACGTTAAATATCGCCGCTAATAGTTGGTGTCGCCGCTAATGATGCTACAGTGTCGATCCGTGTCAAATCAACCATGTCCGTTCGATCTGCTTTTCATCCAACGGTGTGAAATGGGAAAAAAGGGCGTTGTGTTTTCCCTCCAGGGGTGTCGCCGCTAAAACCCTAGCGTCGCCGCTAATACTCGTCGCAGATAATCCCCCCACTGCGTCACTTTCCTATTCGTCCTGCTTCCTTTCACTCCTCCAACGATTATCGGCGACTGCACCTCCGACAACGACCTCGTTTGCACCACAGGACTCGTCTCTGGCAGCCATTACCGCCGGCCACTAGTGGAGCTCCATTATTACCGGCGACCACACTCATTTTCGGCGACAAAAGTTCGATTTAAGGTCCGATTTCTTCCCTATTTTCTATTCAACTTCTGTTTTGGAGTTTTCTTTACTGGTTTTAAGTGTTTAATTTAATGTTTTTTTAACCCTTTTCGGAAAATCTACTTCTGCCGAATCTGTTGCTGGAATTGTTTCCGAAAAACTGGATTTCTTACCACAAAATCGCTAAATTACACTACCACAGGTTCCTTTTCATGACTTTTGAAATTATATATTTGATTTGTATGTTATTTGTATGGTTATTATTTGGAATTTGGAATGAATTGTCGCCGGAATTCTGTTTGTATGTTTTTGTGTGTTTTTTGTATGGTTATTATTTGGAATTAGGTTGCTATAATAGAAAAATAAGTATGATGCTATAATGAATATGTGTAGGAAAATGTTTATATGTATTTGTATGTATAGTGTGTGTATCTATGTATGTAATGTGTGAAAAACAAAGTATGCATATTACAAAGAGTAATTTTCAAATCAAATTTAATATTTATGTGGTATTTTATTTTTAAAATTATTCATAATCATAAATTGCTTTGTAAAACTATTAAATTGAATTTTCTATTATTAATTTAGATATTAAATATAGTTATAAGAAATATAGTTATTTATAACCATAAATTGTTTTGTAACTAACTTTTATTTATATTGTATTTCTATATTATACATCTTTTAATTTTACAGGTTACAAATGACGTTTACGTGGATGATATTCTTTGTTATGATGGCCGATATTATGGGCCTTGGTCACGGAAGTGATGGAGCTAGGGATCCACCATCTCCTGGATGCTTTGGTCGCGGGCAACATGAACAGGATGGTAAGTTTTATTATGATATATTTATTAGCTATTTTAATTAATTTATTATAAGTTATCGTGACTAATATTTTTAATTGTATTTTTTCAGTCGAGCTTCCAAAGAAAAGAAGGGGCTTGTCCAAGAATATAGAGCTAGGAAAGTGGATAAGGGCAAACAAGGGAAAAACTGTGGATTTGAATTTTGACAGGGAGATCACATATTCCCCTGTCGGGAAGCCTGCCAATTGGTTCACACATGAAATTGGGAGGTATTTGTGGAACAACGTCCCTTTAAACGTATCTGGTTGGGACAATGTTTCCCCCGCGTTAAGGAATGGACAATTATGCATCTAAAGGTAAATTGAATAATTATTTAAGTTTCGTTGTGATTGTTATTTAATTAACTAACTTTTTTGTATTTGTAGAATAAGTTTGATTTGGATAAGTTTAACTTGGATCCAGAGCGTGCACAATTGTTGTGGAGCATTGATTCGAGTCTTGCAAAAGTTTACAGAGGCCGAAAACTAAAGCCCATTCTTATTTTAAGGATATCGGGGGGCCTACAAATATCCCAATGGCACTAAACAACCCCCCTAATGGTATGTCACCGGAAAATTGGGCGAAGGCAGTCGAACATTTTCAATCGTCCAAATTTTTAAGTCGTTCGGCGTCAAATAAAGAAGTCCGTGCAAAACAACTAGTTGTAAACAGATGGGGGTCGAGCTCATATAGTAATGCATGCTTTAAAGAAGTAAGTTATGATATATTTAAATGTTTATTTAAAATATAATAAATCTATGTTTTTTGTTAAATAGGATATCACTCGAATCGAAGCATTCCATAAGGCTAATTCCAATCGTCAAGGGGTGTTTTATAGTCCTGCAGTCGAGCAACAATACGTAAGTGGTTAATTTGTATTTTCATATACGTGTTTATATCGTCATGGGTATTTAGTAATCTATTTTTATGATGTTTATCATTTTTTGAAAATACAGAATGCTTTACTTCAGGAGATCAATCAACAAACCCAAGCTTCTTCTTCAGCAAGCGGTCTAACGCCAAGTGATACAAGAAAATGTTTTGAAAAAACATTGGGTGTTCGACGTGGACATATTAGAGGCATTGGGCGTAAACCCCCTACCGTTGTGTCTATGTACAATCAAGAACAACCGATGACATAAGAACCACCACAATCACAAGTAATTGTTTGTTTAAGTTGAAAAGTATGATGCTATAATGTTATAATGATATGTTGGTAGTTTTTGAAAAATATAATACGATTATGATATATTGGTAATATATTTTGATTTCTTTGTAGATGGAAATGCTGCAAACGATACTGAAGGACCTGACATGTTCTGCGACATTAGAAGAGTGGTTTCGTTCATTGTCACCACCAAATAATGAAGAAAATGATGAGAGTGACGGCGAAGAGTATGAATTTTAGGATTTTATGAAATGTTTGTTTAGAAAAATACTTTAATTAGGTTGTATGGACTAATATTTTTTATTGTGGATTAATATTTTATAAATGTTATATTGTTTTTGGTTGTGTATGGGTTAAATATAACTGATTTTATAAAATTGTAGATTTATATTCCATAAAATTGTAACAAATAAAAAAATGAAAATAGTCTTTTGCAGCGACGCTTTTAGCAGTGACATATAAGTATTAGCAGCGACGAGTTTTTAGCAGCGACAAGTAAGTATTAGCAGCGATAGGTTTTTAGCAGCGACAGGTAAGTATTAGCGGCGACAAGAAGGGCATTAGCGACGACGTATTTGCGGCGACGTGTCGCCGCTAATAATTTTAGCGGCGACAAACCTACTCTTTTGCGGCGACGACTGTCACCGCTAATACCCGTATTTCTTGTAGTGTACGGCAACTTGTAATGTGCGAAATTCCATTAACAAATGTCTTCTTTTCATCTATGTTCCAAATAGATGCATGCACTCAATGCCTATCTGTGCGACACTTAAAAACTACAATAGGGACTAAAACAATAAAAAGCTCAAGAAAAAGAGTTAAAAGTATAAATATCACATTTTTAGAAGTTAACATTAAGGCCATCGCCTCTACAACAACAACAACAACTACATTTAGTTTGATCTCGTATGGTCATAGGATAAAAAGGAGGTGTAATGTATGGGTGAACAATAGTATCGAAATTCCCAATATAAACCAGCATCAAACTAAACTAGCATCGTTTACGTTAATATAGGATGGTATTGGATACTCTAAAATCATAAAATTCGGGATTCGGTATCGTCAGTACTAGTGCTAGTACCAAACACCGGTACTGGTACCGGTAATATTAATTCAATTTGATGCTCAATATCAACTTTCCACCCAATTTGGTATTCCGGAATCTCATATATGTATTTCGTCCCATTCTCATCCCTAGTGCAATGTCACCAAATTATTTTTTCTTTATTTTGGGAACGACCATATTATTAAAGGGAAAATGATCTAAGAGAGTAATATAGTTCTTATTTTGTAAATGTGTAAGTCCCTAATTTGCCCGTGTATCAGTCAGATCCGTTTGATGTTGCGAAATCCAATCAAACGGATGATGTCAGATCAAATAGAAGAGAAAGAGAAGAAGAATAATATGAATCTTGAATGTATTGATAATATGAATTAAGTTCTTTACACAAAAGATTCACCCACACACGATGCTCTCTGGCCGTAAACTCCTTAGGGTTCATCAATCTCTACTCCTCACCCTAACACCTCTATTTATACTTGGAATATGGGCTTGGTGGACATGGGCCGTAAATGGGTTTAAGGCCGTAAGGTGTTTACGGCCGTAAACATGACCGTAAACTCCAAAAATATTACAGAAAAATATAATTGCCTAGAAAAGCAAAGTATAAACCATATTTTGACCCAACAATCTCCCCCTTGGTTTATAGATTTCTTTTCTTAATGACCCAACAAACTCCCCCTAAAAAGTAGCTGGCTATTCTTGTCAATCTTCAATGGGAGCTTGGCTTCAGCTTTAACCTTCAATTTCTTCACAGCATCAGGATGAACATATGAACCTTCAATGAATGACTTCATCTTGAGCACTTGAGGTTTTCTTCAGAATTTGGCATTGAACACACATTGGGTGAGGAGGCTTGACGCACTGATTCTTGAAAAATGGCTCTTTCAGCTTGAGAATCTTCAGAGAGAACATCAGAGAGAACAAATCTTCTGGATCACTTCAGCAGGTACAAAGATAGCAGTTGACTGATTGAGGAGGCTTCAATGCAATTCGTCACATATTCTTCAAGTCAGCTTGACCTTTCTTCTGGGGTTGAAGGATTGAATTTCGAAAGAATAATCTTCATTTCTTGCTCCTTCAAATGTGAATTCTTCGATACTCACGGACGAGGCTTTGGCTCAAAACTCTTCAACACAAACTCCATGAGTCTTATCTATACCTGAAATCACTATTCAAGACAAAAACAAAACTAAAAGAAAACTTAGCACACAAATTAAAACAGAAACAAAAATATTTTTGGATTTTTGATTTTTCTGAACAAGAAATAAAACAGAAATAACACTATTTTTGGATTTTTTTTTTTTAATTTTTCTGATTTTTCTTTGATTTTTGAATTTTCCTATTTTTTTTTTAATTCTCCCTTAAATTTAAATTAGAAGAAACTATGACAAATTTAACAAAATTAAAAATGATATCTAACTTTAATAGTGATTTGGGATCAAAGTTTTTAGACAACCTTTATCCACTTGTCGGTACTTTCTATCTTCACGTCTTTGTTTGGTCGATCGTTGGTATTGTTGTCCACTTAAACACGAAAAATTGTGACAAATTTAGGACATACTATTTGTTACAAGACAAGGTGAACTTAAGTTCCTAGATATTATATCTGATCCTAATTCCTTAAATACTATGTCTTAAGGACCATTCATTTGACGACGACCAGGGATATTATTGTCCACCTAAATTGAGCAGCGAGATCTACAGACAATCTGTATGTGTTCAATTTTAAGTGTACTAGAACGTGTTTCCCACTTCCTGATATGCCCCAGCCATCAAGAACTTCCAGATTACTCCTTACACCGGGTGAGCA
Organism: Lactuca saligna; assembly: GCF_052625555.1. Taxonomy (NCBI): domain Eukaryota; kingdom Viridiplantae; phylum Streptophyta; class Magnoliopsida; order Asterales; family Asteraceae; genus Lactuca; species Lactuca saligna. Next base: position 180,153,756 of record NC_136425.1, read on the forward strand.
GACAACCATTCAGAGAGAGGATAGATTCAGAATTCTATTACTTATTACTTCAGAGGGGTTGAGAAGTAGAAGGTTGCATATGTTGTGTACCAGGTCGGATTAGAAGTCACGCAAAGGAGACAGCATATGGCTAACAAATAAGAAGTATTTCACATATATAACATGCAGAGAAATAGAGTTACATATGTTGTGTACCAGGTCGGATTGGAAGTCACGCAAAGGAGACAACATATGACTAACAGACGGAAAGAAAGAAATTGATATTCTACAGACCTAATTTATCGGAATTTACCAGTCGCCCCATCTAACCGGAATTAAGGACAGAATCCGCACATCGAGGAAAAGTTAAACCACGGTTCCAAGTACGGGTTCAATTAATGTGACGAGTAGATTCCCATGTATATCTCCCTGCTCAACCTATCCGAGCGTCGTGACATCAGGTTAAACGGATTTAACTAGGTCAAAGTTTGTCAAGCCCATAAATTCATTAGGTTCAACTTTTCCTAGTCAAGTCCATTTAAAATCTTTCGTGCCTACCAGCACATCGAGTACAGAGCATAAACGATTCAACTTAGGTACATTACGCCGATTCAGATTGCCCGTTATCACTTGCTAATTTCATTTCCCAAAACATCTCCCGCAAGCACATTCCATTAACACTACATTTTTTATTTTCTGATTTTCTAATGTTTTTGGATTTTTTTAAAATTTTTTAATTTTTTGTTGTGTTTTTATTTCTCCCCCTAAATTTGTGCATAGGAGAGAAACGAAAGTAAATGCGCAAATTTAAACTATCCTAAAACAAAAATTAGTCTTTAAAGCGAATCAACTTAAGAAAAATTCAGGAGTATAGAGAAGAAAACGCAAACCGTAATTCACCGATTGAATCTGCATTCAGAAGGTCTGAGAACAGCAAGCATAATCACAGACAGATACGAAAATTCTTCATATCATTAAGCACTAACCCCATGAGTGATCCCTTCCTTTCTTCCCTTCCTACAAAGGACACATTCTCCCAAACAATGTTCTGAGTGTTGTACAGTTGAGATATGTCTCTTATCAAGTGCCAGGAACAGCCACTACCAACAAACCGAAGTCTGATGATATGCCTCCATAGCTGCTCTGACATAGAGCGGGGTCAGTTGGTCTTTGGAACCCAGTCCATTTTGAAACTGGATCGACCTTTGTCATCAACGCACAATACTCTCTCCCATGACATATCCTGCTTATCACAAACAGAAGATGTATAAACGTAAGAAGCATTAGGAGATTTGGGAGTTTTCACCTTTGGTACCCATCTATATTCGGGTTTAACCCATTTCTTGTTCGATCCGATGGGTGCCTCGACACTTGCTTTGGAACTTGAAACCGATCTTCGAGATGTCTTTGACTTAGCCAGTCTTTGTTTCATTGGAGCATCTCTTGGATTGGGCTTCTTGGCCGACACTCCCTTCTTGCCCTTGGCGTTCGGATTCTTGTCCTTGTGGGTTTGATTCTTTGCCTTCTGCGCGTTCCAGTCAACATTGTCTGAACGTGACCTTGAGGGGTTTCCATTAGAGTATCTCCCTCTTGGCGCGTTCTGCCACCCTTGTGCATAGTAGGGAACGTATGTGCGATTAGGACAATTTCTGGCAATGTGTCCAGGTGTTCCACAATGAAAACAAGTCTTTTTCTTCACTGTGAAGTTATTTCTTCCTGCCCCTGGTGGCGTATCCTTTCCTTGTCTCTTGTTGTTCCCACATGCACACTTGCCACAGGCACTCTGTTTAGCTTGAAATGGTGGCCTGTATGTACCAACGGCAGGTTGATTAGAAACAACAGATTCAGATTTCACGAGGTCGTTTGTTTGTTCAGAAGAACTCTCCTTGTTCTCATCCACTGTTACTTTTCCTGCACAAGAAGTAGCAACATTAGTATCTTCAATATTAATAACTCCTCCTGACACAAATCCAGCTCGTTTGCCATATTAAAGATGTGCCTCCCTACCAGTTTCGTCATGTGTTATAGGGATGGATGTGTAGTTATGATTATAAGGAGGAGGAACACTATCATACCCTAGACCCGTGTTTTGATTTTCTTTGAATTTTAATTGGGTTTCATATAAAGACTCGAGTGTCTGACTTGACGCAGTATAATTTTTGAAACTGACATCTATTTTTCCACACTTAATTTTTAAAGCGTCAAGTTCTTTAGTTACAGCAGCAAGTTGTCTCTTAATATAATCATAATTTTCACACTTGTTGCTATACTCTTCCTGAAGTTTCCTAAAGTCCTTGGTTTTTGCTTCTAATTCAGCCTCCAGGGGTTTCTGTCCTTTCCTGAGTTGATATGCTTTATATCTCAGGTCCTCAACTTCCCCATTTAATAAATCAATTTGTTCCCAAAGAAATTTAATCGTATCTTCACATGATTGAGAACATGAAACTTCACATGAATGAGAACACGACACTTCATTGATCGGAAGGTTTGTTGAACTCATTGTTTTTCGACAATTCAAAGCGTTAATTTCTTCAATTTTATCAGCCAGACTAAGACGATTGAGATCTTTTGTCTTCTTGATGTCAGCCACGTCCATATCCCACGATTTTGGAAGTGAATTCAATAGCTTTTTGTTTATCTCAGATTTAGACAAGAAGATCCCAGCTATATTCATCTCGGTAATAAGTGTAGTAAATCGTTGCAACTGAGTTTTGAGGGTTTCTCCAGGGATATAATCAAAAATGTTGAAATTTTGTCTTAACATATCCTGACGACTCTCTTTTATGTTTTCAAGTCCCTCGTAGACCTTAAAATCAATTAAAAAAACACAACTAGAAGCTAAAATAAAACTTAAAAGTCAAATAAAAAAATCAAACTCAAAAGTCAAACATGAAAAAAGTCAACCTTGAAAAAGTCAAACTAAAAAAAATCAAACTTGAAAGTCAAACCGAAAAGTTAAATTTGAAAATTTTAAAAATTAAACGAAAAAGTCAAAGTTTAAAATCTAAGGTCAAACTTGGAAGTCAAAGTCACAATTTAAAATAAAAAATTAAAAAAAAAAGAGTCAAAAATTAAAATATAATTTATTTATTAATTTTAATTTAATTTATTTATTATTATTATTTTTAATTTTATTATTATTATTATTATTTTTTATTTTGGATGAAAAAGAAATTTAAAATTAAAAGTAATTTAGTTTTGGGGTTAAAAGTGTTAAAAAATGAAATTTGGAGTCGACAGGGATGGGTTAAGTTCAAATATTCGAAGTTTAATCACAAGGAGGTTCTTGGCTGTGTTGGTTAAGTGCGCTGCCTTGTGAACTAGAGTTCCCGGGTTCGAACCCCGACACCCTCAAATCCGTTTCTCACTTTTTTTAAGTGTATGCGAAGCGAAGTTGCTGCAGCGAGGACGAACACGCGATGCGAGCCGATGCGATGCGAAGCGGTGACCTGTTGCGAGATGCGAGACTGTAAATGCTGCTGAGCCGTATACTCCGAGCCGCAAACCTCGGGCCGTGAACTCCTCGGAAACCCTAGCTGCTGGCCGCCACCCCCTCGCAGTTTACGACTAAAAACACCATTTTTTACCCTTTTTTGCTCCAAAACTCGATCAAAAACCCGTTTTTATGAAAAACGCGAAGAACAAACCCCCCCTTTTTTTGCGATATCTATCAAAAAACGCAAAAATATTTCGAAAATAAGATCAAATAATGCCCCAAATCTGACAAAATTGACTGATACAACTTGGCTCTGATACCAATTGTAAGTCCCTAATTTGCCCGTGTATCAGTCAGATCCGTTTGATGGTGCGGAATCCCAATCAAACGGATGATGTCAGATCAAATAGAAGAGAAGAAGAAGAAGAAGAATATGAATCTTGAATGTATTGATAATATGAATTAAGTTCTTTACACAAAAGATTCACCTACACACGATGCTCTCTGGCTGTAAACTCCTTAGGGTTCATCAATCTCTACTCCTCACCCTAAGACCTCTATTTATACTTGGAATATGGGCTTGGTGGACATGAGCCGTAAATGGGTTTACGGCCGTAAACTCAACCGTAAACATGACCGTAAACTCCAAAAATATTACAGAAAAATATAATTGCCCAGAAAAGCAAAGTATAAACCATATTTTGACCCAACAAAATGTTTAGTCATCTTTTTTTTTTTTGTAAAATAAGCCCTTGAATTTTTTTTTTCGTACGCATTTAGTCATTATGTCCAACTACTCCAGGTAAGTTCTCAATTTGTACACATTTGGTCCTTAATGTTTTTTTTTTTTGCAAAATAAGTCATTATTGTTTTTGTGCACAATCAGTCCTTATGATGGGTTTTCTTTCAGGAGTATGTGGGCGTACTCCTGAGGTGCGCAGGGCGTACACAAGGCCTCGCAAATTGACCAGCAACGGGGTGGTTGACCTAGTACGCAGAGCGTACTCCTTGCAAGCCCAAAAATCTTGTTAAGAGCTTAATGGTTTAAGCTCTTACGTCCCAACTTTAGATCCATGGCCAAAATATAGTCATAAAGTTTCCAACTTTATGACTTTACATGCTTACTAAGAGCTTAACTCAAGGTCTTAATCCATTAAGACCTTTTACAATATGCATGGTGCAAAACTAACGAACGAGACTTCATTTTTATGACTTAGGACTCCTCCTAGGGTCTGAAAGGACAACTCCTATCGTCAAGAACATACCATGCTCAAGAAGAGACATTTGAGACCATAAAGCACATGAAATCAACACATAAGCAAGCTCTAGTAAACTAGCCATCAAGGTATGAAATTTATACCTTGAAATGATGGAGAAAGGTGCAAAACTTCCATATCCAAGATTTGTTTCAAGCTTCCAAGCTTTACCACCACCTTTTTCTTCTTTTGGAACACTCAAAAACTCACACTCAACCTTACAAGGACTCTAATGAGGCTAGGGTTTACATGAGAAAACATTTTTGCTAATGGAGGCTGAAAAATAGGGAAAGAATAGCACTTAAGGATGCATAAATACTAGTCAAACCCTAAAAACTAGGGTTTCCAAATCTGACAAGTGCACCCAACATACACTAATGTACGCCCATCATACCCCATATACGTATGGCCTACTCCGAAGTCCGAAATTACAATAATGTCATTAGGGTTCCATTGCATACTTTCATGAACTAACGGACCAAAATGCAACATACATAAATTAAACGACTGAAATTAGAAGTACTTTGACGTCAGGATGTTAGAAGATACTTTGGCCAAATCTCTAGGAAAACATTATACCTAGTCGTTACTCTGGCTAACTCTCTAGAAAAACATGTTACCTAGTCGTTACTCTGACCAACTCTCTAGGAAAACATTATACCTAGTTGTTACTCTCACCAACTCTCTAGGAAACATTATACCTAGTCGTTACTTAGGCCAACCCACTAAAAAACATTATACCTAGTTGTTACTCTGCCAAATTCACACAGATAATATTTACACTATGTCGTTGTTACACCCAATTCAAACGGATAATAGTAATATATTATGTTGTTACTACACTCGATTCAAACGGATAATAGTGGTATATTATGTCACCACTATGATCAACTCAATTGGATAATAATAATATATTATGTCGTCACTCCAATCGACTCAAACGGGTAATAATAATATATTATGTCGTCACTCCGCTCGACTCAGACAAATAATAGTGGTATATGATGTCATCATTACACTCGACTCAAACAAATAATAATAATATATTATACCATCATCCCGCTCAAAATCAAACGGATAATAGTGGTATATTATTTCATCAATATGTTTTACTCAAACGGATAATAATAATATATTATATCGTCATTCCGCTCGACTTAAATGCATAATAGTGGTATATTATGTCGTCACTACGCTCGACTCAAACGGATAATAATAATATATTATGTTGTCACTACGCTAGACTCAATCAGATAAGAGTAATATATTATGTCATCGCTACGCTCAACTCAAACGGATAATAGTAATATATTATTTCGTCACTACGTTCAAACGAATAATATTAGTATGTTATGACAGCACTTAATTTGAATGATGGCTATATCACCACTTCGCCAGTTGGCTTTACTAAGAATATCTATTTATATATAATTACATATTAATTATAATTATATAATAAAATATTGAGACTCCATTCACATCATGAGTATACAATTATATAGATGATGGTTGGACTATATCCAACTAACCTACACTACGTTCACTCTCGGTTAGCCCGCTCTTAAAAGCATTCATTCCTTAAGTATACTCCTAAGATATGGATACAAAATAGTATATAAGATGTAACACCCGCAAAATCAAGTTGGACATTTAAGATATCCCTAAAATATAAATTTCATAGAAATCTGACTCCTTATGATATAGATATGATTTTTATAAGATATAACAGTCAGTCGCGCATAAGGAATATCTACGAAAAAAATGCTTGACTTTTAGCCAAAATCACGCAAGGACAATCATAATACTCTTTAAGATAGGAATTTTGAGAAAAAGAATACCAAAAATGAAGTTTGTACAAGAGAGTTATGATTTTTAGCAAAATCATTTAATTTTATAAAAATAGGGACAAAAAATAAAGTCAAAATTAGCTAATGAAGTCTAAAGGTAAGTTATAGATCTCTCCAAGAGCTTTCCATAAATATAGAGAACATCGGAAATAGAGTTTGTATGAAGAAGTTATGGAATTTACAAAATCTATGATTTGCGCCCCGCATAGTGCGCGCTAGGTGCACACCGGGTGTACGAAGCGCGCTTCTAAATGGTGAAAACACGTACCATGGATAGGATGACATGTGGCACAAAAAGGCTAGGGAGATGTCGCCTTAAAATGTTCAACATGCACCCCTTTTGTGCTGACGTTCTTATCCAAGTATTATTGTACTTTCGTTCCTATCCAAGTACTTTTGTACTGACGTGCTTACCCAAAATGTTATCACACTACCGGCAAAGATCCTTTAGGAAATATCTCTCGATATCACCATACTAGGATTAGAAAGTAAGGATAACAAGAATGAGGTAATGGGGACATTTGAATGTTGAAGAATATATATTTATAGATTATAATATTGTGTGTTGAAAACCCTATGTATCTCACCAGGTTTCCCAACCTGACCCACTTAGTTAAATTGTATCATAGGTATCGATGCGAAGATACATTACACTGAGATATTAAAGAAGATGTAGATCATTACTGTAAATTAATGTAAGGTTTGTTTATGTTTATGTTTTGTATCAGTTATGACATCCAAATTTTTAAAAGAATATCAATATCGAATGTTTCTTCAGAAATGTTTAATGTTAATATTATCTCACATTGAAAAATACTTTTTGGGACCAATTCCGCAACAAAATAAATAATCTATTTTAAAATAAACGTAAATAAAACTTTTAAAATGACCATAAATTTGGGGATGTCACATTTGGTATCAGAGTATTAGTTTAAGCGAACTAGAAATTTTATGGAATTTCTAGACTTAAACTTAGAATGCTCAGAAATGATCATGAGATGTATGTCTATTATATTTTAGGTAGTACTCCTGAATTGACACAATCACTAGCTTACGTTAGGATACTAATTTTCTTTTATATTCTAAACAATCTATAGAATAACATGCCTTAGATTGTCTATTTAGATTACTTTAAGGTCTATTGCCGACCTAGAATTAGGAAATTTTATGTGTTCATGTATCTAAACATTAAATTATGGTATTAGAACTTACATATAACTTTTCGGAATAATAAGGAGGATTACCTGTATAAGTTTTATGTATCTGTATTCTCATCTCGGTAGTCTAAACACCGTTTTGGTATCTAGAAATTCATGGTAAGAACTCGTAGTGGAGTAGGAAAAGGTAACGGGAGTCAGCAGCTTAAGCCCCCTGTAGTCGAACGTACACCTAGAGCAGTACCAATAGTTGAACCTATCACAATGTCAATGCTTAGCGTTCTGTTAGCATAACAGATGGAATAAATGAGGCAACTCATTCAAGAAATTATAAGAGAACATGTTGTGCCTATCATACGACCTGACCTTAATGAGGAGCAATCTGAGGAAGGAAATTGTAACACCCGGTTCCTGGTATGTATTTAATTCCAAGTATTATTATATTTTACTCTGGGACTCGGCGAGTTGAAGGCCCAACTCGTCGAGTAGACTTGACAATACGCGCAGATTTTAAGTGACCTACTCGACGAGTCAGGAGACCGACTCGACGAGTAGGAGTTGTTTGGACAAAACCGTAATATTTAGGGTTTGCACCCTATTTAAACACCTTAAGTGGTTCCCTTTGCAGCCTCCAACACCCTCAGACCATCCCCACGAAACCCTAATCATTTTTGAGTGATTTTGAGCTCTTTGTGCCATTTTATGCAAGTTAGAAGGTTGAAGAGAAGAATAAGGAGCTTGGGATTTCAGAAGGAGCAAGGAGATCCAGAGGTTTTGCTTCATTTCCTGTTTATTGGAGGTAAAAAGTCCAAACCTTGCTTCTCCTTTCACTAGATACTCTTTTTAGAGTAACTTGGGGTTTTTGGAAGCCATTTTGGAGCCATTCTTGGGTGCAACCACGATTTTGGGATAAGGACTTCAGATCTGGAACCATTGAAGGTCCCCATAGCATAAAGGTGCCAACTTTATGGCCATGGGGGACCCATGCATCATATAAAACCCCTTTTTATGTATTTTTTAGCCAAAAGCCCCATGCATAGACATCAAGTTTGTAGCTTTACGTGTAAAAGGGGCCCTAGGAAGCCAGATCTATAATTTTGATGCGTTAAGACCCATTATAATCGACTGTGTAGTTTTGGACAAAGAAGGACTCGGCGAGTCTGGTCGCTTTTTCCCCCCAAGACGTCTTCTGGAAATGGTTTTGGTTGAGTGGTAGGAACACTCAGCCTGCTAGGGGTTTGTTTTGGACCTGGAAATCATAGGACTCAGCGAGTGTATGAACAGAATCGACGAGTCCAAGGTAATGTCGCAACCTCATGAAGACGGACTCAACGAGTTCATGGAGAACTCGGCGAGTCAGAGGCTAGACTCATTCATTCGAATGAAGATGAACTCGGTGAGTTCAAGAACGAACTCAACGAGTTGGTTCAAGATAGTCAAAAGGTATAGTTGAAGATGAACTCGTCGAGCTCTCGCTAGAGTCGAAGAGTAAGGATGAGATTGTGGCAGTAAGTGGACAAGGGGACTCGGTGAGTTGGTGGACCAACTCGGCGAGTCGAGTCAATCAGAAGTTGACTTTGACCAGGGTTTGACCTTGACTTTGACTTGGATTTGGGTTGACCCTTGTAACGGTTATGAGTATGTAATAGTAATCGAAAAAGATCGTTGTGTAGGGATTAAGGAGTAGAGACTAGTTGATTTCCATGTTGAGGACTGTGCAGATACTACATGACATCGAGGTGAGTTGCCTTCCAGTAGAAGTGGGTCTAAGGCACCAAGGCCGGCCCACTAGTAGTTGATTATAGTGATTATCTTTGTGATAATTTTCTGGTTTACTACTACCTTATATGTTTAAGTGTTATCACGATTATGTTGTATGTGATAGTGGTAGTAGGAGAGGACTAGTCCCCAAGTTCGGTTGTTAGGACCGATGGGTAGGTCGGGCACCCCAGATATGCCTGACAATATGTTTATGTTATGATATATGTGGTAGTAGTGGTAAGGGGTGAAATAGTCCCCGAAGTTCAGTTGTTAGGACAAAAAGGGTAGGTCAGCACCCCAGAACGGCTTGACATGGGTAGTTCAGCACCCCAGAACGGCTTGACATTGGTATGTCGGCACCCCAGAATGGCCGAACCGGGTAGGTCGGTCCCCCCAGAATTTCTCGGTAGTATGTATGCTATATGATTGTATGGTATGTGGTATGATGGGGGAACTCACTAAGCTTCGTGCTTACAGTTTTTAGTTTTGTTTTAGGTACCTCTTCAGGGAAGGGGAAAGAGTCGGCGCGGTAGCTGCACATCACACGCACATTAGATTTCCGCACTGTGTGATTCATGGGATTGTACTCTGATTTTATAACTGTTCAATCATTTGATTTTGAGGTATGTTCATGATGGTTTGTGGATTGATATGATATCAACAATGTTTTCAGTAAACGGTTTTATAAATTACTTAATTAAAAATGAAATTTTTGGACTCGAAATTTGGGATGTTACAAATTACAGTAGGACTGTGAGTCATTTGGAACCCCAAGTGGTTAGAAGGAATAACCCTGAGGTAGGGATTGAAGGAGAGCGATGCAATTACAAAGATTTCATAGCTGCCAAACCGCCAAGTCTTTCTGGGAATCCGAACCCAGTGCAAGTCATGGAATGGATCTATGAGATGGAGATGGTGTTTGACATTTGTGACTGCAGCGAGAAGCAGAAGACAATCCTTGCTGCCTAACAGCTAAAGGGTGGAGTTTTGAGCTGGTAGAATCTATTGGATGATTCAATGCTAAGAGGAGAAGCAAGGAGAATGTCATGGGGAAACTTCCTGGTGTAGCTGAAAAGATACTACTGCTCTGAACAAGACCTTTTGGAGATCAACAATGAATTCTAAAACCTAAAGAAGGGTAAGATGAGTGTCTATGAGTATGTTACGGCTTTTACGGAGAAGATGAAGCTAGTTCCTTACCTAGTTCCTACTCAACTTTCCAAGGTCAACAAGTTTGCTACTGGACTATAGATGGACTTTGGTCCAATGGTGAAGCTAGCAACTACTCTGAAAATAGCCATCTGGGCGGTTAGGAATGTAGAGACCCGGATAAGGGAAAAGGTCTAGAAAAAGTTGAGGCAGGAGAGAAGAGGAAGCTGGAGGAATCTTCTAGGTTCAAAAAGAAAAGGAAATTTTCAAAGTCTTACCCCAATGACAAAAGGTCTAGGAGTGTCAACGAAGCAGAATGGTGCAATAAATGAAAAAAGAATCATGTTGGGCAATGCAAAAGAGAAGTGACCTGCTATAGGTGCGGAAGACTTGGTCCCGATTCTGATGAGTGTCGATACGAAGGAAGGGTGTGCTTCAAATGTAAGGAGGAAGGGCATGTCATGAAGGACTGGCCAAAGAAGAAAGAAGTTACACGGCCAAATGTTCTGCCAAAGCCAATAGCAAGAGCATACCATATGATCCTTGATGAGACAACAATAGATCAGGAATAGAAAACGGCCTTTTCAATTATGGGATATGTAGAAGAAGATGAATGGTATTATGATGGGAGGTCTAATGTAATAGGAAAGTAGTATATATAAATCTTGTAATCATTTTCAAGAAATAATATAATCCCTAATTACGTTATATGACCCAATGTGTTAAGTTGTTGTTTGATCTTCTTGTATGATGACTTACAGACTACGAGACAACACTTGCGAGGAGTATGAGTAGGTTTGAAAGGTAGTAGAGGCCTATACTACCGAAAACACAGGACTCGCACTTGGATCAAGGAAAGACATAAGGTTACTAAGATGCTAGTAGTTGAGCTATTTTTTTCATTTCCATCATTACTTTGTTCAGTGATGATTTATATTCCCACCCTATTAGTCAAAGCGAATCAATTCCGACTAATATACAAAGTAAGTTCGATGTAGCATCCAACTTTAGATTAAAAGAACAGATAATCGAAGCGATCAGTAGAGGTATCACCTTCACCGTTAAGATTAAGCAGCCTATAGCTTGAAGTAATACAAGATAGAATTTGATTATATTAGAACATGAAGGAAGGTATCTTTCATGCTAGAGGTTAACTCAAAGAGACATGAATCTAATTGTTGCATCATACGATGAAAGGTTATTAGAACATGACCCATCGGTATGCTACGATAGTCAAAGTAAGGACCTTAAATTTAGGTTAAATCTAGCAGTAGTCTCCAATGAAGATCAAATTTAGAAAGAAGCGCAAATTCAAGAATTTAGCACCGTCAACAGTCATGAAGTCTAAGAGTTGGAAACTCAATAGAAATGACATACGAGTTACGATTACCATGTATGAAGGAAAGGTAACGTGCAGATTCATATACAAGCTTGTTGATGATGTTAGGATGTAATCAGCATAAGGGGGAGATAATTGTAACTCCTGCAAAATCGGGCTAGACATTTAAGATATAATATAAGTTTCACATTAATAAAAGTAGGAAAATCAATGGAATCGACCGTAAATCGTAAAACTTAGTGCGCCAAAAGATATATACTATTATATATTTAGAAAGTACATGTTGTCCCGATCCTGAAAATATAAATATCGTAAAAATTCGACTTCGTATTAATTAAATATGGTTTTTATAAGAAATAAAATTCAGTCGTGCACAAGGAATGGGTGACGTTAAAAGCTACGAAGATAATGGTTAGCTTTTAGCTAAAGTCACCAAAAGGAGAATTGTAGTACTCTTTAAGATAGGATTTTTAAGAAAAGGAATGCCAAAAATGGAGTCTTTACGAGAGAGTTATGATTTTAGCAAAATCATTTAATCTTATAAAAATAGAGACGAAAAATAAATCATAATTATCTGATGGAATCTAAAGTAAAGTTGTAGATCTCGTCAAGAGATTTATGTGGATATAAATAACGTCGTAAATGGAGTTCGTATGAAGAAGTTATGGAATTTACAAAATCTGCGATTTCCATCCCGCGTAGTGCGCTAGGTGCGCGCCGGGTGCAGCGACACGCACTTCTAGAAAGTGAAAACGCAGACCGCGGAGAGGTCGGCATGTGGCACAAAATGGTTGGGCATAGGTAGCCTTAAAATGTGCGACATGCACCTTTTTTCACGTCGTGCACCCTAAAAATGTCTATAAACAGGAGGCCAAGACTCATTCCCTTCCCACACCTCCCAATATCTTCTCTCTCGAGTTGCTTTCAATTTTAGCTCATTTTCCATTAGTTTTAGTCTTTTGTGAAGCTCTTTGATACCTAAATTAATAGTATCTAGTGAGTAGAAGCTCTGTTAGTGTAATTTCCTAACTTTTGTCAGGAAAAACCTTTGTAAGTTAAGCTACACTCTAGTCTTTTCAGTGTAACTTATATTTATAATCATAAGTCGTTAGTATGAACTTATAAATAAGATTTATCAATAACTCAATGTCATTATACTAATCGATCTACTTATGGGAGAGGTGTCTAGAATGGTTATGTTGTCTTGGTTGTTGAATTTCAAAAAAGCTATTATACCGAAATGGTCGTGCATCCTAATTGTCCTACCTTGCTAATTGTTACTTGATAGATCTTGATGTAGACATTGAGATTAGTGTGGAATCTAGACTATAATTAATATGGTCACGAGAATTACGAAAATAGACTAAGGCTTACTACTCTATGCGTCTAGGTCTTTTCAAAGTACGAAGCAAAGCTCTGCCGAAATCGTTAGTCATCCACTTTATCAAGTGAGTGCATAGTTACTTTCAAACTTACACATAATTGCTTAAATGTTGTGTGGGCTATTTTTGGTGTGTTTAATATATTTGTACAATATTATGTGAAGTTACTTGATCTAATCATATACTTAATAATATAATTGGGTAGTAAATGGTGGTTGTGCGTAATAATAAATGAGAGGTTGTGCTAGAGTCGTGTAAGTTAGTGGTTGTAATAGGTTAAGTGAGAGTTGTGCAATTTAGTAAGTCGTGACCTATCGTGCCTATCCAATGTATTATTATACTACTGTCTCTAGCCAAGTACTATTATACTGCCATTCATAACGCAGTACTATTGTACTGTTGTGCCTATCCAAGTACAATTGTACTCTCGTGCCTATCTAAGTACTTTTGTACAGTCGTGCTTATCCAAGTACTATTGTAATGTCGTGTTTATCCAAGTACTTTTGTATCTCCGTGCTTACCCAAGTATTATTATACTATCGTGCCTATCCAAGTACCTTTGTACTTTCGTGCTTACCCAAAATGTTATCATACTGCCGACAAAGATCCTTTAGGAAAAATCTCTCGAGATCACCATACTAGGATTAGAAAGTGAGGATAACGGGAATGAGGTAATGGGTATATTTGAATGCTGAAGAATATATAATTAAAGAATAAAAATTATAAAATTGTAGGTTGAAAACCCTATGTATGTCACCAAGTATCCTAACCTGACCCACTCAGTTAATTTGTATCACATGTATTGATACGAAGATACATTACCATGAGAAATTAAATGAGATGTAGATTTTTAGTGTAAATTAATTTAAGGTCTATTTATGCTTATGTTTTGTATCGATTATGACATCCCAAGTTGAAACGACCCAAAAACACGACCCAAAAATTTTCGTTTTTCCATATAATCAAAACCATAATATAAGTATCATAACATAAAACATACGCGATGTATCCCCAAAACATAATAAAATATTGTGCGGAAAACTGTATCATACTACATCAATCCAAAACATCAAGAGACATCCCCAGGATAAAAGCTATGCTGTGGTGTGTGCGATGCTGTCACCCCGAGCTCTTCCCTTTGCTTGCGGAAGTACCTGAAACCAAACTGAAGCTGTAAGCACGAAGCTTAGTGAGCTCCCCCAAACTACCACATACCATACAATAACATATAAACACATATTGGGCCTTGCCCACTGCATCGGGCCGAAGCCCGGAAACTGCATCGGACCGATGTCCGGAACTGATTGGGACTTTGTCCCCTGCATCGGACCGAAGTCCGGAACTAACTGCATCGGACCGAAGTCCGGAACTAACTGCATCGGACCGAAGTCCGGAACTGACTGGGACCTTATCCCCTGCATCGGACCGAAGTCCGGAACTAACTGCATCAGACCGAAGTCCGGAACTGACTGGGACCTTGTCCCCTGCATCGGACCAAAGTCCGGAACTAACTGCATCGGACCGAAGTCCGGAACTAACTGACTGAACATGGCATAGCATAACACATCAACTAGCATAACACATATACGACATGCTACATCGGGTCGTGGCCCGGAACACATAGTACTTAACACATGAAACATAGCACACAAATCCTGTTCGAGCCACGAAGGCATCGAACATACTAACTACTGCATCGGACCTAAATCCGGAAACTACTGCTAACTGAACGGGCCGGCATTGTGGCCTTAGACCCGTTCCTACTGGAAGGAAACTCACCTCGTAAGCTGGATGCTGAGTGTGTGGCTCGGAAAGCTAACGGCGGCTGCTCCTGAATCTCCTCGGCTACAAGTCCATAAACACACTCAATCAAATACTAAACATTGCGCTTGGGGTAAAATGACTCTTTTATCCTCGGTCAAAGTCAATTATCTTTTGGGCTGACTCGCCGAGTTGGGCCACCCAACTCGCCGAGTCCCACTCTCACTTTTCACTCTTACTCACTGCTACTCGTCGAGTCTGGCATCGACTCGACGAGTACCCTCTTGATCCAAGAACTCAGACAATCTTCATCCGACTCGCCGAGCCGGATGAACAAACTCGACGAGTTGTTCTTGATCTTTAAGAAGATTGCCTTGGACTCGCCGAGTTGATGAACAACTCGCCGAGTCCCTCCATCACTGAGTTTACCCTCAACTCGCTGAGTCCACTCCCTAACTCACCTCGTCCACTCGATACTGATAAAACTGAAGAACTCGGGACTCGCGACCCAACTCGTCGAGTCGTTCTTCCGACTCGCCGAGTTGCCGCCATGCAACTGATTTTTACTTGATTTTGTTTGAATCCAACACATACAATTGATAGATCTGGGTCCAATAAGCTTATTTACCACGTAAAGTTTCCAACTTTACGTGTACAACCTCATGAATAAGGGAAATAAGGCTAAAAGATGCACAAAATGGGTAGATCTATGGTTATCATGCAATATAACTCCAAAAAGACAGTAGATCTGGGCTCTACAACACCCCCAACATTCATATCCATAGCTATTTCGACTTAATAAGGCGTTCATGCAAGTGTAAGGCTTGGAACAAGCATCAACTAGCTCTTAGGAGAGCTCTAATGGAAGTTTAAAGCATATAACAAGATGGAACTCCGAAAATACCTCAATTAACTCTGATTTGGCCTTGGATCTTTGCACTACAACACTTCTCCTTGCTTCTTCCTTCTTCTCCTTCTTCACACCTTCACAAAATGGCACCAAAACACATATAAGCTCTTCAAGGGAGGTTTAGGGTTCTAACACTGCGTTCTCAGGGTGAGGGAGGCGAGGATGGGGGCTATAAGGTGGTATAAATAGTGGGCAACCCGGGGATTTAGGGTTTCACCCAGACGGATGGACTCGCCGAGTCAGGGATATGGACTCGCCGAGTCCCCGGCTCCCGCGTGCCCTCAGGCGCGACCCTACTCGGCGAGTCAGGCTAGAACTCGCCGAGTCCCTCTTGAAAAACTCACTATAATTACCAATAAATCAACATACCGGGAACGGGTCGTTACACAAGTTTTCAAAGAATATTAATATCGAATGTTTCTATGGAAATGTTTAATGTTAATATTATTTCACATTGAAATAACATTTTTGGGACCAATTCTGCAACAAAAGAAATACTTTGTTTTAAAATATGTATAAATAAAATGTTTAAAATGACCATAAATTTGGGGATGTCACATAAGATGAATAAAAATTTCATAATCCCTAGTACCCAGTAATAATAGAACACTATTTTCAAAACAAAGAATCAAAATACTCTTACAACTTAATAAAGTGATGTACAAAAAGTATTTTCAAAGTATAATATACAAAACCTATGAACTCGCCAACATTATGTTGACCTTTCAAACCTCATGTATTTCTAGGAAACCAAGAGATGGAAGATAGTACCTCCAGAAGTAGTGGTTGACCGATAAAGCTACCAAAGACTTACTATCGCTACAGTTATGTCTAATTGTTAAGGCGCATTTTGTAGTAGAAACACTAGTACTTCCAAAACATTTTCCGATGTAATTTTTTACCTATGAATGGAAGTGATATTTATGTTATATATTGTTTTGTATTGTTAAATGTATGTCAAATGACTGTGATCCAACACTCTAATGTCGCGCCGCCCGACGTTTCCGCCATCGGCCGGGGTTATAAAAATTGGTATCAGAGCTATTGGCTATAGCGAACTAGTACTTCCTTAGGAATTATGACTATAGCCTAGGGACTTATACTCCGATTAGGTTTGTCCTCAAACCTACAAATAAAACTATAATTATTAATTCCACTACTGATAGACTACTTATGGGAGAGGTGTCTATTTTGAATTGTCGCTTGGGTTGCTGGATTTCAGAACGACTATATGCTAAAATGGTCTTGCCCTCCGACACTTCTCTCCTGGTTGATCCTTACGTGATAATATTGAAGTACAAAATAAGAATTAATAAAACACACCAACAAACCTCATATATAGAGTTATATTATATAAAGTCAATCCCTTGATGAGAAAATATGTGTGTGTGTGCGTATATATATATATATATATATATATATATATATATATATATATATATATATATATTTTGGATCACACTCAAAATATATGACTTACATGGTGTTGCTTCTTTTTGGTGTTGTTGACCTGATTAGAAAGACACTTTAAGCTGATCGTCAAACTATTCATTCAAGATTTTTCGTAGCTGACGGTAAATTGCATCGTCAATAGGTGATGGTTTTTCTATAGGTAGTAATAATAGTAATGAATTAATTAAATGCACCTAACCTCAGATTTATTAGAGAATATTTAGGGTCAATATGTATGCAACAAAGGAGTGCTCACAAGTTCTCTTGAATAGATCTTGCTTTTTACAAAAAATTTCTAATTAATTTTTTCCTTCCGTTTCTACAAGTAACTTATGGATGGTCAACTTGACGCACGACGTGAAGGAACAATTGGTTTTCCAATACAACAATCTACTTTCATTTTTTCTATTACAAAGTTGATTTTTTGATATCTTTTTCTTTTTATGTAATTGTAAATTGAGAAAGCTAGCAAGTTATAGCATTGTACTTTCATTTTTTTCTATTTTAAGAATACACCTTTATTGTAAAACTATTAAGATCAGGTGAAACAAACACATTGCCACATAAATACATGCATATTGTGCATGATGTTGTGTATGTGTGTGGGCAATTTGTGATGTTGTTTAAAAGATGAAGGGTAAATTACGCCATTCAGTTATGGAATTTACAATTTTTACCAAAATAGACAATATGTATTTAAAAGGGACCCTTAATAGCAGCACACTTCAATTAGTATAACCATAATAGCAACACACTTGCAGTTTCTTCTAGACATCAACAATTTAAAGTTGACCGTTGATATGCATGCTTATGTAAATATCAATTATTTAGAGAATATGAGAGCCATGGACAAGCCGATGAATTGACCAAGCAATAAGGGGACAATTCAGAATTCCATGAGATAGCAATAGGTTTTACGCCTTTTTCCAATATAAGTAATGTACGTTAGTTTTTACCTATAATAACAATGTTATTTTAATTCTTTACCATAAAATCAATGCATTTTCGTTTCCTTGCCAATAATAACATACTCGGTTGTAATGTACTTACGTTTGTTCAAGAATCAGACAATGTTACGAAGTACCAAATTACATTTTGTGGGTCGTGCTTAGCACGGGCCTTGAACCTAACTAGTATGTATATATATATATATATATATATATATATATATATATATATATATATATATATATATATGTGTGTGTGTGTGTGTGTGTGTGTGTGTGTATAATACAAAGAAATCTATAGAAACCCAAAACCAAGAGTTTAGGTCAAATACGATATTCGAGATTAGCACAATATATGCGATGAGCCACAACTAGGCATGGTCTATACACCTATTCTTAATGACGGTTAGACTGACATACAAATAATCTTAGATGTGGTAGTTGATAGACTGGACTCTCGAGAATCCCACAAAACTTAGAACCCAATGATTCAGACCAATACTATCTAGGAAAGATAGCACAGTCAACACGCGAGAATGGCAGATTTTGAAAGGGTAAAGAAACCATTTCCATAGAAAATATCAAGTTGAGCCACTCTTTATTGAAATCAAGGATATCCATTTTCCCTGATACTTGACTGATGTCACTATCACTCTATGTTCGAGTAAGTACTTGACTGATGTCACTATCACTCTATGTTCCAGAAAGTAGTTGTCTGAAGGAACACTACCACTATGACTATGTATCAGAAAGTACTTATCAGGGGGGAACACTATCACTACCACTATGTATCAGAAAGTACTTGTATGAGGGATCACTATCACTACCATTATGTACCAGAAAGTACTTTTCTGGAGGATCACTATCACTACCATTATAAGTATCAGGGAATACTTGTCTAATAACACTATCACTAGGTAATCCAAATTGGTTTCGAACTTCTTTTTGAAGGAGAATCTTATGGAGTCAGTTTACTCTCTATAGAAATAAAAGGATGTTTCATAGTAATTACAAATAAACTATCAAAATTTTGTTTCTCCCAATAGTGCCTACACGTCGGGCACTACAAGTTGAATTTCGGGACGAAATTCCTTAAATGAGAGGAGAGTGTAACAATTGCGACAATTGTTGCTGATCGTTAACTGTTAAGAGTGACAAAACATCATGTGTGATAGATCTAATATGTAATATATATGAAACTATAATAAAAATACAAAATTTCGTATTAAAATATATAATAAAAATCAACCAAGATGTATGACGAGCTAAAATTTAGTGTGCCCAAACATATATATATATATATATATATATATATATATATATATATATATATATATATATATATATATATATAGATCCGGTAATAATTTTTTTTTGGTAGGAAGGTAAGAAGTTTTTTTTCTACATATTTTTTTGACGAACAAAATAAATGAATCACTAGATGATTCATTTGTAAGATGATTCATAAGAAAAAAAATTCCTAAAAAAACATCTTTATGATTCATTTTTAAGTAAATTAAGAAAAAATTCATTTTTATGATAATTTTAGTGAATAATAACAAAATCATTGTATAAATAAATCATCGAGATGTTTTTTTGAGAATATTTTCTTGTGAATCATCTTACAAATGAATCATCTAATAATTCATTTTGTTTGTTCGCGAAAAAAAATATGTAGAAAAAAAAAAAACTTCTTACCTTCCTACCAAAAATTTCATTCTTATTTGATCTTGACTATATATATATATATATATATATATATATATATATATATATATATATATATATGTGTGTGTGTGTGTGTGTGTGTGTGTGTGAGTGTGTGTGTGTGCAGAAAGTACACGTTGACATGATCTCGGAAATATAAAATTTATAAAAATCCAACTTCACACAAATTAGTTATGAATTTTATAAAATATAAAAAAATCAACTGCGCACAAAAAGTTACAACATCAAAATCTATGAAGAGAACGGTTGACTTTTAGCTAAAGTCACCAAAAGGGGAATCGTAGTACTCCTCGAGATAACAATTTTAAGAAAAAGAACGCCAAAATCGAAGTCTATACAAGAGAGATATGATTTTCGCAAAATCATTAAATAGTATAAAAATAAGGGCTAAAACTAAAGTTAGAATTAGCCAATAAAACCTAAACGAAAGTTGTTGTACTCATTGATAGCAACACGTTGATATAAAGAACGTCAAAAGTGAAGCTCGTATGAGGAAGTTATGGATTTTACAAGAACAGATAATTTCGAAGAGCTAACAGTGCCCGGTGCATGACACACACAAGCTTCTAGAAGATGATATGTGGCACCATAAAATTTTGACAAGCAGCAGCGTAGGAACGAAGCGACGTCACAAAGTATGCGGTGCGCACATCCCAAATGCATGGAGCGTATTCGCTGTAGACCCTATAAAAAGGCGTTGCACCCACTAGCAATTCACTGAATTTCTTTTTACTACCATTCCTTTGAACTTTCATTCATATTTCCTTAGAATTTTATTTCTTTCCTTATTTTTATTTCTTCTATTTAATCTTTTTCCTCGAGCTCAAATCTCGAATCTCAGACTATTTTTTGGCAAGAATGTATCGATTAAAGCACGCTACGAGTGTAAGTTAATGGCCCCATTTTCTAAACTTTTTCGAGGGGAATACATGATTAAATATTTTTAATAATTATTATATTGTTATTATCTCTGCGCTAAAAATTTGATATTTTTATACAATATATTTTATATTGCTACTCTGCTCAAATAAATTGGTGGATATTATACTTTATCGTTACTCTGCTCAAATAAAATGGTGGATATTATACTTTATTGTTACTCTGCTAAACTCTTACAGTATAATAGGATGCTTGGTAGATACTCTTGCCAACTCTCTAAGAAAACATTTTACATAGTCGTTACTCTGACCAACTCTCTAGGAAAACGTTATACCTAGTCATTACTTTGGCTAACTCTCAAGGAAATATTATACATAACCGTTACTCTAGCCAACTCTCTAGGAAATATTATACCTAGTCGTTACTTTGCCAAATTCTCTTAGATAATATTTACTGATATTGCCATATTTATACACATTTTAGGTAATATTTTAATACTTTTTTATTAATATTTTGGCTATTTTCAAAGATATATGATACTTATGAGATTAAATTATATTTTGCTGCCAAAAGGAACAAGCTTGAAGAATAAGGATCATTGTTGACAAGAAGTGGAACTTTGGAGGATTGAAGAATTAATAGAAGAAATTTTTTTGTAAAAAGCCCAAATCACGACATGGCCATCATTTACACATCGTGGAGTGAGTGTTCTAAAAGATAAGTGCACGGGAAGTCAGATTTCTTATCCGATAAGGGTTCATCTCAAGTACACGACGTGAAATCCCTATTCACGTCGTGAAGTGCGAAAATTCCCAAAACTATATATATTCATTCACTTTCACGATTAAAGGAGGCTTGGAAGGTTTTTAAAGAGATTTGTGGAGAAGAATTGTTGAAGGAGATTTATTTGAAGATCAAGAGATTGAAGATTATATTCATCATTCTAGTTTGGTACATTATGAATATGTCTTTTATTATCGAATTTGTGTTTGTGTTATCACTTATCAGCCATGAGTAGCTGAATCTAGTAGCTTCCGTTTAGCTAGATGAAACTTTAACTCTATGGTTTAGTTTATTGATTTATGGATTTTAATTGTTGGTTATGAGCTTGTGTTTGATGATCTCTACCTAGCATGTTAATATTTGATGTTTTAATTGATTGAATTCAGGTTCTGTGTAGCTTAGTGAACATTAAATTACATATAACTTGTTACCTAGTAGTTTAGTGACCATTAAATTACTAGAGCTAGGATGGACCCAATCTTAGATAAGTAATAAAAATAAATAATTTATATGTGCTAGAGAACAAAAATTGTGATCACAATTGTGTTTATTTTAATTAATCTTACATAGCTTTTCTACATCTTATATCTGATTCTGTGTTTGCTAATGTATGACCATCCATAATCAGTACCTAACCATATAGGAGAAGTGGATTCAAACTAAATGGAAGTGCTTTTAGTAATTGATTGAATCGTTAGCCAAGTGATTAAGTCCGTCTAAACTTGTAAAAACCAATTAAACTTGTGCTTGTTTTAGGTTAATTTTTAGTGATTAGGCTAATTAATTAAAAATCGTTCCCTGAGTTCGACCCCAACTTACTTTACTATGCTATAAACTGACCAGGTACTGCCTCTAGGTGTATTAGTAGATAAGTAGTTAGGTTTATAAATTTAAAGTTGGATAAGGTGATATCTTTTGCACACATCATTTACACTATGCCATTGTTACGCAGAATTCAAACGGATAATAGTAATATATTATGCCGTCACTATGCGCGACTCAAACGGATAAGAATAAGATATTATGGCGTCACTCCACTCGACTCAAATGGGTAATTGTGGTATATTACCAATGTGGGATTGGGTTTGCACCCCGAAAATCCTTCCCTCTACCCCAAGTTCCGCTCTTGGCCTCCCCCCCAACGACTGTTCACCAGATCCAATCCTCTTTCATATCGTCAATATTCTCGGTACACACTCTGGGTACATCAAGAAGACTTTCGATACAAGGCTTCAGGATCAACTTCGTTGGACCGGGAATTACTGAAGAACAATGGGGTTCCATTTTCTAAAACCAATTGGTGATAAAAGGGATCACCTATTGCTTTATATGCTAGCATCTAGTTTCTTATTTTACCAATGTGGGATTGTGTTTGTATCCCAACAATTATGCCTTCATTCCGCTCGACTCAAACGGATAATAATGGTATATTAGGCCCTCACTACGCTCGACTCAAACGGATAATAATAATAATATATTATGTCGTCACTACGGTCGACTCAAACGGATAATATTAATATATTATGTTGTCACTACGCTCGACTCAAACGGATAATAGTAATATATTATGTCATCACTATGCTTGACTCAAAAGGATAATAGTAATATATTATGTCCACTACGTTCAAACGGATAATAGTACTATGTTATGCCGTCACTCATCTCCAGTAAGGGGTATATCACCACTCCGCCAATTGGCTTTACTAAGAATATCTATTTAAATATAGTTATATATTAATTATAATTATATAATAAAACATTGAGACTCCATTCACGCCATGAGCATATAGTTATATAGGTGATTGTTGGACTATATCCAACTAACCTACACTAAATTCATTCTCGGTTAGACCGCTCTTAAAAGCACTCATTCCTTAAGTATACTCATAAGATACGGATACCAAATAGTAGATAAGATGAATAAGAATTTCAGAAGCCCTACAACCCAATAATAGTATAACACTATTTTCAAAAAAAGAATCAAAATAATCTTGCAACTTAATAAAGTGATGTACAAAAAGTATTTTCAAAGTAAAATATACAAAACCTGTGAGCTCACCAGCATTATGCTGACATTTCAAACCTCATGTATTCCTAGGAAACCAAGATGTAACACTCTAATTTTTCAAATAAATTTTCATTTTTAAAACCACACAAAACACAATCTCACATTTCTCAAAACCAAAATGTATAAGTTGTTCAAAATGCAAGACAACAAAATGTTTGACAATATCCCATAATCCTCAAAACATAATCTCAAGCTGGTGTGTACAATCATGTTGGCACCTTCTCGCGATCCTGAGAGGTACCTAAAACACATTTACACAATACTGTAAGCACGACGCTTAGTGAGTTCCCCAAAATACCACACAAAAATAATTAGCCTATCATGGCTATATCTCGATAAGGACCCTCCAGTCATGTGTCTTAGTGAATACGCTCCTGTCTCACAACTGGGGTTGGACCCTCCAATCCGGTATCTCGGTGAGGGCCCTCCGGTCTCACAACTCGGTATGGACCCTCCGGTCCTAACTCAATAAGGCACATGATAATATACAACATAAATCACAAAGACAAAATGCATGATATCACATAACTCAGTAATAGCACATAAGACCCTCCGGCCAATAACTCAGATAAGACCCTCCGGTCACACAGTATTACCACTCAGGTAAGTATAGTGAGAAGACTCACTTCGCAGAGTACAACAATATATCCCACGCTCGAACTGCTGGTCTAGACTCCGCCCCTCCATGGCCTCCAAAATCCACAGCTTGACCAAACCCCTAAAGTCAATGGAAGCCAACAGTCAAAGATGACCCAACTCGTTGAGTGCAACTCATGAACTCATCTAATTCCTCAGTACTCAATAAATCACGAAAAACCAAGTCAAATCGCCGAGTTGCTAGCCAACTCATTAACTCCATGTAAAGTCCAGAAGATCGAGGAAAACCCTAGCCACTCGTCGAGTTGTTCCACCAACTCGTCGAGTTTACTCTAATATCAAAACGGGAAAACCTGACTCAACTCATCGAGTTGGATGCCCAACTCATCAAGTTCTTCAGTAATTACACATTAAACTCATTCTAGTCGATTCTAATGCTCCAAACTCTATATCCAACCTCCTAGGATGAAGTTACCACGTAAAGTTGCTAACTTTACGATCATGTAAGGCCTCATAAGGCTAAAACACCCAAAACTAGCTCAAGAAGGGGTTTAGGACATGAAGATGGGTCAAAGCTTCATAAAGCTTGAGGCTTTAGGCCTAAAGGGCCTAATAGTGTCTAGATCGAAGGTCTCAGCTCCATAGCATGCTCACAACCATTAATGACTCAAGGAGAAGCTAAAAAGGGTCATAAACTCTCTAATGGAGAGATCTAACAAACAAGTGATCAAGGTAATGACTTTTTACCTTTAAATGACTGCTACTACTGAGATCATACCGGATCCAAAGACGCTTTCTTGTTCCAAGCCTTCTACTCTTCAATGAATGCACCAAAACACACCCACTATTAGCTCTAAACACTCTCAAATGGAAGGTACTCGATTAGGGTTTGTCTTAGGGTGATAAAGTGATGAGGGAGGCAGGGTAAAGGAGTTAAAGTCCCTTATATAGGGTGAAATCCCGAATAATTAGGGTTTCATCAAACAGACTCAACTCGTCGAGTTTAGTCCTCCTAATCGACGAGTAGGCTTCATATTCTATATGTCCTGATCTACTCCTACACGACGAGTTGGCACCAACTAAATCGTCGAGTAGTTCCTATAATGTGAATAAAATTCTCAAGTCCCATATCCAGGAAATCAGGGTGTTACAATTCTCACCCACGTAAATTACATTTCGCCCTCGAAATCGCTCTTTATCGACACATAGGTTGAAACAAACAATCCGAGAAGCACTGAAACATCCCAAAAACACAGTCTGAAAATTTCGTTTAATTTAATGATAAAACCATAGTCAATAAACCTCATATAGAAATCATAAGCAATGTATCTCAAAATATTATAACAACTGTCAAACATATCAGAGTATAAACATCCCAGGCTGAACAGATGGTGTGTGCACTGCAATCTCCCCGAGCTCCTCTTTTGAAAACTGAGTACCTGAAACCAAAACTGAAAACCGTAAGCACAAAGCTTAGTGAGCTCCCCCAAACTACCACATACCATACAATAACATATAAACACATATTGGGCCTTGCCCACTGTATCGGGACGAAGCCCGGAAACTACATCGGACCGGAGTCCGGAACTGACTGGGACCTTGTCCCCTGCATCGGACCAAAGTCCGGAACTAACTGCATCGGACCGAAGTCCGGAACTGACTGGGACCCTGTCCCCTGCATCGGACCAAGTCCGGAACTAACTGCATCGGACCGAAGTCCGAAACTGACTGGGACCCTGTCCCCTGCATCGGACCAAGTCCGGAACTAACTGCATCGGACCGAAGTCCGGAACTGACTGGGACCCTGTCCCCTGCATCAGACCGAAGTCCGGAACTAACTGACTGAGCATAGCATAGCATAACATAGCAACTAGCATGAACACATATACTGCATACTACATCGGGCCGTAGCCCGGAACACATAACACATAACACATAAAACCTAGCGCACAAATCCTGTCTGAGCCACGAAGGCATCAAACATACTAGCTACTGCATCGGACCGAAGTCCGAAAACTACTGCTAACTGAACGGGCCGGCATTGTGGCCTTAGACCCGTCCCTACTGGAAGGAAACTCACCTCACACTGCTGAAGTGCCGTTGACACAATCCCACACTGCTGAAATCCCGCATACTCCACCCCAGTTGCTGGCTGACAGATTCCCGAACTGTCAACACCAAATAACACCCAATTAATAATTGGGTTCTAACACACAACTAAAAATACATGCTTTGGGTAATTACTACATTACCCCTAGCTTGGCTTACCCAAGCCCAAGGCCTAATCCATAGGCCCAAAGTCAACTAAGGATTAAAGTCCAACATATGGCCCAATTGATTAGTCCACTCCAACATGCATCATTCTAGGGCCCAATATCATACAACCATCTAGGCCCCAATTATGGCCCATCTATGGCCCAATTTTCCAAATTGGGCCCAATCCTTCATATGGGCCTTACCCTAAAGCCCAACTAATTACTCTAGTCCGTTTGATTATTCTCGGATGGCCCAATACAAAGCCCAAGTGAAATTAGGGTTTCACATCAAATGATAACTATGGTTAAGTGTTTCTTACTTAACCCACTAGGGACTTAATCCGTTAAGGACTTAATCCCTTAAGTCCATTATTGCTTAGATTAATTTCTGCCAATGATTAATATTTAATATTTCACTTATTAGATAATTCTCGTGTGCCCTGATAAATTCCCAAATATTAATATTTTCTCAATTAACTCATCAAGGACTTAGTCCATTAAGTTCTTTACTCTACTTAACAAATGACATGAATTAGGTTGGGCTTAATTCGCAATCTAATCCCAATGGCCCAAAAGTAGGTCCAATAAAAGTCTAAGGCCCAATTACTCACAATTAGGGTTTTCCACTCAAACATGGCCCAATAGGCCCAAAATGAATCTTTAAGCCCATTAAGGTTTTGGCTAGGTCCATTAGGGTTTTGCTTGAGGGGCACCATCCACTACCACTTCGGGTAGCGGTGGTCTATGGCGGCTTACGGCGGCGGCCACCACCTTACGGTGGTGGTTGTTATTATTTTCATTAATAATCCAAGCTAATTACAATTACAAGTTTTACTCCAAAACTAACACACACACACACACTAACTAACTAACTAAGCTAACCACATACACAACCACACCATGGTGGCCGGCGGCGATGGTTGGCGGCAGTCACCACCTCACAGTGGTGGCAGCGACTTTTCCGGCCAACAAGCTACACACAACACAAAGTATAGAAAGAACAAACACCCACACTCTTTTCTTGCTTGCAACCAGGTCCAACCACCCTCCTGGTGGCGAATGGCGACATCAACACCATAGAAAGGTGGCAGCGGCGGTCTTGACGGTGTTAGGAAGCAGCACACACGAAGGGGTGGTCTTTAGGAGCTCGCTCCGAGTGACAGCAAGCCAATAGTCACATGAATCTCGAAGCAACATCACACATCCACCCAAACTCGCAGCCACCACCCACGGCGGTTGGTGGTGACGAGATAAAACAGCGACAGCCGGCAGAATAAGAAGAAGGAGGCATGGAGGGACTATGGAATATCAACGAACTGAGGGAGAGAAAAGAATGGAGTGAAGCAGGTGCGACGGAGATGAACTGCTCCTCCGTCACCGACTGACATAACACCGGCAGCAGTCACGACTTCCACAATCCACACTCTCCCGCTCCTCCCAATTAACACGACATTGATGCATTGATCTTCTCTTCGCCGGTACACTGATTGTTGACAGCAGAGGGGAGATGGCGGCGCTAGGTCGGAGATGAAGAAGGAAGTAAATGGCGGCTGGAGGGAGGCATAAGGTTGGCGGCCGCTTCATTGCTTAGGGTTTAAGATGAAATGAGGTGGGGAAGGGATACGGGTATATCCCGTATCTCATTTCAAACATATGATATGATTTTTCAACTTCAGCCCCTCCACCCTTATTTGTTTACCTTATAAACCCTAACTTTCAAAACTCTTTGCAATGAAGTCCAAAATAACCATTTAACCCTTACTTCTCATAATCTATCCATCTCAAGTCTCGATAATTTACCACGTGGTCCTTACCTTCATAAATATTTATAAGACTAATCCGAAACTGACACTTTTAATCTCCGACTTCTAAAATTCTTCACAAATTATTCTGAGACTTATATTTATTAATTTATTTAAATAAACGGGGCGTTACAACTCTCCCCCACTTAAATTAGATTTCGTCCTCGAAATCATTCCTTACGCACTAACTAGTCAAGTAACACGACCATAAACCTGGGCACACCCTAGCCTTCTTAGGGTAGCCGTGACCAATTCTTGCAAAGCCTTGAATCCCACTGGTGAACAGATTCCTCGCAATAATTCATATCTACTATGTCTGATATCTGATGTCTTGAGATGGTTCGAATCCCTGGCAGACCGCCCATACTGAAATCATTATCGTCGCACCCAGTCCACTTATCTCTCAGCTGCTTACTTAACTTCTAACAACTCGAGGTTCCCACTAGCAAACAGAATCACAGATCCACTTATCCCTGTGATTCATTTATAGTTGGCCAAAACTCAGATAATCCTGCCATACGTGACTTAGCATAACCCAGGTTATCTGTGACTCTAACCGCACATAAAATCCCCAAAACCGTTACTGCCTGAAACACTGACTGCCAGAATTACTGAACTGTCTGAAACATGGAACTGCCTAAAATAGCATGCTGTTACATGGCTGCTTTCCAACATCTATCGCGACCTTCCTGGTCTCAATTCGTTCGCCAGTCCTGAAATACTAGGTTCCCGCCCGGCTGTGGAGCCCCAAGGAATCCCTACTTAGTCGCCTCACACAACTTCCAAATGAAATCCTTTTATGAAACTTGCAACTACTAGTTATCTTGTTACTGTGGCTCTAATGGCCTTCTAATCTAACTGATCAGTTCCACACATCGAATCTTGAGGTTACCAACCCACAGCTAAACGCGATTGCTACATGACCAATTGTAGCCTTATGTCATAAATAACCTTAAGCAGCCCACTGCTTCCTTGCTCTCATCTCTGTAGTGGCGCTCCTACAATCTTATCATTGGTTTAACCAGGTCTCAAATACTATCTGGCTGCTAATGAACGCTACGGCTACCCCCGCAGGCTTACAACACTCTACTACTATCTGACTGCTAGTGAATGCTACGGCTACCCCCGCAGGCTTACAACACTACTACTACTATCTGACTGCTAGTGAATGCTACGGCTACCCCCGCAGGCTTACAACACTACTACTACTATCTGACTGCTAGTGAATGCTACGGCTACCCCCGCAGGCTTACAACACTCTACTACTATCTGACTGCTAGTGAATGCTACGGCTACCCCCGCAGGCTTACAACACTACTACTACCATCTGATTGCTAGTGAATGCTACGGCTACCCCCGCAGGCTTACAACACTACTACTACTATCTCGAGGACATCCTGACTATCCCTAGTCCTGCTAATGATTCCTCATCCCGATTTCTCAAACCAGCCCTCAGTCTTTGATTTCTGCATCATCCTCGACATCTTATATCCTTGATATACTTAGTGCTTCGTCGAGGAATTCTCCGGCTTGGTTCCCAACCCAACTGTCTACTAATCCGGATACAAGAAGCTATTGTTGGGAAGTTTCCAACCTCCCAACTCCTGAATCTACGCAACCTGCATGCTGCCTCATACACTGGCTACTAATACAAAACATCTCTTGTTGCCCGCTCTCGGGTTCCTCATTCCACTCACTTGAGTCTTTATAGGTGGTCTTCAAATCCTGGATTCCTAACCAGTTTCTAACCATCTCCATTACATGAACCCACTGCTTGGAAAAGTTCTCGAACTCCCAATTCTGAACTTCTCAATCCATCCATCACTGTGCTACTACCACTTCTTCTCAGAGGCCGCGCAATCATTCTGAGTGACTCTTATCCATGTATACCCGGAGGGTCCTCCCCCACTTCAATCCTGCTTACCCCTTGTTGCTTCATATACAAAAGAGACCCCGACCTTTACTACCATCCCAAAATTGCTACTGGGGAGTCCAAGCCCGCCGGGTAGGAACTTGACCATTCCATCCAAACCACTATCCGCTCCGAACTAGCGAAACGAACCAGATCTCTCCCTACCATGCTACAGTTACCGCACTCCCCTAACTACCAACCAATCATCTGAGGTATGCAAATGGCATATGACATAAGCGCAGGCAAGCCACTCCATAACACAACACTTGTACCACGATTGATGCAGAAACCATAGCAATATATCATAACGTAAGCTGACAAAACAAAGTTTCATACCTCCATTACTCAGTGCTGCTCGAATCCCTGCTGAAATCTACCTGAGAAACTCGGCTCCAAGCCGTAGGCACCCTTGCCCGGCCTTGACAACCACTGACGGTACTCGAAGTTCCAAGGGCAGGAGCTGGCGCCCGCCCTGCTGAATACAACTCGGACAGTGGGCCTTCTTGTGGCCCCTTGACTGCAATGGAAACACAACGGATCAAGTCTCTGGGCGATGGTAACAACACAGTCTCTGCTAAAATGACCAATTTGGCCGCACTTGAAACACCCAACATCGCCACCACTTCTACGCCTACATGCACCCATGTGCGTCCTTCCGCACTTCCCGCGTCGACTGCGGCTCTGATAGTTCCTCGTCCTCAAATCTGAACTCTTGGGCCTCTTACTCGAACCTGTGGCAACCTGTGTCTCATCCATTTTCCTCTTCCCTTCCGACTCCTTGCCCGACTCTCGCTCCTGCGTTACCCCAACGGCAATGTCTGTTGTCTGAACAACAGATGTCTGATCCTGAAGCCTCGCTATCAATCTATCAGTGATCCTCACGACCATGTCTGGCAGACCCTCGCAAATGGCTCGCGAAACTTCCTCAACTATCCAATCATACAATGGTTTCTCTTAGAGATAGAATGCCCCACTCACCCCTGCCTCCTGATAGCAGAACTAGAAATGGGATCTCCCTCCCTGATGGATCCCAGAACTCCATAAGACTCGGGGCCTAGACGAGCCCCAGTCTGTCCTGAAACTAACCCGGCCCCTACAGGCCTCAAGATGACTGTCCATAAACTCCACAATAGACTCTCTAACTGAACCGGAAATCACTGGAGTCTGATCAATGATGTTGCGCATAATCTCTGCGGAAATGAAATCCCTCATCTGATCGTCAAGCTGTCCGGCTCTAAAGCCCGAGCCAGACCCCTCCCCTGCACCTGAACTGCCAACTGATATCTCGCGCAACGTCGCCATGCTGAAAATATAACAATCCCTGACCAAATACATACTACTGCTGAGGGATCTCTTACATACTCTACTAGTTCCTTGGTTTTGCCTCGGCCCCTCTTGAATCGAGTACGGATCCTCTGCTTTCAGTAGTATGGGCCCCTACTACCTTCCACATCTATCCGTACTTTCCTCAAGAGTTACCTCAACTCCACCAAGTCCCCTTTACTCCTCTACTGATCTCTGCTACTCTTATCCTAGGCTTGCCCTAGGGAACCTCTGACTCTACTCAAACAGTCCTCAGCTGCTGAAGGCCTCCTTGTAATGCCAATTAGCCACCACCTGAATACCATCACATGTGATGAGGCTCGGATAATCCTTCGAGTAAAAGTCTCGTCCCTAAAACGGTTGGACTCAAACAAGAGCTGCGCAGTAGGGCCAAATCCAGCACTCTGAGATTATTCAACCCTGATCACATGTAATGTGACGTATTCACCTAATGGCTAACTCTCATCACTCAGAGTTCTACAAAGCACGAAGCAAGCAACATTTGGATAAGGGAAACATACTCAGGCAAAACTATTCTCATAACAAGAAACTGCACTAGCATACAATGCTAAGCTCATACTATCAGGCATAACCTACCCAGGCTATCCTACTACTGTCTACTCATTACTAGCATGAAATTCTTATCAAGCTGAAACACATAAAGCAGACACATAAGGCATCATCCTAGATCCTTAGTCCTACTCTAGCATGCTGTTCTACTGAAGCTGAAACTGAAACTGAACTGAACTGATACTGATACTGATACTGATACTGATAGTCATAACATAACTTGTATGGGTAAATTGGGAGTACTTACTTGAGCTCGGCGGATCGCATGCACACACCTCTATCTCGTTAAAAATTTCTTTCTTTCTAGGTTCTTTCAAAATTCTTTTTAGAAGACATTTTCATTTTTAAATAATAAAAATCTTTTATTTCCCCTTAGTTTGAGTTCAGATACACCCGGAAGTGTATCCGAATCCCTCAAACCAGGGCTCTGATACCAACTTGAAACATCCCAAAAACACAGTCTGAAAATTTCGTTTAATTTAATGATAAAACCATAGTCAATAAACCTCATATAGAAATCATAAGCAATGTATCTCAAAATATTATAACAACTGTCAAACATATCAGAGTATAAACATCCCAGGCTGAACAGATGGTGTGTGCACTGCAATCTCCCCGAGCTCCTCTTTTGAAAACTGAGTACCTGAAACCAAAACTGAAAACCGTAAGCACAAAGCTTAGTGAGCTCCCCCAAACTACCACATACCATACAATAACATATAAACACATATTGGGCCTTGCCCACTGTATCGGGACGAAGCCCGGAAACTACATCGGACCGGAGTCCGGAACTGACTGGGACCTTGTCCCCTGCATCGGACCAAAGTCCGGAACTAACTGCATCGGACCGAAGTCCGGAACTGACTGGGACCCTGTCCCCTGCATCGGACCAAGTCCGGAACTAACTGCATCGGACCGAAGTCCGGAACTGACTGGGACCCTGTCCCCTGCATCGGACCAAGTCCGGAACTAACTGCATCGGACCGAAGTCCGGAACTGACTGGGACCCTGTCCCCTGCATCAGACCGAAGTCCGGAACTAACTGACTGAGCATAGCATAGCATAACATAGCAACTAGCATGAACACATATACTGCATACTACATCGGGCCGTAGCCCGGAACACATAACACATAACACATAAAACCTAGCGCACAAATCCTGTCTGAGCCACGAAGGCATCAAACATACTAGCTACTGCATCGGACCGAAGTCCGAAAACTACTGCTAACTGAACGGGCCGGCATTGTGGCCTTAGACTCGTCCCTACTGGAAGGAAACTCACCTCACACTGCTGAAGTGCCGTTGACACAATCCCACACTGCTGAAATCCCGCATACTCCACCCCAGTTGCTGGCTGACAGATTCCCGAACTGTCAACACCAAATAACACCCAATTAATAATTGGGTTCTAACACACAACTAAAAATACATGCTTTGGGTAATTACTACATTACCCCTAGCTTGGCTTACCCAAGCCTAAGGCCTAATCCATAGGCCCAAAGTCAACTAAGGATTAAAGTCCAACATATGGCCCAATTGATTAGTCCACTCCAACATGCATCATTCTAGGGCCCAATATCATACAACCATCTAGGCCCCAACTATGGCCCATCTATGGCCCAATTTTCCAAATTGGGCCCAATCCTTCATATGGGCCTTACCCTAAAGCCCAACTAATTACTCTAGTCCGTTTGATTATTCTCGGATGGCCCAATACAAAGCCCAAGTGAAATTAGGGTTTCACATCAAATGATAACTATGGTTAAGTGTTTCTTACTTAACCCACTAGGGACTTAATCCGTTAAGGACTTAATCCCTTAAGTCCATTATTGCTTAGATTAATTTCTGCCAATGATTATTATTTAATATTTCACTTATTAGATAATTCTCGTGTGCCCTGATAAATTCCCAAATATTAATATTTTCTCAATTAACTCATCAAGGACTTAGTCCATTAAGTTCTTTACTCTACTTAACAAATGACATGAATTAGGTTGGGCTTAATTCGCAATCTAATCCCAATGGCCCAAAAGTAGGTCCAATAAAAGTCTAAGGCCCAATTACTCACAATTAGGGTTTTCCACTCAAACATGGCCCAATAGGCCCAAAATGAATCTTTAAGCCCATTAAGATTTTGGCTAGGTCCATTAGGGTTTTGCTTGAGGGGCACCACCCACTACCACTTCGGGTAGCGGTGGTCTATGGCGGCTTACGGCGGCGGCCACCACCTTACGGTGGTGGTTGTTATTATTTTCATTAATAATCCAAGCTAATTACAATTACAAGTTTTACTCCAAAACTAACACACACACACACACTAACTAACTAACTAAGCTAACCACATACACAACCACACCATGGTGGCCGGCGGCGATGCTTGGCGGCAGTCACCACCTCACAGTGGTGGCAGCGACTTTTCCGGCCAACAAGCTACACACAACACAAAGTATAGAAAGAACAAACACCCACACTCTTTTCTTGCTTGCAACCAGGTCCAACCACCCTCCTGGTGGCGAATGGCGACAGCAACACCATAGAAAGGTGGCAGCGGCGGTCTTGACGGTGTTAGGAAGCAGCACACACGAAGGGGTGGTCTTTAGGAGCTCGCTCCGAGTGACAGCAAGCCAATAGTCACATGAATCTCGAAGCAACATCACACATCCACCCAAACTCGCAGCCACCACCCACGGCGGTTGGTGGTGACGAGATAAAACAGCGACAGCCGGCAGAATAAGAAGAAGGAGGCATGGAGGGACTATGGAATATCAACGAACTGAGGGAGAGAAAAGAATGGAGTGAAGCAGGTGCGACGGAGATGAACTGCTCCTCCGTCACCGACTGACGTAACACCGGCAGCAGTCACGACTTCCACAATCCACACTCTCCCGCTCCTCCCAATTAACACGACATTGATGCATTGATCTTCTCTTCGTCGGTACACTGATTGTTGATAGCAGAGGGGAGATGGCGGCGCTAGGTCGGAGATGAAGAAGGAAGTGAATGGCGGCTGGAGGGAGGCATAAGGTTGGCGGCCGCTTCATTGCTTAGGGTTTAAGATGAAATGAGGTGGGGAAGGGATACGGGTATATCCCGTATCTCATTTCAAACATATGATATGATTTTTCAACTTCAGCCCCTCCACCCTTATTTGTTTACCATATAAACCCTAACTTTCAAAACTCTTTGCAATGAAGTCCAAAATAACCATTTAACCCTTACTTCTCATAATCTATCCATCTCAAGTCTCGATAATTTACCACGTGGTCCTTACCTTCATAAATATTTATAAGACTAATCCGGAACTGACACTTTTAATCTCCGACTTCTAAAATTCTTCACAAATTATTCTGAGACTTACATTTATTAATTTATTTAAATAAACGGAGCGTTACAACTAGAAGGTGGGTTGCACCTGATCCTACATCGGCTTGGAAGGAGAACGAAACATCTACTTATAAGGGGTGTGGATACCTTCCTTGTCACAACGCGTTTTAAAGCCGTGAGGGCAGCAGATCCCATAAGAACTCTGCAGTTAAGCGTGCTCGGGCGGGAGTAGTACCGGGATGGGTGACCCCCTGGGAAGTCCTCGTGCCGAGTGGCCCAAAGCGGACAATATTGGGATACGTGCCAGACGGGGATGTTACAAGCACACCCGAAAAATCTCATAACATACAACGATCCCCCTCCCAAGACATCCGAAACCAAACAAGAACTCCCAACCCAAAAAGGACGGACCCCTTTGTCGTTGCAGTACCAACTCTGACTCTCCAAAACTCAAAAACTATAGTAGTCTGTCTCCCCGACAGACCGCCCATGCGGAATATCACCATGTTAATCGCTCATTGAATAACAGACCTGATAAAACACTTCTAACTCTGATTATCTTCCTTTGATTGATGGGAATTAGTCGTTGACCATAATTGGTTGCTGATCACTCATGTCAGACATACTAGTTGATCCATATCGTAAATCAAAAGGAACGGAGGGGTCACATCTCACCAAGTATCAACCACCAGTACTGCTATCAAAACCAATGTGATGAATAAATCTCAATACTCTTCCCTTGGACACTAGAAAAATAACCATGCACGATTAGAAATATCCTCTGATATCCATAACCATAAGCCCAACTTCCCTTCAAATGTACCTTCCAACAATAAGTACCAGGTCAGCTCCCGACCTAAAAGTTGAACCTCCAAGGCTACCCTAGCACATCCGGCAATACGACTTCACAGTCGTTCTATCCAATCGAGTTGTCTCAACTAATCACACTAAACTCCAAAATCACGAAGCTCGCTTTACCCCAAGCGATTACTACAACCAATTTGAAGTCGCACCTCACCTCGAACCTCTGTCATCTACTACTTGCTAATTCATGTGTGTCGTGGTCCTCCTCAAACCAATGAACCGATTCACCTAGGTCTAAAACATCAGATGGGAAATATCCCTACTCATAATGAAATTGTAACACTGTACAGTTTTCAAATACATTTTTCATTTTCAAAATCACATAAACTCAATATCACATTTCTCAAAAATCACAAAATGTATAACTTGTCAAAACACAAGTCAACAATGTTTGATAAATCCCAGAATCCTCAAAATCATGATCTCTAACAGGTGTGTAAAATCAAATTGGTGCCTTCCCGCGATCCTGAAAAGTACCTAAAACACATATCGCACAACACGGTAAGCACGAAGTTTAGTGAGTTCCCCAAAATAACACACGCAAATAATTAGCCTCTCATGGCTATATCTTGATAAGGACCCTCCAGTCATGTGTCTCAGTGAAGACCCTCCGGTCTCACAGCTCGGGTCGGACCCTCCAGTCTGGTATCTTAGTGAAGACCCTCCGGTCTCACAAGAACAAAATAACTCAATAAGGTACAAGAGTAATATACAGCATAAATCACAAATACAAAATGAATGATATCACATAACTCAGTATAAGCACATAAGATCCTTCGGTCAAACAACGATTACCACTCAAGTAAGTATAGTGAGAAGACTCACCTCGGATGATAAACAACTCCTATAAATGTTGTTGTTGCACACCGGCCTCTAATACTGAGCCAAACCCATAATTAACCCAGTTAGGATCTAAAACCAAACCCTCACTCATTGGGTCTAAATATAGTCCACTAACCAGCCCATAAATAACCCAAAACCATTGGGCCTACCAAGGCCCAATACTAAATTGGCCCTCCTAAGGTTCAACCCATAAATTAAGTCCAAATGGAAAGCCCAACAAAAGGGCCCAAGACATATATATATATATATATATATATATATATATATATATATATATATATATATATATATATATATATATATATATATATATATATATATATTCCTCGGATCCAAAATCTCCAATAAAACAAGCCTAAAATCCAGGCCCAACACTTAAGGCCAATACGTGATTTAGCCCAAATAGCCCATAGTGATATTACGCGAGGCGTACCTCCCTTGGTACATTCAGCGTACACACAAATCCTTATCGGGGAAACTAGACCAGTACACAGAGTGTAGTAGGACTTACACGGGGCGTAATGCTCAGGTCCAAAAAATCCATTTTCGACTTAACCACTTTAGCCCAAAGCATCCAAATCTCGGGGAAGCTTCATTACAAGCTCCTAACTGATAAAGTTGGTGACTTTATCATTTTTCATGTCTTGATGGGATCCAACCTCCAAAATAACCAGGAAGACTCTCTTAAATCCTCTTAACACATGCATGAAGAAGTCTAGACGACCAAGTTCTCCTTTTTATGAAATGAGGAAACTCAATACTCTTAAAAGGACAGGAGATTTGCTATGGAGTTCACCAAACTCACAAAGCTCCAATCTTGGGACATAAAACCCTAAAAATGGACTCAAAACAAAAACTAGCACAACAATGAGCAAGTTTCAAACTTTATACTTCTAGAAGATGCACCAACAAGGGTAGAACACAGAAACACAAGCTAGAAGCACAAGCTAACCTCTTTCAAGACTCCTTATTCACCAAGAGCTTCACCAAAAGCACTCAAATTAGCCACCACACTCACACAATCCATGGAAAAGAGATTAGTGTTTTGAGAGGAGTTGGAGGTTGGAAACGGTGGCTGAAAATGAGGCCATCACGTTCCTTAAATAGGGTCACCTCAGAATATTAGGGTTTACATTCTCTGCCTAGTACGCCCAACGTACTAGGTGGTCTCTGCATCCATGCTACGCACATAAGTACGATGAGCGTACACATACTTACGCCCTGCGTACTCATTTTCCACCCTTTTCTCAATAAGGACTAAACTTGCAAAAACTTCAAACTCGTTATAAGTCCGTTTCCAATGAACCATATATCCACAGAAAGGTGGCGAGAAGCCCTATGCTTCTAGTAACTCGTCGCAGCCTCAAGGCTTCCTCATGCCCGGGTTGCAGCCCACGAACCCTAAGTCACAAATGATCTAAAACAGGATGTTATAGAAATCCATCTGAAAACTCCAAAATCCCAACCTACCCGTCCTCCACACAGATAGAGCCAAACTCAGACACAAGATTCTGGTCTGACACAAAATTGGAACCACTCGTATCCAATCTGATACTCAACTCATGACACGAGATCCCACGAATCTACGTGTACATTACTCCTCATATCCTTTCGGTTTGCAACAACCCCTCCCTCAATTGAGATAATACGGTTTCTGACCATCACGGAGATCCCAGTCTTGCCCCTGGTCCAGCCACCAAGTTCCTAAGGACTCAATAGGCAAGGCCACCCATACCTAAGAACCTCTATGCATCACACCCTGACTGGTGAATGCTACGGCTTCTCACAGTCTTACGATAGTCTCTCTCACTGACTCGTGAATGCTACGGCTCCCCGCAGTCATACGATACTCTCTTTCTCACTAACTAGTGAATGCTATAGCTTCTCACAGTCTTACGATACTATCTCTTACTGACTCGTTAATGTTACGGCTCCCCGCAGTCATACAATATTCTCTCTCACTGACTCGTGAATGCTACGGCTCCCCGCAGTCCTATGATACTCTCTCACTGACTTGTGTATGTTATGGCTCCCTGTAGTCTTATGATACTCTCTCACTGACTCGTGTATGCTATAGCTCCCCGCAATCTTACGATACTCTCTCACTGACTCGTGTTGTAACGACCCAAAATTTAAGACCGAAAATTTCTTTTAATAAAACATTACTTTAAGCAAAGTCATCATTCAAAAACATAATCTAAGTATAATTTTTCAAAACACATGTTCATTATTAGAGTAAACATTCCCAGGTTGTCTAATCTATGGTGTATGCCATGCGATCACCCCGAGCTCTTCCCTCCGCTACCGGAAGTACCTGAAACCAAAACTGAAAACCGTAAGCACGAAGCTTAGTGAGTTCCCCACCCTAACACATACCATGCATAACCACATACTGCACATACTGGGCCTCGCCCCCAACCTCGGGCCTCGCCCGCTACAACGGCCCCGCCGCTCCAGGCCCCGCCTGGCTTTGAGCCCCGCTCGGATACAGATCTGTTTTACTTAGGCCTCTCCTGTCACAGGGCCCCGCCCGCCAAAAAATAATATCATATAACATATCACAACACATAAGTTAAACTCATACGACTGATCCTGCCCTAAGGCCTCGCCTATCCTGGGCCTCGCCCTTGTCCTGCTACTGATGAGTCATGGAACCCCATCCACGCTCCTACTGGTAGTGAGATACGGGCCCATCCCACTCTCACTCCTTCTCTAGCTTGGTCCTCGCCCCTGTTCTGCTACTAATGAGATGTGGAACACCATCCACACTCTGCTATTGGTGAGATACGGGACCTCGCCCACACTCACCTCCCTACCAGGCACATACATGTATCACACAGACAACAAGTATAGACTATCATATAAACAAATCCTTGGGCACCCGCCCGCTATTAAGGGACCTCGTCCTTAAAATCATACTAGCATACTGTGCCTAGGGCTAACCCCCGGGTCTTCTACTCATAACTACATGGGCCGGCATTGTAGCCTTAGACCCATTCACACAAAGGGAAACTCACCTGCACTGGCTGAACTTGCTGATGATCTCACTAGCTGCTGCCCAGCAACTCACTGAACTCCTGCTCCCCTTGCTCCTCGAACTAATAATATCAAAGCAATATTGAGCCTAACTGACCCCCGAAAGACAACCAAGTCAACCCTGGTCCAAGTCAAAGTCCTGGTCAAGGTCGACCTTCCAGGTCAACCCTACTTGCCGAGTCACCGTACTGACTCGCCGAGTTCATATATTCAGAGTCCTTCCTTTCGCATCTCGACTCGCCGAGTCTACTGATTTTTGAGTCCTGACCTGTCCAACTCACTGAGTCTCCACCCGATTAGCTGATTCGAGTCTCAACTTGAAGGGTTTGGGGTTTCGCAACCTGACTCGCCGAGTCCAAGAACAGACTCGCCGAGTACAAGGCAATCTTCATCTGACTCAACGAGCTGTTCATCCCACTCGTCGAGTTGCTCCTCACCTTCATGCTACTCGTTGAGTCCACTCAAAGGACTCGCCGAGTCCATTCAAATCCCTTTACATGCAGAGGACTTTTGAGTCATGCATGGACTCCAAACTGTAGATCTACCCTTCCCAAGCCTATTTCTCACGTAAATTTGCAAACTTTACATGTAAAGAAGGAGATCTAAGCAAAATACACCATAAACTAGGGTTTAAGGTAAAGAGGCTCCATAATCAACTCAAGGGCTGCTACTTTATGCTTCTCAAGACCATAATGAGCTTAGATCTGAAGTAGCAACCTCAGATCTGGCTTCTAACTCAAAAGAGGTAACTAATCATGGCTAGAAAACCCCCAAAACTCACAACCATACTAGATCTAAAGGAGAGAACGACTTAATACCTTCAATAACTCAGAAAACTTCTCCAATCTTCGGATCCAAGGCCAATCCTTGAAGCTCCAATGATTCCCCTTCTTCTTCTTCCTTCAAATCACCCCACAAAAGGCTTGGAAGCTTGAATGAGCAACAATGGGGCTTAGGGTTTGATGTTCTGGGTGAAAGGGGCAGTAAAGGAGGATTTAAGGTAAAGAGGCTCCATAATCAACTCAAGGGCTGCTACTTTATGCTTCCCAAGACCATAATGAGCTTAGATCTGAATTAGCAACCTCGGATCTGGCTTCTAACTCAAAAGAGGTAACTAATCATGGCTAGAAAACCCCCAAAACTCACAACCATATTAGATCTAAAGGAGAGAACGACTTAATACCTTCAATAACTCAAAAAACTTCTCCAATCTTCGGATCCAAGGCTAATCCTTGAAGCTCCAATGATTCCCCTTCTTCTTCTTCCTTCAAATCACTTACAAAAGGCTTGGAAGCTTGAATGAGCAACAATGGGGCTTAGGGTTCGATGTTCTGGGTGAAAGGGGCAGTAAAGGAACCCTAGGGGGGAATGAGACATTTAAATAGGATCCAAGTCCCGATTTTAGGGTTTTCCTCGCACAGACCAGACTCACCGAGTCCCATTGGCCGACTCGCCAAGTCGGTCACTTACTCCTCGACCCGAATCCCGCTCGGACTCGCCGAGTTCATCCTTGGACTCGTCGAGTCTCCCTTAAAATTAAGGTTTTCTTTCTTTTCTTGGCCTTCCAAACTTTGGGTGTTACACGTGTATCCTACGACTCCCCACAGTCATACGATACTCTTTCTCACTGACTCGTGAATGCTACAACTCTCTGTTGTCTTACAACACTCTCTCACTCGCTATGGGCTCACCCCACGGTTTTCCCTGATAGTCTTAAGTGATTACTCCCACCCGGATCCACTCACTCTCTTATCACCCCACAATATCATCATCAAGCCAGCACCATACTAAGTTCATTAACTCATGCTCCGCGGTCCAACATAGATAGGTGCATACACCTACCCAGATTATGCATCACTACTCTTGACAAAAATTCTCGTAGACAAGGCACTTTCCCTCAATACAGTTTACACCCTTGGACAATCCCCATCTAGCGACAATTAACTGATGGTCTCACATCTAGAAATATAGTCGCTTGATGTTCCACTTGCCGTAAGACAAACCCAAGTCTCATAGTAATCCAACAATCTAGGACATCATAATCGGATACCTCGATACACCATTACAGCATCTCACGATGTCTTGCTACGACTACTGATCTTCCATTCACACAACTCGAAACCTTGAAGTACTCCAAGTCACAACTTGAAGCACGGAGGAATCATCAATGACTGAGAACACGTTGACGAAAATCCAAATCCCCATCCTCTACTGATCAAGCCCATGTGAAACTAATCATACCGACTCTGAAGTTGATTGACAAATCAGATGTTGCCCTTCCCGGAGTACATATAACAATATATACGTCGAACTATCAATCTCTTAGCAATAGAATATTGACCCCAATAACCCAACCGTCTCGAAACTCAAACATTGGCACACCCGAAGAAACACTGACCATAATCAGATTCCTTTCCAACGGCTACCTGTCGTGAAGACACTTATTCTCTCCCGAGCATATGTAACATGCATCATCCTGCTCTGTATGTTGCCTTGACTACCCCATGACCCCAGTCTCATATACTCGGACTACAGATCCCCATAACCCAAACTTATGTACCAAATCAGATTGAGGATCCTCCCCACAGAATACCCAGTTCTCCCCCACTTAGGGTTCGAACCATCATCCATTGACATACCAAATAGACCACACTACAGACTGGCTCACCAGATATACCATTCCCGACTCATGGAACGTACCACGCAGCACTCGATGACCCTCTAGATAATGACCAAATAACTCCAAGTATCCTGAATCTCAAATGAAAACTTCGGAATCCTCCCAATGTAACTGCCTCTAGTCACCCAAAATCTCATACCGACACACCACCAAACATATCAACTGTCCTGAATTAGTTACGACTCTCAACCTGAAAACAATGAACTATCACACTCATCTCATCTCCGATTTGTCAACAACATTCCATCGCGTGAATTATCATAAAAGCAAGAGACCTCACTCTCATAGACGATATGCAACGTAGACAACAAGGGTCGGCGCCTCGATATACTCCTCTTGATTACCTAGAACTGTTGCTAAAATATGCCTTACTATACTCAACTAAGGCATATCCTTGTCCTCATCCATTACAGTCCCCGCTAATGACTCTAATACGGTATAAAAAATACCTCGCAACAAACATACTACAAAATACTCTGGTGAAAATATCACAACTATATGCTACCCCAGGGGGTTTACCTCCAAACTCTGAAACTAGAAGCTCGTTATCCCTTTCACTCCACACGGGAAGCGTAAATAGTGTAATCTCGTCATAGAAAGTGACATCTCAACCATCGGCCGATCACTCAACCCACACCGTAATCCTCCATAAAACATCACCTCCACTTTTCCTTGAGTCCTGTGACTCCAATTGGTACCTTATCAGTCAAACCCCTTGGGATCTAAACTCAATTTTCCTCGCAAGGTACACTCCATTGAAGCTCGACCGACATGGCCCTCTGTCCCCACAATCTACCATATCCACTCTCAGTCTGAACAACCACATCGAGATAATTGGTAAAGACAGAAGCATACTCTGCTACGAATCATGGTACCTGAACCATGTTATCTCCCCTCAACATGTGTCACACCCTCGAACCAGACGGTGGAAACATCCGAGGGCTCGTGTAACTATAAATTGAAATATCATCACAATGAATATACATGAAACATAACACAATCATCACCAAACATTACATAATACAACTGGTATTGTTCACATCAAGTACATTGTCTTAGGTTACATATTCTAAAACATTAATTGTATGATGATTGACATTACACCAAAACAAATTCCTACACTTGAAGATTTCCCTGCTTAACGGTTACCTGAGAATACAAGTTATTTTGAAAACAGTCAACATATACAATGTTGGTGAGTTCATAAGCATGTTTGAATGAAAGTCTTTTTATTATTTGTAAAACCCAAAAAATCTGATATTTTCCTGTAAAAAATCTGAAAAATGATGTAATAGTCAAGTATAAATACATGGGTGAATTCTGTTGTAAAATATGTACAGATATGCAATCCATAAATTCTTTGTAATCTTTTTGTTGTAAATAGAAGGTAATTGAATAATAGTATTTCCCCAGGAAATCCGATATTTTCTGATTATAAATGTGTTGTGATCT
Source organism: Lactuca saligna (assembly GCF_052625555.1). Taxonomy (NCBI): domain Eukaryota; kingdom Viridiplantae; phylum Streptophyta; class Magnoliopsida; order Asterales; family Asteraceae; genus Lactuca; species Lactuca saligna. Next base: position 180,198,250 of record NC_136425.1, read on the forward strand.
TAAACCCTAAGACCATGTGTTGATGTATGTATGATTTGTATTGACATGATTAATGTCCTGATTTCCGTAATGTTATGATGATAATGATCTCTATGTGGGTCATTAAAACCATGCTTGATAGGGACTAATTCGCATGTCTTGGCATTTTCCAAATGTCGATTTGTTGAAGTTAAGGTTTGTCGCCCTAGACTGGTCTGGTCTAACTGTAGCGAACAGCTTACATGTGGGGGAGTCACCCCCGTATAGATCTATACATAAACTCTCGCTCTCCCTCCAGGAGACTCTGATTATAACTACAGGCTACGATCATACACTCAGTAGTGTCAACCAACATGTCTCACTAGATCCTAATTGTTAATGTATAATTATTTGAATTTCACGATATAAGATGTATATGAATTTAGATTCTTGCACATACCAATTAAGAATTTATATGAATAGACAAAGGCCAACCAACATGGAAAATGGACAACTATGGTCTATTAGGCATGTAAGTTATTTCCAGGCTTGTTAAGTATGCAAAAAGACACTTTAAGGCCCATTAACCATATAATGAATAGTCCAGGCCCAATCAACATGCAAATGGGCCACCAATGCCCAATAAACATGTAAAAGGTGATTTCGGCCTATTAAGCATGTAATTGGGTCACTAAGGCCCAATAGACATGTAAATAATAAATTAGGCCCAATAAACATGCAATTGGACCATGAAGGCCCAATAAGCATATATAATGGTTATTAGGCCCAATAAACATGTAATCATTGTAATTCATTTATGTTCATTACATCATTTTTATTTGAGTTAAATATTTATCAAAAAGACGTAAAATGCTTAATTTTTGTTATAATGGAAATTTTTAGCCCATTAAGTTGTAACTTTACAATTTGGGCTTATTTTCAACAAAATTGACTCCTTAGGTCCCTAATGACTTAAATAAAACATTTAAGGACGTATTTCACCTAAAATGACGTTTTTGGTCCTTTTTGATAAAAAAAAATGACATTTTAGCCTACTAAATATGAAACTTTGTACTTTCGGCCCAATTATAAAATAATTTACAAATTCGGTCCAAAAATACATCATTGACATTTTCAGCCCTTATTCCATAATAAATGACAATTCCAGCCCTTATTTTGTAAAAATTACATTTTCATCCCTTATTTTATGAAATTTACATTTTCAGCCCAAATTTCATAAATTTTACATTTTTGGCCCAATTTGGAAATAAGTGTCATTTTTAACCCTTAAACCGTGAGTGTTTTATTTTAGGCTCAAGTTTACATATAATGACATTTTTTGGCCCACCAAATTCAATATTTTTCACCTTGGGCCCAAGAAAGCCGTAAAGCCCATTTAAAGGCCCATTATGCGGAAAATTTCATTTATGGTCCCTTTAATATCAATAACATAAAAGTTCATTTTTAGAATATAATGACTCTTTTTGTCCTCATGAAAACCGTGTATGTCATAAAAAAGTCCCAACATTTTTGTTTGTTTGACAAATATAGTCCTTAAACATGGTTTATTGTAGTTTTATTCAACAAGCATGCATGTTTAACATTTTCACTCTTAAAGAGTGTTGTTTTAAGTATTTTAGTTAACAAACTCAACCATTTTTACTATAGTTTTCGAGGTCTAGAATATTTAACCATATTTTCACAATAAACACACACATAACATGCACAATACTTAGATCTATCACATAGTACTTGTATTCTCCCCCAAAAACATATGAAAACCAAAAACAAGGGGGAATGAACTCACCTTGCTTGTTTGTTCTCGATTTGGAGAAGAAAAGAGTGTGGTTTCGGTCCTAGCAAGCTTCCCTTGAGTTGATCTCAAGTTCTATACAGTTCTAGAGTATGGATCATGAAATAATGTGGGTTAAGAAGAGATTTTTTAAGAACTCAAGAAGTTAACCCATAGATCTAAATAAGAACTTACCCAAGATGATAATCTTAGTGAAAAACCTTCTTGGAAATGATCACAATCTCTGAAAATTTGAGAGGAATGGGAAGATGTTCTTGAGATTATTTGAGAGTGTTTAGAAGAAAATTACGGAGGTGGTATGGTGGAAGGTCCGGCCAAGAGTAATAAGAAGGGGGGAGAAAGATATTGCATGGTGGGTAATAAACTTCTTGATACATGTCATTATCTCGATATTTGCTAGATAATTATGTGTTGTCATCATATTAACTCATCCTCCTTCCATTATTTTTATTATTTTTTTTACATATGGGCCGCAAATTTAGGGTAGGAGAAAGGAAGTGGATTAATTTGGGCCATTACTTGTCTTTGCTTGAAATCATGAAGCCTAAATAATTACTTTTCAGCCCATTAGGCCCCTATAGATGTTCACGGACCAATGAAGTCTTCTTTAAAGGGTTTAAGGTTCATTAAGGTAAATGGAATCATTTATGGCCCAACCAGGCCCATTAGAGGTAAACCAATCTATTTTAGGCCCATATGGCCCAAAATGTTATGTTTTATGAATATGGGTCCAAATAGAGCCCACTTAAAGGTTCTAATCCCAAGTTAGTCAAATTGAATGCTTATTGGTCCATTAGGCCCAATAAGAAAATCCTAGTCCATAATGAACTTGAACCGGGATTTTTTGGGTTTTCAACTCCCAATTGACTTTCTAAAATGTTTTGTATAGAGTTTTGAACTTTACTGGGTGAACCTTGATTGAATTTTTCTTCATTAAATGAACATCATACACATTATCGAGTTAGGGTTACATGTATTATCACAGATAGAGTTTACATGAGCATAGAATTTCCTAGCTAAATAGCTAGTTGTGACAACATGCTAATTAGAACCTAAGGAATTCCCCTTGTTTCAAGTATCGGTCTTATGCTTTCAATAGTACGGGCCCATACTACCTTCCACATCTACCATACTTTCCACACGGATCGTCCCAGATCTTCTAAGTAGTTGTTCATCCCATTACACATGCTCGCTCTCCAGCAAATACTCACCTCTAAACAGTGCACTCATCGGGCTAGAATTACTCCCTAGGCTCTCCTAGGTTCTCACACTTCTCTGCCATCAGCTACTGAAGGACTCCTCGCAATGTCAATTAGCTACTCTAGCTAACTCACATCACTTGTGAGTTCCACAATGCACAAAGCAAGCAGTATTTAGGCATCGAGTAACCTCCACAGGCACATAAAACCACTCTAGCATACAAATCCACTTGCTCCATCCACAACTCAAAAGGCATCACCAAAGTCAGACAATCCTACCTCTCATGGGTATCTAACTACTCTCTCAGTAGATTCCTAAAATACACATCTAGGTATCTCTCCTACATTACTCCTCGACTCAAAACTCTCTCTATATATTCTTGCCATGTACCCTACTTAGCACACACGGAGCAAATAGAAAACAATATCAATCAGGAGCATTCCTTTAGGCTAAGTTCCTAAAATACCTAGCCTATCATCTAGCATGCAGCTCTCATATCTCATAAGTATCTCATAATATAGACAAGTAATGGTATTTTTGGAAATCACCATTCGGGCTCTGGCTGATTGTATACACTGCTTCATCTCGTTTTCTCTTAAAAGCTCTTACTTGTTTTAGAAAATAATTTCTTTTTAGAAAAATTTCTCAAATCCTCGGTTTGAGTCCAGACATACCCGAGAGTACGTATGAATCCCTCAAACCAAGGCTTTGATACAAACTTGTAACACTCTAATTTTTCAAATAAAATTTTCAATTTTAAAACCACACAAAACACAATCTCACATTTCTCAAAACCAAAATGTATAAGTTGTTCAAAATGCAAGACAACAAAATGTTTGACAATATCCCATAATCCTCAAAACATAATCTCAAGCTGGTGTGTACAATCATGTTGGCACCTTCCCGCGATCCTGAGAGGTACCTGAAACGTATTTCACACAACACTGTAAGCACGAAGATTAGTGAGTTCCCAAAATACCACACAAAAATAATTAGCCTCTCATGGCTATATCTCGATAAGGATCCTCCGGTCATGTGTCTCAGTGAAGACCCCCCGGTCTCACAACTCTGGTTGGACCCTCTAGTCCGGTATCTCAATGAGGACCCTCCGGTATCACAACTCGGTATGGACCCTCAGGTCTCAACTCAATATGGCACAGGATAATATACAACATAAATCACAAAGACAAAATGCATAATATCACATAACTTAATACAAGCACATAAGACCCTCCGGTCAATAACTCTGATAAGACCCTCTGGTCACACAGTATTACCACTCAGGTAAGTATAGAGAGAATACTCACTTTGCAGAGTAAAGCAATATATCCCACACTCAAACTATTGGTCTAGACTCCGCCCCTCCATGGCCTCCAAAATCCACAGCTTGACCAAAACCCTAAAGTCAACGGAAGTAACCAGTCAAAGCTGACCCAACTCGTCGAGTTCCTCAGTACTTAATAATTCACGAAAACCCGAGTCAACTTGCCGAGTTGCTAGCCAACTCGTCGAGTTCATGTAGAGTCCAAAAGATCGGGTAAAATCCTATCCACTCATTGAGTTGTTCCACCAACTCGTGGAGTTTACTCTGAATCCAAAACAGGAAAACCTTACTCAACTCATCGAGTTGGATACCCAACTCATCGAGTTCTTCAGCCAATACACATTAAACTCATTCCAGTCGATTCCAATGCTCCAAACTCCATATCCAACCTCCTAGGATGAAGTTACCACGTAAAGTTGCTAACTTTATGATCATGCAAGACTTCACAAAGCTAAAACACCCAAAACTGGCTCAAGAAGGGGTTTAGGACATGAAGAAGGGTCAAAGATTCATAAATCTTGAGGATTTAGGCCTAAAGGGCCTAGTAGTGTCCAAACCTAAGGTCTCAGCTCCATACCATGCTCACAACCATTAATGACTCAAGGAGAAGCTATAAAGGGTTATAAACTCTCTAATGGAAAGATCTAACAAACAAGTGATCAAGGTAATGCCTTTGTACCTTTAAATGAATGCTACCACTGAGATCATGCCGGATCCATAGACTCTTTCTTGTTCCAAGCCTTCTACTCTTCAATGAATGCACCAAAACACACCCACTATTAGCTCTAAACACTCTCAAATTGAAGGTACTCGATTACGGTTTGTCTCAGGGTGATAAAGTGATAAGGGAGGCGGGGTAAAGGAGTTAAAGTCCCTTAAATAGGGTAAAAGCCCGAATAATTAGGGTTTCATCAAACAGACTCAACTCGTCGAGTTCAGTCCTCCGAATCGACAAGTAGGCTTCATATTCAGCGCGTCCTGATCAACTCCTACACGACGAGTTGGGACCAACCAACTCGTCGAGTAGGTCCTATAATGTGAATCAAATTCTCAAGTTCCACATCCATGAAATCGCGGTGTTACACAAGAGATGGAATATTGTACCTCTGGAAGTAGTGGTTGACCGACAAAGCTACCAAAGACTTACTATCATTATATTTATGTCTAATTGTTAAGGCACCTTTTGTAGTATAAACACTAGTACTTCCAAAAACATTTTCCGATGTAATGTTTTGCTTATAAATGGAAGTGATATTTATGTTATATATTGTTTTTTTACTGTTCAATGTATGTCAAATGATGGTGATCCAACATTCTAACTTCACGCCGCTCGGCGTTTCCGCCGCGGGTGGGTGTGACATTAGTGATTCCAGTTCATTATACTTATTGATCTACTTACGAGGGTGATGTCTAGGCAAGATTTAGTAAGGTGTTTAAAGTGGGATTTCCAAATAGTATACTGTGTATACCAAACAACCCCTACCTCTTATATGATCTTATATGGTTTCTCCTTACTTGATAAATCATGATATAAACATTGGGATTGATGAGGAATCGAGACTATTAATTAATATTAAGAAATAATGAACTAAGACATAGTAATGTGATCCTAAGTCATGCCTGAGGAAAAGATAAAGTACCAAGGCAAACTTCTGCCCAAATTCCGTGGCATCCACTTTAGCAAGTGAGTGCATAATTACTTTCGTCTTACACATAGATATGATGTAGTTAAATAATTAAGTGTTATGTTTGCCTATTATTTGTGATTGAAACCTTTTGTGTTAGATGAGTTAGATGAACTGATTTTTATTTAACCATATATGTATTTTTATTATTATTATATATGGGGTAGTGGAGGGTAAAGAGAAATGGAAATAATGATGAGAGGCCGAGACTTTTAGAGTACTATCAGACTAGTAATGTAGCTACCTAGTAAGGTATTGATGATGGCCACAGACTACTCTAGAAAATTTAGGTCAAACATGGACAGGCTTGCAACTTGTAGATATTAATAAGTCATATACGAGCAGGTTTACTACCTGTAGGTGTCATTCAATCATATACGGGCGGGTTTACAACCTGTAGGTGTTAACAAATTGTACTGCGGGCAGTTATATGACCTGTAGGCCATGATGAACCACACACGAATAGCTCTACAACTTGTAGGTGTTTCTAAATTGTACATGGGCAGGTCCTCGACCTGTAGATGTAGAACCACATACGGACAGGACTACGAACTATAGGTATGAAGGAGTTATTCATGTGGGGTACTCTGTTTACCCTATAGGTCATCTTATTAACATATTTTTCTAAGGAATCCCCAAAGTAGTGTTATCCATTTAAAGATCCTTTAGAATAGATTCTTTGAGATTATCAGTTAGGATCAAGGAGTGATAATAACAGGAATTGGTAATCAGGTTAAATTGTTTGATGCGAGCTTTATAATTATAAAAAATTAATTAGATAAAGTTGCAAAAATGGTCCATGTGGTTGGCAAAGTTATGTGATTTTGGTTCAAAAAAGTTTGTTGATACATCGGTGGTCCAATTTCGGATACTATGTGTGGTTTTGGTCCCTATGGTTGGCATTTTTGTGTGGTTTTGGTCCACACCCAACCTAAAATGACTAATATACCCTTAAAAGAGCTTTTTCTATTTGTTTTAATTAAATTCTTTTTCCTTTAATTAAAAAAACAAAACATATCACTCTTTCTCTCCCTCTCTCTCTCTCTCTTTCTCTCTCTTCTAGACGACATCCTCCCAACACCACAACTGGAGTACCATTTTCTGATGGAGCACCACCACCAGAACCCTAACTTTAGTTATGTCCACCTCCATTCCAGCACCTACATAACCTTATTCCATCAGATGCTCAAACCTACACTAGAAAAATCTCAATAGCCGCCACCTATTCTTGCCGGAAACAACATCACCAAGAAGACAACCCTCCAAAGTCACCACCTGTTCTCGGTGGATCATTGTGTTCCTCCGGCCACAATGAGATCTGGCTTTCAGACGACATGTGCTACTCCAGCCATAACGAGATCTAAAAACTCTAGCTCCAACGATAGATCCAACGAGATCTGGGTTTTAGATCTAAGAAAGAGAGGCATGGTTGTGAATGGATGAAGGCAAGCAGTGAACAAATGGTGCTGTGAATAATGGATATGTGTGGTGGTGAACGATAGCTTCGATGAGATTCGAGTATCAATTATGGATTTTAGATCTTTTCTTCGAAAGGATGTGTATGTGGTGTTCTAACAAGGCGGAGGTGGCCGGAGAAGATTGTGGTGGTTAGTGGTTCTGGTGAAGGACTTCTCGTAGGTGGGTCAAATATTTTCGCTAGAGAAAGGTGTTTTCTAAGGAGTATAGAGGTTGAATCAAGCATTAGGAAGGGTAGAGGCGAAGGGAAATGGCAGTTGTAAAGAGGTAATGAAGGAGACATTGGTAACAGTCGGTGTTGATGGTGGCGAACGACATCAGCAATCGGTAGTGATAGTGGCGGCAGTCGTTGGTGATGGTGGTGGTAGTCGATGTATATGGTTTTTGTGTTCTTGATATTTCATCAAATACAAACCTAGATGAAGAGAAAGAGAGAGAGAGAGAGAGAGAGAGAGAGAGAGAAAGAAAGAGAGAAAAAGAGGTGGGTGGGTGTTTTTTCATTTTGAATTAACTAAAAACATTTATATAAATATAACAAAAATTAAAAATATATATAAGGGGCATAAAGGTCATTTTAAGTGTATAGGGACCAAAAACAATAAAAAGATCCAATTTTGGACCATTGGTGCACCACAAAACTTTTTGGACCAAATCCATAGAATTTTGCCAACCGCAAGGACCATTTTTGCAATTTTGCCAGTTAATTATAATATTGTGGGTTGAAAACTCTATGTACTTACCAGGTTTTCCAACCAAACCAACTCGGCTTCTTTGTATCATAGATAGTGGTACAAAGGTACATGAATGATGGGAGATTTAAAGAGATGTAGACTATTAGTATATTGAAATGTTGTAAGTCTCTGTTTATGCTTATGTTTCTTATATCAGTTATGACATGCCAGGCTTTTAAAATATAAAATCTTTTGAAATGCCTTGTTTTTTATATTATATCATGTTAAGGATATTTTGGAACCAGTTCTGCCATAACAAATATTTTAAATAAGCATAAACAAAAGGTTTTAAAAGGTCGTGAGGTGATGTCACAAAAAAAATAACTAAAATATAAGAATGTGGAGAGACAGTTATTAGTCGCTCTTTTGTGCTTAAGTCTTTAACCTGGTTTAAAGATTTTGCTTCTTCTGTTTTGGTGAAAATCAGTGTGTCGTACGTGAGAGGCATAAATAGAGTCCCCAAAGATCCAAGAAACATAAATGCAAATTAAGAAATGAAATATGTGTATGCCCTTGATATCACCACCATTTACGCTCGATGGTGAGGTAAGAAGCAATAGGTGGCGACATTGGAAGCACAAATGGTGTAGGGTTCTTTTTCCAAGAGCACCAAACGAGAGAGAGAAAGAAAGAGAGAGAAAGAGAGAGAGAGAGAGAGAGAGAGAGGAGTGTGAAAACAATTATAGATTGTGTAGGGTGTGTATATGGTGGCAGTGGTTTGGATGAAATGGTAACGTGATGTGTGAGGTTTGGTTGTGGATGTTGTGTTGAGGGTTAGATATAAGGAGAGAGAGAGAGAGAGAGAGAGAGAAAGAGAGAGAATGGGTATGTATGTATTTTTCAACCCCATGCCAATAACTATTCATCGCGACAATAATACCTTAAATGTTGCTAACATTGTCATGTAGCGTGATGTGCTCTTACCAACAGTGCCAACATTTTTTCAAATGTTAGAGTTTATAATTGTTGAAATCATAGCTCATCACGCAAAAAGGCAGTTTAATAATTACCAAGGAAAATGTCATTGTGGTATAATAAAGTTATGTCTTTGAGTCGATTTGGTCACCGAACTATTGTTTTGCCCATCAGTCATTAAACTTGAAATTTTCCTGTAAATAAGCCATTATCATGAGTTTTAAATCATTTCCCCCATTAACTAAGCTACGTTGCAGGCTAGCGTGTAAGGGAAGTTGATTTGGCATTGGACAACTGTCGCCATGTCACCGCATGCTCACGTTTTGATTATTGACTTTGGATCATCTAAGAAATTTTATTTTTGCTTTCCTGATTATGTGTTGAAAGATGTTCATCTGTAGTTAGCAATATACATAACATAAAGAAATCTTATCATTAAAATATTTTCCTAGAAATCTAACATCACGACGATCTAAATATGATAATGAAGTAAAACAGATCTAAGATTAGGTCTATTTGGATTTCAATTTCGATTCAGACATGTGATTTCTTTAGGGATTAAGAAATGTACTTGACTACCAGATTCAAGCCATTATGCTGCCACGAATCGCAAACATCCAATTTTCTTAAATCAATGATCTTATGCCCACTTTCAAATCCATGCATTTAAACTAATGTAATTAACAAATTGAATAAGATCTTAGACTTGTATGGTTATCCTCAGGTGAAGAGAAGTCCTCAATACTAAAGGGCGTCTAGCCCAATGGTATGAGGTGTCCTCCCTCATTGAGGTCGAAGGTTCAAGTCGTGTTTGGGACATAGGTGGTGTTATGAGTAGTTTAGTAGTAGTGGGTTAGATTTGTCGTTCCAAAAAAAATGTCAATGTCATCATCATCTACAACCACAACATAAAACAAATTGGTCGCCTTCTTCTTAATCGAAGTTGATGATATTGTATCCTCCCTCGTGCACCCTTTCTAGAGGCACTTCAGTTGAGGAGGTGAACTCCAATTATCTGTGTCTCTGAATCAACGACTGTTAGGCATGGCCGGCTCTATGTTGTACTTTTTTAAGCAAGGGCTTAGGGCCCCCAATTCTAAGGGGCACCATATTTTCCAAAGTCCAAAAGTTTAGTCCATTAAAAATCCAATCTAGTAACCACAAAATAAAACACGCGGAAAAATAAATCAACGACGGCTGCATTCATGAAACTAAAATGCAATTTAGCAAAGGCCAAAGGGCCCCAAATTTTTGGCTTGCTTTGAGCCCCCAAAATAGTTGAGCCACCCATGTTGTTAGGGTTTCACAATCATTATCATTATCTTCGAGTCCTGTTACAACTACCGAAAACCGGTTCAATTCTGACTGATCTTTACCCTCACTTGCAATTATAAGTTGGGGCTCAGAAAAACCCTAAAGAGAACGAATGTGCAATATTTTTGATATACTCAACCATATGGCGCTCTTTTCTTTGAAATCGTTTCGATGGCACCATTATTAGTATGTTTTTAAAAAATTAAAGTTCGACTCGATAAAACTAAATGACTAAATTAACTAGAAACATAATTACATAAATTGTCGACGGGTATGATGGAGTGGAGTCTTGACCGAATTTGATTTGGCGATAGTAGTCCAATAACAAATCAACTCCCCTTACATGTCTTTCACATAAGCTAGTTAACAAGAGAATAATTTAAAACTAACATACTAGTTTAATTGATAGGAAAATTGTAAGTTCAAGTGACTAATTATGCAGAAAAATAGTTTGGTGAGTAAGAGTCAAATACATAACTTTACTTTTCAACGCTGATATTTTCTCTTATTACCAATACAATTTAACCTTTTTTAATCCCTTTAACGTTTATAAAAATATATGATGCGATTTATTCAAATTTTATATCTTAAATCAATCAAGGTTCAATTGCTAAAATAGTAATATATTTCAAACCACTTTACTTTCGTTTTGGAATTAAAGTAATTCGTACATAATATTTTTTTTCTCCATATAAATTTTATATAATTATACAATATAATATTTCAATGCACAAAATTTTTTATGTAAAAAAATTATTGGGTAAGAATGAGTTCTTTATTTGAAAGATTTGCACCTTAATTCTATTTTATAACACTCATCTTGTTACATTTTGGGATAAGTTCAACTGGAACTTAAAAATGATGTTTTTCTGTATGCGCTCGTTGATGTGGTGTTATAACAACTTATAACACCAATAGGGAAATGATGTTCATGGTGTTATGATCATGTTATGAGGAGGTTAAGAGAAGAAAAATAAAAAGAAAAGAAATATACAACCAATCAATGTTCTCATTTCAATATATCATAACGCCAACAAAATATATTATACCATGTTATGAGATATCATATCAATAAAAATACCATTTTTCGTTCCCCATACCATATTCTTTTAATTTTAGGCTTTTTAGCCCATATTTAGTCCCAGTTTAAACGTGTCAAAGAGATTATTATAACAATCTCCACTGATAACGCAAACAGGAGTAAGATCAAGAAACCACTTGACTGGTAGTCTGGTACTCTTCCCAACAGCTAACACCGACACAGAAAAGGGCCCATTGCACATACACACACAGCGACACAGTAACCTAAATTTCATCAAGAAATTACTCTTCACGGACCCACCCTCCTTAATCCCCTTTCTTGTATTCTTCTTACAGCATTTACTCATGGGTCGTCCTCTTTCCCGGGTCGGGTCAACAATACTACACACATTTAGGTAGACACAGAGAACTAGAGAGAGAAAACAGGGAGTAGGTTCTGCAATTGAAGAAAAAAAAAAAAAAAACTTTTTGGTAGGCTTGAGTGAAAATGGAAGACAGTGATGACGAATGGGTCATGGTTAAACCCGTTTTAGATAAAGATTTGTGGAATCCATCATCATCATCATCATCAAGCAGCTCGAATGAAACAGAGAAGAAAGCTTTGAAGGTGATTTTCAATGGTGAAGCGAAGCACTGGACTGATGCTATTCCCATCGGCAATGGCCGCCTTGGTGCTATGGTCTGGGGTGGTGTCGCCACTGAAACCATCAATCTTAATGGTAAATTTTTCTTTTTTAAAACTACCCATTTAAGGAATTCAAGGATTTTTAGGTTTTACCATTTAAAGTTGAACATTTTCTTCAATCTTGAAATGCCATTGATGATTTAATGGATTCTTGTTGTTGTTCAAGATGACACGCTGTGGACAGGGGTTCCCGGAGACTACACGAACCCAGATGCTCCGACAGCATTGTCGGAGGTCAGAAAGCTCGTCGATGACGGAAAATACCCCGAAGCTACTACCGCCGCCGTCAAATTGTCCGGCGATCCCTCCGATGTATGCTTCTTGACTATATTTCTTAATGTAAACGACAATATGAGTTCATCTAATCTCTCTTTCTCGTAATAATGAAGGTTTACCAACTTCTGGGCGATATAAACCTAGAATTTTCCGACGCTCTTGCTGCCTACGATGATAAAACGTATCAAAGAGAGCTTGATTTAGATACATCCACAGTAAAAGTCAAATACTCTATAGGCGAAGTTGAATTCACAAGGGAACATTTTGCTTCATACCCAGATCAAGTTATCGTTTCAAAAATCTCCGGAAGCAAATCCGGATCTTTATCATTCACTGTATTTCTCGACAGCAAGCTCCATCACCATTCCTATGTAAACGAACAAAACCAAATTATCATGGAAGGATCATGTCCTGGTAAAAGAAAACCACCGACACTTTTTGCTAAAAATGATGAAAACCCCGAAGGAATAAAGTTTTCCGCGATTCTTGATTTGCAAATTAATGGAGACAAGAGCATCATAAGTGTTCTAGATGAAAAGAAGCTTAAAGTCGAGGGGTGTGACTCAGTTGTGTTACTTTTAGTAGCGTCATCTTCATTTGAAAGCCCATTTACAAACCCTAAAGATTCAAAACGTGATCCAGTTTCTGAATCTTTAAACACATTGGAATCATTAAAGAACTTTTCGTATTCAGAACTTTATGCTCGCCATGTCGATGATTATCAAAAACTATTTCATCGTGTCTCCATTGAGCTTTCAAGCTCGAATAATGAACAAAATGTCGCGACTTCTGAAAGGGTCAAATCTTTTAAAACAGATGAAGATCCTTCTTTGATTGAGCTTTTATTTCAATACGGACGTTATTTGTTAATATCATGTTCACGACCTGGTACTCAACCGGCTAATTTGCAGGGAATATGGAATAATAAAGTCGAACCCGCTTGGGAGTAAGTTGTTAAACTTAAAATACTGCAAAATTAAATTTAATATCTTTTAAAGTTATGTTATTGAAATATCTTGTGAATTTATTATGTAGTGGTGCTCCTCACTTGAACATTAATCTTCAAATGAATTATTGGCCTTCACTTTCGTGCAATTTGCATGAATGTCAAGAACCGTTGTTTGACTACATATCATCTTTATCGGTCAACGGAAGTAAAACTGCAAAAGTGAGATGATTTTCTTCATTTTGTGGCACTTTTTTGAGTTAATTATTGTTTTTATGTATCAAATTCTTGTGTGATAGGTGAATTATGGGGCCAATGGGTGGGTTACACATCAAGTTTCTGATATTTGGGCCAAAACATCTCCCGATCGAGGTGAGGCTGTGTGGGCTCTATGGCCCATGGGTGGAGCTTGGCTTTGTGCCCATTTATGGGAGCATTATACATATACAATGAACAAGGTAAGATTATGGTTTTGATTTTTCGTCTAGTTTACACTTTACATACATTAAGGCTGTTTGTTACACGTGAAAGGAGCATTATACAAGTCCAATGCATGTCAAAATGCAGTGCAACCTGAATAGTCATGTTGTCATATCAAACACAGTACAACCTGTTCAGATATGTCTTGTCAAACGAAATACAACATGTTTATGTCATGTCAAACGAAATACATCATGTTTATGTCGTGTCAAGCATTGTACAACTTGTCATGTGATCATGTTATGTCATGTCATGTGATCCTGTTATGTCATGTCGTATCATGTGAACCTGTTATGTCACGTTGTGTCATGTCACACGCATTACATTTTGTTATGTTGTGTCATGTCAAATGCAGTACATTTTGTTCTGTCATTGTCATGTAATAACAAAGGGGGCGGAAACTATGAATCATTTAGATGCTAACATGTATCAAATAAATAGGAATTTCTAGAAAAGAAAGCGTACCCATTACTAGAAGGATGCACGTCATTTCTTTTGGATTGGTTAATTGAAGGGAAAGAAGGTTATCTTGAAACAAATCCATCAACTTCTCCAGAACATATGTTTATTTCACCCAATGGTAAGCCTGCAAGTGTAAGCTATTCCACAACAATGGACATGTCAATCATAAAAGATGTATTCATCGCCATTGTTTCTGCTTCCGAGGTAATAATAATCTAACAATCCACATTACAAATTCTTTGTATTTCACGTCTTTTGAAAATAATGAAAAATCTAAAAATCAATAGGTTTTGGGTAAAGAAAAAAGTGATTTGGTTCAAAGAGTTCTTAAAGCTCAACCGCGACTCTACCCAACCAAAATTGCTAGGGATGGTTCCATTCTTGAATGGGTATTGATTATTTTGTGTTTCTTTTTCCATTTTTTGAATTTTTTTTTTACACTAATGCACCAGATTCCATCAAAACTTTTTTATTAAAATTTATAATGGGAACAGGCGCAGGATTTTGAGGATCCAGAAGTGCATCATCGCCATGTGTCACATCTATATGGACTTTTTCCTGGGCACACCATAACTGTTGAGAAAACTCCGGATCTTTGTAAAGCTGCAGACTATACTCTTGTCAAGAGAGGTAAATTTGACTTTTTGAAGTCAAACAACGTACTTTTCCAAGTAAAAATGTGGCATGAATATCTCTACTGTAAAATCCTAATATGATTGTATTTGTAGCCTATATCATAGAGTTTAGTTTAGATTTCAAGTTTATTCTGAATGTCAAAAAAAAATTGTATATATTTAGAAGTCAATAGTAGTCCTTTTGACCTCAAAAGTCAAAGTTTAAAAAAAAAAAAAATGGTCTTGTGTGACAGGCGAGGAGGGTCCCGGATGGTCAACTACATGGAAAGCAGCTTTGTGGGCCCGGCTTCACAACAGCGAACATGCATACCGAATGGTCAAACACTTGTTTGACTTGGTTGACCCTGATCATGAAAGTGATTACGAAGGAGGGCTTTATAGTAATTTGTTCACAGCCCACCCCCCTTTCCAAATTGATGCCAATTTCGGGTAAGCACAATCTGAATTTACATTTACACCCTTCTTTGTTCTACCCACCTTAAAGTTTATGAATATCGTAAAACTTGTTTTTTTTGGAATATAAGGGTAAAAGGGTCATTTACTCTCATTCAGACGGTTTATTCAATCTAAAAAAGAAACAACAAATCTTATGTATACAACATTTTGTCCTGATAGACAGACATCATTACCCATTTAGCGACTTTATACATACATGGATAGGAACTTACTCTCGATATCTAGTCTATGTAAAAAGACGTAAATGCCCTTGTTGGTGTTAGATTTTGTGCAGCGATAGCTGAGATGCTTGTTCAGAGCACAATGAAGGATCTGTACTTGCTTCCTGCACTTCCTAGAGACAAATGGTCAAAGGGTTCGGTCAAAGGGTTGAAAGCACGTGGGAATGTAACAGTTAGTATCTCATGGAAGGAAGGTGATCTTCATCAATTTGGTATTTGGTTATCCAAAAGCAACAAATTAGAAGGTTTAAAGAATCAGAATTGTACAAAAAGAGTGCATTATGGAGGAAGTACAATCATGGCTAAAATGACATTTGGGAAACTATACACGTTTGATAAGAAGCTAAGATGCATAAAGACAACATCTTTGTTTTGACTTTTGATTCGTTTAATCTTTAGTTTTTTTGAATTTGTTTGTACTCGATTACTTGGCCACGTGTAATAACATTTTGATGAGGTTTTTGTATTCTTCCTCGTATGATATGGGATGTAAGAGATTTCATTTAATTTAATAAAATAAATTACGTATTTGTCTTATAATTTTGAATCATTATCTTTTTATGTCATTTTATATTTTTCATGTAATGACATTCTACATTTCTTAAGTGGTTTTATCGAAAGACATTTTTCATTAGAGATTTTTTAAGAAAGAAAAAATAACAAATTAAAGTTAGGGTCTATATTGATAAAAAAAAAATACCGTAGGGATGACTTTTGTAATTTACTCAAAATATGTTTTCTCTACTAATTTAGGTAAGCGAAAAGGAGAAAGAGAAACCCTACGAATCGTGAAGCTAAAACCCTTGTGGCATTTGCAAGATCTCTTCGTGTGATTCTCAGAGAAATGGCATGGCGTGGTTCGATCTCCAGGACATTAATGTCCGCCACAAGAAATTCATCTTTCCGCTCTACTCCGCCGCCCCTCCCTCGCCTCCGTCCTCCTCAGGCTTCAGCTCCCCGCGTCCACTCCAGCCGCCTCCGTAACCCTAGGTATTTCCTTACCCCAATTTCTTAAATCTCGTATATTTCTTCTCTCAGTGTTGTCATTTCTCAATTCGATTTAATTTTTGTTGTAGGACCTTGGGAGAATTAGGATGTGCTCAATCTCTGATGCCGATGGTTGCCGGAGCTCGGCTGACGTCTCACCTCACTGTCAATGTGCGCGCGTTCTGCGAGCTGTCTCATGGTACCTTCTGCCGCTCTTGTCAGGATCGCTAGTAGTGAGTTTTTTGCTGTTTCTAGGACACGCATCAAACACTTATCATCATCTTCTTCTTCACTCAAATTTGCCTGAATGAAATCACTATTCCCAATTTTGAAATCAGTCTTTCTTCATTAGTTTATAGGCATATAGGTAAATTAGCTGTCTGATTCTTGCTGTTAGACTGCTTGAGTAATGTGTGTTTTCAAATTTAAATTCTTTTTAACATAAGAAACAATGGGATTGGGATTTGTTTGATTATTGGTAGGATTGAATGGAAAAGATGGGTGATTTCAAGCAATTTCAAGCATCAAAAGGCACTACAGACATACAACATTGTAGGTTTCTCATTTTTTTTGTTACCTTTTAATCTTTTCTGTAACTTCATAACACAACTTTCCAACAAAGACAGAATCTTTATAACTTATAACAGATGTTAGATCAAGTTGGGAAGAAACCAATGTCTTAAGTAGCAATTTTATATGAAATTTTAAGTTTTGAGCCTTGTTTTTGTACAACTTTCCACATAAGTTTGAATCTTGTTTGTGATTTTTATAAATATCTGCATTTTGTTATCTAGTTAACTTCAAAGAATGGTGCATTAATGCTATATGCTTTTTGGTATCTAGCATGCTTATTGAGTTTTCTTTGATTATTAGAAGTTGAAAACCATAGTTTTTTATATGATATTGAAATGCTTTTTTCAAACATAAAAACTGGTTTGGAAATTTTGTTGATGCAGGTACTTGAGTGGTGATTGGTTAGGCAAAGCTTTTTAAGAGGCATTGATAGTAAGTGGATTCATTGGATGGAGCAGTTTTTGTGTTTGGAATTGGAACATTTAATAAAATTTAGATGTTTTTACATCTTTTTTCACCCTTTGGGCAACCTAAGGATTGGTTTTTTTGAGACATTTCATGTATATTATTTTAGTTAATGTTCATTTATATTTGGATTTTTAAACCATGTTTCTTAGTTGTTTTATGTTTGCAATTTTGTATTGTTTATGATTGAAGGATTTGATCAAATTTATATTCATATACTCAAAGGCACTTACCACATCCATTTTCACGTAATCATGAATGAGAATGAGAATGAGATTAGAGTTTGTAACCTCATGGCTAAAGTCTTGATACAACACCAATGTCCAAAGTTTTAGAAATTAGAATTAGGGTTTTCTTTTTTAGAAATAATACAATATTATAAGTGAAAATTAAAAATTAAATATAGAATATGTATGTATATTATATTTAAATGTGTCAGCGGGTTGAAAATTTCAACCAAACCTGTTTACTTAAATGAGTTAGACGAGTTGACATTTTTAATTAAATGACTTGAAAATATCAACTCAAAATTTCAACCAAACCTGTTTACTTAAATGAGTTAGACGAGTTGACATTTTTAATTAAATGACTCGAAAATATCAACTCAACCCACTGATGATAGGTTTCTTATAAGGTAGTTGGAAGATCACAAGGGTGTGAAAGAGTTTATTCTTCCCGATAACATGACATGTATGGCAGAGTAGTGTAGGTGGTACATTCTCTTTTTATTTTCTTTGTATTTTTCTTGCAATATTTATATTAATACTTTTGTCTCATATCTACTTAATTTGTATTGTTACTTTCACTTATATCCCCATCCTATATTATGTATCGTTATGGGCTCGTTCATATATGGTGGAGGTCATCTTTAACGCAACGCAGTCTTTCTATCTTTGGGTAAATGCATGACTACATACATCTTACCTTCTATTTACCTCATTCATTTGTTATATAAGTTTTGATGTTCTATATTTCATCAACTCACTTGATGTTTGAATAGTGCAAATGGGATGTACTAATTGTTTCGAAGAAAATGCCTTTTAGGTGCTTAACATTTTTGGTTTAATTTCCTACAAGTTTATATTAAGCATACTTGAATTTAGGCATTATGATCATTAAACATTTGTTTATAAGATTCAAACATACGTTATTTCTATAAATACTTCAAAAACATATTTATGTATGGAACGTGTGTAACATCCCGACTCCCAAGTATAAATTTAAAGTGTTTTATATTCATTTTGACACGGCAACTCGACGAGTTGGAGGCCCCAACTCGTCGAGTAGAGATTGAGATGGTCGCGTGGACTTTGGAATCAACTCGATGAGTTGGAGGACCCAACTTGACGAGTTGGAGCTGAGTGTGAAAACCCTAATTTTCAGGGTTTACACCCTATTTAAAGGACCTTAAGTCCTTTACCCCGCCTCCCTCATCACCTTATCGCCCTGAGACAACCCCTAATCGAGCTATCTTCCATTTTGAGAGTGTGTAAGGCTAAGAGTGTGTGTTTTGGTGCATTCCTTGAAGAAACTTGAAGAGTAAAGGGGCTTGGAACAAGAAGGAGTCTTTGGATCTGACATCCATTCAGTTGTAGCATCCATTTGGAGGTAAAAAGTCATAACTTTGATCACTTGTTTGTTAGATCTCTCCATTAGAGAATTTATGGTCATTTCTAGCTTTTTCTTGAGTCATTTAATTGTTTGTGCATGCTTTGAAGCTAAGACTTCAGATCTGGACACTACTAGGCCCATTTGGCCTAAAGACTCAAGCTTTATCAAGCTTTGGCAACCTTCCATGCCTTAAACCCTTTGTTGAGTTTTGTTTTGGCAAAGTTAGCCCCTAAATGCCATACATGGACGTAAAGCTTGCAGCTTTACGTGGTATCTCAGCCCTAGAAGGGTTTAAGGCCTTAATCTCACTTAAGAGCATCTAAATGAGTGAATGGGTTGAAGGAACTTGACGAGTTGGTTAGGGTTTTCCCCGATATTCTGAACATTGTACAAACTCGACGAGTTGAGTCGAATTTTCCCGATTTTTCTAAGAACAAAAGGAACTCGACGAGTTGGGTCAACATGGACTGTTGACCTTAAGTGTTGACTTCCATTGACTTTTAGGGTTTGGTCAAGTTGTGGACCTTGGAGACCATGGAAGGGTAAAATGATCTTTCACCCTTTTTGAGAATTAGTAAAGGAGTTAGCTCAACATATTTGGAGTTGTTATTATAAGTTGTTAATTAGAGATGATTATGACATATGTAGGTGGAGTCTAGATCGACAGTTGAGTACAAGACATACTTGCTTTACTTACGAGGTGAGTCTTCTCACTATACTTACCAGAGAGGTAATTACTATGCGACCGGAGGGTCTTCTCTGTGTTAATGACCAGAGGGTCTTATGTGCTTATACTGAGATATGTGATATTATGCATTCTTTCTTTATGATTCATGTTGTATATTATTTTGTGCATTTATTGAGATAAGACCAGAGGGTCCAAACCGAGTTGTGAGACCGGAGGGTCCTCACTGAGATACAGGACTGGAGGATCCAACCCGAGCCGTGAGACCGGAGGGTCTTCACTGAGACACATGACCGGAGGGTCCTTATCGAGTTATAGCCATGAGAGGCTAATTATTATGTGTAGTATTTTGGGGAACTCACTAAGCTTTGTGCTTACATTGTTGTGTGAAATGTGTTTCAAGTACATCTTAGGATCGTAGGAAAGCGCCGACTTAATTGTACACACCAGCTAGTTGATTTGTGTTTTGAGGATTTTAGGATATTTGACAAACAATCTTATGTCTTGTATTTGAAACAATTTTATAAATTGAGTATGAGAAGTGTTAAACTGTGTTTTGTGTGGATTTAAAAATGAAATTTTTATTTGAAAATGTAGAGTGTTACGTGTCTCGATATGAAACATTAACATGCATGTATGATATGTGTTGTGAGCCCACGAAGCACTAGACATTCACCCTCATACAATATTAGATATCTAAAATCATTGATTTTCTTTCCAACATATATACATATAAACTCGATCTTCATTACTAAATTGAATATCATTTCTATATCCATTACTCATCATTGATGCATTGAATTACTAAATTGAATGCCATTCCTATATCATTTACTCATCATTGATGCATTCCAACTCAAATCCAAGTCATGGACATGGATCAACACCTCAATCCCAAAAGGCCAAAACTACCACTAGTTTTCGCGGTTGTGTAATAACCCGAAATGAATGAGTCGCCATTCAGCGCATAGCACATTTGATACAACAATCCCAAACTCAAATCCAAGTCACGAACATTGATAAGCATCAGTCAACATTCAACATATTTGATACAACCTTCTCTTAGCCATTAAGAGGTTGAATCATTCAGCACTAAATAGTTCAATTTTATCAAACAAATTCGTTACTCAAGTAAGATATAACAAGAACCAAAACATACATGGAACATTTTGTGTCAACAAAACTAACCACAATATAGTATAAGATACATCGAATAAATTCATTAATCCGCAAATTTATATCTCAACAAAAAAAATGTCCAACTTTCTTTGTCATCACATAAGTTCTTACAAAAACCGCTACAACAACCACGAAAACAACACCAAATTAGGCCTTAAAATCCATCATCACATTAAATCAATATTTCATAAAATGTGATTAAATTTCACATTTTATATTAATCACACTCTTTTAGCACGAACCCTACCACTTCTCCGAGCACTTTGACTCGATAAATCCAGTGGAGATGAATTAGCATCCTTCAAATTCATGTCCTCATTATCCCCCTTTGCTTTTCTCTTACTAGATTTTATGGGCGTTGACTTTTCCCCATTCTCTTGCTTGGTTGTTGACTTTTCTCCATTCTCTTGCTTGGTTGTTGACTTTTCCCCATTCTCTTGCTTGACCGTTGACTTTTCTCCATTCTCTTGCTTGGCTGTTGACTTTTCTCCATTCTCTTGCTTGGTTGTTGACTTTTTCAGATTCACTTGCTTGGCTGTTGACTTTTCTGGTGTGGGGCCCGGGGTTGGGGTACTTGCTCCACTTTTGTGCTGTTCAGGGTGCTTAGAACTCCTACGAGCATTTTCAAACCATTTGCTGACCTGTCAAATAACATTTTATTAATAATACACAAAATATTATAAGCTATGCATGAAATAGAAGAAATATTGTCATCAAATTATATAAATAATACAAAAGATTATAACCTGATTCAGAGTGAGATTCAATTCTTTCATTAGATTTTCTTTGATATTTCGGTTAGGGTATTTGTTTTCCTTGAATATTTCATAGAGTCTCTGCATAAGAAGAATAAATTGGAATTAAAAAACATATGTATGACTGTAAATAATATTAAATAGTTATTTCGTTACAAGAATTATGAAGATACCTTAGTAACAGCTTCCCCAAGTTTTTTATTTGATGATTTAGCACCACTTTTATCACCAGAAGCAGCTGCGGAAGAACCCTTAAGTGCTGAAGTACCATTTTTGCCCTCAACATCTACCTTTTTACCATTTTTTCTTACAGGGGTAGTGGAGTCACTTTCTTTCTGTTTTTTATTCAAGTTTTCACCCTTTGCCTCTTTAGTATTCTTCCGTTTCTTTGGCCCTTCAGAATCAGAAAAATCCTCATCACTTGAATCCGATGAAACATTCCCATATGCCTCCTGTATATGCAAGGGTATAATGGTCATTTGATTTGATTATATTCAAACAGCTCATTCAGTGCAAGAAAGAAACAGACTTTGTCTATACATCACTTATTATCTATACAGACATCATTACACACAGATGGGAAATAGGGGTACAATAGTCATTTACTTGTATTCAAACAATTCATTCAATCCAAAATAGAAACAAAGACAACATCAACCCATCCATGGGAAACAGGGGTAAAACCGTCATTTCTCCATTCAGAGAAAAGGAAAAGAAACATGCTCTTACATCATGCAGCTTTTTGTAGTCCAATCTCTGAACATGTCTCCTTGCAGTTATACGGGCAGAATCGTCATTTTCCATATCTGTTTTCAAGATTTCTTCATCTTTTTCAGATACTACAGACTCTTTAACAACTTCAGCTGATGTCACTTCATTCTTGCTGATGTCACCAAGATCCTCTGAATCAGATGTAAAATCTGATCCAGAACTTTTGGCCTTATCATCATCATCATCATCACCATCTGAATCTGCTTTATCAGGATTAAAATCATCATCTTCTGAATCATCAGAAGGAAGCCCTAAATACTGTTCTTCATTATTATTATTATTAATATTATTATTTGCTATGGCTCCCAAATCTTCAGATGCAGAAGAGAAATCAGAGTCATCAGACTCATCAGAGCTTGGATCCTCTACATCCACCTCATCTTCTGCTACCTGTGGAGCATCAGGGTTATAATCGTCATCTTCAGAATCATCAGAGGGAAGCCCTGAAATGTCATTTAAGTTATCCCCAGATACTGCAGTTTCAGGAAACACCTTCTGCAAGATATGAAAATCAAGATTTTTGTAAAAACCCAAATGGAATATTTTTTTTTAAATGACCAAACTGACCTCCCAGGTATCGTTGATGGACAAATCTGTCCCCATGGAATCATTTAACAAGTCAACACAGTCAACCTTGCAATCACAAGCAGGGCAAAGCCACCCTTCATCACCAGGAGGAACTGTATACCAAAGAGATGATAATAAATAATTGGTTATAAAGCTCGTTGTGTATTAATTAATGTTAAAAAATGTGTTTTTTTGTTTTTGTAAAAATTAAGGATGTGAAATTGAGATGCTACCTTGTTCTTTCAATAAAGGTGGATCCAAGCAAAATTGGTGAAATCCACGATCACAAAAACCATCACAAAGAATAATATCATTGTCAAGTTTCACTTCTGTTTGTGCACATTTTGCACAAAATATCTGCCAAAAAAAATAATAACAATAAGATAAAAGATTAAAAGTAATAATAATAATAATAAGTTAAAAGTTAAAAGAATCACTTACATCTTCACTATCAATTAGACCATCAGAATCATATAAAGTATCTGGAAATCTTCCTTCTTCACATGATTTATCAATCTTTTGAAAAAGATCTCTTATTCTCAATTTGAATCGATTAATATCTGATTTAGCACGTTGAAGCTCCTTCTCTGGTCTTATTTTCTCTAAACTGTTTGTCACAAAACAAAAAATATATATAAATAATCTTGTTTTTTTTTTTTAAAATGGAAGAACAAATCACAATGTCACAAACCTTTGGCCTTTCCACCCTTCGCCAACATAAGCATCAATGAAGAGTTGTTCATAGCTCATTTTCTGTAGTAGATATCTTAAATGTGCTTTTATTTTTGAGAATTCGTCATTTTGATCCTTTTTTATCTTCTTTATCTTCTTTCTCTTCTTTTCTGTGCTTGTTTGATCTTGTGGAGAAGGATCTACTGATTCAGGAGCTTTAGGTTTCTCTTGCGATCTTGACCTTAATACCCTTGGAGTCTGAGAACCGATTTTTTCTTTTTTTCTTGTTTGCCCTTTCTTCTGACCTGATTCCTTGCTTACATCTCCTTGAGTTGGAGTTCCATTGACCACTTCATTACTATTGTGATTTGCCATGTTTGATATTATGCTATTTGACGATAACTCTGTTCAAAATGGCATGTCAATAATCAAAAAGAGCCTTAAGATTAAACGAAATATAGATATTGCATATCATGAATAGCAAGCATTATATAATCTTTTTTTCCCTTGATTAAACTTCAATGAAAACCAACAGATCTCATAAAAAAAATCCAGTTTCTTCTCGCTTGTTTCCAACAAAGGGGCTGAAAATGCATTCATTCTAGAAAATCCCAGAGGAAAAGTGTGCGATCGATTCAAGCTCCCAAAGTTTTACATTAAACATCAGCTATTTAAACCAACAAAGTCGAGCAATTCAACAAGATGAGCATATACATTTCTACGTAGACATAAGATATGAGTGAATATGAGTGCAGCAGCTTACCTCGTTGAATAAGAGAAACAGATCTTGAGATGAAGCAATTTGGCGTATGAAAGAATCTAGGGTTTTGGAAGTGAGAGAGTTTTTTTGAAAGAGAGAAGGTAAGTCGGTGGTAGTGGTGGGTATGTGGTTCCGATATGGACTCTCCGCCGCTAATGGGTTTTAGATGTTGATTGTGAGTGACCAAAATTCGATATGGTGATGAAAGAGAGAGCGCTGTTTTCGCATCACCTGCGCGCGATATATTTTCCCTTTCCCTCCAATCTCTTCCCCCTCTCCTCTTTTTACTCTTTTCAAAGTCTTGTGTCACTCCCTCCACCCCTAAAAATAAATAAATAAATAAACATACATACATACATGTATAAATAAACTAGCCACATTATCTATAGCCATCTTTGTTATTTTAGGTATATGTCGAATTATTTTAAACACCAATTTTGATTTCACTTTCACTCGGAAAGAAGCAAGCATAATCCTTCAATATTTCAACCAAACCATATTGTAAATGTGTGATCTCCTATTTTTATTAAGATGAACCATCTTTTGACAATAATTCCCTAATTCCAACTAAGTAGTTCATATCAAATATAGTAAAATTAACAAGGTGTGGTCCAATATCGGAGCTGAGATGGGCTAAGGCCCAATGTAGTATATATCTAGGGCATAAGTTTAGCCTAGAGTAAATTACACGAATGGTCCCTATCATTTAGAAAAATTTGTATGTTTGGTCTCTAACTTGTATTTTTAATTCGAAAGGTCACTACAGTTTATTTTTGTTACATACTTTATCCCTGTCTTACCTAAAAAGACTATTTTGCCCTTAATTTTTTAATTTATTTAAATAAGATGGGGTAGATAAGGTAAGGTGAGGTAGAAGTGGGGTTGGGGGTATGTTTATTTAAATAAATTAAAAAATTAATGGCAAAATAGTCTTTTTAGGTAAGCCAAAAACTAAACGTGCAACAAAAACAAACAGTAATGACCTTCCGAATTTAAAATAAGTTAAGGATCGAACATGCAAATTACTCCAAACCATAGGGACTATTCATGTAATTTATTCTTTAGCCTTATAAATAATACTATATGTCATCTTAACCCAAAACTTTTAGCTTAATGCAACAACATAATTTATGCAAGATGGAGTCTGAACGCAAGGCCCACACGACATGAAATCGAAATAATTGAAGCAACCTTGAAATGGTTGTTTTTGAAGGGTGGGCAAGGTAGGCGACCACACAAAGCCGACGTCACGAATGGCCCAATTATTTTCACACACAGGCATATGCACATACACACACACACACACACACATATATATATATATATATACACACACACACATATATATATATACACACACACACATACATACACACGCACACACATATATATATATATGTGTGTGTGTGTGTTTAATTTAATATACCCGTTAAGACTATATATCATATTATCATTCATTTGTTTTGATTATAATACATCGACTTATCATAGTATTAACAAATATTGTACTTATATAAAAATAATTATATTAAATGGGCCAATTTTTATTTTTTACATGGGGCCCTCAAAATCAATGAGATGCTCTACCCTTGAGAGCTATATTCTTCATTTGTGATTGGTCTCAATCGACGCATAAAAGAATGAACATTGTATAATAAACTTCTTTAATTCCAATTCGGTGATTTATAATTGTTATTTTTAATTTTCTGATTTCTCATCTACTACAAATAGCTGCTTGAAAAACGATCGTTATAGTAGTCGAAATCCTCTCTAAAGTGATTGTCATCACTTCTTCTCCTCTCTAAATCAATTGTAATGGAGTATATTTATTTTCAAAGGTTGCATAAGGTCTCAAGAGGTATTTTTGAAATTAAGAGGTAGAAAAACAATTTCTGGAGTTTGACATTTGCTACATGTCTCGATAGGTACTTTTCTTTTCAAATTTTGTACCTTTAATATCTTATTTATTTGTTTTGTTTAGGAGTTTGCTTCACGAGGTCTGGTTTTTGTGGTTTACTGTTTTGCTTTAGGATTTAGGGGGTGTTTGGCTTAGCTTTTGAGAAGCCAAAAGATCGTTTAGAAAAAGATAGAAGCCAAAAGATGTTTGGCAAAACAATTTTAAAACTAACTTTTGGATTTTTGATAGAAGGAAATTTAACTTTTTGGAAAAGTACTTTTTGCAACTTTTCCAAAAAGGACTTTTGACCCTTAAAAAGCTAAACCAAACACCCCCTTAGAGTTAGAAATCTCAAATATGTTATGGATATCCATCTATTTTGTGTTTGGCCTCTTCTATTTGATTCCGAAATCATGACTTGTTTAATAGCTCCGTGTATTATTTTTATGGTTTGCTTCAGTTTAATTTTTTTGTTCTAATTTACAAATCTCTATAGTTCATATCTTAATTTCTAGAGGCAAAAGCATGTAAAATATACAACTTTTACATTGTTGCTCTTCAAGAGTAGGTTTTAAAAAAATATTCATATTTTTTTATTTTATGATTTATTTTCCAGAACACTCTACATTTAGAATGTAAAAACATAAACACTTGCACTAAAGTTCCAAAAAATATTCATATTTTTATTTTATGATTTATTTTCCAAACCACTATACATCCAAATTGTGAATTGTGAAAACATAAAACATAAATAGATTCACATTAAAATTCCAATTTTTTTAATGGCGGGATTAATGGTTATAAGTTAATATCACAAAATTGTTCACGTTTAGGTTACAACTCGAGACCTTCAATATAAAAACAAAGCTTCTACCAAGTAAGCTAGTCCCATATTAGCACTAAAATTCCAATTAAATTATCTTTATCGTTATGATTTCATTACTTAGGTATTAGAATGTTTTTTTGGTGAATGTTTCTCTTCTTTTAAGATGTTTTTTTTTTTTTATGAATTTCGTGTTTATTGTTAAAGGGTTGATATTTTTTGTTTTCAATTTTCATTCTTTATGATGATTTTGTTTCTTGTTATTATTCATAAATTTAGTTGCTCTCATGAAAAAAAAAGAGTTCTTTGAATAAAAAAAAAAAATTGTTAAATTGTTCTCTGGAAAAATAGGTTTTGCAGTCGGGGGAACCTGTTCAAGGAAACAGGGAAACCTCTTTAAGGAAAGAAGAATTAAGTTTGCCTTAATATATTTGATAGTTTGGTTAATCTACTGTTCAACAAGAAGAGAAACTCTCATTTAAAAGTTACAGAATGATATTCAATTAGTTACTTATAATTTGGATTAAACATAAATCTTCCTATAATTTCATTTGTTGGTTCGATTGGTGTATATTTTATTGTAATGTTGGTACTGTCTAATTTTGTCTAGCATCTTGTTAGTCTTTTTTTAATGCGTCAGTCGTTCAAAAAAAAAAATCTTGACTTAGAAATGTAAATAAGGACTTTATTGTTTAATTTTTAATTTTATTATATTTTCTGTTTTAGGGTTTACATGGAAATTATTAACTCGGAGATTGTTTATGGTTCCATGTTTATAGCATATAGGATAAAGAAAAAGTGTAGATAATGGAAGGGCATACAATAATATGTGTTGAGGGACTCATGTGTAATTTGTATATTGTGATTATAGAACTCTTTCAAAGTTCACATTTAAATGTTGGAAAATTCGCACAAATATGGTCTTAAAAATGTTTTCTTTACATGTTATAAAAATTAGTTTTTTTTGTAATTGTGTATTTTTAGTTCGAAAGAATATGAATTCTTTAAACAAGGTATTTTATTGCCTTGTTGCTCTAGAGAAGTAGTTTTTTACATTGGTTTGTGCATTGACGGTATAAAATTGGGGCATTATTAGAATATTTCATCCAATACATGAAATGGCTTAGGTTCGACCCAATCCTGATTAACAACAACAATTATATAGGATTGACTTTTAAAATTGTGTCTTTGTGTTATATCACTCCGAAACAAACAAGGCACGAGTCTAATCAATATATCCATCCACACAAAATTAAAGTTATATATATATATATATATATATATATATATATATATATATATATATATATATATATATATATATATATATATATATATATATATATATATATATATATATATATATATATATGGTATGTACAATATATTTTTTTAAAATAAAAGCAATTAGGATTGTGATATGACCTATTTCATTCAAAACTTGAAATTAGTATAAGAGAATATATTGTTGTCTATATCTATTAAACTCAATTTTAGATTAGTTTTATGATGTAAGACAACATCGTGTGCAATTTAGAATAAACAATTTAGTTAAGAATACATATATAGTTAGATTTTGTTATCGTTTGAATAATTTTGTCACACATTCATATTTTGTATATTATTTGGTCTACCCTAAAACAAAATCTTGGCTACGCCACTAAAACAAAGTGTATGTCCAAACCATTTATGAGATAAATCACAATGTTACTAAAAACAAAAACAATTTAATATCCAGATTGTCTGTGATGGGAATCTAATAGTTGGGTGTGGAATTTCATACAAGAAATCCATAGTTTAAACTCTGAGAGACCCAAAATATTGTTAATATTCCGCGATTCATCTCTCATGTATATCTTGAGGTGGGTTTATGTTGGTTGTTCAAATAGTTCAAAAAAATGTATCGGTACCATTACCTTCACAAACATCACATTTGTTCTTTTTGGTGATAATATGCGATTTCAACATAAGGTCATTGTCAACTATGAGAGCATAAGGTCATTGTCAACTACGAGCAATGAAATAGAACCATAAGCTTTCAAAAAGAATAATTGATCCAAAATATGTATTAAAGCCATGCTTAAATTATTATTTCGTGTGCAACTTTTATATTTTGAAATGTCTAACTTTAAAGTTTAAATAATACATTTTCCTCAATATTAATAATTAAAATCGTTTAACAATTTTGCATGTATTATTGGGAAACTTATTATCCTCATAGCAACCAAAAATGTTATTTTTACAATAACATGATAATGATATGGATCTAATTTTCAAGCAAATAGAGAAGGTCAAAACTTTGTCTAATTCAAATTTCTTGAAGAGTTCTCGGGGTTCTTTTAATCCTCAACATGAGTTGTTCCCCGTATCATGATTAAAATTGTCAAATTAATCATACGAGTAATCAATTTAATTCTTAGAAAACTCACTTATGTATATTTCTAAGTGTTTACCCTAATTGGTTTTGTATGTATAGCTTCATTTTTTTTCTTTTATTTTACACATACTTTTTTCTAATAATAAAACTCTATCCATATTTGTCTCTTAATTTTCATGGTATCAAAGCAGTATTCATCTATGATTCATTGATTTCATGATGAGTATAATGACCTAAAAACATCTTAATATTATTGGAATTTAGATATTATTTTTGTATTAGATATTGTTTATGTATATTTTTTATTAGCTTTTGCCTTAAGTTTAGGGATTTCCGTTTTTATATTTTTATTTCTTGCATTTAAACCCTTTCGTGATCAATGAAATAGTTGAATCTTCTACTATCAATTTCTATATGGTATCATAGCGACTCTAACCAAAAATATCAAACCCTATCCGATCAACAGCCATGATCAACACTGCTAAAAGCTCAAACCAGAAGAAAAACGAAGGCATACCTGATGCGAATTATCCATTCTATATCCATGTATCTGATTATCCCAAACAGATGCATGTTAATGAAACCCTCACTAACAACAACTATGCAATTTTGTAACATCCTGTTTTGAGGTATGTTATATTTTAATTTAAAATTTGAAGTTTAGTGAGTCGTACGGTGTGGGAAGGATGGTCACGACGTGGCGAGACATTTTCCAGTCGTAAGTCTTTTTGACTCACCACAACGTGGAAAGGAAGGCCACGACGTGGCCGTCACTGATGTCTTAAACACTATTTTTTCGGGTTTTGCATCTATTTAAATGAATGGGGAGGCTATGGTTTGCTCACCCCCAGCCTCCACCACCATCTTTTATCTAAAAGAAAACCTAACTCCTTTCCCTATTATTGAAGCTTTATCGAGTGCTTTTGAGAAGTCTTGAAGGAAGAAGCAAGAAAGAGTAAGCCAATGATCAACAAAAGAGTCCCTATCTCCCTTCCTAACTCAATTTTAGACCCCTGTAAGTGTTCAAGGTTCCACCTTTTTTTATCATGGAGTTATAGATATTGTAATTTGTCCCATTTTCTTATTGATCTTGTTAGATAGGATGGTGAGATTTCATAAAGCTTGCAACTTTATGAATCTATGGATCATTTGGAGTGGTTCATGGTTTGAATATGGGTTTTGGTGGTTTGTTTGTGCCATGCATAAGATTTTGGTCTTAAAATCCCATTTTGACCTAAGTTGTGTCCAAGACATGCATTTGACATGAAAGTCTAAAATGCACCAATCTTTATAATGGTTTTAGTGTTATAAGCTCTTATGGAGCAAATGGGATCAAGACTTAAGGGATCAAGTACTTCTTAATTAAGCTCATGTCATGGTTATACTTGCCTTATCATATTAGGTCAATATAAATCCGTTTTTTTTTTTATATATTTGAGTATATTCTTGATCTAATTGAAGATATTTATCAATTAATAAAATATTTGTTTCCTTATGTGATAATTGATTAATTATTTTGATTAAATTGGTAAATTGTTTTGCAAGAAATCATTAAATAAATCAAATATGGATAATTATGTGATTAAATGTTAATTAAAATTATTTGTTATTTGATCCTTGTTGTTATGAAAAGTTTCATATTTTCCCCTTTAGGTTTTATAGTTTAAATTTGAACCCAAAAGTTTTGTTGTTTTGAAATTTAAATAGTTGAAACCCTAATGTTTTGAAAAAGGTTTCAAAACTTGCCCTCAAGTTTTGGAATTTAAATTTTGATTAATAGTTTAATTTTGATGTATATTTAAATTCTAAACCCTAATGTTTTGAAATGTTTCAAAACCTTGCCCTCAAGTTTTGGAATTTAAAAGTTGATTAAAAGTTTAATTAGGAATGTTAAATTCTAAGACCCTAGTATTGTTTTGAAAAAGTTCAAATCACACCCTTATGGTTTTATTAATTAATTAAGGAGTATAATTAAAAGATGTTTAATAAATCCATAATAGTTTTTGTTTAGAATTTAATTGAATTAAAGGTATAATTATTAAATTTGACCACCTAGTATTTTCAAAGTGTAAAATACACCATATACTATATATAACATTAAAAGTCTAACATTATATATATGTATGAGTAAAAGTCAATCTTACCGTTAGTAGGCCTCATTCATGAAGTTGGTCTATAAGGGGTGTTTAAGGAAATTGCCTATAAAATGGCGATTGAATGGGTATCCACTCTTACCCACCGCACTCTTGACTAGTGGAGGGTCGTTAGCTGAACGGGTAGGATAGGACGAAACCTTCCATTATAAGTATAATGAAATACAAAAGTAACTAAATGTTTTACAAATTCCCAATCTTAGTTACTTAGGCAAAGTGAATTGATGCAATTCCATGAAATTACACTTTGTGCCCTTGCGAAGACGTTAGTGGAGCGTGTGTGGTTTATCGGCACACTAAATGGTTCTAAGCAAAGGTAGCAAAGGGTGACTCAATGCTTGTCATAGTTCGGTGGAGTGTGTGTGGTTTACCGGCACATCGAATAGGTGACTGTAACATGTGAGGGCACCATGTAAGTTTGCATGGTTATTCACACCCGCTTTGTGATCCTCGGCATCCCAGTCACAAACAAGAGGGGCATATTGAGATTTAAACATGCCATTGAAAGTTCAATGAATCTCATAGGATCTAGGAGTTTTCATAGATTTAAAACTTAAATTTTCTTTTTCGTTTTTCGTGGTGGAAATTAGTGAATCGTCATTCACTTACCTTCAAATATTCTGCAATTAGGGTTACGGCATCCCTCTCCCGAGTTGTGGAATATTGTGTTGGGTCCTAGCCTTAGTATCTCATTTGGGTGATTTACTAAGGACTCAATCAATCAACTAACTTGAATTTGTTTCTCCCGTTTTGTAGATGTCTAAGTTTGACAACTATGGTCTTCCCAAATCCCATGGAACAAGCATTCCACATGAAGATGGTATTCCACGATTCGATCGAGGAACAAGAAATCATGCTTCACTTCCTCCACCTCCTCCAATTGTTCTCCCTAACCCACAAGATCGAAGAATTGAAAGGTTCAATATCACTAAAGCCCTATTGGAAATGAAACATGAAGATGGTAAACCCGTGTGTGCCCACGTTATAGGAATGAAATTACATATTGATAGGTTGATAATGTTGGGTGTGTCATTCCCAGATGAGTTGGCTATGAATTGGGTTTTGCAGTCACTTCCTAAATCATATAATGAGTTCAAAAGAAAGTATTATATGATGGATCATGATGACAACCTCATTGACCAAACTTACATGCTCATTACTGCTGAATTGGAAACGATTTAGCGAAGCAATGGAGCGTATTTGTTGGGAAAGTCAACCGACCATGCTTCCAAGGACGTTCTAGGAGAATCGACCTGCGTTTGCTGCCAAAAGAAAGGGCGTTGGATACAAGTCTGCCCAAAGAGCCTGAAGAGTCCAGAAGATGGGAGAGTCAAAGTGTATGGATGCGCTTCAGATAAAATCCACTATCTAACTCCATTAAGTTCCTATTCATTGATTCTTAATACATGATGTGATAAGATTGCATTTGAATGTTTTGCAGGATCGGTGAAAAAAAAGGAAGCTTGGTGAAAGAGCAAGATGAATCTAATCACGAGGAATGGATCTTGATCGCATGGACTTGAAGATTAGATTTTGAGCTTAGATAGTTATGATAGAGTTGTTAGAAATTTTCCTTTTGAAATACATAGTTTTCAATGGATTTAGCATTGTAAGGACAAATGTTTTCCGCTGCTTTTATAAATAAAATAAATTTTCGTTTGACTTATTTATTTATTTGTTTATCTCCTTGCAATGAAATCGTTATGAAAATTGGTGTTTGCATATTTCTACAACAAATGGATATGATTCTTATTTATGGTGTTTATGGAAAAGTCGAGAATTTGCCAAATAGGGAGAGTTTCTCATCACCCAAGTTTCAATTGGACAGAAATTTAGAATCATGCAACTTGGTTGCACGAAGAATGAGAAATTTCATATTTGGAAA
Source organism: Lactuca saligna (assembly GCF_052625555.1). Taxonomy (NCBI): domain Eukaryota; kingdom Viridiplantae; phylum Streptophyta; class Magnoliopsida; order Asterales; family Asteraceae; genus Lactuca; species Lactuca saligna. Next base: position 180,232,028 of record NC_136425.1, read on the forward strand.
TTAGACTAATTCATTGACAAAGTGTCAAGTGAAGGACTAGGAGATCGAGTACACAAAGTTGTGTGTTAATCAAGTCCACTATAAAAGTAACAAAGATGTTCGTAATAATTTACTAAAGGTTTAGTAAATGTGATTATACTTACAAGATTAAGTGTAATTCTAAATTGATTGAAAAGTTTAAATCAATAGCAAAACGAATAGGAAAACTCAAGTATGTAGAAAGATAAAAGTTTCTCCATTCTAAGAAGATGGGAGAGTACCTTTTATGCTTTATGATAGGTCTTAATGATTAAGAACCATATCTCAATTGATCGTCTAAGTGAGTCTTAGTACAATTGTATCTCCAAGAAGAGGAATCAAGAATTGAAGAAATGGTTAAATCAAAAAGTTAATCATATTTCGTTCCAATAACAACTCTTAAAGTTAAGATTGTGGCAGTAAGTGACAAGTATTAAGAAGGTTTTTAACATTCATCAAATGTGGAAAGTTGTGATGTCTTGGATAAGACAAAGACCAACTAGGACCGTTTTATTAAGTGTTATGTTTTGGTAAAAACTACACTAACTCTTGAATATTTGGTTGTCAAGAAATGTTTATTGACAAGAGAATCTTATATGTCGAGGAGTCAGTGGGAGTCTTAATGGTCTTGAAAGGTTTCAAGAACAAATCAAATAAACCTTATCAATCATCACTAGCACACGAGTTGAGGTTTACAACCTATCGTGTTGGCACTATTTTGTTTTCTATGCCATTCCAATTGAGTTAATTGTGCATATGAGTCCTATGAGTTCTCGTTTGAATGCATAAAAGGCAAGGACTTTGATCAATGGAAAGTACTTTGATAGGCAAAGGTGAAATGCTTAACTACTTTGAAGATATGGTGAGTAGCTGTGCTACCATAAGGCAAGAAATCAAGATTAAGAAAGTTCGGTCCATATGAGTTTGAATTTGTCGTAAACTTTGGTTTTAACAAATTCACATGGATAGGAACACATACACCGTTTAAATCTAAGTGTCATAAGATTTCCTCCTTCATGAAAATGATTGTGAGGAAATGCTTTCACTAAGAAAGATTTTAAAAAGATAGTGATTGTAAAATTGCATTCTCAAATTCGATTATGGTTACGGTATCCCTTTCCATGATTTGAGTTGTGAGGTTTGGCAATTAGTCTTAATTGTTTAGACACACGTATGAAATATCTAAGGCAAAGGTGTATAAGTTAAATAAGTTTCGATAAAATATTATCAAATCACTAAGTATTAGAAACATGGACTTAAGAAATTCAATAGGTATTGTTTTTCTCTAAGTTAAGCTTTTCTCTGAATACATGTCAAAGCTAGTAGGAACATAAGCGTTATGTTTATAATAATCATCATGATAGTGGGAGCATAAATGTTATGATTGTAGGATTATTAAGGTAAGTGTTGCAAGTTAGCAATATTAATTATAGAAAACAAGAGTCATACTTTGCAAAGTTGTAAGAGTTGAATAGTTGTTTTGCTATAATTAAGGGAGAGAATATTATGCTTCATTTCAAATCTAAAGGCTTAGGTTGTGGAATATTAATAAATTTAGTCAAGGATACATAGTGTGTTCTTAAATTTCGATTATGATTACGGGATTCCTTTTCATAATTCGAATTGTGAGAACATAGTACATAAAATATTATGGCAGAAGATTGATAAAGTATCAAATCTTCATGTAAGACATTATGAATCGTGTCCCATACGCTTCGGGTATAGGATCGATTGCATATGCTATAATATTTGATCATTCTAAAATTTTCCAAATGTCTAGCGCATTTAGAGGGAAAAGGACAAGAATCGGTTTTGACTAAGATAATTAAACAACTATCAAAGGACAATCCAAAGTTCGTCGAGGATTGGTCGCTTGTGAGTAGTTGGAAGTATAGTATTGGATGGAGTATATCGACATTATTATGAATAGATAAGATTCTATCAAGAATGAGTTGTCATATGGTAAGTATGGAAAGGTTTCCATATTGGGAGTTAGATATTGAGAGTCTATGTCTAGATTAGAAATTTTATGCAAAAGGATGTTCAAAGAAATGTACTTTGAGTGAGAGACATCACATCTATGGAATTGTCTTGTAACAATATCCAATAGAGGACTTTGTAATTTCATTGGCAATAGTCTTTGTGACTTTGGTGCAGTGATATTACAAAAAGGGATCATTGCATAAAATGTTAGAATCCAATATATTCTATAAGTGGCAAGAATTGATATTCTTACATTTATAAAATGGATTAGGGGTTGTGAAATGAGAATGATTGGAAATGTGTTCAATTTGATCTATTTCACAAAGTAAGAACCATAGGTAAACATTGTGTGCATGCTAAGAGCATGGGACAAGTGTAATAATTCAATTAAGAAGTTGATTACCCGAAACAACAAATAATGAGTAATCGATATGGTGATAAATAAAAGGTGTTTTATTTATGCTCAAAGGTTGAGGCCATATGGGATTAGTATTATTCTTGTGTTTCACTTTGCATGTTTTGACTTCCTGAATAATTTAATTGATTAAGAACAGTCAAATTATTCAAACGGGTCACAGTCGTTCATATGTTGGAAGTAGGTGTGAATGAAGATTGTGGTGAATTGGTATGTGGATTGTCTAAAGAGTATTAGACATAAGCAAATGTTTGCTGCAACGTTCATGAGTGCTTATGAATATGATTTGAGCATTGGATTAAACCCACGCTCACTTGGATCACTTCATGGATTTTATCACGAGTGATTGGTGAGACGATAACATCTTATATTCTTGAAACCGAGATGTGTGAGTTGTATCTTGCTAATCGGTTGCACATTGATAATATGAAAACACACTAGTAACTTGGTGTCATAAAACATATTGTTGTGTGTGATTCGGTGAGTAAGTGCAAGCGAGCATTGAATCAAAGTTTATCCGTTCCTTTTATCCCAAGTAGGATAAAAGCGATATCTTTGGGCCCCTCGATGATTTAGTGATGACAAACGTAAATGCTCGACTGGGCTAGGACTAATTTGATTTGTTCAATTAGTCAGCGTCATAAATCAGAAGTCGAGAAATAGTACAAAGAGAATGATTTGAAATCATTTCTTATACGATATCTGGAATGGAGGAATATATGATCCCTTATCTAAAGGACACGCATATCTGATAGGATCAGAGTTGACAGCGGCTTTGGAAAGCTACGATTGCAGATCAGGATCTGAAGTCATACGCATAATAGTTATTAGACTTATCCAAGTGGGAGACTGTTGGATTAGTGTCTAAGTCCATAACTATTTTGGTATGTACTTGACCCAATGGTGCGTGATCCTTTTGGGTTGCCTTCACCAAAGCAACTTGATAGGATGAATTATGGAGAGAAAGGATTAAATATGATTTATTAATATATTATGAGAATAATATATTAAAGGAGAAATCATATTGCTTAATTAATATTAGTCATTAATTAATTGGTAATTAGTTTTGTAACTAAAAGAGATTAATTAAACTTAAGGGACTGGAATTGTAATTATAAAATAATTGCAATTTGGGCTATGGATTGCCATATATATTAAGGAGTGGACGAATTCTATGGGGAAACCCATAAGAAATCATCCAAGGCCTTAAGGAATGAAGTCCATGGGTTGCTTAGGGCTTAAGCATCCAAATTAGGGTTTCCTTGTTAGATAACCCTAATAGCCTAACTATATATATACATATCCCTTATGACCCAAAAACGACGCTAAGCATCCTTTTAGGGTTTCACATGTTTTAGGGCAACCTCCTTCTCTTCTCCTCTTCATCCTCTTGCTCTTGGTGTTTGTGAACCATTAGAGGAGTGACATTTGTGACTCTAAGCTTTCTAAAGTCAATACAAGGAGGAATTGGATTGTTGTTGCTACATAACAATCAAGGTAATGTCTTAAACCCATTCTTATGTTAATATGATCACTTGTATGCTAGAATTAGGGTTTATAGTCTTGGATAAATTGCATGTACAATAGAGAAACCTAGATCCAAGCATTAGGGTTTGTATGAGCACATAGGATATTCTTATGACTAAAACCCATCATTAACATCATTAGGCTTTTCGTTAGACACTATTTGCCAAAAAATTGCCTTTCGTTTTGAAACATTGTTTTCACTTGAAAATTTTCCAACCATCATTTTAAATTCGTGAGAATTCATTTCACTTTTGATTTTGTTTTGTCATCTTTTTGAAACACTTTCTCTTCTTTTTCACGTTTAACCACCCATTTTTGTGTTGGTTTTTGATTTTGAAAAAACATTAGAATTTTGAGTTAAATTATTTTCTACCATGTTTTGATTTGCAAAGAAACCTTTGGTAGTTGATCGTTTGTTATCATTTTCAACCATTTTGTTAAATTCAGGCTTGATTTTCTCAACATTTCCAATAATTACAAAAACTTGGTTTGGAAAAACCGTTTTATCTATGCATGTAAAATTCAGATAGACAACCGTGTTGATTTCCAAGTAGTGTGCACCTTTGTCATTATGAACTTGGTTGAATTCCTTCGTGTCACCATACACTTGTTTAACAACAACGCGTGTAGGTGATGTTTCAGTTGAAACATTCTTCTCTTTATTACGTTCACACGAAGTTTTCACTTTCTCTTCGTCATCATCAGTGTCATCTGTTTGGCTACTTCTAAGTTCCACATCATCAAAGTCAAAAAGTACGAAGTTGAGGGTTTGTCAGTGTCAACCTTCACTATCGAATCAACTAAAATTTCTTTACCTTTGACCTTAGACGTTATATTAATTACAGACAGTTTAGAACAATCAATCTATTCTTCCTCTTTGATTTCACTAATTTCACTCACGTTATCTGAATTATCATCGATATCAGCATAATTGTGTTGAGAATCAAGAATCAAAGTCTCGGTTTTCTTTAAAATCTTAATTTGTTCAGTCTTCATTAAACTATCATTTACAATATCTACCAATTCATTAGCACTCAGAAATTCATCAATTTTGACAATACCAAATGCAAATCTATCATCAGGTCTTTTGTCAAACTGAGCAATAGTATCTTCACAATCATATGATATAACATCAACTTTTTAACATCAACTTTTTCACGTTCAAAAGCAAGAAAAGGTAGTAATTTTAGATGTTGTTCTTTGCTTATTTCGGATGAATGATGTAAAACAGTTAACTTCGCATACAATCTTTTAGCTGAATTATAGTAGATGTTTCGTTGAGCTAACAACAGTCTAACATCTCTATCTAGACAATCCCTATCAGAATTGGCATTTTTCATCTGAAGTTCAAGATAATCTACCCTACTTCTTTTTATGTCTAACTGTCTTCGTGTCTCAGCTAGTTGTGTTTTTAGATTTTGAGCCTCAGTACTAGCAGACACAATAACAACATCAAAATAAGCAACAATATCATCGAAAGCAGTTATTTCAGCATCATAAGCAATTGCAGGAATATTAAAAGATTCAAGAATCGCACGTACCTTGGTGGTCATAGGAGACTTATCAGTGGATTTGGACACAAAGCAATGTCCATATATTTCTTCTTCTTCGCTATTCTTCTCAAAACTAGCGAACATCGCACCATGTGTAGGGTGCCTCATTTCTTCATCATCTGAACGCGAAGACCAGATTTGGTAGGTTCCACTTTCATCATTGTCCATCTCTCCCTAGGCAACCAAAGATAACCCTTTTGCTTTTGCACGAACTTCCTCAAGCTTTTCAGCATAGTAAGCTTCGTCTTTAACTTTGGATTTCTTTTCATCCTTCTTCCTTGACATGCAGTCAGCTGCGAAGTGATTAGCTCCTTTACAGTAATGATAGTTGACTCCTGAGTCACCTTTCAGCTTTTTCTTTGCCTTTAATTCCTTCACATTTTCATCCACCTTTTCATACTTCTCATACTTCTTCTTTTCCTCACCTTCAACCTTTACTCGAGCTTTCACAAAACCACTCTTCACATCTCCTTGCATACCCTTTGGTTTGAATGGGTTCTTAAAAAATTTATTTACTCTGTTGTTTGAGTAAAATGCAACCGCCTCATCATCAGAATTCATCAGGAACCCCTCATCATCCGAGATTTCCTTTTCAATAGACTCAATTTCATTCATTTTCGACACCAATGCTAGTGGTCCACCCAAACTTTGTTTCGACTCTTCTAACATTTCAGCCACTTCGTTTTCGTGTGTCTTTAGCTGATTGTATAGATCATTCAAACTTGAAGTATCAAAGTTATGTTGATTCTTTATCATCATGCTCACACTTTGCCATTCTTTGCAAAGCCCCCATGATGAATGTAAGATTAAATTCCATAAGAGACCTTGTGATTCCATACCTGCATCGACAAATGAGCTCATTCAGACGATCATAGTAATTTTCAATCGTCTCAGCATCCTTCTGTCTGAACTCTTTAAGCTCAACAAGAGATTGTTTACCATAATTGATCTTTGTCTTTTCACTACCTTGGTATTTTTCTTTCAATGTGATCCAGATGTCTTTTGTTGTTTTACAACCACGAATGTAGTTGTAAACCACATGTGGCAATGCACGTCTCAGCTCCTGTATATATCTCTTCTCATTCTTTTTCATATCATCACTTTGATTACCGACTTGATCTAAAGTTCCAAAGGCTCCTAATGTTTGAACATTCGCAGGAGGTAGAACTGGTCCTTTGATACAGTTCCAGAGCTCCTCATCAATCCCATTCAGATAATCTTCCATTCTGTCATCCCATTGATCATAATATTCTGGAATCAACATCGGAATTTTAGTAGATGAACCAAGCAAATGAGAGTAAGAGGTCATAGTGTTCATGTTAAAGTTCGCCATTTTTGAACACGAGGAATTTGATGAAAAACTTGATGAATTTGTTAATTGATCAAATGAATTGACCACAAATTGCTAATCGATTACTCGACTATACAATTCAGATGCAGAATCGATTCAAATCTGAAGATCAAGAGAGATTTTCAGAACCAAAAGCGTGGAAATATTTTGAATAAACTCGTAACTCAAAATGAAAATGATTCTAGAATGAAAATCAGATCAATGCAGTTTGAATCCTGCTCTGATACCAAATGATGAGAATTGTAATCGAGATTGAGAAAGCAATCATGATTTTGATGAATCAGAAATGAATGATATGAACACCAGATGTAAATATTAATCAGCAAGTTTTGTATTGTGTAACAACGTAAATTTCAAAACAAAATTTTCAAATTTTTATCAAACATAATTCATTTAATGTTCAGAAAACAACCATCTTCAATCGTTCAATCCAAGTTATACAAAATCCAAAGATCTCAAAATCATAAATCCCGCGCGTGTGTACTGATCAAGCCGGCGCCTTCCCGCGGTCGTCACTAGTACTTGAAACAATTAACATCAAACACTGTAAGCACAAAGCTTAGTGAGTTCCCCAAAATACCACATAAAACACATATTAGCCACTCGAGGCTATAACTCTGTGGGTCCGTGCACCCAAACTCTGTGAACCCTCAGGTTCTAACTCTGTGAACCTTCCGGTTCTAACTCTGTAAACATGCACAACATAAATCACATAGAAATAATGCAGTACAACACATAACATACATAGCATACAAATACTCTGTCACATAACTCTGGTTACCTACTCAAGGTAAAGTATAGTGAGAAGACTCACCTCGCCGGAATCACTAGCGCTCGATCTCCCGAGCTATCGTCCTCCTACAACACAAGCATATCTATACTTAATACCACCTTGATCCTAGCTGACTAACACTACAAAGTCAAACTAGACAACTCTGGACAACGGTCAAAGTCAACCCCTGACTGACTCTACTCGCCGAGTCAACCCGATGACTCGCCGAGTCCCCAAGCTCAGAACTTCCCTCAATCTGCGACCTGACTCGCCGAGTCACCCCGAGACTCACCGAGTCCAACAACTCTGAGTCCACTCGCATCCAACTCACCGAGTCATCCCTTGACTCACCGATTCTCGACTCAACCAGAAAATATTGGGACTCTTCGACAAGACTCGCCGAGTCCAAGAACCGACTCGCCGAGTCTAAGGCTATCTTCAACCTACTCGCCGAGTTGTTCATCCAACTCGTCGAGTTCTAGCTCATCTTCAAGCAACTCGTCGAGTCCACCCTTGTGACTCGTCGAGTACCACCGGTCTGAATCCATACAGAAGCGTTCCAGGCCATGCAATTGATCCAAAACATAGATCTAGCCTCCTACAACCCATCCATCACGTAAAGTGGCAAACTTTACGTGAATCCAAAGAGATCTAGGCCTTATACACTTTAGAGCTAGGGTTTGGGACATGATGGATTCACTAAGCACTCAAACACAGGGACTTTAATGCACTCTAGACCTTCCCCCTTCCAGATCTGAGGTAGCAACCTCAGATCTAACCTCCAAACTCCAAAACATACCAAGATAAGCTCCCATAAACCCCAAAATGATGAATCCATATGAGTAACAGCCCAAGAACAAGATATTACCTCAAAAGGACGCCCCAACTGCAATGAAACTCGAATCCAAGCAAAGCCCCTTGCTCCAAGCCTCCAAACTCCTAAGATTTCTTCAACAAATACCCTTCAAGCTCCCAAATGCACTTTGATCCACACACACACAAATGCTAAGGGTTTCTGGACTTGAGGATGATTAAAGAGGCTAGGGAAATGGATGTTAAGTTCTTTATATAGGGCTCAACACCGATAATTAGGGTTTTCTCCACTCAGGACCTACTTGCCGAGTCCATCTTTGGACTCGCCGAGTAGGCTACTTGACACGCGACCAAAGTCGCGACCCTACTTGTCGAGTCCATCTATGGACTCGCCGAGTTGCCCTTCAAGATTTACACTTTTAGCCCTTCAAGTCTACTCTTGATATTTCGGGGTGTTACAATTCTCCCCCACTTAAATTAGGCTTCATCCTCGAAGCCTACGACAACTCATCTCCAAAAATACTCCCACCACACGCCACCTGGCCTTAACCAGACCGGATCCCTCAAGGCATACCCAACGAACTCGAACTCACTTTCTCTTTCCTTGCGGTGTCCTGACCACCGTCTCAACCCGGGCACCGGCTTTACCCTCTGATAACCACACACAACAACTGAGTACTTCCCATGATGCATCACTGCTCCAAATCTCAACAATCACTCGACCCATATGAGCTAGAAAACCATGAACCATCGGATCCCTGATCCGAATCCCACTCTATCCATTCCATGCTGACCGAAAGACCCATTCTTCAATCTCAGAGTAACTCCCACGAGTCCTCTTCTTGCATTCACACGCACATGCTGCACCAGTCCTCGCACTCTCGAGTTAGGAAGACCCGCCACACTGACGACATCTCCAACATCCCCAGGGGAGCCACCACTACACACATGACTCCCTGATCAGAATCAAGTTGGGAGTCCCAGACTCCATCCCTGCATCCATCCTGAGACTCTTGGCTCTACACCCGCGGAATCCCTTCTGCGTCCTCAGCAGTCACCCCAACATGATGTCATTCCATACCACCACCGTAATCACGCTGCTCAATGATTAGCGATCTAACGACACCTCCTCCCATAAAACAGCTCAAAGGGTGGCACACTGGTGCTCAACTGATGGTTGTTGTTGCAGGAAAGCTCTGCCAAGGGAAAATACGTGTCACAACCCTCTCCAAAATCTATTAAATATATACCCGAAGTATGTCCTCGAGTGTCTGAATCGTTCGCTTGCTCTGTAGTGTCCTTAGACATCACCAAGGTAAACTCTACCTCATTTCTCATATCCCTCTTCGATACTGAACGCCAGATCAGCTTTTGGCCCCACAACTGAACCTCCAAAGTTCACACATATCATGACCCAAGATATCACACCAACTTCCTCCCTTTGACCAATATTTCGGCCCAGTGACACGCAAGTCACTAAATTCCCTTCTCCTCATATGAAAAATACAATCCGATCGAAGATCGAATCAACTCTGACATCTGGAGCCTGTTACGCATATCTCCTGCACACTTTGCTGAATCTCTCGACAGAGGCGGAGGCCCCAACCTCGCCTCGGTTTAACCACTAGGCTCCGAAACTCAATATTAGGGCTACTCAAGCTTAAAACTCCCCTGCATTGTACACTGATCAGAGAACACTCCATCATCACACTCTCATGCTGTCTAGCGAGTTCTATGGTTTCTTGCAATATCACGACAACCTCTGACTAGTGAGTACTACGATTCCTCGTAGCACCACAATGCCAACCGACTAGTGAGTACTACGGCTCCCTGCCATACCACGACTCCCACTCTCTGACTTGTGAGTACTACAGCTCCCTGTAGCATCACAACACCCTCTAACTGGAAAATACTACAGCTCCCCATAGCATCACGACTCTCACTCTCTGACTTGTGAGTACTACAACTCCCTGTAGCATCACAACACCCCCCTGACTGGCGAATACTACAGCTCCCTGTAGTATCACGACTCTTTCTCTCTCTCTCTGGCTTGCGAGTACTACGACTCCGCGTAGCATCACAACACCCTCATTCTCATTACAACGCCATACTATGCTCACTAACTCATGCACCGGAGACTATCGTAGGTAGTTACACACTTACCCCAATATGCATTACAGACTCTAGCGGCAACCGCTATACGTAGAACCCATCTCTGCGGAGATCCACTTCCTTAAATAACTCCCTCTTGATGACAATACGCGAAGGGCTCCCACTGGAACCCTGGATACATGATACATCACTAGTCGCTTCAAACTCCAGACTCTAAATAACTCCGAAATCAAGACGCTATACGCGGAAACCACGGAACACCATCATCGAACATCACAATGTTCTGCCTCTACCACTGATTCTCCTACTCCCGGCACCATACATATACAACAATACATTCCTCTGAGCCTCATAATAATTCTTCATTGTACCCAATGCGCAACTTCAGTGTATCCAGACACTCACTTGGAATACAAATAAAGCGCTGATGCTTCATAACGCACTGATGATCCTCCGGAATCCTTTCCTCTACTGCTCAAAATCCACGCAAGAATACACATACCGACCCGGAAGTTGGCTGCTCGATGATCTTCTAACCATCCCAAAAAGGCATAAACAATCCATACTTCGACCCAGAAGTTCTCGACTGCCCATACTGTCATCACGAGCCTTCCACTTGAAACGACCCTGACCACCGCCAAATTCTTGTCCATTCACCACCTGTATTTTCTCGCCCTGCAACTTTCCCTGATCACATGAATTCAAGCCGCAGGTTCCTGTATTCAACCCCTAACCGCTCTTGCACATATCTCTGGTTCCGTCAATAAATACCCGGTTCTCCCCCACTAGGGTTCGAACCGTCCCTAATTGGCATAAAACCATCCTGCCAATTATTTTTACCAGCAGAATCGCACCTGCCCCTGGCAAGTGCTGTGCAACACCCGAAAATCCCTTTAAGGAAATCAATCGATCTCATGGACTCTAAACCTCAGATGAAATCCTCAAATACTTCTTGTCACAATGGCCTCTAGTCGTTCCAGGTCTCGTACCAATCCAATAGCAAACGACTCAACTGCCCAATAACATCACTGACTCATAGACTGAACCACGAATCATCATACTCCCCCACCTCGACTCATCAACCACTGTTTCAACACATGGATCGTCCCAAGAACAGGGACCTACTCCCATATTCAATACCCAACATAGATCGAAAACCACTGCACTGATAAAATCTACTGGACTCCCCACCGATACCACTACAATATGCCCTACTATACTCAAATAGGTGTAACGTGGTCCTCGACTATCTCAGTACTAACTGACTATCTGCTCATGATACTCACTACCTCGCGGCACACATGCTACCTGATACTCTGGAGGAAAAATCATCATCAATGACAACCTGCAGGGTTTACCCCCAAACCCAAAACTTAAACATCATGTCTCTCATGTTTCGCACACGAACATAAATAACACCACTCAGGTCATAGAAGGTGACATCTCCTCTATCGATTGATAGCTCAACTCAGACCGAAATTCTCCCATCCCTCTGACTCTTTACCAAAATACTCTGAAAGGCTCTCAACCTCCCTCTCAAAGGACACCTCTTCGAACTCAATCATGGCCCACAGGCCTAAAACCCATAGCATCCAATCACTACCTAATCAATTGAGACCGGATAACCGGAGAACCATAAGCATCATTCGCTTCGAACCATAGTACCCATCCCATGACATATCTTCTCAATATTCTCTGGTGTATGGTACCCGAACCATAGCATCAATCCTTCATCTGCTCCGATGTATGGTACTCGAACCATAACATCACTCCTCAATTTGCTTCGATGTATGGTACTCGAACCATAGCATCAATCCTTCATCTGCTCTGATGTATGGTACTCGAACCATAACATTACTCCTCCATCTGCTTCGATGTATGGTACTCGAACCATAGCATCAATCCTTCATCTGCTCCGATGTATGGTACTCGAACCATAACATTACTCCTCCATCTGTTCCGATGTATGGTACTCGAACCATAACATCAATCCTCCACCTGCTCCGATGCATGGTACTTGAACCATAACATCACTCCTCAATACGCTCATTAGAAACTTCAGAATACCCCCTGTATCAAGTATGGGTCCTCTGCTTTCAGTAGTACGGGCCCATACTACCTGCCACATCCACCCATACTTTCCACACGGACTATCCCAAAGCTCCTAAGTAGCTTGCTCGACCTTCTCGATCCCCAATTCTGTCGCATGCTTGCTCTCCAGTGAAATTCTCTACTCTGCCAACGCACTCATCTGGCTACAGATACTCCCTAGGCTCTTTCTAGATTCTCACACTTCTCTGCCATTAGCTGCTGAAGCGTTTCTAATGATGCCAGCCATCTACCTCCTGAATATCGTCATATTCGCTTGGTAGCTGACTCCCATCATCGAGAGTTCCACAAAGCACGAAGCAAGCAGCATTCGAGCATCGAAAGATATATATATCTTACTCTGGGTGATAACTCCGCTTGCTCAGCTCATCCCCGAAAGTACCACCGAACTCTACAACTCTTCCCCTCGCGGGTTTTAACTACTCCTTTGCTAAGTACCACGGTACTTATCTAGGTATCTCCCCTAGATTACTCTTCTACTCGAATCCCCTCAGGGATTCCAACTAAATATTCTCACTCATCACATACTCAAAAGCACATCGCATAAAACAACAATCCCTAGGCTAAGGCATCACAAATCAGGCCACTCTAGTCCTAAGATATGGAATACCTAGCCTGTCTCTAGCATGCAATAATATCTCATAAAGTGCATCATAAATATCTCATAACACAAAAGTAAGGGTATTTTGGGGATTCACCGTTCGGGCGCTGGCTGACCGTACACACCTTCCACGCTGCTTGTCTCCAAAACTTTTTTTTTCTTTTTAGAAAATCTGTAGTTTTGGTTGTAAAATTTCTCAAATCCTCGGTTTGAGTTCAAATACGCCTAAAGGTGCATCCGAATCCCTCAAACCAAGGCTCTGATACCAAATTGTAACACCGTAACTTTCAAAACAAAATTTTCAAATTTTTATCAAACATAATTTATTTAATATTCAGAAAACAACCATTTTCAATCGTTCAATCCAAGTAATACAAAATCCCAAGATCTCAAAATCATAAATCCCGCGCGTGTGTACTGATCAAGCCGACGCCTTCCCGCGGTCGTCACTAGTACCTGAAACAATTAACATCAAACACTGTAAGCACAAAGCTTAGTGAGTTCCCCAAAATACCACATAAAACACATATTAGCCACTCGAGGCTATCACTCTGTGGGTCCGTGCAACCAGACTCTGTGAACCCTCAGGTTCTAACTCTATGAACCTTCCGGTTCTAACTATGTAAACATGCACAACATAAATCACATAGAAATAATGCAGTACAACACATAACATACATAACATACAAATACTCTGTCACATAACTCTGGTTACCTACTCAAGGTAAAGTATAGTGAGAAGACTCACCTCGCGTATCTCGGAATCACTAGCGCTCGATCTCCCGAGCTATCATCCTCCTACAACACAAGCATATCTCTACTTAATACCACCTTAATCCTGGCTGACTAACACTACAAAGTCAAACTAGACAACTCTGGACAACGGTCAAAGTCAACCCCTGACTGACTCTACTCGCCGAGTCCCCAAGCTCAAAACTTCCCTTAATCCGCGACCTGACTCGCCGAGTCACCCCGAGACTCACCGAGTCCAACAACTCTGAGTCCACTCGCATCCAACTCACCGAGTCATCCCTTGACTCACCGATTCTCGACTCAACCAGAAAATATTGGGACTCTTCGACAAGACTCGTCGAGTCCAAGAACCGACTCGCCGAGTCTAAGGCTATCTTCAACCTACTCGCCGAGTTGTTCATCCAACTCGTCGAGTTCCAGCTCATCTTCAAGCAACTCGTCGAGTCCACCCTTGTGACTCGCCGAGTACCACCGGTCTGAATCCATACAGAAGCGTTCCAGTCCATGCAATTGATCCAAAACATAGATCTAGCCTCCTACAACCCATCCATCACGTAAAGTGGCAAACTTTACGTGAATCCAAAGAGATCTAGGCCTTATACACTTTAGAGCTAGGGTTTGGGACATGATGGATTCACTAAGCACTCAAACACAGGGACTTTAATGCACTCTAGACCTTCCCCCTTCCAGATCTGAGGTAGCAACCTCAGATCTAACCTCCAAACTCCAAAACATACCAAGATAAGCTCCCATAAACCCCAAAATGATGAATCCATATGAGTAACAGCCCAAGAACAAGATATTACCTCAAAAGGACGCCTCAACTGCAATGAAACTCGAATCCAAGCAAATCCCCTTGCTCCAAGCCTCCAAACTCCTAAGATTTCTTCAACAAATACCCTTTAAGCTCCCAAATGCACTTTGATCCACACACACACGAATGCTAAGGGTTTCTGGACTTGTGGATGAGTAAAGAGGCTAGGGAAATGGATGTTAAGTTCTTTATATAGGGCTCAACCCCGAGAATTAGGGTTTTCTCCACTCAGCACCTACTCGCCGAGTCCATCTTTGGACTCGCTGAGTAGGCCACTTGACACGCAACCAAAGTCGCGACCCTACTCGCTGAGTTGCCCTTCAAGATTTACACTTTTAGCCCTTCAACTCTACTCTTGATATTTCGGGGTGTTACATATTGAATAGAGAATTCGAATACAATACTGATTACAAAAATAAGCAGAAAAGACTCTCTCCTCTACTTTTATCCTCAGCTCCTATTTATAGGAAACATGAGTGTACAAAAAATACTATGTCTAGACATTAGGCTTCGATATAAAATGACTTAATAAATAAACATGTGAAATAGAATAGACAAAGCTTCGACTTTTACAACAAAATGACTCAACACTCCTCCTGCAGCAGTAGCTGCCGCGGCAGCCGTCTCCGTAAGAGCTGTATAGCGCTCATCAAAGTACTCAACCATGGCGGTCTTGATCGACCCAAAAAGTTCCGGCAACTCAGCCCGGAACATAGCAGCAACCTCATCATGCAGGATCTCAAGAATCTTGGTATCCAACTCGTCCGTACTCATCTGGCCAACGATCTCACTCTCTCCCGCTCCTGATCCCGAATCGGATCCTGCCCTGAAACGTCTCGTAATCTCCATTCTGCAATACACCATGAGATCCTCAGAAACCTCGCATAACCACCCAGAATGACTTTCTAATCAACCACCCAGGGGTTGTGACTTCCTTGATACGCGTATGAGTCCTGTGCTTTCAGTAGTACGGGCCCATACTACCTTCAACAGCTACCCATATTTGTCTCAAGTATCATCACAACGCCTCAAGCACTGATGAACATAGCAAGCACTCTATCCTCACTCCTAGAGCAACACTGAAACTCTCATAAAAGGAGACCCTAGTCTAGTAGGCATCACAATCAAGCAACTCTATCATGCACTTCCTGAAGATCCTTAGCCTAACATTAGCATGTTGTTCTAACATATCACATAAACAAATAACTTGTATGGTAATTTTGGGGTAACTTACTGGCTCCGGCTAATCGTACCC
This sequence comes from Lactuca saligna, assembly GCF_052625555.1. NCBI lineage: Eukaryota > Viridiplantae > Streptophyta > Magnoliopsida > Asterales > Asteraceae > Lactuca > Lactuca saligna. The sequence continues at coordinate 180,248,104 of NC_136425.1, forward strand.
TCTGCGTCATCTTTTACTTATTTTTTTGAAAATCATCTTTAATTTCGCTTTGAAAACTCTCCTTGATTTGAGACTGGATTCACACAAATGTTCCTCCAATTCACTCAAACCAAGGCTCTGATACCAACTTTTAACATCCAAAAATTTTCAACCAATTTAAACTTTTCAAAAACAACCCATATTCATTAATTCATTACAAAAAGGTTTTCAATTCATTTATTATCAAAGTATTTCCCAGAACCACATCATAAATACATAAAACATGAGGAATGGTACGATCATGCATTCGCCTTGCCACGATCTCATGAAGTACCTGAAACAATACACTAAAAAATGTAAGCCCGAAAGCTTAGTGAGTCACCACCAAAATACCAACCACATATACCATACTCATAAAATATCATATCATAAACTAAACAACCATGCACTTCGGGTCTACTGCGTGACTGGTCCGTCACACCGGGCCTTCAGTCCACCTGGTCCACCCTCCGAGTCTAGCCATATACATCGAGTCTGCAGTATGGTTGGTTCGCCCGCACTGGGCCTTAAACCCACCTGGTCCACTCTCTGAGTCTATAGTATGACTAGTCTGCCGACACTGAGCCTTCAGTTGGCCTGGTCCACTCTCTGAGCCTCGACACCTCTGGTCCTCCCTCGTGGGGCCTACATCCTATCCGGACCGCTCGATGGGCCTTCGGGGTATCCGGTCCGCACTGGGTATATTGGCCTACAACACCAAGTAGGACCCGCCTCAACCCAACCCCAGTCAACCAACCATGTGCACATCAACATATAATCATATAGCAATTCATCACTAATCAACCGATCTAGCAGATCACATATATAACACACTCTAACTAGGATACCAACCTAACTGGTCACTAACATAGCATCATCCTATATACTAGGATTCCGACCTTAACCAGGTCTCTAACATATACCATCCTAACTACCAGGATGCAAACATATAGCAAAACAATAACATAACAACTACCCGGATTTCCATCCGATAAAGGGTCGATCTTGGTGCCTTAGACCCTGTCGATATAGTGAGGATAACTCACCTCGCAACTGCTGACTGAAGAGGTAAGATCACGCTGCTCCAACCTCCGACACGAACTTCACCACTGATCAGTACCAAAAGACTGAACTCAATAAATACCAATAATTACCAAAGTACCCTTGGAAGTCAACTGGTCAACTATTGGTCAAATTCAAAGTCCTCAGTCAAAGTCAGCCTTCCTGAGTGACCCTACTCGTCGAGTCCCTATACTCAGAACTCCCATGTCGTGACTCAACTCTCCGAGTCGCCCCAAGACTCGCCGAGTCCAACAATTCTGAGTCCCTTCTCGCTCAACTCACCAAGTCATCCCTCGACTCGCCGATTCACCGTTCAACCAAAAAAGTTTAGGACTCCACGACCAGACTCGCCGAGTCCAAGAATATGCTCACCGAGTCCAAAGCAATATTCAACAGACTCGCCGAGTTGTTCTTCCAACTCGTTGAGTCCATGCCCACCTTCATCCAACTCGCCGAGTTCACCCATGGAACTCACCGAGTCTCTTCAGTTCTCATTCCATACGGAGGCTTTCCAAGCCATGCAGGGGCTCCAATCCCTAGATCTACCCTTAGACAAGCCATTCCTCACGTAAAGTGGCAAACTTTACGTGAACTCCAGGAGCTATGAGCCCAAAATGCTATAGGGCTAGACTTTTAGGACAAAGGGCTTCACTAACAACTCAAGGACTGAAGCTTTATGACATTCTAGGCCATTATGAGTCTGGATATGGAGTAGCAACCCCATATACAACTTCGAATCCGAGATAGGTCTCAAAACTCCCAAAACAACCATCAAGGATGAACCACAAGGGAAATAGCTTAAGGTAAGAGCTCATTACCTCAGAGATGTGCACAATTCTGATGTAGATCCTAGATCTTTACAAGCCTCTTGATGCTAACTCCCAATTCTCAAGCTCCTTTCACAATTTCCTCTTCTAATCCCCAATCTTTCCAATAATGAAGCCTCACACGAAATTAGGATTTTCTGGAACTAAAAGGGAAGGTAAAGAGGCTGAGGGTGGCTATAATGTGCTTTATATATGGCACAACCCCCGGATTAGGGTTTTTCTCCCTTCAGCACCAACTCGCCTAGTCCAGCTGCCGACTCGCCGAGTTGGTCACTTAACATGCGTCCAAAATCGCAACCCGACTCGCCGAGTCTATCCATCGACTCGCCGAGTCGACCTTCCTTATTTACACTTAGAACCCTGAACTTGCACTTCTGAACTCGGGGTGTTACACCTGCATTATGTCTTTGTGATTTGTGATGTTTATTATGCTGAGCTACTAAGTTAGGACCGGAGGGTCCACCCGAGTTGTGGGACCAGAGGGTCCCACTGAGACACATTGACCGGATGGTCTTATTGAGTATAGCCTCGAGTGGCTAATGAGTTGTGTGTGGTATTTTGGAGAACTCACTGAGCTTCGTGCTTACTGTGTTATGTGTTATGTGTTTCAGGTACCTCTCAGAATCACAGGAAGGCACCGGCTTGATTGTACACACACCTGAGTTGGAGCTATGCTTTTGGAGGATCCTGGATTTGTGTCATAAACAATTTTGGAATATGTGTTGATACTTGTGGGAATTTGTTATTTTGAAAATCAGATAATTGTGTTTTTAAATGAAAAAAAGCTTGTTTGAAAATTTAACAGTGTTACACCTTACAACCAACAACGTTGTTGGTCAATTTTAAGGTTAATTATGGTGAAAGATTGTCATGACCTTTTACTTTTTTATTGATGTTAGACTTAGGTGGTGTCAGAAAGTAAGATTGAACACATAAAATTCCATGTTCAGTGTATATTTCTATAAGTGTGTTGTAATCAATATACTTAGACAAGTACATGATATAATCCTTACTATATAATGCCATTATGCCATAATCCAAATATTTTCATGGTATTAAGAAGAGACAATATAGATTATAGAAGGATATTATCATTGGTTCCTAACTTTTCCATTATGAGATCTAAATCATTTACTAAGAAGGCACCAATATCAACAAAATCTACAAAGTCAACGTATCCGCATCTATAGCTTTTTGTTAGAGATTTGGAGAAACTTACCCGATGATGCATGTTAATTGTGAACATGCTTGGTTTATCATCTGTTTAGTAGATCAACTCAAACAAACAATCTCAACTCAAGAAATAATACAAAACTAAAAACACTCATTATCAGAACCCATATTCGATTTACCATCATCGGTTGCAAGTTTAATTCATTAGCTTATGCTTTGATAATATTTTTCTATGTTTTGTTTTGATTACATACTATGATCATAGTATGTTTACCTTGTTTTTGAAATTGATGATGTTTTGGGATATGAGATTAGTAACTTTAAAAATGAAAATTTTGGATTGTATTTTTGGGATGTTACAAGTTTGTATCAGAGCTTTGCTTTGAAGGATTCAGATATATTTCCGGGTGTGTCTGAACTCAAATCGAGGGTTTGGTAGATTTTTATAAGAAAAATATTTCTTTTAAAACTAAGGATTTTTATAAAAGACAATGGGTGTGATGCATGAAATCGGCCGAACTCAAATAAGTTTTCTTCAAGATATCCATACATGTTATGTACTCTGATGTAAGTTTAATTCATTACCACCAACTCTAATGTTCCACATTGGCAACGCCTTTGACAAAATCACACATTTTGAAGTTCAAATAACATGATCTCAAGTAACCATTGTATTTTTTTTCAAGAATATCTATAATGTTTAATCCCAAACCTTGGGGATGATACTTGAAATTAACCCTTTCTTTTGGGTGAATAAGTAAATAATGTTAAGACGTATTTAAGGAAAAATAACGTCAATACCCTCATGCGACTTGAACAGACATATGGCAAATGGAGTAAATAAAGGATCAACCATTGATAATATAACTTCGATTAAGGACCATCTTTGCAACAAACAAAACCTTTGGACTAAAGGTATTATATTAGGTACAAATTCGGAAACCAAACATGCATGTAATTTACTCTAAATCTAATATCCGATATTTTTGGTACATAAAATTTATAATATGAGGTTTGAACACTACTAATATCTACAAGCAATTAACTAAAGAAAATTGAAATGAGTTGGTATTACAATTACATAAGTATTTGTTTATTATTATTATTATATACTGTGATTATCTCTCCATGATTCGTGTATCTAAAATTTAATTAGATAATATTTAATATTTAACAATACGTAAAAGTTTGAATTCAATTTAAATACAGATTGCAATTAGTTATTATATGGAAATCTTCCGTACATGTATATGTATATCTCCATAGGGCATTTTCGTCCAATGGGAAAAAAATATTTGTTATTAAATAACCGATATACATGGTATGTATTTAAATTTAACTTAAAATATAACATTCAATGAGATATATGTTAAGAAAGTTTAAATTAATTACTTATTTATTTCAAAATTGAGAATATTTTGCATGCATGAGGCTATATATACCCTTAACCCACACCACAATCTTTTCGCTTTAATGATATCTCGTTTAATTTTCTTCCCTTTCATAAACCCTTTCCTTTGATTCTCTTCCGTTTTCAGTTACAAATGGAGAACGGCTCAAGATCAAAAAGAGACGAAGAGTTTGACTGGTTGTTCATCAGTCAAAACCCTACAAATTCCTTTCAGCCGTCACCCGCCACCGTGAACGGCGGATCCGGATCATCCGCTATGGGCTCTACTTCTTCCATGCGGCCTGTAAACCACAACGATGGGTTTCTTGTTGATCACGGCGTTCTCTCTTTCCAAAACAAACAACAACAACATCAACAGCTGCCGGCGGCGATGGGAGTCAATCCAGTCCGTTCGATTTTGAACCATCGTGATCGGTATCCGCCGTTGTTGCCCGATTTTATTGAGTACAATCCCTACGAATACGATCACTCCTGCAACAGTTGCGATCAGTTGTACTGCGCCGGTGATATCATTCCCGGATTTCAAAGCTATGGCTACCGATCACCGCTCAGTGGTTTCCCCGAAACCCAATACGACCGGAATCTTGAAATCGATTTCAGCCGATTTAATATATCGTCACCAAACCACCACCAGATACCGCCGTACTTGCCGTCTCCTTCAACCCTTCCGGCCTCTGATCATATCAGAAACAACTCCTTCGTCTATACGCAACTGCGAGCTCCAGTAACCCGGAACAACACCGGCTGCAACGATATCTGCTGTAATCCCCACCGGAGAGATCAGAATCATAGCTTGGTGGTTGAAAACACTAATCGCACTAGAGATTGGATTAGCGCTTACGAGTTACAAAACCCTAATAACAACAACCCTTTTTCCCGGCAACAAGAAAGTCGGCGACCTAGGTTTCCGGCGAGTTTGAAGGATATGAGAGGGTTGATATATTTGGTGGCTAAAGATCAAGAAGGGTGTCAGTTCTTGCAGAATAAATGTGAAGAAGGAAAGCCCGAAGAAATTGAGATGATTTTTAATGAAATTAAAGATCATATTCGTGAATTAATGGTGGATGCTTCCATGAATTATCTTGCTCAGAAGCTTTTCAAAGCGATCAACGAGAGACAATTGACTCACATTGTTGTTACTCTTATCAGTGATAATGGAAATCTCACTTCTATCTGCCTCAATTCTCATGGGTATATATTAATGTATTAATTTGATTAATTATCAGTTTTTTTTAATAAAATTTATTATATTAATTGGTTTTCATTAATTTCAGGACTCGAGCTATGCAGAAATTGATTGAACTTCTAACCACTTCAGAACAGCGATCTTTAATAGTTTCAGCACTTAAAAGGATCACTGTCACTTTGTCTAAGAACACCAATGGTCATCATGTCATTCAAAATTGCTTGAAATTGTTCCATGTTAATGAATGTCAGGTATATATATCACATATATGCTTAATTATTTACTTTTTGCAATTATTTTTATGTCAAATTTCAGGGAATATAGCAATGTACTTTACCATGTACACTATATATTTAATCATAATAGCAACTGTTTGACATAATTTAGTAAAAAAAGAAAAAGAAAATTGAAGTTGCTATTATAAAAAAAAAGTACTCAATTTGCCATTATGGTTTATATTTTATGGGTAAAATACACGAGTATATATATTGTTATCAAGTGTAGATGTTGCTATTATGGCATTGTACCTTATACTTTTCTTTATAGATAATAGCAAGGTACATTATTTTTATCTACATGCATTCTATAGTAAAAAATGTTACTACCTTGGTATTATGAGTAAGGAATTGTAAGTACATATATATTGTTGTTATCTTTAAAAAAATGTAAAAAAAAAATGTAAGTATATAGGTTGCCATTATGGTTACTTATTGGTAGTATGAGTAAATAGTACAATTACCATTTCAATTATAAGTAAATATATGTAAAATATTCGTATATTGTATATACCTGTAAAAATAGTAAACCTAATTATTTCATTGCATGTAGCCAATTCTGGATGTGGTAGCTGATAACTGTATCGACATTGCCACCGATAAAAGTGGATGTTGCGTGTTACAACAATGTGTATCACTCGCGGTTGGGGTAACTAAAGATCGTCTGATTTCTCCAATTATAGAGAATTCACTTCATCTATCCGAACATCCTTATGGGTAATTTGTTTTACTCTTTATTTTTATTTTTTTTGGTATATTTTTGTTAATACTTTATTGTAATTGTTTATATATAAATATTATATATTGCTATAAATTTTCAGGAATTATGTAGTGCAACATATACTAGGCATGCAAATACCAGAAGCAACGGGTGAAATTTTAAGGAGGCTTTCTGGTAACTTTGTGTCATTGGGAATGAACAAGTTTGCGAGTAATGTTGTTGAGAAGTTTTTGAAGGATGCTTCTGATGATGTGGTGATTGCTATCAATAGGGAGTTTATAAACAGTCATAACTTTTTGTCGTTGATTACACATCCATTTGGGAACTATGTTGCACAATCGGCTTTACACACTGCCAAGGTGAGTTTTGTCTTTAAAGATTTAATTTCGAAACTTTATACTTCATATAATCCTATTGTCCCAATGTTGCTCCTTAAGTTTATATTTTGATGTGGATATGATCCCTAATGACTATGATATGCTATACTTGAACTTGTGATTTTGAATAAATGATAAATCACATGAACCATGTCATTGAAATACAAATATAAGAACTAACGTTGAAACAATTTTAAATGTTGAAGTGAAGTTGTGATTTTGAGTAAAGCACACAAAATTTTGAGTAAAGAACACACAAAATTACTAATATACTATTGATTTTTATATATATAATGAAGGATGGCATTTTGGAGACGATGATTAATAAAATTCAGAAAGAGTATGCGTCTTTACACAGTCATCCACATGGAAAGAGGGTTCTTGCATTGGCTAGGAGCAGTAGGCCGAAAGTGCCAGGTCATCAATGATGAAGATGTTTGTTGTGCCACGTCACCACTTGTTCATGGATGTTGTGGAGTACGTACTAGGAAGTGTTGAAGGGATTGAAGCTAGGGTTTATGGAGTTTGTTATATGATATATGTTGGTATTATAGGTATTATTATGATCTAGGTTGTTTTGTCGTATTATTATCTAGGTTGTTTTATCGTATTCTGCTCTTTGAACGTATATAGGGCAAATATGGATATATTAAGTATTAACGTACACAATAAGTGGTGCATGTTGGTGTTATGTGGTTTAGTATAATATATATAATATTCGTATTCATGGAGGTGTTATTATATATATAGTGTGCTATTATAGATTTTTATGCATGCTGTTTGATTCTGAGATCATGAAATATCATGAATGTTTACGTATGTGAACGTATAATTTTCAATTTCAAGTTTCATATAATTGTGATTAGTTATCTAGGAAAAGTTTGTTAAACCAAATATATCTAATAATCACATTATTGATTTGTTCGCAACCTTCGTTGAAATGGATAACATAAATTGTTAATTCAAATTTATAATATAATCACCAAAAACTATTAAATTTGACTACATTAATTCGTCATTCTAGTACTCTAATATAATAAAAATGTCAAAATTTCTCATTAGTCGTTTTTCATGTTTTTATCATTAAAAGTGTCAAATTTTATCATTATATATATATATATATATATATATATATATATATATATATATATATATATATATATATATATATAAAAGATGCGGATGACTAATTATTGTGTGGATGCGGGACACTAATCATATCTAAAAAAATTAATTAATATATAAAATTATATAAGGAATATTTTGTAACATTATGTGTAATCCTTTTTATATACAGAAAATGAATTAGAATATATATGGAGAATCCCTTAAATAATGGATCAGTTACCATTAAATATCTGCTACATCTCAAGAACCCTATGCCACCTAATCTTATATGCACCGATTCACACTTACCTCCATTTTTTCCGGCGTCGGCGACCTTCACCAAAAATGATGTAGATGATAGATCACCACACGATTCTAAAGGAAGATGAGATATTTTTGATTATATGCCTGCAAATAGAAGAGGCAGAAATGGGATCTTCGACTCTGGTGCGTGCCTCTCCATTGTATATACATATTCAGAATGAAATCAATTGAAGCGTATATACATATTCAGAATGAAATCAATACATTCCATCAGCATGAAATCAATACATTTTTATTTTGTGTTGTTTGACTTCTCATCTTGCTGTCACTGTGTTGTTTGATTTCTGGAAAAGCTACGGAATTTTCAAAGATAAGTCAACTTCTGCAGTTGAAGAACGCCATTGTTGACCATCATAATATGATCTCAACCTGGAAATCTACAAACCCAAATCACTGTTCTTGGTTTGGAATCACGTGCAATTCACATGGTAGGGTTTCTGAGTTGAGGATACCACGAGGTAATTGTGTTTATTCTGGTTCATGTTTGGGTAGTAAATATTCTGATCTTGCATTGCATGGTTCTGGGATTGTTAGGGATTGTTCTTCGTTAAAGAAAGGGAGATTTTTAGGTGGGAAATGTTGAATGTAATTGGGAAATTTTCAGAGCTTAGTGTTCTATCGTGTCACACCCCCGAACCAGACGGCAGAAACGTTCGGGGGCTTGCGTGTGACTTCATCCTTATAGTATCATCACATAGTATATAATTGAAACATAACATCATTATCATCACACATGTAATATAACAACGTACATTGTTTACATCGAGTATTGTGTTTAAATATTACATGCCAGAAATATAAAAGTACGATGGAACAAAATATAACAAAACATCCATTAAATTGTTCAGCTCAACCTGCTTCAGCGATTTCTTGAGAATACAAGTTAATTTGAAAATGTCAACATAAAAATGTTGGTGAGTTCATAAGAATGTTTTGAGAAAATGATTTGTATAACTTTGTAATCACAAGAAAATCCTGTATTTTCATAAAATAGTTTAGTGTGTTTGTGTCCGATCTAGTATTAATGCATGTGTGTTTTTGTTTAGTAGAATCCCAAAAGTAAGTGAAGAGAATGTCCCCAGACAACCCTATGTTGTCTGTAAAAGAGAATGCTGTCATACCAACCCCTAAAGTGGAGTACTAGTGTGAGTATGTTCCTGAGTAATCGAAAGAGAAAAGAGAATGGTCTCCCGTAAATTTCATAATGTTAATTCCTCTAAGTGAGTCGTTATAACCATACTTGATAATGACAATTCCGCCTATCATGGCGTCTTTCGGATGCTAATGGAATAAGGTACGGTTTGTTACCCTAGACTGGCCTAGTATAGATCTATACACAAACTCACGCTTTCCCTCCAAGAGACTCTGGTTATAACTACAAGCTACGATCGTACACAATAGGCAAGGCCGGTGGTAAGGAGGGGCAACAAGGGCCTGTGCACAGGGCCTTGTTTTTTAAGGGGCCCAAAAAAAAATTATTATATTCAATTGCAGGCAGCCCAAATTAAATATCTTGATAATTCCTTTCCTTAGTCCACACGCAGAGGCTCATTACTATTTACTCAATAAAGTTGTAGTGCATCGCAAATTACCAATTCGTGGCCGTCTAGAAGCATTGATCGTTCATCAATCAGTAGCCATTCAAGGTGATCAATTATTCATAACTCATAAGATAGAAGACAAGAAATCACAATTGCATTTAGCACCTTTGATTAATTGATTGTAATCGAAATCGTGAACTCCTAATGTGATTAAAAGAACTTCTTTGATTGTAAATTTGTAATCGTGATGTAACACCTGGTTCCTGGTACGTATTCCTTGTAATTAATATTTCTTAATTAATGCATTTTGTCTTGGACTCGACGAGTTGAAGGACCAACTCGCAGAGTAGAAGCGGGATGAGACGAGGGGTCTGAGCCTCGGACTCGGCGAGTTAGTTGCTGGACTCGGTGAGTAGACCCTGTTTGCGCAAAAACCCTAACACGGGTGTTTGCACCCTATTTAAACACTCTAACTCGGCCTCCCTTGTCCCTAACATTTCCAGAAGAACTGTAGAGCGAAACCCTAGCCCCTTTTTGTCATTGTGAGTGATTTTGGCCTTGTGAAGGAAGTTTGAAGCTTAAGAGAAGAAGAAGGAAGTGGAAGAGTGCAAGGAGGGGAAGTAGATCCGACATCTACCTTGCAAGAGGCTTCCATTTAGGTAGAAAAGTCCCTACCTTGATCACTAGTTCATTAGATTCCCCTTTTGTCCCTAATTGGTGGTTTTCAAGCCCTAAAACACCAAACTCCATGTGTTTGTCCTCTATGATCCAAAAGGACGTCAGATCTAGACCTTATGGACGTATTAGAAGTATAAAGTCTCTGTGGTTGAAGTGATTGAGGTCCCTATTGGGTGTATGACCTCATAAAGAGTCTTGGAGTTGCCTTGTGGAGCTTATAGGGCCATGTATGCACGTAAAGTTTGCAACTTTATGTGATAAGCATGCCCTAGGAACATAGATCTATGGTTTGGAAGCGTTGCATGTCTCAGATTCGGTCTATATGGGAAGTGGGTCGAAGGGACTCGACGAGTCCCAAAGTGGAACTCGACGAGTTCTATAAAGATGGTCTTAGACTCGGCGAGTTGGATGAACAACTAGGTGAGTCCTATGAAGATTGCCTGGAACTCGACGAGTTGTTCTTCAAACTCGGCAATTCATATGAACTGTTACTGAGTAAAGAGGGGCTTAAGTGCTGAAGGTCCAACCCCTCGTATCTGCATGTAGAATTAGCAATTTAACGTGTAGCAATAGTCCCAAAAACCCAAATCCTCATAAAGGATGCTCTGGTGAGGATTTGGAAGCGAGTAGGATTCCTGCTCGTGGGGACTCGGCGAGTTGTTCTTGGACTCGGCGAGTTGGATCCCAAGTCGGTTCTTTCATCCCAAGTAGTGAGTTAAGGGTGACTCAGTGAGTGAGAAGAGGGACTTGTCGAGTAGGACCGGGTTAGTAGGAGAAGGACTCGGCGAGTTTGTGCCATGACTCGGCGAGTCCAGTCAACTGGAAGTTGATTTTGACCAAGGAGTTGACCTTGAACCAGAGGTGGGTCAGTCATCTGACCTAAGGGTGTTTATGAGTGGCTAATCTATGTTTATGATTTATAGCCGGAGGATTACCGGTTCAGCAGTCAGGCGCTTAGCAAGTAGACTTTCAGCAGCTACTTTTCGAGGTGAGTTTCCTTCCAGTAGGAACGGGTCTAAGGCACCAAGGTCGGCCCGTATAGACGATATGATAGTATCGGAGTGTGGGCAGAGCCCGTATCTCTTAGTTGAGTCTGATGATATATGCTAGTGTGGTAGAATTGTTTATACTCATTGTCTGTGTGATACTTGTATGTTATGGTTTAGTAGCGGAGTGTAGGCGAGGCCCGTATCTCCCAGCTAGCGGAGTATGGGCGAGGCCCGTATCTCCATGAATGTGGGCGAGGCCCATATCTCCTAGCTGTTCAATATATGATTGTATGGTATGTGGTATTGTGGGGGAACTCACTAAGCTTCGTGCTTACGGTTTACACTTTTGTTTCCAGGTACCTCTTTGTCAAAAGGGAAGGAGCTGGCACGGTAGCGGTACATCATACACACACATTGTTCCGCACCATGAGTCATTCTGGGATTTAGTACTCTGATATTTGGTTGTTTTCATATTTCGGTTTTCAGACACGATGTATGTTATGAAATGGTTTGATCAAACAATGTTTTATTTACAAATGTTTCTAAACATTGATTTAAAAAGAAAATTTTTGGACGTGAAATTTGGGTCGTTACACGTGAACTAAGAATCGCAAGTGGACATGTAACACCAACTTAGAATAAGCCTTCCCCAATTTACATAAAGTAAGTAATCTCATTGGTCATATAGAGTTAGAGACAATCAAACCCCGACTTTGACCAATCCATTTTTTTTAATAATTATTAATTGTTCTTGTGTCAAGAATGTTAGGAGAGCTTTACAGATCATCGGTTAACTGTTACAATATTTAATTATTCATTAAATACTATGATTTTGATATGTTTATTGTTATAAAGTTATCGCCGTTTTAAAAAAAATATTAGTTTATATAATTTAATTTGTTACACGTTAAGGACTAAGTGCCTTTACTTTTTGGTTCGTCCTGGGCATTTGAATCTTTAGGGCCGGCCCTGACAATAGGTGTCAACCGACACGTCTCACTAGATCCTTAGTCGAATTTTACGCGGAGAGAAACATATAAAACTTATTCTGGGCCCAATGAACCATGTAAGCGGCCACTAAGTCTCACTAAACACGTAAGTCATTTTCATGCCCAAAGGGAACGAGATTATATAACATGGGCCCAAAATATATGTAAAAGGACAACTAAGACCCATTTCACATGTAAGGTATTTACATGCCCCAATAGCATGCAAATCGTTTCCAATGTCCATCGCGCATGTTAATGGGTCAATCAGATCGAATAAACAAATAAATAGTATTCAGGACCCATCAAACATATAAATGGGCCACTAAGGCCCAATAACGTTAGAATGACAAAATTAGCCCGTTTGTTATTATTTTGCTAGTATTAGCTCAATTATTTACTAAAATAGCATAAAAAAAAACAATTTTCGTAAAAATGACATCATTGGCCCATTAAGTCAAAAATTTACAATTAATGCCCAATTTTAGAAAAGAAAAAAAAATAACATTTTAGGCCCCATTTTGGACAACACTTGTATTTAAGACTAGTTTTTGTAAAAATAACATTTTTAACTCATTTTTGTCAAAAATATCATTTTTGGCTTGATTTTTGTGAAAATATACATTTTCGGCCCATATATAGAAAATTTCATCTTTTTGGCCCAAATGTTCATAATTTCGCAACTTCGACCCCTTTTTTTTTATCAAAAATTTACATTTTCGAAACAACTTTCTTGAAAATGACAATTTAACCCACAAAAGACCAAAATTTTCCATTTTTGGGCCCAAAACCGTGAGAAGCCCAAATAAGGCCCATTTATAAAAATAATTACATTTTTGGTCCCTATAAGGTCTCAAATGTTGAGTTTATCCATTTTTTAGCAAAAATTTCCTTTTGAACACATACTAGCCGAGAGTTACATAAACAACCTATAATTTGTCATTTTTGTCATTTTTAGCCCCTTTCATGAAGTTTTCTTAGATTCAAGTTTTCTTGATGTATTTTAAACCTTTTTCTTGTGAGATATGTTGAAAAGAGTGTTATGTTATACCAATATCTTCATATTTCTAGTATATCTTTTAGTTCATGAAGTTTACAACACATAAACACATATGTTGTAACACCGTGAAATTTCAAAACATTTTTTTTCATTTTAATTTAATAAAAATACTCCAATCACAATTCTCGAAAACATGTATCAATTGTTTTTACATAACATAAGTGCAAATCAAAATCCCCAGAATCTCAAAACATCTCCACCATAAGTGTGTACTGATCATGCTGGCGCCTTCCCGCGATCATCACTGGTACTTGAAATACATAACACGCAAACAGTAAGCAATAATGCTTAGTGAGTTCCCCAAAATACCACATACAACACATACGCCTTTCCAGGCCATAGCTCTATGGGATCTTCCGATCCAGGTGTCTTAGGGGATTTCCATCCCATGACTCTGTTGACCTTCTGGTCCATATCATCATACTCATATCATAACATATAACATATACAACATACATCACATTTACATCATACACATAAGACCTTCCGGTCACACATAATCACCCCATCGAGTAAGGCATAGTGAGAAGACTCACCTTAATGAAGTCGGATAAACTCTCGTGCTCAACGTCCCGACCTAGCCTCCTCCTATTATCCAAATAACATTCCAGATCAATAATCCCCCATGATCTCATCTCTACAGACTGGGTAGGCGGCCATTCTACCCTTCCATCAAGACCAAGTAAAAATAAAAAAATAGAGGGTATGAACTCACTTTTCTTTGATTTTTTTGGTTTTTGGTGATGAGATGAGGAGATCTCGACCCTAACAAGCTTCTTGAGAAGGATTTTCAAACTCTAGTATGTTCTAAGGGCATAGATCATGAAATGATGTAGGTTAAGAAGAGATTTTTGGTGTAACTTGAAGTTAAAACTATGGAGTCTAACCAAAAACTTATCAAATGTGAGGAACTTTGATGAAGAGTTCTTGGTGTGCTCTTGAACTTCTTGAAAACTAGGAGGATGGGAGGGGGGGGGGGAGTTTTTGAGCTAGAGAGGAAAATGAGAGAGAATTCTTGAGTTGGAAGATGAAAAGTGATGGTGGTGATGAAGACCCTATATCTGAGAGTGGGGAAGGATAAGAAAGAGAGAGAAAGAGAGAGAGAGAGAGAGAGAGGTTTGAAATTTGAAGAGGATGATGTGAGAGTTGCATGGTTACATGCACTCTTGCATGGGTGTCCAACATGTAATAGTGAGGTGTCATGCAATTAGCTAGTTAATCTTTTTTTGTATTATTGTTGGGCCGAGAATGGGGTAAGGAGAAAGGAAATGAGAAGATTTTGTCACTCTCTTGTCTTATTTCGAGTTTATGAGGCCCAAAATAAATATTTTTCAGCCTATTGGGCCTTTATGGGGTTTCACAGCCCAAAGAATCCCAATGATGTAGTTTACGGCCCATTAGGGTTTATGAAACTAGTTATGCCCCATTAGAAATAAGATGGATCATTCTAGGCCCATATGACCGAAAATACCCTAATTTCATGGATGTGGGTTCAGTTAGAGCCTAAATAGGGTTCCTAGGCCCAAAGTAGTCAAATTCAAAGTTTATTGGTCCATTAGGCCCAATAAGAGAATCCTAGTCCATAAAAACCTTGATTGAGATTTTTAGGGATTTCAATCCATAGTTGAACATATGAGATGTGTTGTATTAGGTTTTGAACTTCAATCAAGAGTTTGGATTCAAATGGATGATTTTAGGTTAACATATATCATGATATTCACTTAGAGTACAAGTTCTACAATAGTTGATGTTCACATGGGAATAGAATTTTCTAGCTAAAAATGCTGGTTGTGACATATCGTTTCCATTTATTGAATTTAGGGATGAATTACCTAATGGGGTCTAGGGGTTAACGAAACTTGAAGTGATTGACATCGAAGGGAATTCAATTACTGCAAATTTATCTACAATCAATTTCAACAACTTGAAGAATTTGCAAGTTTTTAATCTAGGTTTCAACAAATTATTTGGAGAAATCCCTAATTCTCTCTCAGAATATGAAGCTTTAAGCTTCTTAAATCTTGCTGGAAACCAAATCGAAGGGTATGTCCGTGATTTTCTTGGTAACTTTATGAAGTTAAAAGGGATTAATCTATCATCAAATCAATTTATCGGATCATTATCAGATGAATTATGGAATAATTATCATGTTCTTGAGATGAGACATTTTTATTTTGTGTTTCGATTGAAGCGTATATACATATTCAAAATGAATTCAATACATTTTATCAGCATTACATGCTTTTAGGTGTTGCAAAAGAAAGAAAAAAAAGACAAAGAAGAAGGATATTTTGATACTAAAAAAGAAAAAAAAACAATAAAGAAGAAGGATATGTTGATACTCATGATGAATATGGAAGATAAGAAACAAAAGATTATGGCTTTTGGAGATACTCCCACTTGCAACTTCATGGTTCCAGAGCCAAAACATATTAGAATTTGATTTTATGAAAGATATTTTCAAAGAATATCATTCTTACAAAATGTATTCTCATTCATTCTTAAAGAATTACTGAAGAATGTTTTTTAAGGTTTTCTTTTTGATGTAATACTTTTTACATGATTTCATGATTATTCTTAGAAGAATGATATTTTTTTTCGTCATTGTATTATGTTAGAATAGTTATTGTTATGCTATGTTGATACATGTATGTTCATTCTTTAATGTTGGTTCTTGAAGTCATGTATGTTCATTCTTGTAAGAATGTATAATCAGAAAAAGTTATGTACACGTATTCATGAGTAAAGTCATGTTATTGTATATTTATTCTGTCAGAATATGGATTATTATTATATTTTCATTCTTTAAGTTAGGTAAGTTAATTCTTGTAAGAATGCATGCATAATCAGAGAAAGTTTTGTATGGTTCTTTATCAACTCTTAACTACTGAATCTGGAGAATCAAATTCAAATCCTAAATTTATTGAAATCGGGTGTGATTTTTTGGTTAGTAGCAAGAATATCTCACATTCCTTATTTGATTGTTAACCAAATTAACATAATTACCCTTAAAACCATTTTGAGCTTATTAATTATATAGGATAACCACATTTTAAATTACTAAAAATGATTGGACCACAAATGATCCCTATATCCACACAATAGTTACAATCAACATTATAACCTAACCATATATATATATATATATATATATATATATATATATATATATATATATATATATATATATATATATATATATATATATATATAGGAGTAGGATCAAATGAGATCACTTAAAAGGTTGAGAATGCGAGAACAGATCACAACCTTGTAAATATTTAGATCTATGACTATTATTAATTGGACCATTTATAAATATTTATAAAACTAGTGTGCTAAATATATAACTTTGAAATGGGAAGAAGGGTACAATAGAAAATCCCTATAATTTAATTAAATAGAAATTCCTATAATTTCTCAATCCTTCTCTCTCTACTTAACTAGAAAACCCTAATCTAATTATTTTGAAAAAATCAGCCGCACACCCCCACCTTCTTCACCACTGTTTTCGTTCTTCATCTTCTATCATCTTCCATCGTCGACCATCGCACAGCCACCATCCAGACTCCTCCTTAGTTTAAACGTGGTCATTTACACGGTTGCTTCCCTCTTTGGATCTTCACGATTTCAACAACAATAGAGTTCATTTTCTGTTAAATGGGAAAACATAGGGGAGAACCAAAAAAAAACAGAGAATCATTCAATCTGAAGTAATTTGAAGTGCAGAAGTTTAAGTCCACAGAAGATCGTATACTGATATGTTGATCTTTATTCGGAGATGCTATATTGCAATCGGATGTTACTTGGTTATTTTTCACAAAATCTGTTTTCAAGTTAATCTCGTTTGACTCGTATTTATGGTTGTAGCCTTGTAGATGATGTCATCACCGGTAAACATTAAAAGGTTTGAAGTTAAGATGATGTTACCGTCGATCCCACTTGCCGGCAAAGTTCCTCCCTTTTATACCCCACCATATTACATTAGCACTCCATTAACAATTCTCACACGCGCGTTTTTGGAAGCATTGAACATATTTTTTCTAGCATCTTAAGTAGTCCAAGGAGCATATGCATCCTCCCACATATTCTCCCCGGTTTGCCACTTTCATTTTAATTAACTTTCTTTGTTCTTCATTTTTATTAGTGAATTGTAGACCACTGTTCTTCATTCACACACCAACCCTATATTTCTTGGTTCTAATTCATCTCATACCAACCCTTATAATTAATGGAAGAGATAGCCACACAAAGCTGTAATCAGATTCAAGGTAAAATGTTTGTGCATATAAGCTGTTTGATGAAATGCGTGAGAGATATTCATTTCTGAATAGCTGGGTATTCATTTGTTAATAACAATGTATTCATTTATAAATAGCAATGTAATAATGTGTGAATGAGTGTATTTATTTATGATTAGAGGTATTCTCATTTGTGAATACCAGGGTATTCATTTGTTAATAACAATGTATTCATTTGTTAATAACAATGTATTCATTTGTTAATAACAATGTATTCATTTGTGATTAAATGTATTCTTTTATGAAGAATGATAATTTTTACACCCTTTTTATTTTCGGTTGATTAAAAAAAAGGAATTGGATTACTTGTAAATTGATATGTATTCATTTGTGATTATAGTAGTATTAATTTTTTTTAAAAAAAAAACAAAATCGTTTATGAATAAAAATGTATTGATTTGGGATTGGATTTATATTAATTTTTTTGAATAAAAAACGTGAAAGACGAGAAAAAAATACTTTTTAAGAAAAAAAAGTTAAATTTTTTAGTTTTAATTTTTTTTTGATAAAAATGTTTTTTATATTTCGTTAATAAGAAAAAAAAAGTCAAATATTTCATTCTTTTTTGGTAACTGGTCATAAACAGGGATTTTGATTGATTTTAATTTATGTTAATTTAATTAAAATATACAATTTCTAATATGTCCTTACGTAGTGATTGGTCCTGAACTGTTCTCGCATTCTCAACCTTTTAGGTGTTCTCATTTGATCATTTCCCTATATATATATATATATAGGTTTTGGAATTTCCCTATATATATATATATATATATATATATATATATATATATATATATATATATAGGTTTTGGGGAATATTTTGCAGTACCTAATATTAGATATAAAACCATAAAAAACTATATAATTTTAACAAAATTCAATAAAATCTTTCTATTGTATTTCTTATGTCCTTTATTAAAGGTTATGTTAGGTTTTGTATATATTTTTTTATGGAGTTTTATAAGTTTAATTTTGTACCACAAACTGTGTATACAAATATTTTACCAACTATATGTAGTTCGGTATATTGAAACTTAATACATAAAACTATAGTGAAAGATTGAAATTGTTCATCAAAAACCCGGTAAACCTTTTCCCATAATCCATAAAAGAAAACAATGCAAGTATACATAAGGTAGGTGTCTGGAGGAAGTTATGAAGCTTCTATTAAAGGTTCAATAAAAACACATTCAAAATACATAAATATTGATGCCGAATTACTAAATAAAAAATAATATGAGTTCAAAAGCAATAGAAAGAATCCATCAATGAAAGAAGATTGTGTTTTTTTAATCAAAATGAAGTCAATTTAGATGGTTATGTATCTAATATTACATACATGATAGTCACATATTCACTTTAGACAATCATGATCGGGTGAGGATTCGAACAATAGTGAGGACTGTGAGAACAAATCTTTAACGTTTATTTGTAAAAATTGAAGGTTGATATTCAATGTAAAAAAATAACCGTTTAAAAGTCACGTTCATTTCAGACACAAACGATGCACCAGATGCGCCCCATCCAACATCTAAATCAAACATCCAAGACGCGTGTCACACTCGGTTTAACTGAGTTTTTTTTTTTTTTTTTTTTTTTCATTTAGTTATTTTGTATAACTCTTTCTTTTTTTCTTTGAAAAGAAATTCTGAAAAAACCAAAGTTCTTAATATTTAATTTCCTACCAAATGAGCACAATCATGAAACTTTGAAAAAACAATTATTATTATTATTATTATTATTATTATTATTATTATTATTATTTTATAACAAAAACTCAGAATTTTTTTTTCCAAAAATCATAAAAATTTAAGCGATACTTCTACTCAATATACTAGTGATTTTGTAAACAAAATTTTTCAAAAATAAGTTTTTAAAGTATTTATTTTTAATTTTAAGAAATATTAATTTTTTAAAAATATATTGAACATAATATGATCCAAAATGTGATGATTTAAAATATCTATGAATTAAAAAAAAAACATTTTGATTCAACTTGTTTATGGTCCTTAATTTGTTATGATCTAAAAATATTTAAACTCAAATATTTTATAATCCTTAATTATATCTTTTATGATTCAAAATTAAATGATTTGAAATACATATTGATCTATAATTTTTTTTTGAACAAAAACTATATTTAATTGAATATATTATTGATCCAAAATCATATGATTAAAAAATGATATGATTCAAAATACTACGATTCAAAATAATTTGATTCAAAATTTTATGATCCAAAAATGATATGATTAAAAAAAAAGTATGAAAAGAAAATAGTATGATCATTAATATTCTTCTTATTCAAAATCTTATAATTGTTAAACATCAAAAACTCAAACCGATATTTAATTTAAAAAATCAAAAAATAAAAAAAATAAAAAAATAAAAGCAAACACTAAGACCTTCAAGTATGCAGTAAATATATTAAAAAAATGAAAAAAGCATCAAAACGTTAAAACTGAACATATATTTATTAATTTTTTTTGTTTTTTAACGAAAAATAAAACAAACGAAAATAAATAAATAAACTCACTTAAATGACGTTCCATTGACATTCGTCGCACGTTATTAAATAATTGAATCCGTATTAGTTACCATGGACGTGGGTCGCATGCGAACGCATCACCACAAAATATTTGAGTTTGATGTTTGTGCCCTTGACGAAATGGGAGTTGGAGAATTGTCTTAAGTCCTCACCATTTTTTATGTCATCACTGGAACCAAACCCAATATACATACATATACATATATATATATATATATATATATATATATATATATATATATATATATATATATATTGATGATCAATAGAGAACCATTATTAACAATAAACTAATAATGAGAGTCGAAAATCGTAATGATCGATGCCGAACGAAATGGATGTACACTTGTACATTGGACGCACATAGATTGAATTATACAAAATATCTCACTTATTTTTTCGTTTAAATTTCTTTTATGCCAAGTTTTTTATTGAAAAAAACCTAATATCGTTGTTCACAATTTTCCATCCTCTTTCTATAATGATCTATGTTGAAATATAAAAACGATTTTTTTTTTCGAAAAAAACTCACTTCGTTTTGATGTATTTTTTTTAATGTTTAAGTTTATTTTTATCTAAAAAAGCGTATTACAAAATAAATCTTAATTTTTTGTCCTCTATTAATACAATCAAAATCTGACTTACTATTTCAACTCTTTTATCATTCACAAATTAATTTAGTGAAATTTTGTAACATCCCCAAAATTATGACTCGAAAATTTCATTTTTAGTTTATCAAAACATGACAAGAACTACAATGTTTTCAAAACCATGAGGACACGAAATAGTTTTAGTTATACAATCAAGACAATACATAGAAAATCATCATCTGAGTATAAATCCCAAGATCTCAAATACGGAATCATAGTATTATGCGATGCGATAAAGCTGACCCTTTCCCCTTCGAGCTGGAGGTACCTGAAACATAAATTGAACTGGTAAGCATAAAGCTTAGTGAGTTTCCACCCAACATACCACATACAACATAACATACTGTCAGGCATATCTGGGTGCCCGACCTACCCTGCTGAACATATCTAGGTGCTCAAGATACCATACCAGACATATATGGGTGCCCGACCTCCCCATTGTCAGGCATATCTGGGTGCCTGACCTACTATTATCAGGCATATCTTAGGGCCCGACCTACCCTTCGGTTTTATTCCAATCGATTATAGGGTCTATCTCACCCCTACCACTACTATATAAAATCATGCATATCTCACATAAACAAAAAACAGTACATACCACTTTAATAATTATCACAAAGATAACTATCAAGCTATAGCAATACTAGTGGGATGGCATTGGTGCCTTCGACCCACAAATTCTACGAAGGGAGACTCACCTTAGCTATGAATGCTGAGTCGTACTCCACGGATGACTCGGGGTTCTTCTCCCTAAAGCATAACAACTTCCTAATTAGCTATTGGATCTAAATATAACTCCAAAGGTCCAATTCTTCCACATAAAGCAAAGGTTCCCTAATCTTTGTCCTATTGGGCCCTTTCCGCCCAAGGCCTATCTTTCATAATAAAATGTCCAAGTCCAAGTAATTAGGCTTTAAGGCCTAATATAATAATCCCAATCGTAGGCCCAAGGGTTTCAGTCCACCTGTGGGTTTGAGGCCTACAAATTATAAGCCCAACACTCACGATCCAAAACAGCCTACTAAACGAGTACGCACGACATACACAACAGGTATGCCCGGCATACTCCGACTTTGACCAGAGGTGGGAAACTGACCTGATACACACAACGTACCTGGGGGTACGCCCATCATTCCTGCCAGCCACCATAAGTTCTATCTTTTGACTTAATCCATTAATTCCTAACGTCCAGAACGCAGATCTAGGCTCCTAATAATGTCCTAAACCATAAAGTTATGAGCTTTATGCTTTTGCATGCATGTGTGGGGATTATGACACACATTAAGTCCCTAATTCGCTTAGTAGCCATCTAGCACTTACATGGTTGAGGCTAAACCACCAAGGTCTAATTTTTATTGTTCTTAACACCTCCAAGAACCAAAAAGGACATCTCATTCGGACATAAACATCTCAAACTCAAAGGACCTCAAGCATGGGACCAAAAAGTGACATAAAACACCCCACAACTAAATCTAAGCATGTAATGACCAAGTTTAAAGCTTTATACCTCCAATGGGCCAGAAATGATGCTAAACTTCTAGATCTACAAGCTCTTGCTCCTTTTTCAAGCTCATTCTTCTTCAAAACCACCAAAACAACACAAAAATGCTCAAAGTAAGCTCAAGATACATGCATGGGGGTTAGGGTTTGAGTTGGACACTTTGGGGACACTGGAGGCTGAGGGGATGAGGATTTGGAGGGTTATAAGTTGTTTATATAGGGTGCAAACCCTAAAATTTAAGGTTTACATCTGATCAACCTACGCCCAACGTACGCTTGCGTACGCCCAGCGTACGCATGGGGACTTCGTCCTCCACGCCTCACTTACGTATGCCGAGTGTACACCTTGTACGCCTAGCGTACGCCCCAACCCTCAAAATCCAATATATGCACAATGTAACTTGAATAAATAGCAAAAATATTACCTGACAAATCTCGGGCATTACAAATTTATATATGAATTAAAAAATATTTTTCATGTAATTTTATAATATTTTAACGTTTTGATTACTTATAAATTAGTTCTATAAAATCAACAAACGAGTTTATTGACATTATGAATATGAAATGTATAGCTATATATATATATATATATATATATATATATATATATATATATATATATATATATATATATATATATATATATATATAAGTTTTTGAAATTCATAATGTGAATCTGACTTATTATTATCCACATTGTGCATCTGAACAGAGTCACAATATGAATCTGAAATGATTCACAATGTGAATATGAGTTAATACACAATATGAATATGAACTGAAACTTCATCTTTTTTAACATTAATATGAATTTATGTTTAAAAAGTACCAATAAATATGAATTTTAATATAATAATTATTTTTTTTGATAAAAAATAGATCTTGACTTTTCAAAATACAAAGAAAACGAAGTGCATTTTCTTGAAAAACAACTTTCATTTTTTATATATCGATATGAATCTCTATGGAAAAATGATAAAAAATCGTAAACAGTAGTATATTCGTTTTTTTTCAATAAAGAACATGGTCTAAAAAATTACACTAAAATGGTTTTGATATAATTCGATTCATGTGCGTCCATTGTAAAAGTCTACAACATTTATTTTGCGTTGATCGCTTTAAATTCCGACGTTTTAGATTGGTTCATTTATTAAAAAAGATTAAGTATTGTACTTTTTTTTTTTTCTCTCTCTCTCTCTCTCTCTATATATATATATATATATATATATATATATATATATATATATATATATATATATATATATTGAACCTATATTTTCTCGCGAACCACTTTTAAGATGCAATTTTTTTTTGTGTGATTTTTTTTTCAAAAAAAAAAAAAAAAAAATACTTAAAGCATCAAATCGGTCATATAGAAGAATAGTAGCAAAAAAAATATATATGCATATAAGATCCATTTTTTTTTCACTTTGTCACTTTTTAAAATAAAACACATCACATAAAAAAATTCACCCTTTAAGAGTGGTTCGTAGGAAAATATGAGTTTCCAAAAGATGTGACTATATATATATATATATATATATATATATGTGTGTATGTGTGTCCTAATGAGTCTTTCACATTATCAACAATATTAGAAAAACAAGATGCTTACTTGCCGTAAAATAAAAATTATATAGTTATAATTTTAACAAATATATATTTTTTTAAAATTCATACTACATGATATTTGATATTATCTATGAAATAAAAACTTTTACATTTATAAATAAAATGTTAATTATTCTAAATCTGTACTATCAATATAAAAATTAAAAAAACGTCTCAAAGTTACAATTGAATTAGTTTTTAGATCAGAAGTTTTTAGTTTAAATTATAAGATTTAAATAGTTATTCAATAACAAAGTTTTTTTACGTTTTTATTTTTTTATGTCAATATTAAAAAAGAAAAAAATAACTTAAAAAACCAAAAAATTTTAAAAACTTGTTAACAAACATACCCTAGATTTTCCATTAGTTATACATGACCAATACTATGGAGTCATTTGATATGGTCTCTAACTGGGTCCAAAGAAGGATTGGATCCATAAAATACCAATTGACATGTTTGATAGCAATTATAGAAGTGAGGACTTGGTCCAACATGTGGACTCGGTCCAAAAAAAATAAAGGATTCGGTCCTTGATTTCTACTTGATGGACCGAGAAAAGAAAAACAAAAACACGTCGCCCTACATATTGCCGTGTTGTGGGGCTGTTTCATCCCCTCCCTCGTTATCTGCCATCAAAGAAGCAAGGATCGTGATCAACAACAATAGTACCATGATCAATCTTCATCAAAACATCAACAATATCGTGATCAAGAGCAACAAAATCAACAGGTTTTTTCTTCGTTTTTTTCGTTATTATTTCTGTATTCAGGACCAAAATTGTCCTGTACTTGATAATAATACACACACAACACCAAAAATATTTCGGTGTTCTTGTGTTCCATTCAAAACTGCTGTACACAATATTTTGGCACCTTTTTGCTGTTGTTAGACAAGCTTCCACGGAAGCATGAATGGTTTTTCTGTCAATACCCAATAATCAGGGGCAAAATTGTCAACAATTGTCCTTATATATTTGTGGTAGTGTATCTCTTTAAAGTTGTCAATGTTCTATCTTAAAGACATGAATTGTATTTAAGGGTAATATGCGACAACCCGAAAATTTTTATCCTATACGGTCAAACACTTCATTAAAAGTCAAACTCATTGCTGTTATCTTTTAGCACAATTAGGAGTTTATTTGAGCGTTCTGAGCCTTGTACACTTAAGGGATAAGTGTCGGGGTTTACCTGCTGAAGTTATAGCTCAAAGAAATGACCTTAAACACCTTTACAAGGAGTTCACGGCCACCACATGGGAGTTTACGGCCATAAACTCCATGTGGTCCGTAAACTCCATCTTATATAATGAAAAGGTGGTTATTTTTCCATTCCTACCTTTCCTTTGGCTGAAATCCTCTCAACTATCATCCCGATCTTCGTCCCCGATCTTCAAATCTCGTAAGTTTATTGTCCTAAATAGTTGATATCTTACATGAACTAGTAATCTTACATGATTTCATCCGTGAAATCATTCCATTTTGTAGATCTTCAAGTTTCACCATGAACACCAAGAACACACTAGTGTTCTTGACCAAAATCGACCATTCAAGCTCCTAGATCGTAAGTACTCTTGTTCTAACTCATTGTACACTAGGTTTAGCATGTTTAGGGCTTAGAAAACATAAAAAATCACATGATTCAAGGAGTTTACGGCCAAGACATGTTCTTGGGCCGTAAACCCCTTTTTGTGGTGCAAATGGCACCCTAACACCTTAGTAAGCCTTGGAACTTAGCATATAACCTTACACCATTGAACTAGGGACTTCAAGACACGAATTGGTACTTCATACCTTGAGTTTACGAACGTAAAATCATGGGGAAGTGGTCCCAGGCCGTAAACACCTATAAGGGCCATTCTTGGACCTTAAACCCACATAGCCTCTTGTTTAAGCCTTGGAACACTTAATCACTTAAGACACAATAGCCTTAAGCCTCATTTGGAGACCCATTTGAGAGTTTACGGCCAGGAGTAAACTCCTCTGGGCCGTAAACTCCAATAAGAATGGTCCATTGACCATAAACTCCCTTACAAGGCCTTGTACTCCTTTGTTGCAACCTAATGGCCTCCTAACACTTTGACCAAAGTGTTTTCCTCACATTAGGATGTTTATACATGTCTAATTAGTGTTATAATCACTATATATATATATATATATATATATATACACACACACACACACATATGTCTTCATATGTTATTAGGATCATTGTGTGTGTCAAAGTCTTCACTTGACACCGAACACTTGTCCAATACTTCCATCCGATCCACTCACTGCAGGTGAGTTCATACCCCTTAGTTAACCTTTTAAATGTTTATAAATGCTTTATAGGGGGTGGGGGAATACAAGTTGAATTATGCTAGTTATTATATCAATCACATGTGATTAATAACTAACATACAAATGGATGAATTACACGTTTTAGTTGTTTTACCAAACTTATTACTTCAAATGACTTTCTCAACCGTTTTTACATATTTAAAACTCTTTATCAAACTGTCTTACATATTGTATGTTTCTTTTCAAACTTTGTTACTAATGTGTTTCAAACAAAGGTTTTCCTGATATTTAAAACCGTCTTATCAAACAAACTACTTTCAAATCGTTTTATAAACTGACATCAAGTCATGTGTTCTTAGTTATTAAACTTTTCAAAGGTTTTACAAAACTTCTTTTATACTTTATATTGTTAAATACATGCCCATATATGTATAGTTATATAAGTAATGTTTAAAGGACTTAGGACAGCTAGCTCGCTTTATTTCCTTTTCCTCGTTGGGATGTGGCGTTAGGGCATCGGTTACTCGTCTGAATGTCATCTAAATATTAGTTATATATAATGTATACATATATAGACATAAAGGTTCCATTAGTCTGTTCAGTACCTTTGGGTAGCAAAGGCATACTTCTAGTTATACTCGTACATTACTAGTAACTATAATAGGTATAGTTAGGAGATATTACTTACCATTCCAAGTACAAGGAATCACACAAGAGTCAGTTCATTCATGAGTCTATACTAATACAATATATACTGTATTAAGAGATATGATTACAGGAATACAATTACAATACACGATAATAGAACATACATAACAAGGTGCTATAGCATGGAACAATTTCAGGATCTAACTATACCAATGAATCACTAATACATTGTGATAGTTATATTGGGTATACATGATCATAATAATGTGGATGTTCACGGCTTGCAACCATGTAGGGGTCGCGTTTGGTTCCCAGAATCCCTTGAGAGGGGAGCGTTTAGTATGAGATCTAGCCATCACATTATGCCTTAATACTCAATTAAGGAAATTAGTACAAAAGTAGTCACTTATTACAAATACTACAATACTTACACTGGATATATGACAGCTGAAAAAGGATAAAACTCCTGTTAATATATGATTAATACCTTTACTATGTGTCATATTCACATAATCGATGATGTAGATTAAATTTGAATAATAATAGTCGTACAGTCGGGTCTTGGTAGAAGGCTAGTTTCAAAACAATCGGGTCTTGGTAGAAGGCTACTTTCAAAACAGTTAGGTCTTGGTAGAAGACTACTTTTTATACTAGTAGGAAATATGAAATTTTCTAGGGTTTTTCAAACGTTTACAATTACTTACAAACATTTTCATAGTTATACAAACTTTTCTTCAAACATTTACAAGTCTTTCCTTTACAGTTTTTACAAGTCAAAGGCACATAAATACTTATGAATTCACCAGCTTTATTGCTGATACTCGCTTTCAAACTAACTTGTATTCTCAGGTCACAAATAGACAGGTACGACGACCAGGTTTTGTGAAGACGGAGCAGTCAAGACTCGTCTTTTATTTTGAACTTTCATTATGCTATTTAAGAACACACTTGTAATTAAAATTATACTATTAATGAAATGGATGATGTTGTTTCTTGTTTACTACTTTACATTGTTGTGATACTTTACATGACATCCTCCGCCCCAGAACGTTTCCATTGTTCTCGGTTTTGGGGTGTGACAGATTGGTATCAAAGTATTGTTTATAGTGAATTAAGTATATCAACACATAAACGATATACAGACTATAAATACAATGGGATTAAAAATACTCTGACCAAGTGTTTATACTTTAAATAATAAAATATTTAACAAAGTATACATATATGCATTCATGCTAAAATCCATGTCACAATGACAAGAACAAAAGTATTACGATTGTTGAATATCACTGGTAAGCTCGGGGATGTATGGTCAGTCCTGGGAGTGGCATAGCCTAATCAATTATGCTAGTCTGAGGAGTGATTAGCACATGCCCAAGAATGGTTGTGATGTGTCAACAAGTCTAAAAACTTACCAACACTACCACAATGAGAACATTATAACAGAACCTAAGTCTAAAATACTATAGGAGTATTTTGTGTTACTATAATTACTTAATTGAGAACTTAAAAAGGATCTTCATTACCAAGTTGATAGTTGCTAAGTGGATACACTAAGGTTATATGAAACCAAGATGTCGTAGACTTAGAATCTGTGAAATTTTTGCTTTACCCCGGTTCCTTGTGAATTTGGAGTTAAGGTCACTTATTCGAAGGCCTATCCTATTTTGATTACATATAACTGGTATGCACTTTACAAATAGTGATGTAACTAATGAAGATTATCTAATAATTATCTAGATAGTTTGTCTAATAATTATTTT
Source organism: Lactuca saligna (assembly GCF_052625555.1). NCBI lineage: Eukaryota > Viridiplantae > Streptophyta > Magnoliopsida > Asterales > Asteraceae > Lactuca > Lactuca saligna. The sequence goes on from NC_136425.1 coordinate 180,277,142, forward strand.
CTTACCCAAATTATCGCTTATATAACATGGCTGGACTCCATCCCCACAGCAACCCGTACCTTCTGAACGAAGGCAATGTTGGATGGTTTGGAGAAGAACCAGAGAATGATCATCAAATCCCTTTGAATGATCACCATGCTGAAGACCTTTCGGATGATGCTAACTCCTTGGGTGGAATGCTTGGAAACATGGAGTGAAGAGCAAGATCAACCTATGCCGTTTAATGGAGACCGAAGCTTCTACAAAGTAAACGGAGGGAGCTCAGCAGATAGCGTTCTACCAATCCTAGTCCATAGAGTTTCCCGAAATGAAATTCAGGGCACGACGGCTCTCCAACGTATCGAAGAGGTTAATGCCAATGCAAGAATGCATACCATTCGCACCAATCACCTTGAACACACTCATGAGAGATCTGAGAGAAACCATGAGACCCTGCTACAAGCCCTAGTTGAAACTCGATCCGAAGTCATAGAGCTCCGAGTATGCCAGAGGGTGTACGAAAGATACCTGCTTGATATGGAATGTCAACTAGCCGAACTAAGGGTTCACCATAGGGGTGACCGTCATCAGTAGAAGATGCTTTACTTTCCTTCTTTGTTTTAAGGGACCATATACATGTCTGTGTTATGTGTAGCACTTTTATATGTGACTACTTTGTACTGTAAGTACGTTTAGTTAGGCCTTTATGTTGTGAAGGACTTTTCTACTCCGAATGTGATGTAAGACCTACTACAAGGTTAATTTTCCCTGAACTTATTACATCATAAACATCAATGATATTGACAGTCGGCTAACTTCTGTGTCACTCTTTGTTCAAGTACTTTCAACATACTTTCATAAGAGTCTACCTGAAACTCACGCTAGTCAAGTCATTGGACTAGGGTAATTTAACTCAGGAATCATTCCCGATTCTCTTTCAAAGGTTGGATCATGTTATCCACCAACCAATGGTACCCCGTGTTAGATCACAAACGTCTTGAGACCATTATATGAACATACTCCTACTCCGTACTAGGACTGCATCATAGGCATGTAGGTTACACCTTCATGAACATACTCCTACTCCGTACTAGGACTGCATCATAAGGATGTAGGTCACACCTTCGTGAACATACTTCTATTCCGTACTAGGACTGCATCATAGGGATGTAGATCAAACCTTCGAGAGCATACTCTTACTCTTTAATTGAACGATCGAAGCACATCTAGGGTCAATGGTAGCCTTTACTAGGAATTCTAGTTCATTAAAAAAGGATTAGTAAGAAGGTTATTATTATGACTTTCCTCGTTTATACATTCCCGAGTTATATATAACAAAGACCTGGTAGAAAATATTTCTAACTTAGTTTCTTTTCCTCGTTGGGATGTGAAACTAGAGTAGAATCACACATTCTACTATCCGCCTAGTCTTGATTATATCATAACATGTATAAGCTAAGTTTTCATGTATAATAACTCATCTCTTGTAAGAATCAAATAATATAGGTTCAACCGTAATAGCTCACGAACTCCTTTTCTTTCATGTTACAAAATCATATCGTCATCCAGAAATAGCCCACCGAGCAACGAAACCCCTATCTTTCAGATTGACGCCGCTACGTTACAAGCCGCAGTAATAGTTGTTGTGACAGCTATCCTTGCACACTTCAACTCTGGGAACACGAACAAGACTGAAAAAGGGGTTGACAATTCCGATCGTTGTAACGATTCGAACCAAAGCCACAACTCAGAGTTCAAGAATGAAAGCGTCAAGCCCAAAAGGAACGCAAGCGATTTCAAAGGCTTTCCATGTGACAGCAACTAGTGACGACCCCCGCCACCTCAACACCGGCCAAGCGTTATGAGGGAACACTCCCGAAGTGTAACAAGTGTAACTATCATCATAACAGAGCATACCCAGTATTGCAATGTACCAATTGCAATAGACTGGGGCACATTGCCCATTTCTGTAGAACCACCTCCACCACCGGAGCCATCCAGGCTTGCTATAGCTGTGGTGAGATAGGACACTATCAAAGGAATTGTCCAAAAGGAAAGAACAACGAAAGCACCCACGTCCATATAACTCCAACCCGACACATCACTTCCACCACCAATGCTAGTACAAGTCAGACATGCCAACAATGTGGTGAGACTAGACACCTCAAAAAGGATTGTCCGATAACAAAGAACTCCGACGCAGACGGGAAGATACTAAGGATCACTACCGCATGAGAAACTACCCCAGACCCACGTTAAAGTAATTAAGGCATTCGTTATAACAGACTCATAAATTGTTTAAAACTAGTTCAACTCTAGTCTTATCTTTTGCGAGATCCCGTCAGTAAAGGGACCCTCGTGCTACGTATACTTGTCTTTGGTAGTATTTTGTTCGCAATAGTATTCCTATAGTTACTCTAAAGTACAGTAACTCTGTTAAAAGTTGCACTGTTGTGTTTTGTCTGTAACGCTTGTATGTTCAAATCTAATCTCTTTACTTCCAAGTAAGTCCGATATTATCATACAATTTGAGTCGATTCGATCCATACAATACCAGTTCGTGCATCTCTTTCTCCGAAATCGCTTTTCTAATAAAGTCGTCATTCTAGAACTCCAAAGTACTCATGCATAGAGTACCTCGTGTTTCATAACCTTCTCGAAGAAACCTCAGCAAACCTCCCAAACTACCACTCGGACAGTACATCAAGTTCAATCCAAAGACCCATACGGTTGATCTAAGAATGTATACATAGGAGTCATATATAATCAAGGTTCTACATGTTTAGAATTGGTGATTTCACTTTAACTTCTTTTCCTCGTTGGGATGTGATCTTAAAGAAGAATCATTTATTCGACTACCTTTTCAATCTTAATTATATACGACTCGTATACATGAGACGGTGATTGATGAACCATGTATGACTTCTAATATGAACTTCAGGACGGAAACTGCCCAAGACTACGAGTAATCACATCGTCATACGAACAAACTTAGAACCCAATGCGACTCCTATAACCTGAGCACCCTATAGTCTCCCACCAACGGAGATACAAGAACCGTTCGAACAGCTTAATGACTACTCAAAATAGAATAAGAAGACCAAGCTCCTCACCTTGGAGAGCTCCGGTCTTATTCTTCAAGAAGATAGGCTTCAACGGGTGCGATCATACCAGCACTAATGCACCGAATCCCATCAGAACTCCACAGTTATGCGTGCTTGGGCGAGAGAAGTACTAGGATGGGTAACACCTTGGTAAGTCCTCGTGGTGCAGACCTCAACAAGATTTCCATTAGAAATCATTACCCTCTGCCTCGCATAGGTGAATTGGTTGACCAACCGCAAGGAACGATGTACCTTTCAGAAATGGACCTAAGACCCGAATATCACCAGTTACGAGTGTTAGTGAAGGATGTCCCGACGCAAATCTTCCAAACTCGATGCGGACGCTACGAGTCCATGGTGATACCCCTCGGATAGGACCCATACGCCCATAGTATTCATGAACTTAATAAATAGGGTACGCTATTTTTACTTGGATCAGTTCGTCATTGTCCTTGTAAATGACTTAGTTATCTATTCTCGTAGTAATAAGGAAATCATAAAGAGCATCTACAACAAACCATGGAAACATTACAATCAGATAAGCTTTATGCGAAGTTCTCTAAATACATGTTTTGGAATTGAAGAGTCGAATTCCTAAGACACACTATTAGTGATGTGGGAATTCTTGAGATCCCTTCCAAAAATCAAAACCATTGAGAATTAGTCAGCATCGAAGACGCCTACGAGAATTCGCTAAATTCTAGGTCTTGCTGACCTACTGTCGAAAGTTCATTCAGAACTTCTCACGAATTATAGAACCTCTTACGACTTTGACCTAGAAGGGAGTAGCCCTTGACTGGGAAGAGAAGCTAGAAGAAGAAACCTTTGGAATTCCAAGTGAGAGACCAAATTCTTTTGGAAATTCTCACCGTGGGAAAGCTTGATACGCTTTGGAAAGCGTGGAAAGCTAAATCCAAGATAGTTAGGACCTCTGAGATTCTTGCTAGAATCGGCCCTGTAACACACAAACCAAACCTACACCGCGAACTCAGTAACGTACATTTTACCCTTCACGTCTCGGACTTGGAAACGTACCTTTCTGTCAAGACCCTCGTAATCCCACTCGACGAGATCGAGATCAACAAGAACCTCACCTTCATGAAAGAAACGTAGTGACCATAGACCTAGAGGTCAAGCGGACAAAGCAACGCCGCATCCCATCAATGAAGATTTTCTGAGATATTAGCCGGGGAACCAAATTCACTTGAGAGCGTGAGAACCAATCGATTAGGAAGTATCCCTACCTCCTTGCTCGATTATTCATGCCTAATCCTTTACCTAAATTCTAATTTCGGGACGAAATTCTCTCTAATGGGGGGATGATGTGACAACCCGAAATTTTTTATCCTGTACAGTCAAACACTTTATTAAAAGTTAAACTTATTTTTTTTATCTTTTAGCATAATTAGGAGTTTATTTGAGCATTCTGAGCCTTGTACACTTAAGAGATAAGTGTCGGGGTTCACCTGCTGAAGTTATAGCTCAAAGAAATGACCTTAAACACCTTTAAAAAGGAGTTCACAGCCACCACATGGGAGTTTACGGCCGTAAACTCCATCTTATATGATGAAAAGGTGGTCATTTTTCCATTCCTCCCTTTCCTTTGGCTGAAATCCTCTTAACTATCATCCCGATCTTCGTCCCCGATCTTCAAATCTCGTAAGTTTATTGTCCTAACTAGTTGATATCTTACATGAACTAGTAATCATACATGATTTTATCCGGGAAGTCATTCCATTTTGTAGATCTTCAAGTTTCACCAAGAACACCAAGAACACACACTAGTGTTCTTGACCAAAATCGACCATTCAAGCTCCTAGATCGTAAGTACTCTTGTTCTAACTCATTGTACACTAGGTTTAACATGTTTAAGGCTTATAAAACATAAATAATCACATGATTCAAGGAGTTTACGGCCAAGACATGTTCTTGGGCCGTAAACCCCTTTTTGTGGTGCAAATGGCACCCTAACACCTTAGTAAGCCTTGGAACTTAGCATATAACCTTACACCATTGAACTAGGGACTTCAAGACACGAAGTGGTACTTCATACCATGAGTTTACGAATGTAAACTCATGGGGAAGTGGTCCCCAGGCCGTAAACACCTATAAGGGCCATTCTTGGACCTTAAACCCACCTAGCCTCTTGTTTAAGCCTTGGAACACTTAACCACATAATACATAATAGCCTTAAGCCTCATTTGGAGACCCATTGGAGAGTTTACGGCCAGGAGTAAACTCCTCTGGGCCGTAAACTCCAATAAGAATGGTCCATTGACCATAAACTCCCTTACAAGGCCTTGCACTCCTTTGTTGCAACCCAATGGCCTCCGAACACTTTGACCAAAGTGTTTTCCTCACATTAGGATGTTTATACATGTCTAATTAGTATTACAATCACTGCATATATATATATATACACACACACACACACACACACACACATGTCTTCATATGTTATTAGGATCATTGTGTGTATCAAAGTCTTCACTTGACACCGAACACTTCCATCCGATCCACTCACTGCAGGTGAGTTCATACCCCTTAATTAACCTTTTAAATGTTTTTAAATGTTTACAAATGATTTAGTGGGGGGGGGGGTTGGAATACAAGTTGAATTATGCTAGTTATTATATCAATCACATGTGATTAATAACTAGCATAAAAATGGATTTATTACACGTTTTAGCTATTTTACCAAACTTATTACTTCAAATGACTTTCTCAACTATTTTTACATATTTAAAACTATTTATCAAACTGTCTTACATACTGTATGTTTCTTTTCAAACTTTGTTTTCCTGATATTTAAAACCGTCTTATCAAACAAACTACTTTCAAATCGTTTTATAAACTGACATCAAGTCATGTGTTCTTAGTTACTAAACTTTTCTAAGGTTTTACAAAACTTCTTTTATACTTTTATATTGTTAAATACATTCCCATATATGTATAGTTATATAAGTAATGTTTAAAGGACTTAGGACGGCTAGCTCGCTTTATTTCCTTTTCCTCGTTGGGATGTGGCTTTAGGGCATCGGTTACTCGTCTGAATGTCATCTAAATATTAGTTATATAATGTATACATATATAGACATAAAGGTTCCATTAGTCTGTTCAGTACCTTTGGGTAGCAAAGGCATACTTTTAGTTATACTCGTACATTACTAGTAACTATAATAGGTATAGTTAGGAGATATTACTTACCATTCCAAGTACAAGGAATCACACAAGAGTCAGTTCATTCATGAGTCTATACTAATACAATATATACTATATTAAGAGATATGATTACAGGAATACAATTACAATACACGATAATAGAACATACATAACAAGGTGGTATAGCATGGAACAATTTCAGGATCTAGCTATACCAATGAATCACTAATACATTGTGATAGTTATATTTGGTATACATGATCATAATAATGTGGATGTTTACGGCTTGCAACCATGCAGGGGTCGCGTTTGGTTCCCAGAATCCCTTGAGAGGGGAGCGTTTAGTATGGGATCTAGCCATCACATTATGCCTTAATACTCAATTAAGGAAATTAGTACAAAAGTAGTCACTTATTACATGTACTATAGTACTTCCACTGTATATACGACAATTGCAACAGGATAAAACTCCAGTTAATATATTATTAATACCTTTAGTATGTGTCATATTCACAATCGATGAGGTAGATTAAATTTGAATAATAATAGTCGTACAGTAGGGTCTAGGTACAAGACTACTTTCAAAACAGTCGGGTCTTGGTAGAAGGCTACTTTCAAAACAGTCGGGTCTTGGTAAAAGGCTACTTTCAAAACAGGTAGGTCTTGGTAGAAGACTACTTTTTATACTAGTAGGAAATATGAAATTTTCTAGGGTTTTTCAAATGTTTACAATTACTTACAAACATTTTCATAGTTATACAAACTTTTCTTCAAACGTTTACAAGTCTTTCCTTTACAGTTTTTACAAGTCAAAGGCACATAAATACTTATGAATTCACCAGCTTTATTGCTGATACTCGCTTTCAAAATAACTTGTATTCTCTATTCAAAAATAGACAGGTACGACGACCAGGTTTTGTGAAGACGCAACAGTCAAGACTCCTCTTTTATTTTGAACTTTCATTATGTTATTTAAGAACACACTTGTAATTAAAATTATAGTATTAATGAAATGGATGATGTTGTTGCTTGTTTACTACTTTACATTGTTGTGATACTTTGCATGACGTCCTCCTCCCCAGAACGTTTCCGCCATTCTTGGTTTTGGGGCGTCATATAATATTTTCCTGCATTTGATAGGAATACACACACAACACCAAAAATATTTCGGTGTTCTTCTGTTCCTTTCAAAACTGTCGTGCACAATATTTCTGTATCTTTTTGCTGTTGTTAGACAAGCTTCCATGGAAGCATGAATATTTTTTCTGTCAATACCCCATAATCAAGTGCAAAATTGTCCACAATTGTCCATATATTTTTGTGGTAGTGTATCTCTTTAAAGCTGTCAATGTTCTATCTCAAAGACATGAATTTCTTGAAGCTTTGTGAATGCCAACTAGTCAGGAATTCTTGAAGATGTGTGGCTGTCATCATTTTTATGTCATTTGATTGAATAATAATGTTTCTTTTTCTTTTGTTTATCTTTTTCTGTAGTCATAGACTTGTTTAATAAACAATATAGTAGTACAAAAGCTTTACCATACTTGGGATGAGAAAGCAATTTTAAGTTACAAATTCCAACAATAAACATGGATTTTACTCTTATATTTGTATAATTTATTTTAATTATATTGAAGACACTAGAGTGTGGTATTTTTGTTACTTGGGATGAGAAAGCAATTTTTGTGACTATTTTTGTACATGTGTGTGTGTGTGTGTGTATATATATATATACACACTTGTGTATATGTGTGCAAATTTATGTGTTTACAGGTGTATGCATTTGTGTAACATTTTTTTTGTATATGTATGTATGTATATATATATGTATATACTTGTGTTTATGTGTGAAAATATGTGTATATACTTGCATAATATGCTAAACATTTATTTATTCCTTAGACATGGCAGAAAAGAGAAGTAGAGCTAGTTGGTCTTTGGATTTTGTGAACAAAACTTTTCTTAATGCATGTATCAAAGAACTAACAAGTAACGGTTGGGAGGGTAGTGGTCTCAAAAGTACCTCATGGAATATAATAGTTGAAAAACTAAAAAAAGAACACGACTTTGTTGTTGACAAAAAACAAATGAAATATCGTTATGACTACTTGAAAAGCAAGTATGTTGTTTGGTTGAAATTAAAAAACAAAACTGAGAATCTCTATAATCCTGTCACAAACATGTTTCAAATGACGGATGTAGAGTGGAAAGCGGAGGCGAAGGTAAACTTTTAATTTAAAACACATTATTATTTTTTAAGAAGTTTAATAATAAAATCATTTTTTCAAACAGTTGAACAAGATGGTTGAGAAATTAAGAAATACACCCCTCCTTTACCCTGATCTATGCACCCGGTTGTTTGACGGTGCGACCTCGACCGATGCTGCTAGTTGGTGACCATCTTCGACACTCCCTCATCCTGCAGAAGTCTTTACTACACAAGATTATGAGGATATCGAGATGGTAGATACTACACCTCAAATGGATATCCCAGTCTCAGCTTCAACAGTACCCCCACCTACAAGTGCATCACATGCAAGTGGAGATTTGTCTGCTCGGTCTAAAAATAAAAGACGAAAACGAAATGCACCCGCGGACACACTGGATGATGACATAAAAAAGGTTGTCAAGGAAATTATGAAGGCGGCTCAGGCGTTCGCGCAAACTAATAATCTTGACAAGGAGATGGATGAATGGATTGAAAAATTCAAAGGCTTGGAGTGGGATAATTCTGATCCGAAATACATCACTACTCTTACGTTGTTCGCTGAAAATGCTGGTAACAGGAAAATTTGCTTACGCCTTGAGTCTTCGACTTGTGAGTTGTGGGTGAAAAGTGTGGGAAAGAATTTTGGATTACTTGGTTAAATTAGTATGACTTTAGGATGTTTTTGTCTTTATGTTTTATGGATTTATATTATGGTACAAGTTATGGATTTTTATGTGTAGGGTTGTTATTTGTTATGTTTAGGATTTTTAAGTTTAGGTTGTTTATGTGTTATGTTTAGGATTGTTATTTGGTATTGAATTTTATGTTATGGATTTTTATTTGATGGATTTTTATGTTATGGAATTATATGTCATCCATTTTAATGTTATTGATTAATTTTATGGTTTATGTTATAAAATTTATGGGATTTAACAGGTTACATATGGATAAGGAAGGTGAGTTTATAGGTTTCCTTATACTCTCATGCTATTGGTTGGTGTTGGTTCGAAAAAGAAAAAACAGAATTGGAAGAATAAAAGCTAACGAATCTGAAGAAACCGGGCATGCATATACACAAGATTTGATACACGGATGTCCTATACAATGTTTTGATATGATGTGTCTTTCACAAGATGCATTTGTATTATTATGCAATCACTTTAATCAAAGAAATTGGTTGCAACATAGTAGGACAATAAGCGTTGAAGAGAAGATGGCTATATTTTTATATGTTATGGGACATAATGAACGTTTTTGAACTGCTAAAGAAAGGTTTCACCACTCCATACAAACGATTCATCAATGTTTTCATGAAGTGCTAAAAGCAATGATGTGTTTTGCAAGAGAAATTACCGTACCAATATCTTCTAATACAACAAGAAATACCTTGAAACGACATAGACGACTAAAAAACATATTTCCTGGAGCATTAGGTGCACTAGATGGAACACTTGTACAAGCAGTTGTGCCCGTTGATGAACAAACTCGCTATAGGGGAAGAGGAAAAGGTGAATGTTATCAAAATGTAATAGGAGTTTGTGATGTTGATATGATATTCACCTTTGTATGGACTGGATGGGAGGGCATAACACATAATTCTAAAGTTTTGAAAGAAGTTGCATTTAATCCAACTTCTAGATTTCCATTCCCTCCACCAGGTTTGTCATTTTTGTATAAGTTTTATTATCTATAGTATTTATATGATTAATTTGTCACCCATCTACAGATAAATATTATATTTGGGATGCCGCATTCACGAACACCCATGAATTTATGGCTCCTTACCGCAATACTAGGTATTGGTTAGCCGATTTTCGAAGAAAAAGAGCTTTAGCTAAGGAAGAAAGGTTCAATCATGCTCATGCACAACTTAGAAATATCATTGAACATGCTTATGGTGTATTGAAGGTGCGATTTCTAATTTTAAAACATATGACTCCTTATCCTTTTCCAGTGCAAAGAGACATAGTCATTGTCTGTGTCGCGGTCCATAATTTTATAAAGAAATACGATATTCAAGATGACCTTTTTTATAAACTTTGAACAAAACACTATGGTTACTCCTAATGTGGGGGGTGGAGGAAGTGAGGGCCAAAACATATAAGGAATATAATGGGGTTCAGAAGTCATTGAGTATATGACTACTTTGTATGACCAGATTGTTAATCAGTTACTTTCAAATGGTTCACGTTAAATGATATACCTTTTTATTATCAATGACAGTGTGTATTTGAGTTTTGTATTACACTTTGTATTTGGAGTTTAAATTATGTATGTTTAATTTGGATTTTATGTGATCATTTTTATTTTTATAATTATTTTATCAAGCACAAAAGGACAACATAAGAATAATATGGTCATTTTTTCATTCAGCACAATCAGTTAGATAAATAATCAAACAACATGAATTTAGTCAGATGTGAACTCAGTCAGCATTTGTAACTCAGTTAGCTTCTAACTTAGTCAGCTCTAACCAAATCAGCAACTATCAAACGACCACTAAGTCGGTATCTCAAATGTGAATTTTCTTAAGATATCTTAAAGACTTGCCTATTGATTTAAACTTTTAAAAGTTCATACTTGTTTGAATAGTTCAAAGATAGAATCTTCAAAAAAAATTGTTTCTTAATTATTGAGCAATAAACCACACATCCCATATGAAAGTGTAAATATAACCTTATGATCTTAACAACTAGAAAATGTTATCCATTTATTATGCTCATAACAAAAGAGACACTAAATTCCAGTACATAGAAGATCATGTGATGGTTGGGATGCAATAATTTGAAAATTTAAGGGCATTTGGTGTTGTCTTTTGATGTTTGTCTCGTCTCTACCTATAACAATGAAATAAATTTAAGGGCATTTGGGTTTGCCTTTGTTGTTCTTCTTGTCTTTGTAGCAAGGGCATTCGTGTTTGTTACCGAACATATTCGTAGGCACACATTTGCATTCTTCACAACATATCTCACAGTACTTCATGCACTTCTCCAGAAAACCCGATTTTAAGCATTTTCCCTTACATTTGCTTTTACAATACGCTTTTAGCAACGCTAAGAAACAAAAATATTCCCATTAGAACAAGAAATCGTCTCAATATATATCAAAACGTATAAACTATTCTTGTATTAAAAGAATATAATGATCTAAAATGAATATGTCTTAAAGCATAATAATATAGATCTATGAACACGTTCCTGACATCCAGCTCCATGTAAATGCTATCTCAAAAGTTTCATGAAAATAGATACTGCCATATGGTACACATTAAGCATCACTTAAATTTTAGTTAGTGATTGTTTATAGTTTGCAATACTATATCTTGCATGATTATATTTTACTCGCGGTTAAATGGTCATGATACCAAGGAACCACTAGAACTAATGATGAAAAGTACGATATTTCTCCTTCTGGAAGTATGATAAACAACTATGAAATGTAAGTTTTTGGCATAAAGTTAGAATTATTTAATGGGTGGCTTCATCATTTTTCATTATTTATATGATTTTTTGGTTGTATGCTGTTTTATTGTTTTGTAGGTATTATTCAGTATTTGATTAACAATCTTAATAGTTATAAAAAATATATGTACCAGACTAAATGTAACTAAACCATCGTGAATAATGTGAATCTAAAGGAGTCTACAAGTGATATGACAAAAAAGAGACTTAAATCACACGTAGCATTCTAAAATTTCTAATAAATAACTACATATCAACAAGAAACTGTAACTATCCATAGTATTATAAAACTTTGGTCATTAATTAATTATTTAAGCCATCATATATACTTCTTATTTGATGACAAGATAAAAAAGAAAAAAAACATTCGTAAGTCTCGAGAAAGCATGTTTACGATCTAAATAAAACACAAACAAAACATTTATAAGAATTGATTGAAAAACGTATCACAAATCAACTGTTCAAAAAGAAAAAAAATGATTGAAAAGCATATGAACTATTATTGTATAAAAACACACAAGTATATATATATATATATATATATATATATATATATATATATATATATATATATATATATATATATACACACACACACTATGTAATACCACTTTAGACTATAATACTAATAACTTATGATAATTAAAGCATTATAAAAAAGTAAAAAAAATATGAAAATACCTGGATTTCCCATAGAGGGTTGAAGGAAAGAGGTGACAAGAAGGGAAATGAGAAGTCCAAGCAAGAAAAATTTCCTCATTTGGTTTTTGGCCTAAGGGTAGAAAATCAAAACTCTAACAAAAATTACCAAATAGCTAAAGAAAAGTCGATGGAGGGAGTTTATTGCTAAATTTGACAAAATTAGAGGGTTTATTTTGGAAATAGAGAAGTAGATGGGTGGTTCTTGGTAGTTGCAGAGTGAAGTAGAGAGTGTGTTTTATAGGGGGGAGGGAGGGGTGACAAAAGAAATGAATAAAGGGTAGGTGAGTGTTGCTTATGGAGTGAGTTGTGTTTAGAGATGTACGTTGAGGCTAAGGTTGCACATGAAGTTTAGGTGGATCCCCCATTTTAACATGGTCTTGTCATCGTTAAACGCAAGGATGCATGTATGGACCGGTCCTATCGGGCTTATTTTGGATCCTATCGCTTCGATTTTAAGTAGGGCGATCCTCAAACCAAATTTTACTTTCTTTTTTAGAATGTCCGGCGGCACACAGTCTTTAAATCCTACTCTCAAACTATACATATGTCTATCATGAAAATTGAAACATCAACCCCTTAGGATAGATAAACCTTTTTAAACATCTAAAACCACTAAGCCAATTACCATTTGGTAATCGAGTTTTATCTAGATTTTTGTTTTGGTTGTCTAACATATTAGTAGACGTTGTAGGTTTTTAAAATGGACAAAATGAGACTAGGTAACATGTCCAAACTGGGTCAAGCCATGTTGGCTGACTGATGAGTAATATTACTTTTATGAATGATGAACATATTAGATTGTGATTAAAAAATACTCAAATAAAAGAAACTAAGTTTTAGTTAACTAATGTAAACTATTATAAACATTTGAATATTGATTAGGCATCTTTCAATTCAACATAAAATACATATATGCAACTATGTTAAGTTTCCGATCATTCATTTTTCAGTTCAACATAAAATACATATATGCAATTACTTTAACTTTCCGAACATATGACATTAGGATCGCATGACTTCAAGATCCCAACATCCTATTTAGTTCCCAATATCGATAACACATATTTTGAAATAACATCTATACCTCGATCTTAGGATTTTACAACAATAAGTATCACTAAACCTTAGTACATGGAAATTAGATTTGATAAATTCTGATGCCATACATTACACAAAAACTCAAAGAGCCTCCAACCTAAAATTGGCATAAGATTACACCAAGCCTCGCAACATTTACCTAAGCTATCACAACTTCGTAATTTATTATTTTGTAACGCCCCATTTTTTACAATAAATTTTCATTAAAATAATATAAACAATCATTATCATAGAATAATAGTTAATGTAAAATAATTTGTCCGTTAAACCAAAATCCATAATCGGAGTTATAATGAAAAACATCGTGGAATCTCAAATAACAAAATATCCAATATATGTGTACAATCATGTTTTCACCTTCCCACGAAATGATAAGTAATTGAAAAACATTTAATTCAAAACTGTAAGCATAAAGCTTAGTGGGTTCCCCAAAATACCACATGCAATATATAATCAATGGGCTCACCCGACTAACATATAAATGCGCCTCACCCAATAGGTATCACCCAACAAACATATAAACGAAGATTGCCCAAGAAACATATAATCAGACCTCGCCCAACAAACATTGATGCAAAAGTCACAAAGACAACAAGCATTCTAAGGAGCATAATATTCTATAGAGTAGAGTAAGAAGATGTAACATCCAAAAAATACTATTATTTTTTATTTTTATTTATTTATTATTATTATTATTTTTTGAAAATCAAACATGTCATTTACATAATAAGAGTTTCAAACAACGGAAAACACAATCAAATTATCATAGAGATCATAAAAATGTGGAAGCTGAGTTTTAGTTTGAAACCTCCTACTATAAAGTAAATAACATAGATAGGTGTCACCCTTGAGAATGCCCATATCCCTCAAATCAGGCCAGCTCCTTGCCCTTTGTACCCGAAGGACTTGCAACTAAACAAAAGTAGCAACTGTAAGCCTATGACTTATTGAGTAATCACAACACTTATCTACTACATTAAAGATATGTAATCTGAACCTTTCACATACCACATAATCGAACACATAGAAAATAATAATTGTAAAAAAAATCTAATTCAAATGCTAACATAACTGACCACAATCACCAGATTCTTTTTAGGTGGGCTATCTCTGGTGGCTGCCTAATGAACACTTTCCTCCATGAGGTCTATAATGATCATGAATACACTAGGTTCCCTACAAGAGGCATATCACTATTCTATTTGGCACACAACATATAATGTACATAATAAGTAAGTTTGTGAGAACTCACCTTAAAGACTGATACAACAAATTCTTATAGAAAGCTAAGCGGTACCAATGTTATATCGAACCATTACACATATAATTAACCCTAATTCAATAATTAAGGTATGAAACCTAACTAACATGTCTAGTGTGTTTCCTAATTTAACTTCTTTCTTAATGTAAAAGACCCTTTTTCCCTCAACTGGGTGGTCTAAGATGTCGTTTTACTAAAAGTTAATAGAAGTAAAAATTGGTCAAAAGTCAATCGTTAATGGTCGGTGCCTACGACGATATGGCAAGACATTGGTCGTGTCGTGGTCCGACTAGACCATGACCATCGCGATGAACATGCTCACCATACAGTGGTCGCTTACTGATCGTGTTGTGGGCTGCCTGGCAGATTCAAAGTCTTATTATATTCTTAATCCATTAAGACAACCCCTAATACTTTCTAAAAATCTTTTTTGCATCCCAAAGAACCATAAAAATCATAAATTTATGGACATGCATGTCGTCCTCCAAAATTAGGTAAAAATGGTGAAAAATGGAGTCAAACCCCATGCATGGCATTAAACAAATGAACCACTTCAGATATAAAACATATGATGCTCTAGGGACCTCAAAGAGCGATAAAGTTGTAAACTTTATAAATTCTAAGCTTTCGAGAGTTACATAACACTAGGGAACTATCTCATTTTCTAGATCCAAAAGGAATGAAACGTAAAAATAGAGACTTGAATGCTTACAAAAGTCTAGGAAGAGCTCTAGTGTAACTACCGATTCCCAGGTAAATTCATTAAGTTTTAAGCATTTAATTATTTTTTCATGAAGGCCATTATGCTGGTCGTAATTGAGTGTTACGTGGGGTGTAACTCATTAAACTTGATCCTGTGTTCCTTTTCAGTACACCGGATGTACTCGTGGCAGAGGCAAACCCTAAATTTTGGGTCTTGGACCCTATAAAACCAAATTATCTCCCTTGATCCTGACCTTATCTTCAACCTCCATCCTCTAAAGCATCCCCCTAAAAACCCTATCCCCATTTGTGAGGCTCTTGAGCCTTTGAGTGATTTGATGTGTTTTTGGTGCATATTGAAAAAGAAGGAACTCAGTGGAGAAGTGTTGATTGGCTTGGAGCTTGTAGATCTAGACTTTATTCATCTTGATCATCTATTTGCAGGTATAAAGTCTTAACCTTTATGGTTTATTGTTTAGATCTAGTTTGGCTTAGGGTTTTAGCGGATTTTGGTCCCATGAGTTGATTCTTATGAGTAATAGCAACTTCATAAGTTTAAGTTAAAATTCCTTGATGTTTCTGAGGTCCCTAGTGCATAAAAATCATATCATGATGACTTTCGTTCATCCATTCATGGGTTGTTTTTTCTTAATATGAATTTAGAAGGTTAGAATTTGATTTTGGGCTTTTATGAGCCATGCAAAGGCATCAAGTTGTCAACTTTATCAATTAAGAATTTCCCAAGAGCTAGATTTGTGAATTGGACGTTTAGGCTTTAGGTATTAAGTGCTTAATATGGATTTTAGGCGTACCCTCCAGGTACGCTCAATGTAACATGTGGAACCTCAACTTCCCTTCTCTGTTAGACT
Organism: Lactuca saligna; assembly: GCF_052625555.1. NCBI lineage: Eukaryota > Viridiplantae > Streptophyta > Magnoliopsida > Asterales > Asteraceae > Lactuca > Lactuca saligna. The sequence goes on from NC_136425.1 coordinate 180,293,689, forward strand.
AGTACAGTGGACAAAATGGGGTAGTATGGTTGGCGTACTCACCAAAATACCATTTTGGGCCTTGGGGCATATTGGGTTTTGGGCATTAGGTCATAGTGGGTTTTGGGCCAAAGTTTTAGGCCAGGTATGTGGAGGGTAAAATGGTCTTTTAACCTTAGTATGATAGATTATGATTTGGATCTTTAATTATTGGCTATTACCCTATTTAATAATTAGGGTTGGTTTGGATGTGATCGATGTAAGGAGTTGTTGTAGCAGCAGTTCGAGTGTGTGTGATTTGTTTATTATAGGATTGAGGTGAGTCTCTTCACTCTACTCGTGGGTCGAAGTTACCAATGTCGACCCAATGTATTATGTTTGTGGAATGCTAGTTGTCTATGTGATACTTGCATGGTTTGTATAATTGGGTGAGGCCCGTTATGTGAGTTAGGGCGAGGCTTGTTATGCTCATTTGGGTGGTGCCCGTTATGCAAGTTAGGGTGAGACCCATTATATTCATTGCGGCGGGGTCTATTTCTTGTATGGTATGTGGTATTTTGGGGAACTCATTAAGCTTTGTGTTTACGGTTTAAATTTATGTTTTAGGTACTTCCGGTTCGAAGGGGAAGGGCCCGACCTAATCGCAGTGTATCTACCCGTGTCCATATTTTTATGATTTTGAGATTTTACTCTGATAACTATTTTCTATTTGATACATTTTGAGGATTTGAGATGAATGATTGATGATTTTGGTTGATTTAAAACAAATATATTTACTTAGTATTTTTGGGATGTTACAAGTTAGTATTAGAGTTTTGGTTCGAGGGATCCGGACACACTCTCGGGTGTGCCTGAACTTAAATTTAGGATTTGGTAAGTTTTTCGTAAAAGAATTGGCTTTCTAAAAAGATTTATACTAGAATGAAGGAATGTGATGCATGCAATTGGCTGAGCTCAAGTAAGTGTTCAAAAAATATACATACATGTTTTTTTGAGTTAGTCTGTGAATATGTGAATAACATACAAGATTAAGGCTGAGGATTTGCTCAGAATTGTATGTTAGGAGAGATGCCTTTGTATGCTTACTATATGAGCCTCTAGAACTGAATTCTAGTATGAATTACAGACGATTTGATAGGATGCCCTATTAGGCAGTGCTCCAGTTAGAACTAAATGCTTGAATGTTGCTTGTTTTGTGCTTTTAGGAGCCACTCCTCATACTAGTTAACTATCAAGAGAATATGTTAGGTTACATATTATAGAAATTAGATAATTTTAGAAGGTTAGGTTTAAATCTATTCCGCAACTCTTGTTTGAGTTTAACCATTGTAGTGTGAGACCTAGTAGTCAAAGAATTATCTACTGTCCATTGCATTTAATTATATTTGTAAGGTAGTTAACGGGTATTAGTGGGGGTTTCTTCTACAGCTGATGGCGGAAATTTGCAGGTAAGGAATCCTAGGAGAACCTAGGAAGGACATTAGAATTAGCAGATGTGTTTTTTAGTGGGATTATGGAATGTTGGAATTTAGGGAGTCACTTATAGAAACTGGGACGACTCTTGAGGAAAGTACGAATAGTCGTGGAAATTAGTAATGGGCCCATACCATTGAAAGCACATGATTCGTACTCAACTCAAGGAAGTCATCAGGGTACTAAGAGGCCCGTAGGGTGTGAGATTCTTCAAGTGTATTATGATCGTTTGCATTGTTTTTTTTTCAGTATGGAGGTCAATCAAAGTGGTTCAAGTCCTGGTGAGGGACCGAGTTCGGGATCTAGAGCTGTACCCTTGGATGATCATATTTGGGAGTTCATTTCATCTAAGATTACCCACAGTATTCTAGAGCAGACTCCTGTGATCGTTAGTTCGATCAACAAGGGCATTATAAAGTTGTTGGGTAAGCGTTTGGGCACGTTTCGTACTCAGATAGTGGCTATGGTGGGTGCACGTTCTCTGACCTTTCAAGAGTTTGGTGCATGTGTGGTTCCTGAGTTCTTCATAAAAAACAAATCCATTGTTAGAAGCTGGTGGTTGGCGGACAACTCGAAAGCTTTCTAGACTAGCATGTGTCCCGAGGAGGTGAAGGTCAGACTTGCATCCTGTCTTTTGAAAGACAAAGCCCGAGATTTGTGCGAAGAGGTACGATATGATTTGAGAGACGATGTTGTTGATATAATGTATTAAGATGACTTTGTTATATGTTTCAATGTTTAGTTTGCGCATGGGATTAAGGTTCAGCAGCTGGCGGGGAGTGTCAAGACCTTCGCCAGATTAGTGAGACTATGGCGGATGTGACATCCCCATTTTCACGGCCAGAAAAGACCGATTTTGTTTATGCTTTATAAAAATCAGAGTTCTTCTTTTAATAAAAATGTTGCGGAATTTGTTCCCAGAAAAACATGATAAATACGTTATTAAAACATTTTCGAAGAAACATATTTATTCGTTTCAAAACGTTTGGGATGTCATCGTTAATACAGAAACATAAGCATAAAAAGAACTTACATTTATTTACACTAGTGATCTACATCTCTTTAAATCTCTCAGTGTAATGCGACTGTATATCAACACCTGTGATATAAATAAAATGAGTGGGTCAGGTTGGGAAACCTGGTGAGTACATAGGGTTTTCAACCCACAATAATATAATTATTGTGTTTAAACAATCAAACAATCAACCCAATTACCCATCCCCATTATCTTCTTTATTCTTAAGGATCTATCCCAAGAATCAGCTATTTCTCATTCATTCATTCATTCCTAAGGATCATCCAAGGGAAATAACATGAAGTCCATTGTTGCCAATGACACTGCTAATCTTGTCACTTAGGTGTAGCTGCCAGAATTGGGACATTTTCTATGAGGCGCTTCTGCCGGTATTGACCTTTAAACGTTACTGTCATGGTCATAAGGCTCCTTATTAGGCGCAACTGCCGATACTGTCCTTACAGCGCAGCTGCTAGGACGTTTACCGTAGATCTGAAACATCTACGGGTTGTGGCGCAGCTGCCAGTGCTCATCTATAGGGTACTAGGTCCACTGCTGCCAATGTATACCTATAGGGCACTAGGTCCATGCTACTAATTTTCCTCTATTTCAACTTTTATCCCTCATCATTCATCTAACCATGTTTTACCCAACATATTTTATAGATATAAAATACTTTATACAATGTACATCATTTAAAACATGTATAAAAATCTTTCACCAGCATAGACATCAAGTATTCAGACAATATGCGCACATAGCACGTAATTTATAATAAAATACGTCATATCTATGTGTAAGATGAAAGGGACCATGCACTCACTTGAAAGGTGGTGACTCTGCACTCGCACAGCGCTTCAATACTCTCAAAACGATATTCCTTCGATAAAACCTAGTATCGATACCACTAGGGTTTAGTCTAACGATAACCACGACAAATTAATTGTCTGACTATTATTATTATATAAGCGTTAATAACACTCAATATAACTCATAATAATAGCCTAAATAATTATTTTAAGGACCTAATAACATTCCTATAATTATTTGAAAGCTATATAAAAAATTTCGTAAGCGTAGCATACTTACAGCGAATTTTATCGAAAACCGGAACTTAATTGGAGCAGCGTTTCGAAACCGAAAGACTCCTTTTTCTCGGGACTCCAGGAGCTTTGGGGCTTCCTTCGGGTGCTAGGGGATCACCTAGGCTTAGGGGAGGGTTAGGGGGTAATGAGAGAAAGTAGAGAGAGAAACTTGGAGTGAATTTGTGAGAAAATATGGCAGCCCTCGCAGCCCTTTTATAGGCTGGTCCTCGGATGTACGCTGGGCGTACAGGTCCTTGGATGCGGGGCGTAACTTCGGATAAGGGTGCCAGATGGCGAGACCTCGGTGGGGCGACGTGGCTTCTTCTCGGACCAAGCAGATTGACTACGCGCGGCGTTCCCTCTTCGCACGCTAGGTGTACCTCGTACGCGAGGCGCTCCTTGGCTACGCTGGGCGTAACCCTCGCACCAGGTGTCATCATCCGAAGCGAGGCTTTGTTCAGCGATGGACGGTCTAGATCGTTGCACGTCATCGCATCTAGCAACAGCTTCGCAAATTCAAGTTTAAATCTTTAAAAATTCGTAACTTTCGCATACGAGCTCCGTTTTTGACGTTCTTTATATCCACGCGAAGGTGGGAACGTACTCCACAACTTTCATTTAGACTCCATCAGCTAATCTTGATTCTATTTTAAATTTTATATTATTAACAGGCCGGGACAAGATTGGTCCGTTAAATCCTCATAACTTCTTCATCCAACGTCCGTTTTCGCCCATCTTTTTCTCGTTACACTCCTCTTAACGAGATCTTCGATTCTCCTTTAGGTTGTGTTGGCTAAAAACCGCTCGATCTAACATTCAAATTTCAAGTTGTACACTGCTAATCCGAAACTTCGAAAAATCATAACTTCTTCATACGAAGTCGGATTTAGGCGTTCTTTTTATCGATGTTCTTAGTTTAACGTATTCTACATATTTTTTTTTATATCGCTAAGGCTAAATCTAGCTCTATCGTAAATTCACTATTTACGCTTCTCGGTGCTGTGTCGGTTCCGACGCGAAACTTCGACGGGTCATAACTTTTTCGTTATAACTCGGATTTCGGCGTTCTTTATATGTAGGGAAACCTTGTGACATATTCTACAACTTGGTTAAGATTATTTATTCTAAATAATATTTTGTCGAAAAGTTGTTTTCGACCCCTATTGCCTCTAAATTGACTAGCCCGGATCTACGGGCGTTACAACGGAGATCACCACCATGTTTTGTGAGAGTTCCTTGTTGGTTTTGTAGTATGTGGCAGATGTGGAGATGCAGAAGGCCTGTTATCATGATATGTTGAAGGATGAGATACAGGAGTTTGTGAGTATGTCTAGCTGCAAGACATTAGATGACATGATAGCTCGAGCTCGCGAGCGAAAGATAGAACTGGAATCAGTATGGAAAAGGAATTTGGTTCAGTCCCATATATCTAATGGATCAGGGAAGAAGCCCAAGGTTGTAGATTCGAGATTGAGGGGATAATAGGGTCAGGGTCTATGTGGCCGATGTGGTCAAACGCACGAGCAAGCTAGTAGGGCAGAGGGTTCTGGCTTCTACAATTACGGCAAGACTAGTCATTTCAGCATGGATCATATTGTCACTACCACCATACAAGGATCGATTATGATTTTCTTCCATCGAAATCAAAGAGGACACAAGAAGCCTGATTGTCCGAGTTTGACAGAAAGGGGAGCAGCTGCAGCACCCACTCTGGCGACATTAAGGATCATCGACGACTACTGGGGCAAGGCAGAGGTGTCGTTCGTGTGGGGTTGAGCTTTCTAGTTATCTGGAAAGGAGGCTCGCACAATGCCGAATGTAGTTATGGGTATATATTTTCTCCTTATTACAGTTATTGCTTTGATATTTATTGTTATTACATGTTTGATGTTATATAGGGACGTTTCTAGTGAATGGTGTTCAAACTTTAGTTCTATTTTATTCGGGTGCTACTTGATCGTTTGTATCAATTTCATGTAATAAGAGATTCTATGATTCACAAGGGGAGTTTAATTATCCATTATAGATAGAGATTGTTGATGATTGTCCATCCTGGGTATCGAAGGTTCATCGGGGTTGTATTCTAGAGTTATTTAGCGAGTGATATCTGATTGATTTGGTTCCTATTCCTTTGCGTGAGAGCAAGGTTATCGTGAGGATGGATTGGTTAAGCCCTAATGGAGCAATGATTTATTGCGGGCACTAGCTAGTTCAGGTTTGAACCCCAAGTGGTTTGTAGAACTAGTTATTCACGGTGTGGGTGCTCAGCGTGGACTGACTCTTAGTTCAGCAGCGAGAGCTAGGAGATACCTTCAGCAGGGTTGTTTTGGTTTTGTGGCTTATGTATTGGATAATAGGGATCAAAAAAAGAGAATGATTGATGATGTGCCAATTGTTCAAGAGTATTTAGATGTGTTTATGGAGGAATTTCCTAGAGTGCCTCCGAAGAGGCAGTTGGAGTTCCATATAGATCTGGTTCCAAGTGCGGCTCTGATAGCCAAGACAACTTTTCGGTTAGCACCAATAGAGATGCAGGAGTTGTCTACATAGATGCATGATTTGTTAGACAAGGGGTTTATCATACTAAGTAGTTCACCCAGGGGAGTGTCGATTCTATTTGTGAAGAAGAAAGATACCTCCCACAGGATGTGCATCGATTATTGGAAGCTGAACTAGCTAACAGTGAAGAACCATTATCCACTTCCGAGGATTGATGATTTGTTCAATGAGTTGTAGGGTAATTTTTGGTTCTCCAAGATTGATTTACGTTTGGGCTATCATCAAATGAGGGTTCAAGATGAGGACGTTCAGAAGATGGTCTTCAGGACTTGTTATGGTCAATACAAGTTGTGATGATGCATTTTGGGCTTACCAAAGCTCCATTAGTGTTCATGGATCTCATGAACCGAGTTTGCATATCGATGCTAGATTTGTTAGTCATTGTGTTTATTAATGATATCTTGGTCTATTCTATGATCAAAGAGCAACATGAGGATCATTTGCGAGGGGTTCTAGAGACTCTGAGTAGGGAGAAGCAGTATGCCAAATTCTCCAAGTGTGAGTTTTGGTTGTGCGAGGTCCAGTTTCTGGGGCACCTTGTCATCCAGAAAAGAATATTGGTCGATCCAGTGTAGACAGAGGCTGTGATGCAGTGGGAGGCTCCCAGGTCTCCATCCCAGATTTCGAATTTCCTTGGTTTAGATGGGTATTAACAGAGGTTTATCAAGAATTTCTCCAGGATATTGACCAAGTTGACGAAGAAGTCTTCTACTTTCCGTTGGGGGCCTGAGCAGCAGGCGACATGTGAGACATGTTGGATTAGTGTCTAATCCCGTAACCATATTTGGTAAGTACTTGACTCGGTTGTGCATGGTCCTTTTGGGTTGCCTTAACCAAAGCAACTTGATTGGAGAAATAATAGAGAAAGAGATTATTATGATTTATTAATATATTATAGGAATAATATATTAATAGGAGAAATCATATTTGTTTAATTAATATTGGTCAATAATTAATTAAGGATTAATTTTGTGATCAAATGTAATTAATTAAACTACATGGGCTAAATTGTAATTATGTGATAGTTGAAAATTAGGTCAATGGATGCCCTATGGGAGAGGTGGACGAATTCAAGGGGATAAGGCCCTTGAAATTGTCCAAGGATAAGGGCTTTCAAGGCTTATCTTATGGTTACTTGGTGGGTAAGCAACTAGATAAGGATAAGGACTGAAACCCTAATCTATACCCTATATAAAGACCCCTAAGCCTAAGGAAATTGGCCACTTGATTCCCTAGGGTTCCTAGAGCCGATTTCTAACCTCTCTCCTCTCTCTCTATCTCTTGCCTCTCCATTTGTTTGTGGTGTTTGTGAGCCATTAGAGGTACTACACTTGTGGTACTTGCTTTCAAGATTAAGAGATTGAAGATTAGTGTTGTTATTACAATATAACAACAAGAGGTATGTGATCTACTCATCTATACAAATTTTGAAATATATACCTGCTAGCTAGGGTTCTTATTGTGTTCATAAAGTTGTGTATCTAATAGAGAAAACATAGATCCAAATCTAGGGTTGCATGCACACATAGGATTGTTTGTACAAAACCCATCAGTGGTATCAGAGCCTTTAGGTGAATTATTTTCAGTTAGTATTGTACAATTGTATGAATTTGACACTTTAGGGTTTATGGCCAATAAACCCTAGGAGGCTAGGATTTCGATTTTCGGGTTCTTGAACCCTTGTGTTCGAAATTTTGAAGGGTTTTTCAAACCCTTTCCTTGTTGCCCAAGATTTCGAGATCTAGGGTTTGCAAACCCTAGATTTTCGAGATTTGCCTCCTCCCTAAGATAAGTCCCTAAAATCTAGAGATTTGGATAATTTCATATCTTGTAATTACCTTTTAATTGTTAAATATGGTAATTAAAGAATTTGAATTATCCCCTCCCTAATTTTCGAAATTTAGAGGGATATTAGGGATTAGGATAAAATTAATTAATTTATAATAATCCTTTATGATTTATTAATTAAAATTAATTGGTTAATTTAGATAATTATTAAATCAAGAGTTTTAATATTTGAAATTTTAATTTAAAAGTTATAAATTTTGAAAATTTTAAATTGAGATTAAAACCCTTACCGTTAGTAGGCCTCATTCACGAAGACGATCTATAAGGGGGGTATAAGGTTATGGCCTATATAATGGTTGTTTAATGGGTATCCACACTTACCCACCGCTTCCTTGATTAGTGGAGGGTCGTTAGCCGAACGGATAGGATAGGGAAATCTTCTCTTCATTAATAAGTATAATGAAACTATATAAAGTAACTAAACGTTTTTACAAAATTCTCAATCCTAGTTACTTTAGGCAAAAGTGAATTGATGCAATCCCATGAAATTACATTTTGCGCCCTTGCTAAGAAGTTAGTGGACCATGTGTGGTTAACCGGCACACTAATTGGTTCTAAGCAAAGGTGATAAAGGGTGACTCATTGTTTGTCATAGTTCGATGGAGCGTGTGTGGCTAACCGGCAAATCGAATAGGTGACTGTAACAATGAGGGCACCATGTATTTTTGCATGGTTATTCACACCCGCTTTGTGATCCTCGACATCTCAGTCACAAACAAGGGGGGCATATCGAGATTTAAACATGCCATTGAAAAGTTCAATGAATCTCAAGAAATCTAGGAATTCTCAATACATTTAAAACCTAAGCCTTATGTTGTTCATGGTGAAGAATTAGTGAATCGTCATTCACTTACCTCCAAATTATTTGCATGTTGGATTACGCCATCCCTTTTCTAATGTGTAAATAATGTTGTTGGATCCTATCCCTAATTTCTCATTTTGGGTGTTTAATTAGGGATTCAATTATAATCAAACTTTTTTCCTTTCTATTTGCAGATGTCTAATGCAAACGCAAACAACACTGTTGCTGGTTCATTCTCGCTAATGAGCCTATGTCAAAAGGTGACATTCGACGGATCGAATTTTAACGAATGGATAAGATACATTGGCATGATTGCCCGCTACGAGGACAAAGAATATGTCCTCGATGAGAAGCTTGAAAAGATCAATCTGGAAATCGCTATTCTTGAAGAAATGGCCGTCTTTGAGACCCATGACCGTGATGCAACGAAAGTCCATTGCGTTATGTTGGCCACTATGAATTTTGAACTCCAAAAGTCCTATGAGGACATGTATCCCTATGAAATGCACCAAGATTTGCTGGAGAGGTACCACCAAAGCGCAAGACAAGAGCGCTACGAGATCATCACCAACATGATCACCGCTAAGATGGGAAGTGGAGAATCCCTAACCTCGCATTTGCAAAAGAATCAAAGGTATGTTGATCGCATTCGCAAGTTAAATGTTAACTTTGTGGAAGACTTGGCTATCGACATCATTCTCCACTCCTTGCCCTCCTGCTACAACCAATTTAGGATGACCTACCACATGAACAAAGAAGAAGTCACGCTAAGCAAACTCCAAGGACTCCTAAGGACTGCTGAGAGCAACCTCAAGGACAAATCTGTTGCACCAACTCCAACTCCACCCGTTGCTCCTGTTTTGGCCATTGGGCAAGGGAAGGGCAAAAATAGGAAGGCTCCTTCAAAGAGCCACCACAAGGGAAAGCCCCAAGATGGTTCCTCTACTAGTGGAACGAAAGTCGGCCCCGCTAAGCCCAACTCAAACCCTAAGGAGGCAGAATGTCACCATTGCCACAAAATAGGACAATGGAAGAGAAGCTGCCCGGAATATCTGCAAGCCATCAAGGATGGGAAGATCAAGCCGTCTTTCGCAGGTATTTACACAATTAAATCTAATGATTCATCACGTACTATTTCTTGGGTTCTTGATACAGGATGTGGTTTTCACATATGTTTTGATTTGCAGGGACTAAGAAGAAATAGAGATGTGGAGTGTGGAAGAATAAATCTAATCATGGGAAATAGAAGATCGTCGCCTGTCACCAAGATTGGAGTGTATTCTTTAGCGCTTAGTAATGGATTAGGTTTAGATTTAGATAATTGTTGCTATTCGCCAGATATGGCAAGAAACATCATTTCATTTCATGGTTTGTTTAGACAAGGATTTAGATATTCGTTTGCTAATGAGAAAGGTTCAATTTATGCTTATCTAAATGGTGTCTTATATATTGAATCATTGCCTTGGAATGGAATTTATGAAACTGTTATGATTGTAGATAACCTAGGAAATGATGTTTTATGCATGGATTTTTCCAATGGTTTGGATAAACCATCCTTGTGGCATTGTCGTCTTGGACATGTCAACAAGAAACGCACAGCCCAACTCCAAAAGGATGGAGTGTTGGAGTCATTCGAACTTAGGGACGATGATGTGTGCAAGTCTTGTTTACTTGGAAAGATGACCAAGTCACCCTTCACTGGCACTTGTGAAAGGGGCAAGGGTTTATTGGATCTCATATATAACGATGTATGTGGACCCTTTAGATCCACCACAAGGGACACGGACCGCTTCTATGTGACCTTCACCGATGATTATAGTAGATATGGGTATATTTACTTAATCAAGCACAAGTCGGAAGCCTTCGAAAAGTTCAAAGAGTTTAAACAAGAAGTGGAGAATAAATTGGGCAGGAAAATCAAGATGCTTCGGTCCAATCGAGGAGGAGAGTACCTAAGTCTTGAATTCCACAGCTATCTTAAGGAATGCGGAATAGTTTCACAATTGACGCCGCCTAGGACACCACAGTTGAATGGTGTGGCTGAGAGGCGTAATCGAACCTTGTTGGACATGGTTCGTTCCATGATGAGTCGTGCTTCACTACCTATCTCATTCTGGGGGTATGACTTAGAGACTATCACCCATATCCTTAACTTAGTCCCTAAAAAGAAGGTTACTAAAACACCTCACGAGATGTGGATAGGGAAAGCTCCCTCGTTGGCACATATCAAGGTTTGGGGTTGTGAGGATTTCCTAAGACAAGAGACTCACGATAAGCTTGAACCTCGTAGTGAGCGATGTATTTTCATCGGCTACCCGCAGAAATCCTTTGGGTATCTCTTCTATAGATCGAGTGACAATGTTGTATTCGTTGCGAGGAGAGGGGTTTTCCGAGAGCGAGAACTCATAGACCAAGGAGACAGTAGGAGGCAAATCGATCTTGAAGAGATTCAAGAGTCGAGCGATGAAGGAACCTTTAACGTTGGCGCTCAACCCGAGGAGGAAACTCTGGTTGAACCGATTGACGAATCCTTACCTCTTAGACGTTCCGAAAGGGTTAGAGCTCAACCCCAGTTGTATGGTTTTCATATTACTACCGAAAGGGACATGTATATTAGTGATAGTACACTAGTAAATCCATATGAACCTAACAGCTATAAGGAAGCCATGCTAGGACCAGAGTCTGCAAAATGGAAAGAGGCGATGGACAGCGAGATTCAGTCCATCTATGACAACCAATTTTGGAATTTGGTTAACAATGTGCCCGGACATAAGATGATTGGGTGTAAGTGGATCTTCAAGAAGAAGACGGACATAGATGGGAATGTCCATACGTATAAGGCGCGATTGGTTGCGAAGGGCTTTACTCAAACTCCCGGAGTTGACTATGATGAGACCTTCTCACCAGTTGCTAAAATTAAGTATATTAGGGTGATGCTAGCCATTGCTGCATTTCATGAGTATGAAATATGGAAAATGGATGTCAAGATCGTTTTCCTTAATGGGAAGTTGATTGAGGATGTTTACATGGCTCAGCTAGAGGGTTTTGTCAACGCGAAGCATCCCAATAGAGTGTGCAAGCTTGAGAAGTCCATTTATGGACTTAAACAAGCATCTCACAGATGGAATCTTTTCTTTGATGAGAAAGTCAAAGAGTTTGGATTTGTACGAAGCGAAGATGAATCATGTGTATATGTCAAAGCTGGTGGGAGTATAGTTAGCTTTCTTGTGTTATATGTTGATGACATATTACTCATAGGAAACGACATCCCGACACTGCAGGAAGTGAAGTCCTGGCTCGGAGAGGGTGCAAGCTGTGAAGGACCTCGGAGAGGCTTCCTATATTTTGGGAATAAGGATAGAGAGAGACCAAAGTAAGAGACTAATAGGACTTAGTCAGAATACTTACTTGGACAAGGTACTAAAACGTTTTAGTATGGAGAAACCGAAGAAGGGAGAATTACTGATCCAAAGTAATGCCAAGTTTAGTAAGACTCAAAGTCCGAGTACCGAAGCCGAGATAGCAGAGATGAGCCGAGTACCTTACGCTTCCGCAGCTAGCTCAATCATGTATTCTATGACTTGTACTCGGCTTGATGTGGCCTTCTCTTTGAGCATGGTTAGTAGATATCAAGGGAACCCCGGCAGAGCACATTAGACCGCAGTCAAGAATATCCTTAAGTACCTTCGGAGGACTAAGGAATGGTTTCTGGTTCTCGGAGGGAGTGATGACTTAAAGGTGCGAGGGTATAGTGACGCCAGTTTCTAGACCGACAGGGAAAACTACCGTTCGCAGTCGCGCTGGGTCTTTACCCTTAATGGAGGAACAGTGACTTGGAAAAGTTCCAAGCAAGAAACCATAGCTGATTCAACGTTCGAATCAAAGTACATTGTAGTGAGTGAAGCATCAAAGGATGCAATATGGCTGAAGAACTTCATTGGAGACCTTGGAGTTGTACCTGCCATAACGGAGCCTATGGAAATTTTCTGTGATAATGAAGGAGAGGTTGCCTTGACCAATGAACCGAGGGATCATGGTAGATCTCGACATATCGATAGAAAATATCACTTTATTAGACATTGGGTAGAAGAAGGAATCCTTGTAGTTAAGAGGATATCATCAGAGGAGAACTCGCAGATCCGCTTACGAAGGGACTGAGTAGGGTTAAGCATTTACCGCACACTAGGAGCATTTGGCTGAAGGACGATGTTAGTTTAGATTAGATAGTTTAGAATTGAGTAATAGATAATTGTAATTGACATTTGATGATTAAATAAAGGAGTGTTATTTAATAGTATAGCTACTGTCTTATGTTAATTGGTTGACTTTTATTTTGCTTTGCATGTTTTGACTTCCTGAATAATTGAGTTAATTAAGAATAATCGAATTATTCAAATGATCCACAGTTGTTCATATATTGGAAGTAGGTATGAATGAAGATTGTCATGAATTGTTGTGTAGATTGTCTGAATGGTATTAGACATGATAAAGGTTTCTTACAACATTCATGAGTGCTTATAAATAAGTTTTGAGCATTGGAATAAACACGCACTTGCTGGAATCACTTCATGGAATCTATCACGAGTGATCGCAAGATCATAATATCATATGGTCTTAAAACCAAGATAAATGGTTTATTGGTTGCTAATTGATTGTACAATGATAATGCGAAACCGCATCAGTAAAGTGATGTCATAAAACACATTGTTGTGTATAATGGATTAGTGAGTAGTAAATGCTAGAGATGCACAAATCCAGGATCCGATCCGGTCAATAATCCGATTCGGACAAATCCGATCCGAATCCGGTTAAAATCCGATCCAAATCAGGTCAACAATCCGAATCCGATTTGAAACCGGTTTGATCCAGATTTTTTTAGTTTTTACCAGATTTTTCGATGGTTTAAGAACCGGTTTTGGTAGAATCCGGTTTATGATCCGGGGGTAAATCCGATTTCGAGTCCAAAAAGTCAAACCGGTTTAAATTCGGTTACCGGTTTAATCCGATCCGGTTTGGTCAAAACCGGTTTTGACCGAAACCGGTTTCGGATCAGATCGGTTTCATTTCAAGGATCCGGTTTTTGTGTGCACCTCTAGTAAATGCATATAAGTCGAAATTTATCTGTTATCCTTAGAGGATAAAAGCGATATCAGGGCCCCTCGATGATTTTGATTTTACTTATGTGTCGGGCCCGGTTAGGACTGAATTGATGTGTTCGATTAAGTTCTATGTCAAATGAATTTGAGATCGAGAAACTAGCTGCTCGACAATAAGTATAATTATATTCCATAAGATTGTCCGCACGATATCTAAAACAGAGGACTATACGATCCCTTATCTAAAGGACAGGTTACTAATAAGATCAGAGTTCGGCAGCGTCTTTGAGAGCTACGATTGCTAATAGAGTTATACTTACATTTTTGGTTACTAGAATTATCCAAGTGGAAGACTGTTGGATTAGTGTCTAAGCCCGTAACCATATTTGGTAAGTACTTGACCCGGTTGTGCATGGTCCTTTTGGGTTGCCTTCACCAAAGCAACTTGATTGGAGAAATAATAAAGAAAGAGGTTATTATGATTTATTAATATATTATAGGAATAATATATTAATAGGAGAAATCATATTTGTTTAATTAATATTGGTCAATAATTAATTAAGAATTAATTTTGTGATCAAATGTAATTAATTAAACTGCAGGGGCTAAATTGTAATTATGTGATAGTTGCAAATTAGGGAAATGGATGCCCTATGGAAGAGGTGGATGAATTCAAGAGGATAAGTCCCTTGAAATCGTCCAAGGATAAGGGCTTTCAAGGCTTATCTTATGGTTACTTGGTGGGCAAGCAACTAGATAAGGAGAATGACTGAAACCCTAATCTATACCCTATATAAAGACCCCTAAGCCTAAGGAAATCGGCCACTTGATTCCCTAGGGTTCCTAAAGCCGATTTCTAACCTCTCTCCTCTCTCTCTCTCTCTCTTGCCTCTCCATTTGCTTGTGGTGTTTGTGAGCCATTAGAGGTACTACACTTATGGTACTTGCTTTCAAGACTAAGAGATTGAAGATTAGTGTTGTTATTGCAATATAACAACAAGAGGTATGTGATCCACTCATCTATACAAATTTTGAAATATATACCTGCTAGCTAGGGTTCTTATTATGTTCATAAAGTCGTGTATCTAATAGAGAAAACATAGATCCAAATCTAGGGTTGCATGCACACATAGGATTGTTTGTACAAAACCCTTTAGAAGATCCTAGCAGATAAGAATATGAAGTCATTGAGTTTAGGTTGAAATTCTCCATTGATATATGAATGATTTTTTCTAAGAAATCAAAGAGAATTTGAAAGCAAATTGTTGAATTGAACAGAAAAATGAAGTAGAACACTCGATTCAACAAATCAGTTGCAGAATCGAATCACAACTGAAGATCAAGAACACTTTTTCACTTCAAAAGGTGCAGAAACTTTTTGAACAATAATTTGATTCAAAAAATTTATGAATCAGAGTGAAAATCGGATCACAGATTATGATTCCTGCTCTGATATCAACTGATGATGTGATGAATTGAGAATATATCAGAGTAATCGAGTAAATGAACACAGGAAGTAAATAGAATCTGGTTTCAGCTCATATTATGCTTTCAATGTTTACAAAGAGAAAGTAGACAAGAAGAATACTGATGCTTATCTAACTCTAAGTAAAGTCCCTATTTATAGGAGACGTGAAAGCATACAAAATATTACAAGGACTAAACATTTAGTTTCGACATAAATTTCCTTGTAAAATAACATTACAGATTTCGACATATTAAAACCAAAACTTCGACCCTTACAGAGGTTCCAAAGTCTCCATCCGAGATTCGGAGCTTCCTGGGTTTGGCAGGGTATTACAGCAGATTCATTCCGGATTTCTCCAAGATAGCAGTTCCACTGACCCGATTGACCAAAAAGTCGGTGGAGTTCCGCTGGGGTCCTGAGCAGTAAACAGACATTGAGACGCTCAGGCAACGACTGTGCGATGCACCAATTCTTACCCTTCCAGAGGGAGTAGATGACTTTGTAGTCTACTGTGATGCTTCGATCATAGGCTTGGGAGCAGTACTGGTGTAGAGGGGGCACGTGATAGCTTATGCCTCGAGACAGTTGAAGCCTCACGAGGCTAATTACCCGACGCATGATTTAGAGTTAGGGGCGGTGGTGTTTACCCTCAAGATTTGGTGACACTACCTCTACGGGGTCGAGTGTACTATCTACATGGACCACAAGAGTTTGAGGTACCTTATGGATCAGCCGAATCTGAATATGAGGCAGCGTCGGTGGTTAGATGTGGTTAAGGATTACGACTATGAGATCATGTACCACCCGGGCAAGGCCAACATAGTGGCAGACGCCCTGAGCCGCAAGGCAATAGCGGCTCTGATCCGAGATATATGTATGAGGATGACAGTGATTACTCCACTGCTAGAGCAGATCAGGGAGGCGCAGGCTGAAGGCCTGAAGGAGGAGCGCCAGAAGTGCGAGAGGATAGTGGGCCGAGTAGCTTCATTTGATTATGATAGTCGAGGATTGTTGACCCTGCATGGGAGGGTCTGGGTACCTTACTGGGGCGGAGCATAGTAGGTGTTGATGGATGAGGCCCATAAGTCTCGGTTCTCCATCCACTCAGGGGAGACGAAGATGTACAGAGATCATCGACCTGATTACTGGTGGCCCTACATGAAGCGGGGCGTAGCTTGGTATGTGGAGAGGTTCCTGACCTGCAGAAAGGTCAGGGAAAAGCACCAGAGGCCCCATAGGAAGATGAAGTCGTTAGACATTCCCATGTGGAAATGGGAGGATATCACTATGGACTTCATCACTAAGCTTTCCAGGACTGCACGTGGGGTTGATTCGATATTGGTCATCGTGGATCGATTGACCAAGAGCACCCATTTTATACCGATACATGAGAGCATCTCGGCCGAGAAGTTGGCTGAGATTTATGTATGGGAGGTAGTATCACATCATGGAGTGCTTGTCTCGATGGTGTCAGACCGAGATGTCCGATTTACTTCAAGATTTTGGAAGCGGTTCCACAACGAGATGGGTACTCGTCTCCATTTCAGCACACCGCTTTCCACCCTCAGACGGACAGTTAAAGCGAGAGGACGATTCAGAATCTCGAGGACATGCTTCGGGCATGTATGTTAGATTTCGGTGGAATTTGGGATACATATCTTTCGTTAACGGAATTTTCGTATAACAACAGCTACCACTCCAGTATAGATTGGCCTCCCTTCGAGATGCTCTACGGGAGGAAGTGTAGGACCCTAATCTGTTGGGTTCACGTCAATCAGAGGGTTATGGGGAGTACAGAGGTAGTACTCAAGACGAAGGAGTAGATTCAGGAAGTCCGGAGCAGACTTCGGACTGCTCAGAGCTAGCAGAAGAGCTACACCGACAAACAATGTTCGGACTTAGAGTTCCAGGTGGGCGATATGGTCCTCCTAAAAGTGTCGCGCTGGAAGGGTGTCATCAGATTTCGGAAGCGGGGCAAGCTGGGCCCCAGGTTCATTGGCCCATTTATGGTTTTGGCCCGAGTAGGTCGGGTTTCTTATCGATTAGATCTTCCAACAGAGCTCAGTCAGATCCACAGCACGTTCCATGTTTCTCAACTTTGGGAGTGCCTATTAGATGAGTCAGTGGTAATACCTTTGGAAGACATTCAGGTGGAAGATAGCCTGAATTACACCGAGAAGCCAGTGGCGATTCTAGATGGCAAGACTGATATGTGCATAATTAGCCATATGTTTAGCATAGATTTTTATTCATTTTTAACTAATTATGTGCATAATGTGGACAAAAGGTACTTAATAATGCTTAAATTGTGTTTTCAGTCTAGAAGACATGCTTGGAAGTGAAAAGGAATAAGGAGAAGTAATTAGAGACCAAAGAATGAAGAAAAAGAAGATATCCACATCTACTTGACGAGTCCACGGAGCTACTCAGCGAGTTCCAGAGAATGTTCCCGAAGAAAAGTCAAGAATCCTTTCCGTACACGGATTTTACATGTCTACTCGCCGAGTTGGGGACCTACTCGCCGAGTTGCCCTTGTTTTGTGATAAGTAAAAAATAATGGATCTTATTCTGAAGTGGGGACTTTTCTGGCTTATTGGAGATACACCTGCGATTGAAGAACCCTTTGGAGACCTGAAGAACCCTAACCTTCGATCTTTTGAAGACTCAAGGCGAATTAGGTTATATTTTCCACTTAATCTTAGGATTGAATCATGTCTAGCTTAGTTAAATTTGTTTTTGAGCTTGTTTCCATTGTAATCATGAGCTAAATTTGTATTGTTTCTGTTTAGGAAAAACCAAGTTACTCCTATGGTTTAATTATTACTTTTATTGATTGTTTAT
Source organism: Lactuca saligna (assembly GCF_052625555.1). Lineage (NCBI taxonomy): Eukaryota > Viridiplantae > Streptophyta > Magnoliopsida > Asterales > Asteraceae > Lactuca > Lactuca saligna. The sequence goes on from NC_136425.1 coordinate 180,311,855, forward strand.
TGGTGATTTTATTACATTAAGTTTGTTAAAGAACCTTATGCATTAACCATAACTATTTTCTGTTAATTGGAAGACAATTAAGCCGCATGAACATCTCTTAGTTCTTAACCTCATATGTTTATGTGAACACTTTATCATATGTCTAGGAATAATGAACATGAAACTAGGATTAATTAGAGAAGGGGTAAATTAATGTGTGAGCTTGTTTGAGAAACCAACAAACAAGAGGTTAATTGAATCACCAACTTGATTAACTAATTACAAATCTTATTTAATCCAAATAATTGAACTAGGGAATTAATTAGTTTAAACAATTGGCCACCTCTTGAATTGATTAATTGTCTAAGGGTTAGTAATAGTGAACATGAATCTAACCACTATATTTGGTAACCTATAACAGTTAATTTATCATTTTATTATACAAATAACCATATGAGTGAATTGGTTGGACCTAAACAGAAACTCTTTATCAAATTTGGTGAATTTTTACTTGTCTTAGTTGTTTAGTTAATCACTTGTTAGGTGGTGTGTTTGAGTTTCTAGTCTTGTAAAACTAGAGAAAAAACCTTTACTTTTATTACTTGTTTAGTTAAAACTAGTTATTAGTTTAATTTCCGTTCCCTGAGTTCGACACTCTACTTATCCAACTATACCACTAAAAGACAGGTTCACTGCCTTTGTGTGCTACATTTATAATTTAAAAGTAGGAATAAAACCAGTGAATTTTACACACATCAAAGACAAAGGAGCTAAGGAACAAGAAAGTCGAACTAGTGAAGGTACAGTGGCAGCACAGAAAGGGTTCAGAGTGGATATGGGAGCATGAGGAGGAGATGAGGGAGCACTACCTAAAATTATTCCCGGAAGCAGAAACAGCAGACTTCAAGGACGAAGTCTAATTCAAGTGGGGATGAATTGTAACGTCCGACTTTGAGGTATCAGTTGCTAATTATTTCCAATTTCCTTGTTGGGTCAAATACAGATAAAAGGACTATTGGATAGGACTTAAGCAAAAGGGGCCAAGGAGTTGGGCCTCCCATAAGACGTACGTTGAGTGTAGTCTTGGTGTACGTGGGGCATAGAGGCATGCATCGGATAGGGGGGAACGCGCACGTACGCGCAGTGTACCAGGAGTACGTGCAGCGTACGTGAGAAGCTATCAAACCCTAATTTTAAGGGTTTAAGGCTTATAAATACCGCATTATAGGCACCCATGGCCTTCTTACCAGCCCTCTCACCCTCAGAAAACCCTAATAGCCTCATTCTCCATTATTGTGTCTGTTTGACCTTTTTGGCTCATTTTGGTGAAGAAAAGCATGGAATAAAAGAAGGAGAAGTTGGAGGAGAAATCCTTGAGTACCTTGAGCTCAGGGATCTAGATTAAGCTCATCATTTTGCATCAAGAGGAGGTATAAAGCTCTTAAATTTCCTCCCCAAAGTATAGATCTAGGGTTTTGGAAGATTTGGACATTTTTTTGTCCAAAAATTTGATCTTGATCATGCAACTTCGATTTTGAGCTTAGGGTTGCCACACTTGAAGGTCAATGAGTCCCTTTAGCAATAAAGTTTCAAGCTTGGAAGATTTTATGGGGCCATGTAAGAGATCTAGCCATTTCCTTGGAAGTTCATTGTCATTTCTAGTGTTGGGTTCATTTAGTGGGTTGCAAACCACCAAGTGATCGACTTTATGGGCTAAGACAAAGTATTGGACTCAGATCTGTAGTTTGGACGTAGTTTCTTAAAGGAATAAGCGGTTTTGGAGGAAAAAGCTTAACTGGAGGTTACGTTGGGTGTACACATCAGTACACATAGTCTACCTGCCCTTTCAGCTGTACGCATAGTGTACGCTCAGACCATAGACTGGATGATATTGGGATCGGTTTGGGCCAAGATTTGGACTTAGTAGCTGTGGGTCGTGTTGGGCCTGCAGAAATCAGTTAGGGGCCAAATATTTAGTAGAGTTGGAAAGGAAAGCCCAGTCTGAAGAGTTGGGCCCAATTTAGACAATTGGGTATTTGGGAATTTATGGGCCTTGGTGAGTTTAGAAGGACTAGAAAGGATTGGGCCTAAGTTATGGCCCAAATTGGATTCGAAGGGTAAAATAGTCATTTTACACATAAAAGAATCCTCATTTCTAATTACGTGTTCATTTGGACATGATAGCCGGAGAGCAGCCGGGACAACAGTCAGAGATTTCTCACTTGGGTTTTCAGCAGCCAGACATACGAGGTGAGTTTCCTCTAGTAGGAACTGGTCTAAGGCACTAATGTTGACCTGTTTAAGTAGTAGAGTGTGCTAAGGTTAGCCCAATGCAGTTTATATGCGGAGTTTATGTGTTCAGTTTATTCCAGACATTGGTCTGATGACGGGCTAGTCCCGAGAAGTAGTTATGTATGCTTGATGTCTTTGTGATTCATGCATGTTTATGTTATGTGTTATATGTTCCGGACTTCAGTCTGATGCTGGGAAAGCCCGTTGCAGTTTATGTGAGTATGTTATATGTTTGAGTATATAGTATGATTCAGTTTATTCCATACTTAGGTCTGATGCCGGGCGGGGCCCAAGTTATTCTGGACTCAGTCCGATGTCGGGCGGGGCCTAAGTTATTCCGGACCTCGGTCCGATGCCGAGCGGGGCCCGATGTAGTGGGCACTTGGCAGGGCCCAATAGTTGTTATATGTGCTTTTATCGTACGTGGTAGTTTGGGGGAGCTCACTAAGCTTCGTGCTCACAGTTTCAGTTTTGGTTTCAGGTACTTCAGCTAGTAAAGGGAAGGACTCGAGTTGATGGCATGGCACACACCACCGTTGATTAGCCTGGGAGATTACTCTGATTTTGTTATGAGACTGTTATATGTTTATCAGATTTTATGAATTTCGAGATACTTATTTTATGGTTTTACTCTATGGCAATGATAATTATGTTTGATAAATGATTTTGTAAACGCAGATTTTATGAATTTTGAGATACTTACAACACTTTCACCCCAACTGACCATTAGTGAATGCTACCGCTCTCCCATAGTCTTACAACACTTTCAACCTAACACGACCAGAGCCCAATGATTTACCCCTAATCTATGAAATTGAAACGCATACAGAGTCGAGCACGCACTCGAATGAGCACCCGAACTGAACTTAATTCATGACTGGAGCACCAACCTGCTTTCCCGAATTCTGCTATCAAGCCCCAAGATGACGTGATTCACACGTTGGGGAGTTTTACCGAACTCCAAACTCACACAACCCTCACACCAAATAGCCACTTGCGCTGCCATTTTCCTCGAGGAGGACGACAAACCCATCTCGGTCTCATACCTGCCCCGGTCCTGAATACATGCGCGATTCTCCCCCACTTAGATTTGACTAATTCTTCACAATACATCATATTTGAAGTATTCCCAATCCTTTTTACGCTTTAATCACCAAACTATTGACAACTTGCTGCTTACCCTTGCTAGTGTTCTATTACAGGCCCAATCCGTAAAAGACCATACAATTCCTAAAGATCAGACAAACACTTTCCGAATCCCATCGAAATTAATAATCTTAGACTCTTTGAAATGATGCCATAGTTATATCTTGAATTCCAAATAACTGATGCCCATACCAAAGTCTCAGCACCACTTCCCCTGGCGCTTCCAAAAACCAACCCAAGCATAATGATTGAGTCACCAATCCTAACCGTAGACCTTTTGCATCACGGCTCTGAACCGATCTCGACCATAGATCCAGATAACATTGAACACTCCAAACTAGCAAAGAGGGAAAAACGAGCTTTCACTAACCACCCCGTAAATCACGGTATGCAAATGGCATATGACAATATTTGAAGGTATAACCCAACCACAAGCAGTGAAACAAACCCAAAGGTACACTTACCAAAACCCTTACAACGAAAACTCCCTCGTGCAGTTTCCCGCAAGTGTTGCAATGAATCCGGCCCTTCTGGCCTCTTAAAAGCTAATCCGAACTCTTGGATCTCTTCCCGAGATTCTCCACTAAGTTCACATGACTTAAACCTCTCTGCTCGAGGTACTCCAAATCGATCTTCCTCCCTCGGGCTCTGGGACCCATATAATTTAGGTCTCGCACCCTGACACACTCACCAGCTCAACTATATATGGCTGAACTACAGTAGCTTAAGCAACCTCTTACCCTAAACTGGCTAGAAACTACTCCCAAGACATAGTCTCCGATCCCGAAAGTGCAATAGCTCACACAATCAATCCTAGCTGCCTGATACAAGAGATCCAAGGTGAGCTCAAAATCCTGGCAGTCCTTCCATTAACAGGCTCACCACAGAAGCCAGGACCAAACCCTGGTCCTTCCCCTTGCGTGTCTTATCAGCATTCTGCATAGCAGCTACCCTGATGGTCCAAATCATAACCAAGAATTCTCCTTCCCAGGCTTCTTAGATTCTCCAAGACTTTCCCCAATTCGAGTATGGATCCTATGCTTTCAGTAGTACGGCTCCAATACTACCTTCCACACATATCCATAATTTCCTCCAGAATCATCTCGAATCTTCTAAGTCAACTACGCCCGTGATGTACTAAATGTCTGCTAAACAGCAACATAATATCCACCAAAGCACCTCCTAGGCTCCCCTTAGATTCCCAACCTCACTAAATCGCCCCACTAACTCATTGGAGCCTATCCTAAGCTTTCCTAGGTTCCCAACCTTGCCCTACCATCAGCTGCTGAAGAACTCTACATGATGCCATCCATCTACCTCCTGAATATAGCCATATTCACTTAGTAGCTGACTTCCATCATTCAAGAGTTCCACAAAGCACAAAGAAAGCAGCATTCGTGCAGTAGCACTCCAATCTAAAGAACTATCATAGAACACTCAGCCCACATACTACAACTCATGATATCCATAACCATCCATTCTCACTGTTGGCTGGCTTATGCATGCAAATGACATACATAACAGGATCTAATAGACTCTACCCTAGGACCACAACCAAACAAGGAACATGAAATAAGGCCAAATCAATTATACTAAGCCTATAATATCCTAACTGTATACAATTTTAAAAGCATACACTTAGCCGTTACTATTACCAATAATCATTCTCATTCTAGCATGGCATACAATATTCCCAAGGCTACAAGCACCACATATCAGGCCAATCTATTGTTGACTACTCAACACTAGCATGCAAGTTGATCAGCTCATACAACATATAAAGGCATATCCCCTATCCCTAACTAGCATGTGACTCTCATATTAATAACTCAAGCCATAACAGCTAAAATATATTAGTATCCTGGGGAAACTTACTAGAGCTCGGCCGATTGCATGCACCACACCCCTTTATTTGTCTTAGAAAACTCTTTTCTTGAAAACATTTTTCTTTTGAAAACTTTACAGATCCTCAGTTTGAGTTCAGTCACACTCGAAAGTATGTCCGAATCCTTCAAACCAAGGCTCTGATACCAACTTGTAATGACCCAAAAAACCAAGGGTAAAATATTCATTTTTCAATACAGTCAAAACACATATATCTTTAAATCCAAACTTTCCAAAAGCATGATTAATTAAAAACATTCATCAGAGTTTGTCCTAAAAGCCTATATTGTGAAAACGCAGGGGCCTACGTTGCGATCAAGTTGAGCCCTTCATTTGCAAAACAATGATACCTGAAACCATAAGCAAAACTGTAAGAATGAAGCTTAGTGAGTTCCCTAAAGCATACCCCACATAATCACATAAGTCGTATCAATCGCATAACCTTGAATATACGCATATAAAAATGCCATGGAAACCCTCCAAGGTCTTATACACATAATCACATAAAACATATCAACTACACAAGTCCTACATATAAGAAAATAGGGATGCCCTGGACACCCTCTAGGGTCTTACTTCAGGTGCCCTGGAAACCCTCCAGGGTCATAGCCCACTGTCACATAAATCATACATACAAACATATAAGGATTCCCTGTAAACCCTCCAGTGTCATACACGGGGTGACCTGGAAACCCTCCAGTGTCTTATCCGAACGCCTCGGGAACCCCCACCCCCCCTCTGAGGTTTTGACTAAGGATGTCATGGAAACGCTCCAAGGTCTTATACCCTAGTTCCTCGGGAACCCCTTTAGGTATTCCATGCAAGTATCAACTAGAATATCGCATAACACAAAATCAACTAGCATATCACATAATACATATTGGGTCGGACTTGGTGCCTTTGACCCATTGGTATGGTGAGGAGACTCACCTCGCACATCTGAAGTCACGCGGATAAAACTCTAGTTATTAGTTAACAGGTTCCCGAACTATCAACATCAAAACAACACCCAAATAATAATTGGGTTCCAATACGTAACCATTAGTCCATGATTGGGATAAAAAGAATACTTTACCCCTAACTTAGCTTTATTCAGTTAAGGCTCAATCCAAAGGCCCAAAAGTCAAACTATGGACCAAAGCCCAACACATGGCCCAATTTGAAAATTTTGGCCCAAACCTCTACATGGGCTTATCTTAAGGCCCAACCATTTAGTCCAGTCCAACCACTTGGTATTCCTATGGTCCAACCTCTCATAATCCTCAAGGCCCATTTATGACCCATCTATGGTCTAGTTTTCCAAATTGGGCCCAAACCCTTACATGGGCCTTACCCTAAGGCCCATCCATATATTCTTAGTCAATATGATTATTCTTGGATGGCCCATCAATATCCCAATCACCAAAACCCTATAGAAATGCCTAACTTAAGGCCCAAGCAAGATTAGGATTTTTATATAAAATGATGATTAGGGTTAAGGTGTTTCTTACTTAATCCATTAAGTCCATCAATCTATTGGGTCAATCATATAATATGGTCGGGCTTAATACATAATTCCAATCCAGACATTTAAAAATGTAGGTTGGATAGTCCAAAGCCCATATATCTAGTATTAGGGTTTTCTAAACCCTAATTAGGGTTTCCAACCCATCACAATCAAATTAGGCCCAAAATCTAAATTCTTAGGCCCATTAGGGTTTCATTAGGTCAATTAGGGTTTTCCTAAGTCAAGCACCACCCACTACCACCTCGTGTAGTGGTGGTCAGCGGCGGCCTCCACTCTCGGTGGTGGTTATTGTTCTAGTCTTGTCATGTCCAAGAATCTAAAAGCAAGATAAACACAAGTAAAAGCACACCGCCACCTAACACGGCGGCTGGTGGCGGCGGAGTGGCATGGTGGTTATGATTTTTCATTGTATTATTCCTACTCGGATTAAAATTGTACAAAATATCCAAAATAAAACACACACACACAATATAACACACACATTCACACACGTATAACCACCCTTGTGGTGACTGGCGGTGGCTTAAGGTGGAAGCAGCTGGTGGAACGGCAACAACAGGTGGTGGTGATGCATTTTCTTCGTTTTTCTTATCCAAGAATATCTATACAACATTAAACTCAAGAACTAGGCTCCTAAACAAACACCAAATCCTACACACAGCCACCTCCTCACGGTGGTTGGTGGCGGCTGAAAAGTATGTTATGGTAGCAGCCACCATGGTTTGCGGCCATGGTGGTTTTTCCTCGGGTTTTATGGCCAATCAAGCTTCCACAAGGTCTTCACGATTCCAAATCGCAACCTCATCTGTTCATGACGCGAGAGCACAGCTCCTAAGTCGGTGGTTGAGGATGCTGAAATAAGTAAAAACAACTACCACAGGGCTGCTGGCAACAACAACTGACGTGCTCGATGTTGTCTCACCGAGAATAGCAAAGGAGAGGAGATGGAGAGGTGGCAGATGCGCTTACCAGAAGCTTCTTGGTAGATCGCGACCCACACACAACTAACACAAAGGCCCCCGCCGTCCTCGCGTATCTTCTGTTGCTCATGGCATCTCCGACAGTCGGGGTTGTTGCGACGACGATCAATGGCGAGGTAGTCATTGGAAAGAGAGGCTGTTGGGCTTGGTGAGGCGAGCAGCGGCTGCGGATTCTCACCTTGGTGGCGGTTGATGAAAGAAATGTACTAGGATTAGGGTTACTCGACGCCTCCTCATGAAGCGGGAAGCAATGAGCACCGAGTCTAAACCCATGTGCCATCCCAAACATTTGTCCATTATGCCAATATTAGACCCTCCTCCCAAAATCTTTTTCAATTAAATCTGGAATTTACCCCTTTAACCCCTATCTCCAAAAGTCCTTTCATAATAGGTCCCAAAATTACCAATCAGCCCCCCTTAGCCTTCAAAACCTTTCAATTTAAGTCCATCAAATACCAAACGCACCATGACTTCTGAAATCCTTTTCAAATTAAATCCAGAACCTACACTTTTAACACCCAAAATCCAAAATTATATCATTTGCTTCCCAAAACCAATACCCCGCTAAATATTATTGATTTTGGCTACCATAATATGTATACAAGAATAATAATAATGATTACATCTCGGGGTTTTAGAGTTCATTATTTATTTAATTTCAAACAGGATGTTACATTAATATTGTCTTTAAGTGGGGTTCGGACTATTCCATGAGTTGTCATGTTGTTAACGACGATTCGATATTTGTTTTAGGTTGAGGCAACATATTCACCAAGTGTTGTAGTGAAAGTTTCGAACTCATTGACAACGGAGGTTAGGCACTTATCCTTCATGTTCTCTGATCCTTCGAACAAATCTTGAAGTGTGTCCCAAATCTGTTTTTGGATTTGCACAGCTTGATGTGCTCAAAGAGAGAAGGTGGAACACCAAACACCATTTCGGAAAAGGAAACATCATTTACATGCAGCATTTCAAGGTCATCAGCAGTGAGAGGTGTTTAACATTGTTCATTCTGTCTCATGAGAGTTGCAGCAACAATTCTAACAATGATTCAAGATGGAACATGAGGACCTTCCTTAACAGATCTCCAGATAGATTCACCTTTTTCTTTTCCAAGTAAAAATCTTTCCATTCTGACTTTCTAGTGATCATACTCTTCAACAACTAGTAGTGGGGAACGTGTAGGACAACCAATGCTATTTGCTATTTGCATTGAGTATATTTGTTGAGAATTAGAAGCAGCCATTGAAGTTAAGATATCTTGAGCAGAAGTGGTATATGGAAGAACTTTTATCCTGAACACAGAAATGATCAAAATACTAAGGTAATCTTGAATCAACTTTAATTTGTTCTTATGGATCCAAAGGACAACCACTTAAGCTCTGATACCAATTGTGAGAACAAGGATCTGATTGCACGGGGCAAGGTTTTAAGACTCAAGCCTTGAGTTAATGATTAAGATCAATGTCTGGTTTCGATTAATTGTTCTAGTCAAGTCTAGAAAGATCAGTCGATATTGAATAGATAGATCAACAAAGTACTTCAATTATTAAATATGAGACTAAGAGTATAATTAAAGTAACGACATTAAATGAACACGAGGAATGTTTTAAAGATTGGTTTGAGAGAAAAGTGAAAGTGAAGTAAATGCAAATATATCTATCTTTGGAGCAATAATTTGTCTTCAATTCTTGTCATTAAACACTCCTTATATAGGAGAAAGTGATACATCATACAATACGAAGTACAGACACAGGATCGGATAAAAGAGTTACTTATGACACTCTGATTATCTCATTTGACAAAAAGACTAAGTCCTATATGTTGTTACATCTGGTAAAAGACAAGAATAAATAATGCTTAGATGGTTATATAATCTCGGAAAACTTCTTCACTTCGTACCAGGATCTTCACTCCGGACACCAACTTCATTTCTGACCTTAGACTAACTTCACACCACATCACACTTCGGACCTAAGACTGACTTTGAAATATTCAAGGATTCGGAGTTAAATTTTCCTTTGCAAGTCTCTATCGACAACAAACGTGGGGTTTTCGCATCGTTGATATATCAGGGTTGTGTTCTGGAGACCGATGGCTAGAGTGAGTAGAAGATACACACCCTTGAGGATACGTTGAGGAAATATGTTATTGATTTTGGTGGGATCTACGATTCCAAACTACCTATTGCGGAGTTTTCCAACAACAACAATTTTCACTCCATCATTGGTGCTCCACCTTTTGAGCTATTGTATGGGCGGAGATGTCGTACCCCGGTCTGCTGGGGCGAGGATGATCACGGGGTTATGGGACAGACCAAGGTGGTCCTTCGGACTACAGAGATGAGTCAGCAGATTAGACAGAGATTGTAGAATGCTCAGACTCGATAGAAGAGTTATGCCGATTAGCGCCAATCTGGGTTGGAGTTTCAAGTTGGTAACATGGTGTTACTGAAGGTCTCACCTAGGATGGGTGTGATTCGCTTCAGGAAGAGGGGAAAATTGGGTCCCCAATATATTGGGCCATTCCTGATTATTTTCAGGGTTGGCAAGGTTGCCTACAGATTAGATCTTCCTTAGTAGCTCAGTCATATTCATAGCACTTTCAATGTTTCACAGTTACGAAAGTGCGTAATGGATGAGGATGTAATGGTGTCCTTGTATGATATTCAGGTTGATGAGCGTCTAAACTATGTCGAGAGACCAGTGGCTATTCTAGAGAGGAAGGTAAAGGTTTTGTGGAGCAAGGAAATACCTGTGGTGAAGGTACGATGGCAACATCGGAGGGGCTCTGAGTGGACGTGGTAGCCGGAGGCTGAGATGCGAGAGCACTACCTAGATTTTTTTCTCTGCTGCAGACTTTGAGGATGAAGTCTAATTCAAGTGGGGGAGATTTGTAACATCCCAAGTTTCAGGTATTTTCAAATCCATTCCTTGGTATTAATTTATGTCATTTTGGGTCCTTGGATTGTAAAGATGGATCCCTAATAACCCCTAGTGGCAAAATGGTAATTGTAAGAGCAAGGGTTGTACGTTGGGCATACATGTGAGTAGGCTAAGTGTACTAGGGCATGTCCTAGTACATTGGGCGCACATATATGTATGTTGGTCATACTAACGTCTGGGTGCAACCCTAATTTTTAGGGTTTGAGGAGTATTTAAACACCTTTATAGATAATTTAGCCTCACCCTTTCAGCCTCCAAGTATTAGAGTCGTTCTTAGCAAACCCAAACCCCATAAGAGAGTGTTATGAGCTTTAGTGGATTTTCAAGTGGCTTTTCCAAACAATATATGTTATATATATACCAAACGGATCCTACGTTTGATTTAATTGTAACATCCCAAATATTTGGACAAATGTAAACTTTTCAAAACAATCCATTTACTAATAAAAGTATTTCCAAAACCAGTATTTCCAAAATGTTATTTAAAATTCAGAGTCTCCCAAGATCCATTTAGTTGTAAAACCAAGGATGTGTACGGTCTCACATTCGCCTTGCCATGATCCTCCATGGTACCTGAAACCATAAACCAAACTGTAAGCACGAAGCTTAGTGAGTTCCCCTAAATACCACCACACCACAGATAACAACATCTAGCATACTACAATATGTATAGATAGCCTTCAGCCTGACTCGAACCCCCCACCAGCCTACAATCCATCTTGCACGCTCACAAAGCCTTCAGCCTGACTGGAATGCCCCGGTGGACTACAGTCTATCTGGTACGCTCATAGAATCTTCAGCATGAATGGTATGCCTGATCGGGCCTTCAACATATCTGGAACGTTTTCTAGGCCTTCTGTAGCACCTGGTTTCCAGTATGTGAATTTTATTTGAGTATTTCCCTATTTTAGCCTTGGACTCGGCGAGTCATAGGTCCGACTCGACGAGCACGTTTAAGTTGGCGACTCGGCGAGTCCATATCCCGGACTCGGCAAGTCACCGCTGCTGGATGAAACCCTAAATTTCAAGGGTTTGCACCCTATTTAAACCCTCATTCCGCCCCAAACTCGTCCCCATTCACCCCCAGAACTCCCAAGATCGTTTATACCCTTATTTCCTTGAGAGATTGAAGTGTTTTGGAGTGTTCTTGAAGATTTTGAGGAGAAAGAAGAGTAGATCAAGAAGAGGAGAAGGAGACCAGGCATCTTTGTGTCATCTCAATGTTTTCCTTGAGGTATAGCTCGTTTCCCCTCTGTTTTCAAGCTTGTAATCTCTTTTAGCTTCATAGGAGTCCTTCTTGGGCTCTTCCCCAAGCTTGTTTGTGCTTTATCGTTTGTAATAAGTTGTTAGCCTTTAGATCTAGGCATGATTTAGTCCCTGGAGCTTGGATCTAATGCCTTTATGGGGTCATATTGCATTAAAGCCCTAGATCTACCTCTTTTGGTGCACTTTGAGCCTTAAAATCCATATTGGTGAATATCTACACGTAAAGTTGGAAACTTTACGTGTGATTTGTGTCCTAGAAGCCCAGATCTGTGAATGGCATGGACTGGAATCGAGCAAATCGGTGTATTTAATGGATGCATGGCTGCGACTCGGCGAGTCGTATATGTGCTTGACGAGTCTGGTCGCGAGTCACTGAATTGGTCCCTTTATGATGTATCGAGTTGAGCCGTGTGTCACAGGGGTTGACTCGGTGAGTTGGAAGCTGAACTCACCCATGATAGGACTCGGCGAGTCAATGCCCTGACTCGGCAAGTCCAAGGTGATCTTCATAGATCAAGAACAGACTCGGCGAGTTGTTCATACAACTCGGCGAGTCTTAGCATAAGTGTTCTTCGAATGAAGATGAACTCGACGAGTTGTTCATACAACTCGGCGAGTAGGATAAAGAGGTTGAACGTCAGTCTAGAAGATGAACTCGTCGAGTCATAGCCTAACTCGACGAGTAGAAACATGGACTCAGGACAATCGTCTGATAGGGACTCGACGAGTTGGAGAGCCAACTCGGCGAGTCGGGTCAACTGAAGGTTGACCCTGACTTTGACTTAGAGCTAGACCATGGGTAAAATGGTCATTTTACCCAAAGGACAGTTAACAGTGTTTGATTGAGTATGTTGTGGGAATTGCAGCCGGAGGATTTCCGAAGCAGCAGCAGTCAGTTAGTTCCCGATCAGTTCAGCAGCTACTTTGAGGTGAGTTACCTTCCAGTAGTGGTGGGTCTAAGGCCACAATGTCGGCCCACCAGTAGGAGACGTATGATAGATGATTGTCTTTGTGATATCATCTAGGTTTGCTATTACCTGATATGTTATATGCTATCATGATACGTTATATGCGATAGTAGTAGAGTTCGGTTGTTAGGACCGCATGGTAGTCAGACACCCCAGAAACATCTGACAGTATGTGATGATATGTTTGTATGTTGGCCTGTTATGTTATGCGATAGAGGTAGCGGGAGGGGACCAGTCCCCGAGGATCGGTTGTTAGGACCGATGGGTAGTCAGCACCCCAGAATGGCTTGACATGGGTAGTCAGCACCCCATAATGGTGTGACATGGGTAGGACGGCACCCCAGAATGGCCGTATGGGTAGGTCGGCACCCCAGAATGGCCGTACCGGGTAGTCAGGCACCCCGGAATAGCCTGGCAGTACGTATGTTATGTGTTTGTATGGTATGTGGTACGTTGGGGGAACTCACTAAGCTTTGTGCTTACGTTTACAGTTTTGTTTTCAGGTACCTCTTCACCGAAGGGGAAGGAGTCGGCGCGGTAGCGGCACATCATGCACACACTCTGGTTTCCGCATTTACGAGATTCACTGGGATTGTACTCTGATATTTTGACGGGATGTATGGTTTGACTTTTTTTTAAAATATGGTTTGCGATATGTTATGGTGTGATCAAACAATGTTTTTATTTATTAATGTTTTCTAAAGTAATATTTTAAAATGAAATTTTCGGACATGAAAATTGGGTCGTTACAAGTTGGTATCAGAGCCCTGGTTTGAGGGATTCGGACTCACCTTCGGGGGTGTCTGAACTCAAATCTAGGGATTTAAAGAATTTTTTTTAGAAAATGATTTCAAACAACGAGAAAAGAGTTTAAGAATGAACAAAAGTGTGTGTGATGTGCGCGACCGACCGAGCTCAAGTAAGTACTCCCCAAAGTACCCATACCAGTTTATGTTATGTTTATCAGCTTTTGTAGAACAGCATGCTAGAATAGGGCTAAGGATCTAGGAATGATGCCTTATGTGCCTGCCTTATGTGTTCCACCTATATGTGAATTGCATGCTTGTATAGTGTAGACAGCGGTAGGGTAGCCTGTTAGGGTTTGCCTGGTAGTATAAGCTAACACGGTGTGCTAGTTCAGTTCCTCTCTATGAGAGTGGAATTGTTTGAAGTCGTTTTCCCTTGTCCGAATGTTGCTTGCTTCGTGCTACGTGGGACTCCGAATAATGGGAATTAGCCATTAGGCGAATACGTCACACCACATGTGATCAGAGTTGAATAATCTTAGAGTACCAGATTTAATCCTACTGCGCAGCTCTTGTTTGAGTCCAACCATCGTAGGGAAGAGTCGGGTACTCGAAGGATTATCTGAGTCTCGCCGCATGTGATGGTGTTCGGGTGATGGCTAATTGGCATTACAAGGAGGCCTGCAGCAGCTGAGGATTGAATCGAGTAGAGCCGGAGGTTTCCCTAGGGCGAGCCGGGAATGAGTATAGTAGTAACTAGCCTTAGTGTAAGGGATCTGGTGGAGTCGAGGCAGTCCTTGAAGAAGGTACGGATAGATGTGGAAGGTAGTATGGGCCCGTACTACTGAAAGCAGAGGATCCGTACCCGAACCAAGGAAGGCCAAGACAAGACCAGGGAACTTGTAAGTAGCTATGATTCCTCAGGGAGCACGAGTATATCTAATGATTGTTGTGATGTATTGCAGAATGGTGGTACTTTGATCGAGGCCGGTGGACAGCGGTTCTGGAGAGGGGTCAGGTTCGGGATCAGGGTCCGAGCCGATAGATAAGGGGCTACGCGAGTTCATCGCGTCAGAGATCACCAGGGGCATCCTTGAGTCGACTCCCATTATCTTCGGGTCGATCAAGGAAGGGATCATGGAGTTGATGGAGGATCGCCTGCGGGCATTCAGGAGCGATTGGGCATCTGGCCAGTCGGGGTCACGCACACTGTCCTTCAAGGACTTCAGGGGCAGTGGTGCGCCAGATTTCCATGGGGTAAACCCCATTGCTGCCAGGCGATGGATTGCAGACATCGAGTCTGCACAGCTGACTAGCTTCTGCCCCGAGGGGTCGAAGGTGAGATACGCAGCGGGGTGTTTACGGGACCGAGCCCGGGATTGGTGGGAGTCAGTGGGTGACTCGTTGGGAGCCTCAGCTATCGAGGCTATGACCTGGTCGGACTTTGTGACCAGGTTCAGGGCAGAGTATGCGCCAGCTGTCGAGCTTCAGCAGCTGGCCAGGGGTTTCTGGATATGAGATAGACGACGGAGACTATGGCGGAGATCACCGCCAAGTTCCGGGAGAGGGATTTGTTGGTGCCCCAGTATGCTGGTGACGAGGATATGAGGAGGACTCGTTATCACGATATGCTTCGAGCTGACATCCGGGAGCATGTTAGCTTTTCGGCTTGCCCTACCTTGGACTCTATGATCGCCAGGGCAAAGGAGAGGGAGATAGATTTGGAGCACATCCAGAAAAGGAAATCTGAGGAGGGACAGGCAGGAGGGGATTCGGGGAAGAAGCCCAAGGGATCAGATGGGAGGCCGAAAGGCCAGTCAGGACCGAGCCGCTGCAGGAAGTGCGGCAAGCCGCACGAGGGGGCGTGCAGGATGGGATCGTCAGGCTGCTACAAGTGCGGCAAGTTTGGGCACATCAGCAGGGATTGCACTGCGCCTGCGACAGTTATTCAGACATCGGAGTTGCTGTGTTTCCACTGCAACCAGAGGGGCCACAAGAAGGCTAATTGCCCCATGTTGACAGTTTCAGCGCCAGTGAAGGCGCCAGCTCCAACGACCCTGCGGATCACGGATAGCCGTCAGGGCAAGGCAGAGGCTCCGGTGGTGAGGAGCCGAGCATTCCAGCTGACTACAGAGGAGGCACGCGCCGCGCCCGATGTGGTGACGGGTATGATTCCTTCCTTCTATCTTTTGTTTTATGTTGTTATGATATTGATATGTGGTCCGTGTGTATATATATGTATTAGGATCGTTCCGTGTGAACGGCATCCCAGTTCAAGTATTGTTCGACTCGGGTGCATCCCGATCTTTCGTTTCTCTTGCGCTTAGCAAGAGGTTTCATGAGACTTCAGGCGAGTTAGATTGCCCGTTAGAGGTAGAGATTGGTGACGATCGATCGGTGCAAGCATCGATGGTGTTTCAAGATTGCGTTCTGCAACTGTTTGAGGAGCGTTACCTGGTAGATTTGGTTCCCATTCCATTGCGTGGGAACAAGGTGATTATTGGCATGGATTGGTTGAGCCCTAATGGGGCAGTGATAGATTGCGCGCAGCAGCTAGTGCGAGTTAGGACCCCAAGCGGGGGAGAGTTAGTGATTCATGGCGAACGGCCACAGTGTGGACCCATTGTATGTTCAGCAGCGAGGGCTAGGCGTTATCTTCAGCAGGGATGCGCGGGATATTTCGCGTATGTGATGGATACCCGGGAGGCGGGTAAGGCGACCGTGAGCGAGGTCCCGGTGGTTCGAGATTTTGCAGATGTTTTCCTGGAGGAACTACTTGGGATACCTCTGGAGCGACAGGTAGAGTTCAGGATTGATCTTATTCCCGGTGCGGCTCCGATAGCCAAAGCACCGTATCGGTTGGCCCCTCCCGAGATGCAGGAGTTGTCTACGCAGCTGCAGGAGCTGCTGGACAAGGGATTTATTCGTTCGAGCAGTTCGCCTTAGGGAGCCCCAATTCTATTTGTGAAGAAGAAGGATGGGTCGCATCAGATGTGTATAGATTACCGGGAGTTGAATAAGGTGACGGTGAAGAACCGTTACCCACTCCCGAGGATTGATGACCTCTTTGACTAGCTTCAAGGAGCATCTTGGTTCTCCAAGATTGACTTGCGTTCGGGTTATCATCAGATGAGGGTCAGGGAGGAGGATACGCAGAAGACCGCGTTTCGGACACGTTATGGCCACTATAAGTTTGTGGTGATGCCGTTTGGGCTCACCAATGCTCCTGCCGCGTTCATGGATCTCATGAACCGTGTTTGCAGACCGATGCTGGATCGGTCTGTGATAGTCTTTATCGATGACATCCTGGTTTATTCCAAGACCCAGGAGGAGCATGAGGAGCATCTGAGGGAGGGTGTTGGAGACCCTGAGGAGGGAGAGCTTGTATGCCAAGTTCTCCAAGTGCGAGTTCTGGCTGCGCGAGGTGCAGTTTCTTGGGCACCTCGTCACCCAGAACGGGATTCTGGTCGATTCGGCCAAGGTTGAGGCCGTGATGAGATTGGAGGTTCCGAAGTCTCCATCTGAGATTCGGAGTTTCCTAGGATTAGCGGGCTACTATCGTAGATTTATCCAAGATTTCTCCAAGATAGTCGTACCTCTGACACGACTGACGAAGAAAGTCGTGGTCTTTCGGTGGGGACCCGAGCAGCAGGCTGCGTTTGAGATGCTGAGACAGAAATTGTGTGAGGCGCCAATCCTAGCCCTGCCTGAGGGCGTAGAGGATTTTGTGGTTTATTGTGATGCGTCCATTTCGGGGTTGGGCGCAGTTCTGATGCAAAGGGGGTATGTCATTGCCTACGCTTCGAGGCAGCTCAAGCCCCACGAGGCGAACTACCCGACGCACGATTTGGAGTTGGGGGCCGTGGTCTTCACCCTCAAGATTTGGCGACATTACCTCTACGGGGTTCGTTGTACCATCTACACGGACCACAAGAGTCTGAGGTATCTCATGGACCAGCCAAATCTGAACATGAGGCAGCATCGGTGGTTGGATGTGGTGAAGGATTATGATTGCGAGATCCTTTACCACCCGGGGAAGGCCAACGTGGTGGCCGATGCGCTTAGCCGCAAGGCAGCACCGATCAGGGACGTATGCCTGAGGATGACCGTAGTGACTCCCCTATTGGAGCAAATTCGGGAGGCTCAACAGGAGGCTATCAAGGAGGAGCATCGGAAGAGCGAGCGCGTGGTGGGTCAGGTATCCTCTTTTGATTATGATAGCCGGGGTCTATTGACACTACACCATAGGGTGTGGGTGTCGTATCACGAGGGTGTCCGCCAGATTTTGATGGATGAGGCGCACAAGTCTCGATTCTCTATCCATCCCGGGGCGACGAAGATGTATAGGAATCTTCGTCTGAACTATTGGTGGCCCTGCATGAAGCGGGATGTGGCATGGTACGTAGAGCGGTGCTTGACCTGCAGGAAGGTCAAGGCCGAACATCAGAGACCGCATGGTAAGATGTAGCCGTTGGACATTCCACTGTGGAAATGGGAAGATATCACCATGGATTTTATTACAAAGCTTCCCAGAACCGCACGCGGAGTGGATTCGATTTGGGTCATCGTGGACCGACTGACCAAGAGTGCTCACTTTATTCCGATTCAGGAGAGCATATCGGCCGAGAAGTTGGCCGATATTTATATCATAGAAATCGTGGCGCGGCACGGGGTGCCGGTATCGGTGATCTCGGATAGGGATGTACGTTTCACTTCCAGATTTTGGAAGAAGTTTCATGACGAGTTGGGCACTCGATTTCATTTTAGCACCGCCTTTCACCCGCAGATAGATGGTCAGAGTGAGCGGACCATCCAGACTTTGGAGGACATGTTGCGGGCGTGTGTGTTGGATTTCGGTGGTAGCTGGGATACCTATCTTCCCTTGGCTGAGTTCTCCTACAACAACAGCTATCACGCGAGTATTGACCGGCCACCGTTCGAGATGTTGTATGGGCGGAGGTGCAGAACCCCGATATGTTGGGGTGAAGTTGGCCAGAGAGTCATGGGAAGCACCGAGGTGGTGCTAGAGACGACCGAGAGGATCCAGCAGGTTCGGAGCAGACTTCAGACTGCTTAGAGTCGGCAGAAAAGTTACGCTGATAAGCGTCGATCCGACTTGGAGTTCCAAGTCGGAGATATGGTTCTCCTGAAAGTGTAACCTTGGAAAGGCGTCATTCGATTCAGGAAGCGGGGCAAGTTGGGACCAAGATTCATCGGGCCGTTCAGGGTTGTAGCCCGGGTGTGCAAGGTGGCGTATAGGCTGGATCTGTCAGCCGAGCTCAGTCAGATCCACAGCACTTTCCATGTTTCGCAGCTGCGGAAGTTCCTGGTGAACGATTCAGTGGTAGTACCGTTAGAGGATATTCAGATTGATGACAGCTTGAATTACATTGAGCGCCCAGTCGCAATACTCAACAGGAAGTCAAAGGCTTTGAGGAACAAGAGGGTAGAACTAGTGAAGGTGCAATGGCAGCACCGCAAGGGTTCGGAATGGAATTGGGAGCCGATGGACGAGATGATGGAGCATTACCCCGAGCTGTTTCAGGATCGAGCAGCAGACTTCGAGGACGAAGTCTAAAATAAGTGGGGGAGATTTGTAGCACCTGGTTTCCGGTATGTGAATTTTATTTGAGTATCTCCCTATTTTAGCCTTGGACTCGGCGAGTCATAGGTCCGACTCGCCGAGTAGGGACGAGACTCAGGACACATTTAAGTTGGCGACTCGGCGAGTCCATATCCCGGACTCGGCGAGTCACTGCTGCTGGATGAAACCCTAAATTTCAAGGGTTTGCACCCTATTTAAACCCTCATTCCGCCCCAAACTCGTCCCCATTCACCCCCCCAGAACTCCCAACATCGTTTATACCCTTATTTCCTTGAGAGATTGAAGTGTTTTGGAGTGTTCTTGAAGATTTTGAGGAGAAAGAAGAGTAGATCAAGAAGAGGAGAAGGAGACCAGGCATCTTTGTGTCATCTCAACGTTTTCCTTGAGGTATAGCTCGTTTCCCCTCTGTTTTCAAGCTTGTAATCTCTTTTAGCTTCATAGGAGTCCTTCTTGGGCTCTTCCCCAAGCTTGTTTGTGCTTTATGGGTTGTAATAAGTTGTTAGCCTTTAGATCTAGGCATGATTTAGTCCCTGGAGCTTGGATCTAATGCCTTTATGGGGTCATATTGCATTAAAGCCCTAGATCTACCTCTTTTGGTGCACTTTGAGCCTTAAAATCCATATTGGTGAATATCTACACGTAAAGTTGGAAACTTTACGTGTGATTTGTGTCCTAGAAGCCCAGATCTGTGAATGGCATGGACTGGAATCGAGCAAATCGGTGTATTTGATGGATGCATGGCTGCGACTCGGCGAGTCGTATATGTGACTCGACGAGTCTGGTCGCGAGTCACTGAATTGGTCCCTTTATGATGTATCGAGTTGAGCCGTGTGTCACAGGGGGTGACTCGGTGAGTTGGAAGCTGAACTCACCCATGATAGGACTCGGTGAGTCAATGCCCTGACTCGGCGAGTCCAAGGTGATCTTCATAGATCAAGAACAGACTCGGCGAGTTGTTCATACAACTCGGCGAGTCTTAGCATAAGTGTTCTTCGAATGAAGATGAACTCGACGATTTGTTCATACAACTCGGCGAGTAGGATGAAGAGGTTGAACGTCAGTCTAGAAGATGAACTCGTCGAGTCATAGCCTAACTCGACGAGTAGAAACATGGACTCGGGACAATCGTCTGATAGGGACTCGACGAGTTGGAGAGCCAACTCGGCGAGTCGGGTCAACTGAAGGTTGACCCTGACTTTGACTTAGAGCTAGACCATGGGTAAAATGGTCATTTTACCCAAAGGACAGTTAACAGTGTTTGATTGAGTATGTTGTGGGAATTGCAGCCGGAGGATTTCCGGAGCAGCAGCAGTCAGTTAGTTCCCGATCAGTTCAGCAGCTACTTTGAGGTGAGTTACCTTCCAGTAGTGGTGGGTCTAAGGCCACAATGTCGGCCCACTAGTAGGAGACGTATGATAGATGATTGTCTTTGTGATATCATCTAGGTTTGCTATTACCTGATATGTTATATGCTATCATGATACGTTATATGCGATAATAGTAGAGTGCGGTTGTTAGGACCGCAGGGTAGTCAGACACCCCAGAAACGTCTGACAGTATGTGATGATATGTTTGTATGTTGGCCTGTTATGTTATGCGATAGAGGTAGCGGGAGGGGACCAGTCCCCGAGGATCGGTTGTTAGGACCGATGGGTAGTCAGCACCCCAGAATGGCTTGACATGGGTAGTCAGCACCCCATAATGGCTTGACACGAGTAGGACGGCACCCCAGAATGGCCGTATGGGTAGGTCGGCACCCCAGAATGGCCGTACCGGGTAGTCAGGCACCCCAGAATAGCCTGGCAGTACGTATGTTATGTGTTTGTATGGTATGTGGTACGTTGGGGGAACTCACTAAGCTTTGTGCTTACGTTTAAAGTTTTGTTTTCAGGTACCTCTTCACCGAAGGGGAAGGAGCCAGCGCGGTAGCGGCACATCATGCACACACTCTGGTTTCCGCATTTACGAGATTCACTGGGATTGTACTCTGATATTTTGACGGGATGTATGGTTTGAATTTTTTTAAAATATGGTTTGCGATATGTTATGGTGTGATCAAACAATGTTTTTATTTATTAATGTTTTCTAAAGTAATATTTTAAAATGAAATTTTCGGACATGAAAATTGGGTCGTTACACCTTCGTCCTGACTGGTACACCCCACTGCCTTCAGTCTATCTAGGACGCCCTAGGTCTGTTGGCCTTCAGCACAAAGTAGGGCCGCCTCAACCCAACCCACCATCACATATCAACATATACCATATCTAAACACATATAAGCTCAGTAAACCATAACAGCATATTGATATAAACGTTACTGATTTTGTTGACTAATAGCACAAAGCAGTACAGACTCAACCTACCCACACCAGAACAACATATACACAGCTAAACATATAACAAGTCAACAGACAATCAGGCAGATCTTACAGATCACTAAGCATATCATCATCCTATATACCAGGATACAGATCTAACAGATCACTACAACATACAACATGCGATAAACCAGGATAACAATCCAAAAGGGTTGGCCTTGGAGCCTTCGACCAAAAAGTACAGTGAGGAAAACTGACCTCTCGATCTAATCCATAGCTGATGAGGTCCCGACTTTGAATCTCAGCTCCAACCAACACCTATTCATCAAACAGAGATTAATCTTTAGATACCACTCAAAAGAGCTCAAATACCCTTTTGGTAAAAATTGGTCAAAGTTAGAAGTCAAAGTAAACAATCCATGTTGACACCAACACGTCGTGTTTCCCTTTGGACACACCGTGCTCTGCCTGCGTCCAAACAGTCAGGAAATTCCCGGCCAAAACACTGTGTTTGCCGAAGTTCCAGCAGCTTAACACATTAAGCCATTTTCTTTGAATCCAAGAGCTCCAAAGCTCAGATCTTGTCTGAGGTGTGATCCAGAAGAAAATATTTTCCAACTCTATCCATTGGCAGTACCCAACCAGGTCCAAAACCCAATCCATAATTCTTAATAATGAAAGGGCTTAACCAATAAGCACTTAATCATTAGGGTCCAAAGTCCATCATTTCCAGAAGTGATTCTAACATCAAAACCACCCCAAAGGTTGGTGCTTTATAGACATACATGTCCAATCCATGTCTTGTACCCATATTAGGTAAAAATGATTATTTATGACCTAATCTCTATGCATGACATCAAGACTTTATTATAATCCAGATCCAATACACTACTAGATCAGCTTGACCTAGAGATTCATAAAGTTGAAAGCTTTATGAGGTCTAACCAATCCAACAATGAAGAAGAAGAATCTAATGGGACAAAACTCAAGATCTAACAATGGTCCAAAAGAATTCCAAACTGAAGAATGGGCTTGCTGGATCTTTGCTTCCTTCTTCCACCTTCTTCCTTCTTTAGCTTCAAAGAGCACCAAACTAGCTCAAAAGGTTATTATGGTTTCTGTAAGGACATGAGGGAGCTGAGGATGAACAAACCCTAGCCTCCTTGTTCTTTAAATAGGGAGAAAATACCCAAAATATTATGGTCTCATTCCATCCATCAACATGTCATGTTCCAAGAGGCAACACGATGGGTTGTACTTAATGAAATCTATGCTTCTTCTTATCTGGACACGATGAGTTAGAGCCTTCATACGTCGTGTCCAATACTCAAAAGGTGATTCATTCCCAAAATTGCTCCTCAAAATTCCAGGTGTTACAACTCTCCCCTACATAAATTAGATCCCATCCTCGAAATCAGTTCTTGCTTCAGCTTCACGATGGAACCCTTAGCCAAAAACCTAAGGATTTGATCGGCTCCAGACCTTCTCGGCCAATCGTCTCCATGCTTATCCGACACATAAGTGCACAACCACGATGAGAACCAACTGGAATTTAGAAACCCTGACTATTTAACGTTGTTGAAACCTCCATTAACCATAAGGCGACTCCCCACGCGAGTCTCATCTATATAACCACTGCAGGGACCATGTACAACGCCAACATAATCCACAATTGTTTAACTATAAGACCAAACTTCTAATGGGAATCACAAATCTAAGAACTCTCAAAACTACAATCATTGAATTAATTATGTCAATATGCTTCCCGAGGCCATGAACCCCTAAACCACGACTAACATTTACCCATCATTGAATCCGCATCTTTCTTGAGAGTATGATCACTACCAACCATGCGAGAAAAGAATCCAAACATATAAATCACGGAGTTTCCACTAATCCTCAAATCCATAAGATATCCCAAGAGCCTTTAATTAACCCGTGACTCCCCGACACACCATTCCAACCACTGCTCCTACGAGCAAAGATGAGAACTCCAACAATTCCACATTTACTTCCAATCCTTAACAAATCAAGTGTACCCCCATCTAGCAAGACACCTGATACATGACGAAGATATTTTGATGTGAGACTTCATAACCAGTTCCCAACCTGGATAAGCCATTCCTCATAACTTGCAAGTAAACAGAATTATAATAAAAACATCATGTACAGACTTTCTGATATCTGACTGATACTCCCAACAACCTTTAACTGTTTCCCTTTATCCAAACCAATGATTCATTTTCTTCCCGACATCCATTAATGCACTCATACTGAAAGTATCATAAGCAGATGAATTCAATAATCATGATGACTAGGCCCGCAGCCTATGTTTGGAATGCTCCCGCTATTACACTGATTTTGATGACATTACATCTTTCACCTGGAAACTCTCCACCCCCACCACGGTCCTAAAGATTCTCAACCTCGCATCACTGCCTCGCAGGGACCTAATCAACGTCCCTCTCAACGCTAACTGAGCACAACAATTCCATAACTATACCATGCCCAATTCCTTTTACAGAATAAACTTCTACTAATGCAAAACCCGACGAAATCATGGTCGCACCTGACCCGAGAATAGGATAAATGGTTGCACCCTTGATCAAATTCAAAGGCTATCACCTAAAAGAACCATACGCAACCAACTCAAGAAGACTTCTAAATTGATCATGAATGCCATCCAACCCAAGCCTGTTATGAACCAAAATTCCAAACCACCATTAAGGATAAATATACCGAGAGTCCAAAGGAACATAAAAATATACTAAACTTGATGATAGGTTGACACATCCATAGAACTTCAACTTCCACAACTCAAAACCTTCAGAGAACCTTTGATGAATGACAAACGATGCGTCCAATAATAGTGAACACATTGACATTAAATCGAATGAACCATAACCCACACGAGGTTAAATGTACCAAATTCTAAAACTAATTCATTGATCGATCTCTTCCCAAGCTAGATTATAATTAGAAATCCATACCACTAGCTCAAAATTTCCCTCCACTACCACTCTCATCCTGAGTAATCCCAACAGCTTCTCATCCATTCATTGGCACCCCCAAAAGGAACCAATAGCGGCAACGAGCTCCTTGATTACCCACCTCTTGCAAAGTGACAAATCATATGACTCCTGAAACCATGCATACCATTGCCACCTACTATGTACACCTTCCTTGGCCAAACCCTAAACTGAGATCCCACACAATTGCACCACAGATCCCTAAAAACTATTTCTCATTGCGATGAATCTGAACAGATCGATGATCCACCAAGCAGAATACATTGTTCTCCCCCACTTAGGCTTCAAACTACCACCCACTAGTGTTGGAACCAAACCATAGATCAAACCCGCTCAACCAGGAACAACCATCCCTGAACTTGGAATGCATAACACACACAGGATGATCTTCCAGATAAGGATAAAAAAAATCCTAAGAGAATCATGAATTTTAGCTGAAGACCTATGAAAATTTCCAATCATGACAACTTTAACTCTACGGATTCCTTGCAAGAGCATAAGCCAAAACATACCCTCTTAGCCTGAAATCCCAACTGCGAATTCATTACCTGAGCTGCTAAAACCCAAGAACATGGATCCTTAATCACATTGCAAATCATCAATAATACATTAATCAACATGCACACTCCTGTGTTGACATATTAACGCCAACCCCATGACCATCAGACCCCAAGTTGGGTTTACATCCTAACTTTGAAGGTCATAATCCTTATCACTCCTCTGAACTTGGAGGGCTAAAAGGGAAAAATATTCGCTAAAGATAGCGACATTCCAAACCATCAATCAACCACTCACTTCCAGCTGCAGTCCTCCTTGTCTGTAACGCCCAGTTCCTGGTATGTATTTTAATAAGAATTATTCATTTTTTTAAAGGGAATCGATAAGTTGGAGGCTCCAAACTCGTTGAGTAGAAACAAATTTTTGGGATCCGGGACTTGAAATCTACTCGACGAGTTGAGAAGCCTCAACTCGACGAGTAGGGTTGCCAGAGTGAAACCCTAAATTTCAGGGTTTGCACCCTATTTAAGGACCTTAAAACTCCCTTATGGCCTCCCTTATCGCCTCCCTCAGTCCAGCAAAACCCTAATTCGTGATCTTGAGCCTTTTGAGTGTGTGTGAGTTAAAAGAGAGTGATTCTTTGGTATTTCCTTGAAGGAGTGGAAGCTAGAAGTGCTTGGTTGAAGGAAGAAGCCTTAGATCCAGAGATTTCATTATCAAAGTAGCCTTATTGAGGTATAAAGTCTATACCTTGTCTGTTCATTTACTAAATCTCTTCATGGAGTAGTTTAGGGCTTTAAGGAGCCTATTTTGGGACCATTCATGAATGCAAGCATGTTTTGGAGTCATGACTTCAGATCCAGAGCCTTTGAGGGACTCCATAGCATAAAGGTGCTAACTTTATGGCCATTGGAGTCCCATGAAACTTGTGAACCATTTTTTAAGAATTTTTAAGCTAAATAACCCATGCATGGACGTAAAGTTAGAAACTTTGTGTGATATATTGACCCTACGGAACTAGATCTATGACTTCGATGCATTAAGCCCGACTAGATACGACTATATGGATTTAGACTATGGGGGACTCGATGAGTTGTTCATACAACTCGACGAGTTGGGTCGTGGTCTCCTAACCTTTTCTGTTACTGAGTAAACTCGTTGAGTCTAGGAGATGACTCAGTGAATTGGACATGTTTTAGGATTGAAGATTGAAGAACTTGACGAGTTCAAGGAGGAACTTAGCGCGTTATGAGCAAAATGTACCAAATATGTATGAAGCAGAACTCGACGAGTTCAAAGAGGAACTCGGCGAGTTGTGAGTAAAATGTCTCGATTATGTTATAAGGAAGAAGTCGACGAGTTCATGAAAGAACTCGACGAGTAGGATCGAGGTTTTCATAATTTTATGAATCATGGAACTCGATGAGTTCGTGAAAGAACTCGACGAGTAGGATCGAGATTTCAGGGTTTTATGGATTAGGGAACTCGAGGAGTTGATGGACCAACTCGACGAGTTGAGTCAACCAGGATGTTGACTGAGACTTTGACCATTGACTAGAGTTGACCCTTAAAGGGGTTATGAGTATGAAAGGGTAATTAAAGGAGATTATTTATGTAGGAGTTTGAGAGGAGTTGATCCCAGCACCGAGGACAGTTCAGCAATTACGCGACATTGAGGTGAGTTACTTTCCAGTAGAAGTGGGTTGAAGGCACCAATGTTAACCCACTAGTGAGAGCTATAGTAGAGATGATTGTCTTTGTGATAATTATCTGGTATGTGATTATCTGTTATGCTTATGTGCTAGTATGTTATGATGTTATGTGATAGTGGTAGCAGGGGTACGATAGACACAGTATTGGTCGATAGGGCCGAAGGAGTATGCCAGCACCCGAATAAACTTGTAACGAACCAATTTTCACGCCCAAAAATTTCATTTAAAATAAGTGGTTTGTAAAATATTTATAGTAAAACGTCGTCCGATCATATCATCTCATAAAACATATTTTGTATCCGAAACCAAAACATAAAAACAACCATAATGTCAGAGTACAAATCCCATAATATCTCGTAGTGCGGAAAACAAAGAACGTGTGTGTGATATGTCGCTACCACTCCAGCTCCTTCCCTTCGCTGAAGAGGCACCTGAAACAACAACTGAAAACCGTAAGCTAGAAGCTTAGTGAGTTCCCCCACCGTACCACATATCAAATAACAACATAACATACATATATTGTCAGGCATATCTGGGTGCCCGGCCTACCCCTTCGATCCTCTCGACTGGATACTAACTAGCATATATGGGTGCTGGTCTCCGCTTCGGTCCTCTCGACCGGATACTGACTAGCATACCTGGGTACTGGTCTCCCCTTCGGTCCTCTCGACCGGATACTGACTAGCATACCTGGGTGTTGGCCTCCCCTTCGGTCCTCTCGACTGGATACTGGGGACTATTTCACCCCTACCACTACCATATAACACGTATCACATAATCTATCTAGCAGGGCTGGGCATATCTACCCCTTCGGTCCTATCGACCGGTATTATGGGGACTATCTCCCCTACTGTCACTAGCACATAGCATCATATCATACTAGCACATAAACATAACACATGTAGTAGTAGCCCTAGATGAATATCACAGAGATAATCATCTAAACATACAACTCCTACTAGTGGGCTGACATTGTGGCCATAGACCCACTGCTACTGGAAGGTAACTCACCTCGAAAAGTAGTTGCTGAAAGCCTGCTTACTAAGTGACTGACTGCTGAATCGGAAACCCTCCGGCTATAAATCATAAACATAGATTAGCCACTCATACACACCCTTAGGTCAGCTGACTAACCCACCCCTGGTCCAAGGTCAACTCCTTGGTCAAAGTCAACTTACAGTTGTCTGGACTTGCCGAGTCATGGCACCGACTCGCCGAGTCCTTCTCCCACTAACTTGGTACCACTCTACAAGTCCTATTTCCCACTCACTGAGTCACCCTTAACTCACTACTTGGGACGATAGAACTGGCTCGCGATCCGACTCGTCGAGTCTAAGAACAACTCACCGAGTCCATACGAGCAGATCTCCTACTCGCTTCCAAATCCTCACCAGAGCATCCTTTATGAGGATTTGGGTTTCTGGGACTATTGCTACACGTAGATTGCTAATTTCGCGTGCAGATACGAAGGGTTTGACCTTCAACACCCAAATCCATCTTACTCACTAACTGTTCATCTGAGTTGCGGAGTTTGAAGAACAACTCGCCGAGTACCAAGAAATCTTCATAGGACTCGCCGAGTTGTTCATCCAACTCGACGAGTCTAAGGCCATCTTCAAAGAACTCGCCGAGTTCCACTTTGGGACTCACCGAGTCCCTTGACCCATTTCCCATATAGACCAAATCTGAGACATGCAACGCTTCAAAACCATAGATCTATGTTCCTAGAGCATGCTTATCATGTAAAGTTGCAAACTTTACGTGCATGCATGGCCCTACAAGCTCCAAAAGGCAAATCCAAGCTCTTTAAGAGGTCATACACCCAATGGGGAGCTCAATCACTTCAACCACAGAAACTTTAGGCTTCTAATACATCCACAAGGTCTAGGTCTGAAGTCCTTTCGGATCATTAAGCACAAACATATGGAGTTTGGTGTTTTAGGGCTTGAAAACCACCAATTTGGGACAAAAATGGTATCTAATGACCTAGTGATCAAGGTAGGAACTTTTCTACCTGAATGGAAGCTTCTCACAGTGTAGATTTCTGATCTACTCCCCTCCTTGCACTCTTCAACCTCCTCCTTCTTCTTCTTCTAAGCTCCCAACTTCCTTCACCAAGCAAAATCACTCACAAGAACAATATGGTGGCTAGGGTCTCTTACTACAGCTCTCTGGAAGTGTTAGGGACAAGGGAGGCCAAGTTAGTGTGCTTAAATAGGGTGCCAACACTAGGGTTAAGGTTTTTACCCAAACATGGCCTACTCGCTGAGTCGGGGAACCGACTCGCCGAGTCCAAGGCTCAGACCTCGTGTCTCATCCCGCTCCTACTCGGTGAGTTGGTCCTTCAACTCGCCGAGTCCAAGGCAAAAATGCATGAATTTTGAATTTTTAATTACAAGAAATACGTACCGGGAACCAGGTGCTACAAAGCTAGGCAGTATATGATTTATATGTTTATGCACTAGGATGCTATGTGGTAGAAGTAGGGGTGAAATAGTCCACGGTACCAGTCGAAAGGACCAAAAGGGTGGGCCAGCACCCTGATATACTAGGCGAGGTACCGGTCGACAGGGCTGAATAGGTAGGTCAGCACCCTAATATGCTCAGAAAGTTACCAGTCTAAAGGACTGAAGTGGTAGGCTAGCATCGTGATATGCTAGTCAAGTTACCAATTGAAAGAGACCGAAGGGGTAGCTAGTACCCGGATATGTTAGACGGTATGTGATATGTATGATATGTGGTATGATGGGGGAACTCACTAAGCTTTGTGCTTATGGTTTATAGTTCTGGTTTCAGGTACTTCCTCTTCGAAGGGAAATGAGTCGGTACAGTAGCAGCGCATCACACACACGATTTTCCGCATAAGAGATTCTTGGGATTTGTACTCTGACATTGTTACTATATTATGACATGATTTTGAGACATATGATCTATGGTTTTTATGAAATGAAATAACTTGATAATGTTTTCTACAAATTGTTTTATGAATCATCATATCAAAAATGAAATTTTTGGTCATGATTTTTAGCATGTTACAAGTTGGTATCAGAGCCTTGGTTTGAGGGATTTAGACACACCTTCAGGGGTGTCTGGACTCAAGTCGAGGGTTTGGAAGATTTTTACAAGAAAATAATTTTTCTAAAAATTAAAATAAAGTGCTTTGAGAAAGAACAAGGTGTGTGATGCTTGTAATCGGCCGAGCTCAAGTAAGTTTCCCCAAGATATACATACATGTTTGTTATGACATATGATATGATTATGAGAACTGTATGCTAGATTAGGGATGAGGATCTAGGAAGGATACCTTGTATGTCTGTTATATGTTTGAGAACTGCATGCTAGATCAGGGCTAAGGATCAAGGAAGATACCTTATGTGCCTGCTATATTTACATATTGAATGAAAGGTTAACACGAATCCACATAAAAGAACTAGTAAGACCGCATGGGTGCCGATATCCATTATCTCTGATCGAGATAGTAGGTTCACCTCTCGATTTTGGCAGTCGCTCCAGAAGGAACTAGGGACCCAGCTCGATATGCTGAGCACTACTTATCACCCTCACACCGACGGCCAAAGTGAGTGAACCACTCAAACGTTAGAAGATATGCTTCGAGCTTGTGTAATAGATTTTGCAGGGCATAGGATACCCACTTGCCCCTAATCGAATTCTCATACAACAATAGCTATCACACAAGCATTAAGGTTGCTCCTTTTGAAACCTTGTACATCCGAAAATGCAAATCACCTCTATGCTGAGCTGAGGTGGGAGACACTCAGCTAGCCAGATGGAAAACACCGACCAATACTCTTATATGCCCCGAGATCATTCGGAAACAACGGAGAAAATAGTTCAAATCAAGGCACGACTCCAAGCATTGCGAGACCGACATAAGAGCTATGCTGACAAATGGCAAAAGCCTCTGGAATTTCAAGTCGAAGATCGAGTGCTATTGAAGGTCTCTCCCTGGAAAGGGATGATCCGATTTAGGAAATGGGGAAAACCAAATCCACAACACATTGGACCGTTCGAGATCCTTTCCTAGATTGATCCGGTGGCTTATAAGCTACATTTACCCTTAGAACTTAGCAACGTACATCCCGTATTCCACATGTCCAATTTGAAAAAGTACCTATCAGATGAAACCCTTGTTGTTCCCCTAGATGAGATCGAGAATCTCCTGTTCGTCGAAGAGTCGGTTGAAATCATGGACAGGGAAGTGAAGCGTACAAAACAAAGTTGCATGCCGATTGTGAATGTTCAATGGAATGCTAAATGCAGACCAGAATTCACATGGGAATGCGAAGATCAAATAATGAAAAGGTACCCTCACCTTTTCTCTAACTCTTAGGATCGATTTTCAAAATATTTCGGGACGAAATTCCCTCTAACGGGGGGATGATGTCACAACTAGTACTGTAAGGCTAGGAAATTCTATCCATGTGAAATTTCTTTTAGAAATTTCTTGTAACCCTAAGTATTATGTTATACATGTTATTCATTCAACAACAACAATTCGAATCAAAATTCACACATGAAGCCCTAAACCTAATTCAATGCACTACACTCACTCAACTTTGGTTTGAAACCCTAACTTCCCGGATTTCCCGGTTCAAACTCTTATTGGACCACGATCCTCTTATTGGGCCTAATGGACCAATAAACCATCAAGTTGATTCTTTTGGGCTAAGAAACCTCATTTGGGCCCTAGTTGGACCCACATTCAATAAACAATATCATTTTCGGCCATAAGACTCATCATGAGCCTTATTGGGCCGAAAACCATCTTCTTTAATTATATGGGTCGAAAACCTATTCCTTCTATCACTTTGGGATGTAAACACATATGTGGTCCTAATGGGCCTAAAATTTCCTTATTGGACCTTATATTTTCGATTGATATTCAATACTAACCCAATATTCCTTTTCTTTTCACCCCAACTCCATTCTCGATTATATATATATATATATATATATATACATATATATATATATATATATATGTGTGTGTGTGTGTGTGTGAGATAAAAAAAGAGGAAGTTTAATTAGTCAAAATACTTGACACCTCCTTATTCCATGGAGGATATCCATGCATCTAACCTCACATACATGTAAAAATCTCATACTTCAAGGCAAGATATTTCTCTCCTCTCCTTTCCTCTTTAAAAATCTAAACTCTCAAGAACCCTCTTACTTTTACCTCTTCAAATTCGTGAGTTTAGGTGTGTGCAAGAAGATCACTTCAAGCTTCACACTTATGGTAAGATCGTATAAACTCATGTTGAATTATTCCATTTTGTGTTAAGGATTTACTCTCATAACTACCTTCATTTCGTGTTTAAGCTTCTTAGAACTTCTTAAGTTCGAAACTCTACCCAAAGGAACACTCCAAGGCCGAAAACACCTTTATTCTCTTTCATTTCTTCATCAAAACTGAATCCATCACCAAGGTGAGCTTCATACCCCCTTGTTTTCGGTTTTACTATGTTTTAGGCGATAATACAAGTTGGTATTGTGTTAGATCTAAGTATTTATGCATGCTTGTGTGTATTTTCCTGATATGTTGTGCAAATATGTTATGAATCTATGTTAAACCCTCATAAACTTGATATATTTCCAAGTCTTAAAGATCTTAGGAAAACAAGTTACTTTATGTAACTCATTATGTTGTTGAAAAGATAAAACATGTTAAAGGATACTTTAAAACAAAAGAAAACCTAATGAGGGGCCATTTTTGACAAATAAACAAAAAGTGAGCCTTTTGTGACAACTCACGGTTTTGAGAGGACCAAAATAGTCATTTTTTGGATAAAAATGGGTTCTTAAGACATTCACGGTTTTAAAGGGGTCAAAAGAGTCATTTTTTATAAAAAGGACTTATTACGACATTCACGGTTTTATATGGGTCAAAAAGTGTTATTTTTGACAAAATGGGCTTATTTTGGGCTTTCACGGTTTTAATTGGCTAAAATGGTCATTTTTCATAAGGGGGGGGGGGGGGGGGGGGGCTTATGTGGAAATTCACGGTTTCATGGGCTTGAAATGTAAATTTTTGGCTTTAATGGACTTAAAATGTCACTTTTTTTTTTATCAAAAATGGGCCTTATTTGCAAACTTTCGGTTTTTAATGGGCTAAAAATGTCATTTGAAATAAAAATGGGCATTTGTTGTAGATTTTGGTTTTAGTGGACCAAATAATTAAAATTTGACAAAAGTGGGCTTTTATTGAAAAATCTTGATTATTTGGGCCAAAAAGGTCATTTCTAAGGAAAGTGGGTTTTTATGTCATTTTGGTAGTAATTGAGCCAAAACAAGCATTATAACAACAAACGGGCTAATTACGTCATTTTCACTTTAATTAGGCATTGTATACTTATTACATGTTTAGTGGGCCTTATTGACCCATTTACACGTTTGATGGGCCTCATATATTCATTTCATGTTAATTGGGCCTTAAATACCTATTTACATGCTTATTGGGCCTTATGTTCTCATTACATGTTATTTGGGCCTTATAGGCCCATTGATTTTCTTATTGGGCCTCACAACACATTTTATGTTAATCTGGCAAATAACAAAAAATACTTGACACTTTGATAAAAACAAATGGTACTTTCATCACCAATCTTTTGTAATCAAATGCATACTCGAAACATTATTTTAAAACGGTAAACAATGTGATACACAATTCGCGTAAATTTAGTTAATGTTCTTGTGAGATGTTCTTTCATTCGTACCTACCTAGTGTACACCCTTAAGTCATGTAGTTATAACCAGAGTCTTCTGGAGGGAGAGTGAGAGTTTGTGTATAGATCTATACGGAGTTGATAGCCCCACACCTGAGTTGTTCGCTACAGCTAGACTATGCCAGTTTAGGTTGACAAATGTCTTACCTTAAACAAGTCGACGCCTAAAAAACGTC
Source organism: Lactuca saligna (assembly GCF_052625555.1). Taxonomy (NCBI): domain Eukaryota; kingdom Viridiplantae; phylum Streptophyta; class Magnoliopsida; order Asterales; family Asteraceae; genus Lactuca; species Lactuca saligna. Next base: position 180,345,651 of record NC_136425.1, read on the forward strand.
ATGACAAGCAGATCAGTCATATCAAATATGGTTATAACGACTCACATAGAGTTTAACAACATGATAAATTTACTGAATACTTATACTATACTTTTGATACATGTACGAGTTATTCATTTCTATAACACCCAGGTCTTATGGTTTAAAGCCTACAACTCTTTTACAGATCGAAAATATCGGATTTTCTGGGAAACAAACACGATACCTTACATTTACTTACAATAGAAAATATAGAAATTTTTGGAACTCTCTCTTTATACATTTTCAAAATATGAACACACGTGCTATAATACAAGATTTGAAACACAGCGCTTAAACAATTTTTGTGGAAAATATCGAATTTCTGGAGTTTACAAATGATATAAAACCTTTCTTACAAACATGCTTATGAACTCACCAACATTATATATGTTGACCGTTTTCAAAATAACTTGTATTCTCAGTGAATCGTTAAGCATGTTGGTCATCAAGAACACGTGGATTTTTGTGTATCTTTCTTATCATCATACATTTGTCATTTGGAATGTAATTTGTAAACCAACACACTGATGTAAACTATGATGGTTGATATATTTCATGTGTGATGTGTGATGATGATGTTGTCTTTGATTCAATTATATACACTGTGATGATAATACAAGATGAAGTCACCCAACCCCCGAACGTTTCCGCCGTTTGGTTAAGGGGTGTGACACATGGTTGGATACCATAACTCGCGTCATTGTTTCTGTCCCTGTTAACCTTTTGGTTGTGGCTGATCGGACCTTGTATCTGAAGTATGAGCTCAAGTGCTAAATCCATTAAGCACTTATGAAGAAATTGAGTCTTGCGAGGGTATGCCCCGCGTAACCAATCTGCCACCCCGATGATGGATTCTGCACAGCCTCGCATACGTTGAGCTTACCTCTGGAGTACACCCCGTGTACGCGGAAATATTGGGCCTCTTCATTTTGGGCTTTGGTTTTCAGCTCGGATTGTCTTGGACTATGTTGGGCCATCTGAATTTACAGTTTGGGCTTTTTGTCTTGTTGGACTTTCTTGGGTAAAGGCCTATGAAAGGAATTAGGACTAATTTGGAAATTTGGGCCTTAGATGTTATTTTTGGATTGTGGGCCTTTAGTCATCTAGTTTGGGCCTTAGCTTTGGGTCAAGCTTGTGGAAGGGTAAAAAGGTCTTTTACCCTAATTTGGACTCATAGTGTGAGTTAGGAGCTAGATGTTGATGGGTTGTATTTGTGGTATCTGATATCATGTGGATTTTAGCGGATTAGCATTCAAAGATTATTCGTGGGATCAGCTATTGATGGGGTGTCGTCTCAATGTTAGTGGTGTAGGATCTATCAGCCAACAGTCATGGATCGTCTGTATGATTCGGCAGTGCAAGGTGAGTTGTCCTCACAATACTCTTAGGTCGAAGGCACCAATGTCGGCGCTTTGGATTGTTATCCTGGTTTATTGTATGATTGAGTAATGTGGTGATTTGTTAGATTTGTATCCTGGTAGATAGGATGATGTTATGCTTAATGATCTGTTAGATATGCTTGTTATATATTCTGGCTATATGTTTACCGATTGCATGTGTTGATGTAGTGTGGTTGGGTTGAGACTGTACTGCATTGTGTTGCCAATCAACAGACTCGGTGATATTTATATCGATATGTTATATGTATGCTTATTTGTTATGTATATGTCGACATGGTTTGTGTGTATGGTTGGGTTGAGGAGGTCCTGCTTAGTGTTGAAGGTCAACAGACCCAGGGCGGCCCGGATAGGCTATAGGCTAGTCAAGTGTACCGGTCATGTCGAAGGCTTATAGAACGGTCCAGACATGCTGACGGCCCGATGAGGCGGTCTAGACATGCTGAAGGTTCTGTGAGCAGTCCAGACATGTTGAAGGTCCGGTGAGGCGGTCCAGACAGTTCGAAGGCTTTGTATGCATGTTGTTTGTTGTTTATGTTATTTGTTGTGTGTTGGTACCTTGGGGGAAACTCACTAAGCTTTGTGCTTACAGTTTTTGGTTTATGGTTTCAGGTGTTTCAGAGATTTGTGGCAAGGCGAAGGCGTGACCATATACATCTTGATTTTTTTGTCATTGATCTTGGGAGGCACTGATTTTCAAATAATGTTTTGGGAATACCATTTTGTGAACATTTTATCAGTATAATGATCGTTTTGAAAAGTTTAAAATTTTTGAAATTTTTAGGATGTTACAATTTTTTTAATGTAGGGAAGCATAATTACATCCACCCATAATGTGTGTAAACCAGACATCACTAGATCAACCCATCCAAACACCCATTGCCAAAAATGTTACATGCCAACTCACAAGTCAAAAAGACATGATCAATCTTTTCAACCTGAAGATCAGTCATCGGGCATATCATAGAAGGAATATCATCTAGTAGGAAGCCGATCCAACGCCTACCATAAAAAGATATTAATCTTCCTAGGGAGGAACTATTCCAAAGCATAGCAAACTCCTCATCCAGAAGACATGCATTATCAATAAATTGGTGGACCTCATTCACCATAAAGCCAACAACACTCTCCAACTCCCATCTCTAGCCATCTTTCTCAATAGAGGGTTGGAAAGTACCAAGAAGTTGAATAGGATCTTTATTCTACCTTTCATCAACCCCTCCATGAATAGGTTGACACCAAGACCAAGTCCAACCATCAAATCGCTTATAAACTATGGAATAATCTTTATGTTGCTCCAAGTTGATATTTTCTCTATGGAACAATCTCCACGTTAGGTCAAAAATATGGTTTATACTTTGCTTTTCTAGGAAAATATATTTTTATGTAATGTTGTATGTGTTTGCGGTGTGTGTGTACGGCCGTACACAGGGTGTGCGGTTGTACACATGTGTATAGCTGGAGGTCCATATAAATAAAGGAGTGCATGTGAGTGTACGGTTAATAGAGAGAAGGCTAGAAGAGAGAGAAAGTTAGAGAGAATAATAGTGTGTGAGAGAATCTATTGTAAGGAGCATAATTCATATCATCAATACATCATTAGATTCATCTTAATTCTTCTTCTCCTTCTCTTCTATTTGATCTGGCATCATCCAATTGATTGGGATTCCGCACCATGAATTGGATCTGATTGATACACAAGCAATTTTGGGGACTTACACTCCAAATTGCACAAGACAAGTTTATGTTAGCTATAGTTGTGTTGTAAGTTTGAGAGGCACGAAATCACACTCGCATGAGCTATAACATGATCACAGGGAACACAAGGGTCCACAATAGCACCCCCATGCTAAGTTGCATCATCCATAACAGTGTCCAAGGGTAGAGATGGACATGGTCAAAGCAATGACACCCTTGCACGGTGTGGGGCTCGTGAAACAAGATCTTTACACCAAAACCCAACCAACTTTTCTCGTCTAATAACTGAAAGTAACTATTGTTCTTTGTATAAATTCATGATTTTCGGTTTTTACAGAGAAACTTCTTCACATAAAGTTACTCTACAAGGGATTCTGTTATTTGATCTTAGTTTTTTAGGTCTTCCGAAGACACTTCTGCACATAAAACAAAGATAAAACTTCAAAAATGGTCCCTGTGGTTTTCGAAAATATCAAGTTTAATCCCTAAGTTCAAAAAACCTCACAAATGGTCCCTGTGGTTTCAGAACTTTTAACATTTGGTCCTTCCGACTCACTCCATTAGCATTTCACCGTTAAGTAAGGGACATTTTTGTCATTTCACTACCCAGGAACCATTTATGAGGTTTTCTATTACTTTTTTGAAAAATAATAATAATAAATAAATAAATTTTAATATGCAAAGGGTCCCACATCTCTCTCTCTCTCTTTCTCTCTCTCTCTCTCTCTCTCTTCTCTCTCTCTCTCTCTCTCTCTCTCTCTCTGCTGCATCTTCTACTCCACTGTAGCCCCATTTTCCTTATTTTACATGGTCCAAATCAACGAAAAGATATCAAAATTTTGAATCTATAGCTCCAAAAGTCATGTTTCGCACCAGAGTCAGTGATTCCAAAGAAATGAACATCGACAGGGTTATCGCTGAAAAAGGATTTGTATACGAAAAGGAATTCCATCTGACAGTTATGAAAACCTCTCTGTTATTCGTTGGCAATGGCTTCGTCGTCTACGATTCCAATAGCCAAGTCGTGTTCCGTGTCGACTCATACGGTCCAGACCAAGTCTACATCAACGGTGGGAGGGTTTTTTGGGTGAGAGGATGGAAGGTGATAAGCCGATATTAGCGTGAAGAGATCTTCGATCATCAGAAAGTCAAACATGACGGTGAAGATGTTCGGCGATCGTTCAGAGGAGTATCATATCGAAGGATGCTTCTCTCAGAGGAACTGCACGATATATGATTCAGCGAAGGAAACAACGGCAGAGATCAAACCCAAAGTGGATGTTTCCACTAATGTGATGCTTGGGAAAGACGTATTCTTGCTCACAATGAAACCTGTTCGAATTGAGAGCCAATCTTCTTCTCCAAAAGCGATTTGCAGTCTTGGATTTTTGTGTGTGTTTATGGTTAGGGAAGAAGAAGCGGGGGTGGGGTGTGTTTTTGATCGATCTCTCCTGAGGTAAATTAAACCCTTAGAGGGTCGTCGGAGATTGATCTCTCCGCCCCTCCTTGCGATTCGATCAATCATCACCGGACCATTTTTTTTTCTGCCTGTTTGTCTTCTTTGATATGCCATGGAAAAAAGTCATTTCCCCTTATTTGTGTTGGGGAGAGAGAGAGAGAGAGAGAGAGAGAGAGAGAGATCCTTTGCATATTAAATTTTATTTATTCATTATTATTACTTTTTAAAAAAGTAATAGAAAACCTCATAAATGATCATGGGTAGTAAAATGATAAAAATACCCCTTACTTAATGGTGAAATGCTAACGGAATAAGACGGAAGAACCAAATGCTAAAAGTTTTGAAACCACAGGATCATCAGTGAGATTTTTTGAACTTAAGGATTAAACTTGATATTTTAAAAAATCATAGGAACCATTTTTGAAGTTTTGTCTAAAACAAAAGTAATATATATTTTCACATAAAACAAAAGTAATATATTTTGTATTTTGCAAAATCCAAATTGTATTTTTTTTTATCATCCCAAACCCAATTTCATAATACTACATGTATTAGAGTTGGAGTTATATATTTTGGACAATATTTTGATACACAAGCACTAAGATTATACAAATTAGTTTTGATATTCGATCCTACTTTTCTAACCAGAAACTCTCTTTTCGAGCAACTTTTTCACAAACACAATTATTTTAAAGAACATATTTAAAACTGTGGTGTATGATGTAGATTGCAACTTTAAGAAACATGTATGAGCAACTCAACCCACACAACTCATATGACAATTCCTTTCCAAAATAGATCATAAAGTAGCATAAATCAAAACAATATAAGTCGTCCACAATATCAGAATCAAAATTACAAGAAACATCATCATCATCCCCCCAAAAGAATGTATATAGCTACTCCAAATACAATGCAAAGGCATTCAACCATACTCCCCGAAAACTATATAGAACCCATCTCAATTCCATAAAAATATCCATCAATCTCTAGAATAACGAGTAAACAAGAGCACATCCAAAAACAATGCTCCCAACCATTGAACCCATCTTTTCTACGCCACTCTGCAATATCAATACCAAAAGTAAGATAACAAAAATATGACCAATCTCACCGTTTTTTGTTCATAATCATGAACCAAAGTGATCAAAATACCAACGCCAAAGGCCTTAGGTTTTGGGTGGTATATTTACAAAAGAGTTAATATCATAAAAGGATAACAAACTATTTGTTTTTATAAAACCTTATTGTTTTAAAAAAGTACCACAATTGGTTAACGGACTAAACGTTTTTATTTACAAAATATCATTAAAATTAATGGTACACAAAGTTCCAATTGCTTAACTTCTGATAGTACATTATCAATAAATAAATAAATAAATTAGTTGGGATCTAGCATTGGTTCTGGTTGTCCTTTATGGGCTAATCTCAAAGCTTTTAAATCTTTTTAGGGATTATTAAATTTGGATGTTTGTTGTTTGTACACATTAATTAATACTAACATATGAAATCCTTTTGGCTTAAGATCTCCCATGGTTATCCAACAGGAGAGAGAAACAAAGACATGAAGGAGATCTATGATCCTTTTGGTTTAGATCTCAGTTGCTCTATTTTATTAAATAAAAATCTTTTGAGAAAAATGATTTTAGAATTGTGTACATATCCATGAATTATATTTAAATTGTTAATGTATTGGGAAATAACTCTAACAGCTAATTTTATTTCTCCCAACACGCTTTAACTTTATTTTTCTTGATTTGTGTAATTACACCAGCCTTTTTTTAGGGGCCCAAGTGCAATAAGACAATACACCGTTCATTAATGTAATTTGTAAGTATTCTCGGATGCCTAAAAAACAAGACACACGTGATCACTACCTCAAAGACAAAAAGCCCAAGATACGATATGCCAACACCCGGCTCATGTTAGCCAGAGACACAATTTTGCCACCCATGGCTATCGTGAGCATGCGCAAATCAAGAATCTCACACACTATACACTATAGATCCAGTACATACTGATTTGAAGTTGGGGTTGACTTCCGTAACTTCACGGGTTGTTAACAAAATAATCAAAGGGGAATCGAATTTTTTTTTTAAATTAGCTCAGATCTAATGCTAGCGCACGATAACAAGTGGATTTTAACTAATATACGCGGTTTACTTAGAGTGTTGAGACATTATTATAAGGGAAGTAATATTAATAAAGATTTTGTGGTTAAAATAGTGTAGAACCAGATCTAGCCAGTATAAGGGAAAGTGTACGTACCACATCGGTAGCAGATGGTGCCGGAGATAGATCGGTGGCAAGAGAAGGAGAAGGAGCACCGGTGGGAGGTGCCGGTGGGCTTGAAAGTAAAGGAGAAGGAGCAACCGTCGGAGTCACACTAGGAGTCGGAGATGAAACGGGGACAGGAGCAAGGGGGGAAGCGAGTGGAGCAGGTGGTGGTGAGGCGACAGGAGGAGGGGTAGCTGGTGGCGGTGATGCAACAGGAGGAGGAGTAGCTGGAGGTGGTGATGCAACAGGAGGAGGGGTAGCCGGTGGTGGTGAAGCAACAGGAGGAGGAGTAGTTGGTGGTGGTGACGCAACGGTGGGAGGAGCGGCAACAGGGGGAGGAGTGGAGGTTGGTGGAGATGCGACTTGAGGTGGGGGAGCGGTGGTGGTAGGAGGAGGAGATGCGACCACTTGCGGTGGGGAGGTGGTGGGGGAGGAGGAGGGAGATTGACCGCCGACGGAGGAGATGACAATGCAGATGAAAGCCGTGAGGAAGACGGCGTTGCGATCCATGGTTAACGTGCGCCGCTGACGGTGGTATATGTTAACCTAAATGGGTGAAGATGAAGCTATAGATATAAAGTGGGAAGTGTTAATGTAAAAGTGTGTTAGGAAGAGTAAAGAAGGGTAATATTTATATATAGGGAGACTGGGAGAGTCATGATCTTGTTCTGGTGTGGTGGGGCTCACGATATTGTAGGTTACAACAGCAGTTTGTTGAGAGGAGAAAATGAAATAGTTAATCACACTCCAAAAATAAACTATCATGTATTTATTTATGTTTATTTTTATTTAATTATGAATAATTAACAATTAATTATGTAAGCACAATTGTGATTTTGATTCAATGTTTCATTATGAATTCATACGAGATCTATCTAAACTTTTGTATATATTTGGAAGATATTGTTGTGATATGTATTTGTAAATATAGATTGTGTAATAATTTAGGTGTTTACAAGTGGAAATTTTAGATTTAGATTCAGACATAATTTTAAAAAAATAGAGATAATCCAAATTATTTGAATATTTTGTACTTTTAAATTTTTTATTTTTTAATTTTGTTGTAATTATTTTGATATCAATATTAAGCGATTTGAGAAATTTAATAGAAACTAAAGAATGATCATCACAATACAACCCAAAACAATATGATTACTTTAATTAAATATCAATCCGGGAATATTTGTAAAGACCAAAAAATGAACAAAAATAACCAATTATTGATGTTTATCTCCAACAAGAGGGTAAATATGTAATTTTCGATTGAAATCAAAGAAAATTACATGTTTTCATGTAACATTCCGACGATGAGGTGCTATTAGTTTTGACCCTATGATTTATTTATTTTTTATTGCAATATGGTCCTTAAGTATAAGAAATAGTGCAATAAGGGCCCCAGTGGCATTTCCGTAAATTATGGGTTGGGGGAGTACGCCATGCGTACGTGTGTACGCTGAGCATACTAGGTATGTAGGACGTATGTGCCAGTCATGCAAACCCTAATTTGTAGGGTTAGGCTCATATTTAAACCTTATTATAGCCTCATTTCCCCTCACCTCATTAGCTTCCATCCTCTTGGAATGTTCTTGCAACCCTAATCCATCTTGTGAAGCATTTCTAAGCTTGAGTGTGGGTGTTTTGTGCCTTTAAAGAATAAGGAAAGGAGTGGAGACCATCTTGGAGGAGTGGAGCTCTTTAGATCCAGAATCTCACCACCTTTTGGCATCATTTGGAGCTATAAAGTTCTAAACTTGATGAAGTTTCATTTGAATCTTGTGTTGGGTTGGTTTTTGGTTCCTTTTTGTCCTAAATGTGGTGATTCATGGACATAGCATGTTCTTGACTGATTAAGCTGTCCTTTCAGACCTTAGGAGGGGTCTTAAGTCATAAAAATGGGATCTAAGTGGTTGGTTTTGCTCCATGCATCTTTTAGAGGGTCTTAATGGATTAAGATGTTGAGTTAAGCTCTTAATGGACATGTAAAGTCATAAAGTTGGAAACTTCATGACTATAGAGGGTATTTTAACCTTGCATCTGAAAGTTGGACGAAAGCACTTGTGGCATTAAGCACTTAATGAAGTTTGGAAGATTTGGGCGCATGCCCTGCGTAATTTGGGTACGCAGCACGTACATGGTTAAGGCCCCCGATGGCGGTCAATGATAGCACGTGCAACGTACGTACACTGTGTCAACTCGGCTGAGTTAACTCGGTTGGGTTGACTCAGTTGACTTATGGATTGTTGACCAATTTGACCTAGGACCTTGACTTTTGTTGACTCTATTGACTTTTGAACAAATTTGACTTTATGTCAAACTTAAGGGTTTGGATTGGTGATTAAGTGAAACGGCCTAAAAATCAATGGTCAAATTTACATTTTTAATTAAAACTAAAACATTGTTACCATTTAATTTAGACATTCCAAATCAAAGTTAAGTAAATCATTTATCAGAGTTTATCCCAAAATCATTCATTGTGGGAATCATAGGTGTGTGCATTGCGATCAATTCGAGCTCTTCTTGTCCAAATCGATGATACCTGAAACCAAAAATGTAAATCGTAAGCATAAAGCTTAGTGAGTTCCCCAGAGCGTACTGTAACATCTCAACCGTCAGGTATCATTATTATTTCATTTAGATTTCATGTTTTAAGGTCTACTCGTCGAGTAACAGCGGGTCAGGACACGTCATTTAATGAGTGACTCGGCGAGTTGACATGGGGGACTCGACGAGTAGGAGCTGGCAGGGGAAACCCTAAATTTCAGGGTTTTTGCACCATATATATTGGACCATTAGCGCCTCCCACTATCCTCTATCACCCCCTTGAGAGCCAGAAACCCTAATTTTCGTGAGTGTGAGCTTGGAGAGTGTTTTGGAGCTTTGGGAAGTGTTTTTTGTGAAGGAAACTTGCAGTTCAAGAGGCTAGCATCAAGGATTTCATGTGGATCCAGAGTCTACTTCAGCTTGGGCACGTTTTGGAGGTAACAAGCTATTACCTCGACCTCTTTTCTTCTAGAATCTTTCATATGTGAAGATTAGGGCTTTCTTTAGCTATTCATGAAGGGATTATTGATGGGTTTTTGGTCATAAGAACATCCTATGTGCTCATACAAACCCTAATGCTTGGATCTAGGTTTCTCTATTGTACATGCAATTTATCCAAGACTATAAACCCTAATTCTAGCATATAATAATCGATATTAACATAATAATGGGTTTAAGATATTACCTTGATTGTTATATAGCAATAACAATCACAATTCCTTCTTGTAATGACTTTAGAAAGCTTAGAGTCACAAATGTCACTCCTCTAATGGTTCACAAACACCAAGAGCAAGAGGATGAAGAGGAGAAGAGAAGGAGGCTACCCAAAACCGTCCAAAACCCTAGAAAACCAGTTCCTCACGTTTTTAGGGCTTAAGGATACTATTTATACATGTAGGTTATTAAGGATTTAAACTAGGAAACCCTAATCTGACTGCTTAAGCCCTAAGCAGCCCATGGACTCCTTTAATTAAAGGCCTTAGGCGATTTCATATGGGTTTCCCCATAGAATTCGTACAACCTTATAATATAAGGTAATCCATAGCCCAATTGCAATTATCTTATAATTATAATTCCAGTCCCTTAAGTTTAATTAATCTCTTTTAGTCACAAACTTAGTTCTTATTAATTATTGACTAATATTAATTAAACAATATGATTTCTCCTTTAATATATTATTCCCATAACATATTAATAAATCATATTTAATCCTTTCTCTCCATAATTCATCCTATTAAGTTGCTTTGGTGAAGACAAACCAAAAGGACCATGCACCATCGGGTCAAGTACATACCAAAATAGTTATGGACTTAGACATTACTCCAACAGTCTCCCACTTGGATAAGTCTAATAACTATTCCGCGTATGACTTCAGATCCTGATCTGCAATCATAGCTTTCCAAAGCCGCTGTCAACTCTGATCCTATCAGATATGCGTGTCCTTTAGATAAGGGATCATATATTCCTCCATTCTAGATATCTTATAAGACATGATTTCAAATCATTCTTTTTGTACTATTTCTCGATTTTTCGATTTATGACGACTGACTAATTGAACAAATCAAATTATCCCTAGCCCGGCCGAGCATTTACGTTTGTCATCAGTAAACCATCGAGAGGCCCAAAGATATCGCTTTTATCCTACTCTGGATAAAAGGAATGGATAAACTTTGACTCAATGTTCGCTTGCACTCACTCACCGAATCACACACAATAATATGTTTTATGATACCAAGTTACTAGTGCGTTTGCATATTATCAATGTGCAACCGATTTGCAAGATACAACTCACACATCTCGGTTTCAAGAATATAAGATGTTATCATCTCACCAATCACTCGTGATAAAATCCATGAAGTGATCCAAGTAAGCGTGGGTTCAATCCAATGCTCAAATCATATTCATAAGCACTCATGAACGTTGCATCAAACATTTTCTTATGTCTAATGCTCTTTAGACAATCCACACACCAATTCACGACAATCTTCATTCATACCTACTTCCAACATATGAACGACTGTGGCCCGTTTGAATAATTTGATTGTTCTTAACCAATTAAATTATTCAGGAAGTCAAAACATGCAAAGTGAAACACAAGGATAATACTAATCCCATATGGCCCCAAACCCTTGAGTATAAATAAGAACACCTTTTATTTATCACCATATTGATTACTCATTATTTGTTGTTTCGTGTAATCAACTTCTTACTTGAATTACAACACTTGTCCCATGCTCTCAGCATGCACACAGTGTTTACCTGTGATTCTTACTTTGTGAAATAGATCAAATGAACACATTTCCAATCATACTCATTTCACAACTCCTAATCCTTTCCACAAGTGATAGAATATCAAATTCTTGCCACTTATAGAATATGTTAGATTCTAACATTTTATGCAATGATCCTTTCGTGATGTCACTACACTAAAGTCACAATGACTATTTCCAATGAAATTACAAAGTCCTCTATCGGAGATTGTTACAAGACAATTCCATAGATGTGATGTCTCTCACTCAAAGTACATTTCTTTGAACATCCTTTTGCATAAAAGTTTCTAATCTAGACATAGATTTTCAATATCTAACCCCTAATATGGAAACCTTTCCATAATTACCATATGACAACGTATTCTTAATAGAATCTTATCTATTCATAATAATGCCGATATGTTCCATTCAATACTATACTTCCAATTACTCACAAGCGACCAATCATCGGCGAACTTTGGATTGTCCTTTGATAATTGTTTAATTATCTTAGTCAAAACCGATTTTTGTCCTTTTTCCCTCTAAATGCGCTAGACATTTGGAAAATTTTTAGAATTGTCAAATATTATAGCATTTGCAATCGATCCTATACCCGAAGCGTATGGGACACGATGCATAATATCTTACATAAAGATTTGATACCTTATCAATCTTCTGCCATAATATTCTATGTACTATGTTCCCACAATTCAGATTATGAAGAGGAATCCCATAATCATAATCAAAATTTAAGAACACACTATGTATCCTTGACTAAATTATTAACATTCCACAATCTAAGCCTTTAGATTTTGAAATGAAGCATAATATTCTCTCCCTTAATTATAGCAAAACAACTATTCAACTCTTACAATTTTGCAAAGTATGACTCTTGTTTTCTATAATTAATATTGCTAACTTGCAACACTTGCCTTAATAATCATACAATCATAACATTTATGCTCTCACTATCATGATGATTATTATAAACATAACGCTTATGCTCCCACTAGTTTGACATGTATTCAGAAAATAGCTTAACTTATAGAAAAACAATACTTATTGAATTTCTTAAGTTCATGTTTCTAATACTTAATGTTTTGATAATACTTTATCAAGGCTTCTTAATCTCATACACCTTTATCCAAGATAGCTCATATGAGTCTTAAACAATTAAGACTAATTGCCAAGTCTCACAATTCGAATCATGGAAAGGGATACCGTAACCATAATCGAATTTGAGAATACAATTTTGCAATCACTATCTTCTTAAAATCTCTATTAGTGAAAGCATTTCCTCACAGTCATTTTCATGAAGGAGGGAATCTTATGACACTTAGATTTTAATGGTGGATGTGTTCCTATCCATGTGAATTTGTCAAAACCAAGGTTTGCGACAAATCCAAACTCATATGGACCCAACATTCTCAATTTTGATTTCTTGCCTTATGGTAACACGGCTGCCCACCATGTCTTCCAAGTAGTTAAGCAGCTCACCTTTTCCTATCAATGTACTTTTCATTGATTAAGGTCCTTGCCTTTTATGCATTCAAATGAGAACTCATAGAACTCACATGCATAATTAACTCAATTGGAATGGCACAGAAACAAAAATAACGTCAACACGATATGTTATAAACCTCAAGTCGTGTGCTAGTGATGTTAGATAAGGTTTATTTTGATATGTTCTTGAAACCTTTCAAGACAATTAAGACTCCCACTGACTCCTTGACATATAAGATTCTCTTGTCAATAAACATTTCTTCACAAATATTCAAGAGTTAGTGTAGTTTTTTATCAAAACACTTCATAAATAAGTCCTAGTTGGTCTTTGTCTTATCCAAGACATCACAACTTTCCTCATTTGATGAATGTCATAAACCTTCTTATTACTCAACATCACAATTTTAACTCTAAGACTTGTTTTGGAATGAAGTATGATTGACTTCTTGATTTAACAATTTCTTCAATTCTTGATTTCTCTTCTTAGACATACAATTGTACTAAGACTTACTTAGAGGATCAATTGAGATATGGTTCTTAATCATTAAGACCTATCATAAAACATAAAAGGTACTCTCCCTTCTTCTTAGAATGGAGAAACTTTTATCTTTCTGCCTACTCGATTCTTCTTATTCGTTCTGCTTACTGATTTAAACTTTTACTATCAATTCAGAATCACCCTTAATCTTATAAGTATAATCATATTTACTAAACCTTTAGTAAATCATGACGAATATCTTTGTTACTCTTGTGGTGGACTCGATCAACACATAACCTTGTGTACTTGATCTCCTAGTCCTTCACTTGACACTTTGTCAATGAATTAGTCTAATTTCCAAATGCGAAAGTTTATTCATTCATCATACAATTCTTGTTGTACGATTCCAAATCTCTATCCAATATAAACTTGGGCAATGAGAAACTTTCCCTATTTGGTAAGTTTACACGAACAACATAATTAAGAATCACATCCATTTGTTGTAAATATACGAACATCAATTTTTCATAACGATTTCATTGCAAGGAAATAAATAAATAAATGAGTCAAACAAAATTTATTTTATTTATAAAAGCAGCGGAAAACATTTGTCCTTAAAATGCAAAATCAACTGAAAAACTATGTAATTAATATTCCTAACAACTCTATCTAAGCTCAAAATCTTATCTTCAAATCCATGAAATCGTGATTAGATTCATCTTGCTATTTCATCAAGCTTCCTCTCTTTTCTTCGATCCTACAAAACATCAATTGTAATCTTATCACATTATGTATTAAGAATCTAGAATAGGAGCTTAATGAGTTAGTCAATGGATTTTACCTAAAGTAGAGCCATACGTTTTGACTTTCTCATCTCTTAGATCTCTTAGGTAAATAGGGCAAACTTGTATCCAACGCCCTTTCTCTTAGCAGCAAACGTAGGTCGGTTTTTCTAGAACGTCCTCGGAAGCATGGTTGGTTGACTTTCCCAACAAATATGCTCCATTGCTTTGCCAAATCATTTCAGATTCAACAGCAATGAGCATGTAAGTTAGGTCAATGAGGCTTTCATCATGATCCATCATATAATAATTTCTTTTGAAGTCATTATATCATTCGGGAAGTGACTGCAGAACCCAGTTCACAGCCAACTTATCCGGGAATAACACACACAACATTCTCAACCTATCAATGTGTGATTTCATTCCTAGAACGTGGGTACACACGGGTTTACCATCTTCATGTTTCATTTCCAATAGGGCTTTAGTGACATTGAACCTTTCAATTCCTCGATCTTGTGGGTTAGGGAGAATAACGGGAGGAGGAGGAGGAAGTGAAGCATGATTTCTTGTTCCTCGATCGAATCGTGGAATATCATCTTTGAAACGACCCAAAAACACGACCCAAAAATTTTCGTTTTTCCATATAATCAAAACCATAATATAAGTATCATAACATAAACACATGCGATGTATCCCCAAAACATAATAAAATATTGTGCGGAAAACTGTATCATACTACATCAATCCAAAACATCAAGAGACATCCCCAGGATAAAAGTTATGCTGCGGAGTGTGCGATGCTGTCACCCTGAGCTCTTCCCTTTGCTTGCGGAAGTACCTGAAACCAAAACTGAAACTGTAAGCACGAAGCTTAGTGAGCTCCCCCAAACTACCACATACCATACAATAACATATAAACACATATTGGGCCTTGCCCACTGCATCGGGCCGAAGCCGGAAACTGCATCGGATCGAAGTCCGGAACTGACTGGGACCTTGTCCCCTGCATCGGACCGAAGTCCGGAACTAACTGAATCGGACTGAAGTCCGGAACTGACTGGGACCTTGTCCCCTGCATCGGACCGAAGTCCGGAACTAACTGCATCGGACCGAAGTCCGGAACTGACTGAACATGGCATAGCATAACACATCAACTAGCATAACACATATACGACATGCTACATCGGGCCGTGGCCCGGGACACATAATACTTAACACATAAAACATAGCACACAAATCCTGTTCGAACCACGAAGGCATCGAACATACTAACTGTTGCATCGGACCTAAATCCGGAAACTATTGTTAACTGAACGGGCCGGCATTGTGGCCTTAGACCCGTTCCTACTGGAAGGAAACTCACCTCGTAAGCTGACTGCTGAGTGTGTGGCTCGGGAAGCTAACGGCGGCTGCTCCTGAATCTCCTCGGCTACAAGTCCATAAACACACTCAATCAAATACTAAACACTGCGCTTGGGGTAAAATGACTCTTTTACCCTTGGTCAAAGTCAACTCTCTTTTGGGCTGACTCGCCGAGTTGGCCACCCAACTCGCCGAGTCCTACTCTCACTTTTCACTTCTACTCACTGCTACTCGTCGAGTCTGGCATCGACTCGACGAGTACCCTCTTGATCCAAGAACTCAGACAATCTTCATCCGACTCGCCGAGTCGTATGAATAGACTCGACGAGTTGTTCTTGATCCCAAGAAGATTGCCTTGGACTCGCCGAGTTGTATGAACAAACTCGTCGAGTCCCTCCATCACTGAGTCCACTCTCAACTCGCTGAGTCCACTTCCTGACTCACCTAATCCACTCGACACTGATAAAACTGAAGGACTCGGGACTCGCAACCCGACTCGTCGAGTCGTTCTTCCGACTCGCCGAGTCGCCGCCATGCAACTGATTTTTACTTGATTTTGTTTGAATCGAATGCATACAATTGATAGATCTGAGTCCAATAAGCTGTTTTACCACGTAAAGTTTCCAACTTTACGTGCACAACCTCATGAATAAGGGAAATAAGGCTAAAAGATGCACAAAATGGATAGATCTATGGTTATCATGCAATATAACTCCAAAAAGACAGTAGATCTGGGCTCTACAACACCCCAACATTCAGATCCATAGATATATCGACTTAATAAGACGTTCATGCAAGTGTAAGGCTTGAAACAAGCACCAACTAGCTCTTAGGAGAGCTCTAATGGAAGTTTAAAGCATATAATAAGATGGAACTCCGAAAATACCTCAATAAACTCTGATTTGGCCTTGGATCTTTGCACCACAACCCTTCTCCTTGCTTCTTCCTTCTTCTCCTTCTTCACACCTTCACAAAATGGCACCAAAACACATATAAGCTCTTCAATGGAGGTTTGGGGCTCTAATACTGCGTTCTCAGGGTGAGGGAGGCGAGAATGGGGGCTATAAGGTGGTATAAATAGTGGGCAACCCGGGGAATTTAAGGTTTCACCCAGACAGATGGACTCGCCGAGTCAGGGATATGGACTCGTCGAGTCCCCGGCTCACGCGTGCCCTCAGACGCGACCCGACTCGGCGAGTCAGGCTAGAACTCGCCGAGTCCCTCTAGAAAACTCACTATAATTACCAATAAATCAACATACCGGGAACGGGTCGTTACAATTCTCCCCCACTTGTCTCAGACTTCGTCCTCGAAGTCTGCTACGGCTGGATCTGCAAATAACTCCGGGTAGTGCGCTCTCATCTCCTCCTCGGCCTCCCACGTCCATTCAGACCCCCTTCCGGTGCTGCCACTTCACCTTTACTAACTGAATTACCTTGTTCCTCAAGGTCTTGGTCTTCCGTTCCAGAATCGCGACCGGCTTCTCGATATAATTTAGACCGCTATCAACCTGAATGTCCTCTAAGGGAACGACTGCTGTGCCATCCACTAGACACTTCCTCAACTGCGATACGTGGAAGGTGTTGTGTATCTGACTAAGCTCCTCAGGGAGATCTAACCGATAAGCAACCCGACCCACCCGGGCCAAAACCCTGAAGGGACCAATAAATCTGGGGCCCAATTTGCCCCTCTTCCGGAACCTGATGACACCTTTCCAAGGTGAGACTTTCAGAAGAACCATATCTCCCACCTGGAACTCCAAGTCCGAACGCCTCCTGTCGGCGTAGCTCTTCTACCAACTCTGCGCAGTCTGCAGCCTACTACGGACCTGCTGGATCAATTCTGTCGTCTTGAGCACCACTTCGGTGCTCCCGATGACTCGCTGACCGACCTCGCTCCAAAAAATCGGGGTCCTGCACTTCCTGCCATATAACATCTCAAAAGGAGGTCGATCAATGCTCGCATGATAATTGTTGTTATACGAGAATTCCGCTAACGGAAGATATGTATCCCAAATGCCCCCAAAGTCTAGAACACATGCCCTAAGCATGTCCTCGAGAGTCTGAATCGTCCTCTCGCTCTGCCCGTCAGTCTGAGGATGGAAAGCGGTGCTGAAATGGAGACGAGTACCCATCTTGTCGTGGAATCGCTTCCAGAATCTGGACGTGAAACGAACATCTCGGTCCGACACCACCGATACCGGCACTCCATGACGTGCCACAATCTCTCGCACATAGATATCGGCTAACTTTTCCGCCGATATACTCTCCTGAATCGGAATAAAATGGGCACTCTTCGTCAACCGATCCACTACTACCCATATCGAGTCCACCCCGCGTGCGGTCCTAGGGAGTTTGGTGACAAAATCCATGGTGATGTCCTCCCATTTCCACACGGGAATGTCTAACGGCTGCATCTTGCCGTGAGGTCTCTGGTGCTCCGCCTTGACCTTCCGACAGGTCAAACATCTCTCCACATACCAAGCGACATCTCGCTTCATGCAGGGCCACCAATAATCCGATCGAAGATCTCGATACATCTTCGTTGCCCCTGGGTGGATAGAAAACCGAGACTTATGAGCCTCGTCCATCAATACTTGCCGTACCCCACCCCAGTACGGTACCCATATCCTACCATGAAGTGTCAACAAACCACGACTGTCATAATCAAATGAAGCTACTCGGCCCACTATCCTCTCACACTTCTGCCTCTCCTCCTTGAGGCCCTCCATCTGAGCCACCTTGATCCGCTCCAACAACGGAGTGATCACTGTCATCCTCATACACAGATCTCTGATAGGGGCCGTCGACACCTTGCGGCTCAGGGCGTCGGCCACCACATTGGCCTTCCCTGGATGATAAAGGATCTCACAGTCATAGTCCTTCAGCACGTCTAACCATCTCCTCTGTCTCATGTTCAAACTCGGCTGATCCATAAGATATCGCAAACTCTTGTGATCCGTATAAATAGTACAGCGGACCCCATAAAGGTAATGTCTCCAAATCTTGAGGGCAAACACAACCGCCCCCAGCTCCAAATCGTGGGTAGGATAATTAGCCTCGTGAGGCTTCAACTGTCTCGAGGCATAAGCTACTACATGGCCTCGCTGCATCAATACTGCTCCCATACCTATGATCGATGCATCACAATAGACTACGAAATCCTCTACTCCCTCTGGCAAGGTAAGGGTCGGAGCCTCGCACAATCTCTGCTTGAGAGTCTCGAACGCCGCCTGCTGCTCAGGCCCCCAACGAAAAACCACCGACTTCTTGGTTAGTCGGGTGAGCGGCACTGCTATCTTGGAGAAGTCCTGAATAAATCTCCGATAATACCCTGCCAACCCCAGGAAGCTCCGAATCTCAGATGGAGACCTCGGGACCTCCCACTGCATCACGGCCTCAATCTTGGCCGGATCTACCAAAATACCCTTCTGGTTGACGAGATGACCAAGAAACTGCACCTCGCGCAACCAGAACTCACACTTGGAGAACTTTGCGAAAAGTCTCTCCCTCCTCAAAGTCTCCAACACCTCCCGCAGGTGCTCCTCGTGCTGCCCCTGTGTCTTGGAATACACCAAGATGTCATCTATAAACACTATCACCGACCGATCCAGCATCGGTCTGCACACGCGGTTCATGAGATCCATGAACGCGGCTGGGGCATTGGTGAGCCCAAATGGCATCACCACGAACTCATAATGACCATACCGGGTCCTGAAAGCAGTCTTCTGTACATCCTCATCTCTAACCCTCATCTGATGATAACCGGAGCGTAGATCGATCTTGGAGAACCAAGACGCTCCCTGAAGCTGATCAAGCAAGTCATCTATCCTCGGAAGTGGGTAACGGTTCTTCACCGTTACTTTGTTCAACTCCCGATAATCAATGCACATACGATGCGACCCATCCTTCTTCCTCACAAATAAGATCGGTGCTCCCCAAGGCGAACTGCTCGGCCGAATGAAACCCTTGTCTAACAGCTCCTGAAGCTGTGTAGACAACTCCTGCATCTCAGGGGGAGCAAGTCGATACGGTGCTTTGGCTATCGGAGCCGCACCAGGAACTAGGTCGATCCTGAACTCAACCTGCCTCTCTGGAGGTATCCCCGGCAAATCCTCGGGAAACACATCCGGGTAGTCACGAACAATGGGAACATCATCAATCGTCGTCTTGCCCTTCTCCCGGGCATCCAAGACGTAAGCTACAAAACCGGCGCAACCCTGCTGAACATAGCGCCTCGCTCTCGCGGCGGAACAAAAGATCGGTCCTCGCTGGGGCCTCTCGCCCTGAATCACTATCTCTCCCCCACTGGGGGTGCGAACCCTCACTAGCTGTAGCTCACAATCAATCACCGCCCCATTGGGGCTCAGCCAATCCATGCCCACAATAACTTTATTCCCACGCAGGGGAATAGGAACCAGGTCCACTGAAAACTGCTCATCAAATATCTGAAGGGAACACCCTCTATGTACTCTGCCGACCCTCACGGTCCTATCATCTGCTATCTCAACCTCTAGTGGGAAATCCAGCTCCCCTGGAGCTCTGCTAAATCTCTTGTTAAGCGCAAGCGATACAAATGATCGGGTAGCCCCCGAATCGAACAATACCAAAGCAGGGATGCCGTTCACCGAGAACGACCCTAAATAAAACATATCATCAAGTAATATTCAAACAATATAATAACAATTAAAGATGAAGGAAAGATTCATACCCGTCACCACATCAGGAGTCGCTCGCGCCTCCTCTGCTGTCATCTGAAATGCCCTGCTCTTCGCCACCGGCGCATCAGCTCGGCCCTGCCGGCCATCCGTAATCCTCAGGGTGGCAGGGGCAGGTGCAACCACCTTCCCTGCTGCAGTTAAACTGGGACACTGGGACCTTTTATGTCCCCTCTGATTGCACTGAAAGCAAATCAGGTCTGATGCTGTAATCGTAGTAGCAGGGGCCGTACAATCCCTACTCAAATGCCCAGTCCGACCGCACTTGTAGCAGCCGGAACTCCCTGCCTTGCACGCCCCCTCGTGCAACCTCCCACACTTGCCACACCGACCGTGGCTCTGCTGACCCCTGGACCTGTGATCTGAAACCTTGGGCTTTTTGCCCACACTGCCTAAACCCGAAACCGCCTTCGGTTTCCTCTTATTCTCCATCTCGAGATCAATCTCCCTCTCTCTGGCTCTAGCAATCATGTCGTCCAGCGTTTTGCAACTGGACCGGCTCACAAACATACGAATGTCACTCCGCAGCATCTCGTGATAACGGGCCTTCTTCATCTCCTCATCGGCTGCATACTGAGGAACAAGAAGGGCCCTCTCCTTGAACTTGGCGGTGATCTCCGCCACTGTCTCTGTAGTCTGGGTAAGATCCTGGAACTCCCTAGCTAACTGTTGCACCTCGATGACCGGTGCAAACTCCGCTCTGAACCTGGTAGAGAAATCAGCCCAGGTCATGGCATCCAGTGCCGCATCATCCCCGATGGCATGTCCGACCTCCTCCCACCAGTCTCGTGCCCTGTCCTTCAGAAGACAGGATGCCAATCTGACCTTGTCCCCCTCGGGACATCTGCTAGTGCAGAATGCGTTGGCCACATCCGCCAACCACCTGGTACTCGCTATGGGGTCCCGTGCCCCATGATAGTCAGGAGCCCCGCATGCCCTGAACTCCCTGAACGTAAGTGTGCACGACCCCATCACGGCCGCCATCTCGGCACGGAAAGTACTCAATCTCTCATCCATCAGCTCTAAAATACCCTCCTTGATCGAGCCGAAGATCACAGGAGTCTGCTCTAGTATGATGCGGGTAACCTCAGAAGAAAGGAACTCCCTAGTCTGCTCATCCATCTGCCCGGCCTCCGGGCCTGATCCCGATCCTGATCCCCCTCCGGCATCTGAACTGCCGGCTGCTGGCCTCGGACGCAAAACTACCATTCTGAAACATATCATAACAACATCAGAACACTGAAATATCTCAAGGGATCATGATACTACTACTAGCTTCCTGGTCTTGTCTTGGCCTTCCTTAATTCGAGTACGGATCCTCTGCTTTCAGTAGTATGGGCCCCTACTACCTTCCACATCTATCCGTACTTTCCTCAAGAACTGCCTTGACTCCACCAAGTCACTTCTACTACTGCCATTCTCTGCTACTCTCATCCTAGGCTTGCCCTAGGGAAACTTCAAGCTTAACGCGACTGGTCCTCAGTTGCTGTAGGTCTCCTCATAATGCCAGTTAGCCACCACCTAAACACCATCACAT
Organism: Lactuca saligna; assembly: GCF_052625555.1. Taxonomy (NCBI): domain Eukaryota; kingdom Viridiplantae; phylum Streptophyta; class Magnoliopsida; order Asterales; family Asteraceae; genus Lactuca; species Lactuca saligna. Next base: position 180,367,672 of record NC_136425.1, read on the forward strand.
GTGATGAGGATCAGATAATCCTTCAAGTAAAAGATCCGTCCCTACAACGGTTGGACTCAAACAAGAGTTGCGCAGTAGAGCCAGTTCCAGCACTCTGGGATTATTCAATCCTGATCACATGTGGTGTGACGTGTTCACCTAATGGCTAACTCCCACTACTCAGAACCCCACTAAGCACGAAGCAAGCAGCATTCGGACACGGGAAATAGACTCAGGCAAAACTATTCTTATAACAAGAAACTGCACTAGCATAGGATGCTAAGCTCATACTATCAGGCATAACCTAAACAGGCTATCCTACTGCTGTCTACTCAATTCTAGCATGCAATACTCACAAAGCTGTAACACATAAACAGGCACATAAGGCATTCTCCTAAATCCTTAGCCCTATACTAGCATGCTGTTCTACTGAAACTGAAACTGAACATATAACTTGTATGGGTAATTTGGGAGTACTTACTTGAGCTCGGCTGACCGCATACACACACACCTCTATCTTGTTCAAAACAATTCTTTCTTTCTAAGTGCTTTCAAAATTCTTTTTGTAAAACGTTTTTATCTTACTAAAATCTTTTGTTTCCCTTAGTTTGAGTTCAGATACACCCGGAAGTGCATCCGAATCCCTCAAACCAGGGCTCTGATACCAACTTGAAACGACCCAAAAATACGACCCAAAAATTTTCGTTTTTCCATATAATCAAAACCATAATATAAGTATCATAACATAAACACATGTGATGTATCCCCAAAACATAATAAAATATTGTGCGGAAAACTGTATCATACTACATCAATCCAAAACATCAAGAGACATCCCCAGGATAAAAGTTATGCTGCGGTGTGTGCGATGCTGTCACCCCGAGCTCTTCCCTTTGCTTGCGGAAGTACCTGAAACCAAAACTGAAACTGTAAGCAAGAAGCTTAGTGAGCTCCCCCAAACTACCACATACCATACAATAACATATAAACACATATTGGGCCTTGCCCACTGCATCGGGCCGAAGCCCGGAAACTGCATCGGACCGAAGTCCGGAACTGACTGGGACCTTGTCCCCTGCATCGGACCGAAGTCCGGAACTAACTGCATCGGACCAAAGTCCGGAACTGACTGGGACCTTGTCCCCTGCATCGGACCGAAGTCCGGAACTAACTGCATCGGACCGAAGTCCGGAACTGACTGGGACCTTGTCCCCTGCATCGGACCGAAGTCCGGAACTAATTGCATCGGACCGAAGTCCGGAACTGACTGAACATGGCATAGCATAACACATCAACTAGCATAACACATATACGACATGCTACATCGGGCCGTGGCCCGGGACACATAATACTTAACACATAAAACATAGCACACAAATCCTGTTCGAACCACGAAGGCATCGAACATACTAACTGCTGCATCGGACCTAAATCCGGAAACTACTGTTAACTGAACGGGCCGGCATTGTGGCCTTAGACCCGTTCCTACTGGAAGGAAACTCACCTCGTAAGCTGGCTGCTGAGTGTGTGGCTCGGGAAGCTAACGGCGGCTGCTCCTGAATCTCCTCGGCTACAAGTCCATAAACACACTCAATCAAATACTAAACACTGCGCTTGGGGTAAAATGACTCTTTTACCCTTGGTCAAAGTCAACTCTCTTTTGGGCTGACTCGCCGAGTTGGCCACCCAACTCGCCGAGTCCTACTCTCACTTTTCACTTCTACTCACTGCTACTCGTCGAGTCTGGCATTGACTCGACGAATACCCTCTTGATCCAAGAACTCAGACAATCTTCATCCGACTCGCCGAGTCATATGAACAGACTCGACGAGTTGTTCTTGATCCCAAGAAGATTGCCTTGGACTCGCCGAGTTGTATGAACAAACTCGTCGAGTCCCTCCATCACTGAGTCCACTCTCAACTCACTGAGTCCACTTCCTGACTCACCTCGTCCACTCGACACTGATAAAACTGAAGGACTCGGGACTCGCAACCCGACTCGTCGAGTCGTTCTTCCGACTCGCCGAGTCACCGCCATGCAACTGATTTTTACTTGATTTTGTTTGAATCCAATGCATACAATTGATAGATCTGAGTCCAATAAGCTGTTTTACCACGTAAAGTTTCCAACTTTACGTGCACAACCTCATGAATAAGGGAAATAAGGCTAAAAGATGCACAAAATGGATAGATCTATGGTTATCATGCAATATAACTCCAAAAAGACAGTATATCTGGGCTCTACAACACCCCAATATTCAGATCCATAGATATATCGACTTAATAAGACGTCCATGCAAGTGTAAGGCTTGAAACAAGCACCAACTAGCTCTTAGGAGAGCTCTAATGGAAGTTTAAAGCATATAATAAGATGGAACTCCGAAAATACCTCAATAAACTCTGATTTGGCCTTGGATCTTTGCACCACAACCCTTCTCCTTGCTTCTTCCTTCTTCTCCTTCTTCACACCTTCACAAAATGGCACCAAAACACATATAAGCTCTTCAATGGAGGTTTGGGGCTCTAATACTGCGTTCTCAGGGTGAGGGAGGCGAGAATGGGGGCTATAAGGTGGTATAAATAGTGGGCAACCTGGGGAATTTAAGGTTTCACCCAGACAGATGGACTCGCCGAGTCAGGGATATGGACTCGTCGAGTCCCCGGCTCACGCGTGCCCTCAGACGCGACCCGAATCGGCGAGTCAGGCTAGAACTCGCCGAGTCCCTCTAGAAAACTCACTATAATTACCAATAAATCAACATACCGGGAACGGGTCGTTACAATTCTCCCCCACTTGTCTCAGACTTCGTCCTCGAAGTCTGCTACGGCTGGATCTGCAAATAACTCCGGGTAGTGCGCTCTCATCTCCTCCTCGGCCTCCCACGTCCATTCAGACCCCCTTCCGGTGCTGCCACTTCACCTTTACTAACTGAATTACCTTGTTCCTCAAGGTCTTGGTCTTCCGTTCCAGAATCGCGACCGGCTTCTCGATATAATTTAGACCGCTATCAACCTGAATGTCCTCTAAGGGAACGACTGCTGTGCCATCCACCAGACACTTCCTCAACTGCGATACGTGGAAGGTGTTGTGTATCTGACTAAGCTCCTCAGGGAGATCTAACCGATAAGCAACCCGACCCACCCGGGCCAAAACCCTGAAGGGACCAATAAATCTGGGGCCCAATTTGCCCCTCTTCCGGAACCTGATGACACCTTTCCAAGGTGAGACTTTCAGAAGAACCATATCTCCCACCTGGAACTCCAAGTCCGAACGCCTCCTGTCGGAAAATATGAAACTTTTCATATCATAAGGATCAAATAACAAATAATATAAATTAAACAATTAATTTCTTCATTATCTATATTTGACCTAATTTCAATTACTTGCAAAATAAGTTACCCAATTAATACAAATAATCAACTTTAATCATATAAGGAAGTTATTATCTAATCAATTGGTAATTATCTTTTGTTTAATCAAGGATATACTCATAAAATTCATTAAAATCGGATTTTATTGATCTAAAACAGATAAGGCAATTATCCATGAGAAAAATAGCAAGAAACCCCAAAATCCCCTCTTTCTGACGCTAGAACTCGCCGAGTACCCATATGGACTCGCCGAGTAGGGGCCTACTCGCCGAGTTCAACAGGCAGTTTGGCCAAAAAATGATTTTGCAACTTGAATAAACACATAATGCATCAATACAATGGAAACCAATCTAGGCTCTGATACCACTGATGGGTTTTGGCCATAAGAACATCCTATGTGCTCATACAAACCCTAATGCTTGGATCTAGGTTTGTCTATTATACATGCAATTTATCCAAGACTATAAACCCTAATTCTAGCATATAATAATCGATATTTACATAATAATGGGTTTAAGATATTACCTTGATTGTTATATAGCAATAACAATCACAATTCCTTCTTGTAGTGACTTTAGAAAGCTTAAAGTCACAAATGTCACTCCTCTAATGGTTCACAAACACCAAGAGCAAGAGGATGAAGAGGAGAAGAGAAGGAGGCTGCCCAAAACCGTCCAAAACCCTAGAAAACCAGTTCCTCACGTTTTTAGGGCTTAAGGATACTATTTATACATGCAGGCTATTAGGGATTTAAACTAGGAAACCCTAATCTGATTGCTTAAGCTCTAAGCAGCCCATGGATTAAAGGCCTTGGACAATTTCATATGGGTTTCCCCATAGAATTCATCCAACCTTATAATATAAGGTAATCCATAGCCCAATTGCAATTATCTTATAATTACAATTCTAGTCTTTTAAGTTTAATTAATCTCTTTTAGTCACAAACTTAGTTCTTATTAATTCTTGACTAATATTAGTTAAACAATATGATTTCTCCTTTAATATATTATTCCCATAATATATTAATAAATCATATTTAATCCTTTCTCTCCATAATTCATCCTATTAAGTTGCTTTGGTGAAGGCAACCTAAAAGGACCATGCACCATCGGGTCAAGTACATACCAAAATAGTTATGGACTTAGACACTAATCCAACAATTATGGTATGGGATCTAGATATGAAGTTGAAACTTCAGATCTGAACCTCTTTTGAGCCCTAAGTTCATAAAGTTCTTAATAGGGTCATGAAGGAACCCTTGTTTATGAGTAAAGTCCCATTTCAAGCTTAGATGTGGAATTTGAGTCATGCAAATATGTAAAGGTAGCAACTTTACTTTGCTAATGCACTCTAGGGACCTAGATCTACTGATTGGAACAAAGGGGTAGTTTAGAATCTCTTGATCATGAGAGTATGCATATGGACTCGTGCGAGTCTGGGAGATAACTCGGTGAGTCGGGTAGGGTTTTAGCCAAATTAGTCCCGCATGGACTCGGCGAGGTCTGGGAGATGACCCGACGGGTTAGTTTGGACTTCCAAGCATTAGGTCGCGTATCGACTCGGCGAGTCTGCTTGAGACTCGACGAGTCGAGTCGATAAATTATGGAATCAGGAGGGACTCGAGGCAGAGAAAGTTATATTCAGCAAATAGGTTAACATGGATTGTTGACCATTGACCAGTGACTTGACTTGACTGTGGGATGTCCTGTACCTCCCAAGGGTATTTTGGTAATTTTGAGTGATTATTGAGTGGACCACTTATGGGTACAAGCGAAGTGGTTGGAGTTATATATGGAGGTGTGGACAATATCATTCCGAGCTACTAGCAAGGTGAGATATCCTCACTATATATCAATAGGGTCTAAGGCACCAAGGCCGACCCCTTTTAGTTGTTATCTTGGTTATAATATGATACATGTGGTTATGATCTGTTAGATCGGTATCAGGATAGACAATATGTTGTTATGCTCTTATGATCCGTTAGGATTGGTATGTTAGTGACCTAGTTAGGTCGGTACTCTAGTTATGAGAGTTTGTTATGATCAATGATCTGTAAGATAGTTATATAGGATATATGTATATGCCAATATATGTTAGTTATATGCACATGGTTATTTGCTTGATGTTTAGGTTGAGGCGGTCCTGCTTTGTGCTGAAGGCCAACATACCCTACGAGTGGTTCGGATAGACTGTAGGCCCGTATGGAAGGCCAATCATACCGAAGGCTCGAGAAAGATCCACATAGACTGTAGGCCCTGCAGGCAGTCCAATCAGGCCGAAGGCCCAATATGTATGTTGTTGATTATCTATTATTGATATGGTTTTTATCGGTGTGGTATTGGTATTTTGGGGGTAGCTCACTAAGCCCTCGGGCTTACAGTTTCAGTTTATTGTTTCAGGTACTTCCGGAGATCATGGCAAGGTGAAGGCTTGACCGTACCGCTCCTCATCCATATTATTATATTTCTGGGACACTCTAATGAATAATATTTTGAAAACATTTTGTAAAAACACTATTTGTTTTCATGGTTGAAAAAGTTTAAATTTGGCTTAATTTTTTGTACGTTACACATACCCCACAAACAATCCACATAACACATATTGTCACACCCCAAAACCAGAATGGCGGAAATGTTCGAGGGTGGCGGACATCATGTTTAGTATCACAAGACATGCATCATAGTAATCAAAGTAATGAACAACCATTTCACTTGAAATAAAACGTTTACAAAGTATGTGGTTCACATAACATAGACTACAAAGTAAATAACAAAACAAGACTTGAAGCTATGCTGCTCTGTTTTCTGAGCTCCCAGCGTGTGTACCTATCTACTGGTTTCCAGAGAATACAAGTTATTTTGAAAGAGTTGATCGGCATTTAAGTTGGCGAGTTCATAAGATTTTAGTGATGTAAGTAAGTTGTATGAAAGTTGTAGTAAGTTCTAAGTTCTGTTTAGAAAAGTTCTCCTGTTCCTCCAGAAAATCCTATATTTCCGGCTTTGAAGAAAGATAAGTAAAAATGACTCTACAACCCTATCTATGAGTACTAAGTGGATACAAGTTATATAAAACATAGAGTAAACAAGCAATCGATTGTGTGTATCTGCCCTAAGCCAACAACCAAACAAGGAACAGGAAGTAAGGCGGAAAGCCCACATCCAATTGTTTGTTAGATCATCGTTGTATATAACCCTAGCGTATTCACTTGGTACTTACGGAGTTAACTGTAATAGTTCCTTTATATTTGATGAAAAGATTCTTTAAGAAAACCCTTATTTCTTTTAATAAAAATGGTAACCACAGTGGTTCCTTCTATAATCACTTAGTTTATACTAGCTATATATAATCTAATAGCGAATAGATAGTTAATTATGTGGATCTGCTCTAAGCTCACAACCAAACAAGGAACAGGAAATGAAGCGGAAAGCACACATCCAACTACCTATCGGGTATTAATTATATATCACCCTGATGTATAAACTAAGGTATTATATAATTAACCACCTAAGGTCCTTTAAGTTATACTGGTTTAATAAAATGGATTAAACCCTTTACTGGTAAGTTTCTAGTTTTATATATCAAAAGCTCTATTTGAAAAGTATGTTTTGTACTAGAAAACTGTGCATTGAATTAGTATTCAATGACCTAGCCCATACCTGGTACCCTTTATGATTACTTAGTGTATACGGAATATATACAACTAAGATCGAATAGATAGTAGGCTGGGTGAATCTGCTCTAAGCCCACAACCAAACAAGGAACAAGAAATGAAGCGGAAAGCACACATCCTACTACATGTCGGACCCAATTAATATATATACATACATATATATATATATATATATATATATATATATATATATATATATATATATATCCCTGAATGCATACGCTAAGGAATCATAAAGTTAGCATTATAGGCCCCCTTTCTATTGAATGTACTAGACTCGACTGTTCTGTTTGTCATTATTAAAATGTAAGTTTTCCCTAGTTTATAACTATATTGTCTCGAAAATAGCTTGCATTAATTTTCAAGTGGAACTGCCACAAAATGAAAGTAATGGGAAAATATAAGTACAATTTAAAGTTATACGCTCATGTATACAATTTAAAGTTAACTTTCAAGTGTGATTTTCCTAGTTTATAACTATATTGTCTTTTGAATCCACATTAAAGTTATACGATCATGTATACCCAATTTAACTATCACCTTTTTTTAGAACAATGAATTAGTGATTCATTGGTATAATTAGATCATGTAGTTGTTCTATGCTATAACATCTTAGTAAGTTTGTTATGTTATAGTATATTAGTATGTTCTTTCTGTTATAGTATCTTAGCATGTTCTCTTTGTTATCGCGTATTGTTTCTACCTCCCTGTTTCTCTTTATAGTATGCTCTAGTATCTAGTATGAATTGAACCCCTAAACTATACCCATTATAGTTTACTAGCATTTTACTTGAACGGTTATTGAAAAGACTCATTTATCTACTAAGTTATGCTGATACTTTAAAAACGGAGTTTTGTTAATCGATAAAGTAACATAACTTTAAAAGAATTTTTGAAATGTTTTGATCACTTATAAAAGACATAAGCAATCTTTTGAACGATATTTATAACAAACATTTACACAATTATCATTGTGTTCAACTTGTATCCCCCCCCCTTAAAATCATTTAAAAAGGTTAAAAGATTCATTATAGGGATATGAAATCACCTTATGTGGGTGATTCAAAAGAATACGTGCGTAAGGATGAGAAGTTCCACGAATGAAATCCCGAGACTTAACAAGTCCTAAATGACAGATAGGGCATATATTGACATAAATATAGTTTTTAGAAGCAACCAAATGCAAGGAAACACCTCACGAGACTAGGAAACACTGTGACCAAGTGTTGGAAATATGTCCCGTTTCTTCACTTTGGATTTCCACCGCTCCATGGTCAAAAGTCTTTATTACATCAAATGGGCCAATCCACCTTGATCTTAATTTGCCCGGGAATAACTTCAACCGTGAATGGTAAAGTAAGACCCTATGTCCCGGTTCAAAATTCTTCCGGGTGATGGACTTGTCATGGAAGAGCTTCGTTTTCTCCTTATAAATCCTTGCGTTTTCATAGGATTCGTTTCTCAATTCTTCTAGCTCTTGGAGTTGAAGTTTCCTATGCCTTCCAGCCTCGTCAATGTCGAAGTTGCATTTCTTGACCGCCCAAAATGCTCGGTGCTCTAACTCGACGGGAAGATGACAAGGTTTTCCGAAAACTAATCTGAAGGGCGACATTCCAATCGGGGTCTTATAAGCGGTCCGATATGCCCATAAGGCATCGTCAAGTCTCAAACTCCAATCCTTCTTTGTCGGATTCACCGTTTTCTCTAGAATAGACTTCACTTCACGATTCGAGATCTCCGCTTGACCATTCGTTTGAGGGTGATAGGCAGTGGAAACACGATGAGTCACGTGATACTTCTTCAATAGAGCCTCCATCATTTTGTTGCAAAAGTGCGTCCCTCTATCACTAATCAAAGCCCTAGGCACACCAAATCTCGCAAAAACATTAGACTTTAAAAACTCGATAACCGTTTTGGCATCGTCCGATCTTGTGGCTTTGGCTTCAACCCATTTAGAAACATAGTCAACCGCGAGTAAAATATAAACGTTGCCAAATGATACGGGAAATGGGCCCATAAAATCAATCCCCCATACGTCGAAAATTTCACAAACAAGGATTGGATTTTGGGGCATTTGGTTCTTTTGCGAAATGTTTCCCGTCCTTTGGCACCGCTCACAACTTTTGCAAAACATATAACTATCGCGTGACATGGTTGGCCAAAATAATCCACATTCAAGGACTTTTCTCAAAGTCCGGCTAGGTCCGAAGTGTCCCCCACAAGCAAATTCATGACAAAATTGCAAAATGGATTGGTGCTCTTGTTGGGGCACACATCGCCTAATGATTTGATCGGGACAATGTTTCCACAAATAAGGTTCATCCCACACATAGTATTTTGCATCACTTTTCAACTTGTCTTTTTGAGAATGCGTGAATGTGTCGGGATACCTTTTTGTGACCAAAAAGTTAACGATATCGGCATACCAAGGAATAGATTGGGTAAGGGAAAAGAGATGCTCATCCGGAAACTCGTCCCGTAATGGGAGAGGAGTTTCATTTGAAGTGATCCGACTTAGATGATCGGCAACGAGGTTCTCGCATCCGCTCTTATCCCGGATTTCCAAGTCAAATTCTTGTAACAGTAGGATCCACCGGATGAGTCTCGGCTTTGCATCTTTCTTCGTCATCAAGTACTTAAGAGCTGCGTGATCCGAATACACTATGACCTTGGTACCAAGTAGGTATTGTCTAAATTTCTCCAAGGCGAACACTATGGCCAATAGCTCCTTCTCCGTGGTAGAGTAGTTGCTTTGGGCATTGTCTAGTGTCCTTGATGCATAATAGATCACATGGGAGGCCCTCCCATTCTTTTGACCCAAAACGGCGCCAATCGCATAGTTGCTTGCATCACACATGATCTCAAAAGGGAGATCCCAATTTGGTGCTTGCATGATGGGAGCGGATGTAAGCAACTCTTTGAGCTTGTCAAAAGCTTCTTTGCACGCCTCATTGAACTCGAAATCGACCTCCTTTTGCAAGATTTGGCACATTGGTCTTGTTATCTTTGAAAAATCCTTGATGAATCTTCGGTAGAAACCTGCATGGCCCAAAAAAGAACGAACTTCCCGAACACAGGTCGAGTAAGGTAAGCTTTGAATAACATCAATTTTGGCCTTATCTACCTCAATTCCTTTTTTAGACACAATGTGACCCAAAATGAGACCTTGACTCACCATGAAATGACATTTCTCAAAATTCAAAACCATGTTTGTTTCAATGCATCTTTTTAAAATTTTTGTGAGATTAGTCAAACATTCTTGAAAAGAGTTGCCATGTACCGTGAAATCATCCATAAAAACCTCAATTATGTTTTCAACATAATCCGAAAAGATACTAACCATACAACGTTGGAAAGTGGCCGGGGCGTTACACAATCCAAATGGCATTCTCCGGTATGCAAAAGTACCAAATGGGCATGTAAATGTTGTCTTTTCTTGGTCTTCCGGTGCCACTGGGATTTGGTGAAAACCAGAGTACCCGTCTAGACAACAATAATGGGATTTCCCGGCCAACCTTTCTAACATTTGGTCAATGAAAGGCAATGGGAAATGATCTTTTCGTGTGCTCGCATTGAGTTTGCGATAGTCAATACATACTCTCCACCCGTTTTGCACACGGGTGGGGACCATCATACCTTTGTTGTTCTCGACCACCGTGATTCCCGTCTTCTTTGGAACGACTTGCACTGGACTCACCCACTTGCTATCCGAGATTGGATAGATCATCCCCGCATCAAGAAGCTTTAATATCTCTTTCTTCACGACTTCCACCATTGGTGGATTTAGCCTTCTTTGCGCGTCTCTACTTGGCTTGCATTCATCCTCCATTAAGATCTTGTGCATACAAGTGGAGGGGCTCAAACCCTTGATATCCGCAATCGTCCAACCCATGGCTTCTTTATGCTCCTTCAACACCTTGAGGAGTAGCTCTTCTTCAAATTCGGTTAAATGAGTTGAGATGATAACCGGAAGAGTTTCATTCTTTCCCAAGTAGGCATACTTCAAGTGTTGAGGTAAGACCTTTAATTCCAATTCGGGTGGTTGAACAAGGGATGGAGACAATTTTGTATGAGTTTGGGACAATTCCATTTGCTTGACATCTAATCTTGTGGATTTTTTCATTTCCATTTTATTTACCAACTTCTCAACTTCCGGATCCAAAGAATAAAACTTTAATTGCTCGGCTAGCTTCCCACAATCGAATCCTTTGCTTAAGATCATCTCCAACATATCACCGTTAGATAACTCAAACAATTCTTGAGTAATTGGCTCAACAACATCAACAAAGTACAAAGATGAAACATCACTAGGATATCTCATGGCATCATAAATATTAAAACTTATTGTTTCACCATCAAACTCCATTGTCAAACTTCCCGCATACACATCGATCTTTGTCCTAGCCGTCTTCAAAAACGGTCTCCCAAGCAAGATTAGAGCCGATTTGGAAGACACTTGCTCATCTAGATCAATCACATAGAAATCCGCCGGGAAGACTAATTGGTTCACTTGCACTAGGACATCTTCTAAAACACCTCTAGGAAAGACACTTGATTTATCCGCAAGAGAGATTATGACACCGGTTTCACTTAAGGGTCCGACATTTAATGATTCATACACTGAATAGGGCATGACATTGATAGAAGCACCAAGATCAAGCATAGCACTACTAAAAGTGACATCTCCAATCTTGCAAGGAACCGTGAACATTCCGGGATCTTTGCATTTGGGTGGAAGTTTCCTTTGTAAAACCGCGGATGCGTTTTCATTCATCAAAATTTTCTCATTTCCCTTCAACTTCCTCTTGTTGGTACAAAGTTCTTTCAAGAACTTTGCATATCTCGGGATTTGCTTGATTGCATCAAGTAGAGGGATGTTTACTTCCACCTTCGGAAGGTGTCCAAAATCTCTTTCTCCTCAATATTCTTCTTTGAAGTTGCAAGTCGAGAGGGGAACGGTGGTTGAGTGGCTATTGGTGTTACTAGAGGGATGGACTTCTTTGGAACTCCGGCTTGTGCATCGTTCTTGACTGTAGGTTCTTCAATGGGAATGATCTCTATTTCTTCCTCTTCTTCCCTTGGCTTCTTCTTTGAACTACTTTCTCCGACTTGCTTGCCACTTCTCAAGGTCACCACATTGACATTTGGGTTCTTTTCGGTTTGAGAAGGGAGTTTACCATGGGATTCCAACTTGCTTATGGACGTAACTATATCTCCTATTTGTGCTTCAAGGTTGGAGATACTAGTCCTTGTCTCTTTTTGGAATTGTTGGGTACTAGTGGCTAGAGATTTGACAATGTCTTCAAGAGACATTCCGGAGCTACTTGGTTGAGATTGAGGAGATTGTTGATGATGATGTGGAGGGTGCGTTTTGGATTGATAGTGTGGTTGTTGATGTTGGTATTGAGGTTGTGGTGGTGGATAGGACGGTCTAACCAATGCATTGTGAGGCAATGGTCTTGGGTTGTAGCTTCCGATGGGATTTGGCTTCCAACTTGAATTATATGCATTTTGGTACCCGGATGGTTTGTTGTGGTAGTTTTGGAATTCTCCCGTGGCATTCACATGCTCCGCATCTTCTTGAAGGATGGGACACATATCCGTAGGATGTCCCATGGTTGCGCATATTCCACAAACCATCACTTGTGGAGTTTGTCCCATGGCTAGCTTTTGGACGACGGATGTTAGATCTTTTATTTAAGACTCAAGATTCGATGTTCCCACTTCATTAACTTTGTGTTGTGTGTCTCTCTTCATGTCTTGGCGAGGGCCAAAATGTTGTGAATTTGCGGCTATGGTGTTGAAAAGTTGTCTTGTTTGTTGTGGGGTTTTACTAAAGACATCTCCACCACTTGAGGCATCAACTAATCTTCTCTCCATTGGCAACAATCCCTCATAGAAGTGTTGAATGAGGAGTTGTTCCGGAATTTGGTGTTGTGGGCAACTATAGCACAAGTTGTTGAACCTTTCCCAATAATCATGGAAAGTCTCATTTTGACCTTGGCGGATTCCACAAATCTCATTTCGAAGACTTGAGACTCTTGAGGCGGGATAAAACTTGTCAAGGAAAGCTCTTGCCATGTCGGTCCATGAGTTGATCGACCCCGGTGGAAGATAGAATAACCAATCTTTTGCTCTATCGGCCAATGAAAAGGGGAATGCCCTTAGCTTGATTTGGTCATCGGTTGACCCTTGTGGCTTCATGCTAGTGCAAATAATGTGGAACATCTTCAAATGCTTATGAGGGTCTTCATTCTCCAATCCATGGAAAGTCGGTAGGTGATGGACTAAACTTGACTTCAACTCCGAGCCTCCTTCCAAAACCGGGTAATTGATACCGGTTGGAGTTTGTGTAACATCGGTCTCCATCATTTGCCTCAAAGTTCTTTCGGGAACTTCTCCTCCGTCCGCCATTTCAATTGGTTCAATAATGGGTGGATTTTGTTGTAGGGGTGGTGTTTCGGGAATTTCTTGGCGAAGGTCGGGACTAGAATCAGGTTCTATGTCGCTTAATGAAGCGGTTTCGACCTCCGGATCCCCGTGAGGATTAGAAGTTTGACCACGTTTAATTCGCTTCTCCTTCGCCAAATGCCTTGCTTCTTTTTCGATTTCTGGATTGTAAATCAAGTCACCTGTACGCTGAGATCTGGGCATAGAGAAATAAATTGATTAAAAATAAACCAATCCCCGGCAACGGCGCCAAAAATTTGGTGGTTGTCGAGGCCAACACAAATAATAACCCTAAATGTTACACACTAAAATAGTGTATAGTGGTAAAGGGATCGAATCCACGGAGATTGGTTCAATTTCTAACTCTATGAAAAATCTCTTTGTAAAAATACTTGTAAAATGACAATAAAAATAAAATGGGGGGTTTTGGTGTTTTGAAATACTTGAAACTAACTAGAATTAACTATGATTTAAATAGACAATTGCAACAAAAATAAGAATTTGATGTAAAATCAATAAGGGAAAGATGGTTGACTTAAAGTTTTCTCACTTTGACTTTTGATGAACATATCATTAGAATTCAGTGGTGCAATACTTGTTTTAAATCCTCAATTTGGCTATAGTAATCCAAGGAGCTTGAGATTACCTAGACTTTTCTTAATTGTTGAAATGGCTAGAGAAGCTCATAACAATTTCCTTAGTCAAAGTCACTAATTCCAAATAGCATGTAATTAGTGAAAGTCAACTAGCATTAAGAACCAAAAAGTCACCAAATCCAAGAGGGGTCAAATGCTTTCACCACCATGTTGGAGGGAATGTTTTTATGATTGTATGAAGCAAAAACAACACAAAAATCATTTGTTGCTTGCTAATTTGAGGATCCTTTACTTAATCAAGAAATTAGCCAACTAATCACCACAAACACATTTAAACTCATGAACTAAAACATACAAGTAATGATGAGATGTTAAAACACAAAACATTCCCATAAAGATTCAAGAACATGTTCATGGATTCTTCAACATTCAACAAAAGTTCAAAGGATTAACCAAAAGTCAACCAAGATTAGTTTAGCTAAGCATGGCTAAACACAAAGAAACAAAGTTAGAGAAATTTGTACCAAACATTAAGCAAGAATCAAGAGGTAAAAATATGATGTTCTTCAAGGGTTCTTGGCCTTCAAAAGTCTCCAAAACTCCAGAGAGAATCTTCAAAAATCGGATGTCCAAGAGTATGCAAAAGATGGGCACCAACCTTCCTCAAATAGCTCAAAAGAAGAATTTCCGAAACTACCCCTGCAGGGCCTTGCGCGACCCGCGTGCTGCTGTGCGGGTGGTGCCTGACATGGGCTTCTTTGAGATTTTGGGCCTCTAAAGCATATCCCACTAGCCCAGATCGAATCCAATCACCTCCTAGCCCATTTTCTTCAAGTTTTTCTTCATTTAAAGCCCAATTTGACCTCTCCAAATCCTCCAAAGCTCGTGAACTCGCCTGATTAATAATTTTCATACGCTTGAATGTTCCCCCGCATCTTGCAAATTTAAAGTTTATTTCTCTCCAAGTCTTCAAATAATCATCAAGATCACTCCATGCATCATCTCCACTACCCATCAAGCCCAACGTCATTTTTTTCTACCAAATCTCATCGCCTCCTATACGTCCCGAACACTCCCGCTCCGCTAGACCCGAAAACCTGCAATTATGCTCACAAGATTCGAGAGTACCCGAAATAGTCATAAAATAACAAAAAGGAAAATATGCATGGAAATTATCTAAATTATGAATGAAATATGCTAAAATAACCTATAAAAAGAAGTAAATAAAATGAAGCTATCAAGAACACCCACCGAGCAACAGTTCATCGATCCTGAAGGAGGTTGATGACGACATTTGGAGCGGAAACGGCAGCAGGTCCTATTAGTGGCGGCGGACTCGCTTGGTGGTTCATCTGATCGCTCACATCGTCACCGGCGGCTAGGATTGACACTTCAAGGCAAGGCGGTAGACCACTCATGAGCAACAACAGTGGCGGAGAGGCACCCTCTCGATTCCCGTCGGCAGTCCCGTCTTCTCAGCATGGCAACAAGCTTCGTGGTTTGGGACATCCACAGCTGTAGCAAGAGTTGTAGAAGGAGGTTGCTGTAGCATGAGATGAAGGATGGGCCTCCACCGAAGTTTGACTTGACAGCAACGATGCTAAATGGTCTTCATCGTTGTCGTGGCGGCACCGATGGATGGCTTCAATCGGTGACACTGGTTGGCAAGGAGGCGGCCGGACATAGCAGCAAACGGAAGTGGCGACTGGAGGTTATGGGTAGAGAGGATAGTGGTTGCATAGTCAATTATGGTTAGGGAAACCGGGGATGCGGATTCATATATCCCGTCCCTATCAAACTTCCATCCATATTAATAATATCAGTGCCGATTTTCCCCAATTCTTTCAAATAAATCCTTAATTTACCATTTAACCCCTCCTTCTGAAAATCTTTACAAATTAAGTCCCGAAAATACCAATCAGCCCCCTAAACCTTCAAATCTTTTCAATTTAAGTCCATTAATTATCAAATGCACCCTGACTTCTGAAATCCTTTTCAACTTAAATCCAGAACTTACACTTTTAACCCCCAACTTTTACAACTGTAACTATTAACCCTCGAGACCAACACCTTGCTATATCATAACGGTTTTTAGGGTTACTATTAATTTATTAATTCGCTCATTTATTTATTTAATAATCAGGACGTTATAACTCTCCACCACTTAAATTAGATTTCGTCCTCAAAATCATTCCTTATCATCCCTTACATGCCCAACAACTTGGGTGACATGGTCACAACCCGGGGCACACCCTAGCCTTCCCAGGATAACCATGACCAACCTTTGCAAGGTTCTAGAATCCTGAAGATGAACGAATTTCCTGCAAAAATATCACATTTACTCTGTTCGACTTCCAAAGTCTCGGGAGGGTCTGTCTCCCTGACAGACCACCCACAATGATTCATTGTTGAATTCATTACACTTAGCTCCCAATTGGCTATGTAATTTCTGATAACCTGAGATTCCCACTAGAAAATAGAGACACATACCAAATTTCCCGGCAGTACACTTATATCTGACTGAAGCTCAGATAATCCCTCAAAACAACGGACATCTAACCGATTGCTGAGCCAAAACACACTCAGCAGTTCCATGCAGTCTCTGAAGGATACATCGTTCGAAAATAATTGCATTGTTTGATCCATCCGATCATGATAGGATGACAACCTATCACCACTGAATCCAACACAAAGATTGAATGCTACCAGAATAATTGTAGTCTTACCTCATACCCGATATCCTTCGACCTACTGTTCCCTGATTCCAATGATGTTGTGACTTACTCACCACTTTATGGACTGGCACATGCTGGCCTAATTCATCCGAACGAACCCATGAATGCCACCTCTACCCTGTAGTTTGACTGTATCTCTTACACTATTTGGCCGTTGTGAATGCTACGGCTCCCCTGTAGTCTTATATCAGTTTCCACACCATCTGACTACTAGGGAATGCTACGGCTTCCCCCTAGTCTTACAACACTTTTGCTTTACTGACCATGAGTGAATGCTATGGCTCCCCCGTAGTCTTACAACACTTTCATCCTAACACAACCGGAGCCCAATGCTTCACCCTTAATTTATCGATTCAAAACGCATGCGGAGCCAATCACACACTTGGCCGATTACCCGAACTGAACTCGATTCATGACTAGAGTCCCAACCTGCTTCCTAAATTTTGCTATCAAACCCCCAAGAAAACGTGGTTCACATGCTGGGGAGTTTTACCGAACTCCAAACTTGCACAACCCTCAAACCAAATAACCACTAGGGCTGCCATTTTCCCCTCGCTGGGGACAAGAAGCCCATCCCGATCACATACATGCCCCTGTCCTGAATACTTGCGCGGCTCTCCCCCACTTAGATTTAACTAAGTCTTCGCAATACATGAGATTTGAAGGGTTTCCGATCCCTCTTACTCTTTAATAACCAATTGCTGACAACCTGTTTCTTGTCCGTACGAGTGCTCTATTACGGGCCCAAATCCCTAAGGACCACACAACTCCTGCAGATCAGACAAACACTTCACGAATCCTAGTGAAGCTAATAACCTCGGACACCTTGAAATGATGCCACACTCATATCTTGAAGTCCAAGTAATCGATGTATAGACCAAAACCTCAACAGTGAACCACTTCCCCTAGCGCTTCCAAAAGTCGAATCGAGCATAATGGCTGAGTCACCAATCCTGACCGTAGACCTTCCGCATCGCATCTCTAAACTGATCGTCACCATGGACCCAGATAGCATTGAACAATCCAAACCAGCGAAGTGACAAAGAACCTTCACTAATCACCCCGTAATTCACGGTATGCAAATGGCATGTGACAAATGTTTGAAGGCGTAACCCCAAACACAAGCGGGGAAACAAACCCATAGATACACTTACTAAAACCCTTGAAACAAAAATTCTCATGCAATTTCCCCCACATACTGCACTGAATCCGGCCTTGCTGGCCTCTCAAAAGCTGACCCAAACTCTTGGGTCTCCTTCTCGGACCTTCTAGTGTATACACCTGATCTGTTCCCCTCTTCCCAAGGTGCTCCGAGTCAATCCCTCGTTCTTAGCTCCATAAATCATATCATTCAGGGTCTCGCACCCTGACACACCCACGATCTCAATCATCAACAACTGAACTTCAATAGCTGAAGCAACCTCTGCCCTACCCGAGCTACAACCACTCCCAAGTCATAATCTCCAATCCCGAGAGCGTAATAGAATGAAAAATCAATTCGTTCCGTCTGATACAAGAGATCCACAATGAACTAAAAAACATGGCAATCATTCCACTAACTGGCTCACCTCCGGAGCCGAGACCAAACCATGGTCCTTTCCCTTACGTGCTCATCTGAATTCTGCACCGCAGCTATCCCCACGGTCCAATCATAACCAAAAATTCTCCTTCCTAGGCTTCTTAGACTCTCCAAGACTTTCCCCGATTTCGAGTATGGATCTTGTGCTTTCAGTAGTATAGGTCCAATACTACCTTCCACACCTATCCATACTTTCCTTCGGAATCATCCCGAATCCTCTAAGTCACCTACACCCCTGATGTACTAAATGTCGGCCAAACAGTAGCACAATATCCACCGAAGCACATCCTAGGCTCCCCCTAGGTTCCCAACCTCACTGAATCGCCCCATTAACTCACTGAAGCATATCCTAGGCTTGCCTAGATTCCCAACCCACCCAATCCTCAACTACTGAAAGATTCCCAGTAATTTCAACTAGCAACCTTATGAATATATCCACACACAACAGAGATCAAATAATCCTTCGAGTAAGAAACTTAATCTTAAAATGGTTAGACTCAAACAAGAACTGAGAAGTAGGGCCAAAACCATCACCCTGAGATTATCCGACCTATGCCACATGTGACCTAGCATATTCACTTAGTAGCTATCTCACATTGCTAGAAGACCCACAAAGCACAAAGCAAGTAGCATTCGGACAACGGACAACTAACCAACACGTTCCAATCAAATAATTCTATCTATACATACGATTCACAATCTTGTAACCTCCGACCCACAAACTATCATAGAACATTTGGCCTACATACTAAAACCCATGTTACCCACATCCACTCTTGCTGTCAGCTGCCGTATGCATGCAAATTATACACAGAACAAGATCTAATAGACTATCAAATAATCGACTCTAACCTAGGACCACAACTAGACAAGGAACAGGAAATAAGGCCAAATCAATTATTCTAAGGCTATGGGATCCTAACCATATACAATTTTAAAAGCATACACGTAGCAATTACTAGTACCAATAATCATCATCATGGCTACAAGCACCCCATACCAGGCCAACCTATTGTTGACTACTCAGCACTAGCATGCAAGTCTTCCATCTCATACAACATATAAATGCATCCCCCTAGCCCTATCTAGCATGTGATTCCCAAATTCATAAACCAAGTCATAACATACAACATATGTGGGTATTCTGGGAAACTTACTTGAGCTCGGCTGATTGCATGCACCACACCCTTTCTTGTCTTATAAATTCTTTCCTTAAAACATTTTTCTTTGGAAAACTTAGCAGATCCTCAGTTTGAGATCAGATACACCCAAAAAGATATCTGAATCCCTCAAACGAAGGCTATGATACCAACTTGTAACAACCCAAAAATCAAGGGTAAAATTTTCATTTTTAATATAACTAAAACATTGTTGCCATTTGATTCAGACATTCCAAATCATAGTTAAGTAAATCATTTATCAGAGTTTATCCCAAAATCATTCATTGCAGAAATCATAGATGTGTGCACTGTAAACTTTAAGCACAAAGCTTAGTGAGTTACCCGTAGCATACCCCACACACAATCCACAAAACACATATTGTATCGGCTAAAAAAATTGATCTTTACCACATACGCCATATCAATCACATAAGCCATGCGTATAAGCATATAAGGATGTCATGAGCTTGTCCCCAGGGTCTTACTCCAAGATGTCATGGGCTCCTCACATGGTCTTACACCTAAGTGTCATGGGCTCTCCCATGGTCTTCAATAGGAAAGTCATGGGCTCTCCACATGGTCTTTAGTAGGAAAGCCATGGGCTCTCCACATGGTCTTACATCCAGGTGTCATGGGCTCTCCCATGGTCTTCCATGCAAGTATCACAAACACAACTAGCATAACACATACCACATAGTCAACTAGCATACCACATAATCACTAGCATACTCACATACCACATAACTAACTAATATTCCACATAACATAACTTCAGCTAGTGTATCACATATCATAAAATGGGCTGGCATTGGTACCTTAGACCCATTGATATGGTGAGGAGACTCACCTGGAACTGCTGAAGTCCTGCGGAGGCACTTCCAGCTGCTGGTTAACAGATTCCCGAACTGCCAACATCAAACAATATCCAATTAATAATTGGGTTCCAATACATAACCACAACTCTATACTTGGGGTGAAAGACTACTTTACCTTAACTTAGCTTTCCCAATCCAAGGCACAAAAGCCAAACCATGGACCAAAGCCCAACACATGGCACAAATTTCCAAATTGGACCCAAAGCTCTATATGGGCTTATCTTAAGGCCCAACCAATTATTCCAGTCATTAAAGCCCAATAGAAAGGCACAACTCAAGGATCAAGTGAAATTAGGGTTTCACATAAAATGATGATTAGGGTTAGGTGTTCCTACTTAACTCATTAAGGACGTATTTCATTAAGGACTTAATCAATTAAGTCCAATATTTATTTAGATTAATTTGCCAACGGTTATTAATTAACAATTTAAGTTTAATAAATAATCCCAATGTGAGTCCCGATCAGTCCCGAAATTAGGGTTTCATGAAATTAGGGTTTTCCAAGCCCTAATTAGGGTTTCCTACCCACATACTAGCCCATAAGTTAAACGGTTGGGCTTTTAGATCAATTGGGCTTCATTGGGCCCACTTTGTCCAAACATCCCGAACGGGTCAAAAAAGTAACGAAGCACACCACCACCCAACACTGTAGTTGGTGATTGTAGGAGGCGGTAGCCACCACCTCACGGTGGTGGTGATGGATTTTCTTTTCATTATTCCATTTTGTTACAATTTACAATACCATCCAATTAACAAACACACACACACAACCACCTCATGGTGGCCGGTGGTTGTATACGGTGGCAGAAAAGCAGCAACCGACCAATAGCCACCATGGTTGGTTGCCATGGTGGATCCCAACGTTTTCCGTCCAGCCCATAAACACACTCACACGCCGACACATACGAAACAACGCACACACACATGTGCAGAACACCCACCGAGCAATAGTTCATCGATCCTGAAGGAGGTTGACGGTGGCAGTCGGAGCGGGAACGTCATCAACTCTCATTAGTGGCGTCGGGCTTACTTGGTGAGCGGAAACGTCAGCAACTCTCATTAGTGGCGGCGGACTTGCTTGGTGGTTCTTCCGATCGCTCACATCGTGACAGATGGCTAGGATTGACGCTTCAAGGCAAGGCGGCAGACCATTCATGAGCAACAGCAGCGGAAGAGAGGCACCCGCTCGAGTCCCATCGGCAGTCCCATCTTATCATCATGGTAACAAGCTTCATGGTTTGGGACATCCACAGCAGTGGCAGGAGTTGTAGAAGGAGGTTGTTGCAGCAGGAGATGGGGGATACGCCTCCACTGGAGTTCGACTCAACAGCAGTGACGCTAAATGGTCTTCATCGTTCTCGTGGTTGCACCGACGGCTGGCTTCAATCGGCAACACCAGTTGGCAAGGAGGCAGCCGGACATAGCAGCAAACAGAAGTGGCGAGTGGAGGTTATGGGTAGAGAGGATAGCGACTACATAGTCGATTAGGGTTAGGGCAACCGAGGATACGGGTTCATATATCCTGTCCTTATCAAACTTCCATCCATATTAATAATATCAGTCCCTCTTTTCCCAATTTATATCAAAATATATCCTTAATTTACCATTTAACCCCTCCTTTTGAAAATCTTTACAAATTAAGTCCTGAAATTACCAATCAGCCCCCGAAACGTTCAAATCTTTTCAATTTAAGTTCATTAATTACCAAATGCACCCTGACTTCTGAAAATCCAAAACTTACACTTTTAATCCCCAACTTCTAAAATTGTAACTATTAACCCTCGAGACCAACACCTTGCTATATCATTACGGATTTTAGGGCTACTATTAATTTATTAATTCGGTCATTTATTTATTTAATAACCAGGACATTACATTAAGATTTTATATAGTTATGATGTTAGTGGATCCACGGGAGCAAGCAGTGTAGCAGGGAATGGATCGTGGTATTCTCGTGGTTGTAGGCCCTATGAGGCGGTCCAGATAGGTTGGTTGCCCATATTTGTATACTTGTTTGCTATGTTGTGTGATATTACTTTGGGGGAACTCACTAAGCTTTGGCTTACAGTTTTTAGTTTATCGTTTCATGTACTTATGAGGATCGTGGGAAAGCAAAGGCGTGATTTTGTACAACTTCCTGTTTTATGTCATTGGGTGTTGGGAAAACTCTGATTTGAAATGATGCTTTTGAAACAATGTTAGTCAATGGTTGATTTTGAAAAATTTTAATTTCTTTGATTTTTGAAGTGTTACACACAACATGGCATCGCTATATGCACAAAACCCTATGATCTGGGCCTTGGTCCCTATATAAGTAATATGGGGGCTAGGGTTTCAACCACCCTCAAACTCCATCACCTCTAAAAGATACTTTCTTTAACCTAGCCTCTTCTTTTTTCATTTGATCTACTTCGTTGTTGGTGTTTTTTCTATTTAAAGGTTGAAGGAAGGCCTTCTTGAGCAAAGGATTAGATAACAAACTCATCTCTGTCTCTTGGTGCATCTTCTGGACATTTGTAAGTCCATAAGCTCTTACCTTTTTATTCAACCTTTCTAGATCTAGGTTTTGAACCATATTTATTCATGTTGTGTTGGTTTAAATGGATGGATCCAATAAAGTTGGCAACTTTATTGATCATTGAGGTCCCAATAAGGTCATATACTCTAGATTTGAAGTTATATGAAGTTATGGTTTCGTGCATGGGGTTTTGAATCCATTCTTCTCATTTTAACCTTATGTGAGTTCATGTCATGCATTGGACATGCATGTCCATAAAGAAAGGATTTTATGATGTTTATAAGGTTAAGGAAGCTTTCTATAATGTACGGGTATGTGGCTTAATGCATTAAGAGCTTAATCTATTAAGTTGTTCAGTGAGATCCCACGACATGGTGGAGGGGCTCATCGTGACTATTTTGTCGTAGAATGGACAAGATGTAGCCAGTAGTTGGACATGGCGTGGTGATTGTTGACCATTGACTTTGACTGTTGACTTTTGACCAAGTTGACTTTTGGTCAATTTGTTAGTTTCATATGGTAAACTATGGTTTGACCTTGGGTGTTTCATTAGGTGGTGCACCAGTCTTGCGACTGTATGAGCATTGGTATATTCGACTCTAATTGCAAGATGAGTCTTCAGTATACTATGTAGGACACTAGGTATTGATGTGTGTGAAACGAACTAGTTTTAATCCTACTAACTTAGACACAAAATAAACACACGAAAGGCAGTGTACCTATCGATTAGCAGTTTAGTTCAGGTAAGTAGGGTATCGAACACAGGGAACGGTAAACAATTAAAATAGATGCTAATATTATCTAAATAAAACAAGTAATAGAAAGGGGGTTTTCTCTAGTTTTGCAAGACTAGAAACTTAAACAATTAACTAAAACTTAAACTAAGAAACTAAGAGCTAAGCAAATAAAAATCAACTAAATTCAATAATAAATAGGACTTCTGTTTAGGTTCGACTCATTTGTTCTCATGGATGATTTCAATGTATCGGATTAATTCTTCATTGGCTACCGACTAAGATGATTAGTTTCACGTTTGCTATTACTAATCCTTAGGAAACAAATTAACTCAAGCAGTGGCCAGTTGTCTAAATCAACGGATTTCCTAGTTATTGATTCGGGTTAAATAAGACCTGTAATAGTTAATCAAATTGGCCCTTCAATTAACCTCTTGCTGATGTTCATCAAACAATCTCACACATTAACTTACCTATCTTCTAGTTAATTCTAGTTTCACATTCGTTATTCCTAGACATACAACTATGTGGTCACAATAAATCATATGAAATTAATAACTAAGAGATGTTCATACAACTTAATTACTAATTTATTAACAGAAGAATAGTTATTGTTAACACATAAGGTTCTTTAACAAGCTTAATAAAACATAATCACCAATTAACATTAATCCTAATCAAATAATCAATCCATGTTCACAAATTCATCTACCTAAACAGAAGTTATGAGTTTTTAGCTCATGATTACAGCAGAAACAAGCACAAAAATGAAATCAATTGGTAAAAACATAGTTCAAACAAGAGATTAGGTAAGATTAAACTTGATTTTGACTTGATTCTCCTTAAAATTAAATGTAGGGTTGATTCCCTTGCTTCCTACGCTCTAGCAGCACCTTTAGTCGACAATTGGCCTCCAAGGGTTCATCTATATGCTATGATATCGATCTGAAAGTCCCTTTATATAGATTTTCACAAACCAGAGGCTACTCGGCGAGTCCAGTGACCTACTTGGCGAGTCCGTCACTTAAAACCCGTGTACGGCAAGTCAGCGCGTCCTGAATCGCGAAACTTCTGACCAACTCGGCGAGTAATCGACCCTACTCGCCGAGTACGTTTGGAATCAGCATTTTCTCAAAACACGAAAGTCGTCCGAAATTGTGTCTACTTTTCAGAACATTTTGAATCTCGTCAATCGGAGTTAAGGTTCATGAGATATGGCCAAAACACTAACAAGGGGTCAAACTGTCCAGCAACGTCCTTCTTTCTTCAAAATCCAAGATCCAAGCTTCCAATAGCTAGTTCCGCTTCATTTTCCTTTCGAGCATGTCTTTGTTGCTGAAAATGAAATATTTAATCTAATTAAGCACCTTTTGTTCATTAAATGAGACAAAATCAACATAAAGTATTAAGATCATGCATGAATTTTATAACTAAATATGCCCATATCAGTATCATTTGTGATTGTTGTCTTTGTGTCTCTTATTGTTATGTTTGTATGAAGGACCATGGGAGAGCACTGCAGAGGTGTTTTAAGATGATGGTGTGGCCTGTAGCATTCACTTGGGATGAAATAGTCTCGTTAGCTGAAATTGGTTGTTGCACGGGTAATTGTAAGACTATGATGTAGCCCATAGCATATAACTTGGGATTAAATAGCTTCGTCGGCTGAAATAGGTTGTATTGTTATATATATATATATATATATATATATATATATATATATATATATATATATATATATATATATATATATATATATATATATATATATATGGTTATGTATGGTATGTGGTATTTCAGGAACTCACTAATCTGTGTGCTTGTTTAAGTTTTAAATGTTTCAGGTACTTCTAGTAGCAAGAGAAAGGAACCATTATGATTGCGTCACATCCACCAATGATTTCCGCACTATGAGATTTTGGGATTACTTTGATATGAAAACAAATTTCCCATGTTTTGGATTAGTTGACATGTGAAGTTTATGCAATGGTTTTATTTACTTTGAAATTTGAAAACAATTTATTGGTATTTTTGGGATGTTTCATATGACTCACATAACATTAAGCACCTATAATTCTCAATTATCACAAATACTCAACTCGTACGATATTAATAAATAACAAGTCATATATTATACTCAACTCTAAATATGCATAATAATTATCACATATCTAGACATCATTAATCTAGAGAGAGGTAAGGTTACTCACTCTACTACTTATGTTGTGGTGAGTATGCAACCATGCCATGGTGACACAAGAGTTGACTATTTAACTTTAACTTCTATTAACTTTCTCGATATGTCAACATACTTTTATCCCAACTTCAAACGGTCATAACTTCCTTATACGAACTCGGTTTTTAATGAACTTTATATTTACTTAATCTTCTTAGAGTGAACTAGCACTTTTTTCCACTAAATTTTGACTATTCTCACACATTGATACCTATTTGAAAATAGGTGTCACAATAAAAAAAATTGAGACAATCGTAAATCGTCTAGAACTTGATAGTGACTTGGCCAGTATTCAAAACATGTTTAATGTGGCATACATATGAAAGAGCCTCGTTGATAAAGCTACAATGATCTTTTAGAAGGGTATAGAAATAGATGATTGTTTGAGTGTAACAACTAAAGAATCCAATAATATTTTCTATAAGAGAGTGACAAAACTATGGGACACTAGTTAAAGTACGATAGTGACATCGTTATAGATAAAATCATACTTGAAAGCTAGAATGGGAGATAAGACTTGCTACTCTCACCTCTTTATTTTAATGATGCAAAACATATAGAGTTTGAAGTAATATATCTTTTAGATTTGGTTTGTGCTAAACATCCAAGATAAATCCTTATTCTATGTTTTATATAAGGAAATTTTATAAGTGACTAGTATATAGGGATCATTGGATAAATCACCCAAGTATAATATATAAAGGGTGTATGCAAGTAACATCACATTTTTGGAGAATAGATGAAGTAGTTGGTGGGAATATAATTTGTCACACTGTTTGGTACGACTCAAGAACTATGAATAAGGGAAATGTCATGGACTCAACATGGTCATAAATAATAAAAATGATGCCTTCATCAAGCATGTGGTTGGTGCACTTTATATGCCAAAATAAGCTTGTTCAAAAACCCTTGTTCGAGGAAAAATTGAGTTCATTTTGACTCTAGTAAATTGGGATTAAGCTTAAATACAACTCATATTATTTCCATCTCAGTGTGTGAGTTTAAGTATAAGTTTTATGTTTGAGTTTGTTAGGAATGTCAAAAGGAGATAATCTAACTAAAGTTACAAGGGGATATGATCTAGCAAGCTAAGGACCTCTAATCCATATTTATGTTTATGTATTAAGCTAGGTTTTGATATTATGGTGTAAGTGAAGTGAGTCAAATGATAATAAGTTCATTTAAAAACTAAGATAATGATTTGTTAATCATTAAAAGGAAGATAATAGAGTAAATATGAACATACAAACTATTGAATTGTATGTATATAGGATTGAAACCCCAAATTCAAGTCAACATGATAAATGTTGATATTTTAATATGAAAACACCTAACCATAATGGATTTATGATAAGAATGATACATTAAAAGAAACATGTTAGTTGGTATTAAGAGTGTACGTCAACTTAAGAATTTAGAACATACTATCTAACTAAGATAACTTATGCCGTTTAAGGATGGAATGGTAACTATGTTGGTATATTTATGTTTGAATATGGAAACTAAGGTATGCATGAAAGATGTTGTGTAGGTTCCTAGAAGCTCAACAAAATGGAGATAATCACACCCAACCTTCCATACAAGGTGGGTAATATGACATATACCGACAATCAAGAACATGAGTGTTGTATATCAAATGTAGCTATGATAAAAAAAACCAAATTGTTAAAAAGACATATATAAATACGAAAAGCTTAAGTGATATGTAAAGGATAGACAAAGGTTAACTGGGGATAAATATGTAAAAATGGGTAAGTTTCATGGCATTTAAAAGATATATAACGCTCAAGAGTGGTCATATACTCCAAGAGTGCTAGCTTGAGTGGCATCTATACGATGTAGAAAACTTCAATAGGGATAAAGAATAGACCATATCCTAGTCATCTGGAATTGTATGAGAGTTTGGAACTGAGTATAAGCTACACTTCATGAGTATTACATTGCATTTATTTTGCATCATACATTCATGGATCATATTTTCGTATATTCATATGTTTTATGTTGGCTTGAAATTATATTGTGATATGTTTTTATCGTCACTCACTAAGATATTAGCGAACAATTCATATAATGATATGTGTTTTAAGAAGGAAACCTACTACCAATGGGAATGGGTCGACCCAGAGTAAGATTTGAATAATTAGAAGATGATCAAGTTTTTAGTATATGTTGCCAAAACCATGTTCATGCCCTCGGTTTATATTTTGTATGTTTTTATGAGCACATTGCATAATTTGTAGTCCCCTTAAAACTAAGATACATCATTTTTGTGAAGTGTTTCTACATGAAAGTTCTAAGTATTTTGATTTTTAGATGCTTTTTTAGTATATAGGGTGTTATAAAAAAATGTTATCAACCTTGAACCTTCAAAAGGATGTCTGGGAATCTTACAACTTCATCCAAAAGTTAAACAAGACATGGAAAAGAAAAATAAGTTACTCAAAATGGATTAAATGTTAATGTGAGTTCTCAAATGTGTAAGTGTCAGATTCTATGACACATATGGTTAAAGCATTTGACTCTTTTATTTTTATTTTCGTGTGATTAGTGTTACATTTAATTCTACTACGAAATATGATTAAACTTTCACCCATGTCCGAAATGTTTATTGAACCATGAAACCACTTGAAATGAGAATATCCCACCATACTGGAAGGCCAAAGACATGTTGGTAAAAAATACAACATATGTAGTTGTATTTTAACAAAATAAAATGACTATAACTATAATATAACTAATTTTCCTATATATTTAATAAAATAGTTGTTAAATGTGACTTGAGTATCTAGAGAATTTGTGTAACACCGTAAATTTCAAGGCAATTTTTTCGCATTTTATAAAAACATAATTCATTTAATATTCGTAAAAACACCCATGTTTGAAATACAATTCATGTCATACAAAAATCCCAAGATCTCATAACAAAAATCCCGTGTGTGTGTACTGATCAAGCCGGCGCCTTCCCACGATCGTCACTAGTACCTGAAATAAATAACACCAAACACTATAAGCACAAAGCTTAGTGAGTTCCCCAAAATACCACATATAACACATATTAGCCACTCGAGGCTATAACTCTATGGGTCCGTGCACCCAAACTCTGTGAACCCTCAGGTTCTAACTCTGTAAACATGCACAACATAAATCACATAGAATAATGCAGCGCAACACATAACACATACATAGCATACAATCACTGTATCACATAACTCTAGTTACCTACTCAAGGTAAAGTATAGTGAGAAGACTCACCCATATTGACTCTTCCTGACTCACTGGGTTATCCCCCAACCCGACGAGTCCACTCACTAAACATATTACGTGAAACCCCAACCCTACTCGCCGAGTCCCAAGAACAACTCGGCGAGTTCATGCCATGCACACACTTTTATTGACCTTCTGAGGTTAAATCTGCTTTCCTAAACCCTAGATATGGCCTTCCCAAGCATGAATGTCACGTAAAGTTCGAAACTTGATGCTTGTATACCCCCCACAAGGCATCAAAAGGTGATTTGGTCCCAAAAATAACCACCTAGGTCCAATGACTCCATAATAACCCAAAAAGCCCCAATGGTTAAGGTCTATGGACCTCTTTGAGTCCAGATCCAAGGCACAAACTCGAAGAGGGACCATTTGCTTCACATAATCACCCTCCAAAGGGGTTATAAAACCCTAACTCTAAAGATTAACCTTATAACTGAAGGAGATTCGAACCCTTACCTCAAAATGAAGCCTCTGGACTCTGGATCTGCTATAATCTCACCTCCTCCTTGCTCTTGCCACCTTCCTCTTGCTAAACAAAGAATACAAAGGCCCAAAAGTGACTTCCTCTCTCCCAAAACGAATTAGCTCTCTTAAGGTTCTCTCAAGGGACTGGTAGCCGCAATGGGAGGATATAAGTGCCCTTAAATAGGCTCCAAACCCGGAGAATTAGGGTTTCATTAAACAGCGTGGACTCGCCGAGTCCACTCCTTGGACTTGCCGAGTCCAGACACGAATCCTCATCCAAATCGCGATCCTACTCGGCGAGTTTGAGCTCCAACTCTCCGAGTCTCCTTACAAAATACTAAAAATATAAGAATGAATAATACCTGGGAATCCGGGCTGTTACAATTTGTATGGAGCATTTGAGTTTAATGGAGAACCTGGAACTCAACGGAGCACTTGGGGTTCATGGAGCATGTGAAAAAGCAACGAATCATCTGATAAGGGAATGGATCATATGCCAAAGAAATGGATTAAGTGACAAAGAAATAAATCTTCTGAAAAGGGGTATGAAGCACCTGGAAGAGGTATTGAACATCTAGGAGAGGAATGGAGCATTATGGTCCCAAGATGTAACATTCAAGTTTCTAGTAAGTTTCTCTTTAAGTCACCAATAGAAATTTCTTACATATTGGTCCCTTAGTTGATACGTGGGGCGTACTCATTGGGTACACTTAGTGTACTATCCACATATTTTGGTCGTGGGACTTAACCACGTATGTTAGGCATATGTGGAGTACGCATGGCATATGTGAGCCCGAGACAAACCCTAATTTTCAGGATTTGCACCCTATTTAAGGACCTTAAGTCCCTCGAGTCCCTTACCCTTTCAACCTCCATTGCCCTTGAAGTACAAATCTCGAACCCTAAGCCACCCTTAGTGCATTTGTGAGCTTATTGAGTGGTTTTGGTTTTCTTTAGAGTCTTTGAAGAAGAAGGAAGCTTGAGAAGAAGCAAGGACGTGGGAAGAGCTTGTAGATCCATAAGTTTGGCACCATTTTTGACCCCTTGAAGGTATAAATCTTAACCTTGACCATTGAATGCTTAGATCTAGTTTTACGGCAAAAAATATCATATTTGGTCCCATAGTTTGGATTCTTGAAGTTGATCAACTTCAGACCATATGAGTGGTCCTTTTGAGCTCTTGGAGGTGTTTTGAGTCATAAAAATCAGATATTGATGGTTAAGCCTCAACCATGCAAGTGTTAGGGACCATCCAAGTGTGCTTCTGGACTTGATTCATGTTTTGAGCCCCATCCTTGCATGAAAAAGCATAAAGTTTGCAACTTTATGGCTTAACAAGTTTTTAGAGGTCTGGATCTAAGTTTTGGACGTTAGGTCTTAAGGGAATAAGACTTAGAAGTAAGAATGGGTTGGCAGACCAATACGCCATACGTACTCCAGTGTACATTGTGCGTACTGGGTCAGCGCCTTGACCCCTAGTCAACACCAACATATGTTGGGCGTACAAGCTAAGTACGTTGTGCCTACGCAATCAATGTACTTAGAATATGTTAGGTTCATTTGGTGTTGGGCTTTGAACTTAAGTAAGTTAGGCCTCGGGCCCACCTGAGTGTAGCAAGTCAACTTTGGGCCTAAGGCCATGTTTGGGGTTATTGGGCCTTAGAGGCCCTATGGTGGGCTTGGATGCCTTTTTAGGTTTTGTGTTTTTGGGCCTTGGAGAGAAGGAGGCCCAATAGGGAAAAGGTAAAGGAGCCTTTTTGCCTTAAGTCAAGGACTAGGGTTTTGGACCTTCGGGCTAGATTGTGACTTAATTTCTAATTAGGGTTTTATGCTTGTGCGATAAGGAGAGAAGTTCGCGAGTCATCCACTGAGCGCAATTTGATACCCACAGTCTGAGTTGAGTCTTCCTTCCCAGTAGCCATAGGTCGAAGGTACCAAGGTCGGCCCACTAGTTTATGTTATAGTATGATGATTGTCTTTGTGATAATTGTCAGTTATCTCTGTATTTTCTTAATGACTCTGTGATTACTGTTATGATATTATGTGGTAGTAGTAAGGGTGAAATAAACCTGGTATCTAGTTGAAATAGACCGAAGGGGCAGGCCAACACCTAGATATGCTTGGCAGTATCCGATTGAAATACACCGAATGGGTAGGCCAACACCCAAATATGCTTGGCAGTATCCGGTTGAAACAGACCGAAGGGGTGGCCAATATCCAGATATGCTTGGCAGTATGTTTGTTTAGTATGTTGTATGTTGGGGGAAACTCGCTAAACTTGGTGCTTAAGTTTTTAGTTTCTATTTCAGGTACTTTTTAGTTCGAAGGGGAAGGGCCCTTGATCGCAGCACATCATTCTATGTTTTTCAGCATTTAGTATTTTGGGATCTATACTCTAATAATATGTTACAATATGACTCTTTTGAATATTTTGGTATCATTTTCTTATGAATTGAATGAATTTAAAAATAAAATTGTATATGTTTTTTTTGGGATGTTACAGATATGCCATTCATGATCATGATGCACCATCATGAGCATAGATGTGCCACTTTGGAGACAAGGTATGCCATTTGGAAGCAAAATACGACACTCTATGTTAAGGTGCGCCATTTGTGATGTTGGGTGCTCCATCAACAAGCCAGATGCGCTACATTGAAGAAAGTTACACCATTTGTGAAGAATGAGTGCCAACATGGAGGAAGGTATGCCATCTTAGAGGAAAATGTGCCACCCTTGGAGAAGGTGCGCCATTCCTTACATAAGATGTGTTACCTAGGTCCAAGGTGTGCCATATGTGTTCCTTGATGAGCCATGATAATCCTGATGAGCCACTTATGTTGTGAAGTCCTCTTTGGTGCTCAAGATCATTTAAGGATGATCAAAAGTTGAATATGCTCAAGGATTATTACTTGATATGCCGCCATGATGATTGATGAACCATGGTGATCTTGACGTGTCACTCTTGCATCATGATGTGCCATTATGGATTATGATGCTACACTATGTGTGTTGTTGATGTTCATGCAATGTAAATTAAGGATGAATGTCCCAGAAGCTACTGCATGGCGGATTCTGATTGATTAACACCATTCATGGCCTATGGGCCAATGACCTTAGCCCATTAGGGTTTTAGGTCTGATCCCTTCACTATAAATTGAGATGTCTGCTAGTCATTTGAATGTATCTTTTGTATCCTTAGTGAGTAGGTCGAATCTCTGCTGGTTGTACTTGTAATCTCTGTTTGAGAGCTCATAAATAAATAATACCCCCTCGTGTCATGGGCGTAGGTCACCTTGACCGAACCACATAAATATAATGTATTTGTATTCTTTTGGTTCCATCTGTTATCTGCATTACTTGCTAACAAGGGTCATCAAAACTTGGCAAGTGACATCATATTTGTTCGGAATCTTGACAAGTATCTTCAGATTTCACAAACAACTGTAGTTTTATATAGCCATATACTTATAATTTTGAACTAATGATGGAATACAAAAGTTAAGTTAATGTTACCATAAAACCAAAGATAGAGATGATGAAATAGTTTGTCCGAGATATTATACTATTGTGTTTTCCATAGGGACAAATTTCATAAAAACACAACCTATTATGTAACTAAATTTGAAAAAACTCACATATTCTCATCTTGTTCAACAAAGATAGTCATTATTTTTTACTTATCGATTTTATCCAAATTTTTGGTAAAAACTATGGTAATTATGGTTGACAATTTGGGTGGTCCGTGACTCCGTGTTATCCTTTGATCTCTTATAATGTATATTGAGGGAAAACTCAATGCATTGTGGTTGATGATCGAGTTTTAACTCTTGATATCTTAAAAAAGGTAAAAAAAAAAAAAAAAAAAAAAGGATGGCATGAACCATCCATGTGATTAGCCTTATCATATTTAATTGCCATATTCTTTAAATGAGACCGATTAACAGACTTTTACTATATATTTAGATATAATTGATGGGCAGAAAATATTTGTTTTTTTCTAAAAAAATATATATATGGGTTTTTCGAATATATATATATATATATATATATATATATATATATATATATATATATATATATATATATATATATATATATATATATGCGTAATAGGTTTATGACTTTATGTTGTGCTACTGCTTAGTATACTTTGCCCTTTCCATAAATAAATAAAGGGGAGGTGAAGTATAAGTTACTCTACAACAACATGACCGAAGAATGTACATTGAAAGCAAAGAAAATGAAACGAAACAAAAAGCATTCCACACTACCAACCAAACTTTATTTGTTGTCAATGTATGTAGGGAAAAGTAAAAGCTTTTAGGTAGGTTTTTTAAATGCTAAACACTCTAATCCAGAGTAGCTCAATAATAGATATTAATCATATCATGCCACTAACTTATATTAATACAATTATTGCACTTATAAAAGTTTCAAAAAAATATGAATAGTAAAAAAAACAACATATTATGAAATATTTTGTTGAAGTTATACTCAATATGATAAGAGTATTCTTTTTGTAAATGGATTATGTGTAAAAAAGAATAGACTGTATTTTATTATCGATCAAATGCTTATTCGTTTCCTAATAATAATAATATAAAGAAATTCTATAAAAAGCATTTACGAATAATTGATTCAATTAATGAATACTAGTTGACAAAATAAACTATGATTGAAAACTTGCAAAAAGAGGAAACATTATATTTTTAGGGCAACAAAATATATTATATTATTAGAGAAGTGACATGTATGAAAGAGACCTTAAAAAAGGCAAAGAGAGATCACATATGCAACCTTCGTTCCGTGCCTTTTTGGCTTAACGTAAAATTAGGGCAAATAAAGTTGGGCTATATCTAGTCCATTATATACCCGTCAATAAATAAAATGACTTTTTTTTTTTGTTATGTTAAGGAATAGAGTTGATGTTGTTTTCTCTAAATTTTCTATATTACCTTTTCATAGATCTTTTTAATTATTAAAAATTTCCTAACAACCATTTTACTATTCTAGTCGAATGGCAAACATAAAGTAGGTATATATTGCAACCAAAACATAAACAAACAAAAAAAAAAGAGTTAGCTTGTACTATTCCACTACCCTAATTGTAAACATTTGGACTCTCCAGGCATGACATTGAAACTATTTCATGTCTAGAGGGTGTTTGAGATTCCTTTATAAAATCGTTTTTGAATTTTTGGTTTTTTCAAAAAAATAAAAGTCTAAAAATATGTTTGACTATTCCAAAAGTTTTTTTAGAATGACTTTTTAGTAAGAAGAAAATGAATTAGCTAAAAAGATACCATATTTTTCTATATAAACATCGTATTTGATTTTTAAGATTGTTTTATAGGGCATGACATTGAAACTATTTCATGTCTAGAGGGTGTTTGAGATTCCTTTATAAAATCGTTTTTGAATTTTTGGCTTTTTCAAAAAAATAAAAGTCTAAAAATATGTTTGACTATTCCAAAAGTTCTTTTAGAATGACTTTTTAGTAAGAAGAAAATGGGTTAGCTAAAAAGATACCATATTTTTCTATATAAACATCGTATTTGATTTTTAAGATTGTTTTATTGGCTGAATTTGCATTGTTTTTTGGAAAAGTAAATTACAAAGAGTTTATTATAGGTTGACTTTTTAATAAAAGTGTTTATAGGGTGTCTAAGAGTAGAAAGTATGTGGCATGTTGTATATTGTTGTTGCTGAAGTGGAGCATGATCAACGACGTTAAGATGCATGAACCCCCCCCCCCCCCCTCCTCTTCTTGTTGTATCTAGTTGTGTTGCTTCTTGTTATGGCCATGACTAGATGAAACAAGATCATCTATTGGCTGCACACATTATCTATCTCTATCTCTCTTCTCGTAATGGGTGTTATAACACCATGAACACCACTCCCTCTTCTTGCTGCTTCTTGTTATAACATCACTTCAAGTTGCTCATACCTAATAGTGTAAAAGGTGTCTTAATAGCAACACCCCCAAAAAAAATGAGTTATTTCAAAAGTCATGAATTGATGACTTTTTGTGATTTTTAACCTTTTAACCTTTACCATTCCAAAAGATAACACAAACACATTTTAAACTCATCTTTTGAAAAAAGTTGTAAATGTAAAAGTCCTTTATTCAAAAGAACATTTTACTCTAAAAAGTAATCCCAACCCCCCCCCCCCCCCCCCCCACACACACACACACAAACCTAATGAGATTTTCTTATATTTCGTACGCTCTCTCCTCTTCAAACCATCAACTTTTATTGTCTCCACATTTTTAAGCATAGCAGATAATTGTCTCCTTTAAACATATCCAAAACACGACAATCTCCAATATTCTCTCATTCTATCAGTTGTCAACATCGCTTTAATGTCTTTCAGATTGTCACATTCTAAATATTGTCCATTAATATTCTATTATATGTCAAACAAAACATAATTTTCCCGCAACTTAAATCTTCCTAGCATGCTCCTTAATCACCTAACATTTTTATCCATACATAGTAGCAAATGCCTACTTGACATATTATAAGATCTTCCATAAGATCTTCCAACAAGTTTCAACAAGACCCTTTTATTGTATAAATTTTTTGGTCACCATCTACTTTAACCAACCAACCTTTATACAATGTGTAATGTCTTCCTCAAGATCCATGTCCTAAAGAATCTTAGACCACAAGTCTTTGAAACTAATTTACAATGCATTGATTGTGTTAATCCCTAACCTCTTATCTACCATTGTTGTCCTCCAAATATCCAATCTAGCATTCATGGATTCATGGCTCTACCATGAGCACAATGTCATCGGTGAAAAACATTTAGCATGACACCAATGACATCGCTTCCCAAACATCTAAAGATCAATTTCGTGTTTAGTTTGGAAATAATCCTCCTCTAACTTAGATGATTCACTTGGTTGAGAATACTTGTATTGCATTCTTGACTTAAGTGAGTCCTATACAAATTTTGTTGATGAATTTGTTAAAAAGCTTTTAATGAATACAAAAAAGCACTTCCCACCATGTGCATTTACAATAACTTATAATAGATGTACACAAAAATCCATTGATAAAAAATGAACCAAATGTTTATGATGTTACAAGTTAAAACCAACATTGAACCCAAACAAACCATTCTAACACCATCCACTCATTTGGTTTTTTTTTTATATAATCAAAATTCAAAACATCCGTTTGGTTTCAATCATTTATGTTCAACCAAATGTTTGTGTTTCTCTTCCTTACATGAAAAAATATCGATCGGGGCACTTGTGGACCCCAGCTTTGTGCCATTATCGGGTTCCATTTGTCGATCAAGAAAGATTACTATAACGGTGATGTCATCATGGAATCGGCGTCTAATACCCTTTTGGAGTTTCTTGATGTCATTGTATCTAAGATCCCTTTTCTTTGTAGCCTTATCAATGGCTACTCCCACTAATCTTTTCGCTATTCCCTATATCAAAATCAATGGGTAATGAACTTTGTGAACAAAAAGTTTGACTACTTTTTTTAAAACAATATTGTTTTGTGGTAAAATAAACTAACCATTCTTGGGTATTTTTGTACAATGTCTACTGCTTCTTGATCACTCAAATTCTCCCAAAGCCCATCAGAAGCAAATATCAGAAACAAATCTTGAGGCCTAAGTTTTCTTGATATGATAGAAGGTTCAGCTGTCAAAACAGGTCTATTTAGAGTAATCGGGTTTCCATGTTGCATAAAATATGGATCCCTGTTGAATTCGGGTTTCTTCAAATAGAAATCACCTATTGATCTTGATACCTGAAAACAAAAAGGTTTGAAATTGATCGAAAAGAAGAGGCAAGAAAAACATCTAATTGGCATATTCGGAATTCATTATACCTGAACTCAATTTACCTTGAATTCATTGTACCTGAATAATGCCCTTGATTCTCCAAACTCCATGACAATAAACCACAATATGTGAATCATTAGGATGTTGTGCTTGAACTTCCTTCCTCACTTCTACAATGGAGACATTGTGATCTTTGGATAAACGTTCTGCAACTAGTTTTGGCTTTCTGTTGACTAGAACTTTGTGGCCGAGAACCACCCTTGAATCTCCCAAGTTCGCGATGTGTAATTCATTGTTTGAAATGATTCCAAGAAGACAGCATGATCCAGCTGAAGCAATTTGGGGTCTAATCGGCATTGATAACTTCACTAATTGAAAGAATCCATCTTCTGTTGTTTGGAATGCTTTCTTTATAACATCTGCGGATATACCTCCTTCCTCTGTTGCGTATTCTACAAAAAAGATGAATGTACAATGACATTAGCTTCAGCAGATTCGGTAATCAATTTGATTAACAAATTGTGAAATCCCTAGAGCTAGAAGTTGAAGGAGACATGAACATGGAATCATCTGGCTTGATCATCGTCAAAATTGCTTCATTTGATTAACAAATTGTGAATCGCACAACGTGAATTGAAGTAAAACAGAAGAATTTGAGTAAATGAAGGAGATTGTTTCGAACTTACTGTCGATCAAAGGGAAAAGGTTGCGATTAACAAAACGAGAAGCTTCAGGTCCACCATGGCCGTCGTAGACGCCGATATAGGTGGCAGACGGTGACGTTAATACCTGGCTTTGATCTTCGAGGATAGAGTTAGCTTGCACGACGGCGATT
This sequence comes from Lactuca saligna, assembly GCF_052625555.1. Classification (NCBI taxonomy): domain Eukaryota; kingdom Viridiplantae; phylum Streptophyta; class Magnoliopsida; order Asterales; family Asteraceae; genus Lactuca; species Lactuca saligna. Next base: position 180,405,955 of record NC_136425.1, read on the forward strand.
GAGAACTCACCGGAGAGGTGAGGCTTCAAAGCCGTGTGCCATAACAGTTCATCGCCATTCGGGTGCCCTAAACATTTGTTAAAAGGCTTCACAAACTTCCGAAACATCTTTTAGCGATTGTATTATAAATTAAAGGGAATTATGGAGTGTGATTTGTGACAATCAATGGAGAATGCTGGTTATGGAGGAAAGATTCTGAAGAATGAATTGGGGGAGAGAAGGTGTTGTTGTAGAAATAAAGGGACCGGAGAAAAAGTCGGAGGAACACCGCGTTAGAGCAATACGACGACGACGGCGGCGGAGGATCATGTTATACGGGACCATAATTATATTCCTCGTAACCGTCTAACAGAAAGCTACCGATCTATTTTGCGTGATCTTTTTAATATTCGACCTATAAAACATTAATGGAAGATGTCAAATATTAATTAGACTAAATTAAATGTTCATTACATTGAATTCGCATTTTAAGTTCAACATTTAAAATAGTAGGTATAGGTAGTTTTCATGGTTTAATTTTCGTGTATGATTGTTATTTTTTTTTACATGTAAAGAAGACAAGTTTTTCAATAAGTCGATAAATGTTATAGATCTTTGAATACTGTGATTAAATATTATTATATTCATGTTTCATCGTACAACGAATGAGAAGGCAAACAGACAATAAGTTACGTATCTAAACATTTTTGTATGGTAAAACCAATTCGTTTAAAGGCTACATCCATAAATATAAGGGATATAACATTGCTACACATGATATGTTGTATTTCTATTAAGAAGTTTCATTGCATCCGACACAAAGAAACCAAATGTATCAAATGCAAATGGTATGAACACGTGTTGATTTTTCATGCATAATTTCTCATATTTGGTGACCTTGCATGTAGCAATTTTTAATGCAGTCTATCCCGCCGTGAAACCTCCGTCCCTCAAACCTACGAGAGGGGATACTAGACTTGGCAAAACATGACACGACACGAAAACCCAACACGAATCCAACATGAAAATAGTGGGTTAGGGTCAGAGATTTCGACACATTTATATAAACGAGTTGACACGACACGACACGATAATTAAATGGCTAGGGTTAGGTTCAAGACTTTCAACTCGAATATGACCCGTTTAATTATATATTATTTATTATAAATTTCATATTTTTATAAATATATTTTATATTATAGGCTTGTAGTGGGCCAAACTCAAGAGTTGTAAATAATATTCATATTTTCAAAGTTAGTTAATTTTACTCTTCCTCACCATATATCCTTTTTGCTCCCTAACTTTAACTCTTTTCATTTTACCTTCTAAACTTACTAAAATTTTTGTCATTCCATCTCCTAACTCCAGTGTTTCCCTTTTTCATTTTTGCATCCATAACTCCTACTTTCCAACCATTAAAATGTTTCAAGCGACATGACACAATATATTTACAAGTTCTAAACCTTAACCCGAAACTCGACACGAAAATAAACGGGTTGACACGATACGACACGACACGATAATTAAACGGGTCGGGTTAGGGTCAAGCCCTTTCAACCCGTTTAATGTCTTGACACGACACGACACGTTTGCCTGGTCTAGGAGATACCCCTGTAAGGTCCACACATGTGGTTTCCCTCTAGCTCATCCAAAAATTAAAACGTCGGTCGATCTAAGGGTTGACCTTCATTCCGTCGAGTCAGTCAAGAATTTCACAGGAACCTCTTTCTTGGCGAAACCCTGACATGCTTAAATATGACCAAAACATCCCTAACCATATATTGTCTGTATTTGAACCCAAAAGTTTTTTTTGCAATGAACTGCATGCTCTCCAAAAGAGTCAAAACATGCATTGTGGTATACCGGACATATCTCCTCACTTAGGAATATTGGAATCATGAGTCGATATTTGAGGATGGTACGATACTCCACATGACATATATGATGGCTAAGCCTATTTATAGGGATAACTAGATGAAAATCTTGAGGATGTGGTGCACGTAAACATTGGAAAACCGCTTTTTGCCGAGCCATCATGTTGAAATTTACTTCCATATACTGGACAAATTTACTAAAAAGAGCATTCGCCAATGTATTATGGGATTTTTTTTGGGGGGGGGGGGGGAGAGCGATGTACTTAGTAATAAAACTGCTAAGGTCAATGTCCGGAAGTTTGTTACGAAGCTAAGGCACAAACATTATCAGAATCCATACATATATGCCACTATCCCGTAAGATGTGGTCTTGCAATACCCAAGATTGGGCCCTTGAGTGTCACACCCCCAAACCAGGATGACGGAAACGTCCGAGGGTGGATGACTTTCATGTATTGTATCATAACATAAAGAATAGTAGTGATTAAAGCAACACAACCATCATAATTATAATTGGGAAAATTAAATTGTATTCGAATGTTGTTTGTTTCAATTCCAATTACATTAGGACAAAAATGAATAGTCTAACGTCCATCCTCACAACTTGGTAATTACCTTGCTTAGATTTCTTAAAGAATACAAGTAGTTTGAAAAAGTGTCAGCAATTAAGTTGGTGAGTTCATAAGAGTTTGTATGAAGAATTTGTAAGCCTTTTCTTGTAAAACGATAGTGTTTGTTTTCGGAAAATCCAATATTTTCCTTAAAAATGGGGTGTCCTCTTAGAATCCTAAAGACCGAAAAGTGTAAGTATTTCTATACTTATAATAGTATTATGTAGTTTTAATCTATATAAAATCGTTCAAATGTTTTTTTCCCCGTGCTAAATGTATTGTTGATCTTGAAAATCAATTGTAATCTTAGAAACCCTAAGACCAAAATGTATAATTAATTCTATACTTAAGATAGTAATATGTAGTTTTAATCTATATAAAACCATTTGAATGTTTGTTCCCTTGTAAACCAAATGTATTATTGATCTTGAAAATGCGTTGTAGTATTAGAAACCCTAAGACCGAAATATATAAGTATTTCTATACTTAAAATAGTAATATGTAGTTTTAACTATGTAAAACCATTTGAATGTTTCTTTCCCCGTGCAAAATGTATCATTGATCTTGAAATGTATAAGTATTTCTATAATTGTGTTTATTTATTTATTTATTTATTTTGCTTTTAATAGATAAAAGGTTTGTAGATATTTCCAAAGAAGGTTTGAATAAAATATTTACTGTTAAATAAAGTTATATTTAAATAAACTAGTTTTCAAAACTTAAAATAGTTTTTCTTAATTATTTATTCTCAATAGTTATCTGTAATTAATATAAAAAACTAAATTGCAAACTCAAAAGAATTTTCATATATAAATAGATTCAATCAATTGATTTAAATTGTTTTCATAAAAATTGCTACAATGCTCTATATGAGAAAATGCATGAAACCATCTACACGACAAATAAATACCTAATTTTATAAATAGGTATTTCGTATACAAAAAAAACTAAAAAAAAAGGTTTTATATAGAAAATATAAGATTTTTTATGGGAAAATATGTTTTTTTTAATATAAATATAATATTATAAAGAAAAAACATATTCAATTTTTTTTGTGAAAAAAGTTGTAAAAAACCGAAGTTAGGATGAATTCATAACAAAATTCTAAAAACTTGGACAAAAAGGGTAAATTTTGGACCAAATTTGTAATAAAATTTAAAATTTAGGCAAAAAATGTAAATTTTTGACCAAATTTGTAATAAATTTTGAAATCTGGGCAAAAAATGTAATTTTTAAAAGTTGGATAAACTGTTGACCGGGTCAAAAGACTAAATTGAATACGATTACTGTTTTTTAAGACTTAATTGAATAAAAAAAATATATAGAGACCAAATCAATTATGAATACAATACGTAAAGGTTTTATTGCAATTATATATATATATATATATATATATATATATATATATATATATATAGTTATATATATATATATATATATATATATATATATATATATATATATATATATATATATATGGGCTTAGAGAATATGTGGTTGTTATATACCTAAATTTATATATAGAACCCTCTAAACTATATGGTTTTGATCCATATATATCAAAACAAATCATGATATCTCGTTTAGTATTATTCCTTAATCACGTGATTTACTAAACCGATCGAAATTATGTTCTTGTTTTTCATTGTGTTTAGGAACTTAAAGCATGAAAGTCATGACGATTTAATCAACCCTACTAAATTAATAAAAACTAATAGAATAAAGGATAAAAGAATAACATACAATAACTAAATCAATATTTTCACAAAATCATTAGATATAGTTGTTCAATTGAAGAAAAAAACGTTTGAGTTATATGCGTTAAAAAATATTTGTTTTTTACATTCCTTATAAACTTCAAGAATTCTTTGCAATAAAAAAATATATAATTCATCTTTTTAATTCCATAATTTAACACAATTCAATGATATTTTATTAAAACAAAATTAAGAGAAAATAAAATTGAATTTGTTTTATTTAAAACTACGTCGTTTACAAGGTTTTATACCTAATCTTAGGTACATAAGAGCCACATATTCACTTTTCTCATATATATATATATATATATATATATATATATATATATATATATATATATATATATATATATATATATATATATATATATATATATATATAGGTAGGTTCCGTTGAGATTAAAAATAAAATAGAGATCTCGAGATTCAACCTCAGTCACGTATTTCATATCTGCCGCAATAACCTTCCGGCGTACTGGCGCGGCAGGTCTGGAATAATCATAAACAATTACACAGCGCCACCCATTCCTTTATCCTCCGCCACCATCCCCACCACCATAACTGCCACCGCCACCGCCACCACCCCTACCACCACCTCTGACACCAGCCGACTCCACCACTATCACCTCCGTTACTTATACCACCGCTATCTTTGTCACCACCACCTTTTCTACTGCCAACTGTCGTAATCATATATGATTACTCAGTCTGTGAACAAACATATATGTATAATCATTTATGATTAAACATATATGTATAAACATGCATAATCATATGTGATTCTACCTCTCTGCCATATAATCATTTATGATTAGCCATAGTCCGCTGCTGCAGGTATGTTGGAGCGTTAGAGCGATAAGTAAGAAATACATGGCTGAGGTTCAATCTCAAGATCTTTAATTTTTTTTTAATCTCAAGGAAACCATCCCCTATATATATATATATATATATATATATATATATATATATATATATATATATATATATATATATATATATATATATATATATATATATATATATATATATATATATATATATATATATATATATATTAATTCTCAATGATTTTCTCTTGCAAAAGATGGGAAAGTGTTTTATGCAATCAGCAAGAGGGGCTTTGAATGAAAAAGATTGGAGTTGGACGTCTTCACCCAATCAATGTTCAAAACCCTTTTGCATCCAAAGATTCTTGTACTATTTCTATTAAACACAATATATACGTTTTTTTTTAACTGTTTTGTAGTGATTTATATGAAATGAGATTACGTTCTTCTTCTGTGGTTGTGTATGAAGCATATCATCTGTTTGTTATATCTCCTCATGTTTCTTTAGTTGTTGTTTTGGAATATGGATAACATGCATGCCAATTGTTTGTCATTTTTCCTCATATTGTTAAGCAGCTGGTTTAAGGAAAACCAATTGCGTAGATCATACAACATCCTTCCTAGCCTGCTACTTCATACCTCATTCTCATCAATGGGTTGCTCTAGTCAATTTACCCTTTAAAGAACAAAGACAAAAAAATCGAAAGTTATTAAGGTCATAACATAATTTTTTGATGTTTAACACTTGATAGAAAAAAGGAACGGTGAAACCTTAAAAAGTTACTCATCTTGCGATAAAATCTAACTCACCTTGGAATCATATTCCTTACACATTGGCCCCACCCATTGAGTTAACACAAAACATACATGTTTTATTTATTAAATCTAATGGAATGTATACCATTCAATTCCTTCAAGAATGGCTCATTCGATTTCGAATCCATCTTATGAAAAACTACCCAAAGAAAAAAAATTAATTGTAGGTACCTCACGAATTGAAAACATGATCAGCCTTTCTTGTGGTTTTTTGTTTGGTATAATAGCAGCATGCTTCCATTGAATTCATTGGGTCTACTTTTTGCCTTTTGGTTTTCAAGCATCGGTTTTTCTTTTATTTTTTTGTCCTTATGATCACTGGATATTATCTATTTCCTTATCTCTAATTTAAAACTACGAACCAAAGTTAACCACCAATCAAAATAAACCAACAACTTAAGAAAGCTTCCCTACAGCAATTATTTGTGTGAGAAACTGAGTTATGTTGTTCTATCTGTCGTTTATTTGCTTTTCGTGTCTTATTCCTTTATCGGCATCATTTATTTCAAGTTGCTCTAATTTTTTCTTATGTTTTTGTTGTTGTATGGTTTGTTTTTACTGTTCGAACAGTTTTTGGAGCCTTCTAAATGGCTTCAATATCTTCAGGTGAGTCCTTTTATCATACTTGTAACGGTTGTAGTCATTTCTTTCCCATCAAATTTGTAATTCTCTTCTTGATTATGTTTGGATATGTTAGAATTAGTTAACCGTTTTTTCTTTTATGTGCAGTTTTTGGTGATTTCTGTTTTGGAGATTTAAGGAGACCCATCTTATGCATCCTCAGGTTGAAAGCTATTGAAAAAATGTTAACCCGTTTCATCCACTAAAAAAGTTAGAAGAATGAAAACCAAGGTCAGGATCCCCACTGCAATATTTCAGATGTTAATGGATCTTCCTCAAAAAAAAAAAATGGAGATTTCAAAAAGCCCAAAATGGATATTTGAGCCCATTAAATGTTTACATTCATTTTTAGGCAAAACCAAGGATGCAAGCTCCGAAACAATATCATATATGGTATTTCATAGTTTTTATTTTCAATTTTTGGAACTTATCCAGAGCCATGTTACTAAATTTTTTATATAAAGGTGAAATTAATGAAAGACCCACGAAAACAACACCATCCACCCCTTGCCCCCTTGCAACGGCGAAAAAAACTTCTAGTTGATCAATATTTTATAATCGATAAATAGATAACCTAGAATTGGAAATTGTATAAAAGACAAATAGAATTGGAAATATACACAAAACGTTATTTCGGTGAAGTCAATGGAAGACCGAAGACCTAACTAGAATCACAAATTTTAAAAATATACAAGATCAACATACCCCACGCGTCAAGAATTTTCATGGCCCTAAAGAGTAAATTACACGAATGGTCTTTGCACGTTTGATCTCTAATTTATTTTTTTAACTTCGAAGGTCGTTGTTGTTTGTTTTTGTTACGTGTTTAATCCCTTGTCTCACCTAAAAAGATTATTTTACCATTGATTTTTTAATTTATTTAAATAAACACACCCCAATCCCACCCCACCCCCTCACCTTACCTTACCCATCCCAGAATTTTGTCTATTTATATAATATGTTTTTTAGGTAAGACAAAGACTAAGTGTATAACAAAAATAAAAAGTAGGGATTAAACGTGTAGTAAAAATAAACAATAGAGACTTTCCAAGTTAAAAAGAGACACAACTTCAAAAATAATCCCTGTGGTTTTCAAAAATATCAAATTTAATCCATAATTTCAAAAAAACCTCATAGATGATCTCTATGGTTTGGAGTAATTTGCACATTTGGTCCCCTAGATTATCCGTGTAATTTACTCGGCTCTAAAAATGAATAATAAATAACTTAATAATAACACATGAGAAAATCACTATAAATATTAAGCAGAGATGACGACTATGAACCTTATTTGAATGGCGTCTAATTTCTTTCTTCCCTTTTCATGTATCCTCTTTCTTGCTTCCATTATACTAGCTGTTCATTGGCATCTTCAGGACCCTCATTTACGACCAAACGAGTCATCGGGTAAGGGCGACACAGTGAAGAGCATTCGTGACGTCAAACTCTATCTTGCTCATTTCGGATACCTAAACTACCAAAAGAACCTTAATCTCACAGATATTGAAGACGATGATTTGGATGAGGAGCTTGAGGTAGCCATCAAGTCGTACCAGGTCTATTACCATCTGAATGTCACAGGGACGCTTGATAAGCCAACGATGTCCCAGATGATGATGCCTCGATGTGGGTGCCCTGATAAAGTAATTCACGAGCGCACCTATAACTCTTTACACCCCCATTACACATTCTATCCACGAACACCAAAATGGCCCCATGGTCAGCTAACTTATGGTTTTGGACCAAGTTTCCCAACCCAATTCATGCCTGCTGTTGATCGAGCTTTTGGAAAATGGGCTACTGCTTCTTCTAGATACTTCACGTTTTCAAGAGCAGGAAGTTATCAAGGTGCTGACCTAAAGATTAGTTTTGAACGTGGAGACCATGGTGATGGGTATCCATTTAACGGATCTGGTGAAGTGTTGGCCCATGCATTTCCACCTACAGATGGAAGACTCCATTTTGATGCGGATGAAAATTGGGTGATTGGAGCAGTAGAAGATGCTTTCGATTTGGAGACCGTGGCTTTACATGAAATAGGGCACCTTCTAGGGCTTGGTCATAGCCAGTTTCAAACAGCGATAATGTGGTCTAGTTTCAGCACTGGGGTCACGAAAGGTTTGACCTCGGATGACATTCAAGGGCTCCGTGCTTTATATGGTGTGAACTCCGACGACACTCAAGGCCTCGGTGCTCAATATGGCCTTATTACTCGATATGGTCTTATTACAAAGTTCTCATGGGGAGACAATTAGTCGATGTATTAAAACCTGGTATTTGGTTTTCTCGTTGTAACGATCGGGTCATGGGTAATCGGTTCAACCACCGGCTCAATCCAATTTTCATAACTTTTGTTTAAATTGACGTCCACACATTCGAACATTATAAAAAAACCATAACTACAAGTTTTAGATTAATTCAATACATAAGAAATACATAAACTAGTAAACTACAATACCAAAACAAAATATAGTTCATAGTAAATGCAAATAAAAACAAAATATAGTTCATAGTAAATGCAAATGATCATGATCAAACCAAATCACGGATATTGTGACATTGAAGTATTATATGCATCAATCTCACGATCGCTTAATATGCAAAGTTCACTGTTATTTTTAGGGATATCAAAAAGTTTCGTGGGACCCCGTTCCTGTGGGGGCTGCATCCCGTTTAGGAGAATTTTTTAAAAAAATCAAGGGCGTGGACGGGGCGGGGTGTAACGACCCGTCCCTGGTATGTGGTTTTTAGTATTTATTTTTGAAGTTCATGGAGGAACTCGGCGAGTCTATGTCCCGACTCGTCGAGTAGGGTCGCGTTGTTGATCAGCGTATAGATCGGCGACTCGGCGAGTCCATATTCGGGACTCGACGAGTCGGCCTGCCAGGTTGAAACCCTAAATCTTCGGGTTGCTCACTATTTAATCCACCTTATAGCCCCCATTCTCGCCTCCTTCACCCTCAGAACGTTGTGAGAAAACCCTAATCCATCCTTGAGTGATCTAAGTGTTCTTGTGTTGATTTGTGAAGGCTTGAAGAAGGAGAAGAAGAAAGGAGCAAGGAGTTCAGGAGTAGTGCAAAGATCCAAGGGCAAATCAGAGTTATTTGAGGTATTCTTCGGATTTCCCTCTTGTTTTATGCTTTAAACCTCCATTAGAACTCTTCTAGATCTAGTTGATGCTTTTCCCAAGCCTTATGATTGTATGAATGCCCTAATAAGTCGAGATATCCTTAGATCTATTCATTAAGAAGTTTCAGAGCCTAGATCTATTGCCTTTATGAAGATACTTTGCATGGAAACCCTAGATCTAGCCTTTATTATGCTTTTTGAGCTATTTTATCTTCATGAATGCATATGGGCACGTAAAGATAGAATCTTTACGTGCTAATCGAGTTAAAGGAGTCCAGATCTATAAGTTTTATGCACTGGATTCAAGCAGAATCAAGTTTTGAGTTGCTGCATGCAAGCGACTCGGCGAGTCGAGCCGCGAGTCCCCGATTTTTCCCTTTTTGAGTGATGCCGAGTGAGACCAGTGAGTGATGGAGTGGACTCAGTGAGTTGTGGTTAGACTCAGTAATGGAGGGACTCGGCGAGTTGTTCATACAACTCGGCGAGTCCAAGGCAATCTTCTTAGCTCGAAGAACAACTCGTCGAGTTGTTCATACGGCTCGACGAGTCTGATGCAGATTGCCTGAGGTTTTAGATTCGAAAGGGAACTCGTCGAGTTGATGCCATACTCGACGAGTAGTGGCGAGTAGGGTGAGTAATGAGAGTAGGGACTCGGCGAGTTGGCAGACTAACTCGGCGAGTCAGGTCAACTGTAAAGTTGACTTTGACCAGGAGAGTTGACTTTAGCCAGGGGAAAAGGAGTCATTTACCCCAATACAGTTATTAATAATTTGATTGAGTGTAATTGTGGATTTGTAGCCGGGGAGATACCGGAGCAGCAACAGATAGTTCCCGAAGCCACACACTCAGCAGCCAGATCACGAGGTGAGTTTCCCTTCAGTAGGAACGGGTCTAAGGCCACAATGCCGGCCCGTTTAGCTAGCAGTAGTATCCGGACTTCGGTTCGATGCAGATTTTAGTATGTTTGATGCCTTCGTGGCTCGGACAGTATTTGGTGTTATGTGTTCCGGGTTACATCCCGATGTAGTATGCTATGTATGTACTCATGTTAGTTGATATGCTTATGTGATGCTATGTTCAGTATGTTCCGGACTTCTGTCCGATGCAGTCAGTTCCGGACTTCGGTCCGATGCAGTAGTTCCGGACTTTGGTCCGATGCAGGAGGCAAGGCCTCAGTAGTTCCGGATCCCGATCCGATGCAGAGGGCAAGGCCCTGGGTAGTTCCGGACTTTGGTCCGATGCAGTTTCCGGACTTCGGTCCGATGCAGTGGGCAAGGCCCAGTATGTGATTATATGTATTATTTGGTATGTGGTAGTTTGGGGGAGCTCACTAAGCTTTGTGCTTACAGTTTTAGTTTTGGTTTCAAGTACTTCCGCAAGCAAAGGGAAGAGCTCGAGTTGATGGCATCGCCCACACACACCACAGCATCATTTGTCCTGGGAGTTGTTTTGTTTTTCATAGATGTGACTAATACATTCTTGATTCAGTTTAGTTATAACACTTTATTATTATTGGTGATATATTGACGTACGAGTTTACCTTATGATTTTATTATGGTGTTTTTAGTAATTATTTAAAAAAAAAAATTTTGGGTCATTTCTTTTGGGATGTTACAAGTTGGTATCAGAGCCTTGGTTTGAGGGATTCGGATGCACCCCGGATGTATCTGAACTCAAACTAAGGGAGAGATAAAAAGATTTTCAAAAAGGAAAAATGTTTTCGAATGAAATTAAAAAAAAGCACTTAGAAAGAAAAGAAGTTTTAAACAAGATAAGGGTGTGGTGCATGTGATCAGCCGAGCTCAAGTAAGTACTCCCAAATTACCCATACAAGTTTTATAATTATGAATAATTGTTCCAGTTTCAGTAGAACAACATGCTAGTATAGGACTAAGGATCTAGGAGGATGCCTTATGTGCCTGTTATATGTGTTTAGCTTTATGAGGATTGCATGCTAGAAACGAGTAGACAACAGTAGGATAGCCTATTTAGGTTATGCATGGTAGCGCGAGTTAAGCATTGTATGCCAGATCGGTTTCTCGTTATGAGAGTAGGATTGCTTGGGTAATTTCCGGTGTCCGAATGCTGCTTTCTTCGTGCTTTGTAGAACTCTTTGTAATGAGAGTTAGCCGTTAGGTGAATACGTCACGTCACATGTGATCAGGGTTGAATAATCTCAGAGTGTTGGATTTAGCCCTACTGCGCAGCTCTTGTTTGAGTCTTACCGTTGTAGGGACGAGCCTTTTACTTGAAGGATTATCCGAGCCTCATCACATGTGATGGTATTCAGGTGATGGCTAATTAGCATTTCAAGGAGGCCTTCAGTAGCTGATGACTGTTTTGAGCAGAGTCAAGATTTCCCTAGGGCAAGCCTAGGATGAGAGTAGCAGAGAGCAGCAGTAGTAGAAGTGACTTGGTGGAGTCAAGGCAGTTCTTGAGGAAAGTACGGATAGATGTGGAAGGTAGTATGGGCCCGTACTACTGAAAGCAGAGGATCCGTACTCGAATCAAGGAAGGCCAAGACAAGACCAGGAAGCTAGTAGTAGTATCATGATCCCTTGAGATATTTCAGTTTTCTGATGTTGTTATGATATGTTTCAAAATGGTAGTTTTGCGTTCGAGACCAGCAGTCAGCAGTTCAGATGCCGGAGGGGGATCAGGATCAGGATCAGGCCCGGAGGCCGGGTAGATGGATGAGCAGACCAGGGAGTTCCTTTCTTCTAAGGTTACCCGCATCATACTGGAGCAGACTCCTGTGATCTTCGGTTCAATCAAGGAGGGTATTTTAGAGCTGATGGATGAGAGATTGGGCATTTTCCGTGCCGAGATGGCAGGCCATGATGGGGTCGCGCACACTTACGTTCAGGGAGTTCAGGGCATGTGGAGCTCCAGACTACCATGGGGCGCGGGACCCCATAGCGAGCACGAGATGGTTGGCGGATGTGGCCAACGCATTCCGCACTAGCAGGTGTCCCGAGGGGGACAAGGTTAGATTGGCGTCCTGTCTTCTGAAGGACAGGGCACGGGATTGGTGGGAGGTGGTCGGTCATACCATTGGAGATGATGCAACGTTAGATGCCATGACCTGGGCCGATTTCTCTACCTAGTTCAGGGCATAGTTTGCACCAGTTATTGAGGTACAACAGTTAGCCCGAGAGTTTCAGGACCTCACCCAGACTACAGAGACCGTGGCGGAGATCACCACCAAGTTTAAGGAGAGGGCTCTTCTTGTTCCTCAGTATGCAGTCGATGAGGAGATGAAGAAGGTCCGTTATCATGAGATGTTGCGGAGTGATATCCGCATGTTTGTGAGCCGGTCCAGCTGTAAAACGCTGGATGACATGATTGCTAGAGCTCGGGAGAGGGAGATTGACCTAGAGATGGAGAAGAAGAGGAAACCGGAGGCGGTTTCGGGTTCAGGAGGTTCGGGAAAAAAGCCCAAGGTATCGGATCACAGGTCCAGGAGTCAGCAGAGCCATGGTCGATGTGGCAAGTGTGGGAGATTGCACGAGGGAACGTGCAAGGCAGGGAGTTCCGGCTGCTACAAGTGCGGTCGGACTGGGCATTTGAGCAGAGATTGCACGGCCCCTGCTACTGCTGTTGCAACATCAGATCTGATTTGCTTTCAGTGCAATTAGAGAGGACATAAAAAGTCCCAGTGTCCAAGTTTAGTTGTAGCAGGGAAGGTGGTTGCACCTGCCCCTGCTACTTTGAGGATTACAGATTGCCGTCAGGGACGAGCAGAGACACCAGTGGCTAGGATCCGAGCTTTTCAGTTGACAGTAGAGGAGGCGCGAGCGACTCCAGATGTGGTGACGGGGTCGTTCTCTGTGAACGGCATCTCTGCTATAGTATTATTTGATTCGGGGGCTACCCGATCGTTTATATCGCTAGCGCTTAGCAAGAGATTTAGTAGAGCTCCTGGGGAGCTGGATTGTCCACTAGAGGTTGAGATAGCGGATGATAGGACCGTGAGGGTTGCCAGAGTACATCGAGGATGTTCTCTTTAGTTGTTTGACGAGCAGTTTTTGGTGGATTTGGTCCCTATTTCCCCTACGAGGAAATAAGGTTATAGTGGGCATGGATTGGTTGAGTCCCAACGGGGCCGTGATTGATTGCGAGTTACAGCTAGTGAGGATTCGCACTCCCAGTGGTGGTGAGTTAGTGATTCAGGGCGAGAGGCCACAGCGTGGACTAGTTCTTTGTTCAGCCGCGAGGGCGAGACGCTATTTTCAGCAGGGTTGCGCAGGCTATGTAGCCTACGTTATGGATGCCCGGGAGGAGGGCAAGTCGACAGTGGACGATGTTCCGGTAGTGCGAGACTTTCCAGATGTATTCCCGGAGGATTTACCTGGAATACCTCCCGAGAGACAGGTCGAGTTTGGGATTGACCTAATTCCTGGTGCGGCTCCGATAGCCAAGGCACCGTATCGGTTAGCTCCCCCTGAGATGCAGGAGTTGTCTACGCAGCTGCAGGAGTTGCTGGATAAGGGTTTTATTCGGCCGAGTAGTTCACCCTGGGGGGCGCCGATCTTATTTGTGAAGAAGAAGGATGGGTCGCACCGTATGTGCATCGACTATCGGGAGCTGAATAAGGTAACGGTGAAGAACCGTTACCCTCTCCCGAGGATAGATGATTTGTTTGATCAGCTTCAGGGAGCGTCTTGGTTCTCCAAGATCGATTTACGCTCCGGATATCACCAGGTGTGAGTTAGAGGCGAAGATGTGCAGAAGACTGCTTTCAGGACTCGATATGGTCATTATGAGTTTGTAGTGATGCCTTTTGGGCTCACTAATGCTCCAGCCGCATTCATGGACCTCATGAATCGCGTATGCAGACCGATGCTGGATCGGTCTGTGATAGTATTCATAGATGATATCTTGGTGTACTCCAAGACTCAGGAGCAGCATGAGGAGCACCTGAGGGAGGTGCTAGAAGTGTTGAGAAGGGAGAGGCTTTTCGCGAAGTTCTCCAAGTGCGAGTTTTGGTTGCGTGAGGTGCAGTTCCTTGGTCACCTCATCAACCAGAAGGGTATATTGGTAGATCCGGCCAAGATAGAGGCCGTGATGCAGTGGGAAGTCCCGAGGTCTCCAACCGAGATTCGGAGTTTCCTGGGGTTGGCAGGGTATTACCGGAGGTTCATCCAGGATTTCTCCAAGATTGCAGTACCGCTCACCCGACTGACTAGGAAGTCGGTGGTGTTTCGTTGGGGGCCTGAGCAGCAGACGGCATTCGAGACCCTCAGGCAAAGGTTATGCGAGGCTCCGATTCTTTCCCTGCCCGAGGGGATAGAGGATTTTGTAGTCTACTGTGATTCCTCAATCACAGGTATGGGAACAGTGTTGATGCAGTGGGGGCATGTGATAGCCTACGCCTCGAGACAGTTGAAGCCTCACGAGGCTAGTTATCCTACGCACGACTTGGAGCTGGGGGCAGTGGTGTTTGCCCTCAAGATTTGGAGACATTATCTTTATGGGGTCCGTTGTACCATCTACACGGATCACAAGAGCTTGAGATACCTTATGGATCAACCGAGTCTAAACATGAGGCAGAGGAGATGGTTGGATGTGCTGAAGGATTATGATTGTGAAATCCTTTATCACCCAGGGAAGGCCAACGTAGTGGCCAATGCCTTAAGTCGGAAGGTGACAGCAGCCCCTATCAGATATTTGTGTTTGAGAATGACTGTGATTACTCCGTTGTTGGAACGGATCAGGGAGGCTCAGGTTGAGGGACTCAAGGAAGAGAAGCAGAAATGTGAGAGGATTGTAGGTCGAGTAGCTGCGTTCGATTATGATAGTCGGGGGTTGTTAACCCTTCATGGGAGAGTGTGGGTACCGTACGGAGGCGGAGTACGACAGGTGTTGATGGACGAGGCTCATAAGTCTCGATTTTCTATCCATCCAGGGGCAACGAAGATGTATAGAGATCTTCGACCCGATTATTGGTGGCCCTGCATGAAGCGGGATGTTGCTTGGTATGTGGAGAGGTGTCTGACCTGCAGGAAGGTCAAGGCAGAACATCAGAGGCCTCACGGCAAGATGCAGCCATTAGACATTCCCGTGTGGAAATGGGAGGACATCACTATGGATTTTATCACCAAGCTTCCCAGGACCGCACGAGGAGTAGATTCGATATGGGTAGTAGTGGATCGGTTGACGAAGAGTGCCCATTTTATCCCGATCCAGTAGAGTATATCGGCAGAAAAGTTAGCCGATATCTATGTGCGTGAGATTGTGGCACGCCATGGAGTGCCGGTATCGGTGGTGTCAGACCGAGATGTCCGTTTTACCTCCCGATTCTGGAAGCAGTTCCATGACGAGATGGGTACTCGTCTCCACTTCAGCACTGCTTTCCACCCTCAGACGGACGGGCAGAGTGAGAGGACGATTCAGACTCTCGAGGACATGCTTAGGGCATGCGTTTTGGATTTTGTGGCAGTTGGGATACGTATCTTCCGTTAGCGGAATTTTCATATAACAACAGTTATCATGCAAGCATCGATCGACCTCCCTTTGAGATGCTTTATGGGAGGAAGTGCAGGACCCCGATTTGTTGGGGCGAGGTGGGTCAGCGAGTCATTGGGAGCACAGAGGTGGTGCTCAAGACGACCGAGTTGATCCAGCAGGTCCGTAGTAGACTGCAGACTGCGCAGAGTCGGCAGAAGAGTTACGCCGATAGGAGGCGTTCAAACTTGGAGTTCCGGGTGGGTGACATGGTTCTTCTGAAGGTCTCACCTTGGAAGGGTGTTATCAGGTTCCGGAAGAGGGGCAAGTTGGGTCCCAGGTTTATTGGTCCTTTCAGGGTTTTGGCACGGGTGGGTCGGGTTGCTTATCGCTTAGATCTTCCGGCAGAGCTTAGCCAGATCCACAACACTTTCCATGTGTCTCAGTTAAGGAAGTGTGTTTTTGGACGAGTCAGCAGTTGTTCCTTTAGAGGATATCCAGGTGGATAGCAGCTTGAATTATACTGAGAGGCCGGTCGCGATTCTGGATCGGAAAGCAAAGACCTTGAGGAACAAGGTAATTCAGCTAGTGAAGGTGTAGTGGGAGCACCGGAAGGGGTCTGAGTGGACGTGGGAGGCTGAAGATGAAATGAGAGAACATTATCCCGGGTTATTTGCAGATGCAGCAGCAGACTTCGAGGACGAAGTCTGAGTCAAGTGGGGGAGAATTGTAATGACCCGTCCCTGGTATATGGTTTTTAGTATTTATTTTTGAAGTTCATGGAGGAACTCGGCGAGTCTATGTCCCATCTCGTCGAGTAGGGTCACGTTGTTGATAAGCGTATAGATCGGCGACTCGGCGAGTCCATATTCGGGACTCGAGGAGTCGGCCTGCCAGGTTGAAACCCTAAATCTTCGGGTTGCTTACTATTTAATCCACCTTATAGCCCCCATTCTCGCCTCCTTCACCCTCAGAACGCTGTGAGAAAACCCTAATCCATCCTTGAGTGATCTAAGTGTTCTTGTGTTGATTTGTGAAGGCTTGAAGAAGGAGAAGAAGAAAGGAGCAAGGAGAAGAGGAGTAGTGCAAAGATCCAAGGGCAAATCAGAGTTATTTGAGGTATTCTTCGGATTTCCCTCTTGTTTTATGCTTTAAACCTCCATTAGAACTCTTCTAGATCTAGTTGATGCTTTTCCCAAGCCTTATGATTGTATGAATGCCCTAATAAGTCGAGATATCCTTAGATCTATTCATTGAGAAGTTTCAGAGCCCAGATCTATTGCCTTTATGAAGATACTCTGCATGGAAACCCTAGATCTAGCCTTTATTATGCTTTTTGAGCTATTTTATCTTCATGAATGCATATGGGCACGTAAAGATAGAATCTTTACGTGCTAATCGAGTTAAGGGAGTCCAGATCTATAAGTTTTATGCACTGGATTCAAGCATAATCAAGTTTTGAGTTGCTGCATGAAAGCGACTCGGCGAGTCGGAAGAACGACTCGGCGAGTCGAGCCGCGAGTCCCCGATTTTTCCCTTTTTGAGTGATGCCGAGTGAGACCAGTGAGTGATGGAGTGGACTCAGTGAGTTGTGGTTAGACTCAGTAATGGAGGGACTCGGCGAGTTGTTCATACAACTCGGCGAGTCCAAGGCAATCTTCTTAGCTCGAAGAACAACTCGTCGAGTTGTTCATACGGCTCGACGAGTCTGATGTAGATTGCCTGAGGTTTTAGATTCGAAAGGGAACTCGTCGAGTTGATGCCATACTCGGCGAGTAGGGTGAGTAATGAGAGTAGGGACTCGGCGAGTTGGCGGACTAACTCGGCGAGTCAGGTCAACTGTAAAGTTGACTTTGACCAGGAGAGTTGACTTTAGCCAGGGGAAAAGGAGTCATTTACCCCAATACAGTTATTAATAATTTGATTGAGTGTAATTGTGGATTTGTAGCCGGGGAGATACCGGAGCAGCAGCAGATAGTTCCCGAAGCCACACACTCAGCAGCCAGATCACGAGGTGAGTTTCCCTTCAGTAGGAACGGGTCTAAGGCCACAATGCCGGCCCGTTTAGCTAGCAGTAGTATCCGGACTTCGGTTCGATGCAGATTTTAGTATGTTTGATGCCTTCGTGGCTCGGACAGTATTTGGTGTTATGTGTCCCGGGTTACATCCCGATGTAGTATGTTATGTATGTACTCATGTTAGTTGATATGCTTATGTGATGCTATGTTCAGTATGTTCCGGACTTCTATCCGATGCAGTCAGTTTCGGACTTCGGTCCGATGCAGTAGTTCCGGACTTTGGTCCGATGCAGGAGGCAAGGCCTCAGTAGTTCCGGATCCCGATCCGATGCAGAGGGTAAGGCCCTGGGTAGTTCCGGACTTTGGTCCGATGCAGTTTCCGGACTTCGGTCCGATGCAGTGGGCAAGGCCCAGTATGTGATTATATGTATTATTTGGTATGTGGTAGTTTGGGGGAGCTCACTAAGCTTTGTGCTTACAGTTTTAGTTTTGGTTTCAAGTACTTCCACAAGCAAAGGGAAGAGCTCGAGTTGATGGCATCGCACACACACACCACAACATCATTTGTCCTGGGAGTTGTTTTGTTTTTCATAGATGTGACTAATACATTCTTGATTCAGTTTAGTTATAACCCTTTATTATTATTGGTGAGATATTGACGTACGAGTTTACCTTATGATTTTATTATGGTGTTTTTAGTAGTTATTTAAAAAAAAAATTTGGGTAATTTCTTTTGGGATGTTACATGGGGGCAAGGTTAACCACCGTTTTAATTTCGGGGACGGGGGAGGGGGTAGAAAATCCCGTCCCGAAACCCCCATGGGGACCCCGTTAATAAATTACGCATATATTTGCATATATTAATTATATAAATATAATAAACAATAATATGATTCTGCTATAAAAGGGATTCGGGGGCGGGGGCGGGGGAACGGGGAAATTTCAGGGGCGGGGGCGGGGGATGCACTTTCCGTTCCGTTTGCCCCCGTTGACATCCCTAATTGTTTTCATCATCGACAAGAACAAGATCACTTATAATAATAAACAACATAATAAACATCATGAAAAAAGGAATTACCTCCACACAACTCATTAATAGTGAGTAAATCCTACTAAAATTCTTTGATATCTTCATAGCATTCACCATATGATAACCCTTGAAATCAAAGAACAAGTTGTCATTAAAGACTAAATCAACCAAAAAATCAGTTGACCCTTAATAAACATAGTTGAATAAAAATTCAGAAACTTGGTTCAAACATTTCATCGAGCAGTTGGCATGAATCATGAAACTTTCTTTCAAATCTTATCATCAATCGGGTTGGCGTAACTGAAGCATGTCCTTGGGGTATGACGTAGGCAATTATGTTATGTCTCGTATCCCTTGCATAATAATTATCGAGTCTTGAATTTTCTAATTGTTTCCACTAGTATTCCTGTAACTAAATTACAATAGCATTTATCTGTTTCTGATACTTTTCAATGCCATGAAATCTAGTAATCGCTATATATCGAATTCCATATATACTCTGAAGCAACAAAAAAGGAAGAACAAGGAAAATGATTGTCTTACAATTTGTTTGCTAAATTCGATCCTCACAACCACGAGCACCACACAATGTCCTTTGAGCTTAGGGTCAGCTTCAGCCAGTTCGATACCAATATAAAATCCTTCCTCCTCCATTATATTATTTATGGGCCATATAGAAAAACCCATCTCTCACCAACCTCATTATTCATTATTCAGTCTTCTTTTCCTCCTGAAACAAAAGGCTATATACTTAGATGTTGCATGCAATCTGTTTCTCTCATAAATTCTTTATCACGCTTCTCCCTTGATACTCTGGAAATTTAAATCATATCCTCAAGAATTTCAAGTATGGATATAAATGAACTAAATTAACAACATCTACAAGCTTACCATCGTCTATGACAACATCATAACACTTGAATGAGTAGAATCCTAGAAAGGATATGTTACCTTTGGCTATAGAAAAAAGCCTCTTACACCTTGTTCCCAAGTTTAACTTAACGAGGGAAAAGAAAAGAAATAGATGGAACTAGGAAGAAAGTAAATGAAACTAGTGTTCCATAGTTTCATTAAAAGAGGAAAATCGAAGGAAGTAGAAGAAAATGGAAAGATCATTTTTCCTTTTAACGTTCCTTTCAATTTGGAAGGATTTGGAGAGAAAGAAGAAAAAATTTAATTTTCCTCTCACTTCAAAACGTTATAATGAGACCTTTTCGTATTAAGTGTTTTCATTTACCTTCTCTTCCCACAAATATATGAAATTAATAATAAATGGATGTATTTATCATTTAAGAACTACAGATCTAACTCTTGGTTAGTGAAAAATACTCATTAGGGTTTATGTGTATTTCATTGTTTTAAATAGTACAACCACTATAAAGTAATTTATTTAAAGGACCCTAAACTATACAAAAAATTTAAAGACCTACTCGAAACAAAGATATAAGTTAACACCCCCCCCCCCCCCAGTTGAAGCAGGGAGTTCACGAATGCTTAAACAATTCCGAAAATCTAGAAATAATTGTATAGGAAGTCCTTTAGTAAATATGTTAGCGAACGATGTTAGCAGATGGAACATGTAACACGCAAACCTATCCAATGGCAACACATTCCGAAATAAAATGTAAATCTATGTCGACATGTTTGGTTCATTGGTGATGAACCGGGTTAGAAGCTAAGTATACAAGGATTACATTATCATAAAACACAACAATAAACCAATTTAGAGGGCAAGATAATTCGACAAGAAGGTTGTGAAGCCAAACAAACTCAACTTTGGCACTAGATCGAGGGATGACATGTTGATATTTTGAAGACCATGAGACAAGATTATCACAAAGATACACAAATAACCCAAAAGTAGATCGACGTGTCTCAGGACAGCTAAGCCATTCAACATCAAAATAAGCAAACAAACGATCGACATGTCACTTATGAATATAAAACCATGCTCAAGAGTACCATGAAGGTAACAAATGATGCATTTTAGAGCAACAAAATGAGGTTCACCAGGATCATGCATGAAAAGGTAGGTTTGTTGAACCACATAAGTAAGATTGGGATGAATAAAAGTAAGATATTGGATAGCTCTAACAACACTTCGATATAGAGTGACGTCTAAAATTGGTTTCCCAGAGGGGGTTTAACATCCCTAAAAACCATGATAAAATTTATCATTTTAAAATCGATAGTTTCAGCCATCAAATAGTTCCAAGTCAACCACAATGCACAATATCCAAACCATCAGAGTAAGAGTATCCAAAATGTGTGGAAATCATGAGGGGAGGATGTTGTGCCATCATGTTGGTCCCTTCCCTTTCGTATCAGAAGTACCTGAAATAATAAACATAAATATCAAATAGTTTCAAGTCAACCACAATGTATAATTACATGCAGTGTTCAGACGCTTTTAAATGAAACAAAGGCTCCAAACTGTAGATCTAGTCTTCTAAGATGAAGTTACCACGTAAACTTGTGAACTTTACGTGCATGCAAGGCCTAAAGAGGCTAAAACACCAAAAACTAATCTTAAGAAGAGGTTTAGGCCATGGAGAAGGGCCAAGACTAGATAAAGTCAATAACTTTATGTCTATGGGGGCCTAGAGGAGACCATATTTGGAGTTACAACTTCAAATCATGCTCAACTTCCAAAAATGGATACAAAGTGGGCAAAAAGGTACTAAGCTTCCATAGGAGAAGATACAAGAAACAAGAGGTTAAGGTAAAGACTTTTTACCTTCATATGGTTGCTACCACAGTGTAGATGTCAGATCTACAGCCTCCTCCTTCATCTATGCACTAATCTCCTAAAGCTTCTTCAAGAAATGCAACCACAAACGCTCTTTAATTTTAGGCTTACACACACTCACAATGGAAGGTTAGCTCGATTTAGTGTTTGTCTAGAATGAGGGGACGATAAGGGAGGCCAGTAATGAGAGTTGAGTCC
The DNA here is from genome assembly GCF_052625555.1 of Lactuca saligna. Lineage (NCBI taxonomy): Eukaryota > Viridiplantae > Streptophyta > Magnoliopsida > Asterales > Asteraceae > Lactuca > Lactuca saligna. The sequence goes on from NC_136425.1 coordinate 180,428,011, forward strand.
TTTAAATAGGGTGCAAAACCCTAAAAATTAGGGTTTCATGTCCAGCTGTCAACTCGTCGAGTTAATCTTTACAACTCGAAGAGTAGAGAACTTCCTACTCGTCGAGTCTGAGGCCATCAACTCAATGAGTTCCAAAGTAAATTATCCTTTTAAAAATAAAATTCTTATACCTGAGAGTCGGGATGTCACAACAAACTCCCAAGCCTAACCCAATCAGTTTCTTTGTATCATAGGTAGCGGTACGAAAACACTTGGAAGATGAGTGATTTCAAGAGTTTGTACGCCATTAGTATAATAAGATGTCGTAAGGCCTATTAAGAATTGTTTATGCTTATGTATCTGTATTGACGATGACATCCCATATTTTTAAATATAAATGAGATACATTTCCTCGGAAATGCTTTAATAATGATATTATCATGTTTTCGGAACAAATTTTGCATTAAGTTTTATACTCTAAAAATAAATAAAGCATAAATAAAAAGTTTTAATTTGGTTGTAAAAATAGGGATGTCACAAAATCTAAATTACACATACATCATTTAAAATCCGAATACAAAGTTTCATACAAAATCCAAATACAAATTGTCATACAAGCTTCCTTTTAGGCCACTACCCTCCCGACCATTAGTTGTTAGCTCGTCGATACATGCTTCCAAAAAAAATTTATCCACAATCTCCAACTTTCAACTAATTCTAGTTCTTTTATCTTTCATGCCTATTATAAAATAAAATAAAGTAAAAAGATTGCTCGTCCACCTTACACACATGTACACCATAAATCAAGCATAAATATGATTTCATCCGATTTTTATCAACATATACAACATAAATTTTGATTTTATAAAAATAAGTTTTAATTTCCTAAGCATATAACATTTTCTAATTTCTGATTTCATATTAACATATATAACATATTCAACATTTTCTAATATCATACCAACATGTATAACATTTTCTAATTTCATACCAACATGTGCAACAATCAGATTATACCAACATATTTATAACATATTTTGATTTCATAAGCATATAATTTGATTTCATAAGCATATAACATGATTGTATACATATAAATTCAGATTTCACATACCTAAGTATGATTTTATGCACACATTGTCTGGTTCATATAAAGAAAATCAGAGTTCATACACAAATAATCTGATTTCATCCATTATCAACTGATTTTATGCACACATTGTCAACTAGTTTTATGCACACATTGTTAACTGATTTCAGGGGGGAAAGGAAGAATGACGTTACCTGTTGTGGAGGTCAACGTCGGCAGAGTCGTCAGTCGGGATGTTGAGCAGGAGTGGAACTCGCCGGTGGGAGATGCTAAGGAAGAGACAACGTAGCCGATCGATGCATTTATGTTTTTTGTTCAATCATTGTTTTCTTTTAAGTTATCGAGGGAAAATAAAAGAAAAGAAGAAACATGGGCTTTTTCCGGTCAGTTAAGTTTTGAGGCTTATCGAGTAAATTATTTGGGTCAACCTTATTAACCGAGTCGGCATAAATTTGAAGTTATCAAACAGTCCGACTGTTGACTGTGTAACACATGTTCCACGTATTGCTTGATTTATAAAAATTCTAGGGTTTTGGTGTGGACTCGACGAGTTAGGAGTCCAACTCGTCGAGTAGAATCCATTTATGGGATGCAGAATCTACACCATACTCGATGAGTTGGAAGGCCGAGTCGGCGAGTAGGTGTTGTTAAGACAAAACCATAATTCTAGGTCTTGCACCCTATATAATCTCCTTATGAGCCTTAAGGCTGACCTCTCATCATCCTCCAAACCCTAAGAATGCCAATGCTAACCCTAATCCCAATTGTCTTCCATTTTTGTGAGCTAGAGTGACCTTTGAAGCTTAAGAAGATGGAGATAGTGAGAAGATCCAACAAACCAAGCACCCATCCTTGAGCTTAATCACCTTGTGATTTGTTGTAAGTCCTTAAGACTCGATTTTTATCAAAGAACAAGGCTAGATCTTGAGTCTACTCTCTATCTCCTACCCTTTTTGTAGTATGCATACATGTAATTCATAAAGTTTGCAACTTTATGAATCTCCAAAGAAAAATGGTCCCTAGGTGAGCTAGATCTGGCCTTTGGTTAAGAAAGGACTCCATGCAAGGGTTTTAGGGCATATTTCCCCTCTTTTTGACCATTTTGACTTAGGGACATGCATTGGAAATTCATGTCCATAAAGCCTTCATCTTTAGAGCGTTTAGAGGACTAGGATCCTTTAGGGAAAGGAAGGATTTCAGATCCCTTGAGTTTTGGACCAAATGGCAAGACTTTGGAGCTTTCCAACCTTTATTAACGACCCTAGAGCTTTTGGAACGGTTCTAGAAGGTAAAGTTGGAAACTTTATCCTTCTAGGCACCTTAGGGCTTCATATCTAATCCCTGGAATCCCTGCTTTCGATGTATTATCTCAACATGCAAACAGGAAGGGGGACTCGACGAGTTGCCCTTGAAACTCGACGAGTTGGGATGGTCTTCCCCATTTTCTGTATATCAAGCGAAATCAATGAGTTGACTAGGGTTTGATCAAGTCTTTTGGATCTGGAGGGAACTCGACGAGTCACTAGATGTGACGGACAACTTGAAGTCAACATGGGCTATTGAATTTTCCCATTGGCCTTGACTTTGACCAAGGTTGACTAGGGTTGAATTTGAGAATAGGTTGGGTTTATGAAAATCCTATCTTATGATGATTTTTGGCAGTTGAGTTGGAGCAACACGTGGGACGTATCTGATTATAGTTTTAGTTCTGGATTCGTTAGAGGTGAGTCTTCTCACCATACCAATGAGTCTATGGCACTAAGGTCGGCCCATCTTATGATATGTGGTACACTAGCTGTAGTAGAGATATGTGGCATGATCTTTAGACTTATGATAAGTTGTATGTTAGTGATTTTGTGATAACTTCATGAAAGACCATGGGGGGAGCCCATGACACTTGGATATAAGACCATGTGGGGGAGCCCATGGCTGTCCAGCAGGGAAAAGACCATGGGGGGAAGCCCATGGCACTTAGGTGTAAGACCATGGGGAGGCCCATGTCATCCTTATGTAGGGACATGTGGTAGAGATAGCTTCGATAGCTAATGTTATATGGTAGAGGTAGCTTTATAGCTAATACTATATGTGATATGTGGCTTGTGTATGGGGTATGCTCTGGGGGACTCACTAAGAATTAGCTTATAGTTTGTGGATTTGTTTTAGGTACATCTAAGTCCAGAGGAAAAGGCAAGGCTTGATGACATGGCGTGCACTCTCACATCAACTTTATATGGGACACACTGATATTTTCAAATAAAGTTGTAATACATATGGATTTGAAAACAATTGTTTTGGGATTTCATGGTTTATGGAAATGTGTTGATTTAATGAAAATTTTATCTCGAAACTTTGGGTCGTTACAGACCAGAGTTATCAGTCAGCTCTTACTAGACCCGCTAAGTTCAAAACAAATAACCTCTAACTGAATTTCAAGTTTGTCAAACAATATCTAGGGTAAATCACTATTAACCGTTTGATATATATATATATATATATATATATATATATATATATATATATATATATATACACAAAAGCTCAACATGGAACCATTTTAAACCCATAGAACTAAGGAACCATTATTTTTTCAAGTTTTAGATCTTATTAATTATCGAAAAAAATTCTAAAAATATAAAAATTCATAACTTTTTACCTTCTTTCCATTGATATCAAATTTGATATATATATATATATATATATATATATATATATATATATATATATATATATAACTTTTTTAATTGTTCAGATTCACATTGTGAATCTGCACCATAAATCATTAATTTTGTATAATATCACTGTATAAATTTCTCAAATTCACAGTGTGAATCTGCACAGATTTCACATAGTGAATTTGTACAGATTCACAATGTCAGTCTGATCAAATTCACAGTGTGAATCTGAACACATCAATTTTTTTTATCAAATTTGATATCAATGGACAGAGGATAAAAAGTTATGAATATCTATATTATTAGGTTTTTTTTTTTTTTTTGAGAAATTTGCTCTAAAAGTTAAGAAAAGATTGGTTCCTTGGTTATAAGATTTAAAATGGTTCATTGTTGAACCCAAACCTATATATATATATATATATATATATATATATATATATATATATATATATATATATATATATATATATGATCGTTCGTCATATAATTCATTTTAAGTCCTTATGAGTCATGGAAAGGAAGAAAACGTGACATTGACTATCTGAAAGTGTGTGGTTGTATTGCCTATTATCGTGCATCTAATTTTTGTAGGAATAATATTCCGGTAATGTACGAAAACAAACAAGAGATTAGAAAATTTGAGGCAGTGTGTGGTTGTATTGCCTATTATCGTACACCTAAATTTTGTAGGAATAATATTCCAGTAATGTACGAAAACAATCAATAAAATAGAAAAATTGAGGCATGTTTAACACAGTGCCTTTAAAAACAAATTCGCCCTTCTACCAGGTGTTTGTTTCCCAAGATACAACAGTTTGAAGTGGTTCTTCTAGACCACCCGAACCCTCAATGGGTCTGGATTATATATTCTATATAGCTAGAAAAACGAAGAAGATGGAGCGGGGAAGAAAAGAGTTTTCTTTTATTCTTGTGGTGTCCTCAAATGGTTGTAGAGTAGTGATATTTATACTACACATTCTATAACCTCCCATTTAAACACCTCTATTAATCACAAAGATTAATGTGTATTAATATGTAATTAAATTGTAATATTAATTACAACTTCAGTTACGAAAGAAAGAAATATTTGCAAGAAAGGTCCCTAAACTTTTCTTTTCTTTCTCCCACCCATTAAACTCTTTTATTTATGTCTTCCAACACCCTCACTTTAAGGATTAATTTATCATTCATATTAAATCTATTTTGGAAGTGTTATAAAAATAGGGAAAACCCATTTTTATAAATTGGTTAACACCAATTTTCCAACAATCCCCCACATGAATGAAAATTGAATAAGCATTTTCAAGCTACCTAGATAAAATCCAATAGTTGAATCATGCATAGGATAGGTAGGCGTTACCCTTTGAACCTTCCCTTAAGATACATATTTACTTTACTAGTGGACCAGTAGACTCGGTGTCCTTCAACTGTTCTGCCGTTTTTGTAAATAATCAATATGTGTCTCACATGATTCTCCATGGCCTAGTTAGGTTCTCATTGATGTGTCCTTTATGGTCATGGACACTTGCCTGGTTCTATAAGAGCTCTTTGGAATGTACCCATACAATTCCTTTTGAAGTGACCCCACTTCTCTCTCACATAGGTGATTCTATAATAATCATTAAAAGCTAATTTTTGATGATTTCCAAGCCCCTAAGCTCGATCTAGCATGTAAAGTTACGAACTTTACGTGCATGCATGGGACTTTTGAGCCAAAAGGCTCTAAAATGGCTCTTTTGTTGCATGGGGCCTTCCTTGGGTGCAAAAGCAACCCAAATCTGCCTTGTGATTCTTCCCAAGTGCTAGATCTGAAGTCTTGACCCCCAACCATGTTTGCAAATCATGGTTGGTCACCTCATATGGCTTAAAAGCCCTAAATCTTCCCCAAAAAAGGGATCTAACAAACAAGCAAGCAAGGTACAGACTTTATACCTTTCAAAGACTGCAAATGATGAACCAAACTTGAATGCTTCAGTCTCCTCTTGATCCTTCTATGCTCTTCCTTCTTCCTTGAGGTCAAAACCCACAAAAATCACTCAAAAGTCTTAGTTCTTGCACCAAAACACTTAGGGTTTGCTATGGAGAGTCTTTGGGAGCAATAGGGACGAGCGGTGGCTGAAAGAGATGATTAAATAGGGTGCAAACCCTCAAATTAAGGTTTTGTCTAGTCAGAGTCTACTCGTCGAGTCTGGCCGCACACTCGACGAGTCCGTCACTTAAGTCCCATGTCAAAACCCACTCCTACTCGGCGAGTTAGGCCTTCAACTTGCCGAGTCCCAGGCTAAAAATGTAAAATACATTAAAAATAAATTACATACCAGGAACCGAGTGCTACAGGAGAGCCACTAGAAGAATTGTTATCCTGCATTTGCGACTTCATCAACAACCATATCGGGTACCGATTTCCGCTGCTTCTTATTAATATGCCTGCGTTTTTTTTTCCAAGAACAAGGTTGGTTGTCGATTTATTTTTTTTTCCTCAGTCAATTCCATCTATAACTTTTTTCGGTGATGTAAATTTCATCTATGGTACTTTACTATTAATCTTTTCTTCTGTCTGTTTTGTTCTAAGCCTGCTGAATGTATTTTCTTCCATTCCTCGGCTGTTGTGTTCTCAGAAGGAGGTTTCGTGCCTTGCTGCCAGACCTCGGAAAATGCAATTTCATGGGTCACCGATTGACCTCTTTTCTTCTCATATGCTCCTAATTTCACTAGGTTTGTCACAAAAAACTACTAGAAATTGTCACCATTAGAAGTATGTATTTGTCAGTTCCCATTATTTAGTATTCAATTTAATCTTTATGTTGTATATGAATTGAAATTATAAAATTATTATTAAAAAAAAGGAATAGCTAATTTGTTTCATCTTTGTATGGAGTTTTCTTTTCAAGTCTTCATCTTATAAAACATTTGATATATGGTTCTTCAAGGTATGTGAAGCTAAAAAAAATGAACATCAAACTCACTTAGAAAGAAAAACTACCTGATGCACCAAGAGATGAATATGATGATATGCTTCATGCCCTACGTCCTTCCCATTAGAAAGAATTCAGATTAAGGAAGTCATGGGTTTTGTATTACATAACATGGAAACTGCTGGAAAGGTAAATATTGCAGTTTCTGTTTCACATCTGGTAAGGGTAAAATGGTCATTTATATAAAACCAATGTTTTAGTGTATTGGTGTTCCTTTTTTTCTTAATCAACTTTATTGGTTATTGTGTATTGTTATCAAAGTACTAATTTTTTCATATTCAGTTTTGATTGTATTCAAGATTTAAGATAAGTTTTCTTAAAGAAAGTTATATCTTTATATGCTAACTTCTTCCCTCTAATCATCATTTAGTAAACTAAATGAAACATGGAATACATTACCAAAGTAAACCCATTCCATGAAAATCTTACTGCCATTAATTTCCACTGAATCGAATAACTTGAAACTTTAGTTTCTTCATGTCTTTTGCAGCTTGTTAAAAGCACAGTGACAATCTGTAGGGATATTCATGGATAATTTCATGATCTTGCAGAGCTTTTTAGGATTAATGGAAAGGTGTGTGTTATGTAATGATATAATAAATTGATATGATATAACTTATAAGCATTTTCACACTGCTAGCTTCATCTGCATTTCATCTTAATTTACGCCATTGGCAAATTTCTTGCTTTCTATTTCACGCTTCTCTCTGGAAATCGAGTCACCAAAATATTGTCTCCTTTGATGTCTTCCAATTTTGATTGATTCCTTTGATGGGTTACGGTTTAGATTATTCTTTACAAGGTGATGATGTATGTGATTTTTGATTATGTTCATCGGTTCCGACTTTTATTCTTTTATACTGACTTGGACTCTGTTTCTTTTAAAAAAAATGGCATATTTCTTATTATATAATTTTTTTCCTTTCCATTTTTTAGATGTAGGGAACAACATGAGTTGCAATCGTTGGTCCTCTTGGACCTATCACACCTCAAAGAAAACCGATGATTAACTTCGCAAAGCAAAATATTGTTGTTGCTGATGGTGTAAGGTTCTGCAATCTTCTACATAGAACTGCACATTCAAAACATTATTTTATGTTTTAAATAATTATTTAAATGTTGATAGGAATGAACGAAAAGCGCACACACACAAAATTGCAGTTTTTTATAAGAAAAGTAAAATAAAAAAATGTTAACTGAGTTTTTATGTTGGTTTTCCAGATTGGATCAACGGAATGGGTTGAAGTAAAAGAAGCTATGTTAGCTTCAAAAGTTGTTGCTTACTTAAATGTTGATATTGTAGTTTTCCGGAGCAGAGTGGTGAAAATATTCTAAAGGTTACACCTCGAGAGTATAACTGACTATCTCCTCCAGTAATGCCTTCGGTAAGCCCACTTATTAACCGATTGGATAAAGGAAATTTTAGATATTTATATACCACAATACTCATAAATACCGTTTTTTTTTTTTTGTTAAAAAACTGTAATTTAGACATTTATCAATTTGCCCCTACATAAAGTTTCGTAATATCTATGATTAAATTGTTACTACAAACATTATTTTAAAATATGCATCTACATATATTTTGACCATAATGCAGTTTGCTTTGTTAATTTTAGAGAAAATAATTTATTTTTTTGAGTTTTTGACCAAAATGCCCCTACATATAGTTTTTAATTCCGCCCCCCTCCCCCACCACCACCACCACCACCACATATAGAGTGATTATAATGCAGTTTCTTGGTTTAAATATTAGAGGACTTAAAAGTATGCCTAAATTGCCCCACACTATAGTTTTATTTAGTTACATGATTAATAATTATATTAGGTATGACCCAAATGCCCATATTAACTGTTTTTTCCTAATGATTGCTAATACCATTTTTGATCAAAAATCACATACATACATTTGTTTTCGTTAAAAGTTGAGTGATTCAAACAGTTTTTGACGAAAATAGCCCTACATATGCTATTTAATTATACCCCTACATACATTTCGATCATAATGCAATTTCTTGTGTAAAAATGTAGAAAATTTGAAAATTTTTGACAAAATTGACATAACTAGTATATTTCCGTTATATATATATATATATATATATATATATATATATATATATATATATATATATATATATATATATATATATATATATATATATATATATATATATATAATAATAATAATTTTAATAAGTATGGCCTTATATACAGTGTGTCAATAATGCAGTTTATTTAATTAATTGAATAACTTTCTTAGGTTTTTACTGTAATACATGAATGAATATGGATCATGAGTATGTTACCATTGTTTTATTTGCGTTTTTTTGAATGATTGTTTTATTGGGGTGTTGATATTTTGGGCCTTCTTATTTGATTTCAAAGCTAATAACGAATTTCGTTTGCAGACCACGAAAATTTGGGAAGCTGTGGAAAAGTAAATCTGAACTTGCATAAAGTTCATTTAGACCACCTTATGGAGCTGGTAATCCTGTAATTTTTCCACACATTTGGCATATGGATTTATTAACCCACAAGACCAAGAGGGTAATATTGTCATATCTACAATCTTTACTCCTTAAATTCTATTGTTTACATTGTTTTAGAGTATTCTAATCAGAAGAAATCAAAGATTATAATGATAATCATAAGGACAATTACCCATTGTTGCTTCTTTGTTTCTTTGTGTTTCTGTTTGATTTGAGGATGCAATATGCACATAAGTTTTGATGTTTTTTTTTTTTTTTTTTTTTTATTTCTTTGGAATTGTATATGAGATTTTGGTTTCTTGGGCTTTAGTGACTATCCAGACATTTAATCTTGAAAATGTTCTCTTACAGGATACAAATGTTGCAAATTGTTTGCACTCTACACAAGAAAATGTTTTTTTTTTTTTTTTTTTTTTTTTGCATTACTATGTTTCTATATCCAACTTTTTACGACTTTCATACATAGGCTTTTATTGATGAGTAATTTCTTTTGCATTTAAGGATTCAAACATTAGTTCCCAGCAAAAGCAAAAACAACCATAATACATATTGAAAAAGAAAAAAATAAAACTTAGATCAAAACCTTAAAACAAATTCGTCCGCTATCGGGTGTTTGTTTCCCAAGATACAACAGTTTGAAATTGTTCTTCTAGACCATCCAAACCCTCAATAAACATGGATTATATCCTCAATATAGTAAGAAAAAAAAAGAAGATGAAGTAGAGAAGAAAAGAATTTTCTTTTAGTCTTTTAGTGTCCTCAAATGGTTGTAGAGTAGTGATATTTATACTACACATTCTATAACCTTCCATTTAAACACCTCTATTAATCACAAAGATTAATTTGTGTTAATATGCAATTAAATTGTAATATTAATCACAACTTCAATTACGAAAGAATGAAATATTTGCAAGAAAGGTCCCTGAATTTTTCTTTTCTTTCTCTCACCCATTACACTCTTTTATTTATGTCTTCGAACACCCTTACTTTAAGGATTAATTTATCATTCGTTTTTTTTTTTGAAACGGCAAATCTAACCTACTCCTAAACTACACCTTAAATCCACCTATGTCCACGACGGGACTTGAACCCTCAACCTCAAGTAGGGAGGGCAACACTGGATACCGCTGGGCTACAAGCCCTTTGGTGATTAATTTATCATTCGTATTAAATCCATTTTGAACGTGTTAAAAAAAATAAGGAAAACCCATTTTAATAAACTAATTAACACCAATTTAAAATAGGAAAACCCATTTTAATAAATTGATTAACACCAATTTTCCAGCAATTTTAAACGACCAAAATAAGAAGCCAAAGCTATGAAAGAATACATTCAATGGATATACTCGGAACAACACCTACCCTATAACACTCGTGAGTATGTGTTAGCTGTTTTGGTATTAAAGACAAAAAAAATATATACAATTTTTAATTTATGAATAATTAAATTTCGTTAATTTTGACCATTATGTATAAGAATGTATAATAAGGGTTTAATAGACATTTAAATTAGCCTAAGGGTATTAAAAGTCATTAACGGAAACTAAAGATAAACTATATAAATTCCGGAAATATCAAAGATTAAAAGAAAAAGAAATTCGGGGTAGATTATGAAGCAATGATCATAGATTAGGCACAAAAAATGTAACTTGAGAAATTGGATTACAATTAAACGGATCACCTCTTATTCAATACGGCCTACAAATGGGTTCCAGAATTTTCACAATTCACATGAACACGTACTTCCTAAGGATTTCCTTTCCCAAACACAAATTTTACCTTAACTTTTCAAAAACAAAATTTCACTATATTCTTCAATTTTAACTCAAGTTGAAATTAACAAACAAAAATCATAAATATGTAAACAATTAGCGTCTTAATACAATAAACCATGCTTTTTTTTTTTACGTCATTATAAGTTAAAAAGAAAACAATCATTTCTAGATTAAGTTCTTACCTCATTAAGTTAAAAAGAAAACTCACCTTATACTCTTCATACTTCATGTTTTATTTCAAATTAAAACATACAACTACACATTAAAGTCCTCCAAAAGTCATTAACTTAGTACACAAATACCACCATCAAGATCCAAAATAGAGTTGACACAAGTTCGAATCCCACAGACTACTGATTAAATACACAAATATTCTCAATAATCAAAACTCACACAGACAACTCCGTTTTGGAGATCAAAATCCCATCCGTATCCGCATACAAATACTCCCCATCCGAAATCCTAGTCCCACCAATCATAACCGCCACATGTTTCTCCCCAATCCCCTTCTTATTCGCCTTCACGGGATGAGACGCAAGCGCCCTCACACCAATATCACAACTATTAATCTCATCAACATCGCGTACGCACCCATTGACCACAATGCCGGCCCACCCGTTATTCTGGGCTTGCACCACGGGATTGCCGCCCAGTATGGCACACCGTAAGCTTCCACCACCGTCAACCACTAGAACGCGCCCGTTTCCCTTTTCTTCTAGAAACTCACGCACTAAAACATTGTCTTCGAAGACTTTGAGAGTGACAACGGGACCTGAGAACACCTGGCGTCTCCCGTAGATTTGCAGGACGGGTTGCAGTGCACGCAGTTCGCCGCTTACGATTAGTTGCGGGTTCGCGTCGCATACTTCCGCGGTTGTTACTAAGGCCATGTCGTAACTTTTGTCTGTAGAAATGCAAGAAATAGCAACGTACTTTTATTTATTTGTTTTAGTATTTGTTTCTTGTAGCATCTTGCTTTTTTTTGTCTTATTAACACAATGGACTTTGAAAATCTAACCAATTATAGCATTGTATGTTTCTTTTTTGTTGTTAAGAGAGTGTACTTTGAAGATATACCTAATCATAGTAAGTGAAAAATGTTTTGTATTTCAAAGACATTGCTATAATTGGGTATGTTTTTACCCTATGTAAATAAAGTAAAGTAAAAACATAGCAATGATTATGTGAACTCAATGTTTCATGTGTCAAAACTTATGCACTATTTTTGCTACAATGACATATATTGCAAAATTTGAAGATATATAAGATTAATCCTATTTGTTTAGATCATTTGAGATTATCTGTGAGAATAAATAAGCATATGATTATGTCCATCCTACTTCACATGCCCAATTAATGTGTGTCAAGCTGAAACCACATATAAAGTTTCTGTCAAGTCTTTATAAATTCCCATTGTCTAATAATTGCAAGAAAAAAAAAAGCAACTACTTTTCAAATAGAAATAGAAATTGGATCTAACTTTGCTAAGTAACATGCAGATTATGAACATATTTGTTGATGTTGACCTTAAGTTGTCAGTCAAACTAGTCAAGAAAGGTAATAATAATCACATATTCATTGCCCGATATGTTAAAAAACCACAAAAGGAAACACGAAACAAGATTAATTACATATTTATGAAAAGATTTGAGGTAGTAGCTTTGGATTATCATGTCCTTTCAGATGTAACCTAAATGTAGATCTTAATATTTTGAAGAAAACTTTACGAACAGAATTGAAGTTTACAGCTCATGTTAGAGATATAATGGTGCTGATGTTAAATATGGAACGAAGGCCTAAGAAATTTGCGTATGAAAACTATTTAAGCTCGGAATACAGTGAAGTAACAAGATCTAGCCAGACATCTGCTGGATAACTGGATTGCTAGTGATCTTATCCACATCTAACTGATTACCGATGAGAAGAACTTGAAATAAGGAGAATTTATAAAAAGGTATTTCCTTCTTTCTAAATTCAATCTTTATTTTAACTCCTTGTTACAATTATGATGTGTTTATTCTTAAACCTTCAATTGATTGGATGAAACTTCAATTTATCCTTAAATTGATGAGTTTGTCTAGGTAATCTTCTTCTTCTGATCATTTATCTACGAAGAACTATCACAAAATCACAACAAACGATCGAATCAGAAAACGTACCAGATCGAGAGAATCAGCTGATGGCGTTCGATAAGTGGAGGATGATCGAGATCGAGATCGATATAAGCACGAGAACCACAAGATTGGGTTTTTTCTTCCAACTTTTACATGTAGATGCACATGTTTGATCTATGAAGTTATATGGATTTAAAAAAAGAAAAATCGAATAGTCCAATTGATCAATGATCATCGTATACACAGTTTTTCTTTGGAGAGATAGGGACCGTATAGATAGAATAAAATCTCATTACTTTAATTATTGTTTTCGAGATAGAAAGAAATGCTAGATAATGAAGGTGAAAATAATAATAAAAATAAAATAAACTTTTACTTTTACTTTTACTTTTACTTTTGCTTTTACAGTTTTATATTGGGGTATAAAAATACCTGGGGCATTTTGAACTCGTTATCCAAAAAAATTACGTGAAAATTGATGATGGGTTATTGTTAGAAAAAATTTATTATTTGGTTTTAATTTATAGAAAAGTTTTAATTTTTGTTTTTTTAATAGAAGAGTATTAATTTTCTTAACATTTTGCCTAAATTAACATATTATCTTTTTTAAAGAAAAAATGATAAATTTTCATATAAAATTATATTCTCGTGATTTTTCTGTTTAAAAAAATAAAAATTAACATTTTTCTATAAACTAAAACAAAATAATTAGATTTTTCTAATAATAACCCATGAATGATTATTTAGAAATTTGATTGCTTATAATTTGTTAAGAATACTATTCTTTTGGAGTAAATTATAGTTTTGTTACATATGTGTTATACGTCTTTTGGAAGTGTGATTTTAGTTTTGGAAATTTGATCCATCGAATCTTCATAGTTGTCAAATCTATCGGTTTTGATCTCTATTGCAGTTACTGTTATAATCAGTGGCGAAGCCAAACTCAAAAGAAAGGGGTATTCTAATTTTTTGTCCTGGGTATCACCATAACGGCTAAGCATGGGTTGGAGCGGGTTAGTTTTTCCTAGAATCGAACCCAAAACCGACAGCCTCAGTTTTGAAAAATTTAAAACCTAACCGAACCCAAAACCATTGGTTTGGTTTTTCGGTTTTCAATTTGTACTTCGGTTTTCTGGTTTGGTTTTGGTTTTAAACTCAAACTTTAATCGAATCGTTAGCTAACTTCAAGTGTTGTTATATAAACATGAAGTTGAAGTATTTTTCGATACTTTAATCGATGTGGACTTAAAAGTAGATATCAAATAAAACATGAGGATAATAAGCTTATATAACAGATAAAAATAACTAAGTTTACATGTGTTTGGTGATGTGGGATAGAATAGCTGAAAAAATTTAAGAATAGAATAGTTGGAAAAATAAAAAATATGTAAACAAATTATTTGTAAGGAGCAAGAATTTATCCTCAGACCTTTATTTCAAAAAGCCAACACCTTAAACAGTAGACTAGCTATTTGTTTGTGCTTATATGTGAAAAGATGCGTATATATACACTACATAAAACGATTTTTTTTCCTAAAAAATTTACACTACTAAAGTTTTTTTGAGGGGTATCCCGGGATACCCCTTGGATCCACCCTGGTTACAAGGTTGTTCTGTTAAGTACGCATGAAATTGTAATACCTCATATTTCAAACCAAAATTTTCATTTTTAAATTACACAAAATATTGTTCATAAACTAAACCATATGAAAATCACAAGTATCAAGTACAAATCATCACTAAAAATATCAGAGTGCTACAAAATGCCCGGTAACAAAATCTCCTAGTGAGTTTGTACAATCAGGCCTTTATTTTCCTGCGATCCTCAAAAGTACCTGAAACACATATAATCAACAATTGTAAGCACGAAGCTTAGTGAGTTCCCCAAGATATCTCATACATCATAACACATAAACAGCTATGGGTTATCAACAACCCTGGAGACTACATAAAGTCTCAGTAGGCAATAGCATGCACTATGGGTTATCATCAACCCTGGAGAATACACGAAGTCTCAGTGGGTAAATAACACACAATGTGGGTAATCAGCAACCCTTGAGACTACATGAAGTCTCAATCACATATAAACCGCATAATCATGATAATAACAGTTAGACCCACCAGGTCATCACATATACAACTATTCTACCATACAGGTAAGAATAAGTGAGGAGACTCACCTGATACTGATGACAGCTAAATCTCACACCCGAACTGTCGGAACTAGACTCTTCCTAATAAACACAGCAAGTAATCCTAGTCAATTAGGGTTATAACCCGACTAATCGGTCCAAACCCACAGCTACGCCCCTGAAAGGAAAAAAGATAATTTTGCCCCTCTATAGTCCAAAACCCTAAAACTTTTGTCCAAAGTCAAAAGTCAGCAAAAGTCAACAAGTCCATATTCTCGCCTATATGCGGGGCATATATGTTCCTAAGCGGGGCGTACAACTCGAGTCAGCAAACACTGGGGACGGGCCTAGCTACGCAGGGCTTATTCAGGAGTATACCCAACGTACTTTGCATGGTCCATAATCAACAACTATCATGTGTTAATCCTTTAAGACACCTATCCCAACTGCAGATCTGACCACTATAGAATGTCTTAACCCATAAAGTCATTAACTTTAAGCCTTTGCATGGCTATATAGGGCTCAATACACAAAACCTTAACTTCTACTACACTCTAAGTCACTTAACTCATGCATGGGCCAAGGGAACAATCAAGTGACCATTTTTATGAATCTAAGCACTCTAATACATCTAGAAGGACAACCAATATGCTTTGGAGTACCCCCAAACTTATAAAGGTCTAAGATTTAGGACAAAAAGCTCATAAAAACCCATCTAAAGAGATCTAGGAAGAACATCAGCAAGGCATGGACTTTATACCTTCAAAAGATTCACAAAGTGAGGTAGTTTCTTGATCCATAAGATTGCAAGCAACATCACCTTCTTCAATAGCCTTCTTCTTCAACAACAAAGCACCAAAATCACTAAAAAGATTCAAAATCTTCACACACAAGGTTGAGACTCGATATTAGGGGTTGGAAGGAGTGGAGGCTGATTATGGGAGGTCCAAGGGTGAGTTGATGTGTTTAAATAGGGGTTAAACCCTAAAATTTAGGGTTTGAAATCACCTCGGGTACGCCCGACGTACTTCCTCGTACGCGCAGCATACACTGCCTCCGCCCCAACTCAATTAAGGACTTACGCCCGGCGTACATGGCTTGTACACCCCCGCATTATTCGGAAGTTCTCAATACTTGACTCAATAAATAAATAGATTGGTACCTCGAAATTCGGGATGTTACAGAAATGACTAAAATGCACCTATTTTTTGTCTTCTTATTTTTTATATCTTTTTGTTTTCAAAATTATTATTATTACTAAATTAGTTAATGGGGCCCACCCTATACCTTCACCACCACCGCCCATTGTATATTACCACCATAACTACCTTATACCATTATTGATGTCGTCTGCTCTACCAATATTGTCTTCATAGTCACCAACCACCAAACACCATAGTCACAATCATCACCATTATCGCCACCACCAACATCATCACTACCGACACCGATCACCATCACCATCAACCTCAAATCCCTAGTCTGAAATTACGACCAAATAAAACCCTATTTTTAAAATTAAATCAAATCTAAATAATAAATGGGAAGGATGGACCTAATTAAAAGCAAAGTCAGAGAATGGAGTTGTAATGGAGATAAAGAAAGATGGTGGTTGGAGTTTGTGACAACCCGTTATTTTTCTAGTCAATAAAAATCAAACCGCTATAAATAAAATTTGAGGTTTTATTCATTTCGCTAAATTCATAAGGGTTAAATATAATTTAAATTATATAAATAATTTTTATTTTCTGTATATAAGTATTTGGATTAAAATACACTTAAAATCGACATTTTCCCCTTCGGAACCGAGAACCCTACACCGAAAACCTCCCCCACCGAAATCAAGTTTCAGACTGAAAACCCATTCTCGGCCGAGAACTCCCATTCAGACCAAGAACCCAACCGGTACATATAGTTTCACTCGAAAAATAAGTCATTTACTCACTCTTTCACTCGAAAACACTCCTATTTTTCTCTCAAGTATCACCCAATAACATTCATACCTTCAAGAGAAAACCTTCAAATCTTCATATTTTTCACCAAGAACACCAAGAACAACCTTCAAATCTTCAAGTGACCAAAATACCTTCCTGCCCGAGAACACGTTCCTGACCAAGAGCACCTTAGGACCGGAAACCTGGTCCTCGGTTGAGGAATTTGGATCGAAATCAAGGATTTCCTTGGAGCCTTGACCAAAAACTCTCTTCAACACTTCACACCATTTTCGGCAATTCCTTCAGGAAATTTCTTACATAAATCAAGTGTTATCCAACACTTTATGTAACACTGTAAATTTTCAAACAAAATTTTCATTTAAAATCAAGTCAATCTCATTAACACAATCACATAAATTCCCAAAATATAAAGTTATCAAAAGCAAATGTTCATAAATCGTTTAAAACACAATTCGGGATCCTCCAAATCATAACTCCAGCTCGTGTGTGTACAATCAAGCTAGTGCCTTCCCGTGATCCTGAGAAGTACCTGAAACACATAACACATAACACATAACACGGTAAGCACGAAGCTTAGTGAGTTCCCCAAAATACTACACATATCTCCATAGCCTCTCATGGATATTCTCAAATAAGACCCTCCGGTCAATGTGTCTCAGTGGGACCCTCCAGTCCCACTACTCGGGTGGACCCTCCGGTCCTAACTCAGTAAGCTCAGAATAACACATCACATAACATAAAGATATAATGCATGATATCAAAATACTCAATATAAGCACATAAGACCCTATGGTCACACAAAGATTACCACTCTAGGTAAAGTATAGTGAAAAGACTCACCTCGTAAGCCAGCACGCAAAACCCTCGTACACGAATCTCGAACTAGCCTCTGCCTAACACATAGGATAATTATCTATAATTAACACTTAAATAACGACTCTAAATAACTAGGTTACTTCCTCTATCCCAACTCTTGGAATGGGTAAAAGACTATTTTACCCCTCAATAGTCCCCATAATCCCTGTCTAGACCAAACCCTAACGTCAACAGAAGTCAACACTCGAGTCAACAGTCTGTGTTGACCCGAATCGCTGAGTGCATCTATGTGACTCGCTAAGTCCCTTCATTTCCTTAGAAATGTTGTGAAAACCCAACTTAACTCATCAAGTTGTCTCATCAACTCGCCGAGTTACCCACGCCTAGACTCATCAGGGAAAACCCTAGCCGACTCGTCGAGTCAACTCATTGACTCGGCGAGTCTATTCAGTCCATGTGCTCATTCAGAAGTTTTAAAGCATATCCATGACCCCAAACTCTAGATCTGGATCCCTAAGGCTCAAATGTCACGTAAAGCTGCGAGCTTTACGTCCATGCATGGCATATTAAGCTCATAATGCCAATACAAGCTCCAACAAAGGTTACATGCACAAAAGTTTGCCTCTTAGCTCAATAAAGTTCGGATCTTTAGGTTCACTAGACCATCTACAGTCTAGATATGAGGTTTCAACCTCAAGACATGCTCAAGTGACTCAATACCACCAAAATGGATGGGAGAAAAAAACCCTTAAGACTCCCTAAACCAAAATCTCATAAGGAAATGATCAAGTTAGCATCTTTTTTTACCTCTAAGCGAAGCAAACTCCTACAATACCTCTAAATCCAAAAGTCTCCTCTTGATTCAAGCTTGATGCTCTCTTCTTCTCTTCCAAAGTATCTGTAACATCCCAAGTTCAGGAGTGCAAGTTCAGGGTTCAAAGTGTAAATATGAAAGGGCAACTCGGCGAGTCCATGGGTGGACTCGGCGAGTAGGGTCGCGACTCTGGTCGCGTGTTAAGTGGCCAACTCGGTGAGTTGGAGGCTGGACTCGGCGAGTAGGCGCTGAGTGGAGAAAACCCTAATTTCGGGGGATGAGCCCTATATAAAGGACATTATACCCTCTCCCCAGCCTTTTTACCCTCTATTGAAGTCTAGAAAACCCTAATACGCGATTGTGAGGGATTTGAGGGCATTTAAACCTTGGAGAAGAGATTTTGGAGGAGATCTTGGAGAGATAGGAGGCTTGGAGTAAGGGGCTTTGCTAAGAATCGAATTTATCTTCTTTTGGGGCTTCCTTTTGAGGTATTACTTCGTTTCTTGGGTTGTTATTCATCTAGATTCATCATCTTGGAATGTGTGGGAAGTTTAGCTTGTGGTATTTCGAGTTTGAAGGTTAGATCTGAGGTTGCTACCTCAGATCTGGAATGGAAAAGGTCTAGATTGCATTAAAGTCCCTGTTCTTGAGTGTTTAGTGAAGTCATCTTGTCCCAAACCCTATCCCTAGAGTGTAAAATGCCTAGATCTCTTTGAATTCACGTAAAGTTTGCCACTTTACTTGATGGATGGGTCGTAGAAGGGTAGATCTACGTTTTGGATCGACTGCATGGCCTGGAAGGCTTCTGTACGGGTTAAGAGCTAGTGGTACTCGGTGAGTCACAAGGGTGTACTCTGCGAGTTGCTTGAAGGTGGGAAGGAACTCGACGAGTTGGAAGAACAACTCTGTGAGTTGGTTGAAGATAGCCTTGGACTCGGCGAGTCTGTTCTTGGACTCGGCGAGTCTAGTCTTGAGGTCTTAGCCCTTCCTGGTTAACCTAAGAATCGGTGAGTCAAGGGATGACTCAGTGAGTTGAGATGGGACTTTTCAGTGTTGGGGGACTCGGCGAGTCAGCGGGATGACTCGGCGAGTAAAGTCAGCCAGGAGCTTGACTTTGACTTTAACTTTGACCAAGAGTTGACCAGTTGACTTCTAAGGGCATTTTGTGGTATTTATTGGGTTTATTCTTTCGGCTTTATCTGGGGTGGAATTCGTGTCGGAGGGTGGAGCAGCATGATCTTATCTTTTCAGTCGGCAGTTGCGAGGTGAGTTATCCTCACTATATCAACAGGGTCTAAGGCACCAAGGTCGGCCCTTTATCGGATTGTAATCCGGGTATTGTTGTTATGTTGCTGTTTTACTATGTTTGCATCCTGGTAGTTAGGATGGTATATGTTAGAGACCTGGATAAGGTCGGTATCATGGTATATAGGGTGATGCTATGCTAGTGACCAGTTAGGTCGGTATCCTGCTTAGAGTATGTCATGTTACGTGATATGCTAGATCGGTTTGATTGAATGTGAATTGTTATATGGTTGAATGTTTATGTGCACATGGTTGTTGACTGGGGTTGGGTTGAGGCGGGACCTGCTTTGTGCTGTAGGCCAACATACCCAGGGCGGACCAGTTATTCCGAAGGCCCAGCGAGCGGTCCGGATAGGCTGTAGGCCCCACGAGGACGGACCAGACGTGCCGAGGCTCGGAGAGTGGACCAGGTCGACTGAAGGCCCGATGCGGGCAGACCAGTCATACTGTAAACTCAGAGAGTGGACCAGGTGGGTTGAAGGCCCGGTGCAGGCGGACCAACCACACTGCAGACTCAAGGGACATGACTAGACTCGGAGGGTGGACCCGGTGGACTGAAGGCCCGACACGGTGGACCAGTCACACAGTAGATCCGATATGCATGGCTGTTCTGTGAATTGTTATTATATAGTATGTTATGTGTGTATGGTATATGTGGTTGGTATTTTGGGGGTATCTCACTAAGCTTTCGGGCTTACAGTTGTGGTTTAATGTTTTTCAGCTTCTTCAGGAGTCCATGGCAAGGCAAAGGCGTGATCGTACTGCTCCTCATATTTATGATTTATGTTATGGTTCTGGGAATACTCTGATAATAAATGTATTGAAAACCTTTTTGTAAAAACTTAAAGAAATTGGGATGTTTTGAAAAGTTTAAAGTTTGTTGAAATTTTTGGTCGTTACAAGTTGGTATCAGAGCCTTGGTTTGAGTGAATTGGAGGAACATTCGTGTGAATCCAGTCTCAAATTAGGGAGAGTTTTTAAAAAGAGAATTTAAAATGGTTTTCAAAATAAGTAAAAGGAGGATGCGGTGGTACGATCAGCCGGAGCCAGTAAGTAACCCCAAAATACCATACATGATATTTTTTTCGAGCTTTGATAGAACAGCATGCTAGTACTAGGCTAGGGATCTCCAAGATTTCATGATAATGTTGCATGTTTTATGATTCCTGCTAGCCTAGGGTTTCTTTCTATATCATTGTTCCTCTAGGAGTGAGGATTGAGAGCTTGTTATGTATGTTTGTCACTAGGGTGTTGTGGTAGTACTTAATACAAATATGGGTAGGTGTGGAAGGTAGTGTGGGCCCGTACTACTGGAAGCATAGGATCCATATACGTATCAGGGAAACCATGACCTCTAGGTTTGAGTTGGGAGTTGGTTCTCGGGTTAGTGGGAAGTATCTGAGATTTTGTAGTGTTTTTTAGTATGGTGGTCGCGAGGCATGCTGGGAGAGGATCCGGGTCAGGATCGGGAGCAGGTGAGGGAGATCAGGGCGGGTCAGTATCGCCCGAGGTTATTGGTCAGATGAGCACAGGCGAGTTGGATGCTAGGATTCGTGAGATCCTGCATGATGAGGTTGATGCGTTGTTCCGGGCCGAGCTGCCGGAACTGTTTGGGTCGATCAATACCGCCATGGTTGAGTATTTTGATGAGTGTTATGCGGCTCTCACATAGACGGTTGCCGCGGCGGCTACATCGGCTGTAGTAGCGGCAGGGGGAGGAGCTGGTAGAGGTTTCCAGTATCGGGACTTCGATAATACGAAGCCCCCTACCTTTGATGGAGTTCAGGACCCGATTGTTGCTATGAGATGGTTGTCAGATGTGGAAGGGTGTTTCTTCACGTGTTCACCCCCAGCTGATCAGAGGCTGAGGTGTGCTCTGAACCTGTTGAGGCTTGGGGTGAAGGATTGGTGGAGATTGACCACGGGGTCATATTCGGATGTGTAGAGGGCTGCGGTTTCATGGGATCAGTTCCGAGAGATGTTCAACACTCGTTATGTTCTGTGGGTTGAGAAGGAGAGATTGGCTCAGGAGTTCCTTGAGCTGAAGCAGGATTCGGAGTTGGTGACGGAGATCACCAGGATGTTCACTGAGAGGGCGATGGTTTACCCCGAATTTGCTTCGGAGCAGGCTCAGATGTCCCGATATCTGAGTATGCTCAAGAGGGATATTAGGCAGTTCGTCTCTACGTAGAGGTGCGAGACCTTTTTAGAGTTGCAGGAGGCCGCCAGGCGGCGTGAGTTGGAGATTGAGTTGCAGTTGCGAGAGCAGAGGCAGGCTCCAGTGCAGTCGCAGCCGGCACCGAAACGGTCTAAGACCGTCGATTCTAGATTGGGAGATCAGAGCAGCCACACTTATGGGAAGTTCGGGAAGGGTCACACCGGAGTTTGTAGGTCCGGTGGTGCTTGTCGCAAGTGCGGAAAGGACGGGCACTATGAGAGGGATTGTCGGCAGGCAGCCCCGGGTCGGGATTTGAGGATCTGTTATCATTGTCATCAGGTTGGGAACTTGAGGGTCAACTGTCCACAACTTGCTACGGGACTGGTGCAGGCTCCAGCACCGGCCACATTGAGGATCACGGGTGGAGGTCAGGATGGAGCGGAGCCCCCAAGGGCTCAGGGTCGTGCTTTTCAGCTTACAGCGGAGGAGGTCAGGGCAGTGCTGGATACAGCTGCGGGTATGTTTCTTCTTGATGTCTTATTATTTTATGATTATTGTGGAGTATTGTTTATCTGCTAGTCTCGTTGTGTGGTTTTCGGTGTTGTATTCATTGATTTTGAGGGTTATGGCATGGTTATGGGTATAGTGTTGGGAATTTCGTTGGTTATCATTCATGAGGGTTATTAGTGGGAATCGGGTGTTGGGTTTGAATATCGGGTAGCATCTGCAGTCTGAGGAGTGGTTAGCTGAAGATCGATTTTTTTTCGAGCCCAGGATGATCAGTATTAATGTGTGATTTGTGAAGGCTGATCGTATTAGTGGGAATCAGCTCGCGTGTAAGTGTTTGTGTCGTGAAGGGTTGTTGAGGGAGGTCGGTAATGGCGACCGGTGGTTGATAGTCAGTGCTCTAAGTGGGGGAGAATTGGAGAATTCTACGGAAGATCGATGAGTATGAGAGGTCGTTTAGCTGCATGGGACTCAGCAGTGTTTCTGTCAGCCATAAGCGTAGGCTGGTATGAGTAAGTGGCAAGCGTGCGGAGCGGGATACAGACCAAGGGTGATTGATTGTGGAAGGCCTGGGATTGGGCCGGGACTGAGCATGTAGGATGGAGGTAGAGTGCGGAACCCCTAGAGGGCTAGAACAGTTTGCATAGGATCAGTTTCCCGAAGGAGTAACTCGGAATGTTGATTGCTAGTTGAGCGGTCCGGATAGACTGAAGTCCGGTAGGCGTACCAGTCAGGCCGAAGGCTCGGAGAACGGTCCAGCCAGACTGAAGGCCCTAGAGGGCGGTCCAGGTCTGCTGAAGGTTCTGCGAGTGGTCCAGTTTGGCTGAAGGCCTGGTAAGGCAGTCCAGTCATGCTGAAGACTTTGCATGTGTTAGATCGGTGCGAGGAAATGGATTGAGTATGTCGCTAAATGTTAGCGTTAGAAGGTCTCGCCCGGGATATTGATCACGATTAGTGGAGGTAGTGCACGGACTCGAGAGTCCCTGCAAGCGTATTTGGAGTATGTGTAGTGCATGGGATAGCAGTTATGCCATAAGGAAATTGTGTAGTATTGGGT
This sequence comes from Lactuca saligna, assembly GCF_052625555.1. NCBI lineage: Eukaryota > Viridiplantae > Streptophyta > Magnoliopsida > Asterales > Asteraceae > Lactuca > Lactuca saligna. The sequence continues at coordinate 180,451,849 of NC_136425.1, forward strand.
GAGCACCGTGGCACTTGTGGTAGTGTCAAGGCAGCCAAGTGGAACTCCTTGGTAAAGAAAAGGAGGGAAATGTAGCTCCGAGAGGGAATGTAAGTTCGCGGAAGTAAAAGCAGTAGTGTAGAGCTGTGATTGGAGTGTTCCAATTATGGTCATTGGGCAGCGGTTTGCGACAGTAGTATGGAATCACATCCGGTTTGAATGCCTGCCGAGGTCACTGAAGGAATTCCGAGGGTGTAAAGTCAAGAGACTCGTAAGGGATGCAGGGATGGAGTCTTGGATTCCCAGCTTGATTTTGATCAAGGATTTGTGCATATTGTGTTAATTCATCATGGGGGATGTTTGGAGGTGTCGTCAGTACATCGGGTTTTCCCAACCCGAGGATGTTAGAACCAGTCCGACAAGGGTATGAGATTGCAAAGAATAACTCATGGCAGTTGCTCTGAGACTGAATAATGTATCCTTCTGTCAACCTAGAGTGGATAAAGTTGGGCTCAGATCGGGATTCTGATGGTTCAGGGTATTTATAGCTCGTATGAGCCAAGTGATTGTTGTGTTGGAGCGAGTGAAGTACCATGGAGTGGTACTCGATTGATAAGTGTGGTTATCGGAGGATGAGGCCGGCAGCCGGCTTGAAGCGGTGGTCAGGACACCACAAGAGGGAAATTTGGGTTTTGGGTTTCGATGGCTGTGTTTTGAGGAATCTGGTCTGATTAATGCCAGGAGGTGCATAGCGAGAGTAGTTCTGGAGTTGATTTATTGCAGGCTTCGAGGACGAAGCCTAATCTAAGTAGGGGAGAATTGTAACATCCCGAGTTCAGGAGTGCAAGGTCAGGGCTCAAAGTGTAAATATGAAAGGGCAACTCGGCGAGTCCATGGGTGGACTCGGCGAGTAGGGTCGCGACTCTGGTCGCGTGTTAAGTGGCCAACTCGACGAGTCGGAGGCTGGACTCGGCGAGTAGGCGCTGAGTGGAGAAAACCCTAATTTCGGGGGATGAGCCCTATATAAAGGACATTATACCCTCTCCCCAGCCTCTTTACCCTCTATTGAAGTCTAGAAAACCCTAAGACGCGATTGTGAGGGATTTGAGTGCATTTAAACCTTGGAGAAGAGATTTTGGAGGAGATCTTGGAGAGATAGGAGGCTTAGAGCAAGGGGCTTTGCTAAGAATCGGATTTCTCTTATGTTGGGGCTTCCTTTTGAGGTATTACTTCGTTTCTTGGGTTGTTATTCATCTAGATTAATCATCTTGGAATGTGTGGGAAGTTTAGCTTGTGGTATTTCGAGTTTGAAGGTTAGATATGAGGTTGCTACCTCAGATCTGGAATGGAGAAGGTCTAGACTGCATTAAAGTCCCTGTTCTTGAGTGTTTGGTGAAGTCATCTTGTCCCAAACCCTATCCCTAGAGTGTAAAATGCCTAGATCTCTTTGAATTCATGTAAAGTTTGCCACTTTACGTGATGGATGGGTCATAAAAGGGTAGATCTACGTTTTGGATCGACTGCATGGTCTAGAAGTCATCTGTATGGGTTAAGAGCTAGTGGTACTCGGCGAGTCACAAGGGTGTACTCGACGAGTCACAAGGGTGTACTCGGCGAGTTGCTTGAAGATGGGCAGGAACTCGACGAGTTGGAAGAACAAATCGGCGAGTTGGTTGAAGATAGCCTTGGATGCGACGAGTCTGTTCTTGGACTCGGCGAGTCTGGTCTTGAGGTCTTAGCCCTTCCTGGTTAAGCTAAGAATCGGTGAGTCAAGGGATGACTTAGTGAGTTGAGATGAGACTTTTCAGTGTTGGGGGACTCTGCGAGTCAGCGGACTGACTCGGCGAGTAGAGTCAGCCAGGAGGTTGACTTTGACTTTGACTTTGATCAAGAGTTGACCAGTTGACTTCTAAGGGCATTTTGGTATTTTGTGGTATTTATTGGGTTTATTCTTTCGGCTTTATCAGGGGTGGAATTCGTGTCGGAGGGTGGAGCAGCGTGATCTTATCTTTTCAGTCGGCAGTTGCGAGGTGAGTTATCCTCACTATATCAACAGGGTCTAAGGCACCAAGGCCGGCCCTTTATCGGATTGTAATCCGGGTATTGTTGTTATGTTGCTGTTTTACTATGTTTGCATCCTGGTAGTTAGATGGTATATGTTAGAGACCTGGATAAGGTCGGTATCATGGTATATAGGGTGATGCTATGCTAGTGACCAGTTAGGTCGGTATCCTGCTTAGAGTATGTCATGTTACGTGATATGCTAGATCGGTTTGATTGAATGTGAATTGTTATATGGTTGAATGTTTATGTGCACATGGTTGTTGACTGGGGTTGGGTTGAGGCGGGACCTGCTTTGTGCTGTAGGCCAACATACCCAGGGCGGACCAGTTATTCCGAAGGCCCAGCGAGCGGTCCGGATAGGCTGTAGGCCCCACGAGGACGGACCAGACGTGCCGAGGCTCGGAGAGTGGACCAAGTCGACTGAAGGCCCGATGCGGGCAGACCAGTCATACTGTAGACTCAGAGAGTGGACCAGGTGGGTTGAAGGCCCGGTGCAGGCGGACCAACCACACTGCAGACTCAAGGGACATGACTAGACTCGGAGGGTGGACCCGGTGGACTGAAGGCCCGACACGGCGGACCAGTCACACAGTAGACCCGATATGCATGGTTGTTCTGTGAACTGTTATGATATAGTATGTTATGTGTGTATGGTATATGTGGTTGGTATTTTGGGGGTATCTCACTAAGCTTTCGGGCTTACAGTTGTGGTTTAATGTTTTTCAGGTTCTTCAGGAGACCGTGGCAAGGCAAAGGCGTGATCGTACTGCTGCTCATATTTATGATTTATGTTATGGTTCTAGGAATACTCTGATAATAAATGTATTGAAAACCTTTTTGTAAAAACTTAAAGAAATTGGGATGTTTTGAAAAGTTTAAAGTGTGTTGAATTTTTTGGTCGTTACAGTATCACAAAACACTCAAATCTTATCCCTCTTTCTCTCTCCTAGCTCACTATGGACGATTAGGGTTTCACACAGGGGAGTTGGGTGGTTGGTGAGGCGGATGTAACATCCCAAAAATCGAGACCAAATTTTTTTGTTTTTAATTATATTACTTGTAAAATTGTTTGAGGAAAAACAATATTGATATCACATCAAACCACAAAACCATAATTACATGTCTCAAAAACCATTATGTCAAATAGTATAACATCAGAGTACAATCCCTGGGTTCTCAAATGCATAATCATGTGTGTGCGATGCACTGCTACCCTGTCGGCTCCTTCCCCTTAGATGAAGAGGTACCTGAAACCAAAACTGAAAACCGTAAGCACAAAGCTTAGTGAGTTCCCTCATCATACCACACACCATACAATCATACATATTGTCGGGTAATTCTAGGGTGCCCAACCTACCCTTGTCAAGCCATTTTGGGGTGCTGACCTACTGATATTGCCATATTTATACACATTTTTAGGCAATATTGATCTACATTTTTATAAATATTTTGGTTATTTGCATAGAATTATGGTACTTATAAGGATAAATTGTTATGTGCAGCCAAATAGAAGTATTTTCGAAGAAAGGGACCAGAAGTGACAATACTTGGAGCTTTGGGGGGGCTTGAAGAAAAGAAAGACCAAAAAGTCAGCAAAAACCGTGTTCACGACGTGAGGAAGTAAGATTCACAACATGGTAGGAAATTCTAGAAGATAAGCATCCGGGTGAAGGAATCCTTGCCGATCACGATTATCTCGAGTTCACGATGTGAGACTCAAATTCTCACAACATGAACGGGAAATTTGAAGATATTATAAATACCTTTGCCATTACGAAAAATGAGACTTTTGGCTGACTGAGAAGGGTTCTTAGAGACTAAATTCAGAGGAAAAGAAGATCTGGAAGTCGGTTTTAACAACAAGGAAGAAAAAGTTCATAATTTGGTTTATAGATTGGTACACTTAAACATGTCTTTGATTATAGTTTTTGTTTCTTTAGTTGTTAGTATGTCCAGCTAAATCTAGCTACTTCCTGTTAGCTAGATGAAGCTGGAACTCTTGGTTTTAATGCATTAAATTTGACTTTACTTGTTGGTAATATGCTTGTGTTGATTGATTTTACCTAGCATGCTTAAATTAAATATTTGATTGCTTTAAATTCTTGTTCTGTGTAGTTAGTGAATACAAATCTGCATGAATTTGAATACCTAATAATATAGTGAACACTAGTTTATTAGAGCTAAGATCAAACCAATATTAGATAAGTAATTAAATCATTGAATTAAGCTGTGTTAGAGAACTCATATTATGACTGTAATTGTGTTTTGATTAATCAATCTTTCATGGCTCAAATCTCATTTAATAATTGATTTTGTGTTAACTATTGAGCGACCATACATAGATTTACATGAATTGATTAACAATCAGTAGATTTAGAACTAAATTCGTAATACTTCATTAATTGGTAACCAACTGTAATAGTCATAGCTAATGTATAACCATTGAGTGAAAGCGGATTCAAACTAACAAAAGTGTTTTGTTTATTGATTGAGTTTGTGTTAAAGAATTAAGTTCATCTAAACTTGCAAAATTAGATAAAAACCTTTCCTTTGCTAGTAATTAGGTTAATTTAGTAGTAGATAAATTAATTAGTTAACACCGTCCCCTGTGATCGACACCCGACTTACCCAACTATTCTATAATTCGACTGGGTACACTGCGTAGGTGCATTTTAGTTAGTTAAGTTAGTTAGGTTATAAATTATAAAATTAGTGGGTACTATTGTGCACATCAAGTTTTTGGCGTCGTTGACGGGGAACGACTTAGTTAATTATTAGTTTGTTTGCTTTAAATTAATCAATCCTTTTTGTAGGGTAAAACCTGCAAGAAGTTACTTTTCTGTTTTAATTTTTTTTCTGCATTATAGGATTCACGACATGAACCTTTAAGATTATGAAGTCCTTAGTTTTAGTTCGTTTTTCTTAGTTCAATTTTACGTTTTATTTTTGTCTTATTTCAGGAGTTCATGACCAGAGGCTCTAACACACCTTTGGTGCCACCACTTGAAGATCCCGAGTCTTCAATTCACAAAATAAGGATAAGAGTGTGAAAGAAGATCAAACACCAAAGAAGACACCTTTAAAAGAATTTAAATCAGTGTTCTCAAAGAAGTCGGGGAAGAAAACAGGGGAGTCAAGTTCATCTTCAAAGAACAGGAGCAAGCTTGAACACTTGGATCAAATACCCGTTCAAACCGAGTCCGAATACGATACCGAGCTTGAATTTGAAGAACATACAAGTGAACTCGAAAACGATCCAAGGAACGAGATGGAAAATATTGAAGAAATGTCTATGGGAGCTTACAGAAAAAGAATTCGAGATGACATTGGTCCAGGATTAGTACAACCAGCCATTCCTGCCACTGCAACATTCGAGCTAAAGGGACATATCATTTCTGCACTAAAGGATATCTAACTCTATGGAAAAGATCATGAGGATGCGTTCAAGCACTTAGATGAAGTGAATGACATTTATGATTACTTCAATGTCCCAAATGTTAACAAAGACACCGTCTTGCTAAGGATGCTTCCCGTTACCTTTAAAGGAGCTGTAAAGGATTGGTTAAAAGCACTTCCACCTGGTACAATAACTACTTGGGCTCAAATGCGTGAGTAGTTTCTACAACAATTCTGTCCATCATCCAAGATTGCTAAACTCATGAAGGCAATAACCAATTTTGAGGAAAACCCGGGGGAGTCACTTTAAGAAGCTTGGGAGCGTTACAAAGGGTTGTTAAGGAATTGTCATCAGCATGACCTTAACATTCAACAAGAAGTGTCCATATTCTATGATAGGGTCAATGTGATGACAAGACAACTCCTTGATTCTCAAGGACCACTCACAAAGAAAAACCCGGGTGAAGTCAAGGAATTAGTTGAAGAATTTGCAAAACATTCACGTGAATACCACAGTCCAAGCAATGGTGGCATGAAAGGAGTTGGGGTGCAAAAACTGAAGAGATGGCTACTGTGATGGCAATGCTTAACACTATGGATAGGAGATTGACACAAATGGACCAATCATTTCATGCAATTCGAGTTGGTTGCGAGAGATGTAGTGGCCTACATTTGACAAAAGATTGCAACTTGGATGAATATGGAAACAAGAAAGCTCAAGTTTGCTATTCGAGTGGGGAAAAGTATGATGAATACTGGAGGAAACCAAAGAAAGAGTGGCTGCCTTACGATGAATACAAGAAGCATAAGGAAGTAAAATATAGACAAACTGGCAGAGGTTTCTACCAAAAAAAGCAACCAGCAGTTGAGAAGAAATCAGAATTAGATACCATGATGATGAAATTCATGGAAGCTTCAGAAAAAAGGCATGATGCTACTGACACTGCAATGGAAGAACAAAGAACTATGATGAAGAATCATCACGCAATGATGATAGATCAGCAAGCATTAATAAAGAATTAGCAAGCCTCCATCAATAACCTAGAAGTACAACTTGGTAAACTTACCACTTTGGTTAATGAGAAAATGTTTCCGAAGAATCCTGAAACGAAGACCCAATCTCACATAATAGCCATAGATATTGAAGAAGAGTCGATTTCTGAGTTCCTATAAGCTTTAGAAGAGGAGCCACAGTAGCCCGATCCAAAGTTAAAGAAGCCGAAGCTCGAAATTGAAGAAGCTACTGGAATACCCAGTTCACGTCGTGAGCCCGATATGCTTACATCGTGGGCTTGGTCTGAACAGAAGAAATATGTATCTGTTCCAGCTTATAAATCGCCTTTGCCATTCCCATCTAGAGCTAATGTTAGTCCACTAGAGAGAGAACATCTGGATTTTATCAAGAAGTTGAAGGGTATTCCTATCAATACTCCTTTTATTGATTCACTTGCAAAAGTTCCAGAATATGCGAAGTTCCTACAAGACTTGTTAGACACTCGTCAGCAATTAAAGGAGAATTCTAAGGTGATTCTAAGTGAGCAAAGCTCAAAAGCGGTGTTAGGAGAAATACCTAAGAAGATGGGGATCCTGGACGACTCATTCTCCCATGTGAGTTTGGGAATAATATGAAGGTTTATGCTTTAGCCGATGCTGGGGCTAGAATAAATTTGATGCCTTATTCGTTTTATCAAAAGTTAAATATTCAGAAAATGAAGGGTACCAAGATGACTATTCACATGGCAAACCATTCAGTGACACAACCCCGGGGCATTGTGGAAGATATTCTCGTGAAAATTGGGAAATTTGTTTTTCCAATAGACTTTGTTGTTTTGGATATGAAAGAAAATCCCAATGTACCAATTATTCTTGGTCGCCTGTTACTTAACACTGCTGGAGCTCTGGTTGATATATGCGAGTCCAAAATCACCTTGAGAATTGGGGATGAGAAGGAAACTTTTGGAATAGAAGATGGTTTCCAAGGGGATCATGTTCTGGTTGATATACGCGAGTCCAAACTCACCTTGAGAGTTCGATGTAGCTCCTGACTTCAGCTGAAATAATTTATCAAAGCGATCAGTAGAGGTATCATGACGGTTGCTTGTAGCTAGAAATGCTACCTTTTAAGATGAGATTAGAACATGAAGGAAAGTAGAGTCTATTTTGGAAGACTCTAAGAGACCTGAGTCTAAGCGTTGCAAAATACGATGATAGATCAATAGAATATGACACATAGTTCCATTGTAGTAATAAAAGGACTTATCTTAAGTTTGTATCCAGTGAGGATTGAGATTGTGACTTGAAGGTCATAAATTGGAGTCTAACGTGAGATAGGGAGCAAGTGCAAGATCGAGCACCGTCTGCATTCAGGAAGCCTTAGAGTTAGATACTCGTTCGAAGGAACATCAAAGTTATGGATATTACTTAGGATCAAGAGACAACGTATGGAGTCATCATGTGAGCCCTGTTTCGTTGATGATTCTGGGACGTAATCATCCTAAGTGGGAGATAATTGTAACGTTCGTAGACCCGGGCTAGTCAATCTAGAGGCAATAAGTGTCGAAAACGACTTTTCGGAAAAAGATTATTTAGAGTAAATAATATTAACCAAGTTTTATAATAAGCCTCAAGGTTTCCATACAAATAAAGAATGCTGAAATTCGAGTTATAACGAACAAGTTATGGCCCGTCGAAGTTTCGCGGCAAAACCGACACGACACCGGGAAGCGTAAATAGTGAATTAATGATAGAAGAATTTTTAGCCTTAGTAATCTAAACCAAAGTCATAGAGTATGTTAAACCGTGAAAATTCATAAAAAGAACACCCAAATCTAACTTCGTATAAGGAAGTTAGGATTTTTCAAAGTTTCGGCTTAGCAGTGTACAACCCGAAACTTGAATTTTAGTTCGAGCGGTTTTTGGCTTACACGACCTAAATGACAGTTAAAGATCTCATTAATAGGAACTCAACGGTAAAAAGATAGACGAAAACGGAGTCCGTGTGAAGGAGTTACGAATTATTCGCGGTCATTTAGCAGTCTAATCTCCTCCTACTTATAAATTTAAGATCGGTCGAGAATTAGCCGATGGAGTCTAAATGAAAGTTGTAGATCTTGTTTTTACCTACGTGTAGAAAAAAATAACATCGAAAATGGAGCTCGTATGCGAAAACAGGGTTTAGAAGTTAGCAGGGTGCTGCTGCAAAAGGGGTGATGTGGCACAATGTAGGCCATACACGTTTCGCCACCATGAATGCGGACACCTGGCCTGGAACTCGATGAGTTGGAGGCCAAATCGACGAGTTTTTGGGATTTCTAGCCTATAAATAGAGGTGTCGGGTTCCCTGATTCTTCACACCTTCCCAACTTCACTTTCTCTTTCTACTTTCTCTCTCTAGCCTCCCTTAATCCCCCTAAAGTCTAGGTAAACCCCCTAGCACCCGAAGGAAGCCCCAAGAAAAGATCCTTTTAGCTCGGAAAACGCTGCTCCAGCGAAGCTCGGTTTTGAGAAAACCCCGTTGTAAGTGAGCTACGCCTAACCTATCTTTAGTATAGCTTATGTTTTAATATAGTAATGTTATTAGGACCTTATAATAAGCACTTGGGCTATTATTATGGGTTATATAAGTATCGTTTAATGCTTATATAATAGTAATAATAGCTAGACTATTAATTAGTCTCGGTGAATGATAGACTAAACCCTAGTGGTAATGATACTAGGTTTTGACGAAGGGAATTGTTTCAAGAGTAACGAAGCGTTGTCTAAGTTCGAAATCACCACCTTTTCAGGTGAGTGCATGGTCCCTTTCATCTTACACATAGATATGAAGTATTTTATATAAACTACGTGCTTTGTGTGCATATTATCTGTATACTTGCTATCTATGCTGGATGAACGATTTTATACAAGTTTTATATGATTTAAACTGTATATGTATTTATATCTACATAATATGTTGGGTAAAACATGGGTAGATGAAATATGAGTTGGATGATGAGTTGAGAGGTGATATAGACCATGAGGTATGTGACATCCCCTAATTTCTCGGCTAGAAAAGACCGATTTAATTTATGCTTTTTAAAATAAAATCAAAGAAATCCTTATAAAAGATGTTGCGGAATTAGTCCCCAAAACAAAACACGATAAAAGTTTAGCAAAACTTTTCTTTAAGAAATGTATAGTTTCATTTCATATCAAAACCTCGGGATGTCATGTTCCGATACAGATCAAAAGCATAAACAAGACGTTATAAGCCTTTCAACAGTTATTTACAACTACTGGCCTATAATCCAAAAATCCTTCATCGTCCACCAACTATGCTCGGGGTCTACTACCTGTAACATAAAAAGCTAAGTGGGTCAGGCTTGGGAGCCTGGTGAGCACATAGGGTTTTCAACCCACAATACTAATAATTTTATTAAGTTCATCAATCAACAATAACCCTGATTACCCGTTCCCGTTATCCTCATTTTACGTCCCTAAACACTTATCACAAGGGACCTAGCCTAAAGAATATCATCGGGATGTACACTACTGCTAAGGGGTTTCCTCAGCCATACATGTCCTAAAGGCAACCATAAGGGGGATGGAGTACAGCGAATGAACACTCTTAGTTCATTACACCTACAGGTTGCGGGTCTATCAGTGTTCCACTGGACTGTCTAGAAAGTTCGTGGTCGTCATCCAAACTCCGCTAGATGATTGGATCTCAAATCACATCAAGGTCTCTCATCACTTTTATTTTATCACACATCACTATCTACCCATGTTTTACCCAACATATTTCTAGATAAAAATACATATACAGTTTAAAACTTGTATAAAACATCAATTCAACAATTGTCTCAAATAAACAATCAATATATATATACACATAGCACGTACTTATATAAAATACTTTATATATATATGTGTAATATGAAAGTGACTATACACTTACATGATTTGATGATAATCGGGCAGCAATTCATTGCTTAAAACGATCGTTTCTAATAAAACCGGGCTCTGTAAAGGTCGGGCTTCGAAACTGAAAAGATAAATTTTTCGGGCTTCTCGGGCACTTCGTGGAGTGTTCCGGGGCTTATAATCGATACCGGGGCTTTGGGGGATGTTAAAATGAAAGAAATATGGTTTTAGGGGCTAAGGGTGACAAGTTTCCAAAATATACCCGGGAGGTCTCGCACCTCCTATTTATAGGGGCGAGACTTCTGATCCAAGGGCTGAGAAGAAGCCACGCGTCGCAGATCTGAAGCTCGCAACACCTGCTCACAGGTGGGCTCGCACATGGTTGCGCATGCAAAGGGCTCGCTGTCACCTCCTGATTGGACCACGGTCTAGTCCGAGGCTTCGGACGTGGCTCCTCCTGCAAGGCTCAAACATGTGATAAAGGGCACCCGTCAGACACCCATTGGACCGGACTTCGGATGCGAGGGAAGGCGACACGTCTCGCCAGCTGGCTTCGGTGACTCAGCTAATTTCTGGACACGCGTTAAATGCGAAGCGAGGACACGTGGCTGAAGTCCACGTGTGCGAAATTCCTTAGTTTTGGGGATTTTTCTCGTTTTTCTCTCGTTTTTCGCACCAAAACTTCTAAGATCCATAACTTTCGCATACGAGCTCTGTTTTTGACGTTCTTTATATGCATGCGTATGTAAAATTACGCTTTACAACTTTCGTTCAGACTTCATCGGCTAATTTTGACTTTAATTTTTATATTTTTATTTTTAACAGTCTGGGATAGGAAATCTGTTAAAAATTCATAACTTCTTCATCCGACGTCCGTTTTCGTCATACTTTTTACCGTTGTGCTACTAATGAAGAGACATTCAATTCTTGTTTAGGTTGTGTCGGCTAAAAATCACTCGATCTAAAATTCGAGTTTTTAGTTGTCTACTGCTAAGCTGAAACTTCGAAAAACCATAACTTCCTCATACGAAGTTAGATTTGGGCGTTCTTTTTATACATACTCTCGGTTTAACGAACACTACAAGTTTTGTTTAGATCACTAAGGCTAAAAAGTAGTTTATCAAAAGCTCACTTTTTACGACATTCAGCACCGTGCCGGTTTTGTCGCGAAACTTCGACATGTTATAACTTCTTAGTTATAACTCATATTTTAGTATTCTTTATATCGTCGCAATCCTTGTTTCAACCATTACAACTTTATGTAAAGATATCGACTTTATCTAATATTTATTTTTGACACTCATTTTTTTCTTAATTAATTAAACCCTAATAATTAAGCATAAAACACATAAAACACATAGAATTCACATAATTCCTTTTTCATTTCTTCAAAATGAGTTACAAAGGTTAACCTAGACTATCACCTCAATATAAAGGCCTAGGCTAGAAACACGAGTGTTACAATTCTCTCCCCCTTAGGATGATTCCGCCCCCGGAATCACATATCACCAAACAAATGCGGGTAGCAACTCATCATGTCACTCTCCGTTTCCCAAGTGAGATTTGGCCCATTCGTATGTTTCCAATGCACAAGCACTAAATCGACCATCTTGCGTCTCAGCTTCATAGTCTTACGGTCAACGATTGCCTCAGGTTCTTCGATCAACCTCTTGTTTTCATTCAACCTTAACTCAGAAACCGGAATTATGTCGGGCACATCTCCCATGAACTTTCTCAAATAACACACATGAAAGGTGTTATGAATACCCTCCAGTTCTTCCAGTAATTCAAGCTTGTAAGCTTGATTCCCGATCTTCTGAAGAACTTTAAATGGTCCAATAAACCTTGGACTCAATTTTCCTCTTTTACCAAATCTTATAAGTCCCTTCCACGGCGAGACTTTAAGTAAAACCGAATCTCCAACTTCAAAGGTACCGGTTGTCTTTTCTTGTCAGCATAACTCTTTTGTCGATCTTGAGCAGCTAACATTCTTTCCCTTATCATTTTCAACTTTTTAGCAGTATGATGGACTATTTTAGGTCCCATAAACTGCTTTTCCCCAGCTTCCAGCCAACATGATGGCGTTTGACACTTTTCTCCATAAAAAGCGTGATAATGTGCCATCTTAATGCTTGATTGGAAACTATTATTATAGGAGAATTCTACTAGAGGTAAGTGTTCATCCCAGTTACCTTGGAATTCTAGGGTACATGCTCTCAACATATCCTCCAATTTTTGAATCGTTCGTTCACTCTGACCATCGGTTTGCGAATGGTAATATGTACTCAAACACAACTTGGTACCCGATTCCTCTTGTAGACTCCTCCAAAACCTTGAGGTAAAATGGCTGTTATGATCAAATACAATCGTTAATGGAACACCGTGAAGCCTCACAATTTCCTTCACGTAAGAATTCGCAAGTTTATCCATATACCATTTCTTGTTGGCAGCTATGAAATGCGCACTCTTAGTGAAGCGATCACGACCACCCAAATCATGTCGTGATCGTTCCTTGTTCTGGGCAGTTTAGTTACGAAATCCATGGTGATGTCTTCCCATTTACCCATGGGTATGGGTAAAGGTTATAAACTCCCATACGGTTTCTGATGTTGTTCCTCAACCCTAGCACAAGTTACACACTCATCCACATACTTAGCAACATCGAGCTTCATCGTCGACCACCAATAATAGGATTTTAGATCCCTATACATTTTCGTACTGCCGGGATGAATCGAGTACATGGTCTTGTGAGCTTCTTCCATTAGAAGATCTCTTACTCCGCCCGTCTTAGGTACCCAAATCCTATCTTGGAATACCTTCAACCCTTGGTTGTTTGTACTGAATACTAACATTTTGCCCAAACGTTCTTCCTTTCGGTCAATTTTCTCTAAAGCTTTCTCTTGAGCTTTCTTTATACTTTCCATAATTGTCGAGACAACTTCAATTCTCAATGCCCTTGGCCTTTTCTTTTCAAGGTTTACCTTCCGAATGAGAGCATCAGCAACAACATTTGCTTTACCAGGGTGGTAAAGTATCTCACAGTCGTAGTCCTTGAGTAACTCTAGCCAGCGTCGTTGCCTCATGTTCAATTCCTTCTGATTAAAGAGATATTGGAGACTCTTATGATCAGTGAAAAGTTTACACTTTGTGCCATAAATATAATGCCTCTGTATCTTTAGGGCGAATACTACTGCTGCCAACTCCAAATCGTGAGTGGGGTAGTTCTTTTCATGCTCCTTCAATTGCCTTGATGTATACGCGATCACTTTATCCCTTTGGGTTAGAACACAACCTAACCCAACTCTAAATGCATCGCTATAAACTGCGGAGTCATTAACTCCTTCAGGTAATGAAAGAATCAGTGCTTCACACAATCTCTTCTTCAACTTCTCAAAGGCTTCCTTATGCTTCTCATTCCAAACATAAGTAGCTCCTTTGTGGGTCAAAGCTGTTAATGGAGTAGCAATCGAAGAAAAGCCTTGGATAAACCTTTGGTAATATCTAGCTAATCCTAAAAAGCTTCGAATCTCCGTAGGACTTTTTAATTGTTCCTACTTCATCACAGCTTCAATCTTTGTTGGGTCAACCATTATTCCTTCTTGGTTAACCACATGACCTAAAAATTGGACTTCTTGAATCCAAAATTCACATTTGGAGAACTTTGCATACAGCCTCTCCTTTTTTAGGACTTCTAGCACTTCACGCAAATGCTTTTCATGCTCCTGCTTGCTTTTCGAATAAATCAAGATGTCGTCGATGAATACTATCACGGATTTATCTAGGAATGGTTTACAAATCCTATTCATCAAATCCATGAAAGCTGCTGCGGCATTGGTTAGTACGAACAACATAACCAAAAATTCATAGTTTCCATATCTTGTTCTAAACGCAATCTTTTCGATATCCTGCTCTCTCACCTTTAGTTGATGGTATCCCGACCTAAGATCGATCTTCAAGAAATAGCTCAAACCCTGCAACTGGTCGAACATGTCATTGATCCTCGGCAACGGGTACTTGTTCTTTATCGTTGCTTTGTTCAGCTCTCTGTAATCGATGCACATTCCCATGCTCCCGTCTTTCTTCTTTAAAAATAACAGGGGCTCCCCAGGGCGATAAACTAGGTCGAATGAAACCTTTGTCCAATAACTCCTAAAGTTGTGTCATAAGTTCTTTCATTTCTGTTGGTGCTAATCAATACAGTGCTTTTGCTGTCGGCGTCGTTCCTGGTAACAAGTCGATACGAAATTCTACTTGTTGATCAGGGGGCAATCCGGGAAGATCTTCGGGAAAGACTTCCGGATAATCACACACCACCGGAATATTCTGCACCTCATTCTCTTCCTTCTTATCATCGATCACGAACGCTAGATATGATGTACATCCCTTGGCCAAGCACTTTTTAGCTTTCATTAGGGAAATGATTCCATAATTTACTCTGCGTTTGTCTCCATACACCATAAATGACTCTTTCCTGGTGGGTTTACTTTTACTATCTTCTTCCTACACAATATTTTGGCATCATTGGCACTAAGCCAATCCATTCCTAAAACTATGTCGAATCCATTTAACTCGATAGGCAATAATTCCTCGTGGAACTTATTCCCATCCAAGTCTCACAATACATTACAAAATCCTCCATGCCCTTTGGCAGGGCTAGGATCGGCGCCTCGCACAACCTCTGCCTCAATGTCTCAAATGTTGCCTGCTGCTCAGGCCTCCAGTGAAAGAGCACAACATTCTTCGTCAACCGAGTCAAGGGTACGACTATCTTGGAGAAGTTCTGAATGAATATTCGGCAATAGTATGCCAACCCAAGGAAACTCCGAATCTCAGTTGGAGACTTCGGAACCTTACATCTCATCATGACCTCTACTTTGGCCGGATGAACCAAAATACCGTTCTGGTTGACCGGGTGCCCAAGAAACTGCACCTCACACCACCAAAACTCACACTTGGAGAACTTGTCATACAAGCTCTCCCTCCTCAAGGTATCCATCACCTCTCGCAAGTGCTCCCCGTGCTGCTCCTGCGTCTTGGAATAAACCAAGATATCATCAAAGAAAACTATCACATATCGATCCAACATCGGTCTGCATATGCGGTTCATGAGGTCCATGAACGCGGCATGAGCATTGGTGAGCCCGAAGGGCATCACCATGAACTTGTAGTGGCCATAGCGAGTCCGAAAAGCAATCTTCTGTACATTTGCATCTCTGACCCTCATATGATGGTAGCCTGAATGTAAATCTATCTTGGAAAACCAAGATGCCCATATAGGTGGTCGAAGAGATCATCAATCCTCAGAAGTGGGCAACAGTTCTTCACCGTCACCTTGTTCAACTCCTGGTAATCTATACACATCCGATACGACCCGTCCTTT
This sequence comes from Lactuca saligna, assembly GCF_052625555.1. Lineage (NCBI taxonomy): Eukaryota > Viridiplantae > Streptophyta > Magnoliopsida > Asterales > Asteraceae > Lactuca > Lactuca saligna. The sequence goes on from NC_136425.1 coordinate 180,467,570, forward strand.
TTCTTTACAAACAGAATCGGGGCTCCCCAGGGTGAACTACTCAGTTTAATGAATCCCTTGTCTAACAGCTCCTGCAGCTGTGTAGACAGTCCCTGCATCTCAGGAGGAGCCAACCGATATGGTGCCTTGGCTATCAGAGCCACACCAGGGACTAGGTCGATTCGGAACTCCACCTGTCTTTCCAAAGGTATCCCAAACAGCTCCTCTGGAAATACATCCGAGTACTCTCGCACCACTGATACATCACTTACAGTCGCCTTACCCGCCTCCCGGGTATCCATAACGTAGGCGACATACCCTGCGCAACCCAGTTGTAGGTAGCGTCTAGCCCTTGTTGCTGAACACATAGTCGGTCCACGCTGCAGTTTATTACCCTGAATCACCAGATCTTCCCCACTTGGGGTCCTGACATGTACCAACTATTGCGCAAAGTCGATCACTGCCCCATTAGGACTCAACCAGTCCATGCCTATGATAACCTTGTTCCCACGTAATGGAATGGGAACCAAGTCCACTAGGTAGTTCTCCTCATACATCCTCAAAACACAATCTATGAAAACCTCTGGTGCTCGTATTGATCGGTCGTTAGCAATCTCAACCTCTAGAGGGCGATCCAATATGTCTGAAGACTTAGGAAACCTCTTGCTAAGTGCAAAAGAGACAAATGATCGGGTAGCCCTCGAATCGAATAACACATGAACTGGGATATCGTTCACATAGAACGATCCTAAACAACACATAAAACATACACATAAAGGTCATAACTTGACATGTAATAAAAGTTAGGGAGAAGAAATCATACCCATCACCACATCCGGTGCGGCACACCCCTCTTCGACGGTCAGCTGGAAGGCTCGACTCCTTACCTCTGAAGCCTTTGTCTTACCTATCGGCCATCTATGATCCGCAGGGTCGAGGGAGCTGGCACCGCCACTGACGCTGTTGGTGCTAGTCTCGGGCAATCGACATTTTTATGGCCTTTCTAATTGCAATGGAAGCAAATCAAGTCTAATGTCTGGAATGTGGGGGTAGGGGCAGTACAATCCTTGTTAAAGTGTCCAGTCTTTCCACACTTGTAGCAGGCCAATGATCCCAATCTACAAACTCTCTCATGTGGTATGCCGCATTTCCTACAGCGGCTCTTTGACTTTTTTAAAAATCGTGAATATTTTTATTGCCGATGAGGTAAAAGTTTTTTTTTGTTTGAAATTGATGTGTATATTGAATATTGTATAGTTGTTTATATTGTTTTGTTTCAGAAGAATTTGTATATATGTTTGACCCTTTTATGTATATATCGAGCGAATGTTACAATTACACTATGTTAACAAAATGAATAGCAAATATGCAAGGATTTACTAAGACCATCTCCAACCCATCTCCATTTTTTCCCCTTAAAAATGGAGTAAAAAATGGCGCAAATAGTATTTTATCTCCAACCCTACTCTATTTTTTACTTCATTTTTACCCCTAAAAAATATATTTCTAGTATATTCCAACTTATATAGATTGTCAAACACACATCTCTACTAATTTCGTTTTAATAAATATATAATCTATATTTTTTTTCATTACATAAATATTAAATACAAAAGATTATATTTATAATAAGCTTATAAATAAATATTATACATGTATTTATAAAAATATATTAAAAATACATACTTTTAAATAAATATTATACATCTATTCATATAAATATTAGATATACACATTTTTAATTATAAGTTTTTGTAAAATACGTTATCGTTTTTTAAAATTTCAATATGTATTTAAATTTTGATATAATTTGATGAACAAAAAACAAACTTTATATTTATAATTAATTAACATAATTTAATATATAACAAAATATTATAAGTATTAAATATTATATTTAAATTATAAATATATAACACCATATTTGGTATAATATTATTCATATCCCCCAAAATATATAAATATATAATCAGAGATACTAAAACCGACAACACAAAGTTCATCCTAATTTTGGGAGAAATGAATAGTATAACACCATATTTGGTATAATATTATTCATATCCTCCAAAATGGAGGAATAAATAGGAGATGGTTGAAGAAAAATGAAAGAAGATATGAAGAAAAAAATAAAGAATAGAGGTGGATTGAAAATGCTCAAAATTGAAGGGATTGCGTAATTTTTTAAGTGAACATACAGCTGGCATTGTTTTTATATATAATTGGTTAAAATTACATTTATCGATTAATTAGGTGTTTCAATTTAAACTTGCGAAGTGTTTTTTTGTTTTTTTTTTTTTGTTTTTAAAAGGGGTTAATCGTGAGCGACAAGTGGCAAGTAGTTAAGTAGAAGTTTTAAACGAGTGACACATAGCATATTAGCTATTTTTTTTTATTAAGTAGGGATCGGAACTACATCTATATAAAGCCTATAAATTTATAACATAAAAAAATCCGTGATTCTCATCAAGGATTCCTGTTCCTTAATAATAAACAAAGACAAGTATTCTGCGTAAGGCCATCTCCAATGGGAGTTCAATGGAGGGTTTAATGGGGAGTTTAATCTCATTAAACTCAAAATCCCCATTGTAGGAAAATGACTAGGATTCAATGGAATGGGGAGTTCAATCCCCATTGAATTCTATATTCTCTCTCCTCTCTCTCTCTCTCTCACACACACACACACATATATATATATATATATATATATATATATTATTTTTTATTTTAAATTAATGTTAATTTTAATTGTAGTTTTTAATTTTAAATTTCATGCTAATTAATTTTTTTAAAAATAACAATAAATAAAAAGAAAATGATAAATGATGTGACAATCCATTAAATTGTATAGAGTTTAATGGAGTGTAATTGTATAGAGTTTAATGGAGTGTAGAGTTTAATGGGTAAAGTTGTATAGTAAGTGGAATGTATATGTGTCAATCCATTGAAGTCATATGAGTTCAATGCATTGGAGATGGTCTAAAACCACAAGTATATGGCATTCCAATTGCAGGGGCATATTCGGAAGTACGTAACTGAAACTAAAATGACATCGTATAAGAAATCAACTGTGTTTAATCGCACACGTGGCAATATTGTTTTTAAGTGGCCGAGTTATTAATTTGCTGTTGCAACAATAATGCTTTAGTCAAACAAACTACGTTTTCTGTTTACTCGAAGCATCATCACAACCCATTCATGCGACTTGATCACACAATTTTGTTAGACGTTATAAAAGAAATAGCAAGTTGGTCAGTTTTTTTTTTCTTTGTCCGGTATTGATGCTTGGAAGAACTAAAATATATAGAGTTTATAAGGTTTTACATCTTTAGCCTTAAAAGCCATTAATGGAGGTTAAGGATGGGCCAAGCTATATACTCTAAGATGAGGGATTGGTGTCATATAAGTTATATTCCCTTCACTTGCTACGTAGACGTCACCTTACTCTTTACCATAAAAATGTGGTTTAATACCACAACCAATGAGTGGTGTTACACTTGAATAATTTTTTTATTTTTTATTTTTGTTTTAATAAATAAAAAGGACCAATCACCTGGAGGTAAAAAAATGGATCAATTCCATAATTTGAATGAGTGCTCCATTGGAATGCCACGATGCACCTCCTACCGCACCCAGAGAGCAGTGTTCCTGCTGATGTGACACTCAAGTGCAGCAGACCCACTAACTCTAGCCTAAATATACTTAAACCCAAAATCGTAGTTCAACCAGAATTGTATAGCGACATAGAAAATTTTTAAAGACAAATTATTTCATATTGTTTTTAGCAGTAATAAATCTATGATCTTAAAGGTTTTTTTTTTTCATCTAGGACAATTCGATCTTCTTATAGTCAAGCTTGATCACGAAAAATCAATCTGATTTGAATGAAACTTGGTATTGCAATAATAAACACATAAAAACTTTACGTTGATATTACTAATGATTTATTATTTGCGACGATTTGACATTTAATTTTTAATATTAATTAGCAGTTTTGTTTGCCTTTGATATTGCTAATGACTCAATATTAGTTCACAATATTAATTGCTAGATTATTTGTTTGTTTGCTAGTCAAGTTTGAAATACAAGAATTTATGTTATTGCTTCATATATAAACAAAAGTTGAAAATTTGTAAGGTTGTTTTCATTAAACGGCAACCACTAACGAATAGACGTGATGTTGGACCACCATTAGTTTACGTTATAACAAGTCAACACTTCATGTCGATATAATATAACCAATAATTGGTTAAAATCATCAACCTTTCCTTAAATAATAAGTTTCATAGATTTTCTTGGCTTAAATATTTAAAAAGGAACATGTGTTATCCAAGAGCAAAAAATATACAAATTGGTGGCTATTATATGTAGACAATTTTATTTTGTTATTAAATAATAATCACTATATATATCATCAAATATGGATAAAATGGGAAAGTAGCATTTTTTTTTTCGGATTTTTAGATTATGATATTTTTGTCTTTAACTTTATGACAAAACTATACTCATTTAAGCATTATTTAAATAATTATTAAACGAAAATTATATTACTACATTTAGGTGATATAAAATTTACTAACCATCTTAAAGGCCGAATTGATTAATGTTTCAAATTTTCAATGTCTTAATTTCATATGACAATACATTTACTATGAACCATGTGGATTATGTGTGCAAACTTTGAATCCATCAACACATTAAAAATCAGATAATTAAGAATCTCCTAAAAGGATTGACTTGTACATGAAAAAGTAACTTTTGTACCACAAAGTTCAAATAATAATTATTAAACGACTTATTCGCTAATTATTATACTCAAGAGACACAAAAATCAAATCCAATCGAGTAACACATGCATCCTCTCCCTCTCCCATAAGCCATAAAAAGCCATATTCTTCCCTTCACTCCACCAAAAACCTCATTCACATATACACATTTCTCTTACAAAATGATGATCTCAAATGCCTTTAGAAATGGCTACAAAATTCACCACCACATGAACACCATATGTCGGAGGCATTCCAATTCAGGTTCAGTCGGTGTTCCAATACATAAAATCCATGTCCAACAAGAACTACAAGTCTCCAAGGCTTTTTATAGCCGATTTAATGGAAGAAGAACGAAAGAGATGGAGTTTCATGTTCCATTTCATAGCTTTAGTGCTAAAACCTATAGTACAACACTATTAGCTTCGATCACGAATAATGGAGTTGTTCGATGGTATTTGGGGATGATTAAAACAAGGCCTATTCTTACTAAAAGCATCACAGCTTTCCTTAGTTTACACTGCTGCTGATTTAACATCTCAGGTTTGTTTTCCTCTTTTAATAGCAATTATAACTAAACTTTTACTTATGACAAAAAACGGAATAGAACCTAAGAATATCAATTACGAGGAATGACAGAAACACCCTTTATTGATTTTCTATAGTTTATTTTTTGTTTTATAAATCAATATATGAAATAAATTACAAAAGCACATATATAGATAAGAACATAAGTAATTTTGCTATTGGTTGAAATTGAAGGGTGGCAATCGTTACAAATATATAGTTTAATCATATTTATTTTTTAATAAAGATAATGGATTCGGAATTCATTCTTTATACCTTCACGAAAAATCAAATCAGTCATATTTAGTTTTTTGTCATCAGTTTTTTCATCGTTAACATTCAATCAAATGTTCATTTTCAGAAATTTCTAGATTCCTTTTATTCATTTAACCACAAGAAATAGTCCTTGGAAACTTTTGGGTACAAATAGGGGTTTCACAACCTCAACTACTCTTTTTCGATATTTTTATTATAATAAGATCATATGAAAATGAACGCCACATGAATAATACAGCTTATACTTATGACGCCACATGTTTATTTCATCGTTTCAAGTCGAATTTATCTTTTCGTATATTTATATTCATCCACGATATTCTTTGATTGAAAACTAATATCTAGTTTCCACCAAATTGTAACACCATCTCCATCTTCAGACAATGACAAGGCTATCATTAGAGCCTTATGATGTCATTCGTACTTGTCGTATGGCTGGATATGGATTGATCATTTTAGGTCCCACGCTACATTTATGGTTCAACTTCTTGTCAAGAGTGTTCCCTAAGAAAGACGTTTTTACAACGTTGAAAAAGATATTCATGGGACAAACAATATATGGACCTATTATGATGGTTGTATTCTTCTCAATCAATGCAGCCCTACAAGGTATATATTACCCTTCATGTTATCCATACTATACATTGTTCCCTTATATACTAGTAGCCTTGCAATGATACGTTGAGTTATTGATTTTCTCTCATTTTTTAGTCCTTATGAAGAAGGTATATATATATACTCCAAAACTGATGTCTAAATCTTGAATTTATATTGTGTAATTGAAAACTAATGTTGAAATCTATTAAATCTCTCAGGTGAAAAGTGTAAAGAAATTGTTGCTCGTTTGAAACGAGACATGTTGCCAACAATGATCAATAATGTTATTTATTGGCCGATGTGTGAGTTTATCATCTTCAGATTTGTCCCCGTTCCTTTACAGGTAATACCAGTATTACATTATTATTTTTTTATTTTTAGAAATTATTAGAAATATATATTGAGTTTTGATGTTGGTTTTGAACAATGTAGCCACTCGTGAGCAACTTGTTCTCGTATGTATGGACGATTTACATCACATACATGGCCAACTTAGCAAAAGTAGTCGCCAACTGATAAAACGTCATCACAAAACGAGCAACCAACTTAGATTTACCGAAGGTGGAGTAGTTGAGGCACAACGTTATTGTAGTCAAGTTACAAGTCAAATTTGTACAAATTGTTTACGTGTTTACCATCGAGCATATCAATAATGATATCATTTTATATGGTGAAACTCTTTAAGAGAATCTACTATGGTATTTTCTTTTAATTAAAGAAATATTTAAAGCATTTATAAAAGGTCCATGATTTTAAGGCTGTGGCATGGATCATGAGGCATAGTGAGAGTTCATGTGGTGTGGATCATGTCCATGTCCAAGGCCTTTTTCATAACTCACCATTTGGCTCCACCAGTTCTATAAATTTTACTTACATTTTCATTTATAACCCTTGAATTTATATTTACATAAGCAAGTTACATCTTTTTATTTAGTACAAAAATATGATAAAAATTGGATATTATTTCAAACTAACTATATCATTAGATAGACTTGATTAACACATATGCTAAAACTACGTGTTTGGATATGCAAACATTTTTGAAACTTATATTTATATGAAGAAGATAATGTTTATCCACCAAATAAATGCTAGACTAAAATGTTGAGTTTCAAATACTATGTTCTTCATGTTCGAAAGCGTAGTTTTCAAATATAAGCCGGATTAATAAGCTTTCTACAGTTAAATATATGGTGAAATTGCAAAAGATTTTTTTGTTTTATTCCATCTTTATCAACTTTTTTTTTTTTTTTTGAACTTAGATTGTCTGTATTTGCTTTTTCGAAAAATGAATATATTTTTTATACCAAATAGAAAAGGTTGTTTGATTATCCCGTATTTATATTGAAAAGAATATTATTATTTGACTAATTTTGTCTTCCATATAAAAGAAAAAGTAAACGAAAGCCCAAAACCAAAAGACAGCTATGCTACGTAACGCCACATGTGTGGCGTTCAAGTTGGAGGGGCATTTTCGGGAGTCCCGAGAATAAATGAAAATGGCAACGTGTAAGATACCTATTGTGCTTTATAACACACGTGGCAATAACTTTTTTTTGACTAGCCTACCCCTTTTGCTGTTGCAACTAGAATACTGGAGTTAAACAAACTACATTTTCATTCCACTCGCAGCGTTGTGACAGTGAATTTACGCGCTTGATCACATAACCTATGTTGATACTTCCATATTAAAAAAACAGATCGAACAATTTTGTAAGTTTTAGTTGCATCAACCATTAGTTAAGTAGTTAATGATAAAAGTGCAGTTGCAACACCATCACTTTGGGTTTCATATTTTTTAGAACCGTGGAAAGTTTATTAATAAAAGGGCCAAGCATCCGTTTCACAAATCAACAAATAATTTTTTTTTAAACCAACAAATATATTATAAAAACTGCACTAGTAATATGCTAGAGAAGCGAAATAGTATAAAATAATTAGTTTTAACAAGATAACGCCTAGGTACTTTTATCCGTATTTTAGCGGATTGTTACACCATGAACTCCAATCCAATACACCTTTTTAGATTCTATGTTTTATCCAAGTGAATAATACTGATTTAATATTATCCACTATCTTCGCCGGTTGACTTCTAATGTTTTTGAAAATTCTTTCGTTTCTTGTGTTCCAGAGGCACCAAATTGTCCAATATTTTATAGCTTCGGCAACTTTCTTTTCCTTCGGGTAGTTTCCCCATCTTCTGTCCTTCGCAAGCACCTCCTGGACTCTAGTACACTCCAGGATGGAATTCGATATACAACACCATTGTTCCACCGTTGACCACACTTCTTTCGCAAACGGGTACTCTATAAGCAAGTGATCCGCTGTTTCATCATTTACTTGGCACACATCACAAGTAATGGCTTTAACTGGAACCCCTCTTTTGATTAGCGCAACCATTTATGGGATTCAGTTTTGTTTTTCCCTCCATACGTAACATGTTGGCTATTTTGATAACCAAAACATAAAACGCGGAAGCATAAACATTGGATCTTTAATCTCGAATCTGATTAAAAGAAAACTTGAAAATTAAAGAACGATTACATACCTGATTCATTATGATCTTCGGATCTGAAGAACTAGGATTGGGTTTTCCAGTTGATCTCAAGAACCCTCTCTAAATCCCACAGCAAACCCTAACACGATTTTCTTGTATGTATTTCCGTATATATTAAATCTGCTTCTCATCACGTATTTATATAGATGGAGATATAACCGAATGTGAGAGATATTAGGGATTTAGGAGATCTTGAGTCAAACCGGGAACTCAACCCACAAGGTAAATTAATATTCTATAAATCGATCCATCAACAATTTATATTTTTACCATAATAATTGGATTTAATAATATATCGTACATATTTATGAAGTGGTCCCATAATTATCCAACAATCTCCCACTGGACCACGAATATATAAATGTACGTATAGTTGTATAAGCGCTTTAATGAATGTTATTATAACATTGGTACCCTTAAACAATCTCGTCCACTAATCATAATAGTATATGATCAAAGCGGCCTTCGTTACAATTTACGTAACTAAACCTATCAATGGTCACATATACATATATAACTAACGACATAGATTAAACATGATGTGTTTTAAAATCTAAATAGATTTCCAACGAGTTCCTCTTTAGATTGAAGTGAGATCAAACTTCAAATAAGTGTAACTAATAATGGAGTTAACTGAATTTTTAATTCTGTACAGAAAAACATAATTAATCTTAAACAAAACATAAAGCACCATAAAACTCCCACTAAAACCAAATATCACACCAACGTATGTAGTATGCTCATGAAAGACCTAGGAAGGTAATCCCTTTATGAGCGGATCCGCTTTCATGGAGTTTGTTCATATGTGCTATATATATTTCCATTTTGCACTATTATGTTAACAGAAGGAAACTTGATGTCAATATGCTTTAACTTAATAGAACTTTTGTTGTTGGAATATAACATTGCTGACTTATTAGCACAACTTTAGTGGTCTTTCAATACCAATAATGTGTAGCCGTGTGACAAATTTCCGCAACCATATTCCATGCTACAAATTATGTTGTCATTATGGAAGAAGCTACCAAAGTCTATTCCATTAAATGGTTTATCGTGCTAAAATGTAAAAGTATTCTGATATGGATCTGGTAACCATTTTGGCACCAAATAAAATCAAATTCTTAATAAAAATGATCTCCGAAACATCTAAATTTCCTATAGTTGTGCATATAGACTTTTGTTATATGTAGATATCTCAAATCCATTTGGTTGCTTTCTTATGATCCAAACTTGAGTTGTATAGATATCTACCCAAAACCAAAAAGATAAATTTACTCCCACTTAATCTGAGATACACAAAATCATCTATTGTATTTACCTCAAAACCAAAAGAGATAAAAAAAAAATTGATGAAAAATGGGGTACCACAAATAGGATATCCAAAGTTGAGGTTGTTGAGTTTGTGTATTCTGAATAGGAGATCGAATAACATTGTCGATCACTTTTCCATAATTTACATACTATCGAAAGCAATAATAGGAATCAAGATTAATTCCTCCTTAAAGATAATGTTTTAACCTTGTTTCTCCCCCAAACTCAACATCCTCAAAGAATGTTGCTCTATCCAAAATGCAAGGTTAATATCCATGCAATTGAGAACTAACATAATACCCTCAATCCGTTCCTTAAAGTTAATCTCATTGATTACATGAATCATAAATGTGATCAATGTTAGCAGATATAATACCATAATTCAAATATGAGTAAATCTATTTTTATTCTTATTAATCCATAAACCGTAATCAGTAAATTCAATTTATGATATCTTTATAAGGTATCAACACAACATTAATATCAAGTATTTGGACAGTAATACTAACTTGCAAGAGATAATCTTATTTTAGAGATAAATATTGACAATAAAGCATGTCAATTAACAAACCCCACTTTAGATTGACTTATTAATCACATGGAACCAAAAAAATCGTCACATGTTTATCACCACATATATGTTTATTCGGCCAAATATCAGTCTACCTTTGGGTCGGCTAATACCCACATTAATAAACACATAAATTATAAATTTTGATAATAAGAATTGACAATATATCATGTCAATTAACAAGCCCCTCTTTGGATTGACTAATTAATGACATGTAACCTAAAATTTTTCACATATTTATCATCAAACATGTGTTTATCCGGCCAAATATTAACCTACCTTTGGGTTGATTAATATCCGTATTAATAAACACAAACCATAAAATTTAAGTTCTTTGTAAATTAATTTTCACAAAAGAGATCACTTTGGCGATATATTGTGTCAATTAATTTACCCTTAAAATAAATAATATGTCATAAATGAAATTTATCACTAACCAAAAACATGTTTATAAATTTCCATAAACGCTATCTCATGTTTTTGTACAACTTTTTTCAATAATTTTAAATATTTAATCGCACCATAATTTAAATATTTACTCATAAGATTAAACTTGCAATAATTAAATATTACATACCAAAATTAACCATACAAGTTGAACATATTAAAATAGCTAGCAATTTCATACACCGTAATTTTAAAAACTTATTCATACCATAATTTTATAATTTAAATATATAAATTTATGGTAAAAAAAATGCTAGTTCATTGTAAGGTTAATTCTTACACACATGTCAACTTGTGAACATTTGCTGCTTAAAATCCGGAACAAAGTCACGCTAGCATACACAATTGTATGTAGCCACAAAAATTAATAATTCAAAAATAAAACCAAATTGTAAATAGCAAAGGATGCTCTACTTACCCTAATGTCTGCAGTTTTACTAAAAGTTGGAAAAGACACGGGATCCATACTAGTCAAAAGGTTTAAGCGAATCAAAAATATACAAAATAATATTAAACAATATATTAATCCAAAAGAAAAAATTTATAGTCCACAAATTATATATACATATATTCTTTAAATATACCGTATGTATCTAAAAGTTTAGATACATGATAAAACCCCTCATGGTCACTGTTATCTTTGATTTCTTTATTAGACTTTAATAATTATAAAATCTTTTAATCAATTAAAACAATAAAGCTTTGATATTATTACTGGACATCCACAAGTAAAGCAGTCAATTAAACCTTGGCTTGTATTTTATATCATTCTACATCGTAACACTTAAGCATCATAATCGGTACCATCTTCCTTTCAAGCAAGAAAAAAGTGACCGAAAAGAACAAGAAGACAAAGTTACGTATACAAGTATGTTATAGATCAAATGTTAACAGATTTAAAAATATCCCACAATTTTAATGGTTTATAATCCAATCAAAATTTTCTAGTAACAGATTCAAGTAAGTTCTGATACCAATTGTTGGCTATTTTGATAACCAAAACATAAAACGCAGAAGCATAAACATTGGATCTTTAATCTCGAATCTGATTAAAAGAAAACTTGAAAATTAAAGAACGATTACATACCTGATTCATTATGATCTTCGGATTTGAAGAACTAGGGTTGGGTTTCCCAGTTGATCTCAAGAACCCTCTCTAAATTTCACAGCAAACCCTAAAACGATTTTCTTGTAAGTATTTTTGTATATATTAAATCTGCTTCTCATCATGTATTTATATAGATGGAGATATAACCGAACGTGAGAGATATTAGGGATTTAGAAGATCTTGAGTCAAACCGGAAACTCAACCCACAAGGCAAGTTAATATTCTATAAATCGGTCCATCAACAATTTATATTTTTACCATAATAATTGGATTTAATAATATATCGTACATATTTATGAAGTGGTCCCATAATTATCCAACAAAACACGCAACCTTTTTTGGAACCGCGTTAGACCAATGGAAATCACCATCACCATTGGGTATTAGGTGGGATGCCCGATCGAGCCTTGTTCTTAATAGTGCTACAGATAATTCCCCATCTTCTTCAAAATCAGATATCCATCTGACATTTGAGTTCGCCATCTTCATTACTTCTCGTGTCGTCAAGCCTAATTTCCGTATTGCCTTAAATGATTTAGCAATATTCGACCAAACACCACTTGAGGACGCCTTTGCAAAGCAATAATTAAGATTATTCCCAAGTTTATGTATGGCCGTGACTATGTGGGACCATAGGTGTGCCGAGTCCACCTTGAGTCTCCATAGCCACTTCGATAATAGAGCCAAATTCAAGGTTCTAAGAGAACCCAAACCCATACCTCCCACCTGTTTTGGGGCTGTGATTTTTTCCCATGAAACCCAATGTATACTTGACTTGTTTTACGTCCCTCCCCAAATAAACTGTCGTTGGATTTTCTCCAGTTCTTGAATTACTCCAATTGTTGCAACAAACAAAGATAGATAGTACATGGGAAGGTTTCCCAATACTGGTTTTGATAAAGTTATCCGACCTCTAAAGCTTAGTGTTTTTAACTTCCAAGCCAACAATTTTGACTTAAATTTGTCGATTATTGGATTACATGCATTTTTTATGTTCATATTGTCTCCCACGGGTACGCCTAAATACGTGAAAGGGAGGGATAATGGTTCACATCTAAGTGGGGTGGCCCACTCACTTACCTCATTGGGTTCTCCTCCAATACTATAAACACGTGATGTATTGAAGTTTACCTTTAATCCAGATACCACATGAAAGCATCTTAGTATTCTTGCTAGATTAGCGATATTTCTTTGTGACCAATGACCTATAAACAATGTGTCATCTGCGTAAAACAAATGAGAAATATTAACGTTAGAGTATGGAATTTTCATCCCCTCAAATAATCCCCGTTCCACAGCCGAGCTCATCATGACGTGTAGTCCTTCCATAGCTATTATGAATGGGAATGGGGACATCGGGTCTCCTTGTCGAACACCTTTTGACATACCAAACTCCTTTGTGGGGGAGCCATTCACCAGTACAGAAGCTTTAGATGATTCTAGACATCCCACTATCCATCTCCTCCATTTTCACCAAAATTCATATGCATCATAATTGAATCCAAGTACTCCCAGTTGACCGAATCAAAGGCTTTATTCAAGTCAGTTTTAAATAGTAACATTTTTCTTCCATTTTTTTGAGTCCAAGAAACTAACTCATTTACAATGAGAGGACCCTCCAATATGTTGCGACCTTCTTAGAAAGCTGATTGATCTTCATTAATACCCCACCAATGTGTGCCCTCATCCGATTAGCAAGGATCTTTGCTATTATTTTGTATTAGGCTCCTATGAGATTTATTGGTCGGTAATCTTTAAGGGTTAATGGGTCTTTCACCTTTGATGCCAAGGATATAAACGAAGAGTTGCATCCATTTGAAAATTTTCCCCATCTTTCAAAATATTTTACAAACTCCACAATGTTGTCTTTTACCATGTCCCAATACATTTTAAAAAACTTGAACGTAAAACTGTCGGGCCCCAATGCCTTCTCACTGCTACAGGAGCTGACCACCACTTTAATCTCCTCCACCCTAATCTCCACCTCCAACATATCTCAAGTTTCTTGGGGCATCTTTTTAAATCTGTGATTAATTAGTTTTGGTCTAGATCTCCATCTCTCTTTGAATTTTTTGCAAGAAAGGAATGAATCTCCGTTTTTATTTGGGATGGATTAGTAATCCACAAACCATCAATTGTTATTCCCTGTATTTGGTTCTTGCGGAATCTGTTGTTCACATATCCATGGAAGAATGAAGAGTTCTCATCCCCATCCACAATCCATTTTATCCTGGACCTTTATTTTAAATCCATGGCTGCTAATTTTTTACATTCAACAACTTTTATGTGACCAAATAGTTCTTATTCCTAATTCATGAGGCATCAGGTCTCTTGTTTCCGCCAAGGCATATATTTCATCCATTTTCTTCTTTGTTTCTTGTATCTCACCATATTCTCTTGTATATTTAGCCTCTCTCCATTTCTTTATATTCTTTTTAAGATATCTTAGCTTAGCTGCTAAGAAAGCATCAGCCCCTCCATACCCACGAAATCCAGACCATGCCTTCTTGACTACCCCTTCAAAACCTTCCTTTGCCAACCACAAATTAAATAAGTTGAATGGTTTTGGCCCAAAGTCCACCTGCTTGGTGGTAAGAATGATTGGGCTATGATCTGAAAATTGTCTAGGAAGAACCGTAGCGGAAGCATCGGGTAAGTATTTAAGAAAAATAAATGATCAAGATATTTTTTCATCATGGAAGGGTTAAGGGGTTGAATGTGTTGTAATTCGCCGAGAAGTAAGGGTGGTCGGCATACTAATCAGAAAATACTCTTAAAAATAGTCAACTGATTTTCCGTAAAATTCAAAAAAAAAAAAAAAAAAAAAAAAAAAAAAAAAAAAAAACTTGTGCAATGTTTTACATAAGAAGTACTTTGGAGTATTTGCCACTAGATTGATCAAGATGTATTTGCTTTATTGGTTGATGAATCTAGCGATGTTTTGAAAAAAAATGAACAAATAACTATTGTTTTGCTATATGTCGATAGTCTTGGCTTTGTGAAGGAAGGATTCATTGGCGTTGTGCATGTGAATGATACATCATCTTTGACACTCAAAAATGCTATAATTGAAGTATTTACAAGTAATAAGTTGAGTGTAACACCTGATATGTTTTTCTCTAGGACTCGATGAGTTGGAGGATAAACTCGTCGAGTAGGGACGTGACTGCGGACATTTTAAGTGACCGACTCGACGAGTCGGGAGACTGACTCGGCGAGTAGGTGTTGGATAAGTGAAACCATAAATCTAAGGGTTTGCACCCTATATAAACAACTTAACTCAGCCTCCTTTGTCCCTAACATTCTCTTGAAAGCTTCATACCGTACCCTAGTTGTTTGTGTGTGAGTTAAGGTCATTTTGGTGTTCTTGTGTGGATTGTAAAGCTTGGAAGGAAGAAAGGAGCTTGGAAATCAAGTTGGGGCTTGTAGATCCAGAGTTCTTACTTCATTTTCAACAGTTTCAAGGTATAATGCCCCTGTCTTGACTCATCTACGTGTTTATTCATCTTTAACTAGGGATCTCTATGGATTTCTAAGTCATTTTTCGGATTTGGAAGTGTTGAGTGAGTTTTGACTTTAGATTTGGGCCTTAAGAGGGGTCTCATGGCATAAAGGTGCCAAATTTAGGGCCATGAGAACCCCATGCACATTGTAGGACACTTTATATGGATTTTTAAGCTAAAAACCCCATGCATGTGCATCAAGTTTGGAACTTTACGTATAAAATGGACATTAGGAGGCCAAATCTATGGTTTTGGTGTGTTAGACCTTATTTAAATCAACTATATGGAATTGGTCAAGGTTGGACTCGGCGAGTTGTTCTTGGCACTCGACGAGTCGGTGACCATTGTGCACCAAACTCGTTCTGTGAATGGGTAAGTGTTAGGAAGGAAGTCCTTTATAGGTTTAGACGCGAAAAGGGACCTGGAAGCCATGGGACTCGACAAGTGGTATGAGCAAACTCAGCGAGTCCATAGCAATCTCCCAATCTTTGAAGATGGACTCGACGAGTTGTTCATATAACTCGGCGAGTCATAGACTGGACAAGTTCTTAAGTTGGAGATGAACTCGATGAGTTCAAGAAGGAACTCGGCGAGTCGGATGAAGATGGTCCTGATGTTATGATTGAAGGAGAACCCGTCGAGTTTTTGCTAGACTCGACGAGGCCAACTCGGCGAGTCAGGTCAACTGAATGTTGACTTTGACTGAACTTGGACTAACCCTATTTAGGGTTGTATGTGATATGTGTTGACTTGAAGGTTCTCTTGTAGGGATCGAGGAGTCGTAGGGAGTCGACTTGTGCGTCGAGGATAGTTTATACACTGCATGACATCGAGGTGAGTTAC
Source organism: Lactuca saligna (assembly GCF_052625555.1). Taxonomy (NCBI): domain Eukaryota; kingdom Viridiplantae; phylum Streptophyta; class Magnoliopsida; order Asterales; family Asteraceae; genus Lactuca; species Lactuca saligna. The sequence continues at coordinate 180,484,092 of NC_136425.1, forward strand.
CTTCCAGTAGGGGTGGGTCTAAGGCCATAATGCCGGCCCACCAATAATGGGTATTTAGAAGATAATGGTCTTTGTGATAATTATCTTGGTCTAGTTATGTGATGGTTATGAGGTTTACCTAGATGGTATGTTATGTGTATGGTAGGGATTAGTTTCCCTGACATTGGTCCTTAAGACCCAAGGGTAGGTCAGTACCCGGATATGCCTGACTGTATGCTTATATATGTTGATTGTATGCTAGTAGTAGAGGGTGAAATAGTCCCCAGTTACCGGTTGAAAAATACCGATGTTGATTACCGGTTGAAAGCTATCGATGATGGTCACCGGTTTAAAGATATCGATGAAGGTTACCGGTTGAAAGATACCGACAATATTGTATGGTATGTGGTATGATGGGGGAACTCACTAAGCTTTGTGCTTACAGTTTTGGTTTTGGTTTCAGGTACCTCTTCGTCGAAGGGGAAAGAGTCAGCAGTGTAGCAGCGCATCACACACACATATGTTTTCGCAAGAAGTTTTTGGGACTGTACTCTGATTTTCCATACTTATGATGTTATGGTGTGAAATACAACATTATGATTTTGTAATGGATGTTTTACTGACAATGTTTTGGTAAAATGTTTATTAAATGCGTTAATTCAAAAATGAAATTTTTGGCCTTGAAAATTGGGTCGTTACATTAAGTTTTAGTCAAATAATTTGTTCTTTACCTTTTTGTTATTTTAGTTTGATTTAATTTGTTATATATATACAAGAGGATGACACATGTTTTTATGTACATTGTTTTGCATACTAACTTCGATTAGTTGTGGCAGTAGCAAAGAAACATGCTGGTTTTAGTATTTTTTTTGGAGCAAATTTCAGTGGTGGTTAATTTGTTTGTGCCTCGTGTAAAAGAAAAGACTTACTATGGGAACAAGCAAGACAAAGGGTGCAAAAAAGCTTGTGTAGTGGTGAACTTGAAACCAGATGAGGGTTAAATCAAGAGACTACACTTGTTCGAGTGAGAGATACATGATGGGGTTTACATTTCAACACTTGTTTGCGGAGTGGCTTCGAATTCGATGGTTAGAAGTGGCTTCGAATTCGATGGTTAGAGAGATAATGGAGGTATTGCAATCTTCTAGAAACACGGGGTTTGCTAACATTTTGCCAAAGGTATCCTCTTTGTGTCAAACACACAATACTGATACTTTGGATATGGAAGAGTTGTATGTTAGTGCGAGAAAACGTAAGACTACAAAGACTAATAGATTTCATTTTAAGGTTAACATCTTCAACGCGGTGGTGGATATGCAACTTACATGATGCTTTGGGCTCTTGTGATTCATTTGCATAATTTGACAAATCAAAGTTGTTAAAGTTGGCTAAGTTATACAAGTATGAATTTGATGATTCAGATATGATAGACCTTGAAGGACAACTTGAGATATTTTATCACTCTTGCATCAAAGATGAGCGCTTCACTAGCTTGAAAGGAATTACAGACCTTTATTGTTTGATGGTTATTATAGGGAAACATCGGTCTTATCCTTTGATTTATAAGCTTCTAAAGTTGGTTTTGATATTACCTGTAGCGACCGCAAGTGTAAAAATATATTTTTCGAAGATGAAACTCTTGAAGACCGACTTGCGCAACAAAATTGGCGATGACTTTTTGCACGACGCATTGCTTTGCAATGTTGAGACCAAAACACTTGCGAAAGTTGAGCGCTTTCAAAAGATGTCTGCACGAAGATGGCAAATTCAAATTGTAATAAATAGTTGTTATGTTGTTAACTTTTTATGTAATCGATCGTTTTTTTTAGTAGATGTAAAGGATGATTTTTCGGTTTTATATTATATTTGAACGGAAAAAAAAATCCGGCAACACCTACTATTAATTCTTGTATCCACCCCTGAAAGGGTTGAATGCATTGTAATTCACCAAGAAGTTAGGGTGGTAGGTGTATGAGAGAGCAAGAAAGATCTATTGCGCAGGGACAAGGTTTGAGAACTCAAACCTATAGTGAATTCTTAAGATCAATGTTTGCTTGCTAATAAATGTTCAAGTCAAGTCTGGAAAGACCAGTCAAGTCTTAGATAATATGTTTAACAAATAATCAAACCATTAAATGAAGAATGAAAATAAATGATCAAAATAAAGCTAATAAATGATAAACAAGAAGAAGGTTTTGAAAGATGTTTGAAATAACTAAGTAAAAACCAAAAGTTGAGTGAATAATCTGTCGTTTACTTTGCATTGAAAAGCTCCTATAAATAGGAGAGAATGTTACAGTGAATTAACCGGAGTGTTTACATAGGACTGGGACAATAGAGATAATCCTGACATTCTGATTGTCCAAATACAACAAAAGACTAAATCCTATGAAACGTTACATCAATACAAAGACAAATATAATAAATACAATAAGACAAAATTAAGTTGTTCCGGATCAGCATCCATTCCAGAATGGCTTCGTCTTCACTTCGGCTTCTTCCTTGGTCCGGACAGATTCCGGACCACTTCTCCATTGTTTACCCCTGAATGCAAGTACTTTGGAATTTGGACTTAGGATTGCTAAGGTTCACTTTTAGGTTCCAACAGTGTACTGATTGGAACTAGATGGAGACCAGAGGATACCAACGATAGGGATAGCAAGTGTGCCTTAAGGGTGCGTATTGGTGGTGGCGGAGGAGATCGACTCATAGTCTTACCGGTTTCGTATGCTTTCAAGTTAGTTAGAGAGAGAGACATAGTGGAGAGAGGCATGATAGATCGTTGAGACATATGCGTCCTCTTCTATTTAGGTTTTGATGACAATATAAAATGTCCTGTTCCTTTTTATAAAAATAAAAGAAATAAGCAACTAAAAAATAAAATAGTAGGTTATTATAGCTATTTTTAAACCGAAACAAAACCTAAAAATAGAAATTATAAGTACGAACCAATTACAAACTACCCCACGAGAAGAAGGACCATTAACAAAAATCATAATCAATTGTACACGCGACGGCGCGAGTAAGACACAATTTGCAGACGCCAGCGAAACACATGTCTCCTTCCCCTTTCTCCCGGAAGCCATAAAAGGCCGTTTCTTCTCTTCCCTTCCCTTCCCCTGAAAATCAAACCCTATTTCACATAGCCTCATTTCCCTCACAAAATGAACACCAGCGTCCTAAGAAATGGCAACAAGGTTCAAACCATATGGAGAAGCCACTATGTTTCCGATTCAATCGGTGTTCCGATTCACAGAAGCCATGTCCGACGAGAACCCCAACTTTCCAAAGCTTTTTATTCCCGATTTCCTGGTCGGAAAACCAAAGATTTGGAATTTTCTGTTCCGGTTCGTAGTATCAGTAATAAGACCAATGGTAGAACGCTATTGGGTTCTATTACGAATAGTGCAGCAATCGGATGGTATTTGGGCATGATTAAAACACGACCTATACTTACTAAAAGCATCACATCTGCCCTCATTTACACTGCTGCCGATTTTACATCTCAGGTACTTCACTTTAATTTAATGTGTGACTTATTGAATTTGATAATGATTTGATTTTCCAATTGCATTTGATGATATTTTCTCATTTGGTTGTGTCCAAAAAGTTCATTCTCTCTTCACTGATTAATATGACTTATTCCTGAAAGGAATCAAAGATACATGTATAGATTGTTAGAGTCATATATATTTAGAATTCAAGGTCCAGAAAAATCAAGAAATAGTTCTAGATTGAGCTTTTGGGTATCACATGAATTCTGCAACTTAAATTAAAGATGTCCGATGTTAATTGCAACATTCCAAGCCGAATTAGAGGGGTATTTCATATTTGTTTGTAGTTTCTCATCTCTGGTATAATATTAATTTTCAGACAATGACAAGGTCTTCTTCAGAGGCTTATGATGTGATAAGGACTTTTCGTATGGCTGGATATGGTATGATGATATTAGGTCCATCACTACATTTCTGGTTCAACTTTGTTTCAAAAGTTCTACCAAAACAAGACCTTTTCACAACGTTTAAAAAGATTTTCATGGGACAAGCGATCTATGGACCTATAATGACTGCCACTTTCTTCTCTGTCAATGCAGCTCTGCAAGGTACTTTTTTTAATCACCCTTTATCTTGTTTTTCAATAACACCTTCAAATTTATTTTCCAAAAAGAGAAAGGGTAGACTACAACATATCACATCTCTCAGGTGAAAAAGGCAAAGAAATTGTGGCGCGATTGAAACGAGACATGTTGCCAACAATGATCAATAATGTGTTATATTGGCCGGTTTGTGATTTTATCACCTTCAGATTTGCCCCCGTTCATTTGCAGGTAAAAATCATATCATAATACTATTATCACATTTAAAAAAAAAAAAAAATTATATAGGTATTTATTTGTTTTAAATTTCCATATTGGTTTTAACAATGCAGCCACTGGTGAGCAACTCGTTTGCATATGTATGGACGATTTACATCACATATATGGCCAGCTTAGCAAAAGCGGGCGCCAACTGATAAAGACATGTATTCAGTCAAGTTACAAGTCAGATTTATACAAATTGTTTACAATTTAGTATATAGCATTAATGATCTCATTCCCAATTTGGTCATTTTAACATCTTACAAACAGGGACAAGTGTCTTCAAGCCCTGTTTTGTCAAGAACATAACAAATTTGTATATATATATATATATATAGATATGGCTTTTGGTGACTTTCCATTATCTAAGTTGTGAACATTTTGATCGAAAGCAATAGTTATTTTATTTTGTTTTTTTAATTTATCGGCCGAAGAGAAGAGCCGATAATAGAACCGAACCAAACCGGAAGTGTTTAGTAGTATTCGGTCTGATTCTCGATTTATATAATTTCCCAAGTAGAATTTTAGTTCCGGACCGGTTTACATCCCTATTCTAACTTAATTTACAATTAAGTCATGATTCTTTTTTTTTTTTTTTTAAAGCTAAAAAAACTTGCAATTACTAATATTACTAACGCCAGGGAGTGGATAACACAGGTGGCCTCTAAATACTTCTTAATGCCGCACAAGCCTCTAAACACAAGTGGACTTTGACATCAGGTCTGTAACCATAATGCTATAACCAAATAGCAACGTATTTACATTTATTTATTTTTATAGCATTCTATTTTCATTTTTATACATATCTAAAAACTCTGTTATACACAATATACAACTAAAGTCATTAGTCAAATTGCAAGAAATGACAACATACTTTATTCCTTTATGATTCTTCTATGATTCTATGGTTCATTATTTTATTTTTTTTCAAAATACTTATCTATAAGGTAGTTTCTTATGTCAATGAGTCATGATTTGGATGATGACTAGACAAAAAAAAAAAAAAATAAATAAAAGACGTCTACTACTTCTCTGATGATCTGAAAGTGAATGATGAAAAGTCTCAACTTTTGCCATATTATACAAATGCTGATATATTTTTGGGTGTATTACGACATTTAGTTTCATAATTTTCTAATTATATATATAGTGTAATAAGGAAACATTACATCGGATGTTGGTGGTGGGTAGTAATTAGTAAAGTCCAAATTGAAATAAGAAACTACAACTGAAATAGGAGGTGTTAATTGACTTAGTCTAAATAAATAATCTAGCTAGTTTTTTTTTAAATTAAATTTTATATTTTATATATTGCTATCTTCCAACAAATAATTGAGCAAAAAATAAAGTCATAAGAGCAACGAGGTAATACTTTATTCTAATTATCAAATTTAATCTTAAGAAATGTCCAACATCCATTGACCAAGATATACTTAGAATTTGTATTTGAAGTAAAAAAAAATGTAAGCAAATGTATCAGAAATTAAATATCCTCCAAATATATATGTATATGTAAAACGAATCCTCTCTTATCTTTTTTGGTACATGTTTCATTTCTACGACTAAAATTTTTATATAAGTAAGAATGTTAAAAAGATATATTTAAAATTTTTAAGTTGGAATGAACATTATTTTGTAATAACGATAGAGATCAATTAAAAAAACAATAATATCCAATATAGGTATCATTTCAAATGTATTTGACATGATCTATTAATGATGTAATTTTATTTAAATTAATACATATTTTTTTTGTTATGTACTTTTAATAATTAACTTGATATATTGACATGATAAATATTTAAACATATATTAGAAGAACGCCGGGTGAAACCAGTAACTTTTATGTAAATTTTAAAAAAGGGTGTAAATTATAAATTATAAATTGTTTATAAAGAAAGGAATTCAAAAAGCATAAAAATTATAAGTAAATAAAAATAAGAATGATAAGTAAAATAAAAGAGCATAAAAGTGATAAGTAAAAGGAGTGGGTAGGAATATGGTATGTCCAAATTCTCTTATGGCTCTCCTGTATATACTCTACTTTTGAGGTTATTTAACAGCATCCCCTTTCAAAGATCTAGCTTCAACAATTTAAAGTCAACCATCTTACAATATCTTTGATTTCACAAATCATGGATGAGGCCTTTTTGGGGCAGGTTCAACATCTTAAACACTTTAACTTGAAACGGATAAAGTTAATCATGGGAAACTTTGATGACAACAAAGTTATTGGAGAAGGTGCATTTGGGAAGGTGTACTTAGGCGTACTCTCCGATTCTAAAGGGGAAACCACGGTTGCTTTGAAGCGTCGGAGTAAAAGCTCCTAGCAGGGAAACTTCGAGTTCTTGAAAGAGATATTAATGCTTTACCACTACACATACTAATATAATATCTCTTTTGGGATTTTGCGATGAGGATGACGAAAAGATCCTTATATTCAAGTATGTCAGTAATGGACGCCTTGATTGCCATTTGAGTAGCATGACTCTCATGTGGATGCAACGTCTCAAGATATGTCTTGGCGCTGCAATGGGGTTATCCCACCTTCATGATCCTCATGGGACACAACAAAGAGTCATCCATAGGGATATCAAGAGTGCCAACATTCTATTAGATGGGAATTGGAACACTAAAGTTTCAGATATGGGACTCTCAAAAATAGGTCCCGCCAATCAATCACAATCCTTTCTTGCAACCAATGTAGTTGGTACCCCTATTTACGTAGATCCGATGTATGTCGAGACAGGCATCCTAACAAAAGAGTCGGATGTGTACTCTTTTGAGGTGGTATTGTTTGAAGTGTTGTGTGGGACAGTATGCTATAAACAAATTACAAAAGAGCAGTGTTAGGTATTTGTGCCAAGGTGGAAAAAAAGCAACAAAGAGAATAAACTAGATGACATTATATTTCCTCATCTGAAGCAAGATATGAATATGAGGTCACAGGAAATATTTTCAGAAATCATGTATCAATGTTTGCTTAGATCTTGTTCAAAAAGGTCAAAGATGTCTCAGGTGGTGGAAAAACTTGAGCTTGCGCTTCAGTTTCAGCAGGGGATTTCTAATCCAGAGGAGTTTAAGGAGCTTGTTAAGTCGTCTATGGCCAACGAAAAGGAATATAAATGGCAACACGGTAATTAGCTCTTGTTTTTATATTATTCATTTATTTATTTATTTTGAATGACAAATTTAACCTACTCATACTCTTAAACTACTCCTTATTTCTATCTATATTTGAACCATCAACTTCAAAGAGGAGGACAATATCAGATACCTTGGGTTAGAAGCCATTTGGTATATATTCCGTTTATGAATAATAAATTGTGAGATTCATAAAATATTAATGTATAATAGAGGAATTTCTTTTGATAAAAAATAAAATAAAGCTTATTAAGTATATATACATTGAAAAATTTCTACTACACCGTATTGGGAAACCATAGCAAACATCAAAGTCAACAAGCTATCATAGATTTCTATTTATAAAATAACCACAATCATCTAACGTGAAAAAACAAAGAAAATCATGGTTCACCAAATCTCTACTCATACGATTTGACCTTTTTATATGGACAGTAGTTCTCCTTAAATGAGAAAGAGGAACATTGTGAAATGATATTAGCAGAATGTTTCATTCCTACATCGACTAAACAACCTCATGATTATGTTGCATATGATGATGAAATTAAGTCAAGGTTAGTTGTCCTCCTTTTAATTTAGCTTCTAAATTTTTTTAAACTCTATCATGATCAGTATTATATATAGGATAATATAAGAATATCAAATATCATCATTTCTAATAAATAAAAATAATCTTGCTACTTGTCATTCTCTTATGTATTATGTCGTATATCATTATGTGTTAAATTTAGATTAAATTATATTCATGTATCATTTTGTAGGTTTTTTTTTTTTTTTTTTTTTTTTTTTTTCATTTTATTAAATTTCATATAATATTTAAATATAATTAATATATATCCAATTTATTAATGCAATTTTCCTTATAATTTCTAAATTTAATCCAATTATTTTAGTTATTTATTTATTTAAATTATTAGTTTAAATTTAAAACATAAATAAGCACTTCAATTTTATAATTAATAATTTACTTTTTTTTTCTATAAATTTAAATTTTCTAAATTGTTAGATCTTTATGTTTGTTTATTTTTTCTTAAATAAACTCATGTAATATATGAGACTCTCAACTAGTAATGGAAATATACGAAGAATTCCGAAACGTCAAATGAAAGAATTTTTTCATCCAACGCCTTGTTATTGTTTTTACATTCTCACAATACCTATGATTTATATTAATACCGCATTTTCATGCAGATTTGAAGTGTGCAACTGGAGAGATTTATATGTCAAATTCAACGCGCATACAATAACACAATTTTTGTCACCAAATATCACATACAAAGTAAACCTTGTGTTTATGAATGATAAACGCAAAAGGTTGGACCATTTAGGCATCAAGTACAAGTCCCCTAGTGAGACAAACTATTGGATTTTGTTTGTATCTCATGAGAGAGAAGATGGATGGTTGATGGCTGAATTGTATTAGTTTATCAACAACACGAGTAATATTGACCTTAAAATTGAGTTTGATTGCGCATATGGGATTGAAGTAGAAGGCACTGAGTTTGTGCCCCTTAAGTAAGTAAGTTGAAAAATACCGGTTTCATTATGTTTATGTTTTCTTTAGTGTCTCAAATATTCTTGAAAATTATTCGATTGCAACAAAATTTCAAGGTAAAAAAACCATTTTTTGGGAAAAAAATACCACAAATCTTAAGAGTTTTCTTCAAGTTGATAAAATTAAGTCTAACGTATATGTTTTAATTTAATTGTGCAGGATGAATTATTATCAGAGGATGAGGATAAGGATGAGGATGAAAATGAGGAAACATAATGGGAACCAAAATTGCCAAGTGATTATAAACAAATAATCTTGTGGGGAGAAGAGAGTTTGCATCAAGCAACAAGAAAACCATATGCAACTTACCTTGTTTACAAATTACAAGAAAACCATTCTTGGTTCGAGCCTCCTGTTATCTATTTACTTAGTCCTGAATCCCTAGTTAGTATAGGAAAGTTTTATCAAAAGAAAGGACTTCCACAGCAAAGGAATGATGGTTGGATGAAGGTACAAGTATATGAATTTAAAACCAACACCCCAAGGATTTCGATAGAACTTTATTTAAATATTTTCGATTTTGAGTCACTTAAAGGGCTTGCATTGAGTTTAAACACATATAGTTTGGATTGGGACTGAATTATATTGCAATATGTTCTCTTATGTATCACCCATATATATATAGATGGATTTGTTGTAATTTTTGTTGATCATTGATATCTCCACATTTTCTTTTTCATATTTACCATGTACGATACCATATGTATAGTCATGTAAAAGAGTGATAGGAATTAGATAGTTATATACTTAAAGGGGTAAAAGTAAATTTTGGTTATCAATGTAAAATATCTGCTATAATTTTATGTTCAGAATCACATAAACTTTGGCTTAAATACAATGGTAAGGTTTGCATTAAGATTGTGTTAATTGTTGGTCATATGTAAAAAAAAAAAAAAAATTATAGAATTAATTAGTGCAAGTCATGTACACAAACATGCACGTTTGATACTGGTGTTTGATGTTCACCAATTGTGATTCGTTTAAGTTGTAAAAGTTATGACCCAAAACGATTGTTATTTTTGTTATTTATGGACATCAATATGTTTTATAAAAACAAAATTTATAAAGTCCTAGTATCATAAATATATTTATTTATTTTTTTAATTACTTACGATACATGAATATGCATAGTTATTTATTTGTTCAATGTATAGTTATTTGTTTTTTTTAAACAAAATTATATTTTCTGTTTTGGGATAAATGCACCTTGAACAAACAAAGCTTGCTTTAATGCTTTTACTAATTTGCGAATTAAGTCACTAATGAAACACTTGGTAGTAAGTAAACATGTAAACATTGGTTAGTTTTGGCATGTAAACAATAGTGGGGAAATGACGTAAATGCCCTTCTTTTTTTTTTTTTCAAGATAAAGCATTAGAAGTGAACTAGAGAGAATATACGCAAACTTGGAGGTATATCCCCATACGCTATACAACACTAAACAGCTAATTAATAAAGATGCTGGTGAACTCATTGAAACTTGAAAGCCCCCATAAACAATTCAGAGACAAGTTATCAAGAAGCATACACCTCCAAGAATCAAAATTCTACCACAAAGAATCACAAAATCTAATTTTATTCTTCAAAAGTACTAAACCGTAATTTCTCCATTTGCGTTGACCAGTCAACTCCAAGTCTACGTGGATCACACTCCATCGCAACACTAAGATCCAAAACAGACGAAACTACCCTCGGCCCATTTAAAACAGGGGCAATTTGACTTTGACTTTGAGATTGAGATTGACCGAGCCTTGACCGGGCTTGACTGATACAAGGCTCGATCAATCTTTTCAAATAAGCATCCAAACCAACATTTAACAAATTCGCACAATCTTCGGAAACACTTAGCCCTTCAACTTCCAACTTTTGCCGCAAACACCCCCTCAAGTATCGACTATCGGGCAATTCAAAATTGTTCTGACACATATGGGCCCGCGAAGCGTTCGCAGGCCCATGGACAGAAGCCCGGTACAAGCTCTTTCGGGTTTTGCTTAATGAAATACCCAGAGGAGCTGTGACTGGGCTTCTACTCTGAATCCCTGGGCTTCCGGAAACAACCTCTTCGCCGTCTTCAACCGATAAAACCTCAATTGGCGGTCGGCTACCGAGAGAATGAAGTTCGGTTGGACTTTGGTGGAAATCAGATTTACCGTTTGGCCCGAGAGGGCTAAAACGGTCTTTTAACTTCCGGTCCCGTGGGGACCGGCTCTTGCGAGGGGACGAAGGAACATATGACTGCAGACTGTTCCTTTGTCCCCTCGCAATCTTGACATTTAGGGATTTTGTGAACTTTTTGAATGTTGGTGGTGGGGTTTTGGATAGAGTGGCGTTTTTTACGATTGAAGTGATTAATCGGTTGTGAAGAGGGAGATTTTCTCTACCGATTGTTAGGATCAAGAATTTGAGGAAGTTGTTCTTTGCAAGCTGGCAATTGAGGTATTTGTAGAGTAGAATGAAGTATTTATCGGCTCTTTGTTGTCCGAGTTTTTTATGGAAAAGAGCTTTCAGCTCTAATGTATCGATTCGTGTATACTGATTCGCACCCATTTAGTCTTGAATACCTAAAATCCACAAAATTTTGATTCTCAATGTAAGCTGCTTGTTATTATTGTAATGGAAATCAATGCAGGATCATATGAATTTTGGGTTTAAAGTAAAGGAAATGCTTCGCAATCCAAAAAGGGGCATATGTTTGTTTCATTATTTCAAGAAAGTAAACTCTACAAAGAGGCTGATAACCAAGATATTTATGTAATCATATAACAGAGTTTCAGATTGCTATCCCTAATTTAACGATTTATGAGGGTAAAGAATGTTAATTTGCCACTTAGAAAATCTCGATACGAATTTGAACTAATGCATTCCAGCTATATCGAGTATCCTTTCAACTGTGGAAATAAAATTAAGAAACTACTTGTAACAATCGAAGCTTTTCAATGCTATAATGAAATTCTCAATGTGTGTAAAAATTGATCGATAACGAAAACCAGAACTTAGAAGAACTCGATAGTATTTGTTAAATGCGAACAAGTCGTTGAAATATCGAAGTGATTGCGATCTAGTGTGACACTTTAGTTAAATAATTCAGCAACAAAAATAGCAATCGGATGAGAGAGAATCGACCTGAATTGAATCGCGCTTGCTGATTTCAGCAATTGAATTGTTGCTCCGAGGTTCTTCGATGGTTTCGTTCGAATCGACGGGTCAATTTGGGTTTATCTTGCGATCGTAAGTTCGATTTTTGAGTAGGATTGAAACCCTAGAATTTGGATTTAGGAATTGGAAAACCCTTTCGTGAAAACGTTAATGTAAATCGCTACTTATGCAAGAACAAAGAGACGACCCGCTTGACGATATATTGAGTAACTTCATAAATAACCCCCTAACTTAACATGGATTGCAATATCAACCCTTAACGTCTATATACTATTTTCCTCATTGTTTTGACACTAACTAGCTATTTTATTTGTTATGATGTACAATTAGGATAGAATAAATAATGTATTAATCATCATACATATAATTCTGTTCCAAATTATTACACCCACTGTACTGACAATTTAATCGTAAATGAAATCACTGAATTTCTTTTGTTCATTTTTCTTGTTTTTGTTTTTGTGTGTCATAAAACTTTTAGTTACGTTAATTTATAAAGAGCCATATATTCAATAGAACCTCAAATTTAAACAAAAACTTCTAAAGATTTATCTGTATCAAACAAATCATAAATCCACAGAATCTCAAATCATAGTATATCATTGTCTTGGTAGGGACAATTTAATCTAGAACTCTAAGCGAACCAAAAAGTTAGGGCTCTTTGGCCTTTCCTTTTAAACATGATTATTGGTTATGTGATAAATAATAACAATCACCAAGACAACTACAAATGGACAAACAACAAATTGGAAGTAAATTAATGGATTATGGATTAGAAATACTTGTTGCTTGATAATAGAAGATAATGGAAATCATAAAAACTTTTGAGATTGTTAATCTACCTTGAGTCTTTGAAATAAATAGATAATGATATCACTCAATATTAGGATCAAGAAATAAGTCAATAACACTTATTAGATTCTTAATCTACAACAAATCCACAACCACGGATGATGAGATAAATAGATAATGGAAAACATCGAAAACTCAAAACTAGAACTAGAAGATAATCAGAATATCAGATAATGGAAATTCGAAGCACATATTGTTTCAGACTTTCAGTTCGTCGGTTGAAGTCTTGCAATGCCACCCCTGATTTGAAATCGACTGATCGAGAATCACTGAATCAAATCATCATTGGCTAATACCATTGGTTGCGTTTTCGCGTTTCAGACTAGAATAGAAATTGGAGGACATGAAGAGAAGCCAACGAGAAGGAGGAAGAACTAGAATAGATGAGTTTTTGTGGAAATTGAATTGCCGTTTTGATTGTTTATTGTGGCATCAAGTTAGATATGCGTAACAATCAAATGATCGATTCTCAATTTTCTAGACTACAATTAGTGAATAAGCTTTAAAATTTGGGGGCCTTGGAGACCCTAAGTCATTGTTTAGTGTCGCAAAAGATAGAGTCGGCTCTGGTCCTCGATCCTCGATGTGTTGATCAATAATCATGAAAGTTGGTTCAGTTTCATTAAAAACGAAGTTCTCACTTGTATGTGTGTGAATATTGTCTTTCTGGTGTGACTTGGTCGAAATGCATAAAGTGATTTATATATCCCCAACTTTCGTATTTATAACCAAGATTATGGTTGATAAACCCATCGTTTAACCTCCTTATCTAGGTACAATGACCATAGTGTCCTTTCACCTTCTCTTTATTATATGTATTGGCATCTTGTGGTATAACAACATAAACATAATTATAAACATAATTCATAATTGGGATAAATAATTCTTTTAATTAAAGTTAGAGTAAACTTTTCTTTTGCAATTCTTGTTTTTATTTTAGATTTTTGTAACTTTTTGGTTTGTGTTCCAAATAATTATCGATCAAAATTACACAAATCAAATATATTATGATAAAAGAAATAGTCATTTATCATTTTACTTGAAACCGAGATAAAAAACATTACAAAAGCATCAAATAAAAATTTAAATTGCAAAAGAGACTTCTAAAACCAGATAATTGCAAAAATCAATTATACTTGTAGACCAAAAATATAATCCACTCTTAGATTTATCATAAAATTAATAGAACTTGTAAAATCAACCTTCAAAATCATAACGTTATTTCACGTAGAAACAAATGAAACAAAAAAAATCATGAAACGGAAACTAATAAAATAGTAAAAACAAATGAAAAAGAAAAAGAATATAACACAAAGGTTAGTTATGTTGCCAAATAAACTCAAGGGGCGTAAAACGCAATATGCAAAAAGCGTGTTTCCATACACCAATGATCAAACTTCATAGTATCACAACATTGGTCAATCATATAGTACAAGTACATTATGCATCCTAGCCCTGCTTTTATTTCAACATTCTCACTTTACTATTAACAACCACTAACAATTAACAAATACACTATTCATTTAAATAATAGTTATATCATGTAAAAAAATAAGTTTTATAACATATCATAATCTTTTCTTTAAGTACAACAAAAATAGGTTCAAAGAATTGTTTTACAACATATCACAATCATTCTTTAAGAATAAGGGTACACGCACCCCAAGGTGTCCCTACAAACATATCCCACTGTCGATACAGAATAAATGAATCACATCATTCAAACTTAACCTCATTTACAATTTTTCACCTCCTTCGGGTAATATTTCAGATACTTTTTCCATACTAGAAGATGACGAAGAATCCGATAGTAAACGGACCCCGGCTTCATCCGCCACGTGGCGCAATACGTCTTCATCATCTTCCAAATCACAATCATTTAATTTTACATCATCAATGGAAACAAAGTGGGCCCAATTTTTATTTTTCGCATGAATGATAAAAGGGTACAAGCAAAACCCTAGAGCAACAACACCACCGGTCACCAAGAACGTTCTTAAGGAAGCCAAACACATCACGAGTACAAGTAAAGTAGCAGGAGGTACACACAACATTGTTGCACCAAATGTTTTTAAAGGAACTTTATAAGGTCTATGAAGATCTGGTTTCTTTAATCTTAGTTTTATAAAAGCTGCGAATTCGAATAGCATTCCAATTGCGTATAAAAAGTTGAGAAATTCCAAGATTTCTTGAAAACTCATCCATGATAGAAAGATGACACCCGTTGCTGAGCATAATATGCTGATTGTTGGTGTCCCATATTTTGACCTATGAGGTTTTACGTATGCGGATAATAAGCAAAAGAATAAAGAAATAGCAACATACTTTCATATATTTGTGCAATATAGTGTCCTACTTGTATTTTTATTTATTCTTTTACAACATTGTACTTTTCAAAGCATTTCTTATTCAAATATTTTACTTTAAAATCTACCCAATTATAGCATTATACTTTCCATTTTATTTTGTTACGACATTATATTTTGAAAAATCTATCTAACTGCATTTGGATAACCTTGCTATTATTAATAAATGGATAGAAGTATTTAACTATTTCATACATTTGTATTTAAATGATAATTCAAGGTATCTTAACACCATCTCTAACACATTACACTACTTTTTGCACCAAAATGATGTTTTTTTTTTTTTATTATTTTTTTTTTATATGTAAAACGTTATTCGACCCATTACACATATTTTAAAACCAAAAAGAATATTATAACATATTCATTTTTCTAACTTACATGGATTTTTAAAATACCAATAATTTTATAAACTATATATTACTAGAGCCCACATTAACTTTATAAATTATATTCTCGTTTTTCTAACTTATATGGATTTTTAAAATTCCCACAAAGCTCCCATTTCCCTCAAGTTCTACAATCCAAAAGCTTAAAGACATCAAATGCAATGTCTTTTTGGTACAAAATGCACCAAAGTTTTCAGCTTTTTCCCATTTTATACAACAAAAAGGGTTTTTTTTTTTTTTTTTTATAACAAAATATGCAATATTTTACCTGGAAGCAAATATAGAAGGAAGCATTCCGATTTCACTCATGCCAAGAAGTTGAAAAGCATCACTACTCATTTCAGCTTCAAACAACCCCAAATTCGACATAGCAGCAGCAGCTTGAATCCACCATTTTAGCCAAGATCCTCCAATCAAAAACCCGACTTCAGCAAAATACCCATCGCTCCATTCACTGGAATCCGATTCCAACGACCCAGTTCCCGCCAAAAGTGGAATCAAATAAGAACAAACCACCACAATAACAGCACCATAAAGAGCTTTCGGAAACGTCCTACTAGGATTTTCAACTTCACCAGCTAATGTACTTGCTTTATCCCAATAATTCAAGTTCCAAAACATGCTATTGAAGTAACCCCTCCATTGAACCTTCTTGAAATCTAAAGTTATCCATCTTTTAGGCATGATTTTGGGGATTGAAAGAATACCCATGACTGCAAATGGAAGGAGAGAGAAAGAAGCAAGAAGAACAGCAGAAAATCCGACGATATGAAGGCCTCTGTAGTTCAGATAAGTTAATAAGATAGTAATTGCTAAAAGGGTTGGAATTCTAGCGTATAATTGATCGAAGATTGGGAGTGATTGCTTTAAGTAATCGAGAAATAATACAGGGTAAAGTGCGTTATCCATAACTCCACTAAACCATTTCCAAAACCCTTCTTGAAAACCCCAAAAAGGGCCGAACGCCGATGATATCCAGATGACATAACCGCCGTTTTCAGGGAAGCTTGTGGCGAGTTCTGCTGTGATTAGTGCTTCTGGGATGCTCCAGAAAATGGGGAAAATTAAGAACCCTAGTAATGAAAGTAGAGCTCCACCTCCTGATTTGACTGAATCCTCTACACCAAATGGACCCCCGGAAACTTCGTAGAAAATTAGGGCGATTAGAGGTAGTAAAGTTAGTTTAGGGTTTGATTTCTTATCTGTAGTGTTCTTCTGATCATTGCTCAAGATCGTTTGGTTGCTTCCCTCCAAACCCATGAAGTTTGACGATCGAAGGCTTGATCTTATGGCGTATTAAGCTATCAACATGGTCTTGATTGAGAGATTGGTGTAATAAATGGGTATATGATGAAAGATTTTATGATATGGGTTTTGATTGTTCGTGGAAATAAGTGAGAAAGCGAATGGAATCAAATATGAATCTTTTTGGAGAATAATCAAAATATGAGATATCTTTCTTGCGTTTTTTTAATAGAAGCTCGTGAAGTATGGGGAGATTGTTTGTTTGACTTTTTGGAGAGCGAGCAATCGGTTTTCCTATGTCTTTTCAGCCAAGAATTGCTTCGGGGGAATATACGAATGTAAACTATCTATCTCATAAAACGATAGATCTTTGCCCACTCTTATTTGCTTGTTGTTAGTTTTTTTTAAAAATCTCTTTAGATTGTTCATATCCATTTAGCATCCCAAGTCTTGATTATATAAAATATATTGAGATTTAAACAATGTTGACTTACCTCTTATTTATAATTGTTAAACATAGGCTGAGTTTTTGTCCGAGCGTCGATGTGGGACGGATGCCACATACAGGAAAAGTAAAAACAAAAATACATTATATTTTTATAAGTCACGTAATTAATAAATATATTTACAAAATCTTCACAGAATAAATATATTTTGTATAAATTGGTTCGGGTTCGGTTTTTATCGGTTTCTAGATTTTTAAGCTGAAACCGAACCCATATTACGCTTTCTAAAAATTTCAAACCCAAACCGTTGGTTTCTATTTAGTTTTAGTTTTTTCGATTTTACAGTAATAGGGTTCGGTTTTGCTTAACCCTACCAATTATAACAACATACTTTCAATTTTTTACTAGCCTACTTCAATTTCTTTATACAAAATATGAATGTACTACATTCTATTGATACAAATAAAGCACAAAGAACAAATTGTCGGTATTGTTAGCAATCTTTATCTATATAAAAAAAATATATAGATGTTCAAAAACCGATTTTTCAAGTGGTTGGACCAGCTCGTTTGGGCCTTTTTGTGTGTGTGTGTGTGAACTAGCAATGCTAGTTCACTTACAATATGCTTTTGGGCATCCAAAAACTGGTAACTTGATAGGTTCCTGGTCCAACCTGATCAATCGGATGGTCTGGTTGGGCTTTCAAAACCAAGCCTTTTATATAATTATATCCTACAAATATTTCGTTGTAAAAGAACAATCTGAACCTTTGAGAGTCGAGCTCGATTATTGGTTGTAAGTTCTTACAGTGTTATACTCATAATACAAACTTAAACCCTTAATTAATTTTCCTGCCAGAAGGAGTTTGACTTTTAATAATATTAAGTCGACCTTTTATTAAGAGCTTAATTCAGATGCAAATAAAGCACCACTGTCTCGAATGTTGTGAACAATGTTACTGAAACATAAGTTATAAGATTAACGAGATAGCAATTTAAGACTATGGATAAAAATTATAAAAATAAAGGTTTCATGTATAATGCTGTCCACATGCCATGATTTCAAAGCTATTAGGTCATCCATATGGATAACATCATCCGGTGGTTCCCAAGTGTGCTAGGTGGAAGTATGCAACCATAAAAAGATATGAATTAAGTTAAATATGAATAATAAATTCATACTCATACATACCTGTTAGCAATATACTCAACAAGCTCCTCGCTGACAAAACCACAAATGGTGATATCAACTAATTGGCCTTGGCTTCGATACAACATATTTTACACAACCATATTTTCACATAAAGAATTTGAATAAGTTAGAAAAACAAATTCTTTTGCTCTTTCAAAAAAAAAAAAAAAAAAAAAAAAAGCTAGAAAAACAAAAGTCTAAAAAGACGATTAACAATACAACCACGAGTCCATACCAATTACCTTGACCAATTAGAAGCGGTAGATATTAAGGGTGAGTGGAGATGGACATTAATTGAATTAGAGTAAATTACACGAATGATCCCTATGGTTTAGGTTAATTTGTATGTTTGGTTTTTGATTTATTTTTTTAACTCAGAATGTCCCTATTGTTTGTTTTTGTTACACGCTTGGTCCCTGTCTTACCTAAAAAAACTATTTTGCCCTTGATGTTTTAATTTATTTAAATAAACACACTCTCAACCCCACTCCCCTCACCTTACCCTACCTATCCTATCATTTTCCATATTCAAATAATAGTTTTTTTAGGTAAGACAGAGACCAAGCGTATAACAAAAACAAATAAAAAGGACTAAACGCGTAACAAAAACAAACAGTAGGAACCTTCCGAGTTAAAAGAATAAGTAGGAACCAAACGTGCAAATTACCCCAAATCATATGAACCATTCGTGTAATTTACTCATTGAATTAAGAAGGAATTCAAGATTTGAGGTTATCTGGTTATGTAACCTTTAAAGCATAATTTACAACAATCCCACTTAAATTTGTATTTGGACTATCTGGAATTCTGGATTTAATACTTGTTTCATTGTTAGATGTGGGATGTGTGTGTATATATATATATATATATATATATATATATATATATATATATATATATATATATTCCTTCCCTAATTAACAAACTTTTTTTTACTTGTTACATGAACATCTTTCAAGCAGGTTTATGGATTGGTTTGCATACCCTTATTTGTGATTGTTTACATGTGATAAATTAACTTTAAAAAACATTAGAACCCGGATACCATATGAGAACCTGTTCCATGTGGTTCATGACTCATTCTAAGAACCTCCGGGTCCAGCACCATTATATAATATGCGTTTTGGTCGGGACCAGTCTATGCTAGCTCATCCATATCTCATACTGTCACACAACAAGAAATATAAGCTTTAGGTATAACACCATTTGTGACGACACATAGTTTTAGGGACGGCATTATATAATATGCGTTTTGGTCGTCAATAATGTTGTGGTCACGAAAGGGTGTGATCTGTGATCTGTGTGAATGCCTCTAGATCAATTCTTGGCCCTACGATTGCTTCATGATCCAACGGATGGGGTTAGTTACTTTTCATAGTAGTAGCAACGACCTCTTTTGCGACGACGAAGTCGCCACTAAAACTAACGAAAAAAGGGCGTGTATATTTCCGAGCAACATGTCACCGCTAAGGGCATCCAAAGTCAATTGAAACTCCTTAGAGTTCAATAAATTACCACATCATTGCCACATTAGCATTTCATATTTTATTCAACTTTACTCTTTAATACCCGTACTTCATTGAACCCAATACAGTTTAATGAAATTCTACATTTTCATCATTATGTTTTTAAACATAATTATAAATATAAAAATAAAAGATATAATAGTTAAAAAAAATACAACACTTAAAAATACATTAATTAAAAATTATTAAACCTAAAACATACATTAATTAAAAACACGAAGCCTATTTGGGAACATTTTTTACATGACAGTCAGAATTAATGTGTAATAGTTCGATTAATGTAATATTTTATCAAAATCAGTTTGTATTAGATTTGTAATGGGTATATTTCTTTTTAAGTGAGTTTTTATTTTTAAATACTTTATTTGTGTTATTTATTAATAAAAATAAGACAGCTAAAAATTGATTTATTAAATAATATAATGTCTAAAAATATGGTTAATTTTATTTGTGGTTTAATTAGAAAAATATAAAAATCAAATATAAAAATATAAGAGAATTGATTACATATATATTTTGGACAAAATTACAAGAATGGTCCCTGTGGTATGTCAAAACTAGCACCTTTGGTCCAAAATGAGTTTGACTTGCAAGGATGGTCCAATAGTTTCATTTTGTTGCGAGTTTGGTCTAATTTCCTATGAACTTTTTTATAATGACAAATTTGCCCTTATATTTTTAATTTTCCATTGTTATTTTATTATCAGTAATTAAAAATAAAACAAAAATAAAATACCCTCTCTTTCTCTCTCTCTCTCTCTCTCTCTCTCTCTCTCTCTCTCTCTCCACCGTATTCCCCCCTTTTTTTTTCTCTTTTTACCCAAGAACAATTCATCTTCTTCATCCCTCCCCTGCCTATCTGATATATCTTCTTCGATAAGTTCAAAGAAATCAGTTCAATACAATTTCAAAATCAAACATGTTGCAACCTCTCAGTGACCTATGTGAGAATACAATCGTTGGAAAACACATCTTTTCTCTTGCCTGACCCACCCGCTTGACCCTTAACATCACCTAGTATATCTGGCCATCATCCATCGTACCTCGCCCATCACCTAAACCTAGTAACATCTCCGACGAATACCAACAACACCATCGCCTCATAGGTCAAACCACTATACCTGGCTTTTCTCTCATTGTCATTTAGAGCTACAATGCCATTGTTATCGTTGTTCTTCTACAAGAGTCATCTTCTACGCCTAAAATTGATACACACACCGATTCAGAGAAGAACAAGAGGGAGGGACATGATTGGCATTTGATTCAATAATTGGAAAGGACGCAAAAATTTCTAGGTTGTAAATCGTAATCCCTTTCATTTGTAAATCGTAATCTCTTTAACCTGTACTGATTTAGGGTATACGGTGTCTGCGATTCATGGAAAGGGATAAAAGGGGTGCAGTTTACCTTTATCTTTATGTTTATTGAGTTGTTTGTATGCTTGTGGGTTTGAGTTGGGAAATTCATAGAAGAAATTGATTCCGATGGTGGTGATGACATTTCATCAAAAATCGATTTCTTAGTTCATGAATATGATGTTCTTGTTCTTGAACTCAGGAAAAACCGAGTGTTCTTGAGATTCATATGCATATATGAGTGTGTATGTGTTTAGTCTATTCGACTTCATACAATGAATTGAACAAAATTGATAAAAGTTAGGGTTCTTCATTTTACAAATCCACTACCAGATCTGTATTAATTTTGTTTGTAGAGAGAGAAAAAGAGAGAGAGAGAGAGAGAGAGAGAGAGAGAAAGAGAAAGAGAAAGAGAAAGAGAGAGAGAGAGAGAGAGCGTATTTTATTTTTGTTTTATTTTTTAATTGTTTTTTAATTACTTATAATAAAATAAAAATGGAAAATTAAAATATAAGGGCAAATTCGTCATTATAAAAAAGTTCATAGAAAATTGGACCAAACTCGCAACAAAACGAAACTATTGGACCATCCTTGCGAGCCAAACCCATTTTGGACCAAAGGTGCTAGTTTTGACATACCACAGGGACCATTCTTGCAATTTTGTCTATATTTTGTTTGAAATTTAATTAAAAAGGAAAAGATTAATTTCATTCAACCACTCAATGATCATATAACTCTTCCATTCAACCCACTCCATGTTATCACTCATACTCCATTCAACCTCTATTCAATCCTAATCACCATCTATTCAACTCTTATTTAACCCCCATTGTGGATTCCCTAAAGGTTCAAAAGGCGTCACTAAAGGCATCGTCACTTAAGGGTTCCCCCTTTTGTTCCCCGATAGGTCGCAGAGCTGATACCTCCCACTTTATTTCTCTCTCGTTTTTCCGACTTCAATTGAAGAGACTTTTGAGCGAACTTATCCTCTTGTATATTTTCCATCGATTTGTAACCACGGGCGCACCACACTTCTTCCGCCGGAGTGATTTCTAGCTCCTCACCGGCGTACAAGCTGCTCTATCGGCAAACTTCTCCGCCGGCGAATGTATGTTTTCGTTTCTCATTTTCACCATCTTTTCTCTTTCTCTTTTAGTTTCTCTTCTTTCATTTCTAATGTTGCTGGTTTTTGTGGTTTTAAGGACATTCCTCCACTTTGCGGCTATCACAACCACTACAGCACCGCGACTTCCGATTTTCTGGCGAACTTCTCCATTCGCGAAGGTATGTTTTACATTCTCATTTCCATTGTCTTTTCTCTTTCTTTTTTTCTTTCTCTTATTTCTTTTCTACTTTTTTTGATTTTAATACTTTTAAGGACATTCCTCCAATATGTGGCTATCACAACCACCACAGTACAACCATAGTGTTGTTTATCTCCGGCAACGATCATGTAACAACTCGTTATTTTTCTAGTTAATAAAAGTCAAACATCTATAAATAAAATTCGAGGTTTTGTTCATTTCGTTAAATCCATGAGGGTTAAATATGATTAAATTATATAAATGATGTTTTTATATAAGTATTTGGAATAAAATACACTTAAAAATCAAAGTTTTTCCTTTTGAAACCGAGAACCCTCAGACCGAAAACTCCCCCACCGAAATCGAATCTTGGACAACAAACGGATTTCGGCTAAGAACCCAATGACAATATATATTTTTCCCTGAAAAATAAGTCATTTTCACATTTTTTTTCTTTAAAACACTCATATTTTTCTCTCAAGTATCATCCAAGAACATTCATACCTCTAAGAAAAATCCTTCAAATTTTCATAATTTTCACCAAGAGCACCAAGAACAATCTTCAAATCTTCAAGTTGGCCGAAAACTCCCTGGACTGAAAACTCATTCAGGACCGAGAACACCTTAGAACCGAGAACCTAGTCCTCGGTTGAGGATTTAGGACCGAAATCAAGGATTTCGGTGAAGGCTAGACCGAAAACCCTCCTCAACACTTCATACAATTTTTGGTAATTCTTACAAGAAATTCCTTACATAAATCAAGTGGTGTCTAACACTTTAATGTATTATTCGCTAATTGAAATACGATTTTGTGTTTAAATAACATTAGGATACCGTTTTTTCCACATACGCTAGCCTGAGGATCATCTCTTCAATCATGCTATCCAAACACGAACACGTAATATACCCCTTCATTTGCATTGTTTTCAATGTTTTTAGAGAGGGGGGGGGGGGGGATACAAGTAAAACACAAGGACTCTTGTGTTAATATTCAAAAGATTTCAAAACCTTTTTGCAATTGATTCAAATTGATTTACCACTACAACTTTATAAAAATATATTTAAGTATATTTTTAACCCTTTTTGTAACATGTCGAGCAAAATGATACTTTTCACTACTCCATACACAGTTAAATTGCAAAGGTTTTCAGTGCATTTTAGACCAATACAAAAAACTATAATTGGTATAGTTTGTGAACTACTACACTATTTTACTAAGTACAAGAACCGATACAAGAACATACATTCAAACTATAATAGGTATAGTTTGGGGAAACACTAGTCTATTTTACAAATTCAAGAACACTATTCAGAAACAAGTATATAAACTATAGTTGGTATAGTCTATGGAACACTACTCTAATACATTGATTCAATGATACACTACTAAATAATTAATTAAGTATTTACATTGCAAAGTACACTACTACATGGTAATACATATAATTTCCAAGTATAGGAGAACATTACAACACTACATGTAAACTAGTTAATAAAGGGTTGTGAGGCCCTACTTCAATTGTACCCATTAGGGTACATGTTCTAAATCCTATAAAGTATAACCAGAGTCTCCTGGAGGAAGAACGTGAGTTTGTGTATAGATCTATACGGGATTGACAACCCCGCACCTAAACTGTTAGCTACAGTTAGGCCGGCAGGCCTGGGGTGACAAACGTCATAACATCCTGACGCCTGAAGAACGTCGTAGAGCTCACTAGTCATATTAGCATGGTTATATGAAACTCATAACGGTATAAATAAAACATATATTTACGAGATTAACATTTCTTCAATAGTTTTATTTTAATTAATAAAACTACAGTACACTACTATACATTACAGTTGGTGGTATCTAGATATACATACACAAAGTTTTCATATGGTACACTACTATACATTATAGCTGGTGGTATCCAGACATACATACAAAAGGTTTTCATATAGTATAGTACTATACATTACAACTGGTGGTATCCAAGCATACATACAAAGGTTTCTCATACAAATACAGTTACAATACACTATTTTTCTAGTACTGAGTACACTAATACAACATACATTTACAAGGAACATACATGAAATAGATTTATCTATTTATAAGACTACATTACATTCACTAAAGAAAATATCTTTGATTTTCTAGAAGTACACTATAACATTTTCAAGGAATAAGCAGAAGTTTTCCATCTTAAATACATACTTATGAACTCACAAACTTAAATATTGATACACTTTCAAAACCACTTGTATTCTTAGGGAACTGGTAGACAGGTACACCTGCAGGTTTTGAGAAGACGAAGCTTTTAGAGTCGTGTCTTTTATACTTTTTCTATACACTTTTGATGTCATACAAACAATGTATCGAATAGATGTAGATACTCTACTTATTCAATGTAATGGTTGCGTTTGCTTTGATTACTATTATACAATTGTTGTGATACTATACATGACGTCCTCCGCCCCCAAATGTTTCTACCATTTCCGGTTTGGCGGTGTGACAGATTGGTATCAGAGCATTGTTTATAGTGAACTAAGTATATCAAACCTTACATGATATACAACTATAAACACTATGGGGCTGAAGTGCTTTGAACTAAAAATATACTTTTTAAAATCTAAGTATTTTATAAGAAGTATACAAGCATACATATGTAACATCGTGAAAATTTCAAAACAATTTTTCATTTTTAATTTAATAAAAAATACTCCAATCATAATTCTCGAAAATGTGTATCAATTGTTTTTACATAACATAAGTGCAAATCAAAATCCCCAGAATCTCAAAACATCTTCACCATAAGTGTGTATTGATCATGCCGACGCCTTCTCGCGATCGTCACTAGTACCTGAAACACGCAACACACAAACGGTAAGCAATGATGCTTAGTGAGTTCCCCAAATACCACGTACAGCTCATACGCCTTTCCAGGCCATATCTCTATGGGATCTTCCGATCCAAGTGTCTCAGGGGATTTCCATCCCATAACTCTGTTGACCTTTCGGTCGATGCTCTATTGACCTTCCGGTCCATATCAACATACTCATATCATAACCTATTACACATACAACATACATCACATTTTCATCATACACATAAGACCTTCCGGTCACACATAATTACCCCATCGGGTAAGGCATAGTGAGAGGACTCACCTCAATGAAGTTGGATAAACTCTCGCGCTCAACGTCCCAACCTAGCCTCCTCCTATTATTCAAATAACATTCCCGATCAATACTCTCCCATGATCTCATCTCTACAGACTAGGTAGATGGCCATTCTACCCTTCCCTGAACTCTCATGTATTAGTCTAGACCAGAACCCTAAAGTCAACGAAAGTCAACGGTCAACTTTGACCTGACTCGTCGAGTGCACAACGGTGACTCGGCGAGTCAACACAGGTCCTCTGAATCCTTTCAGACTCTCCTAGATCGTCGAGTCTTTCTTCCACTCGACAAGTTACACCTACCACGAATCGAGGGGCAACCACGGCTCGACTCGCCGAGTTTGCTCATGGACTCGGCGAGTTCATTCCATGCTCACACTCAAATGACCTTCTGAGGTCAGATCTGTTCCTCTAATCCATAGATCTAATCTTCCCAAGCTCAATAATCATGTAAAGGTTCGAACTTGATGCTCATGCAACATCCAAATGACACTACTTGATGATTTAGCCCTAAATACAACATCCTAAGTCCATTTCTTCCATAACTCCTCATAAAACAAGATGGAATAGATTCTATGGACCACTATGGATCCAGATCTGATGTCTAAACATGATAAGGGACCATATTCCCAACAAATCAACTCAATAAAGGTATAGAAAACCCTAGATCCATGGATTCTTTAACAAAATAGAAAAGGATCGATATGCTACCTCAAGGATGATGTCCTTTGCTTGCAATCCACAAATAAACAACCTTCTTGGCCTCCTCTAAGCTAGAATCAACTTCTTATTGCAAAACAAACCCACAAAGGTCCAATAATGGCTTTTTCTCTCTCACAAACGCTCAAGCACTATAAGGGTTTCTCTCAATGGTTTGGTAGCCGCAAATGGTGGCTATAAGGGTCCTTAAATAGGCCCCAAACCCAAGAAAATAGGGTTTCATTAAACAGTGTGGACTCGTTGAGTCCACGTATGGACTCGTCGAGTCCACGTATGGACTCACCGAGTCCTCCATTAAATCAGACCAACCATGCGCGATCCCACTCAGCGAGTTTGAGCGCCTACTTACCGAGTCCCTCTCTAATATCCAATATAAATACTTAAAATGAGATACTTGGGAATCTGGATGTTACAACATACCTATCAGAAACAGTATCACAAGAAGAACAAAACAAAAGTATTTAGATGTTGGACACGACGGTTAAACTTGGATAGTTATGTAATCATATCTGGGATAAATATAGCTTGGTCAACTATATTTATTTGAGATACGACCAACATGTGTTTGGGAGTGATTTTGGTGTTGCAACCAGTCTAAACTTACCAAAAACTCTATACAAGGAAAACACTAGAACCAAGTGTACAATTAAAATACTATAAGAATATTTTAAGATTCTATAACCCTAGAACAAGAACAGTTAAGCCTTGATAGTTATGCATCATCCGCATACCCTGTGTGATCACAGGGGGATCAGGCACACATCACATGATACAAATTCATTCCAAGTGATGTTATTAATTTCAAGACGCTTGTTTACTTATAGTAGTAGACTCCCACTGTAAATTGCCTAATAGAACATTATAACTGTTGGGATAATATATACCTTGTTCAATATCACATGACTCATGATTACTATAGAGGCTTATCATCATTTTCTCTTAAATCATTATATAGAAAGATGCCTCCAAAGAAGTACAATAGAAAGAACAACAACCCTCTAAGTAATCCACCACCTCCACCACCTCCTCAATATGATCCTGCTGTGTTCCAAGCAGCAGTAACCGTTGTAGTGGCAGCAACCATGACACAGATAAACACGAGTGGCACTAGCAAGGCCGGTAGTGGCGCTCACCCTTCTAATCAGGGAGAGTGTTATGGAAACTCGAGGGAGTGTTCATACAAGGACTTCACCAATGCTAAACCTCAATCCTTTGTGAAGGGTTTTGAGCATTCTAACACTCCTAAGGTGTACATGCAACCCTAGAAACCTTGGATCTATGTTTTACTAAGATACATGAAAATTTGATTTTCCAAGGTTCTTAACTTAACTAGCATGGCATGGGGAACTTTGAAACATAATAACTAGTAGAAGAACATACATTTTTGTTGCTAGGATTCCTTGAGAACCTTGTGAGCCTAGCACCTCAAGTGTGATGCCTCAAATGTCTCACACAACACCACAACCCTTGGAATAACTTTGAGAGAAGTTCACTAACACTCAAAATCGGCTAGCCCTCTTGTTCTTCACTTAGTAGTGCAATTTTGCTAGTGAATG
The DNA here is from genome assembly GCF_052625555.1 of Lactuca saligna. Taxonomy (NCBI): domain Eukaryota; kingdom Viridiplantae; phylum Streptophyta; class Magnoliopsida; order Asterales; family Asteraceae; genus Lactuca; species Lactuca saligna. The sequence goes on from NC_136425.1 coordinate 180,512,397, forward strand.
GGTCCTTTTATAGTTGTGTCACAAGTAAGGTTACAACATGTAAACCCTAATTGACATGGCTTTCCATATTCCATGATCCATGGGTTTATAACCTCCATGGACTATCCATGGGGCACCTTATGGGTTTTAGCCCAATTCAATAAACCATGGATCATTAGCCCACTATAAAAGAATGGATGGTTTACACAATCAACCTCATATATTTAATTAGTCTATTTTTGATCACTCAATTAATTCCAAATTATTTCTTTGATCAATACTAATTAAATAATATTATTAAAATATTAGAACTTATAATATATTAATAATCCTTAAGTGTCCTTTCTCTCAGTTAGTCTATCCAAGTGTTGCAATGCCATGCAACCCAGATGGACCATGCTAACCGGGTCAAGTACATTCTAGAAATAGTTATGAACTTAGACACCTAATCCAACACTTTGATGGCGCTGGAGGTGTCATTGCATTAACTCGTTGGTTTGAGAAAACTGAATCAATATCTGAGATCTGTGCGTGCCCCGAGTCTAGCAAAGTAAAATTTGCAACATGCACCTTCACCGACAGAGCTCTCACTTGGTGGAACAGCCAAGTCAAATCCCTGACTCTCCCGATAGCCAATGCTATGAGTTGGGATGATTTGAAAGAACTAATGCTAGCTGAATACTGCCCAAAGGACAAAATGTAAAAACTAGAATAGGAGCTCTGGAGTCTGAATATGAAGGGATCCGATGTTGCTGCTTACACTGCTAGGTTCAGTGACTTGGCTTTTCTGTGTCCCGGGATGGTCACCCCGGAGAGAAAGAAGGTGGAAAGACACATATGGGGATTAACTCCCCCGAATCAAGGAAATGTTCTCGCTCCCAATCCACCTATATTTGACAGTGCCAAGCATCTGGCATAGACACTAGTGGACCACGAAGATCGTTAGAACTTCGTAGCAGCCGCTCCTGAACTACCAAAAGAAGGTGGTGGAAAGAAGAAATTTTGACACAAAAGGAAAGGGAAAACGTCTCAGGAGCCCTCAAAGAAGCAACAAGTAGTGGCAGTTCATGCTGCTACTATCCCTGAAGTTGCTACTACTACTCAAGCACCTCCCAGTCGATACACTGACAATTTACCGAAGTGCAAAAAATGAAACTTCCACCACCACGGGCCCTGTCGAGAAATGCAGTGCCCCAACTGCAATAAGAAGGGGCATACAGCTCGCTTCTGTAAGATACATACGCAAGATAGTGCTCAGACCCCCAGAGCTGGAGTAGGTCAAGCCTGCTATGGGTGTAGTGAAACTCGACATTACAAGAGGGATTGCCCCAAGGCAAGAAATACTGGCAACACAGGAAGAGTGCTAGCAATGGGCTAAGAGGAGGCAGTAGCAGATCCCACCATAGTCATGGGTACGTTCCTCCTCGACAACTATTATGTATGCATTCTTTTTGATAGTGGTGTAGAGAGGAGTTTCGTTAGTCATAAATTCAAACACTTACTCAAACATAAACCCCAATCACTACATGAAACATTCACTTTCAAGATGGCTAACAGGAAGAAGGAGAGCACTAACGACATATTCATAGGTTGTACCTTAAATCTAAACGACTTTTCCTTTCCAATCGATCTTATGCCGATCTCCATAAAAAGCTTCGATATCATCATCGACATGGACTAGTTAAGTCCTCATCGTGCTGATATCTTTGCTACAAAAAAAGCCATTCATCTTAATTTGACAAATGGCGAAGCCCTCGTTATCTACGATGACAAACTCAGTACGAATCTTCACATCATTTCGTGCATCAAAGCCCAAAAATACCTACAAAAGGAGTGTCATGTATTCCTAGCGCATGTAGTCAACAAAAAACAAGAACTAAAAGTCCTCGTGAGCATTCCTAAAGTCTGTAATTTTCCTGATATCTTCCCCGAAGATCTCCCAGGAATTCCTCCTAAACGCGAAGTCAAGTTCCAAATCGACTTGATACCTGGAGCTACCCCCGTAGCCAAATCCACGTATCGTCTAGCACCAACAGAGATGCATGAATTATCTAGCCAACTAAACGAACTGCTCAGTAAGGGATTCATTAGACCAAGCTTCTCACCCTGGGGAGCACCAGTCTTGTTTGTGAAGAAGAAGGATGGATCTTTCCGAATGTGCATAGACTACCGCAAACTAAACAAACTTACGATTAAAAACCGCTACCCTCTACCCAGAATAGATGATCTATTCGACCAACTTCAAGGAGCGAGCTACTTTTTGGAGACCGACCCGAGATCGGGGTAACATCAATTACGAGTCCAAGAGAGTGATGTTCCCAAGACAACATTTCGAACTCGTTATGGTCACTATGAGTTTGTAGTGAAGCCCTTTGGTCTTAAAAATGCACCCGCCGTGTTCATGGACTTAATGAATCGGGTGTTCCGTCCTTTCCTAGACAAATTCGTGATAGTATTCATAGATGATATACTCATCTATTCACGAAACGAAGAAGAACATAGTCAACAGTTGAGACAAGTTCTGGAAACATTAAGGGCGGAAAAGCTATACACAAAATTCCCAAAATGCAAGTTTTGGATTGGGAAAGTAACTTTCCTTGGCCACGTGGTCAGCAAAGAAGGAATACACGTGGACCTTTCCAAAATAAAAGAAATCGAGAATTGTTCAGCACCCTGAATGCCCACAGAGATCCATCCATTCTTGGGTCTTGCTGGCTATATGCAAAATTCTCAAAGTGCGAGTTTTGAAACATGCCCTGTGCAGTGCTGTAACACCCATAAAATTTAAGCAAATTTTAAAATTTTCAAAACACTTAATACCATTCAACATTACATAGTTTGTTTTCAAAATAATAATTATCAGAGTATCCCAGTATCAAATCATAAAATCATAACAGCAGGAGGAGCGGTACGATCAGGCCTTCGCCTTCCCTCGATCACTAGAAGTACCTGAAACAACAAATTGAAATTGTAAGCCTGAAAGCTTAGTGAGCTACCCCAAAATACCAATGTCATACCAATATAATCATAACATATAACCAATACAGAACAACATGCATAAAGAGCCTTCAGCTTGACTGGACCGCCTTGCAGGGCCTACAACCTATCTAGATCGCTCCCGAGGCTTCGGCATGACTGGACCGCCTCGTTGGGCCTACAACCTATCCGTACCGCTCACCGGGTATGTTGGCCTACAACACGAAGCTACTTTACACTGAGAGACTAAAGGAGATGTAGATCACGAGTGTAAATAAATGTAAGGTCTGTTTATGCTTATGTTTCAGTATTAACGATGACATCCCAAAGTTTTAATATGAACAAAATACATTTATTTGGAAATACTTTGATAATATATTTATCATGTTTTTCTGGGATCAAATTCCACAATATATTTCTTGAAAAATATATTCTGATTTTCAAATAAAGCATAAAGAAATTGGTATTTTCGGACCGTGAAAATGGAGATGTCACATAGTACGTCCAACATATTCCAGGTACACCCAACAGACTCCATGTATGCCTAGTATGCCCCACCTACTAGACCAAGCCCCAAAACCGACCTAACTTCAAATAGTCATAACTTCTTTGTTTCAACCCCGATTTTGGTGATCCTTATATCCACAGAAAGGTAATGAGAAGATCTACAACCCTATCAACTTTCCTTTGCCTTAAAAATTTCCAAACTTAAATCTAAAATTCATAAAAGGATCAAACCATCACTTTACAATTATTCAATTGGGCTCCAAAGCACCAACCGAACTCTCGGATAACCTAATCTACATTACCCACATCTAAAGAGATCTAAATCTCTCTGTCCCCCAAGGCCCAAAGTGTAACATTCGGACTTTCAGGTATATTATTGTGTGTTTAAAATTTGAAATTTATGGAGTGACTCAACGAGTTGTGAGACCAAATCGCCGAGTAGGGTCGAGTTGCCCGCGTGGAATTAATGAGTGGACTCGACGAGTTAGAGAGCTGACTCTATGAGTAGGTGTTGGGCAGAGAAACCCTAATTTCCCGGGGCTGGGGCCTATATAAGGGAACTTATGCCCCTATTTCCGCCTCACCAATTACCCTACACCCCTGAGGGAAAATCCTAATTTCCATTAGAGCTAGAAAGTGAGTGAGGAGCTAAGTTGGTGGTTGTTGGTGCATTTTAATTTGAAATTAGAGTTAGAAAGTGAGTGAAGAGCTAAGTTCATGGTTGTTGATGCATTCTTTGTAGGAGAAGTGAAGAGTATCGAGGTTGGGGCAAGAGAAGGCTTTGGATCCACAAATTTAGCAGTGTTTGATTGAGGTAGATATGCTAACTTGATCATCTTCTAGGGAGATCTTGATATGGAGTTTCTAGGGTTTTCTTCCATTGCTTAGATTCATTGAGCCTTTTGTGTATGATTTGAGGTTGAAACCTTGGATCTGAAGTGTGGAGGATCTTGAGAGCCTAAAGACTTGAACTTTATTGAGTTAGAGACTGGACTTTGAGCACTTAACCCTTTGTAAGACTTTGTATTCGCATTTTTGGGCATATATTCCATGCATGAGCGTAAAAGTTGATACTTTACGTGGCTTTTGTGCCTTTAAGGACTAGATCTAGAGTCTAGTGTGGTAGATATGATCTTAGACGTCTGAATGGGAAATCAGGTTGCCAAAACTCGTCGAGTCCATGAGCTGACTCGACGAATTAGTGAGGTTTGTCCCGATGTTCACAACCATGCGATAACTCGGCGAGTAGGGAGTCAACTCGACAAGCTGAGTCAACCTCCACAAGAATTCTGAGGAAAACAAGAAGACTCGACAAGTCACATGGGTGCACTCAACGAGTCAGGTCAAATAAGGACTGTTGACTCAACTTTGACTTCTATTGACTTTAGGGTTTGGTCAACATGAGTAATGTGATGGGTTTTGATCATAAGAACATCCTATGTGCTCATACAAACCCTAATGCTTGGATCTAGGTTTCTCTATTGTACATGCAATTCATCCAAGACTATAAACCCTAATTCTAGCATATGATAATCGATATTAACATAATAATGGGTTTAAGATATTACCTTGATTGTTATGTAGCAATAACAATCACAATTCCTCCTTATAATGACTTTAGAAAGCTTAGAGTCACAAATGTCACTCCTCTAATGGTTCACAAACACCAAGAGAAAAAGGATGAAGAAGAGAAGAGAAGGAGGCTGCCCAAAATCATCCAAAACCCTAGAGAACCAGTTCCCTTCGTTTTTGGGGCTTAAGGGTGCTCTTTATACATGTAGGCTATTAGGGATTTAAACTAGGAAACCCTAGTCTGACTGCTTAACCCCGAAGCAGCCCATGGATTCCTTTCTTAAAGGCCTTGGATGATTTCTAATGGGGTTCCCCATAGAATTCGTCCAATCTTAAATAATAAGGTAATCCATAGCCTAATTGCAATTATCTTATAATTACAATTCCAGTCCCTTAAGTTTAATTAATCTCTTTTAGCCACAAAATTAATTATCAATCAATTCTCAACTAATATTAATTAAACAATATGATTTCTCCTTTAATATATTATTCTCATAATATATTAATAAATCATAATTAATCCTTTCTCTTCATAATTCATCCTATCAAGTTGCTTTGGTGAAGGCAACCCAAAAGGACCATGCACCATCGGGTCAAGATCATACCAAAATAGTTATGGACTTAGACACTAATCCAACAGTCTCCCACTTGGATAAGTCTAATAACTATTCTGCGTATGTCTTCAGATTCTGATCTGTAATCGTAGCTTTCCAAAGCCGCTGTCAACTCTGATCTCATCAGATACGCGTGTCCTTTAGATAAGGGATCATATATTCCTCCATTCTAGATATCATATAACACATGAATTGTAATCATTCTCTCTGTACTATTTCCCGACTTCCGATTTATGATTAAAAACACAAGAATAATACTAATCCCATATGGCCTCAAACCTTTGAGTATAATTAAAAACACCTTTTATTTATCACCATATCGATTACTCATTATTTGTTGTTTCGGGTAATCAACTTCTTACTTGAATTACAACACTTGTCCCATGCTCTCAGCAAGCACACAATGTTTACCTATGGTTCTTACTTTGTGAAATAGATCAAATGAACACATTTCCAATCATACTCATTCCACAACTCCCAATCCTTATCACAAGTGTAAGAATATCAAGTTCTTGCCACTTATAGAATATGTTAGATTCTAACATTTTATGCAATGATCCTTTCGTAATGTCACTGCACTAAAGTCACAATGACTATTGCCAATGAAATTACAAAGTCATGTATTGGAGGTTGTTACAAGACAATTCCATAGATGTGATGTCTCTCACTCAAAGTACATTTCTTTGAACAACCTTTTGCATAAAGTTTCTAATCTAGACATAGATTCTCAATATCTAACTCCCAATATGGAAACCTTTCCATACTTACCATATGACAACTTATTCTTAATAGAATCTTATCGATTCATAATAATGTCGATATACTCCATCCAATACTATACTTCCAACTACTCACAAGCGACAAATCCTCGGCGAACTTTGGATTGTCCTTTGATAGTTGTTTAATTATCTTATTCAAAACCGATTATTGTCCTTTTCCCTCTAAATGCGCTAGACATTTGGAAAAATTTAGAATGTTAAAATATTATAGCATTTGCAATCGATCCTATACCCGAAGCATATGGGACACGATTCATAATGTCTTAAAGAAAGATTCGATACTTTATCAATCTTCTGCCATAATATTCTATGTACTATGTTCTCAAAATTTGAATTATGAAGAGGATTGCCGTAATCATAATCGAAATTTAAGAACACACTATATATCCTTGACTAAATTATTAACATTCCACAACCTAAGCCTTTAGATTTGAAATGAAGCATAATATTCTCTCCCTTAATTATAGCAAAACAACTTTGCAACCCTTACGACTTTACAAGGTGTAACTCTTGTTTTCTATAATTAATATTGCTAACTTGCAATACTTGCCTTAATAATCATATAATCATAACATTTATGCTCCCAATATCATGATGATTATTATAAACATAACACTTATGCTCCCACTAGCTTTGACATGTATTCAGAAACATCTTAACTTTCAGAAAAACAATACATATTGAATTTCTTAAGTTCATGTTTATAATATCTATTGCTTTGATAATCCTTTATCTAAGCTTATACACCTTTGCCTTAGATAGCTCATATGTGTGTCTAAACAATTCAGACTAATTGCCAAACCTCACAATTCAAATCATGGAAAGGGATACCATAACCATAATCGAATTCGAGAATACAATTTCACAATCACTATCTTCTTAAAATGTCTCTTAGTGAAAGCATTTCCTCACAGTCATTTTCATGAAGGAGGGAATCTTTTGATACTTAGATTTTAATGGTTTATGTGTTCCTATCCATGTGAATTTGTCAAAACCAAAGTTTACGACAAATTCAAATTCATATGGACCGAACTTTCTTAATCTTGACTTCTTGCCTTATGGTAACACAGCTGGCCACCATGTCTTCCAAGTAGTTAAGCAGCTCACCCTTTCCTATCAATGTATTTTCCATTGATCAAGGTGCCTGCCTTTTATACGTTCAAATGAGAACTCATAGAACTCACATGCATAATTAACTCAATTGGAATGGCACAGAAACAAAATAGTGTCAACACGATAGGTTGTAAACCTCAACTTGTGTGCTAGTGATGATCGATAAGGTCTATTTTGATTTGTTTTTGAAACCTTTGAAGACCATTAAGACTCCCACTAACTCCTCGACATATAAGATTCTCTTGTCAATAAACATTTCTTGACAAACAAATATTCAAGAGTTAGTGCAGTTTTTATCAAAACACTTCATAAATAGGTCCTAGTTGGTCTTTGTCTTATCCAAGAGATCACAACTTTCCTCATTTGATGAATGTTATAAACCTTCTTAATACTTATCACTCAATGTCACAATCTTAACTCTAAGACTTGTTTTGGAGCGAAGTATGATTGACTTCTTGATTTAACCATTTCTTCAATTCTTGATTCCTCTTCTTAGACATACAATTGTACTAAGACTCACTTAGAGGATCAATTGAGATATGGTTCTTAATCATTAATACCTATCATAAAGCGTAAAAGGTACTCTCCCTTCTTCTTAGAATGGAGAAACTTTTATCTTTCTGCCTACTTTATTCTTCTTATTCGTTCTGCTATTGATTTAAACCTTTTCAATCAATTCAGAATTACACTTAATCTTATAAGTATAATCATATTTACTAAACCTTTAGTAAATCATGACGAATATCTTTGTTATTATTATGGTGGACTTTGATCTACACACAACTTTGTGTACTCGATCTCCTAGTCCTTCACTTGACACTTTGTCAATGAATTAGTCTAATTTCAAAATATGAAATTTCTCATTCATCGTGCAACCAAGTTGCATGATTCCAAGTTTTTGTCCAATTGAAACTTGGGCGATGAGAAACTCTCCCTATTTGGTAAATTTTCGATATTTCCATAATTAAGAATCAAATCTATTATTGCTAATAATAGAAACATTCAAACATCAATTTTTCATACACGCCATTGCAAGGATAAATAAATAATATAAAATCAAAAAATTATTTTATTGCGGAAAATTTTGTCCTTACAATGCAATTCATTGAAAAACTATGCTAATACATATTGCTTAGCAATCTTACTCTAAGTAGTAGCTCAAGAATCTAATCTTCAAGTAATGCGATCGAAATCCATTTCTTCACGGTTAGATTCTGCTCACTTCTTCCCTTAAGCTTCCTCTCCTTTCTTCGATCCTAAAAAACATCAATTGTAATCTTATCACAATATGTATTAAGAATCTAGAATAGGAGCTTAAAGAGTTAGTCAATGGATTTTACCTAAAGCAGAGCCATACGTTTTGACTCTCCCATCTCTTAGATCTCTTAGGTAAATAGGACAGCTTCGTCTCCAATGCCCCTTCTCTTGGCAATAAAAGCAAATTGACTCTTTTGGAACAGGACATGGAACTACTTCAGACATTGCCTTTCTCTTATGAGCAAACTTTTCGATCATAGGATGTCTTTCGTTGCCATTGTCTATATCCATAGAGGTCTTGAAAGTAGATTCACCAATCAACTTTGCTTTTCTATTGTGCCAAACCATTGCTGATTCAGCAACAATAAGCATATAGGTGAGATCTATAAGGGTCATGTCGCAGTTCATCATATAGTACTCTCTTACGAACTCACTATACGAGTTAGGAAGTGACTGAAGAACCCAATCAACAGCCATCTCCTCACAGACAATGGATCCCAACATTCTTAACCTATCAATGTATGACTTCATCCCTAGGACGTGTGCACAGTCTGACTTTCCCTCTTCATTTTTACTTGCCAAAAGGGCTTGAGTGAGCTTGAACTTTTCAAGCCTTCGAACTTGTGGGTTAGAGAGAATAATTGGACGAGGTGGAGGAAGTGAAGTATGATTTCTTATTCCTTGATCGAATCGTGGAATATCATCTTCATGTGGAAAGCTTGTTCCACGGGATTTGGGAAGACCATAGTTGTCGTACTTTGACATCTACAAAACGGGAGAAAACAAATTCAAGTTAGTTGATTGATTGAGTCCTTAGTAAATCACCCAAATGAGATACTAAGGCTAGGACCCAACACAATATGCTACAACCTAGAAAAGGGATGCCGTAATCTAGTTGCAGAATATTTGAAGGTAAGTGAATGACGATTCACTAATTTCCACCATGAAAAACGAAAAAGAAATTTAAGTTTTAAATTTATGAAAACTCCTAGATCCTTTGAGATTCATTGAACATTTCAATGGCATGTTTAAATCTCAATATGCCCCTCTTGTTTGTGACTGTGATGCCAAGGATCACAAAGCGGGTGTGAATAACCATGCAAACTTACATGGTGCCCTCACATGTTACGGTCACCTATTCGATGTGCCGGTAAACCACACACGCTCCACCGAACTATGAAAAACATTGAGTCACCCTTTGCTACCTTCGCTTAGAACCATTTAGTGTGCCAGTCAACCACACACGCTCCACTAACGTGTTCGCAAGGGCACAAAGTGTAATTTCATGGAATTGCATCAATTCACTTTTGCCTAAGTAAGATTGGGAATTTGTAAAACATTTAGTTACTTTTGTACTTCATTATACTTATAATGGAAGGTTTTTGTCCTACCCTACCCGTTCGGCTAACGACCCTCCACTAGTCAAGAGTGCGGTGGGTAAGAGTGGATACCCATTCAATCACCATTTTATAGGCAATTTCCTTAAACACCCCTTATAGACCAGCTTCGTGAATGAGGCCTACTAACGGTAAGACTGACTTTTACTCATACGTATATATAATGTTAGACTTTTAATGTTATATATAGTATAGGGTGTATTTTACACTTTTAAAATACTAGGTGGTCAAATTTAACAATTATACTTTTAATTCAATTAAATGTAAACTAAAACTCTTATGGATTTATTAAACCTCTTTTAATTATACACCTTAATTAATTAATAAAACCATAAGGGTGTGATTTGAACTTTTCAAAACAATACTAGGGTTTTAGAATTTAACATTCCTAGATTAAACTTTTAATCAAAATTTAAATTCCAAAACTTGAGGACAAGTTTTGAAACATTTCAAAACATTAGGTTTTCAACTATTTAAATTTCAAAACTAAACCTTTGAGTTCAAATTTAAACTATAAAACCTAAAGGGGAAAATTGAAACTTTTCATAACACAAGGATCAAATAACAAATAATATAAATTAAACAATTAATTCATCATTATCTATATCTGACCTAATTTCAATTTCTTGCAAAATAAGTTACCTAATTAATACAAATAATCAACTTTAATCATATAAGGAAGTTATTATCTAATCAATTGGTAATTATCTTGTGTTTTGGAAAGGATATTCTTTAAGAAACAATAAAATTCGTATTTTATAGGTTAAAAATGAATATGGTAATTATCCTTAAGCAAAACAGCAATAAAATCCGAAATTTCCTCTGTCTGACGCTCCGACTCGCCGAGTCACACTCTGGAACTCGCCGAGTAGGGCTGACTCGCCGAGTCCAAGTAGTGACTAGCTGAGTCAGGTCGAACAGTAAGCCAAATTTCGATTTTCAGCTACATAATGCATCAATACAATAGAAACCAATCTAGGCTATGATACCACTGATGGGTTTTGATCATAAGAACATCCTATGTGCTCATACAAACCCTAATGCTTGGATCTAGGTTTCTCTATTGTACATTCATCCAAGACTATAAACCCTAATTCTAGCATATGATAATCAATATTAACATAATAATGGGTTTAAGATATTACCTTGATTGTTATATATCAATAACTATCACAATTCCTCCTTGTAATGACTTTAGAAAGCTTAAAGTCACAAATATCACTCCTCTAATGGTTCACAAACACCAAGAGCAAGAGGATGAAGAAGAGAAGAGAAGGAGGCTGCCTAAAATCGTCCAAAACCCTAGAGAACCAGTTCCCTCCATTTTTAGGGCTTAAGGGTGCTCTTTATACATGTAGGCTATTAGGGATTAAAACTAGGAAACCCTAATCTGACTACTTAAGCCCTAAGCAGCCCATGGATTCCTTTCTTAAAGGCCTTGGACAATTTCTAATGGGTTTCCCCATAGAATTAGTCCAAACTTATATAATAAGGTAATCCATAGCCCAATTGTAATTATCTTATAATTACAATTCCAGTCCCTTAAGTTTAATTAATCTCTTTTAGCCACAAAATTAATTATCAATCAATTCTCGACTAATATTAATTAAACAATATGATTTCTCCTTTAATATATTATTCTCATAAAATATTAATAAATCATAATTAATCCTTTCTCTCCATAATTCATCCTATCAAGTTGCTTTGGTGAAGGCAACCCAAAATGACCATGCACCATCGGGTCAAGATCATACCAAAATAGTTATGGACTTAGACACTAATCCAACATAATGGTGACCATGGAGGGGTAAAATGGTCTTTTAACCATTCCAGGAGTTAGAGAGAGGGGGAGATCAACCTTTGGTGTATCCGAGTATGATTAGAGTATTAATTAGAGATAATTATTCTATGTGTTAGGCAGAGGCTAGTTTGCGATTCCGTGTACGGGATTATACTTGCTAGCTTACCAGGCGAGTCTCCTTACTATACTTTAGCTAGAGTGGTACTTCTGTGTAAAGCCTGCAGATTCTGGCTAGTCAATTTAGAGACAATAAGCATCAAAAATAAGTTTTTGATGGAAGATTATTTAGAAGTATTAATCTTAACCAAGTTGTAGTATATGTTACAAGGGTTCCGTACATATAAAGAACGCCAAAATCCGACTTATAACGAAGAAGTTATGACCCGTCAAATTTTTTTGGCAAAACCGGTACGACACCAGGAGACGTAATGTAACATCCCAAAAATACGGGCCAAAAATTTCGTTTTTAATTAAGCGATTTGAAAAAGCGTTTGTAATAAAATATCACATGATCATAATATCTGATAAAACATATCTCGTGGCCGTAGACCAAAACATAAAACATGAAAATGTCAGAGTACAAAATCCCAGAATGACTCTTGGTGCGGAAATCAAAAGAGCGTGTGTGATGCGCCGCTACCGCGCCAGCTCCTTCCCCTTGACAGAAGAGGTACCTGAAACAACAACTGAAAACCGTAAGCACGAAGCTTAGTGAGTTCCCCCACTGTACCACATACCATATAATCACATAGCATACATACTGTCAGACAATTCTGGGGTGCCCGGCCTACCCGGTATGGCCATTCTGGGGTGCCGACTACCCGTGTCAAGCCATTCTGGGGTGCTGACTACCCATGTCAAGCCATTCTGGGGTGCTGACTACCCTTCGGTCCTAACAACCGAACCTCGGGGACTGGTCCCCTCCTACTACCACTACCGCATATAACATAACAAGCTAGCATGCAAACATACCATCACACACTGTCATACGTATCTGGGGTGTCTAACTATCCTTCGGTCCTAACAACCGAACTCTTCTAATATCACATACAACATATCATGCTAGCATATAACATATTAGGTAGTAGCAAACCTAGATGATATCACAAAGACAATCATCTATCATACGTCTCCTACTTGTGGGCTGACATTGTGGCCTTAGACCCACCGCTACTGGAAGGTAACTCACCTCGAAAGTAGCTGCTAAAGTCTGCTTGCTGAGTGCCTGACTGCTGGATCGCAAATCATCCGGCTATAAACCGTAAACATAGGTTAGACACCCTTTAATATCCTTAGGTCAAAAGACTGACCCTCCCTTAGTCCAAGGTCAACTCCATGGTCAAAGTCAATGTCCATTCGACTGGACTCGCCGAGTCATGGCATAGACTCGCCGAGTCCTTCTCCTATTAACTCGGCCCTACTCGACCAGTCCTTCTTCCCACTCACTGAATCACCCTTAACTCATTACTTGGGACGATTGAAAGGACTCGCGACCAGACTCGCCGAGTTCTAGACAATCTTCATAGGACTCGGCTAGTTGTTCATCCAACTCGCCGAGTCTAAGGCCATGTTCATGGAACTCACCGAGTTCCTCCTTGGGACTCGCCGAGTCCCTATGACCCATTTCCCATACAGACCAATTCTGAGACATGCAACGCTTCCAAACCATAGATCCATGTTCCTTGAGCATGCTTATCACGTAAAGTTGCAAACTTTACGTGCATGCATGGCCCTATAAGCTCAAAAGGCCAAAACCAAACTCTTCAAGAGGTCATAGACTCAATGGGTACCTCAATCACTTCAACCACATGAACTTTATGCTTCTAATACATCCAATAAGTCTAGATCTGAAGTCCTTTCAGATCATTAAGCACAACACATGGAGTTTGGTGTTTTACGGCTTGAAAACCACCAAATTCAGACAAAAATGGTAACTAATGACCTAAAGATCAAGGTAGAGACTTTTCTACCTGAATGGAAGCTTCTCCCTGAGTAGAGTTCGGATCTCCCCCTTTCCTTTCACTCTTCAACCATGTATTTCTTCTTCTAAGCTCCAAACCTTCTTCACAAAGCCAAAAGCACTCTTAAGAACAATATGGGGGCTAGGGTCTCGCTTCTACTGCTCTCTGGAAGTGTTAGGGACAAATGAGGCCAAGTTAGAGCATTTAAATAGGGTGCAAACACCCGGATTAAGGTTTTTTCCCAAACAGGGTCTACTCGCCGAGTCCGGGGACTGACTCGCCGAGTCTAAGGTCCAATTCCCGCACCTTATCCCATTCCTACTCGGCGAGTTGGCCCATCAACTCGCCGAGTCTAAGGCAAAGTGCCTTATTGTAAAAAGGTAAATAGCAAGGAGTATGTACCGGGAACCAGGTGGTACAAATCTCCCCCACTTATCTTAGATTTCGTCCTCGAAGTCTGCTGTTCGATCCTGAAACAGCTCGGGGTAGTGCTCCATCATCTCTTCCACCGGCTCCCAAGTCTACTCCGAACCCTTCTGGTGCTGCCATTGCACCTTCACGAGTTCCACCCTTTTGTTCCTCAGGTCCTTCGACTTCCTGTCGAGGATTGCCACTGGCCGCTCAATGTAATTCAGGCTGTCGTCGACCTGAATATCCTCCAAAGGCACCACTGCCGAGTCGTCTACCAAACACTTCCGCAACTGAGAGATGTGGAAAGTGTTGTGGATCTGGCTGAGTTCAACCGGTAGATCCAACCTATACCCCACCTTGCCCACCCGAGCTACAACCCTGAATGGCCCGATGTACCTTGGGCCTAACTTACCCCGCTTTCTGAATTGGATGATGCCTTTCCATGGTGACACTTCCAGAAGAATCATATCCCCGACTTGGAATTCCAAGTCTGAACGGCGCTTGTCGGCATAACTTTTCTGCCGACTCTGAGCAGTCTGAAGCCTGCTTCGGACCTCCTGAATTTTCTCTATCGTCTGGAGCACCACTTCAGTGCTTCCCATGACCCTCTAGACAACCTCTCCCGAACATATCGGGGTCCTGCATCTCCGTTCGTACAACATCTCGAAGGGAGGACAGTCAATACTCGCGTGGTAGCTGTTGTTGTATGAGAACTCAGCTAAAGGAAGATAGGTATCCCAACTACCACCGAAATCTAGCACGCATGCCCGCAACATATCCTCAAGAGTCTGGATGGTCTGCTCACTCTGACCATCCATCTGCGGGTGGAAGGCAGTGCTAAAATGCAGACAAGTGCCCAACTCATCATGAAACTTCTTCCAAAACTTGGAAGTAAAACCCACATCTCTGTCTGAAATCACTGATATTGGCACCCCGTGCCGCGCCACTATCTCCCTGATATAGATATCGGCCAACTTCTCGGCCGAGATGCTCTCCTGAATCGGAATAAAATGGGCACTCTTGGTTAATCGATCCACGATGATCCATATAGATTCCACTCCCCGCGCGGTCCTGGGTAGCTTCATGATAAAATCCATCGTAATATCTTCCCATTTCCACAACGGGATATCCAATGGCTGCATCTTGTCGTACGGTCTCTGATGCTCGGCCTTGACCTTCCTGCAGGTCAAGCACCGTTCGACGTACCAAGCCACATGATGGCTTCATGTAGGGCCACCAATAATCCAGACGAAGATCCCTATACATCTTCTTCGCCCCGGGATGAATGGAGAATCAGGATTTGTGCGCCTCCTCCATCAAGATCTGGTGCATGCCTCTGAGGTATGGCACCCATACCTTGCGGTGTAATGTCAATAATCCCCTGCTATCATAGTCGAAGGAGGAAACTTGACCCACTATGCGCTCACTCTTCCGATGTTCCTCCTTCAGGACCTCCTGCTGGGCCTCCCGAATCCGCTCCAAAAGCGGAGTCACCACTGACATCCGCATGCAAATATCCCTGATCGGCACCGCCTTGCGGCTAAGTGCATCGGCCACCACATTGGCCTTCTCCGGATGGTAAAGGATCTCACAATCATAATCCTTCACCACATCAAGCCACCGACGTTGCCTCAAGTTCAAATTCGGCTGATCCATGAGGTACCTCAAACTCTTGTGGTCTGTGTAAATGGTACATCGAACCCCGTAGAGGTAATGTCACCAAATCTTGAGGGCGAAGACCACCTCTCCCAAATCTAGATCATGCGCCGGGTAGTTCGTGTGACAACCGTCAAATTTCGGTCAAGTCAAAGTCAACTAAAGTCAGCAAGTCAAACCGTTCGACTCAATTTGCCCATGAGTACTAAAATTCACACTATGAAACTTCTACATAACTCTCTATTCTAATGAGAAATCATTTTATGACCCCCATTTGCGAAGTTGAGTATTTATTTCCAAAAATGCGAAACTCCAGGGACAATATTTGAAATCTTCTGTTTTCTTCCCCAATTCGCATTCTACTGTGAAATACTTCGCATTTTCATTCTTACACCCTTCGCATCCCTTCGCATTTTAACCTAATTAATCAAATGCGATTCACAAAATTTTCATTCCAAAAATGCGAAACTCCAGGGACAATAATTGAAATCTTCTGTTTTCTTCCCCAATTCGCATTCTACTGTGAAATACTTCGCATTTTCATTTTTACACCTTTCGCATCCCTTCGCATTAATCACCTTCGCATTTTAACCAAATAAATCAAATGCGATTCACAAAATTTTCATTCCAAAAATGCGAAACTCCAGGGACAATAATTGAAATCCTGTTTTCTTCCCCAATTCGCATTCTACTGTGAAATACTTCGCATTTTCATTTTTACACCCTTCGCATCCCTTCGCATTAATCACCTTCGCATTTTAACCAAATAAATCAAATGCGATTCACAAAATTTTCATTCCAAAAATGCGAACACAGTTTAGTTCTTGAACTCTAAACTTGCGAAATCAAAAATTCATATGTTGAACCCATATGCGAATATTAACCCAATTGACTTCAAATTGATTCATAGATGCGAACACTCGATTGTTTTACTTTCGCAAAATGAGCAGCAACAACTCCACAATCGAGTTTTTAAATTCTTGCAAACAACAATTTCATAGTCCTTGACTTCGCGTTTTTCTTCACGAATCATCCCTCAATCATCAATCCAATTGCGAATCAAAACTCATATGTTCTTGCTTTATCGATTCATCGACTACACTCATACAAATGCGAACAATACTTAATTTCAAAATCGATTGAAACTTATAGCAAAGCTAAATCCAACTTCGCATTCAAAGCAGTGTTATTGATCCGCAGTCACAAGCAACCACCCCACACCCACTCTATGACCAGCCATACCTCCCCACCTTACCTATGTCACTTCAATGTTCCCTTACACTCAAATTTCACTCACTCCCACGTTTTTGAGCTGGAACAATCAACCACACTCCTCATTTTCTCTCATTTCTCTCATTCCACTAAGTAACGAACATCATTTTTTTCTCTCAAACTCTTCTACACAAATTTTCGAGATCCAAGGCTGGATTCAAGTGTTCTTCCACACTTAATTCTCGAAAACCTTCAAGGCATCTCCAAGTGTTCTTGAATTAAACACTTCCATTCTTCCACAATCATCTACTGAAATCACTCAAGGTGAGTTCATACCCCTACATTTTCATGTTTTCTCAAGTTTTCAGGGGGGGGATACAAGTTAAAACACTAAGAACATAACTAGATTTTTCTAACAGCCTTCATCAGAAAAGTTCAACTCCATTCACGGACTGTTTTGGGCATCTTAAACATTTTTGTTTTCAAAACTGTACAAGGTGCAACTAGTTCAAGTTTTTAGCTTTAAAATGGCTACTTGCACATCTCCATACGATTTTTCTACAATTTATGGTGATTTTTACAAAACTGCCTATCATTTCAAACAACAATCCGGACCAGTCTGTGATTATGGACTTTTTCACCCAAGTTAGAAGTCATTATAAATTGTGATAAAAATTATGAGCAAACTAGACACATTTTGTGAACTCTCAGAATTTACGGATCTAGTTTTCGACTTCGTATGATTTTTCTATGATTTTTCAAAACAGGGCAGAATTGCTAAATTTTGCCAACAGCATGTAAATATCATAACACTTTGTATTATGTTGAGCAAAGTGTATAATCATAAGTTTTAATGTTTGAATGTGTTTCCTAGTTAGTTTATCATTATGAACTGAAACTAAGACATTCATATTAAATATTATTCATTCATTTTGGGACACGTATTATTAAACTATAAAAAGTATAGTTTGATAAATTCACAACACTAATACATTTCCATAAAAGAATTCATACATACTACATACATTTTTAGATAAACTATAATAGGTATAGTTTATGATACATCACTCTACGCACTCGTACAAGAAGGGTACATTCATACAAGAAAGATTTCTATTCGCACACATTTCACGTAAATTTATTAAGCTATGGTTCAATAAATTCACAACACTAATACTTTTCCATAAAGGAGTTCATACATAGTACATACATTTTAGATAAACTATAATAGGTATAGTTTATGATACATCACTCTACGCACTCGTACAAGAAGGGTACATTCATACAAGAAAGATTTCTATTCGCACACATTTCACGTAAATTTATTAAGCTATGGTTCAATAAATTCACAACACTAATACATTTCCATAAAAGAATTCATACATACTACATACATTTTTAGATAAACTATAATAGGTATAGTTTATGATACATCACTCTACGCACTCGTACAAGAAGGGTATATTCATACAAGAAAGATTTCTATTCGCACACATTTCACGTAAATTTATTAAGCCATGGTTCAATAAATTCACAACACTAATACATTTCCATAAAAGAATTCATACATACTACATACATTTTTAGATAAACTATAATAGGTATAGTTTATGATACATCAATCTACGCACTCGTACAAGAAAGGTACATTCATACAAGAAATATTTATATTCACACACAATTAACGTAAACTTGTTACCCTATATTGTGAGTTTCTCTATTTTTCGATCTCTATCTCTCTATCTCCCCGTACGTCCGAGTGCGGGATATAATTCCTGGTAGTTATAATCAGAATCTCCTTGAGGGAGAACGTGATACTTGTATATAGATCTATATTGGGTTTGACACCCCACACCTTTCTGCTAGCTACAGTTGGACCTGCAGGTCTACGGGTGACAAATGTCATTTTATTTTTCGCGACACTGAGAACGTCGTGGCAGGTTCACATAGTCATAGTATGATTATAACGGCTCACATAGGGAATAATCCATAAGTTTAAACTTGTTATCCTATATTGTGAGTTTCTCTATCTTTTCTTTCTCTCTATCTCTCTATCTCCCCGTACGTCCGAGTGCGGGATATAATTCCTGGTAGTTATAATCAGAATCTCCTTGAGGGAGAACGTGATACTTGTATATAGATCTATATTGGGATTGACACCCCACACCTTGCTGCTAGCTACAGTTGGACCTGCAGGTCTACGGGTGACAAATGTCATTTTATTTTTCGCGACACTGAGAACGTCGTGGCAGGTTCACATAGTCATAGTATGATTATAACGGCTCACATAGGGGACAATCCATAAGTTTACGGGATTTTATTTTTAAAACCTAAATGAGTTTTATGTCGATTTAAAATCACCTTTTTATCTCTATGAGTACAGATATTACTGTACACCTTTGGTTTTGGTAGTTACGACTACACATCATTTGAAACCACATTTATACTTTTAAGTATGGTCAATACTTGTATTACTCGGTCCTCTAATTTAGGGCTACATATAGATAATGTATTAACAAACATGAGAACGTACAGAAATTTCGTTTAATTCAAAAGCGTCCATGTCCATTTAAATACATAACATTTTCTACCAATAAGAAGGGTTACTTATACATTTTGGTCTTCAGTCGTAGAACGACATTACACAGGTTTTAAAGAAAATATCGGGTTTTCTGGATACATACTCTAACGTTTTTTTTGAGGAAAACGATTTACTGTTCTAACGAAATCTCTTATGAACTCACCAACCTTTGTGTTGACACTTTTCAAAACTACTCGTATTCTCAGGAATTCAGTGAAAACAGGAAATCAACAACGTTTTGAGGATGGGACGATAAATCGTCAAACAGTTCATTTTGTATTATAATGTAATTGATGTGAATTATGTAAACTTGTGCTTTGATGTAACGTTTTCAATTATATTTGTGTTGGTTGTTTTTACTTTGAGCACTATTATACTCATTGTTGTGATACTCTACATGAAGTCCTCCACCCCCGGACGTTTCCGCCATCCTTGGTTTGGGGGTGTGACAGATTGGTATCAGAGCATTGTTTATAGTGAAATCAGTATATCAAACCACATAAGATATACAAACTATAAATGCATTGGGACTAAGTCTCTGATTTAAAGTTTCAAAACAACCATACTTTTAGAAATAAATAGTTTCTTATAAAAGGTATACATGCATACATACATATTAAAGTCAGCACCACTCTAGAATAAAAGAAAAGTAATGATTGTTGAATATCACAGGTAAGCTCGGGGATGTATGGTCAGTCTTGGGAGTGGCATAGCCTGATCAACTATGCTGGTCCGAGGAGTGATTAGCACATGCCCAAGAATAGTTGTGATACGGCAACAAGTCTAAAAACTTACCAACACTACCACAATGAGAACATAAGAATAGAACATGAGTTTAAAATACTATAGGAGTATTTTGTTATATCATAATTTATATGAAAAGTAAATAGATCCTCAATGATAGGTCTATAGTCCCTAGGTGGATACCTTAAGGTTATATATAACTTAGAAATTATAGACTTAGAATTTGTGGTCATTACTTTACTTCCTTTTCCTTGTTTGGATGTGGACTTAGAGTGGGATCACTTATTCAAAGGTCTATCGTATCGTGTTATATGTAATTAGTATGCACTATGTCATTATAGAAGTAACTAATAAGGATTACCCCCTATAAGTAATTGATAATAGAGTTAGACGCATAGTACTTAACTCCTCCACTTCTACTCTCGCAAATACGGCCTAGCAAAAATCCTACTCACCGGACGATCCTTACTTTCCTAATCCGAACTCGAGGAATGGTGAATGATTATGAGAAGAATCATAAGCGGGACCGGAGGTAATCAATCCTCCATGCATAGCAAGGGTTCCGTGAACCGTTTCGACTATAACGAAACCGTGAACCGTTGGGCAATCGTGATCGAGGGTTGAATGTCGACAACAATGAAAACAACCACCATGTGGAGACCAACGAGGGTGCTATGACCTCAACCACGGGGGACCGACGGACAGAGCCCTCCCGGCAAGGACCCGGCAGATCGCGATGATCATGGATCAAAACAGGAAGACTACAATCTGAGTTCAGAAAACTGCACGCTACTATAAACCCCACCATCTCATGTACCGGTGACTCAGAATTATACTACTATTCCCGAGACCAACTCTCTTTTTAGGACCTTATCGCAACTCGTGAAGAGGAAAGAGAGTAACAGGGTAGGACACACATCATTCAAAGAAAGGATGATTGTAGCCAGGCGTTGATTGGCAAAGCTACAAAATTGCATCGACCTTGCCTCAGGCATCACAAGGGATGGATCATCGTGAGTAGAGTTCATGCCGCTCACCAGACCTGGTAAATTAGCTCCATAAGTACGCGTTGGTGCTACTCTATTGTAAGTAAAATCACGACACTACAAACTAAATGGTCATACTAATCGAGGAAACTATCTATTATCAAAACCCGCCCATGCACAAATGTGAAGTAGACCTGCATCGAGGTCAGAATTTTCACTGAAACCACGATTTCTAGAGTCATATTAACAAGATGGGTTTAGGACGTACCTAACAGACTCGAAGGACTATCTAGCCTTAATTATATAATTAAGCATACATCAATAGGAGCATTACTTGTAAGTTGTAATGACCTTGTCCATACATCGGGGTTAATTTAAAATCAAAATACTTAAGTCTTGAAATAGAAAATTCCATCCTGGCTCCGATTACATGTCTAGTATTAAGGGTTGAGTGGGGTCACCCACTTGACAAATTTCACGATGTCAATTTTCATACAACAATCATATACCGCTCGATCGTAAGGAGACCTTCCAGGAGTCATGATATCAAGTATCATTACTGGCTATCGAAAACACACCCGCTACCAGTGCTAGACACTGTGGTATGAAATCATCTACAATAATCATAACATTAAACAAAACGGAACACACAGAAAAGAAATACAGGACACTCTATCACTCTAGTGATCTCTTCCTTCGAATACAACTTATCTCCTGCTATCTAAAAAGATAGTGTTGTCGTATTCCAATTTTGATTGATATTGCCCTCGTCTTCTTGATTAAACGACTATAAAAAGGGGCTTTTCGCCTAACCCTTGATTATCGAAACTATAGTCTCTCGTAAACACCCAGCACGGACCTTTGGGTCGTCTCTCGCTGTGGAGCTCCAAAACACGCACCAGAGGAGTGTCATACTTCCCGAAGCTTTATCACATGTATATACAGGAGACCTTCGGGAATGTCACGCATGTAGCTGACAAGGTTCAAGCATAGAAGCTTGGGACAGATAGAGTACGAGTCCTGCCATGAGCTTTGGGCTAAGGTTGCCCAGAAGGACGAGTAAATCCCCTACCTTTCAAAAAAAAAAAAAAAAAAAAAAAAAGGTCATAGTCGTGTGGACCAAACCCACATACTTCCTACCGAGCTACAAGAGCTGTCGGGTCAAACCTGTCGAACTACTCAACAATGAAATTGAAGAACCAAGTTTCTAACCCTGAAAAGCTCTCATCTTATTTTTCAAATTAGAAAGACAAATTGCCCATGATTCCATCGATTTCAGAGGCCCCGACAACATCTCTATAGAAACCTTTACTATCTACCTCGCATTGACGAATAGGCCGGCCAACCTCAAGAGACGAGGTACCCTTCAGGAATTGGACCTGAGATCTGAATATCACCAGTCACGAGTATTGAAGAAAGATATCTGAGAACGATCCTCCAATTTCGATAAGAACGCTGAAAGTTCGTTGTGATAACCCTCGGATAGGACCAGATCCACTCGTTGGATTCATGAACGTAATAAATAGGATATACCCTTCTTGCTAGGATCAACTCATCATCGTCATTGCAAATGACTTACTTATCTACCCTCGTAGTAAGAAGGAAACCAAGGAGAGCAGCTACAACAAACCACGGAAGAAATACGATAAGAGAAGTATTTCCCGAAGTTCTCCAGATACGAGTTTAGGAATTGAGGAGTTCAATTCCCAAGACACATCATTACCCAGGGTGGAAATTCATAAGGAACCTTTCAATCGATCAAAACCATAGAGAAACAGTCAGCACCGAAGGCGTTAGCAGAAATACGCCAAGATTCTGGGTCTTGCTGACCTACTGTCTTAGTTCCTTTGGAACTTCTCGAAAAATACGAAACCCCTCCCAACTTTGACCCTAAAGGGAGCAACCCGTGACAGGAAGAGAAACAAGAAGAAGAAACCTCTAGAACTCCGGTATGACCGACCGAATTCCTCTAGAAACACTCACTCTGGGAAGGCTTAGTACGCTTCGGAAAGCATGGAAAGCCAATACCCCAAATAATTGTGTCTTTCGAGTTTCTTGTCAGAATCAGCCCTGTAACTCGCTCCTTCAATCTACTCCCGCGAGTTTAGTAAAGTACGCTCTACCCAACACGTCCCAAAGTTACAAGAAGTACCTATCCGACAGGACTCTTGCAATTCCCCTCGACGAGATCGAGTTCCACAAGAGCCTCACCTTCTCAGAAGAACCATGGTGACCATGGAACGAGGTCAAGCGGATGAAACAACGCCACTTCCCATTAGTGAAAGTTCGCTGGAATATTAACCACGGACCTAGAGTCACATGAGAGGGCGTGAGTCAGTCGAGTAAGAAGTATCCTCACTTCTCAGCTTGATTATTCATGCCTACTCCTTTCCTAAATTCAAATTTCGGGACGAAATTCCCTCTAACGGGGGGATGATGTGACAACCGTCAAATTTCGGTCAAGTCAAAGTCAACTAAAGTCAGCAAGT
The DNA here is from genome assembly GCF_052625555.1 of Lactuca saligna. NCBI lineage: Eukaryota > Viridiplantae > Streptophyta > Magnoliopsida > Asterales > Asteraceae > Lactuca > Lactuca saligna. Next base: position 180,536,432 of record NC_136425.1, read on the forward strand.
CAAACCGTTCGACTCAATTTGCCCATGAGTACTAAAATTCACACTATGAAACTTCTACATAACTCTCTATTCTAATGAGAAATCATTTTATGACCCCCATTTGCGAAGTTGAGTATTTATTTCCAAAAATGCGAAACTCCAGGGACAATATTTGAAATCTTCTGTTTTCTTCCCCAATTCGCATTCTACTGTGAAATACTTCGCATTTTCATTCTTACACCCTTCGCATCCCTTCGCATTTTAACCTAATTAATCAAATGCGATTCACAAAATTTTCATTCCAAAAATGCGAAACTCCAGGGACAATAATTGAAATCTTCTGTTTTCTTCCCCAATTCGCATTCTACTGTGAAATACTTCGCATTTTCATTTTTACACCTTTCGCATCCCTTCGCATTAATCACCTTCGCATTTTAACCAAATAAATCAAATGCGATTCACAAAATTTTCATTCCAAAAATGCGAACACAGTTTAGTTCTTGAACTCTAAACTTGCGAAATCAAAAATTCATATGTTGAACCCATATGCGAATATTAACCCAATTGACTTCAAATTGATTCATAGATGCGAACACTCGATTGTTTTACTTTCGCAAAATGAGCAGCAACAACTCCACAATCGAGTTTTTAAATTCTTGCAAACAACAATTTCATAGTCCTTGACTTCGCGTTTTTCTTCACGAATCATCCCTCAATCATCAATCCAATTGCGAATCAAAACTCATATGTTCTTGCTTTATCGATTCATCGACTACACTCATACAAATGCGAACAATACTTAATTTCAAAATCGATTGAAACTTATAGCAAAGCTAAATCCAACTTCGCATTCAAAGCAGTGTTATTGATCCGCAGTCACAAGCAACCACCCCACACCCACTCTATGACCAGCCATACCTCCCCACCTTACCTATGTCACTTCAATGTTCCCTTACACTCAAATTTCACTCACTCCCACGTTTTTGAGCTGGAACAATCAACCACACTCCTCATTTTCTCTCATTTCTCTCATTCCACTAAGTAACGAACATCATTTTTTTCTCTCAAACTCTTCTACACAAATTTTCGAGATCCAAGGCTGGATTCAAGTGTTCTTCCACACTTAATTCTCGAAAACCTTCAAGGCATCTCCAAGTGTTCTTGAATTAAACACTTCCATTCTTCCACAATCATCTACTGAAATCACTCAAGGTGAGTTCATACCCCTACATTTTCATGTTTTCTCAAGTTTTCAGGGGGGGGGATACAAGTTAAAACACTAAGAACATAACTAGATTTTTCTAACAGCCTTCATCAGAAAAGTTCAACTCCATTCACGGACTGTTTTGGGCATCTTAAACATTTTTGTTTTCAAAACTGTACAAGGTGCAACTAGTTCAAGTTTTTAGCTTTAAAATGGCTACTTGCACATCTCCATACGATTTTTCTACAATTTATGGTGATTTTTACAAAACTGCCTATCATTTCAAACAACAATCCGGACCAGTCTGTGATTATGGACTTTTTCACCCAAGTTAGAAGTCATTATAAATTGTGATAAAAATTATGAGCAAACTAGACACATTTTGTGAACTCTCAGAATTTACGGATCTAGTTTTCGACTTCGTATGATTTTTCTATGATTTTTCAAAACAGGGCAGAATTGCTAAATTTTGCCAACAGCATGTAAATATCATAACACTTTGTATTATGTTGAGCAAAGTGTATAATCATAAGTTTTAATGTTTGAATGTGTTTCCTAGTTAGTTTATCATTATGAACTGAAACTAAGACATTCATATTAAATATTATTCATTCATTTTGGGACACGTATTATTAAACTATAAAAAGTATAGTTTGATAAATTCACAACACTAATACATTTCCATAAAAGAATTCATACATACTACATACATTTTTAGATAAACTATAATAGGTATAGTTTATGATACATCACTCTACGCACTCGTACAAGAAGGGTACATTCATACAAGAAAGATTTCTATTCGCACACATTTCACGTAAATTTATTAAGCTATGGTTCAATAAATTCACAACACTAATACTTTTCCATAAAGGAGTTCATACATAGTACATACATTTTAGATAAACTATAATAGGTATAGTTTATGATACATCACTCTACGCACTCGTACAAGAAGGGTACATTCATACAAGAAAGATTTCTATTCGCACACATTTCACGTAAATTTATTAAGCTATGGTTCAATAAATTCACAACACTAATACATTTCCATAAAAGAATTCATACATACTACATACATTTTTAGATAAACTATAATAGGTATAGTTTATGATACATCACTCTACGCACTCGTACAAGAAGGGTATATTCATACAAGAAAGATTTCTATTCGCACACATTTCACGTAAATTTATTAAGCCATGGTTCAATAAATTCACAACACTAATACATTTCCATAAAAGAATTCATACATACTACATACATTTTTAGATAAACTATAATAGGTATAGTTTATGATACATCAATCTACGCACTCGTACAAGAAAGGTACATTCATACAAGAAATATTTATATTCACACACAATTAACGTAAACTTGTTACCCTATATTGTGAGTTTCTCTATTTTTCGATCTCTATCTCTCTATCTCCCCGTACGTCCGAGTGCGGGATATAATTCCTGGTAGTTATAATCAGAATCTCCTTGAGGGAGAACGTGATACTTGTATATAGATCTATATTGGGTTTGACACCCCACACCTTTCTGCTAGCTACAGTTGGACCTGCAGGTCTACGGGTGACAAATGTCATTTTATTTTTCGCGACACTGAGAACGTCGTGGCAGGTTCACATAGTCATAGTATGATTATAACGGCTCACATAGGGAACAATCCATAAGTTTAAACTTGTTATCCTATATTGTGAGTTTCTCTATCTTTTCTTTCTCTCTATCTCTCTATCTCCCCGTACGTCCGAGTGCGGGATATAATTCCTGGTAGTTATAATCAGAATCTCCTTGAGGGAGAACGTGATACTTGTATATAGATCTATATTGGGATTGACACCCCACACCTTGCTGCTAGCTACAGTTGGACCTGCAGGTCTACGGGTGACAAATGTCATTTTATTTTTCGCGACACTGAGAACGTCGTGGCAGGTTCACATAGTCATAGTATGATTATAACGGCTCACATAGGGGACAATCCATAAGTTTACGGGATTTTATTTTTAAAACCTAAATGAGTTTTATGTCGATTTAAAATCACCTTTTTATCTCTATGAGTACAGATATTACTGTACACCTTTGGTTTTGGTAGTTACGACTACACATCATTTGAAACCACATTTATACTTTTAAGTATGGTCAATACTTGTATTACTCGGTCCTCTAATTTAGGGCTACATATAGATAATGTATTAACAAACATGAGAACGTACAGAAATTTCGTTTAATTCAAAAGCGTCCATGTCCATTTAAATACATAACATTTTCTACCAATAAGAAGGGTTACTTATACATTTTGGTCTTCAGTCGTAGAACGACATTACACAGGTTTTAAAGAAAATATCGGGTTTTCTGGATACATACTCTAACGTTTTTTTTGAGGAAAACGATTTACTGTTCTAACGAAATCTCTTATGAACTCACCAACCTTTGTGTTGACACTTTTCAAAACTACTCGTATTCTCAGGAATTCAGTGAAAACAGGAAATCAACAACGTTTTGAGGATGGGACGATAAATCGTCAAACAGTTCATTTTGTATTATAATGTAATTGATGTGAATTATGTAAACTTGTGCTTTGATGTAACGTTTTCAATTATATTTGTGTTGGTTGTTTTTACTTTGAGCACTATTATACTCATTGTTGTGATACTCTACATGAAGTCCTCCACCCCCGGACGTTTCCGCCATCCTTGGTTTGGGGGTGTGACAGTTCGCCTCGTGAGGCTTCAGCTGCCTCGAAGTGTCGGCTATGATGTACCCTCTCTACATCAGCACCGCGCCCAACCCCGAAATGGACGCGTGACAATATACCACAAAATCCTCCACGCCCTCTGGTAGGGCTAAGATTGGCGCCTCGCACAATATTTTTCTCAGAACCTCGAATGATGCCTGCTGCTCAGGCCCCCATCGAAAGACAACGGCTTTCTTAGTCAACCGCGTCAGGGGTACGACTATCTTGGAGAAGTCCTGAATGAACCTCCGATAGTATCCCGCTAAACCCAGGAAACTCTGAATCTCGGATGGATACTTCGGAACCTCCCATCTCATCACGGTCTCTATCTTGGCCGAGTCGACCAGTATACCATTCTGGTTGACAAGGTGCCCAAGAAATTGCACCTCGCGCAACCAGAACTCACACTTGGAGAACTTAGTGTACAAGCTCTCCCTCCTCATAGTCTCCAAAACCTCTCTTAGATGCTCCTCGTACTCCTCCTGCGTCTTGGAATAAACCAAGATATCATCAATGAAAACTATCACAGATCGATTCAGCATCGGTCTGCATACGCGGTTCATGAGGTCCATGAACGCCACAGGAGCATTGGTGAGCCCGAACAACATCACCACGAACTCGTAATGGCCATAACGCGTCCGAAACGCAGTCTTCTGCACATCCTCCTCTCTGACCCTCATCTGATAAAAACCTGAACGCAAATCGATCTTGGAGAACCAAGATTCTCCCTGCAACTGATCAAAGAGGTCGTCAATCCTCGGGAGCGGGTAACGGTTCTTCACCGTTACCTTATTCAGCTCCCGGTAATCTATGCACATCCGATGCGACCCGTCCTTCTTTTTCACAAACAGGATCAGGGCTCCCCAGGGTGAACAGCTCGGTCTAATGAATCCCTTATCTAACATCTCTTGTAGCTATGTAGACAACTCCTGCATCTCAGGAGGAGCCAACCGATATGGTGCCTTGGCTATCGGAGCCGCACCAGGGACTAGGTCGATCCTGAACTCTACCTGTCGTTCCTGAGGTATTCCAAGAAGCTCCTTCGGGAACACATCAGCGTAGTCTCGCACCACTAGAACCTGTTTCACCATCGCCTTACCCGCCTCCCGGGTATCCACAACATACGCGACATATCCCACGCAACCCTGTTGAAGGTAGCGCCTTGCTCTCGCTGCTAAACATTCTGTGGGTCCACGTTGTGGCCTCTCGCCGTGGATCACCAACTCTCCCCCACTTGGGGTCCTGATTCGCACTAGCTTCTGTGTGCAATCTATCACCGCCCCATTAGGGCTCAACCAATCCATTCCTATAATCACATTGTTCCCACGCAACGAAATGGGAACCAAATCCCCCAAGTAGCGCTCCTCGAATAATCTCAGAACTCAATCTCTGAACACCGCTGATGCCCACACCGATCGATCATTGGCGATCTCTACCTCTAAAGGGCAATCCAACATGCCTGAAGACTCAGTAAACTTCTTGCTAAGCGCAAGGGAAACAAACGATCGGGTAGCACCCGAGTCAAACAACACCTGAACAGGGATACCGTTCACATGGAACGATCCTAAAGCATATACACAGGGCACATATCAATAACATAACATCATGAAAATGAAATAGAGGGAAATAATCATACCCGTCACCACATCGGGTGCGACGCGTGCCTCCTCGGTGGTCAGCTGAAATGCCCGACTCCTCACCACTAGAGCCTCTGCCTTGCCCTGCCGGCCATTAGTGATCCGTAGTGTCGCTGGATCTGGCACCTTCACTGGCGCGGGTGCTGTCAACTGAGGGCAATTGGCCTTCTTGTGGCCCCTCTGGTTGTAGTGAAAACACAACAACTCAGACGTCTGTATCACAGGTGCAGGGGTGGTACAATCCCTGCTGAAATGCCCCGTCTTGCCGCACTTATAGCAGCCCGATGATCCCAGTCTATATGCCCCCTCATGAGGCCTGCCGCATTTCCTGCAACGTCTCGGTCTTGACTGGCCTTTCGGCCTACCATCTGATCCCTTGGGCTTCTTCCCCGAAGCCCCTCCTGTCTGTCCCTCCTCTGTCTTCCTCTTCCGTATGTGCTCCAGATCTATCTCCCTCTCCCTCGCCCTGGAAATCATAGAGTCCAGGGTAGGGAAAGCTGAAAAACTGACATGCTCCCGAATATCAGCTCATAGCATGTCATGATAGCGGGTCCTCCTCATATCCTCATCACCCACGTACTGGGGCACCAACAACGCCCTCTCCCGGAACTTGGCAGTGATCTCTGCCACGGTCTCCATCGTCTGCCTCATATCTAAAAACTCCCTGGCCAGCTGCTAAAGCTCGACAGCTGGTGCAAACTCTACCCTGAACCTAGTCACAAAGTCCGACCAGGTCATAGCCTCGACAGCCGAGGCTCCCAATGAGTCACCAACGGACTCCCACCAATCCCTAGCTCGATCTCGTAAACACCCTGCTGCAAACCTCACCTTCGACCCCTCAGGGTAGAAGCTAGTCAGTTGTGCAGACTCAATGTCTACAATCCATCGCCTGCTAGCTATGGGGTCCTTTACCCCATGAAAATCCAGCGCACCACTGCCCCTGAAGTCCTTAAAGGACAGTGCGCGAGGTCCTGAATGGTCGGATGCCATGTCGCTCCTGAACGCCCTGACGCAATCCTCCATCAACTCAACTATCCCCTCCTTGATCGACCCACAGATGATGGGGGTCAACTCAAGTATGCCTCTGGTGATCTCTGACGCGATGAACTCGCGTAGCCTTTCATCTACTGGCTCGGAACCTGATCCTGAACCCGATCCCTCTCCTGAACTACCAACTGTCGACCTCGGACGTAGTACCACCATTCTACAATACGTAAATAACACCCGTTAGTGATACTGATACCTCTTAAGGGATCACCTCTACTACAAGTTCCCCGATCTTATCTTGGCCTTCCTTGGTTCGGGTACGGATCCTCTTCTTCCAGTAGTACGGGCCCATACTACCTTCCACATCTATCCGTACCTTCTTCAAGGACTGCCTCGACTCCACCAGATCCCATACACTACTGTTACTCACTGCTATACTCATCCCAGGCTTGTCCTAGGGAAATCTCTGACTCCACCCTACCCGGTCCTCAACTGCTGAAGGCCTCCGAGTAATGCCACTTAGCCATTACCTGAATACCATCACAGGTGATGAGGCTCAGATAATCCTTCAAGTAACAGACTCGTCCCTACAACGGTTAGACTCAAACAAGAGCTGCACAATAAGGCCAAATCTAGCACTCTAAGATTATTCAAACCCGATCACATGTGATCTGACGTATTCACCTAATGGCTAACTCCCATTGCTCAGAGTCCCACGAAGCACAGAGCAAACAACATTCAGATAAAAGGAAACAATCTCAAGCAACTCCGCTCTCATAGAGAGAGACTAAACTAGCATATAGTGCTAAACTCATACTATCAGGCATAACCCTAACATGCTATCCTACTGCTATCTACTCAACTCTAGTATGCAACTTTCATACACTAAAGCACATAAAGTAGGCAAATAAGGCATCACTCCTAGATCCTTAGTCCTATTCTAGCATGCTGTTCTACTGAAACTGATAAACATAACATAAGCTTGTGTGGGTACTTTGGGGAATACTTACTTGAGCTCGGCCGGTCGCACACATCACACACTTCGTTCCTTCTTATAAAAAAACTCTTAGAAAATATTTTCTTTTTCACATTATTTTAATCCCTTGATTTGAGTCCAGACACCCCCCGAAAGTGTGTCCGAATCCCTCAAACCAGGGCTCTGATACCAACTTGTAACATCCCAAAAATACGGGCCAAAAATTTCGTTTTTAATTAAGCGATTTGAAAAAGCATTTGTAATAAAATATCACATGATCATAATATCTGATAAAACATATCTCGTGGCCGTAGACCAAAACATAAAACATGAAAATGTCAGAGTACAAAATCCCAGAATGACTCTTGGTGCGGAAATCAAAAGAGCGTGTGTGATGCGCCGCTACCGCGCCAGCTCCTTCCCCTTGATAGAAGAGGTACCTGAAACAACAACTGAAAACCGTAAACACGAAGCTTAGTGAGTTCCCCCACTGTACCACATACCATATAATCACATAGCATACATACTGTCAGGCAATTCTAGGGTGCCCAGCCTACCCGGTACGGCCATTCTGGGGTGCCGACTACCCGTGTCAAGCCATTTTGGGGTGCTGACTACCCATGTCAAGCCATTCTGGGGTGCTGACTACCCTTCGGTCCTAACAACCGAACCTCGGGGACTGGTCCCCTCCTACTACCACTACCGCATATAACATAACAAGCTAGCATGCAAACATACCATCACACACTGTCAGACGTATCTGGGGTGTCTGACTACCCTTCGGTCCTAACAACCGAACTCTACTACTATCACATACAACATATCATGCTAGCATATAACATATCAGGTAGTAGCAAATCTAGATGATATCACAAAGACAATCATCTATCATACGTCTCCTACTGGTGGGCCGGCATTGTGGCCTTCTCCTGTTAACCCGGCCCTAGTCGACCAGTCCTTCTTCCCACTCACTGAATCACCCTTAACTCATTACTTGAGACGATTGAAACGACTCGCAACCGGACTCACCGAGTTCCAGGAAATCTTCACTCGCCGAGTTGTTCATCCAACTCACTGAGTCTAAGTCCATCTTCATGGAACTCGCCGAGTTCCTCCTTGGGACTCGCCGAGTCCCTATGACCTATTTCCCATACAGACCAATTTTGAGACATGCAACGCTTCCAAACTATAGATCCATGTTCCTTGAGCATTCTTATCGCGTAGAGTTGCAAACTTTACGTGCATGCATGGCCCTATAAGCTCAAAAGGCCAAAACCAAACTCTTCAAGAGGTCATATACTCAATGGGGACCTCAATCACTTCAACCACAGGAACTTTATGCTTCTAATGTTGGATTAATGTCTAAGTCCATAACTATAATTGGTAAGACTTGACCCGATCCGGCATGGTCCATTTGGGTTGCATGGCATCATGCACTTGGATAGACTATAATGAGAGAAATAAGACACTTATGGTTATTAATATATTATAAGTTCTAGTATATTAATAATAAGAATAATAAGATTATTTAATTAGTATTGATCAAGAATTAATCTAGGATTAATTAAGTGATCAAAAGAAGACTAATTAAATATATGGGTTGATTGTGTAAATCATCCATACTTATATAGTGGGCTAATGCTCCATGGATTATCTACTTGGGCCAAAACCCATATGATGCTCCATGGATGCTCCATGGTGTATTTGAACCCATGGATCCAAGGAAATGGAAAGTCATGACAATTAGGGTTTACCCTAATTGTAACACTATATAAAGATATTATTCTTCCCAAAATCAGCCACTAGATTATTCTAGAGAGGGCTAGCCTATTTTATGAAGTGTAGAATTCTCTCAAGTTATTCCAAGTGTATTTGGTGTTGTGTGAACCATTTGAGGTGTCACACTTGGGGCACTAGGCACTCAAGCTTCATGAAGACATTCTACATCAAAGAGGTATGTATTCTATCTTGTTATATTGATAGTTTTGTATGCTAGATTAGGATAATACCTTGGATGTTCATATTTGCATGTATAATAGAGAAAACATAGATCCAAGGTATTTAGGGTTGCATGTACACTTAGGAGTGTTAGAATGCTCATAACCCAACAGTGGTATCAGAGCCAGGTTTGTTTTCTTGTTATACCTGCAATAGAAGCTGAAAAATCGACTTTTGATGCTGTCAGCCCAGCTGACTCACCGAGTCCATGAAGGGACTCGACGAGTCCAAGGCAAAATGCATCCAACTCGCCGAGTTGTGTTCATGCACTCGACGAGTTGGACCCCAGACAGCATATCTTCGAGGTTTTTGGCTAGAAATGGACTAGGAACATTACCCTAAGTTGTTTTTGAACTTATAAACTTGTTTTTTGATGTGGTAATGTTCATGCTAATCCATTTTTCAAAGATAATTGTCAATAGATTCATATTTTGTATTAGTTTAAAGGTTAGACTAATTACATGAAAAAGTTTGATTTGAATTATCTTGTTCTTATGAGTTGCTTAGATTAATAGAAAAGTTGAGTGAAAAGTTGTTTTCAATCCAAATTAATCTAAGAGTTGATTCTAAAATGTGTTTTTGTAACTTGTCCTCAAGTTATATGAAAAGTCACATTTAAGTTTCATAAAAACTCATAAAAGTTGGCAATGGTTACAAAAGATGAAGAGTCTTGTCCTTAAGTTATGGAGGTTCAAGAGTCACTTCATTAATAAATAAATAAATAAAATATGTAACCTTAATTAATTCCATAAGTTATAAAATAAATAAAAGGTTAATTCTTTATTAGTTTAAATTCTTCCATAATTTGTCCACAAGTTATGGAACTTGAAGAGTTTTTGGATTAAAACTACTTTAAATACATAAGTTATGGAATTAATTAGTTTTGAATAGTTTCAAAACTTGCCCTCAAGTTTTGGAATTTGTAAAGTTTTCTCTTATGAATACTTTAATTCCAAGTTAGCCCTTAGAATTTTAAAAGTTAAAATTCAACCCTTATACTTTATAATATTATAAGTTAATAATATTTATATGTATAAGAGTAAAGTCGGTCTTACCGCTAGTACGCCTCATTCACGAAACCGGTCTATAAGGTGGGTATAAGGTTGTTGCCTATAAAATGGCAACTTAATGGGTGTCCACTCTCACCCACCGCTTGCTTGACTGGTGGAGGGTCGTTAGCTGAACGGGTTTGACATGACTATAATTCTCCCTTCATTAAAAGTATTAATGATAAATACTAAGTAACTAAACTCTAAATAATACCCAATCTTAGTTACTTAGGAAAATGTGAATAAGGTGCTAATCCATGAAATTACACTTTGCACTTTGTTTAAGTCGGTTAGTGGAGCGTGTGTGGTTAACCGGCACACTAACTCGTATTTAACAAGGTAGGCAAAGGGTAACTTAATGTTTATCATAGTATCGATGGAGCGTGTGTGGTTAACCGGCACATCGATTGAGGGGTAAACACTTAAGGGTACCAAGTAATTTGCATGGTTACTTCACACCTTGTTTTGTGATCCTCGGCATCCCAGTCACAAAACCTGAAGGGCACACTCGAGATTGAAACATGCCATTGAACAGTTCAATGAATCTCAAAAGATCTAGGAGTTTCAAAACCAATTAAAACCTAATAATACATTTCGTTTATCTTGGTGGAAATTGGTGAATCGTCATTCACCTACCTTCAAATTGCTTTATAGCTTGGATTACGGCATACCTCTTCTAAGTTATAAAATAGTTTGTTGGGTCCTAGCCTTAATTTTTCATATTGGGTGTCATATTAAGGACTTTAAGATCAACTATCTTGAATATCTCCCAAAAACATGTCTGTTTTAGACATTTATGATCTTCCCAAATCTCTTGAAACAAGCATTCCTAATGAAGATGATGTCCCATGGATATCATACTTCTTTCTCCTCCTCCAATTATTCTCCCTAACCCACAAGTCCTTGAAAAGTTTAAGATCACTCAAGCCCTAATGGCAAGGAAAGGTCTAGGTGTGATCACATCTTGGAGATGTAGTCACATATTGACAAGCCGGGAGAGTTCGGTGTCAAAGTCTTGAGAAAGTTGGTGGTTCAATCACTTTCTAAGTCACATAGTGAGTTCCTTTGGGACACCTATGAAATAGACTATGACAAGACCCTTAATGATCTTATCTATTGTTAAGATCAACTTCCTGAAACTTTATGGACATTGACAATGGTGACACTGGAAATACAGAAAAAGCATTCTCTTCCCAATGGAAAGGGATCAGCCATAGTCAACTCGGTTGAACAAATGGTAAAGAGAAAAGCTAAGTCTGTGATAGTCCCGTGTACCATTATCAAAGGGTCCATATGTTTATATTGCCAAAGAAAGGGTCATTATTAGTTGCGAAACTGCCAAATTTACTTAAGGATGTTAAAGTCAATAAGTTTGACTCTACTTCAGGTAAAGTCCACAAATCTAACTCTGTTAAGTTTCTATTCTGAGATTCCTGATACATGATGTGACTGGGTCACATGGTAATGTTTTAAGAATCAAAGGAAAGTGAAGAAACTTAAAGAAAGAATATGCTGAATCTGATCGCGTAGATGGATTTCTATCGCGTAGTTTGAAAATCGGATTCTTGAGCTACTTCTTATGAGTTATGAGATATTGCTTAGGAATAGATAACAACAAGTTTTCATATGGATTGTAAGGATAAGTTTTTCCGCATAGTTTTAAAATAAAAGAAAATTTTGATTTTATTTATTTAAAAAAAAATATCCTTACAATGGCATTTGAGGAAAAAATTGTTGCTTATATGATTCCATTAATAGCACGAGTGGAAATATGAAATTGATTCCTTCAATTGTGGTAATGTCTAAATTTACCAAATAAGGAAAGATTCTCATCACCCAAGTCTCAATTGGACCGGGACTTGGAATCATGCAAGTTGTATAGCATGATGAATGAGAACTTTCAAGTATTGGAAAATTAAGACTAATTACTTGTTCACATGAATGTGTGAGTCAAGTAATGGACTAAGCGATCGAGTACATAGTCATGTGCACTGATTAAGTCCACCACAAAAGATGTAAGGCTATTCGTCATAGTTTACTAAAGCTCAGTAAATATGATTATACTTACAAGCTTAAGTGTAACTCTGAGACATTGGAAAAGGTTCCAATGCATGGCAGAGCGAATAAGGAGAATCAAATTAGGCAGAAGGATAAAAGTTTCTCAAATCTGAAAAGATGGGAGAGTACTTTAGTATCAGTTTTGTGATCATCTTAATGATTAAGAAACCATATCAAAATTAGTTCTCTAAGGAAGTCTTAGTTCATTCTTATGACTAAGAAGAAGGGATCTTGAATTGTTGAAATGGTTAAATCAAGAAGATGAGTCATACTTCGTTCCAATACAAGTCTTAGAGTCATACTCCAAGATTGTAATTTGAGTGACATGTCTTAAAGAAGGTTTAAAACACTTATCAAATGTAAGAGTAAAAGTTTTCTACTCTTGTACATTTGAAATTGGGAAGTTGTGATGTTTTGGATAAAACAAAGACCAACTAAGGCCAATTGTGTGAAGTGTTTGTCTTGATTAGAATCCACACTATCTCTTGGATGTTTGACAAGGAAGTCTTATAGGTCAAGAGGACAGTGGGAGTCTTAAAGGTCTTGAAATTTTCAAGAACTAATCAAGAATGAAACCTGAAGTTCTTCACTAGCACACGACTTGAGGTTTATAACCTATCGTGTTGACATATTTTGTGCCCATTCTAGTTAAAGTTGGCTTCGCATATGAGTTCTTAGAGTTCTCAATGTGTTGCACAACAACTTGGAAGCAATGGTAGGCCCTTGAGCTGCCAGGTAGCAAGAAATTAAGATTGAGTTCAATCCATATGGTTTTGGATTTGTCATTATCCTTGTCTTGTGATTATGGTTTTGACAAATTCATATGGGTAGGAACTCATACACCAATAAATCTAAGTGTCATAAGGTTTCTCTCTGATTCATGAAAATGATGGTGAGGAAACACTTCCACTAAGTAGATTTTAGCTAGATAGCAATTGTGATATTTGCATTCTCAAAGTCGTTAGTGGAGCGTGTGTGGTTTACCGGCACACTAACCTGGACTTGTGAGAAATGGCAAAGGTCAAAACAATCAAGACTATGATTACGGCATCCCTTTTCATAGTTCTTAAAATTGTTTTGACACACCCATGAGCTATCTAAGAGAAGGTGTATGATTTTGATAAAGTTCTATAAAAAACAATCCAGTATCAGAAATCTGAACTTTGGTCAATAAAGTATTGATTTCTAGAAGTCCAGCTGATTTCTGAGTACATGTCAAAGCTAGTGGGAGCATAAGTGTTATGCTAATAATCATCATGTTAGTGGGAGCATGATAATTATGATAAGTATCGCAAGTTAGCAATGTTAATTATAGGAAACAAAAGTTTCAACTGGGAAAGAGTTGTTTTGCTATAATTAAGGGAGAGGAAATTATACTTCATCTCAAATCTATAAGCTTAGATCGTGAGGTTTTAATCATTTAGTCAAGGATATATATGAATTTCATGTTGGAGTGGCTCAACATAAGGAAATTCTGTATATGGGTCCATTATTTGCGTTCTTAAATTCGATTATGATTACGGCATACCTTTTCATAATCTGAATTATGAGAACTTGGCAAATGGAAATGGAAATGTTATAGCAAAAGACTGGTTTAGTCTTTATGTGAGACATCATGAATCGTGTCCCATATGCTTCGGATATAGGACCGATTACATGTGCTATATTCATCCTTTCTAAAATTTTCGAAATGCCTAGGGCATTAAGAAGGGAAAAGGTTTAGAATTGGATATGACTAAAAGGATTAAACAATTGTCGAGGAAAATCTAAGGTTTACCAAAGATTGGTTGCTCAAGGACAGTTGGAAGTATAGTGATAATTCTGGAAGGGCCATATTGACATAATCTGTAAGGAGGCAACTCTTGTTCAGAAGTGATAGTCGAAATGGAATCTGGAAATGTTTCAAAGTTAGAATTTTCAATCTGTGTAAGATTAAGGAAACTTAATGCAAGAAGGATGGTTCCAAGGACTTGATCTCCTTTGGAATGCTCTGTAATGATTGTTGTTAAGTCTTTCTGACTTTGTGCATAATCATTACAAGAGGATCGATGCATATAAGTTTAGAATCTAACAGATTTCAGTAAATGACATGAATTTGGAATTCTTGCATTTGCAGTAAGGATTTGGGAGTGTGAAAAGAGAATCATTGAAGTTATGTTCATTTGATCTAGTTCACAAAATAAAGATCATAGACAAACATATTATGCATACTTGGTGTATGGCATGACTAGTGTTTAGAAAACATAGTGTGCATGCTTGGAGCATGGGACAACTATTGTTTTAAATTCAAGAATAATGTTGATAGCTGAAGCAGTATACAATGAATAATGTGTAATCATATGGTGATAAATAAAAGGTGTTTTATTTATATTCATAAGTTCTGAGACCATATTGGATTCAATTATTATTGTGTTTCACTTTGCATGTTTTGACTTCCCGAATAAACTAGGTTATTCTTCCGGAATGACTACGTTATTCAAACCATCCACAGTCGGTCATATGTTGGAAGTAGATATGAATTAAGACTGTCATGGGTTGGCTTGTAGAGGTCTAAGTTGTTGGACAAAGGGCTACAACACTCATGAGTTCTCATAAGTTCTGAGTATTGGATTCAACCCGCGCTCATTGGAATCACTTCATGGATTTTATCACGAGTGATCATGAGACGATAATA
Organism: Lactuca saligna; assembly: GCF_052625555.1. Lineage (NCBI taxonomy): Eukaryota > Viridiplantae > Streptophyta > Magnoliopsida > Asterales > Asteraceae > Lactuca > Lactuca saligna. The sequence continues at coordinate 180,551,733 of NC_136425.1, forward strand.
TCTTATATTCTTCAAACCTAGAGATATGAGTTGTTACTATGAGTTGATAGTACATTGATTACACGAAACGCATTGGTAACTCGATGTTATAAAACATGTCTTTGTGTATGATTCAACAAGTAGTAGAACAAGCCATATGAGTCGAAGTTTATCCATTCCTTTTACCTTCGGGATAAAAGCGATATCTGTGGGCCCCTCGATGATTTGATGATGACAAATGGAAGTGCTCGGCCGGGCCAGGACTGATTTGATTTGTTCAATTAGTTAGTCGTCATAAATCGGAAATCGGGAAACAACAAATGGATAGAGAGAATGATTATAATCCATGTCTCAGTCCATATGATATCTAGAATGGAGGAATATATGATCCCTTATCTAATGGACAAGTCATTGACAAGATCAGAGTTCATCTACAAGGTCAGAGTTCGACAGAAGCTTTTGAGAGCTACGATTGCCAGTTGGTTTCTGAAGTCATACGCAATAATAGTTTTAGACTTATCCAAGTGGGAGACTATTGGATTAATGTCTAAGTCCATAACTATAATTGGTAAGACTTGACCCGACCCGACATGGTCCATTTGGGTTGCATGGCATCATGCACTTGGATAGACTATAATGAGAGAAATAAGACACTTATGGTTATTAATATATTATAAGTTCTAGTATATTAATAATAAGAATAATAAGATTATTTAATTAGTATTGATCAAGAATTAATCTAGGATTAATTAAGTGATCAAAAGAAGACTAATTAAATATATGGGTTGATTGTGTAAATCATCCATACTTATATAGTGGGCTAATGCTCCATGGATTATCTACTTGGGCCAAAACCCATATGATGCTCCATGGATGCTCCATGGTGTATTTGAACCCATGGATCCAAGGAAATGGAAAGTCATGACAATTAGGGTTTACCCTAATTGTAACACTATATAAAGATATTATTCTTCCCAAAATCGGCCACTAGATTATTCTAGAGAGGGCTAGCCTATTTTATGAAGTGTAGAATTCTCTCAAGTTATTCCAAGTGTATTTGGTGTTGTGTGAACCATTTGAGGTGTCACACTTGGGGCACTAGGCACTCAAGCTTCATGAAGACATTCTACATCAAAGAGGTATGTATTCTATCTTGTTATATTGATAGTTTTGTATGCTAGATTAGGATAATACCTTGGATGTTCATATTTGCATGTATAATAGAGAAAACATAGATCCAAGGTATTTAGGGTTGCATGTACACTTAGGAGTGTTAGAATGCTCATAACCCAACATCTAATACGTCCAATAAGTCTAGATCTGAAGTCCTTTCGGATCATTAAGCACAACACATGGAGTTTGGTGTTTTAGGGCTTGAAAACCACCAAATTGGGACAAAAATGGTAACTAATGACCTAAAGATCAAGGTAGAGACTTTTCTACCTGAATGGAAGCTTCTCCCTGAGTAGAGTTCGGATCTACCCCTTTCCTTGCACTCTTCAACCACCTCTTTCTTCTTCTAAGCTCCAAACCTTCTTCACAAAGCCAAAATCACTCTTAAGAACAATATGGGGGCTAGGGTCTCGCTTCTACTGCTCTCTGGAAGTGTTAGGGACAAAGGAGGACAAATTACAGCGTTTAAATAGGGTGCAAACACCCATATTAGGTTTTTTTTCCCAAACAGGGTCTACTCGCCGAGTCCAAGGTCCAATTCCCGCGCCTTATCCCACTCCTACTCGGCGAGCTGGCCCATCAAATCGCTGAGTCCAAGGCAAAATGCATTATTTTAAAAAGGTAAATAGCAAGGAGTACGTACCGGGAACCAGGTGCTACACGTAAATAGTGAATTTACGATATAGGACTTTTTAGCCTTAGTAATCTAAACAAAAGTCGTAGAATATGTTAAAATGAGAGTGTCCTTAAAAAGAATGCCCAAATCCGACTTCGTATGAGGAGGTTATGATTTTTCTAAGATTTAGCATAATAGTGCACGGCCCGGAAACTCGAATTTTGGATCGGTCGATTTTCAGTCAAAATAATCTAAATGAGAAATGAAGATCTCGTTAATAAGATTTCTTCGATAAAAAGATAGTTAAAAACAGAGCTTGTATGCGAAAGATATGGACGAAGCTTAGTCTCTACTCTTCGATCGCGACGAATTCGATACAGTTTTGTAAATCTGAGATAGAATGAGAATTACCCAATGATGTCTAAATGAAAGTTTTATTACTCATAAATACCAACACGTGGATATAAATAACGTCGAAAACGGAGCTATTATGCGAAAGATATGGACGAAGCTTAATCTCTAGTTTTCGAGCGCGACGAATTCGAATACAGTTTTGTAAATCTGAGATACATTGAGAATTAGCCGACGAGGTCTAAATGAAAGTTGTAGTACTCGTAAATACCAATGCTTGGATATAAATAACGTAGAAACAGAGCTCGTACGCAGAAGATACGTGAAGCTTAGAGACTATTCTACGATAAAATGCCTATAAATAAAGGATGAATCCTTCATATTTTCTTCACACCATAACCTCTCTTTCTCTCTCTAACTTCTCTCTTGCCTCCTTAAACCCCTCCCAAGTCTAGGGAACCTCCCTAGCACGAGAAGGAAGCACCAGAGCACCCGTCAGATCCGAGAAGAAAAGTTTTCGGCTCGGAAACACTGCTCCAGTGAAGCCCGTTTTTTTTTCCAGCGAAGCCCCTTTTTTTTTAACATTTAGCATAACATTACACAACCCAAAAATTCGAATTTTAGATCGGTCGATTTTCAGCAAATATAATCTAAACGAGAAATGAAGATATCGTTAATACGAGTTAAACGTAAAAAGACAGTTGAAAACGGAGCTCGCATGCGAAAGATATGGACGAAGCTTAGTATCTACTTTTCGAGCGCGGCGAATTTGAATACAGTTTTGTAAATCTGAGATACAATGAGAATTAGCTGACGGGGTGTAAATGAAAGTTGTAGTACTCGTAAATACCAACACATGGATATAAATAACATAGAAAATGGAGCTCGTACGTGGAAGATACGGACGAAGCTTAGAGACTACTCTACGATAAAATCCCTATAAATAAGGATGAATCTTTCATATTTTCTTCACACCATAACCTCTCTTTCTCTATTTAACTACTCTTTAGCCTCCCTAAACCCTTCCTAAGTCTAGGGAACCTCCATAGAACGAGAAGGAAACCCTGGAGCGCCCGACGGCTCCGAGAAGAAGAGGTTTCGGCTCGGAAACGCAGCTCCAGCGAAGCCCGATTTTTTTAACAAAAACCCGCTGTAAGTGAGCTACGCCTACACTATTTCTAATATAGCTTTTATTTAAAATATAGTAATGTTATTATGACCTTATAATAATTATTTGAGCTATTATTATGAGTTATATAAGTGTCATTATAATATCTTTTTAACCACTCGCGGTACGGGGAATCTAGTTTAAAGGGTCGCATATAGTTGTTGGATTTTAGAAGTGCTATATGCCAAAATAGTCCTGCCCTCCGGTGTTTTATGTTTGGCCCCTGTTTGTACATAGTGGTTGGAAAATATTATTTAAACACTTATAATAATAATAATAATAATAATAATAATAATAATAATAATAATAATAATGTTAAGACTAATAATTAGTCACGGTAAATATTAGACTAAAATCTAGTGGTAATAATACTAGATTTCGTCGAAGGAAATTATATTGTTAAGAAGCGAAGCGTTGTCCGAGTTTGGAATCATCACTTTAACAAGTGAGTGCATAGTTACTTTCATCTTACACATAGATATGAAGTATTTTATATAAATTACATGCCATTTGTGCATATTATCTGGATACTTGTTGTCTATGTTGGATGAATGATTTTATACATGTTTTAAATGATTTAAACTATATATTTATTTTATATCTACAAATATGTTGCGATAAAACATGGGTAGATGAAATAGTTGATGTGTGATGAAATAAAATGATGAGAGATAGGTGATGATAATTAGGTGAGGATAGATATGTGATGATAAATCGGTGATGTAGGATGAAAGATACTATAACCTTGTCCGACAATTTGTAGATGTAGTCATCTACCAGAGTATAAATGGTGACCACATACTATTATAGACAACCCTGTGGAAACTCCAGCAGGCTCATAACCTGTAGGTTATGAATTAAGAGTTCAGACGATGTTGTAACTACGTATTCATGCGATGATACTCTAACCCATTACTATGAATTACGAGTTCGGGCGATGTTGTAACTACGTATTCATGCGATAATACCCTAACCCTTATTGGGCACGTATTGAGGGAGTAATCCCTGAATCAATATTGTCTATGTGATGTAGGCGATGATCCTTAGGAACAAACATATAAGGAAATGTGATGTAAGGAGATGAGAGATAAATATGATGTAGGAGATGACCCTTAGGATAAATCCTTAGGGATGGTACTTAGGAATAAAGAAGATAATGGGGATGGGTAATTGGGTTAATTGTTTGATGATTAAACATAATAATTATATTATTGTGGGTTGAAAACCCTATGTACTCACCAGGTTTTCCAACTTGACCCATTTAGTTGACTTGTATCACAGGTGATGATGTGAAGTTACATTACATTGAGAGATTAAGGAGATATAGATCACCAGTGTAAATGAATGTAAGTTCTGTTTATGCTTATGTTTCTGTATTGACGATGACATCCCAAATGTTTTAAAAGGAATAAAAATATTTCTTCGGAAATGCTTGGATAATGAAATTATCATGTTTTTCTGGGAACAAATTTCGCAACATTTTTATTGAAAGAGATACTCTAATTTTTATAAAGCATAAACAAAATCGGTCTTTTCTGACCGTGAAAATGGGGGTGTCACAGTTGGAATTTGTTCCCAGAAAAACATGATAATTTCATTATCAGAGCATTTCCGAAGAAATGTATTTTTATCCCTTTTAAAACATGTGGGATGTCATCGTCAATACAGAAACATACGCATAAACAGAAATTACATTCATTTATATTGGTGATCTATATCTCCTTAATCTCTCAGTGTAATGTAACTTCACATCATCACCTGTGATACAAGTAAACTGAGTGGGTCAGGTTGGGAAACCTGGTGAGTACATAGGGTTTTCAACCCACAATAATATAATTATTATGTTTAATCATCAAACAATTAACCCAATTACCCATCCCCATTATCTTCTTTATTCATAAGTACTTTCCCTAAGGATTTATCCTAAGGGTCGTCTCCTAAATCATATTTACCTCTCATCTCATCGCATTTCCTTATATGTTTGTTCCTAAGGACTCTCCCTAAGGATCATCACTTACATCGCATAGACAATATTGATTGAGGGATTACTCCCTCAACACGTACCCAACAAGGGTTAGGGTATCATCGCATGAATACGTAGTTACAACATCGCCTGAACTCGTATATTATAGTAAGAGGTTAGAGTATCATTGCATGAATACGTAGTTACAACATCGCCTGAACTCATAATTCATCACCTACAGGTTATGAGCCTGCTGGTGTTTCCACAGGATTGTCTATAATAGTCTGTGGTCACCATCTATACTCTGGTAGATGACTACATCTCAAAATTGTCGGACAAGGTTATAGTATCTTTCATCCTACATCACCGATTGATCATCACCTATCTATCCTCACCTAATTATCATCACCTATCTCTCATCATTTTATTTCATCACACATCAACTATTTCATCTACCCATGTTTCATCCCAACATATTTGTAGATATAAAATAAATATATAGTTTAAATCATTTAAAACATGTATAAAATCATTCATCCAACATAGACAACAAGTATCCAGATAATATGCACAAATGGCATGTAATTTATATAAAATACTTCATATCTATGTGTAAGATGAAAGTAACTATGCACTCACAACACATAAAAATGGGGATGTGTGACCGGAGGGTTTTATGTGCTTACATTGAGTATTGTGTTATCCTGCCTTATGTTTTGTGAATCATGTTGTGCATTATGTCTTTGTGATTTATGATGTATATTATGCGGAGCTTTACAGAGTTAGGGCCGGAGGGTCCATCAGAGTTGTGGGACTCGAGGGTCCCACTGAGACACATTGACCGAAGGGTCTACATAGTTATAGCCTCGAGTGGCTAATATGTGTATGTGGTATTTTGGGGAACTCACTAAGCTTCGTGCTTACCATGTTTTGTGATATGTGTTTCTGGTACTTCTTTGGATCGCGGGAAGGCACCGGCTTGATTGTACACACGAGAAAGAAAGAGTTATGCTTTGAGGATCCTGGATTATTAATCAAACGATTATGGAGACGGTGTTTTGTTAATTCGATAATTAGGAATTTTGTAAAATGTGTTATGAGAATTCTATGATGTTAAATGAAAATTTTGTTTGAAAATTTTACGGTGTTACACAAAGCCTTATGATAACTGATCTTCGGATCACAGCCCCGAATTATGAAACAATTCGAAACAGGGTGTTACAAGTTGACTCATTAAAAATCGAATGTTGTTATGTGACATTTGCCTCCTCTTCATCCCCCATCAACATAATCACCTATGTTGTTATCATTCCCTTCTTCATCTTCACCATATAATTCAGACATAAAATCAACACCTTTTGTTTTGTTCACAGTGATTTCATCGTCATTAAATTCCACATCCACATCTCTAATGTTTTCAATTTCGTCTTCATTTTCACCACCATCAATGCATGAATCGTCACCATCTTATTCCTCTTCTATCTCAGAGCCAAACCAATCCTCTATTCCTTGACCACAATGGTCCAGATAAAGGGAAATTATAACATCAACCCCATAAGCATAAAAATTGAAAGAAGCATGGTCTCCATCATTAACAATAACATTTATCCCAAATAATAAGGGCTTACCTGACTCACAATAGTATAACTTCTTTATACTTTCTTGTATGAACCATTTAAGAAAGGTGATGCATTCAGAGTATGTTATTCCAGAAAATCATGATCATTGAATGTGAATTTCATACCATGTTTATACCAGAAAGGATTTCAAAGAAATACATCTTTGAAGTTGAGCTCCACTACAGGGTAGAGTCCATTAAGTTTTGGCATCGAGGATGACATTTTTAGTTGGTTTCCTGATCACTGACTTCGATCAGAGAAAATGTGTTGGAACCCTAGTTTTTTCATTCTTGGTCACTAAGAAATGAGAAAAATGAAGAACAAAGAAGAAGAGTGTAGTGGTGTCTGAATAAATGTCATAATTTTTACTTCGATTTCATATGTGGATGAGGGAAGATAAGAAATCTTATTTAATGTAATGCCACGAAAGAAATACAACCAGTTGCTCCATTTACCCAGGTGAATAAGGGTGTAATTAGTTGGTATTTACTAATGTTAATGACCAATTTAGCACAAAAAAACATGAGTGATTAAATGTGCAAATTGACAAAACATTGTTGTGCTATATTGCCAAAAACCTAACAACCAATAAGACTAATGGGCCAAAAGTCCTTCACAAATTTATCATCCGAAACTTTAGGATTTAAAGTGATAAAAGATGTGTTACAACCTTTAGGAAACTTAGCAAAGAAAAGACATGAATAATTGAGTGAACAACACTATCCCCAACCATATTCCAATACTTTCTAAAAAAGTCAAACGTGAAGCCATCAAGACCTGATGATTTATCGCCTCCATAATCTCAAACTGCCCTGCTTAACCTCACCATGTGAAAACTAATCTTCTAACCAATAATTTTGGTCTGAAGAAAGCTTTTTATGGAAATCAAAATCCACCACAAACCGAAATGAAGCAGGGAAGAAAGATTTAAGGAAGTATTTTTGATTTCTAAAATTGATTATATACAAAGTTCAAGGAATATTCTTATATGAATTATTAAGTATTGTTTTTTTTCTAAAATCTCATTGGTTTTTACGTCCACACACACATATATATATATATATATATATATATATATATATATATATATATATATATATATAATATGTGTTCCTCTAAACAAAAGAATGTCACATGATTAATATTTGTGATGGAAATTTTAATCGGATTGAATAGAATTCGAATAAGTAAACGAGTAATAAATAAATCTTATGTGAAATCCTCCCACATCATTAAGAGGAAAAATTGCTATGCCACTAAGCTAGTTTTTAATGTCACTTGAATTTCTTCTTTCTATATATACAAGACTTGCAAGTCTTGTAAGTGATTTTATATTACTATTTCATTATAACAATCATATTTAAATACTACAACCAAGTATGTTAGATAGACCCGTACATTTCTCTTTCTAAAAACTAATAACTTATGCTGAGTTGATATTTTTTTTGCTCTTAAACATGGGAATTTTGTTGATTTAAAGAGGCTCATCTGAAAAAAATAAACTTCTAAATATAACTCTTTTTATCTATAAGCAAAATTGATTAATATTCCAATTGAACATTTTTTGTTTTTGATTAATCTCCAAGGAGAAGATTATTCTTTTTATCAAAATATAATCACAATGTTATCGATCAATATCCTTACCCGTAAATATAACTCTTTTTATCTATGAGCAAAATTTACTTTTTTTAAATATGCGAATCCAATCAGGATCCAGTCATTCACCTCACACACTTTGAGATTCCACTCTGCTCTTAAATTACCAAAAAATAATAAAAAAGGCTCTTTAAACAAAAGCTAAATACTCCAACCCTAAATATTAACCCATGTTAGGATAGATCCCATAAAAGTCGGGTATCTTACCAATACGGTTAAGCGCGCGTTCCGCAATTTGTCGTGTTTGATAATCACCATGCTGAAACGCATCCAGAAGCGCTGTACTAAGATTTGTGTTTTCCCACACTTGATACTTTATATAATTTGTCCTCAATAATCTCTCCACCATCCAAACCGCCCCTCTCCTTAGACTCTCATTTTGATTCTCTAACAACACATTAAGAATCGGCTTAATCCCTTCAGCCTCACACAACACACTCACCCCTTCCTCTATATACGCTCCATCATTCAACAAAGTTGACAGTGCAGCCAATGATGCCTTAACCACCTTCTCATTCTTATGGTGTAACAGATTCACTAATCTTGCCAAACTTTCTCCTTCTAACAAACAAAATGTATCTCGTTGTGTGCACACCCCCCGGTGGACCCTACACAGCCCTGACATGACCGTTTTTTTTTTACTTAAACGGAGCAAACCCGACATGTGAAATTTAGGTGGTCGGATCTCAGGTAATTGTGTTAAGTTTTTCGATTGGCGAGATAGAGATTCTAAAGCAAGAGCGGAGGCCATTTGAACTTTGTCGGGCCAGTTTTGTTGGACTAATTTGGAAAATAAAGCAGCGAGCTCGTGGTCACGACAAAATGAGATGGCTTTCCGTACATCGGATAAAACAAAAGTAATCCGCGATAGGACACTTACAAGTCCTTCGAGGTACAAAGCCATGAAACGGACCCTTCTAGTTTTGCCTTGTGTGATCATTTTTGTTCCACAAACAACGATCTCAAAATCGCCTTCATCCAGCATTTTGCGAGTCAGTCTATCTTGTTCTGGAAGGTTCGCTACAATTCCAATGGCGGCTGCTTTCTCTTCGGTGTTGGCTATGTTTTCTGATATTACTGTAAACAGGCTACTGAGTTGACCCGCTGACCCGTATAGACAATTACCTAATTCTTGGCTTATGTGTAATGAGAGGTTATGGAGAAGCTTGATCGAAGCCATGCGTAGGTCTTTTTGTGGAGCTTCGATCAACTGTAACAAAACGATGGTGGCACCGGAGCTTTTGATGGCGTTCACGACTGGAATCACGGTGACTGGGGAATTGGTGATTACGATGAGAACTTGTACAAGTTCATACTCGATGGATGATCCGCTGTTGCTGATCAAACGGAGTAAGTTGTGAAGTATGTCTTCCGAGAGCAAAGTCTGGTTGTTGGGCCCCACCGAGATGGAAAAGCAATCACAGTCGCAGGTTACTATGTTTGCGAGGATTGCTGCGGATACTTCTTTTAGTCGCATAGGAAGATCCGAGAAAAGATCCTGGATAAGAGGTGAGAGTATGGCTTGTTCAACTAAAACCTTCGCACTTGTTTTACAAGAGGAGACTTGATTTAGAGCTTTGAGTGCGGCTTCTCTTGATTGCGTGTCACCGGTTTTCATGATGTTGATTAGCGATGAACCTGCAGTTCTTGCTACAAAAACTTTTGTATTGTCGCTAAGCTCACCGAGGTATGAAGCCATACGTAATTTGATCTCAAGGGAATTACCTGAAAATGATTGAATGACATGATAGATTAATGTGTTAGACATAGTTATGAATCTGTTCACATACTACCGGAATTATAAAACTTCATGGAAGTGTAATACCTTGAAGAAGAAGTGTCAAAAGGGGTTGCAATCTTCCATTTTTAGCCATTTGCCTCACGTTGTTCTCATTCTTCTCTAGATTTTTCAAAATTTTGTCAGCCTTCTCAACAATTGAAACATTTTCTGATTTGTTATCTGTCATTCCAACTAAAATAAGGATTGCACCATTAACAGAACCAATTTTTTCACACAAAGCCTCTGATTTTGAGAGCTCGTAGAGCAACGAGAAAGCTTCTTCCCTTTCTTGGGAATGTTCATCAGACAAAAACTTCACAATCGAGCGCACCCTAACACCATCAGCCATTATTTCCTGCAAATCAAAAAATAAGCAGCTAGCATCTCACACACAAATTATAAAATACATTTGCAGATATATTAGTTTCTTAACCTTATTATCATTGTCATCTTCTACCACAACTCGAAGTGTTTCAAGTGATCTACACCGGACTTCACTACTGGTGCTTTTCAACATCTCAACAATCATGGGTATGAGATCAGCATTACGAATAATATGCTTGCTTGAAAGATTTTTAATGCAAAGTTGCTGAATAAACATCAAAGCCTGCAAACTATCACGTTCAGACCTTAGTCCCAGAGATAAAGACATGAAATTTTTTGACCACTTGATTATCTCTTCATAATCAGTTGGCAATTTAGGTCCCCAGTCTGTGTCTTTTCGCAAATCCACATCCAGTAACTTATGCTGCACAATTTATATAAAAGCATTTCCATTAGACTTTATTTTATCAACTATTGATCTCCAGATTTTTTCTACCTTTTCCCAACAAAGGATTTAATTAAAAGAAAAAAAAAACATAAACATAATGAAACCGGTCTTGTCAACTTACTTTCTCCAGGGGAAGAAACTCAATGCCTTCTACTTCAATCGCATTTGGGCAACGGAACTCAATTTCAAGGTCAACATTACCAGTATCGTTGACAAAGTACTGATACAATTCAGCTGTCAACCATCCATCTTCTCTCTCATGTGCTACAAACAAAACCATATACTTTGTCTTACTACCGGACTTGTATTTGATGCCTAAATTGTCCTTCCTTTTGAGTACATTCATAAACACAAGGTTTACTTTGTATATGATATTTGGTGACAAAAATTGTGTTGTCACGTGTGTTGTGAAATTTCCAAATAAACCTCTTCGGTTGCACACTTGAAATCTGCATGAAATGTATAGTATGTAAAATCTGGAAACTAATTAAAGGAGGAGATGGAGAACTAACCTTGATTTATTTTTACCATGATACGGAATATAATCATTAGGAGGTTCAACGAATGAAGCACCAAAACATTCGGCTGATATCATTTCACAATGCTTCCCATTCTTATTTAACGAGAACCACTGTCCATCAAAAGAGGTCAAGTTAGTTATACAACATTGTGGTTAATTTGTAAATAGGTATCTATGATAGGTGGTGGATTTTCGTGTTTTGGTTTGGTGAAATTCGTATATAGATAAAAAAAAAAAATAAAAAAAAAAAAAAAAAATAATCTAAAGCGAACTACCGTGTTGCCCCCATTAATGATGATTCCACTGGAGAGAAGCATCTCAAGTTCCTCTTTGTTGACCAGAGACTTAACCATCTCCTTAAACTCCTCTGGATTAGTAATCCCCTGTTGAAACTGAAGCGCAATCTCAAGTCTTTCAACAACATGAGACATCTTTGGCCGTTGTACCCGAGATTTCATCAAACATTGATACGCAATTTGTGAAAATGTTTCCAATGACCTCAGATTCATTCCTTGCTTCAGATTATGAAAGATAATCTCATCTAACTTTTTCTCTTTGTAGCTTTTTTTCCACCTTCGGACTAAACTCTGAAAATGATTATTGCTACTGTTACGTTCGAAGCATAGGCTCCCACACAACACTTCAAACAAGACCACCCCAAAAGAGTATACATCCGACTCTTTTGTTAGGATACTTGTCTCCATATACATCGGATCTATGTACCAAAAGGTACCAACAACATTAGTTGCAAGAAAGGATTGCTGCTGACCTGCGGGTCCTATTTTCGAGAGTCCCATGTCCGAAACTTTAGCATTCCAATTCTCGTCTAATAGGATGTTGGAACTTTTAATATCTCTGTGCAGGACTCTTTGTTGAGTCTCCTTAGGATCATGAAGGTAGCAGAGTCCCTTTGCAGCCCCAAGGCATATCTTGAGACGTTGTGTCCATGTCAGAGTCATGCTACTCAAATGACAATCAAGGCTTCCATTACTGGCATGCTCGTACACAAGGATTTTTTCTCCTTCTTCATCGCAAAATCCCACAAGAGATATGAGATTATCATGTATGTAGCGGGAAAGCATGAATATTTCTTTTAAGAACTCAGGGTTTCCCTGCCCGCATTTGCTACTCAGACGCTTAAAAGCAACCCTGATTTGTCCCTCGGAGTCGGAGAGTACACCTGCATACACCTTCCCAAATCCACCTTCTCCAATAAATTTCTTGTCATCAAAGTTTCCGGTGATTGTCTTTATCTCTTTCAAGTTAAAGTGTTTAAGATCTTGAAACTGCTGCTGCAAAAAGGACTTCATTATTTGTGAGATCAAATGGATTGTAAGACGTTTCACTTTGAATTCTTGAAACTAGATCGTTGAAAGGGGCTTTGTTAAATAACCTCGAAGTACACTCGTGTATAGGAGAGCCAGAAGACAGCCTGGACACGTGACACCCACATATATATATATATATATATATATATATATATATATATATATATATATATATATATATATATATATATATATATATATATATATATATATATATATATATATATATATATATATATATATATTTTCGGTTGTAAACAATTTTAAATTAAAACTTCTATTTATTTTTTGTCTTTTCTAGGCAATTCATAGATTAATATTAACACCCTTTTTATTTACATAAGTTTCTATTTTGTACCTGGCGTATTTTTAATACAATTATAACAAAAAATGTAGGGAAAATAACTTAGGAAGGTAACTACTTTTTATCAGTGTTTATATATTGACAATTTCTTCTTTTTTGTACATAATAAAACAACTAATTTGTTTTAACTGTTTAAATTACACCAATATTACCGGTTAATACATGTTTTAACCGGTAACTCAAAAGAGAAAATGATTTAGGAGGGTAACTACCTCTTATCTGTGTTCACATGTTGGCAACTTCTTATTTTTTGTACATAAAAAAGCAACTAACTTGTTTTAACTGTGTAACATCCCAAAAATCATGACCAAAAATTTCGTTTTTAATTTAATACTAAAACCATAATTGTTAAACCATTAATTTAATACTCCGACATTGGGCCCCGCCCGGCATCAGGCCTTGTCTGGCATCGAGACTCGCTCTGTATACAGGTTTGTCTCTCTTAGGCCCCGCCTGTCTCCGGGCCCCGCCTGCTAAACACATACAATCATATAACATGCTACCACATAAAGAAACATACTCTACTATATCCCTGTCCTAAGAAACATACTCTGCTAATAATGAGATACAGAACATCGTCCGTACTCAGCTAGTGATGAGATATGGGACCTCGCCCACACTTACCTCCTTACCAGGCACATACAAGTATCACACAGACAACAAGTGTAATCTAACATGCAAACATTCCTCGGGCACCCGCCCGACATCGGATCTTGGTCTACAATAACATACTAGCATACAATGCCTAGGGCTAACCCCCGGGTCTTCCTACTCATAGACTACATGGGCTGACATTGTGGCCTTAGACCTATTCACACAATGAGGAGACTCACCTTGCACTGCTGAAGCCCTGGCTGGAACTAGGTGAGTACGGACGAAGTTCTATATCTCATTATTAGCAGAGTATGTTTCTTAGGACAGGGATACGGCAGAGTATGTTTCTTTATGTGTTAACATGTTATATGACTGCATGTGTTTAGTGGGCGGGGCCTAAGAGAGACATATCTCTATACCGAGCGGGGCTCGATGCCAGACGGGGCTTGATGTCGAGCGGGGCCCGATGCCGGAGTATTAAATTAATGGTTTGACAATTATGGTTTTAGTATTAATTTAAAAACGAAATGTTTGTTCATGATTTTTGGGATGTTACACAGTTAAAACAAGTTAGTTGCTTTCTTATGTACAAAAAATAAGAAGTTGCCAATATGTGAACACGGATAAGAGGTAGTTACCCTCCTAAGTCATTTTCCCTTTGAGTTACCGGTTAAAACAGGTATTAACCGGTAATATTGGTGTAATTTAAACAGTTAAAACAAGTTAGTTGCTTTATTATGTACCAAAAAAAAAAAAAAAGTTGCCAATATGTGAACACGGATAAGAGATAGTTACCCTCCTAAGTCATTTTCCCAAAAATGTAATAATTTAAAATAAAATTACATCAATAAAAACATCTTCTCAAATACATTTAAACCGACATCGATATTGTATATTTTGGATAATTACTTGATTGGTAAATTGCATAAAAGTCACTATGTTAAAAAAATGATTTTTAACACTAAGTTATTATTTGTTACAATTTAGTTACTAAGTTTTATAATTTTTTTAGGAAATTAACACTGTAGTACAACAAAGTTTTGACTTTGTCCCCGATTGGCCACTCAAGTTATTTTTCTGCGCAATTAGTCAACAAACTTTCAAATTAACTTTTAGTTACGACATTATCCTCAATTTTAAAAGGTCAGCCGGTTCCGACGCTTCATTGGCAAGGCTGACCTAGAAGCTTCATCCCTTTGGTAACGAAGAAGTGAAGAAATGCTACTATGACTCCGGTGCACCGGAAAGAATATCATGGGCGGCAAAAAACCTTGCACGCCGCTTTTTGAACTGTACAAACTCACTGGTAATCTCTGATTTGTTTAGTATTTATTTATTTATTTAGAATGTGATCTTACTTAGCTTGGATATTGGTAGCTGTCATCTATGATTTTGATTTACGATGTTTAAGTTAGTTGCTTTCTTGATCAGTGATGTTTGGTGAGTTTCAATGTTTGATCTGTAATGTTTTGAGCTGAAATTTGTTAAATTTCTTTAAATATGCTTCTCGTTAGCTTGAACTTTTTTTTATTATCATGTTCGATTTTAGATGTTTGATTATTATTTGCTATTTGACTGGGATAGATGACTCAAAGGAAGAAATGTAAATTCTTCCACATGATAGATGATTGGCTAGAACCAAGACACTACAAAGTGAAGTTGCATAAAATGAAGCAGTAATTGAAGTCATTTGAAGGTTTTCTTGTCAAGGCCGAAAACAACAAAATAGTTGCTCAACTGGAAAGTTTGGTGGCTAAGCATGAAGCTACGATTGCAGGGTTGAAGAGGTGCTTGATGTGGACTGTGTTGCTTTGTATTTGCTTGTTTGTAGGGTTAGTTTAGTGTGTCATGAAGTTATGGATGTAATGGCATCACTTTTAATTCTTTTGTATGATGGGTGTAAAAATTCCAACCTAAATGCATGTCTTTTACGGTTGATGTATAATTCCAACCAATATGCATGCATGTCTTTTGTTAGATAATGGTAGTGGGTTTAATGTAAGCTTTTGGACGATTGAATCTAGGTTGAATGAGTGATGTTTTTGTCCTTTGTAAAATACTCTTTTATGCAAGTTTATGGAAAATATACTTAGAAAGTGTAATCGGAAATTTATTGACCTTATTATAATGACTATCTTTTAATTCTTTTACATTATTTTATTTGTGAAAGTGTGTATCTGTACATTGAATATGCCGAAGTTGTGACACCCCTAATTTCACAGTTATTAAAAACTTTTTATTTATGCATACTTAATACAAAGTTTATTCATTAATGTCGAATTTAGTCTTGTAAAAGTATTTCCGAAGAAATTTTCTATTGATTTATTAAGGTTGGGGATGACATAACCGATACAAGAAACATAACCATAAATGGAGACTTACAAAATCTCAATATACTAAAGATCTACAATTCCTTGAATCTCTCAACAGATAATTACATTATCTATCAGTACCTTCATATCACTACATGTGATACAAAGAAACTAAGTGGGTCAGGTTGGGAAACTTGGTGGGTACATAGGGTTTTCAACCCATAATAATATAGTTAATATGTTTAATTATCAAAGAAGTAAGCCAATTACTCATTCCCATTATTCCCACTCCTTAATTGTAACTGTTGGGAAACTTGGTGAGTACATATGGTTTTCAACCTATAATAATATAGTTAATATGTTTAATTATCAAACAAGTAAGCCAATTACTCATTCTCATTATTCTCACTCCCTAATTGTAACTTATAATCTTAAAGGATCCATCCTAAAGGATCTCTTAATGAATAATTCCACCTTGGAGATTCCTTAACGAAATATGCTAATGGAGTGAACAAAATACTCACATGAATAATTCATTCATACCTATAATTTGTAAATCATGTTTGTATTAAATTCCTTAAAACCTACAGGTCAAGGACCGGCCTATATATAGTTCACTAACACCTGTAGGTCGTAGACTTACCCGTATACGATTCATCAATGCTTACAGGTCATAGACCTGCCCATAAAATGATTTATTAACACCTACAAGTTGTAAACCTGCCCGTGTATGATATACTAACACCTACATGTTGTAAGCATGTACGTGTATGGCTTATAAACATCTACAAGTCATGTGCATGCCCATGTTTTGACCTTACTTGTCTAGAATAATCTATGGTCATTATCAATACCCTACTAGGTAACTACATTACTAGTCTGGTAGTATTTTAAATGTCTCGACCTCTCTTCATTATTTTCATTTATCTTTACCCTTCACTACTCCAAACATTATAAGTACAAAAATACATATATGAATAAATAATATTGGCTGATATCATTTCATCTAACACAGAAGGTTCCAATCGCAGTTAATAGACACATATCAGAGGTAGGGTCTATTTGGTATATGTAATATAGTATTTGAAAATCTCACTTTAAACATCTCACTAAATCCAGCCTCATCATCCCCATAAGTAGATCAATCAGTATAATGACTTGGAATCACTGATAAATCTTAATTATAGGTTCATAATAGCGACTATGGCTATAATTAAAAGTTACACTTAAATAAAATAAGTGTGACTTAACTTATAAAATACATTGATGAAAACTAGGAATTAAGTGGGCAGAACTCTGACTCGAGAGCCCCTAATTGTTGGCTACCTGACACCGCAGGGCTTCACCGACTAAAAACTTAAGGGAGAAAGGGATTAAATGTGACACTCATAATCAGAAAGTCCAAGAAAGGAAAGGAAACCCTAAGTCAAAGGGTTAACTCGTCGAGTCTATGGAGGAACTCGACGAGTCGGAGCGAGATCCAGGGGATCGATTAAGTAACCGACTCGGCGAGTCGGCAAAGAGGACTCAGCAAATTCGGTCTAAAGAGGGGAACCCTGAATCCGGGAATTTGTGCACTATTTAAGCATCTCATTATCTCCCTTAGGGTTCCTTGTAGCCTTTCTTATTCAGAATACGAAACTCTAAGCCTCCATTGTTGCACTTTCAAGCTTTCTTGCCATTTTGGGTGATTTAAAGGAAGAAGGTAGAAGGGAACCATTAGAGATTCAAGGAGTGGCAGTAGATCCAGAGTTTGTGGGATTTTTCAGAGCATTTGAAGGTAATGAGTCGCTACCTTCACTCTTTTGCATATAGATCAACCTTTAACATGAGATTTGGGGCTTTAAGGGCAAGTTTAAGAACCATTTCGAGTTAGAAGCCCAGATCTGAAGTTGCTACTTCAGATCTAAGTGTATCTTGACCTAGAGAATCATAAAGCATCAGTCTATGGGTTGATTGTAAAGCCTCCTTGTCTTAAACCCTAGTTTATAGTGTTTTGATCCTAGATCTCCTTAGCTACATGTGTAGTTTGCTACTTTACGTGAGGAATAGGCTTTAGAAGAGTGGATCTGTAGTTTGGAGTCCATGCATGAATCAAAAGCTTCTAAATGCTTGAAGGAATGAATAGACTCAGAGAGTCCTTCGAGTGGACTCGGCGAGTAGTATAAAGATGGAGATGAACTCGACGAGTTGGATGAACAACTCGGCGAGTCTGTTGAAAATTTCCTTGGACTCAAAGAGTCTGTTCTTGGACTCGACGAGTCAAGTTGCGAAACCCCAAACCCTTCAAGTTAAGACTCAGATTAGTGAGTTGAGTGGGGACTCAGTGAGTTGGACAGGTCAGGACTCGGAAATCAGTAGACTCGGCGAGTCATGGTCTGACTCGGCGAGTTGAGTCGCGAATGAAAGGGGTTTCTGAGCTTATGAAGTCGGCGAGTCAGTTGGCTGACTCGGTGAGTAGGGTCAACCTGGAAGGTTGACTTTAACCAGGACTTTGACTTTGTCAAGAGTTGACTTAGTTGACTTTTAGAGGACTATCAGACTAAGTGTTATATTGTTATTGGTGGCACGAAGAGCTAAAGGAGCAGCGCCTTAGAGGGTTATCAGCAGAGCTCAGCAATTCAAGTGAGTTTCCTTCTAGTAGGAACGGGTCTAAGGCCACAATGCCGGCCCGTTTAGCTAGCAGTAGTTTTCGGACTTCATTCTGATGCAGTAGTTAGTATGTTTGATGCCTTCTTGGCTCAGACAGGATTTATGTGTTATGTGTTCCGGGCTACGGCCCGATGCAGTATGCAATATATGTGCTCATGCTAGTTGATATGTTTATGTTATGCTATGTCCAGTCAGTTTTCGGACTTCGGTCCGATACAGGGGGCAAGGCCCCAGTTAGTCCGGACTTCGGTCTGATGCAGGGGACAAGGTCCTAGTCAGTTGCCGGACTTCGATCCAATGCAGGGGCAAGGCCCCAGTTAGTCCGGACTTCGGTCCGATGCAGGGGACAAGGTCCCGATCTTTCGGACTTCGGTCCGATACAGGGGGCAAGGCCCCAGTTAGTTCTAACCTCGGTCTGATGCAGTGGGCAAGGCCCAGTATGTGCTTTATATGTTATTGTATGGTATGTGGTAGTTTGGGGGAGCTCACTAAGCTTCGTGCTTACGGTTTCAATTTTTTGGTTTCAGGTACTCAGTTTTCAAAAGAGGAGCTCGGAGAGGTTGCAGTGCACACACCATAGTTAGTTAGTCTGGGAATGTTTACTCTAGACTACTAGAAAAACAGCCTTTTACGACGCTCATTGTGCGTCGTAAAAGGCTCAGACGATGCGCAAATGCGTGTCAAGGAAGGCCCTGTCATAAAGAGAGACGACGCGCATTTACGACGCTCATTTACGACGCGCCATTACGACGCGCGTTTACGACACGCAATGTGTATCAAGGAAGACCCTGTCATAAAGGAAGACGACACGCATTCGCGTGTCGTAACCTTACGACGTGCGTGTTAATGACACGCAATACGTATCAAGAAATCCCCTGTCAAGAAAGGCCATGTCATAAATGAAGATGACACACATTTTTGCGTATCATAACTTTAAATGTTTAAAAAATATATTATTTATAGGTTTACTTATTTTCAAATTAAATTTGTATTTAATGTTTCATAATAGAAAATAAAATATCATATACAAAAAATAGAATCCATTGCATAAATTTAATGTCATACAAATAATCGTTCCATGGAAAGATAAAACAAATCAATAGAAGTTGTAACAAAATTTACAAACTAATAGTTCTAATAACCTAATGTGTGCCTCACTGTAAACAAGATTTGTGCTGATTTTTTTAAATGTGTGCCTCACTTGTCTCCACTCTTCCTTAGTAACACCACTCAAGGACTCTAAATGTATGAACTTGCTCAAAGTATCTATATTGCCTGCAAAAAAAAAAAAAAAAAAAAAATTACTACAAAATAAGTGTGAAGATGGATTATTACAGTGTAAGAGAAGTAAAGAACCTTGAGCTTCCTCCAACAGGACACATGGGTAGTCAAACTTGATACACTTTGCAACACGTATATTTCCCAATGCAAGATCAACATTAAGGTAATGGGGAACAACATCACCTAAAATCATATAATATTTATACACCCCTAGACTATATAGAGCTTTCCTACAAATAGCAACCTACTTTATTTACTCAGTTTACCAAACCAATGTATGGGAATGGAACCTACTTTACTTTACTCTCTTATGGTATATGAACAGGATTAGGATTGGCTGTGTTTGCTATATTTTGGTAAAGGGCATTCATTCATTCATTCTCATGTGTTTTGCACATAGAAGACATTAGATTTAGATGAGAGCTTTTTGGGTTTGGATGATAGAATAAAACTTAATAAATGAATGAATGAATGAGGACGACCTTTGATCTAAACTGAAGAGCTGGATCGGTACTTCGGGAAACAAGCCTAGCAAGTGGAAGCATCTCATCAATTTCAGCACGTGGAACCTCAAGCCTCATTCTCCAGCGACCCATAGAAGATATCACACTCCCTAAATGACCAGCCCCTGTGGTATTGACAAGCTATTGGATTCAGAGCTTCTACGTGTTACTACTTTTAGGAAAGCTTCTACATGTGGAGCTGGTGGTGCAACTCCTAAGAGAATAATGCGTACATTACCTCCTAGTCCCTATTTTATCTGCATAAATGAAAAAATGACGATTTTACCCTTGTATTTAAAAGTCATGTTGAAGATATAGAAGGTAATATAAGATGATGTCATGTCACACACCCTGCTGAAGACAATTTTGTCACTTAATGGAGATGCCTCTGGATGTTTTTTACCTCCCTTCATATTACGTAACTTGCTGCACAAGTTTAGTATGCAAATTATTTTGTGAAAAGCAAATTTAAAAAGTTATGTTTTTTTGTAAATTGCACAATACTTACTATGCATAAGCAAGACTAAACAATTTGCTTTTGAGAAAACCCCCAGAAGAAATTTTCTGTTGCAAACCTAATAAAAATAGAAGGAATTCAATTCATTAATTAAATAAGGGAAAATTATGTTTTTTTTATTTGCACAATAATTAACTAACACAAAAATACCTGAATAAATCCTATCCAAGACACGAGGAACAGCACAGAAAATAGTAGGTTTTAGCTCCCCTATGTCTTCAATTAGCAATTTAACATCCTGTATATATATAGAATAATACAAATTATGATATGATTCATATGAAATTAATTACAAATAAAATTTAGTAATCTTCTTACCCCACGTCAAAATCCTATAGATGCTCCATGATTAATAAAACATTCTTCAATCACCCGATTAAATATATGTGCCAAGGGTAGAAACGAGAGATAAACATCTTTTAAATCCAACTAGAAAAAAAATTTATCATTGTTAAGTATAAAATAAGCAGAAATTAGTAATCCTTTTTCATGTTTATTCATTATACATCAAAAACTCCAAAGTTTATTTGATATACATCCCAAAGCTCAAAGTTTTATTCTAAAAGCTTCAATATTCTGTTTTTTTATATTCAAATAATCAAAAACTAAGTGGGAACTCACTGATACATCTACACTCCCTAGCAGACGATGAACACCAGCTATAAGTGTCACAATATTGTTATTTGAAATTAGAACACCTTTTGGATCACCAGTTGTCCCACTAGTGTACATTATTGTACAAATGTCACTTTTCTTCTTCAGTAGGAGCTCAAACTGTTTATCATCACCTTGCAAATAGATAAAAGGGTGTCAAAAATCAAAATTGAATTATATTTCACATTTACACAAAACCCAAAATTTAATATTGCAATTTAAGAGATATAAGAGCATACCAATGATAAGAACTCCTCCCATGAATGTATTGTTACACCAAAACCTTCACATTGTTCTTTTTGTTCAGGGGTAACTTCGCCAAAGCTCTCAATTGCTGAAGTAAAACATATAAATTAGTACCTGTAATTCTTTATGATTGTGTTCAAGAAACTAGACATGATGAGTAACTTACTTTTTAGATACTCTCCAGCTTTCGGAAACGTTTTTAGCACCTAAATGATAAAAAGAAATTTATTTCTAGGAAAAAAATTTAACTTTATGCTAAAAGATTTGTTTAACTTTAGTTTTGTGTAAGATAATAAAATGAATATGATTGATTGGATTACCTCAGGGATCTTTTTAGCTTCTACAAAAGCAAGTGTAACCTTAGCATGGCAAATGATGAATTCTACTGCACCCATAGAAGATATCAGTTGGTCAGGCTATTGATTTCATAGTGCATTTCCGCAAACAAGTGCCAAGTAGCCCCTCTTTCTTTCGTTGTACACAACTACAAATTAGTCGATGGTTGAAATAAAAATTCTATGACTTATCTATAATTTTCAGATTGAGTTTTCAATTGAGAAAGAAAATAATTTTAATCCAAACCCACCCACCACCCCAATCCAATTACTGATCTCTTAAACCTTATTTTCAATTGAGTTTTCAATTGAGAAAGAAAATAATTTTATTACTACATAACACAACAAATTTGTGTAGGCAACTTAAGAAACAAGTCACAAACCTTATTTTCCGAGTAGTCTTTGCAGCCCCTATGGTATTGACAAGCTTAGCCTCCAACTCCACCCAAAACTTTTGACCTACACCAGTGTATGTGGAGAGGAGTGACAGGTATTGTATATGATACTACAAATGGTAAATCCAATGGCACAGTGTACGTCCTCTGTTATCTTCTTCAAGACACCAGTGTCTCCCATCAACACACTTGGTAAAATTTATAAATATGGATATTGCATATGTAGTACAACTTGCATTTGCTAATGGTTACTATCTGCATAATTTTTTTTATTATATTAAATAATGAAATCAAAACATATGGGAGTTTGTTTTAAACATAAAGAGAGGAATAAAGCTTACTTATTTCTGTTGGAAATATTTATGGCTTCCTCCAAGCTGTCGGCCTGAAAAATAAAAAAGGTGAAACTACGAAATTAGCCCTCAAGAGAATGAACACAATCAGTTAATTAAGTATTATATATATAGAAAGTATTAAAAATATAAGCAAAATTTTAAATACCTTTACTGTTTTCTCAAATCTGCAAGAATATGTTGGCACTGATGACTTTGACCTTCTTAAAGGTTCTCTCAATAATGTTCCATGGGTTTGGATTGGAGATGATTTTGTAACTGTTGAAGCTCTTGCTTTTGATTCACCTGTAAAATACAGTCCATACTTGTATGTTGTCCCATCTGAATTATCTGTTTTTAGAGATCTGTTGAGTTTTGCCCTTTGTGTTCTAGAAGTTGTTTCAGATTGTCAATCAGAGAGATCAATGTTTGAATGGATGTATTACAAGACTGCAAGAGAATCCATGGTCATTCATTATAGATAATTACATTAGGATTGATACTAATTTCATGGACTACCTCGTTCTGGAGGAATTTGGTGAAGAACCTCTTAGCTTCAATACTGTCACCATAGTTTTAACAGTTTCACAACTTTTTTTCTCTCTTTGGCATTTCTACAAACACTTTATGTGCATATTTCTTAAGCATGTTCTGAACCTCTACAACCCAATTGTTAGCATCATTCTAGTCAATTCCTTTCTTAGCAACCTCTCTGACTTCCTCTCTTGGGGGATCCAACATTCCAACCTTAAAGTAAACAAACAGAAACCCAACATTTTTGCTTTCTGATACAAACCTGCGTTGTTCCTCAAACATTAGTTTATGAACAACTGTTACAATCATACATCATACAGAATAAGCTTTTTCCAAGCAGGTCCGAACAATCATAATATAATCACAAAATATGTAAATAAAGAACAAAGATATACAAATACAAAAATAAGGATTGTGGTACCTGTTCAGCCTTAATCACATGTCAATCGGAGTT
This sequence comes from Lactuca saligna, assembly GCF_052625555.1. Lineage (NCBI taxonomy): Eukaryota > Viridiplantae > Streptophyta > Magnoliopsida > Asterales > Asteraceae > Lactuca > Lactuca saligna. The sequence goes on from NC_136425.1 coordinate 180,575,831, forward strand.
GAGGGCTTTAAGAACTGGAATCGGACCATATTTGAGTTGGTTGACCATATTTTTTCTGACATTTGTGTGCATAATACTCGAAATTCAGAAACCCTAGATGTATAAACAATGCTTCGTGAACCCTATAGGAAATGATAAGGAACTCATAATTCATTTGTGTTTGAGAAGGGGGGGGGGGGGAACGAAAGAGTGTTAGAATCAAAGTCTGTTTTGATAAAATACAAAGATGATGATGGCGATTTGTTGACTATAACATGTACCTGTGAGCTCAGATTAGCTGAATTGATTACAGATGGCCTTGTGCTTCCAGATAAAGAACCCTATACCTAAAAATTTGACTTATTTGGGGTTTTTAAATTGCATATTGGCGAGGTTACCACTGAGCAAGAACCACCATTGTTAGAAGAAGTAGAAGAAGACGAAGTGGAAGAAGAAAAGACGGTTGAGATCGAGAGTATTGAAGTAGAAAAGAACGGGACCCATTCCGATTTTGAAAGTGAACAAAACCGGAAAATGAATATGAAAAAATACCCGATGATCCAGAGTTTAAATAAGTTGAAATGGAAGATTGATTGTTTGAATTCGCTCAGTTATTTCGAACCCTCGCACGTACTGGGTTGAGAGAAAACGAGAGAAGCGGAAGCTTGAAAGAAAATAAAACCCTAGCACGTGCTAGAGAGAAGGGAGGTGGCAATAGCTTAGGGTTTACAGAGATACGGGAGGTAGAGAATGAAGGGAGATCTAGAGGAGAGAGTATCAGAGAGGGGAGAGTGGATTGCAAGGATGAAAGATAGATAGAAGATAGAAAAAACGAGGCGGGTTTTCAAAATTTTGGGGATTTCGTTTCCCCCCTTATCTACTAAAAGCGCGTTTCATTAAAATTATAAAGTGACAGGTACAGACGACGCGCGTTTAAGATAAAGTGCCCTCCGTGTTTTTAATTTTTTTTTGAGACACTAAATTAAGGGCACGCAATAATGCGTGACGTAAATCCTTAAATTTTTTGGAGTGATAACACTATTTTAAGGGCACGTCCTTTTGCGTATCATTAATCAGTGCGTGTTGTAAAATGCGCGTCATTAAAGGTCTGTTTTCTAGTAGTGAGATCTGGTAATAAGATTATGTTTTGGATTAATACTCGGAAATTATGTTATGACTTATGATGTGGTTTTTATAAATATGGTTTTAGTAATGTTTTTAAAAGAAATTTTTGGTCGTGATTTTTGGGCCGTTACAAGTTGGTATTAGAGCCTTGGTTTGAGGGATTCGGACACACTTGAGAGTGTGTCTGGACTCAAACTAAGGAAACGGTAAAAGGTTTTCAAAAGAAAACATTTTCGAAAGGAATTTTTTGGTAAAAAGAAGTTTGAGAAAAGAAAAGAGTTTTAGAAAAAGCGAAAAGAATATTTAGAAATAAAATAACTTGAAAATAGAAAAAGGGTGTGGTGCATGCAATCAGATGAGCTCAAGTAAGTACTCCCAAATTACCCATACAAGTTATGATTATCAGTTTCAGTTTCAGTTTCAGTTTCAGTTTCAGTTTGAGTTTTAGTAGAACAACATGCTAGTATAGGACTAAGGATCTAGGAGGATGCCTTATGTGTCTGCTTTATGTGTTTCAGCCTTATGAGAATTGCATGCTAGAAATTAAGTAGACAACAGTAGGATAGCCTGTTTAGGTTATGCCTGATAGTATGAGTTCAGCATTGTATGCTAGTGCAGTTTCTTGATATGAGGATAGAATTACTCGAGTAGTTTCCTGTGTCTGAATGTTGCTTGGTTTGTGCTTTGTAGGGCTCCGAGTGATGGTAGTTAGCCATTAGGTGAATACGTAACATCACATGCGATCAGGTTTGAATAATCTCAGAGTGCTAGATTTGGCCCTATTGCACAGCTTTTGTCTGAGTCTAACCGTTGTGGGGACAAGTCTTTTACTCGAAGGATTATCTGAGCCTCGTCACATGTGATGGTATTCATGTAATGGTTAATTGGCATTACGAGGAGACCTTCAGCAGCTGATGACTGTTTGGGTGGAGTCAGAGGTTCCCTAGGGCAAGCCTAGGATGAGAGTAGCAAATATTAGCAGTTGAGAAAAGGGACTTGGTGGAGTTGAGGTAACTCTTGAGGAAAGTACGGATATATGGAAGGTAGTATGGGCCCATACTACTGAAAGCAGAGGATCCGTACTCGATTCAAGAGGGGCCGAGGCAAAACCAGGGAACTAGTAGAGTGTGTGAGAGATCCCTTAGCAACGGTATGTATATTAATCGGTTTTTGTGATGTGTTTTCAGCATGGTGACGTTGCACGAGATATCAGTTGGCAGTTCAGGTGCTGGGGAGGGATCTGGCTCAGGCTCTAGAGCCAGACAGTTTGATGAACAAATGAGAGATGTCATTTCTACAGAGATTATTCGCAACATCATTGATCAAACTCCCGTGATATTTGTTTCAGTTTGGGAGACTATTATGGAGCTTTTGGACAGTCATCTGGAGGCCTTTAGGGTCAGGATAGTTTCAGGACAGTTTGGGGCTCATCTAGAGCCCGGTGCTTATGGAGTTCAGGGATCCATCAGGGGGGAGTTCCCATTTTTAGCTCTTATCATCATGGGACAATAGTGAGTGGGCACCCTGTCTCTAGGAGAGACCTTTGCATGATTGGATAGTCAAGGAGTTTTCGCGAGCCATTCGCGAGGAGCTGCCCAACATCATTGGACGGGTCATTGGTAGGTTGACCGCGAAGCTCCAGAATCGGACAACGGTTGCTCAGATGATGGATGGGGTCGACAAGGTAACGCATGAGCGAGAGACGGGCAGGGAGTCGGAAAATGGATGAGACTCAGGTAGCCACAGGTTCGGGCAAGATGCCCAAGGGGTCGGATTTGAGATCGAGGGACTATTAGAGCCGCAGCCGATGCGGGAAGTGTGGTAGGAAGCACGAGGGTGCGTGTAGGCGTAGAAGTGGTAGCGATGTTGGATGTTTCAAGTGCGGTCGGATTGGCCATTTTAGCGGAGATTGTATTGTTACCATCACCCATGGACTTGACACGATATGTTTCCATTGCAGTCAGAGGGGCCACAAGAAGGCCCACTGTCCGAGTTTGCATACAGCAGGGCAGGTGATAGCTCCTTCCCCTGTGACTTCGAGAACCACTAGCGGTTGTCGAGGCTGGGCAAGGGCGCCCACGGCTCGGAGCCGATTATCTCGGTTAATTTCAACAAGGATTCGAGCAGCACTGAATGATGGGGGTACGTATCTTTTACCTTCCTGTCAATTATCATTCATGATATTATTGTTATGTTGCTGCATTGATATCAATAAGCATATGTGTTAGGGTATTATATTACCTGCTTGTGACTGAGTTTTATGCCATCTGCATACCTTGGAATTAGAATGGTAAATTGGAGGTCGTCCCCTCTAGATTAGGTTACTTCAGATGCGGTGACTGTAGCATGTATGTGTAAGATTCAGTAGTGCCTCACTACTTTCGGAAGATGTCATTCGGGTATTGATCAGTTATATCCTCAGTAGTGATGATTTAAAGCTTCTAGTGAAGTAACTAGCGGATAGTAGGGAAGTGAGTTGGAGATGTTTACCCTGAACGCAAGTTCTCAGGATGCAGTCACTAAAGCAAATACAGTGAACGATTGAAGAGTGCTCGGTTAGTTAAGCAGGAATGGTTCGGATCTGGTAAGGGTTAGTTGGAGCGCCAACAGAGGTAAACGTGGGCGGGCAGCGGATTGCCCCTTTTCATGGAAGGAACGTTGGGGAATCCTTTCGACCAGTAAGCAGTAAGGGGTTAGCCGGATCAAAGTGGGGGAGAACCCTCCGAGTATTCAAGGGTAAGAGTATGCAAATCTAGAATGAGTACGCGATCTCCGAAAAGAAAAGATAGTAGCACAACGATTGATGGATTAAGGAGTTTAGGGTTGGGAGTTTGAGGAACTTCCCACCAATTAGTTCATATCATTGAGATGGTTAGTAACTGGTTGGAAATCCATGGTTGGAGGACCAAAATATCAAAAATGGGTTTATTATGTTAAAATATAATTTCTGGAGAAAATCCCGCGTTAAAATCACGAAAAACGGGCTCAAAATGTTAAAAATATAAAAAAAATGGGTGAAAAGTGTCGTTTTTCAGAAGTCTGGCCGAGGTTCGGTCCTCTGGTGCAAAGAACCGAGACTAGAAGGGGGAACCGAGAAGAGAGAAGAAGATCCAAGAGAGGGAAGGGAAGGACCGAGAGAGGGCAAGGAACCGAGAGGCGGGGAGAAGAGACCGAGAGCCGAGAGGGGAGACCGAGAGCCGAGAGGAGGGACCGAGAGCCGAGAGGGGGAGACCGAGAGTCGAGAGGAGGGACCGAGAGCCGAGGCTCGGTCTTCGCGAGTTTCGACCCAAGAGGCTTCTCTTCTTAGTTTCAGCCCGAGAGGCTTCTCTTCTGCTATAGGGTTTCGGTCCTAAGAAGGGTTTCGGTCCTAAGAAGGGTTTCGGTTCCTAAGAAGGGTTTCGGGCTCTTAAGTCTATTTTACTTATTTTTACCCCGTTTCAAGCCGTTTTTGACCCGGTTAAGGGTCGGAATGACCCGAATGACTCCAAAAAGTTACGGAAACTTTTGAGAGAGATTTGGGAGAGATTTTACATTCTTGGAGAGATTTCACATTCTTGGAGAGATTTCTCTTACAAAGAGAGATTTGGGAGAGATTTCACATTCTTGGAGTGATTTCTCATACAAAGAGAGATTTGGGAGAGATTTCACATTCTTGGAGAGATTTCTCATACAAAGAGAGATTTGGGAGAGATTTCACATTCTTGGAGAGATTTCTCATACAAAGAGAGATTTGGGAGAGATTTCACATTCTTGGAGAGATTTCTCATACAAAGAGAGATTAGATTTCTCATACAAAGAGAGATTTGGGAGAGATTTCACATTCTTGGAGAGATTTCTCATACAAAGAGAGATTTGGGAGAGATTTCACATTCTTGGAGAGATTTCTCATACAAAGAGAGATTTGGGAGAGATTTCACATTCTTGGAGAGATTTCACATTCTTGGAGAGATTTCCCATACAAAGAGAGATTTGGGAGAGATTTCACATTCTTGGAGAGATTTCTCATACAAAGAGAGATTTGGGAGAGATTTCACATTCTTGGAGAGATTTCTCATACAAAGAGAGATTTGGGAGAGATTTCACATTCTTGGAGAGATTTCCCATACAAAGAGAGATTTGGGAGAGATTTCACATACTTAGAGAGGTTTGGAAGAGATTTCACATACTTAGAGAGATTTCTCATTAAAATAGTGAGTTATATAGTATTTACATAACACGAACCCTAATATACCAGGTTTAATTGAGTTGACCGGTTTGACTTGATGACTTTGTTCTACTTAGACTTGACCCAAAATTGACTATTGTCACACCTTAGGAATAAATAAACGAGGAATAGTTGAATTCTTAGAGTAGAATAAAGAAGATAATGGGGATGGGTAATTGGATAGATTGTTTGATTGTTTAAATATAATAATTATATTATTGTGGCTTGAAAACCCTATGTACTCACCAGGTTTCCCAACCTGACTCACTCAGTTTATTTATATCACAGGTGTTGATATGAAGTCACCTTACACTAAGAGATTTAAAAGAGATGTAGATCACTAGTGTAAATAAATGTAAGTTCTGTTTATGCTAATGTTTCTGTATTAACGATGACATCCCAAACGTTTTAAAATGAATAAAATATGTTTCTTCGAAAAGGTTTTGATAACATATTTATCGTATTTTTCTGGGAACAAATTCCGCAACATTTTTATGAAAAGAAGTACTCTGATTTTTATAAAGCATAAACAAAATCGGTCTTTTCTAGCCGTGAAAATGGGGATGTCGCATCAACTATGGGTCATAGCCCAACACATGACCTAATTTTCCAAATTGGGCCCAAACCTTTATAAGGTCTTACCATAAGGCCTAACCATTTGGTCCAATCCAACATTCAACATTCAACATTCTAATAGCCCAATGTTACATAATCATAAAGGCCCATCTATGGCCTAATTTTCCAAATTGGGCCCAACCCCTTACATGAGTCTTACCCTAAAGCCCATTTAATTAGTCTAGTCCATTTGCTTGCTCTTGGATGGCCCATTAATAGGCAAATCATCAAAGACCAATAAAAAGGCCCAACTTAAGGCCCAAGTGAAATTAGGGTTAAGTGTCCCTACTTAATCTATTAAGTCCCACATGGCCTTAGATTAATTTGCAATGATTATTAATTAACTTTTTAAGTTCATTAAATAATTCTGATGCAGTCCCGATAAATCCCAAATTAGGGTTTCATGGCCTTAGGGTTTTCCAAACCCTAATTAGGGTTTCCAACCCATCTTATCCCAATAGTCCCAAATCTAAGTCCTTATATCCATAAGGGTCTCATTAGGCCCATTACGGCTTCGTTGGGCCCATTCGGGTTCCAAGCATCCCAACCGAATCAAACACAACAAGGCAAAGCACACCGCCACCCGACGAAGCGGCCGATGGCGGCAGCCACCACCTCACGATGCGGGTTAGGGTTTCTTTGCATTATTCCATTTTTGTTACAATGTACAACGCCAATCTCCAAAATAAACACACACACACACTAATAATAAATATACATACACAAACAACCATCATGTGGTGGCCGGCGGTGGCACATGGCGGCAGCCAACACCTCACAGTGGCAGTGGTTGCTGTTCTTGGTTTTCCGGCCAACAAAACCCTCACACTACAAAACACATACACCTACACGGTTTTGATTTGCTCACAAGGTCCAGCCACCCTCTGGGTGACTCACAGCGGTGGCAATAGCTGCTTCACGATGGCAGCCACCACCTCACGGTGGTGGTGGTGGTTTCATTTTTGCTCCCAATCACGCATCAACACACCAGCAAGCAGCAACCCACAAACCAGTGCTACTCATCTTCAAAGGAAAAAATAGCAGCAACGGCATCGATGGTGTTATCGGCAGCGCTACAGCGGCGTTGGAGGCTTCTCGGTGGTATCAAGTCCCTAACAGCGGCGGAAGCTCCGGTCGCCTATTCCCGACCCCCCTAACGGATGCAATCCCCCACACGAAGCCCACGTTGGCGGCTGAGGAAAATGCGACAGGGGTGGCGCTCCAGTTTGCGAAGTGGCGGGTGGTGGGTGAAGCCTCACGTGGCAGCGACTGAAGAAAGGAGAAGGAGAAGACGAACGGAGGTCCGGAGGTATTGTCATCGGATGCTGATCGGAGACGACATAGCAGTGGCAGCGACGAGGGGGCATAACGATGGAGAGGTGACGATTGTTCCTCCTTTTAGGGTTAGGGTTACCGGGTGGTGCCTTAAATACTCCCATCCCTTATCAAATCTTGCCATAATGGCACTTCCAGCCCCTCCATTTCCTTCTTCTTTTAAACTAAGTGCATAATTTACCATTTCAACCCCATCCATGGAAATCCCTTACAAATTAAGCCCTATATTTTACTAAGTAACCCCTCCCTCTACAATTATTTCCAAATGAGGTCCATAATTAACTCTTTAGCCCCTGATTTCATAAATCCTTTCACATTAGGTCTAATACCTACCAAATATCACCCTGTCTTTTAAAATCTTTAAAAAATAAATCTCGAATTAATACTTTGACCCCCGAATAATCCAACTTATGGCATTTGGCTTCCCGGAACCAACATCTTGCTATATAATTATTAATTTTAAGGCTACGAGTCCTTCATTAATTTGTTTATTTATTTAATAAATAAATAGGGTGTTACAATATCGGATGGTGTCTTCTCATTAATTGAAAAGGTTGGTAGTATACTCTATCAATTGGATTCCTTTTCCCCAACATAATGATGTTACTAGACTATGATTGGCTCGAGAATAAAAATCAATTAGTTATGCCTTGAGATATACCTAGCAGTAAAATGAAGAACTGGAAGACAAACCTTTTTGTCTTGGGTTGTTACCAAGGACTCGTTCTAATTGTTAAGTTAGACTCAGTTCGAAAAGTAAAAAGATTAAAGGATTATATTTAGAGAGAGAGAGAGAGATAAAGAAAGAGAGATGTATCATACACAATGGGGAGAGTGATTTGAGTATTTACATGGATGGATGTTACGTGATACTCCGAAGGGATGAGACCATGACATGATATCTCTGGTATGAGTGGTATCTAATTATATTCCCAAGTATCACCCGACATTAATGTATGTATGTTGGTTTCATTATTGTATCTATGGAATAAATGTGTGGATCAATGAAGGTGTATTGTGTTAGTGTGTATTATGCATATGTCTTGACCTAGGCATGTTTCCCCGTATTAATTTGTTGTACTAGAAGAAAATGTTTTTTTCTAGAACGACCTCAGGCATGACACCCATAACCACTGGTTGTTCCATGATCTATCTTTTTTTGTGATGGCATGCGTTAGTTGTACTTAGAATTTTATGATTATAGCTTACATTTTTTCTAAATAATCATATTGAATGTTTAAAATTTTCTTTAAAAAAACTATATCTTTGTAAGGGAGGAGGAAGTCATTCCCTCCCAACCCACTCAACCTACTGTCAGATCAGTTTTTCTCTTTTATTTTTCTTCATTTTTCTCAACCCACAACACACAAATCAAATCATTCAATTAAAAGAAATACAAAACAGTCAAGGTAAAATCTTAATTAGCAATAGAATTATCGTTGGTACCTCCAAGATATCACTCCCTCTTCAGCGGGTTGTTTAATTGGTGTCACTAACCCACTTCATACTCTCGCTCTACTTTCTCTCTCTCAGTTTCTCTTGTAAAATGTGTTTTAAGACTTGTACCTTAGTTATTTTGTATTTTTTTAATTGAGTGGGTTGAGAAAGATAGGATTTTCGTATGTTATGGGTTGGAAAAGATGAAGGAAAAAAAGAAAAAAACTGATGTGGGTTGGGAAAGAATGACTCCCTCCTCCCTAATAATGATTTGAACTAATGTAGAATGAAATGTCAACACATTAAATAAACTGAGTTTTTTAATCACACAATTACTATTGGTGCTCAGATAGGATTCCAACTCGAGAGTGGCAGCATGGTTCTTGAAAGGACCTTCTTTGGTGATAGTGGTCAAACCGGTCTCCTATGAATGCGATGCCTTTTAATATCAGGGGAATGGGTGAAGTTCACAGAATCGAATGGGCCAGGAGGCTTCGAAGTGATTATAAGTTAGCTTCCTGTGGTATTCAAGAAACACGGCTATCTTCTTTTTATGAAGCCGATTTACAACTGGCTTGGGGTAGCCTGGACTTTGATTATGACTTTGTGGGTGCTACTGGAAGATCTGGTGGTTTAACTAGTCTATGGGAATTAGGATAAAGGTTTATTTCATAAAATCACCTCCATTAAGAACAAACATTTCTTAGGAATCATGGGTTGTTGGAATGGTGTTGTTGGTGTGACTATCTTCGTAAATATCTACGCTCCTCAAGCCCCCTTGGAGAAGAAGCAGCTATGGTCGAATCTGGTGAATTTGATTTCTTCTAGACCTGTGAATTGGGTTTTACTTGGTGACTTCAAAAGACACTATGGAAAGATTAGATGGACCTGTTGAAGTACTGAGGAGAGAACCTTATCTGTTGAGGAACAAGAAACCATTAGAAACCGCAAGCAACAAATTATTGAGCTTGAAACTCTTAATCGGCTTGATTAACAAAAAAAAGAAAAGAAAAATCCAAAGTTATAATGTCTCATGGATGGAGATGAAAATTCTCGGTTCTATCATAATTTCCTAAAAATAAAGAGTAGGGAGAGCATTATACATGGTATAATGGTGAATGGGAATTGGGTTTCTGGAGAATCGATTGAAAAAGAAGCTCTTCGATTTTTTGGAATCGTTTGAAAAAGAAGCTCTTCGATTTTGAGGAAAATTTTAAAAAATCCCATATTCTTCGATTTTTTGAGGAAAAATTTAAAGAATCCCATATTGTCCGACCACTACTAATTAATCAAAACTTCAAACAAATCTCTATAGACAACAATGATTTTCTTGAACAGGATTTTTGTCTTGATGAAATTAAAGAAGTTAGTGAAAAGGCCCCCGGACCGGACAAATTTACTTATAAATTCTTCAAGAGATATTGGAATCTAATGCAAGATGATATAATGCGCTTTGTTAAATTTTTTGAGGCTAGTAGATGTATTGCTAGGGTTGCAGTTCCTCCTTCATCACCCTAATCCCCAAGATAAAAGACCCATTCTCCCTTAGCAACTATAGGTCGACCATCCTCATTGGTAGCCTCTACAAGATAACTATCAAGGCCCTTTCAAATCGGATAAAACAGGCGGTTGGAACTGTGGTTGATGATACTTAGATTGGTTTCATTGAAGGTCACCACATTCTAGACAAGCCTCTAATTATCAATGAAGTCTACTCTTGGGCTAAAAGATATAGGAACAAAGCTTTTCTTTTTAAGGTCGATTTCGATAAGGCTTTTGATATGGCTTTTGATTCTGTTAACTAGCATTATTTGGGTTTTGTGTTGATGCAAATGGGGTTTTGGAATCAATGGCATTATAGGATTATGGGTTGTCTTGATGCCTCGAGGGCTTCCATCTTGATCAATTGCCCACCAACCAAGGAGTTTCATATCTCTAAGGGTGTCCGGCAAGGAGATCCTCTATCTCCTTTCTTGTTTATCCTTTCCATGTAAGGTCTCAATGTTGCTATGAAATCTGTTTGTCATTCTTCTTTGTCCCACGACGTTCAAATCCCAAACAGTGGCCCTTATATCTCTCACATATTCTATGCGGATGATGCCATTTTCATCGGCAACTTGTCAAACAGCAATTTCGCGAACCTTTCTAGGATCCTGCGGTGCTTCCATGCTGCTTCGGGTCTTAAAATGAATTTTCACAAATCCAAAGTGTTTGGAATTGGGGTTCTCGATATAGAGATCGCAATCTGTGCATATATCCTTGGATACAAGTCGGAGTCCTTCCCCTTTTCCTACCTTGGTGTGTCCGTCGGTGCCAACATGGGACTTAATAGCAAACTGTCAGTTTGGAAGTCTAAAACTCTCTCATTTGGAGGTCGTTTAACGCTGGTTAAATATGTGTTGGGATCTCTCTCACTCTACTATTTTTCGCTCTTCAAATCCCCCGTTTCTATTCTCAATCATCTCGAGATGCTTAGGCGACGCTTTCTTTGGGGAGGAACAGAGAAAAAAACAAAAAAAATAAAATCCATTGGGTTAATTGGTACGTTGTTCTTGCCGGTAAAGAAAATGGTGGTCTAGGGATTGGTTCCTTAAAAAGCATAAACTTGTCTTTGCTCTTCAAATGGATATGACGTTTCAAGTCCGAGCTCTCAGGAAACAGGTTATTTGTGGCATCCACAATCTTGATAGAAAGCCTGTTAGCAACCTTAGTATTCTGAGTCCAACATTACACACATCCAAACAGGGTAAAGCCTTTCTTATTATTGAAAGGGTCTTACTTTGCACACACCATTCTACAAAACACCAACCTATATATTAGGTTTGCTTTTTAGGTGAATAATGGTAATTATCATCATATAATTATTATTAACTTTACTTTTTCAATCATCATCACAATATAATTATTATTTAACTAACTTTTATTATTAATTCATTATTACATAATCTATAAATCATTATTATTTAATAATTATATTTTTTACTAACATAATTAATATTAATAATTTTATATTTATTTTTTATTAAGATACGGCAATAATATAGTTTTTATAATATAATAACATACATAATATTATAAAAAAATCAATTATAAATAAGTTGTTGTCAACCTAATATCATTGATATTATAAATAATATTATAAGAAATAAAATCCGAACAAATATTCATCATTTTTTTTTAATTTTAAATATTACATAACAAAAATCTGAGACAAAAATAAACTAATCATCTATAGTCATAAAAGATTTTTCCGTAGGTCTGAGTCGTTTATAAAATTTTAGACGCGACTTATACATAGTTTGTCACTCGGCTGCGGAACGGATCTTTATAGCGGATCCATAATGTTGAAATAGGAGGCATCAGATAATCTCCTTCTAACTGTACCATCACATAGTGATATATATATATATATATATATATATATATATATATATATATATATATATATATATATTCCACTTTAAAAATTCAATACATTTTATTTTTTGTTAGAAGTAAACTACAAACATCTATAAAAAACGAGAAGGTTTAATGTTGCATGGGAAAAAAATTATATTTTTATAGAAAATCAATAAATATATTGTAAGACATATCTTTAATAATTAGACTAAAAAAAGTTAAAAGTTATGTAACTTAATAGAAAAAAGAACAAGAATACGTGACTTTTTTAGAAAATAAGTTCTAAAAAATTTCAAAAGTTGTTTGACATATTTTTAGATTTTTTTATTTTATTTTCATAAACCTAATATCATTAATTATAAAAAACATACATTATTGACTAAAAAAATATATAAACCGGTAATTTTTTCCATGTCCGTTGATAAAAAAAATTACCTCAAAAAAGTAATGCATTTGTACATATGTACAATTGCTTATCAAACAAAAAACAATAAATTTATTTTTGTCAAACAATTTATTAATGTTCGAATGTACGTTTTGTTTGTTTACCTTTATATTTTAGTTACAACTTTATGTTTAAAAATATAAATGTTAAATGACATTAATTAAAACTTAGTTGATATTACAAAATATTTTATTTGTATTTCGCTTTAATATAATATAAAGTAAATAACGATCATTGGAAAATACTTTATTATTTAGTTTGTAGTAAGTATAATTAATTTAACACCTAGGTTTAATAATAAATATCATCAAATTTAAAGGTTTAAATTAAAAGTTTGATGTATCTAAGGGTTAATTTGTAAATAAACAAGAAAAAAGAACAATAAGAAATATTTTTTTATATATTATAAATTAAATAAAAGTCACTGGAAAATACTTTATTATTAAAATTATAGTAAATAAAACTAATTTAAGGGTAAGGTTTAATAATAATTATCATAAAATTTTAATGTTTAGATTAAACGTTTGATGTATCTATGTTAGTTTGCAAAAAAAAAAAAAAAAAAAAAAAAAAAAAAAAAAAAGATGCCAAGCTTTTTGTAAGCCAAAAAGGCAGGTGGTTTTTTTCTTAAAACAAAGGTGCTTTTGTACAGTGTATATGGATATTAGTAGATAGGTATTAGATTGGTGTATCCTAGGTTTAGTGTAGAATGGTGTGTAAAATGAAAAACCCAAATTAATTCATGTATTTTACTAAAGTTGGAAATTTACTATTTCCTTTTTAATAAGTTTTTCATCAGTTTTTTTTTTAACTCTTTAGTTGATAATTATAATTTTTGAAACAATACTTTTTTTTTACTTTGATTTGATTTATTCGTGCATATTTCAGTTAATAAAATATTTTTTGTTCATTGACACAAAAAAAAACCCATTAAAAAATCTGCAAAATACATGAACATCGCATTTGATCAACTTAACAATTAAAACTCCACCTTTTGTTTTTAGTGATTAAACCCTACGTTTTATTCATTAAGTATGTAATTGTTTCTTTGGTCATGTCGCTGAACTTAACTAAATTTTTTATGAAACAAGTATTGTGTGAGAGTTTAGTCCTTAAGAAATTTGAAAAAGCGGCCAAAGTTGTGCTTTTCTATATTTCACCTAAAAATATCCAAAACTTGAGTTTTTGTCCATTATAGGATCCTTGAAAAAATTAATTCTAGTGTAATTTCAAAAATATTTACCACATATTAGTATTAGAAGAGTGATTTTTCCACTTTGACTTTTGTTTTGTCCACCGAAAATTCATGAGTTATCAATATTGTCCCTAATTTAAAGTTTTAGATATAAAAAAAATAATTCTAGCTAAAATCTTGTAAATTTCGCTTTTCCCCCCGCAAATTTAGTTCCCTTGAAACTATATATGCAAATTTATTTTTCAATCTTTTTTATTATTAACACCATTATTATTTTATGCTTATTTGTTTTATGAACTAAAAGATCCATATTTATTTAATACTTGTTTTTTTATTTTTATTTTTTGCTTTTTTGATATTTTTATACCATCAATTCTATTTTTTAAGAGGTGTTATAACTATATTAATTAAATAAAACTATTACAAAATTAGTCATTTAGTAAAAGATAGTAATTGATTACAACTTCTCAAATTAACGTATATAAAATCACAAATATAATATTGTCTAACAAAAAATATTTAAACAAATACGTATCAAATATTTTTTTTCAATCGTATATCTTCAACATACTCTCTAACAATAAAGTGGTGTTTGTTTTTGAAGATGTAAATATATTCGGTCTTTTTCCATGCCGGTGAAATAAAATATGGAACAAAAGGTTTTTTTTCCATTTCTTTAGTCATTGTAAATAAATATTTATTTTTTAAAGTCTTCATAAAAAACCTAATGATATTGGTGGAGATGGCGAAAGTGGTTGTGATTGCGACACAAGTAGTTAAAAAATAAACTTTTTTTTCCTTAAATATATTTCCGCCAGTAGACGTAAGAAATCTCTTACATGTACCGGCGGAAAGATATTTGAGAAAAAAAATATTTATTTTTCAAAAGTTGTTTATCTTTTTAAGTACTTGTGTCATCTTTTTAAGTACCTGTGTGGCATCCATAACCACTTCCGCCACCTCCACAAACACCATTCAGTTTTTTTTACGAAGACTTTAAAAAACAAATATTTGTTTCCAAAGACTATAGAAATGAAAAACAAAAAAAAACCTTTGTTCCATATTTTATTTCACCGACAAGGAAAAGACTAAATATATTTACATCTTCGAAAACAAACACCAGTTTTATTATTTGAGAGTATGTTGAAGATACTTGAAGAAATTTTTTGATATGCATTATTTTGAATATTTTTTATCAGACAATATTGTACAATTATATTTGTACGTTAGTTTGAAGTTTTTGATATGCATTATTTGAATATTTTTTGTCAGACAATATTATATTTGTACGTTAGTTTGAAGTTGTAATCTTTTACTAAATGAATAATTTTTTAATGGTTTTATTTAATAAATATATTTATAACACCTCTTAAAAAGTAGAATTGATGGTATATATCAAAAAAGCAAAAAAAATTAAGTATTAAATAAATATGGATCTTTTAATTCATAAAACAAATAAACATAAAATAATAATGGTGTAAATAATAAAAAAGATTGAAAAATAAGTTTGCAAGGGAAATAAATTTGTGGGGAAAAGACGAAGTTTCCAATATTTTAGTTAGAAACATATCTTTTCTTTTTAATATGGTAAATATTTTTGGTTTTTCAAGGACCCTAGAGTTAGTGGATAAAAACTCTCCAAAACTTGGTCGTTATCTTTTAAGATATGTAGCAAATCAATGCAACAAAAAAAAAAGTAAATTTTAGCTTTTATATTTAACCAATTTCTTAACTTGATATTTGAGTAACAAAGTTCAAGTAATATACATTAATTATCAATCCATTCAATCCGTTCGAGTGCTAAAAAGTGTCATGGATCCTTGTAGATCACATACACGATGCTCACAATCTAGCTTCCCCCATCTTGCATCAACTCGTTCGCATGGAAACGTTGGCTTTCCAAGGCTAAAAAAAAAAAAAAAAAATCAGAAAAGTCAAAATTTGACCAACACAAGTGGGCCATAATTTTTATGGGTCGAGGGTTCAATTACTATGTGGGCCGGGTATTCATATAGTACAATCCAACAATATAAAGTCAAAGTGTTCCGATTTACATATCAAAATATTTATGTAATTCATGACATATTATAAGTTACCTCCGATTAACAACATTATGCACTCGACATAACCATTGTGAAAATTCGCCTTGAGAACCCGTTTGTACAGGATTCGATCTGCCAAACATAACCAATGCATCATTAATGTTTCCATATGATAAAATTAAATATGATTATATGTCACAATTTGAAATTTGAAATAGAAATTTCACCTTAGCACTTCCTTGAAGTGATCCGCACATTCCTTGCAAGGGTATATACGGGATATTATTGCCATCTACAAACACGATATAAATAATATCATGATATTTAGCCAATAAGAATAAAAGATGATGCAGAATAATCAAAGGGGGTATATATTATATAATATATTTACATACCAATTCTTTAACATCTTTTTTTTGCTGCCTGGTTGGGTTTTCTGGATACTGAAAGGTTTTATCAAAACTGAGAATGTTTAGTTAATGTCATTTTTAATGTTATGAATACAATACACATGATATACATGAAATAGAAAGAAGTGTAATTAATTAGATAAAAACCTGAGCACCAAGAGTGTGAATGAAAGTCCAGGTGGCCCTTCCAAGCTCTTCTCTGCTCACTGGACCAGTTGAGATTTGCTGCAGAAAGGATATAAAAATATAGACAAAAATTCATGATCTCACAATTAAACGCCACTTTGATGGATGTGGAAAGGGTATTTGTATCAGAAAGATGCGTTTACTAATAATGATAAAGATAATATGGCGTACTCCTGATTCAGGAATTACATCGAACAGTTGGCGGGCATGATGAATTCTAAAGATTTTAACACTAAAGCTCAAAATCAAGTTTGATTAAGCCTGTGTTAAGAACGAGTATGAAGAGTACAAAACAGGGATTAGTTACCTTTGTGTGTGGGTTCGTGGATTGAGGAAGAGAAGAAACAGCGGCTACTATCGATGGAGAAACTGAAACGTTTACATTTGTGAGTGTAGATGGTTTTTGGGGGATGCTAATGAATTTGGAAAGATTTGTTTGGAGGGACACTGAAATTCTTCCAATGGTGCTGCAGATTGCCTCCAAAGGATTATCGGACATTTTTGACTGTGAGATGGAGACCGTGAAAATCCTTCACTTCAATGAAATAAAAGCTTCTTTGGTTTACGGATTTCGAATTAATTTACATGATTTGGATTTTAAGGGGGTGTATGGTTTATTTTCGAGAGAAAGATTTTTAGAAAAAAATAAAAAGAAAAGATGTTTGTTAAAAGTATTTTAAAAAGTAATTTTTGAGATTTTAATAGAAGAAAAACTGATTTTTTGGAAAAATCAGAAAATTCTGATTTTTTGTAATTTTCCAACAAGTTCTTTTGCCCTCTAAAAAGATAAATCAAACACCCCCTAAATTCCGTTATTTGTGTTTTAATATAAACATAAAAATGCTTTCTATCTTCTTGAATTATAATTTATCAATTCAAAACATGTTAATATCTCTCTCTCACCCACTCACCCACCCCTACAGCCCCAACAAACCCGCCAATGCCAACATCAATGCTAACCTCACCCAACCCTTATATATACTTATATACCACAACCATATACATTCACCCATGCCTATGCTAACAATCCCACATAGTTTGAAGTAGGGTTGTCAAATATGTATCACGAATAATCAACCAACATGCTATCAATCGAACCAAGAAAGTTGGCTACCAATACATTTGGTATCCAACATGTTTGGTTAGTAGTATCATACTAATTCAGTAAATTTGGTGTGGTGATGGCATTAAATTTTAAATATTATGTCAATATCATACCAACGACCACACCATTTAAATGCAAGTGGTCATGGAATGGTTGTGGCGCAATGGCGGTTGGGCTCTAAACCCTAGGTATTGGCCTTGAGCCCTACTTAAGCTCCTAATGATTAGGGTTTTGGCTCATCCTCAGCCTCCGCCCCTTGAAGAGAAAACCCTAAGTTGAGTGTGTGTGTGTGTGTGTTCTTCGTGATTTAATGTGTGTATCTTTGTGTTTCGAGAATAAGAATGTGGTCATTTGTAACGCTCGGGTTTTCAGGGCTAAGCATTTTGTCAATATAACAGTCTAGGTCAACTATTGTAACTCTTTTTGAAGTAATAAATATGAAATATTTGAGTATTATGTGAACTATGTGTTTATGTGTTTATTATAAATGTATAATTAACAAAGAATAAAAATGAGCGTCAAAATTAAAGTGTGAGATAATCCCGATATCTCTACATAAAGTTGTAGAATACGTCTCAAGGTTTCCATACATATAAAGAATGCCGAAATCCGAGCTATAACGAAGAAGTTATGGCCCGCCGAAGTTTTACGGTAAAACCGGCACGGCACCGGAAGACATAAAATAGTAAATTTACGATAGAAGACTTTTTAGCCCTAGAAATCTAAACAAAAGTTGTAGAATATAAGAACATCGATAAAAAGAACGCCCAAATCCGACTTCGTATGAAGAAGTTACGCTTTCTCGAAGTTTCGGACTAGCAGTGTACTACCCGAAATTCGAATGTTTGATCGAGCGGTTTTTAGCCGACACGACCTGAACGAGAATCGAAGATCTTGTTGAGAGTAGCGTAACGAGAAAAAGATGGGCAAAAACGGATGTCGGATGAAGAAGTTATGAGGATTTAACGAACCAATCGTGTCCCGGCCCGTTAATAATATAAAATTTAAAATCGAGCCAAAATTAGCCGACAAAGTCTAAACGAAAGTTGTAGAGTACGTTCCCACCTTCGCGTGGATATAAAGAACGTCAAAAACGGAGCTCGTATGCGAAAGTTACGAATTTTTGAAGTTTGAACTCGAAAATGCGAAACTGATGCGAAATCGGATGACGTGGCCGCTTCTGAACCGTCGCTTGCTGACCACGGCTTCGCTCCGGATCGTGCCACGACACCTCGCCTTACGCCGCGCGTACGAAGCGAACGCCCCGCGTCCGAGTACGCCTCGCGTCGGAAGTCCTTACGCCTCGCGCCTCCGGTGTTGCGAGCCAGCTGGTGCGAAGCTGGCGCCCTTATCCGAGCAGTACGCCCAGCGTACCCTCGGTACGCCCCGCGTAGAGGCGACCTTCGGCCCCTATAAATAGGTGCGAACTTCTCCGGATTTTTCACACCATTTCTCATTCTCTCTCTAAAATCTTTCTCTCTCTAAGGTTTTGAAGCCTCCCTAAGGTCTAGGTGAACCCCTAGCACCTTAAGGAAGCCCCGAGACTCCCGGAGTCCCGAGAAAAAGGAGTTTTTCGGTTTCGAAATGCTGCTCCAATTGAGTCCCGGTTTTCAATAAAATTCGCTGTAAGTATGCTACGCTTACGCAATTTTTAATATAGCTTTCAAATAATTATAGGAATGTTATTAGGTCTTTAAAATAATTATTTGGGCTATTATTATGAGTTATATTGAGCATTATTAACGCTTAATAATAGTCAGACTAATTAATTTATCACGGTTATCATTAAACTAAACCCTAGTGGTACCGATACTAGGTTTTATCGAAGGAATATCATTTTGAGAGTATCGAAGCGTTGTCCGAGTGCTGAGTCACCACCTAATCAAGTGAGTGCATAGTTACCTTCAACTTACACATAGATATGAAGTATTTTACGTGCTATGTGTGCATATTATCTGAATACTTGCTATCTATGCTAGATGAACGTTGTTATATATGTTTTCAATGATTTAAACTGTATATGTATTTTATATCTACGAAAATGTTGGGGTAAAACATGGGTAGATGTAATAGGTGATGTGTGATAAAATGATGAGAGGCCTCGATGTTGTTGTTGTTGATCCAGTCATCTAGCGGAGTATAGATGACGACCACAGACTCTTCTAGACAGTCCAGTGGAACACTAGCAGGCTCGCAACCTGTAGGTGTTGTGAACGATGTGTTCACCGGTGTACTCCATCCCCCACATGGTTTCCTATTAGGACATTTATTGCTGAGGAATCCCCTTAGCAGTAGTGTCCGTCCCGATGATGATCCTTAGGCTAGGTCCCTTATGATAGGTGTTTAGGGACGTAAAGTGAGGATAACGGGAACGGGTAATCGGGTTATTGTTGATTGATGAAATTAATAAACTTATTTATTGTGGGTTGAAAACCCTATGTGCTCACCAGGCTCCCAAGCCTGACCCACTCAGTTTTATGCATTACAGGTAGTGGCGCATGAGCATAGGTGTGATGTTTTGGACGAGGGATTACGGATATAGGCCTGTAGATATGAAATAATGTAGTAAGGCTTATATTGTACTGTTTATACTTTTGATCTGTACGAACATGACATCCCGAGTCTTTTAATGAATACATTTCTATGGAAATGCTTTTGATAAATCTTTATCATATTATTGTTTTGGGACAAATTCCGCAACCCTTTTATTAAAAGATAACTCTGATTTTGAAATAAAGTATAAACAAAAACCGGTCTTTTCTGGCCGTGATTTTGGGGATGTCACATCATTTGTAGATATAGTTGTTTTTGGTAGACGGTGGATCTTCTAAGCATTTTCAGGCTTCTGAAAGTATAAAGTTCATACCTTTCTTCTTATTACATCATTATACATGCTTAGATGTTCATGTATGGTCCTTAGAAGAGGATACTTGGAGTTTCGAGCAACTCCATGGTCTTGGTATGTTAGTTTCTGGACCTTATGGTCCTATAAAGTTGAGTGCGTTCACTTAAATCAGCCATGCAAGTACCTTTTAGGTTATTTTGGCCCCTTTTAGTGTTAGGGTTTGAGATCTAGGTCTCTAGAGGTCAAGGAATGGATAAAGTTGGAAAATTTATCCATGAATAGCTTAAGTTGATCCAGATATAAGCTTTAGAGCTCTGGAGATAAGGGTTAAGAGCTTAATAAGTTAAGTTGTTTAGGGACGTAACCATGTCACTGATGGATTATAAGCATAACATCATTCCTATGGTGCTCATGCAACCCTAATTGCTTTTATCTAGGTATTTCTAAGTAAACATACAACATTGAATACCAAAGCAACAAACCCTAATTAACTAGCATACAAATCTGAAAATCACACATGATTAGGGTTAGAAAGTTTACCTTGATTGTTATTTAGCAATAACAATCACAATCCTTCTTGATCTTGACTTCTGAAAGCTTATTGCCTCAAATGTTGCACCTCTAATGGAGTCACAAACACCACTAGCAACAAGATTACCTAGGAAAAGGAGGAGGAGGCACCAAAAACACCTAGGGTTCTCTTAAAAGTGTTAGCCACGAATTTAGTGCCCTAGAGGGTTCCTTTTATAGTTAGGTTTCTAGGGTTATCAACTTGGAAACCCTAATCCAACTTCTTAGTCCTTAAGCAGCCCAATGGATCCTTCCAGAAGGACCTTGGATGATTTCTATATGGACTCTCATATAGAATTTGTCCATTGCATCCTTATGGATCCTAAGCCCAACTTTGTAACTTTCTTGTAATTACAGTATCGGTCCCCTTTATTTAATTAATCTCTTTTGACCACAAAATGAATTCTAAATTAATTCTTAATCAATATTAATTAAACAATATGATTTCTCTTTTAATATATTATTTATATAATATATTAATAAGTCATAATTAATCCTCTTTCTCCTTAATTCATCATATCAGTCGCTATGGTGAAGGCAACCCAAAAGGACTATGCTCATAATCAAGTCAAGTACATACCAAAATAGTTAAGGGGTTAGACACCTAATCCAACATTTTCCCACTTGGATAAGTGTAATAACTATTTTGCAAGTACGCCTTCAGAACTTTATCAGCAATCATAGCTTTCAAAAGCCGCTGTCGAACTCTGATCATATCAGAAACGTATCTTTTAGATAAAGGATCATATATTCCTCTATTCTAGATATCGTATGAACTGAGACATGGATTTTAATCATACTCTCTATTCATGTGTTGTTTCCCGATTTTCGATTTTTGATGACTGACAACAGACTACAATTGAACACATCAACTTAGTCCCGGCTTGGCCAAGCACTTAACAGACTACAATTGAACACATCAACTTAGTCCAGGCGTGGCCAAGCACTTAGGGTGTCATCACTAAATCATCTAGGGGCCCACATATATCGCTTTTATCCCACTTTGAGTAAAAGGAACGGATAAACTTCGACTCAAATGCTCGCTTGTACCTACTCATCAAATCACACATAAAATATGTTTTATAACACCAAGTACTGGTGCGTTTACATATTATCAATGTGTAACCAACTTTCAAATTACAAATCACACGTCTCGGTTTCAAGAATATAAGATATTATCATCTCACTAATCACTCGTGATAAAATCCATGAAGTGATTCAAGTGAGCATCGGTTTAATCCAATACTCAAATCTTATTTCAAGAGCAATCATGAACACTGCAACAAACTTTTGCTATGTCTAAGACGCTTTAGACAATCTACAATCAGATTCATGATAGTCTAGCTTCAATACCTACTTCCAAAGTATTTATCGATTGTGGATGGTTTGAATAATCTTATTATTCGGGAAGTCAAAACATGCAAAGTGAAACACAAGAATAATACTAATCCTATATGGCTCCAAACTTTTGAGTATAAATAAAACACCTTTATTTAATCACCATATTGATTACTCATTATTCATTGTATAATGTTTCGGATAATCAACTTATTACTTGAATTATAACAACAGTTGTCCCATGCTCCAAGCATGCACACTCTGCTTTCCTATGGTCCATACTTAAGGAAATAGATCAATTGAAAACATTTCCAATGATGCTCATTTCACAACTCCTAATCCTTATCGTTAGTGTAAGAATACAAGATTCTCGCCACTACTAGAATATGTTAGATTCTAACATTTCATGCAACGATTCTTTTGTAATGTCATAGCACAAAAGTCACCAAGACTTTGTCAATGAAATTACAAAGTACTCTATGAAGTCTCGCATTCAAAGTACATTCCTTTGAGCATCCTTCTTGCATAAAAGTTTCTAATCTACATAGACTCTTAATATCCAACTCCCATTATGGAAACATTTCCATATTTGCCATACAACAACTCATTATTAATAGAATAATATCTAATCATAATAATGTCATTATGGTCCATTCAATACTATAAGGGCCTTGAAATAGGTCCCAAACCCGAGAAATTAGGGTTTCTTTCGTCAGCTCTGACTAGGCGAGTCACTACCCTGACTTGTCGAGTCCCCTCATTAACCACGTCATCCAGTCGTGACCAGACTCGACAAGTCTAAGCACCAACTCGTCGAGTCACCTTACATAACTAAAGAAATACACATAAATCAATATACTTGGGAAAATGGGTGTTACAATTCTCCCACACTAGAATCAGAGTTTGCCTTCGAAGTCTCGCTCAACAAATTACTCTAGATATCGCTCACGCATCTCTAACTCTAGCTCCCAATTCAGTTCGGACCCCTTCCGATGTTTCCACTGGACCTGAACCAATGACACCTCCTTGTTTCTCAAAACCTTGATCCTCTTATCCCGAATTGCGATCGGCCTTTCAACATAGTTCAGGCTCGCATCCACCTGAATTTCCTCTAATGGAACCACTGCCGACTCATCGACGATACACTTCCTCAACTGAGACACGTGGAAGGTATCATGGATCTAACTCAACTCCGCAAGTAGCTCCAAACGGTACGCTACCCTGCCCGACCTAGCGTTCACCCTGAAAGGTCCAATATACCGAGGCCCCAACTTGCCTCTCTTCCTGAATTGAATCACACCTTTCCAAGGTGAGAGTTTCAGGAGAACGAAATCACCCACCTAAAACTCGAGCTCTGACTGTCATCTATCCGCATAACTCTTCTGACAGCTTTGGGCTGTCAACAACCTCTATCTGACCTATTGAATCTACTCGGTGGTCTGTAGTACTATCTCTATGCTACCCATCACCCGCTTCTAGGGATGTCAACGGGAACAAACGGGAGTGGATATAGCTGCCCACGCTCCCGCCCCCGAAATCAGTTGGTGCCCCCGCTCCCGGTCCCGCCCCCGGCTCCCCCGTTTACATAGCCCCCGATTTCCTCCATTGCTCCCGGTCCCGCCCCTGTTCCCCCTGTTTATAGGATTAAAATTCGATGTTTTTGCTAAGCAACTCCTTTGGTTTAGGCTAAAAAGACTATTTTTAACAAATTTAAAAGCTTAAAACCTAATCTTTTAGAAACTAAAAATTAAAAATCCAACATTACGAATCCAACATTACAAAATGACAATTCTAACAGTCTTATAAATATAAAATACGATAAATCTAATATTAAAAATATAAAATACTTACATGTCCAAAATTATATGATCAATTCACTACCTCTTCAATATCCATTAATTGGAAACGGGAAAGTAAAACCTAACCTAAACCTAAAATAAAAAAAAATCTATTTTGTATATGTATTTTATATTAAATATATATTTTTTACATAAATATACAACCGGGGCCCCCGCGGGAGTACGTGACGGAAATACCAACTCCCGACCCCGATCCTGAAAATAAGCGGGGTTTAATTTTGCCCCCGCTCCCGCTCCCGTTTTTTTTTAAATTTAGTCTCGTACGGGACCGGGGTCCCACGGGGGTTTTTGACATCCCTACCCTCTTCCCTACTTCTCCCCATCAAATGGAAGTCCGACACCTCCTCCCATATAACAACTCAAAAGGAGGCATACCGATGCTCGAATGATGGCTCTTGTTATATGAAAACTTAGCCAAAGGCAGATACGTGTCCCATCTCCCTCCGAAATCCAATACACAAGCACAAAGCATGTCCTCAACAGTCTGAATAGTCCGCTCACTCTAACCATCAATCTGAGGGTGATAGGCAGTGCTGAAATGCAATCTCGTACCCAACTCCTCATGAAACTTCTTCCAGAACCTGGAAACACAATCGAAATCGGTACCCCATGCCGAGACACTATCTCCCTCACATACAACTCTGCCAACTTCTCCACAGAAGAGCTCTCACTGACAGAAAGAAAATGGGCACTCTTCGTCAGTCGATCCACTATCACCAAAATCACATCGACACCCCTTGGGGTTCTGGGTAACTTGGTGATGAAATCCACAGAGATCTGTTCCCACTTCTACTGGGGAACCTCGAGTGGTTGCAACTTACCATGCGGATGCTAGTGCTCAGCCTTAACCTGACGATAGGTCAAGCACCTCTCTACAACCCACGCTACATTCCTCTTCTTGCATGGTGTAACAACGTGAATTTTCAAAACAAAATTTTTCATTTCTTAAAACATGTTTTCATCCAAATCAAGTCATAAAAATCCAATGTATCATATCATAATACAAAACATATAAATCCCAAGATCATAAATCCTCCGTCAGTGTGTATAGATCACGCCGGCACCTTCCCACGGTCCTCGCTAGTACCTGAAACACATAACACAACAACTGTAAGCATAAATGCTTAGTGAGTTCCCCAAAATACTACTTACGCACATACACCTTTCCAGGCCATGACCTTCCGGTCCATGTGTCTCAGGGGACTTCCTTCCCGACCCAGTAAACCTTCCAGTCCTACCTGCATCGACCTTCCGGTCCACATCACAATGCCTTCCGGCCCATATCAAGCATAGCATACATAGCACATACAAACGGTTAACTTAATTACATATAATGCATACAGCTCATAACATATCCGACCTTCCGTTCACACATAAATACCCTTCCGGGTACAGTATAGTGAGAAGACTCACCTCATAGGAAGTCAAGAATCTCACGTGATCATTATCTCCGAATCTCGAAACGAAGACCCAACCCCGCCTAATCATAACGAAATATCATTTTAATTAATATAGGCTTCCAAGACTAGGCTACACCCTTTTCATTATCCCACAGAGGGGTAAAAGACCATTTCACCCCTCCTTGACTCAAAGTCCACATGTTGACCAAAACCCTAAAAGTCAACAAAAGTCAACAGACCACAGTACGCGGGGCGTACCAGCTTCTATACGCGGGGCGTACATTGATGAACCACAATCGGGGGTCTCAACCCCTTACGCTGCGTGTACTGGGAGTTACGCCCAGTGTAAGTCCCAGATTCAGCCATACCGTATTTTTTTGTCTTAAATGGTTAAGACACTCCTTGAACTTCCAGATTTGGCTCTCTTTAAGTCTCCTAACCCATAAAGTCGGAACCTTTAAGCCTTGGCATGGCTGTAAAGGCTCCTACACCCTCTAATACCTTTCTTTTCACCTCCAAAGATCTAGATCTCATGCATGGCTAAATATTTACATCCAAGATTACATTTTTATGAACATACAACTCAAATAGACCTGGAATATGATAGATCTAAGCCAATGGAGACTACTTGCTCATAAAGTCTCCATCTTTGGGACCAAAAACCCTAGAAATTGGTCCAAGAAGCATACCATAAGAACTACAAGGCAAGATCTGAACTTTTTACCTCATGAAGAAGCTCCAACCTTTGTTATCCACGGATCTACACTTGTCCACCAACTTCTAGCCTCCACAATGGACTCCTCTTCTCTTTTGCTACCTTGAAATAACACCTTGAAGCTTAGAACACTCACACCCAAGCTATAAACGAAGGAACAACTCTCTTAGGGTTTCTTTCTGAAGGATGGTGGCTGAGGGACAAAGCCATCTCATTCCTTTTATAGCCATCAAGCCAAATTAGGGTTTTGGGTCTGGACCGGTTACGCCCAGCGTAACCTTAGGTACGCCCAGTGTACCCGGGTGACAACGCGTTCAAGTAGGAGCGCGAGTACGCGCAATGTACTCTTTGTACGCCCAACGTACTCGCCCAACACAAAGGCCAAAAATGACAATTATTTAAAAGATGAAGGGCTAATTGGTTGTACCTGAATTTCAGGTTGTTACAAATGGCCACCAATAATCTCTCTTCAGATCCAAATACATTTTGGTGGCCCCAGGATGGATCGATAACCTCGATCGATGTGCCTCCTCCATCAAGATGCTACGCGCCCCACCAATAAACGCCACCCAAATACAACCCTGAAATATCATAAGCCCTTGGCTATTAGTCACAAACTTAGATACTTGCCCAGTCACCCGCTATTTCTTATGGTTCTCCAGCCTCACAGCCTCGGCATGGGCCTCTCGGATGGCATCCAACACCGGAGTCAACACGCTTTGCCTCTCCTATCTCTTAAATCTCTCAGGTAGTCAGGACATATTCGTAACCAATACCCCTTCTTCTGGCAATAGAAACATATGGATTCTTCTGCAATGGTACACGAGACTATCTCAGACTCAGCCTTTCTCTTGCGTAGAGAAAACGTTTTGGACTTCCAATGTTTCCATTTCCTATAGAAGGATGGGACATTGATTTACCAGACAATTTTTCTTGACCAGTGCACCAAATCATTGTTGATTCAACAGCAATAAGAAGATAAGTCAAATCAATAAGTGTAACGTCCCCAAAAACACGACCCAAAAAGTTCATTTTAATTAAATAATAAAACCACAAGTGCCAACAATTAATTCAAAACATATCACATCAGAGTATCATGTCTAAAACATTATTTTATTTTATCAGAGTAAACATCTCAGACTGAATAAACAATGGTGTGTGTCATGCGATCACCCCAAGCTCTTCCCTCTGCTACCGGAAGTACCTGAAACCAAAGCTGAAAATCGTAAGCACGAAGCTTAGTGAGTTCCCCAACCTACCACATACCATGCATAATCGATACTGCAAGCATTAGGCCTCGCCTGCTACATCGCGCCCCACCCGACCTCAGGCCCCGCTCGGTTATACAGATTTGTTTCTCTTAGGCCCCGCCTGTCTCTGGGCCTCGCCTGCTAAACACATACAACATATAACATAACACATAACAAGTAGCTAACATACTCTACTCCTATCTCGGGCCTCGGCCCTGCTCTGCTACTAATGTGATACGGAACCCCGTCCATACTCTTCTAGTGGTGAGATACGTGACCTCGCCCACGCTCACCTCCCTGCCAGGCACATACGAGTATCACACATACAACAAGTATAAACTAACGTACAAACATTCTCCGGACACCTGCCCGACATCGGACCTTGGTCCGAAATAACATACTAGCATACAGTGCCTAGGGCTAACCCCCGGGTCTTCCTACTCATAAACTGCATGGTCCGACATTGTGGCCTTAGACCCATTCACACGATGAGAAGACTCACCTTGCATTGCTGAACCCTTGCTGATATCCCTCTGGCTGCTATGTGACAATCCCCAAACCGCTACTCCTTCGGCTCCCTGAGCTATCAATTATACCAAAACATCACTTAGTCCAATACAATAATTCTTCATAGAGTAGAATGACCATTCTACCCCTCCTAACCCAACTTAATACATATCCAAGGTCCACTACCATGATTCACAAGGCCCAATACTATGTAAGCTTCTCAAGCCCACTAGTGACTCACTAATGGCCCAATTTGCTATATTGGGCCCAATCCCTTTAATGGGCCTTACCTTAATCCCATAACATATTTTTGGCCCATATAAATGGACTCCTACTAACCCACTATGTCCTAGAGGCCCAAAGTCCAAAACACAGCCCAAGCCGAGGCCCAAAAACGCAAAGCCCAAACTGGCAGAGTACACGGGGCGTACTCCTATGTTCGCTAGGCGTACTGGCTGATGGCTTGTATGTCGTGCGTACCTCCTTGTACGCCCAACGTACAGTCCTGTTAAGCCAATTTTCCATTAAGTGCTTAATACACCACTTTAGAGGCTACAAACTCAGATCCAGGTCCTTTTCCACATCTTAATCCATAAAGTTGCTAACTTGGTGGCTTGCAACCTACCAATTAAGCCCAAACTCAAAAGGTGACAACAAAATTCCATAACAAGGGCTAAATCTCATGTATGAGCTCATTAGGACCATCAAGATTGAGAATTTACTACTTATGGGACACTTTTAGCTCTAAGAGTGGCAACCCCAAGCTTAAAGACGAAGTTGCATCATAAAGGTCCATCCTTTGGACCCAAAAAGGTCCAAAGCTCCATAAACCTAGATCTAAGCATACTCAAGGAAATATTAAGACTTTATACCTCAAAATGGTCTGAAATGGAACCACAATCTTGGATCTACTGCTTCCCCTTCGATCCACCACCTTGATAATCTCTTCACTTGCTTGGAAATGGCTTTACAACACCCAAAATACTCTCTAATGACTCCTAAGGTTTCAAGAACATTCAATGGAGGTTTAGGGTTTCGTGGTGGCTGTATGAAGATGAGATGGAGGCTGATAACCTGGGTGTTATGTTCTTTATATAGTGGCTTGGCCCTAAAATTAGGGTTTCTGGACACTGGACGTACTTCCTGTACGTTGGGCGTACACCTGAAGCACCCGCGATCCTTTTACCCTTATATGCTGAGTGTACCCCAGCCTTATGTTGGGCATACTTGCACGTTTATCACCTTGCGTGCATGGTTCTTCTAGTCATTTATTTCCATTAGGGGCCATTTCTATCAATAACTTCAAAGTGCATAACTCCTTCGTTCCAAGTCCGTTTCCGACGAAATTTATATCCATAAAAAGGTGGTGAGAAGCCCTACGCTTCTAGTGACATACCCTAGCCCAAAACCTCTTGAATAAAACTCAAAACCCATAAAATACCGAAATGCCCCTAGGCTTAGCCTCTGAAATCCATAAACATATTTTTTCAGAACAGGGTGTTACAATAAGGGTCACGTTGTCGTCCATCATTTAGTACTCTCTAATGAACTCACTATATGATTCGGAAAGTGACTGAAGAACCAAGTCA
This sequence comes from Lactuca saligna, assembly GCF_052625555.1. Taxonomy (NCBI): domain Eukaryota; kingdom Viridiplantae; phylum Streptophyta; class Magnoliopsida; order Asterales; family Asteraceae; genus Lactuca; species Lactuca saligna. The sequence goes on from NC_136425.1 coordinate 180,605,381, forward strand.
ACAACCAACTTCCTTGAGACATCGACACCCAACATTCTCAATCTATCAATATGCAACTTCATATCCAAGACATGAGCACATATAGACTTTCCATCTTTGTGTCTTTTTGCTAATAGGGCTTGAGTGACCTTGAACTTTTCAAGTCTTCGAACACATAGGTCAAGGAGAATTATTGGAGGAGGTGGAGGAAGTGAATCATGATATCCATTTCCACAATCCAATCATGGAACATCATCTTCAAGCAGAAAACTTTTTCCAACGAATTCAGGAAGACCATAGTTGTTAGACTTTGACATCTACAAAACGGGAGAAATTCAAGTTAGTTGATAAAATCCTTAATATAGAACCCAAATGAAATATTGAGGCTAGGATCCAACACAATATTCTACAATTTGGAAGAGGGATGCCGTAATCCAAATTGTAGCACTTTTGAAGGTAGGTAAATGACGATTTACCAAATTCCACCATGAAAAACGAAAATTGAAAATTAGGTTTTAAATGAATTGAAACTCCTAGATCCTTTGAGATTCATTGAACTTTTCAATGACATGTTTAAATCTCGATTATGCCCTTTAAGTTTATGACTGGGATACCGAGGATCACAAACAAGGTGTGGATAACCATTCAAATTAGCTTGGTACTCTCGAGGATGTCATCACCTAATCAATGTGCCAGTTAACCACAAACGCTCCATTGATCTATGATAATCTACGAGCTACCCATTGCCAACCTTCATTGGTCCCATATTAGTGTGTCAGTTAATCACACACGCTCCACTAACGACCAACAAGGTGCAATGTGCAATTTTATGGATTAGCACTAACTCCACATTTTTCCTAAAGTAACTAAGATTTGGGAATTTATAAGAATGTTTAGTTACTTCGTACTTCATTATACTTATAATGGAAGGTTGTGTCCTATCCTACCCGTTTCGTCTAACGACCCTCCACTAGTTAAGAGTGCGGTGGGTAAGAGTGGATACCCATTCAATCGCCATTTTATAGGCAATTTTCTTAAACACCCGTTATAGACCAGCTTCGTGAATGAGGCCTACTAACGGTAAGACTGATATTTTACTTATACATATACAATATTAAACTTTTAATTCTATATAGTATAAGGGTGTATTTTATACTTTTAAAATACTATGAGGTTTAATCTATTAATAAATTAGACTTTTAATTTGATTAACTTAAACCATATAATTATGGATTTATTAATTATCTCTTTTAATTAAACTCTTAATTAAATTAATAAAACCATAAGGGTGTAATTTGAACTTTTCAAAATACTAGGGTCTTAGAATTAAATATTTCAAAATTAATACCTTTTAATTAAATTTTAAATTCCAAAAACATGAGGACAAGTTTTGAAACCTTTCAAAATATTAGGGTTTAACTATTTAAATTTCAAAAACTAAAACTTTTTAAGTTCAAATTTAAACTATAAAACTTAAAGGGTGTAAATTGAAACTTTTCAAATTTACTAGGTCAAATATTTGACTTATAATAATCCTATATTATCCATATTTAACCAAATCCATTAATTTTGATAAGTATAATCAATCCAAACAAAAAAAAGTCGATTTTAGGCAATAAAAACGAGTTTTGGTAATTATCCTTAACAAAATCTGCTCAAAAAATTGAAAATCCTGGCAACAGCACCCTGGACTCGCCGAGTCGGCGCCGCAGATAGCAAAAAATTCGACTTTTTGATCCTTTGGCAGTTCACTTTTGCATCTATTCAACTAGTAAAACGACCTAAGATCTAATACCACTGATGGATTATAAGTATAACATCATTCCTATGGTGTTCATGCAACCCTAATTGCTTTGATCTAGGTTTTTCTAAGTAAACATACAACATTGAATACCAAAGCAACAAACCCTAATTGACTAGCAAACAAATATGAAAATCACACGTGATTAGGGTTAGAAAGTTTACCTTGATTGTTATGTAGCAATAACGATCACAATTCTTCTTAATCTTGACCTCTGAAAACTTAGTGCCTCAAATGTTACACCTCTAATAGAGTCACAAACACCACTAGCAACAAGATGACCTAGGAGAGGGGGGAGGAGGCACCAAAAACACCTAGGGTTCTCTTAAAAGTGTTAGCCACGAATTTAGTGCCCTAGGGGGTTCCTTTTATAGTTAGGTTTCTAGGGTTATCAACTTGGAAACCCTAATCCAACTTCTTAGTCCTTAAGCAGCCCAATGGATCCTTCTAGAAGACCCTTGGACGATTTCTATATGGAATCTCATATAGAATTCGTCCTTCGCATCATTATGGATCCTAAGCCCAACTTTGTAACTTTCTTGTAATTATAGTGTCAGTCCTCTTCATTTAATTAATCTCTTTTGACCACAAAATTAATTCTTGATCAATATTATTTAAGCAATATGATTTCTCGTTTAATATATTATTCATATAATATATTAATAAATCATAATTAATCCTCTTTCTCCTTAATTCATCCTATCAGTTGCTATGGTGAAGGCAACCCAAAAGGACCATGCTCATAATCGGGTCAAGTACATACCAAAATAGTTATGGGCTTAGACACTTAATCCAACAGTCACGACTAAGGCCTTGCCATGACGTGGTGGGCTGGGAAGTGTTCGATGGTTTTTTCACTTGAAAACACGACACAACTAGGGTTTGGTCGTGACGTGGTGGTCAGTGAGAGTTGACAGTTCACATTTTGACCAGGTTGACTTTTGGTCAACTTGGAGGTTTAGGTTGTAGATTGGGATGTGACATTTATTTCTTATAGGTGACTCGTGTAGTTGACTATGTATGACTTAGAGTGTTGTTGCTTCAACTTTTGATTTAGGTGAGTCTTCTCATTATGTTGTGTAGGACACTAAGTGTCAATGTATGTTTTCTTGTCTTTGTGACTTGTATGAAAGACTATGGGTTGACCATAGCAATTGTATTAAAAACTATGGGTGGACCATAGCCTGAAAGACTACATGGCGACTATAGCAATAGAAGTGATTTTAAGATTATAGGTGGACCATAGCATTCATATAGGTTGAAATAAATTCCTAGGGCGGGGCCCACTTTTATGTGTTATATGTGGTATTTTGGGGAACTCACGAAACTTTATGCTTATGGCTTAAATTTAAATGTTTCAAGTACTTCTAGTAGCAAAAGGATGGACCCGACGTGATTGAACAACATTTGCTTGTTATTTTTAGGATGTTCTGCATTATGACTTTATTACTCTGATTTTTTTTAAATCCTTGGATGATTACTCTTTATGGTTATATGGAATGTCTTATTTGGTTTTTAAAATTTAAAACTTTGTCTTGAAATTTTGGAATGTTACAAGTTGATATCAGAATCTTGGTTTGAGGGATTCAACGTACTGGGTGTGTCTGAACTCAAATTGTAGACTAAGAAATTCTTTTCATGAAAAAGTTTTCTAAAAAGTTTTCCTAAAACAAAAAATGTGTGATGTGTGCAATCAGTCGAGCTCAAATAAGTAATTCCCAAAATACTCATACATGTTATGTTATATGCTCTCTAGTATGATATACATGATAGAAGTTAGGCTAAGGATTTTCATGCTAGAATGCCTGCTTAGGAGAGATGTCTTCTTATGTCTGGTATGTGTTTCTAGGTGCTTTTAAGGTTTATGTTGATAAATAAAATTGTTTGATGAATTCATTAGGGCGGTAGATGATTAAGATTATATAGCCTTTTAATGTTTGGTTCAGCCCTATTTCATGTTCTTGTTTGATGAAGGCCTTATGGTAGAGACATCTATTTGAAGGTCTATTTTATTTTGATTATGTATGACCTGCATTCATGGGATGATTTTCCAACGCCAACATAAGTCTTTCAGCACAAGTGAGTGGAGTAGAACCTTAGGGATGCCTAGGGAATATGTTAGTGTATTATTATATTGTCATGTAGAATGATGGGTTGTGGCTATACGGGAAGTTACTTAGGAATTCTTAGATCATTCCGGGGGCAAGTACTGATAGGTGTGGAAGGTAGTATGAGCTCATACTACAAAAAGCATAGGATCGGTACTTGAATAAGGAAGAGTCACAGGAACTCCAAGAATTTGATAGAGAGTAGATAGTATGGAATAACATTATGATTATGTTTTGTAACAGCCCAAAAGTTCAAGTAAAAATTTTCACTTAAATACTAAAAATTCCCATTTAATAATTAGAAGTTCAAACCACAATTTGTTTCCAAGATTCCAATACATAAACATATTATTTAGAAAGATCATAGTGTCCATAACAACTAGATGGGAAAAATGTTAGAGAGTGCACGTTGCGCCATCATGCCAAGCCCTTGTACTTAGATCCCGAAATACCTGAAACAACCAATAATTTGTAAGGTAATGCTTAGTGAGTTCCCAGTAACATACCAACCATATAATCACATGATGCCATGTAAACATACACATAAGGATGTCACAGACTCCCTCCATGGTCTTCATCCGGAATGCCATGGACTACCCCCATGGTCTTACGCCCGTGGACCATGGGCTCCTCCCATGGTCTTAACCATTTGGCATGGGCTCCCCCATGGTCTTTACATAACACATAACACAACAAAGAACACATTTATTGCACATAATATTATTAAGCTTCATAATAATTATGGGCCAGCCTTGGTGCCTTCGACCCATTGGTATGGTGAGGAGACTCACCTCAATCTGCTGAACACAAAACCTGCTCGCCTAGCAATCTGATACCTAACACTGAACAATAATACAAATAACCCTAAATTAATATTATAATTCAACCTAGTAAAAGAGTTCAAAGACCTATCCTAAGTCCTTTCATGATAGCCCAAAAGTCTTTTCTTTACTAATGGGCCTAATATCCAAGATAAAAACTATTAATCGGCCACATGGCCCAATAGGCCCACCCAAAACAACTATGGACTCCAAAAATTCATTCTTTACATTAAGACTGCATATAAGACCTCAAACTCATGCATGGAATCTAGACAATCTTCAAGATGGCACCTTTATGCATCTAGCATACTCAAAAAGCTCAGATCTAATCATCTTAGTCTCCGGAGTTGCTCAACTCACAAGATAAAGTCCAAGAACCAAAAGGGACTCCCTGGAAAAACCCTAGCTCAACTAACAAAAGAGATGACAAGGTTATAACTTTATACCTCCATAAGTTCCTTAATATGAACTTGATGCATGATCTAGAAGCTCAATGTCACCCAAGACTTGATCACTACCTTCTCCTTCTTGAATGTTCTCTAAAATGGCCACTAAAACCCTCTTAAGCTCAAGAATTACACTCAGAAGGAAATCTGGGGGTTAAGGGACAAAATGAGGTTATGGAGGTTGTGACATCCCCAAAATCACGGCCAGAAAAGACCGATTTTGTTTATGCTTTATAAAAATCAGAGTACTTCATTTTATAAAAAGGTTGCGGAATTTGTTCCCAGAAAAACACGATAAATACGTTATTAAAACATTTTCGAAGAAACGTATTTTTATTAATCTTAAAACGTTTGGGATGTCATCGTTAATACAGAAACATAAGCGTAAACAGAACTTACAATTATTTACACTAGTGATCTACATCTCTTTAAATCTCTCAGTGTAATGTCACTTCATATCGCCACCTGTGATGTAAATAAACTGAGTGGGTCAGGTTGGGAAACCTGGTGAGTACATAGGGTTTTCAACCCACAATAATATAATTGTTATGTTCAATCATCAAACAATTAACCTAATTATCCATCCCCATTATCTTCTTTACTCCTAAGAGTCATCTATTATGCATTCGTTATTCCAAAGTCCCTTACTTCCAGGGTTATAGGACTGGCACTAAATCCATAGCTGCCGATATTCATTCGTAAAGCACTAATTCCATAGCTGCTATATCTTACTTATCGGGTACTAAATTCATAGCTACCAGTGCTCAACAGGTACTAAGTCCATAGCTACCAATTCCTACAGGTACTAAATCCATAGCTACCAGTGTCTAACTAATAGGTACTAAGTCCATAGCTACCAATTCCCAACAGGTACTAAATCCATAGCTACCAACGTCTAATAGGTACTAAGTCCATAGCTACCGGTGTTTGTCCCATAGGCACTAAGTCTATAGCTGCCAATGTATACTCACGTCATCTTCTATCTCTCATCATTCATCTACCCATCATCATACCCAACATATTCGTGTATATAAAATACGTATACAGTTTAAATCCTTTAAAACATGTATAAAACGTTCATCCAGCATAAACAGCAAGTATTCAGATAATATGCACACATAGCACGTAGTTTATATAAAATACTTCATATCTTTGTGTAAGATGAAAGGGACTATGCACTCACCTGATCAGGTGGTGATTCCGAACTCAGACAGCACTTCGTTATCTCAAAACAATTTTCCTCGACAAAACAGCGAGTTTTTATTAAAAACCGGGCTTCGCTGGAGCAGCGTTTCCAAGCCGAAAGCTTTTCTTCTCGGAGCCGTCGGGCGCTCCGGGGCTTTCTTCTCGTGCTAGGGAGGTTCCGTAGACTTGGGAGGGGTTTAGGGAGGCTAGAGAGAAGTTAGAGAGAGAAAGAGAGGCTTATGGTGTGAAGAAAATATGAGGAGTTCACCCTTGTATTTATAGGAAGTGTATAGTAAAGTAGTCTCCAAGCTTCGTCCGTAACTTTTGCATACGAGCTCCATTTTTGTCTGTCTTTTTACCGTTGAGTTCCTATTAATGAGATCTTCAACTTTCATTTAGACCTCGTTGGCTAATTCTCATTGTATCTCGGATTTACAAAACTGTATCGAATTCGTCGCGCTCGAAAAGTAGGGACTAAGCTTCGTCCATAACTTTCGCATACGAGCCCCATTTTTGTCTATCTTTTTACCGTTGATTTCCTATTAATGAGATCTTCAACTCTCATTTAGACCTCGTTGGCTAATTCTCATTCTATCTCGGATTTACAAAACTGTATCGAATTCGCCGCGCTCGAAAAGTAGGGACTAAGCTTCGTCCATATCTTTCGCATACGAGCTCTATTATCGACGTTCTTTATATCCATGCGTTGGTATTTACGAGTACTACAACTTTCATTTAGATCCCGTCGGCTAAAAGTCGACCGATCTAAAATTCAGATTTCGGGCTGTGCAATACTATGCTAAATCTTAGAAAAATCATAACTTCCTCATACGAAGTCAGATTTGGGCGTTCTTTTTATCGATGTTCTTAGTTTAACATATTGTACGACTTTCGTTTAGATCGCTAAGGCTAAATCTCGCTCTATCGTAAATTCACTATTTACGCTTCCCGGTATCGTGCCGGTTCCGTCGCGAAACTTCAACGGGTCATAACTTCTTCGTTATAACTCGGATTTCGGCGTTCTTTATATGTACGAAAACCTTGTAACATACTATACAACTTGTTTAAGATTATTTATTCTAAATAATCTTTTGTCGAAAAGTCGTTTTCGACCCCTATTGCCTTTAATTTGACTAGCCCGGATTTGCGGGCGTTACAATTATCTCTCCCTTAGGATGATTACGTCCCGGAATCATCAACGAAACAAGGATCGTATAATGACTCCATACGTCATCTCTTCATCCTAGGTAATAATTATAACTTCTTTATTCCTTCAAGTCTATCTCTTAGACTTATTGATTGTAAGCAATACTTGATTGTGCACCTGCTCTCTACCTCAGATTAGACTCCAAATTATGGCCTATCATCATTTGATGCACATTTAGACTCAGTTCTCTTAAATTCTAAAACAGACTAAGCCTTCCTTCATGTTCTAATGTGATATAATCATACTTTAACATGTAGCATTTCTAGCTACCAACGAGCGCGATACTTCTATTGATCGCTTTGATTTTAATCGTTTGGTTTAAGTCGGACGCTATATCAAACTTGGTTCTCTGAACCACACAACATACTCATCGTAGTCGGACTCGATTTGATATGACCACTAGGGTCGGAATATCAACAATCTTCTTAGTCATTACCGAAACAATGGTAACAACACACTTGAATAAAATGAAATCAATTACTAGCTTCTTGGTAACCTTGTGACTTTCTCTAATCCAAGTGTGAGTCCTGTGCTTCCGGTAGTATAGGCCTCTACTACCATTCACACCTACTCATACTCATCCCAAGTATTGTCTCGCAGTTTCCCAAGTCACCATGCAACAAATCACACAACAATTTCACACACCAGATAACAAAACGAAGATTTTATTATTTCTCAAAACTATTACATAGGTGTTCAAGTTCACCCTAAACTATGCCTCTACTAGGCTACATCATACGAAACTATGGCTACTGCATAATCCGATCTTCGGGTAAGAAGTCCTCATTCTTGATTCCTCGCATGGTTCTCTGCTTCGTCGAGGATCATGTGAAATGCCCTTGGCCTTGGTGGCGTTTCTGGTCTTGCTGCTTTATTTTTCCTTGGGCAGTCTCTGGACATGTGCCCCTTGCCTCCACATCCGTAGCATACTTTGTCATTATGTGTGCAGTCTTTGGAATAGTGACCCGTCCTCCCACACTTGTAATAAGTCACTTCTTCGTTGCACTTCCCACCATGCTTCTTCTTGCATTTATCACACCATCTTGTTTCACCTCCATCTGCTCCTCCAAGTTTTGAGAATTTGCTTTCCTTGTTCGACCTCGAAGATCCCTCAAACTTTCGCTTCTCTCCTGCCTTATCTTTTTCTAGACCCTTTTCTCTTATCTGGGCCTCTACGTTCTTAGCTGCCCTAACAGCTGCTTTCAAGGTAGTTGCCATTGTGACCATTGGACCAAAGTCAGTGGGCAGTCCGTTAGCAAACCTATCAATCTTGGAGAGTTCAGTAGGCACCAAGTAGGGAAATAGCTTCATCCTCTCGGTAAATGTGGTGGCATACTCATCAACACTCATCTTCCCTTTCTTCAGGTTCTGAAACTCGTTGTTTAGGTCTATCAGATCTATCTCCGAGCAGTATTGCATTTTCAACTGTTCCAAAAACTCTTCCCACGACATCCTTAAGGCTTCTCCTCGTGGCATCGTATCAGCCAATAGCTTCCACCAGCTCAAGACTCCAGTTTTCAGTTGTCTTACTGCGAAGACAGTCTTATGTTTCTCGTTACAGCTGCAGCTCTCAAACACCATCTCCATCTCAGAGATCCAATCCATAATCTCAACCGGCTTCGGGCTTCCTGAGAGGCTTGGTGGTTTCGCACCCAAGAAATTCTTGTACATCCGCCCATCCTTGTTGTTTCTCCCTTCTGGGCCATCCCTTTGCTCACCTTGAGTCCCTACTCGACTCACTTGGTGGCTGTAGTTCCCTTCCTCAGATTGCTCGGGATCTGGCTCCGTCGGTTCAACATGTACGGTAGGTTCGTCCCTATTCAACATTTGTCTCATTTCTTCCCTTTGTTCAGCTAACATAGCCCGAATCATGGCTTGAACTTCAGCCATGGTGACTGGCTCAGGCGCAACTTCTTCAACAACAGGTATTTTCTGAACCACTGGGGGTTGGTTCCTGTTCCCATTTGCGTTTACGTTTCCGCTACGGGTCCTTACCATCTCGATCTATACACCGAATAAGGTGAATTTAGACCTTTACTTGATGTTTAAATCATCCTTATCGCTCCGAAACGTTTACATGCTAGTTCTAATACCGTAGTCGTACGTTTAGAATCCTAAACACATAAGGTTTCCAGATCCGGTCGGCAACAAACCATAGATCCGAACAATTAACAACATATCATGCACAAAGCATTTAGCACATAAAAGCAATTTAGGCATCATTCCTAAAATAAGCTAGTGCTCACACCTCACAATCATCGCTTAGCATTCTAAGTTTAAGTCTACAAATAAATCCATATTCCTAGTTCGCTTAAACTAATGCTCTGATACCAACTGTGACATCCCCAAAATCACGGCCAGAAAAAGACCGATTTTGTTTATGCTTTATTAAAATCATAGTACTTCATTTTATAAAAAGGTTGCGGAATTTGTTCCCAGAAAAACACGATAAATACGTTATTAAAACATTTTCGAAGAAACGTATTTTTATTAATCTTAAAACGTTTGGGATGTCATCGTTAATACAGAAACATAAGCATAAACAGAACTTACAATTATTTACACTAGTGATCTACATCTCTTTAAATCTCTCAGTGTAATGTCACTTCATATCGCCACCTGTGATGTAAATAAACTGAGTGGGTCAGGTTGGGAAACCTGGTGAGTACATAGGGTTTTCAACCCACAATAATATAATTGTTATGTTCAATCATCAAACAATTAACCTAATTATCCATCCCCATTATCTTCTTTACTCCTAAGAGTCATCTATTATGCATTCGTTATTCCAAAGTCCCTTACTTCCAGGGTTATAGGACTGGCACTAAATCCATAGCTGCCGATATTCATTCGTAAAGCACTAATTCCATAGCTGCTATATCTTACTTATCGGGTACTAAATTCATAGCTACCAGTGCTCAACAGGTACTAAGTCCATAGCTACCAATTCCTACAGGTACTAAATCCATAGCTACCAGTGTCTAACTAATAGGTACTAAGTCCATAGCTACCAATTCCCAACAGGTACTAAATCCATAGCTACCAACGTCTAATAGGTACTAAGTCCATAGCTACCGGTGTTTGTCCCATAGGCACTAAGTCTATAGCTGCCAATGTATACTCACGTCATCTTCTATCTCTCATCATTCATCTACCCATCATCATACCCAACATATTCGTGTATATAAAATACGTATACAGTTTAAATCCTTTAAAACATGTATAAAACGTTCATCCAGCATAAACAGCAAGTATTCAGATAATATGCACACATAGCACGTAGTTTATATAAAATACTTCATATCTTTGTGTAAGATGAAAGGGACTATGCACTCACCTGATCAGGTGGTGATTCCGAACTCAGACAGCACTTCGTTATCTCAAAACAATTTTCCTCGACAAAACAGCGAGTTTTTATTAAAAACCGGGCTTCGCTGGAGCAGCGTTTCCAAGCCGAAAGCTTTTCTTCTCGGAGCCGTCGGGCGCTCCGGGGCTTTCTTCTCGTGCTAGGGAGGTTCCGTAGACTTGGGAGGGGTTTAGGGAGGCTAGAGAGAAGTTAGAGAGAGAAAGAGAGGCTTATGGTGTGAAGAAAATATGAGGAGTTCACCCTTGTATTTATAGGAAGTGTATAGTAAAGTAGTCTCCAAGCTTCGTCCGTAACTTTTGCATACGAGCTCCATTTTTGTCTGTCTTTTTACCGTTGAGTTCCTATTAATGAGATCTTCAACTTTCATTTAGACCTCGTTGGCTAATTCTCATTGTATCTCGGATTTACAAAACTGTATCGAATTCGTCGCGCTCGAAAAGTAGGGACTAAGCTTCGTCCATAACTTTCGCATACGAGCCCCATTTTTGTCTATCTTTTTACCGTTGATTTCCTATTAATGAGATCTTCAACTCTCATTTAGACCTCGTTGGCTAATTCTCATTCTATCTCGGATTTACAAAACTGTATCGAATTCGCCGCGCTCGAAAAGTAGGGACTAAGCTTCGTCCATATCTTTCGCATACGAGCTCTATTATCGACGTTCTTTATATCCATGCGTTGGTATTTACGAGTACTACAACTTTCATTTAGATCCCGTCGGCTAAAAGTCGACCGATCTAAAATTCAGATTTCGGGGTGTGCACTACTATGCTAAATCTTAGAAAAATCATAACTTCCTCATACGAAGTCAGATTTGGGCGTTCTTTTTATCGATGTTCTTAGTTTAACATATTGTACGACTTTCGTTTAGATCGCTAAGGCTAAATCTCGCTCTATCGTAAATTCACTATTTACGCTTCCCGGTATCGTGCCGGTTCCGTCGCGAAACTTCAACGGGTCATAACTTCTTCGTTATAACTCGGATTTCGGCGTTTTTTATATGTACGAAAACCTTGTAACATACTCTAAAACTTGGTTAAGATTATTTATTCTAAATAATCTTTTGTTGAAAAGTCGTTTTCGACCCCTATTGCCTTTAATTTGACTAGCCCGGATTTGCGGGCGTTACAGAGGTTGATTAGGGTATGGTCCAAATGGTGAATGTAACACCCATAAAATTTGAGCCCATTTAAAACTTTTTAAATCATTTGAAACTATTCAATTATTACAATTTGTTTTCAAAATAGTTTATACATTAGAGTTCCCAGAAATCATAATTATCAATTGAGAAAGTGTATGGTCACGCCTTTGCCTACCCACGGCCATCCGTTGAACCTGAAACAATAAACTGAAACTGTAAGCCCGAAAGCTTAATGAGTTACCCCCAAAATACCAACATCATATAACCATAATCATATCATATCAACAAATACAGAACAACATGCATATTGAGCCTTTAGCCTGACTGGACCGCCTCGCAGGGCCTACAGCCTATCTAGACCACTCCCGAGCCTTCGGAATGACTGGACCGCCTTGTAGGGCCTACAACCTATCCAAACCACTCACCGGGTATGTTGGCCTACATCACAAAGCAGGACCGCCTCAACCCAACCCCCAACCAAACAAACATGTGCACATAAGTATCATACTCTAGCTCATATCATATAACAGTCAAACCGATCTAACAGATCACTAATCATAGCAACATCCCAATAACCGGGGTGCAGACCCAACCGGTCACTAACATAGCATCATCCTATTACCAGGACAATCATGTGCACATAGATATCATATAACACTAGTATGTGTGTGTATATATATATATATAATAGTCAAACCGATCTAAAAGATCATAAAGCATAGCAAAAATCCTATAACCAGGATATTGACCCAACCGGGTCACTAAGGCATAACATATCACCATCCTAACTACCAGGATGTAAATCAGTAAGTATAACATGCAATAATCCAAATACAGTCCATAAAGGGTCGGTCTTGGTGCCTTAGACCCTATTGATATAGTGAGGATAACTCACCTCGCAAATATCGGACTGAACCACAAAATCATGCTCCCGAAACACTACCCCAAACTCCAACACCTATAACCATCACAGATCCAACTCATAAATACCTGCTTACCAATTATCCTCAAAAGTCAATACAGTCAACCCTTGGTCAAATTCAAAGTCAACTATCAAGGTCAACAGTCCATGTTGACCTCAACTCGTCGAGTACCCTCAGCTACTCGCTGAGTTCCTTGCATAACTTGCCAATTCACCGAGTCACCACGCCACTCGCCAAGCCCAAGGCAATCTTCATCGGACTCGCCAAGTTGTTCATCCAACCCATCGGTTTCATGACCATCTTTATATGACTTGCTGAGTCTACCATGCGACTCGCCAAGTCCCTTCAATCCTTCATCCATACAGATGCTTTTTAAGCCATGCTAAGGCTCTTATGACTCAAAAGGCCAAAACCAAGCTTGAAATGGGGTTTTACACTTAAGGAGGGGTTCATACTTGCCAAAGCCAATAGCTTTATGGATTTAGAGACCAAGGAGAGTTCAGATCTGAAGTTACAACTTCATATCTGAGCTCATACCCAAAAATAGCTTCACAATATGCTAGAAAAGCCCAAAACTTTAACCAAGTGAGATCTAGAATGAAATGAGGTCAAGGTAACGACTTGATACCTTCCAAGAGATGCCATCTGAAGTAGATATCAGATCCCTACATGTCCTTTGCTCCTAGTCACTTGCTCTTCAAGTTCTTCTTACAAAGATACACCTTCCAAAGCTTTAAAACACACAATTTGAGCACACTCACACGAATTAGGGTTTCTGGACTCTCAAGAGGCTGCAAATGAACTAAGGGAGGCTAATGATCCCTTAAGTAGGGTGCCAGACCCAAAAAATTAGGGTTTCACCCTCCAGCTCCAACTCGTCGAGTCACTCTTCCGACTCAGCGAGTTGGTCACTTAAACACGTGGCCCAAACCCATTACTACTAGACGAGTCAGGAAACCAATTCGTCAAATAGATCTTGAATTCACAAGAATTTATAACCATAAATTGGTATTCGAGAATCGTGGCGTTACAGTGAAAGGTTGCTTAAATAGGTCATAAGTCCAAAAATTAGGGTTTTGGCTATCTGCCATGTACGCCCCGCATACCAACTCGTACGCCTCGCATACGTGGCTCACCTGCGTGATAATTCCACCTTCGTACGCTAAGCGTACTCATAAGTACGCCCAGCGTACGGAAGGGACCAATTTGCAATAAAAGTTCATTTCAAGGGCATAAAGGGTAACTACCTGGATTGAAGTGTTACATGTTTTGACTCTGTTGTTGTGTTTCCAGCATGGTCGTGACCCAACATGGAGATGGTTAAGGATCCAGTTCAGGCTCTTGTTCTGGATCGGGTAATATGGAGATCCGTGATTTGATTGTTGCGGAGTTTTCAAGGATCGTCTTGGAGGATTTGTCGGGTATGTTCGACACGATCAAGAAGGAGCTAATAGTTATGATGGATGAGCGCCTGAGAGCCACCCACAACGAGCTGAGGGTTGATTATCCCATGGCTTATGAGTTATCTTTTGTGAGTTTCACGCTTATGGGACCACATATATATATTTGGGAAGAAGGATCCCATTGTGAGCATGCACTGGATTGCAGATATGAAGAACGCGTTCATGATTTTTTTGCCTGTATGGCGTAAAGGATAGGTTTGCAACATGTCTCTTGCATGATAGAGAATGAGACTTGTGGCGTGGATTGGTCCATGATCTTGGACATTTCATTTGTAATTTGTTATATTTTTTCATACATGTTTATTTCAACATCTTAATTTTCTAATTTGCTATATACTAATTTTAATTTACTTCACTTATTGTGATTGTTTTATTTTTATAATCAATTTAACATTTCATTATACAATATCATCATTTTTTTTCATTAATTCACAAATAAAAACTCTCATATATCTTGAAAAATGATTTCACATATTTATTTGAATCGACGATTATAGTTTTACATAAATAATATAAATCTCTTTATTAATAATTTATTTAAAATAAATGACTAATAATTATAATTTTTTACTATAAAAAAATAATAATTTTTGTAATCGTGGTTCCACGGGCTATAAACTGGCGTAAGAATATACCTTTAGTTGGTTCAGCATATATGGCAATTGAGCTTTGGTCTTGACACATAGAAGAAATAGTTGGTTGAAAAGAAATGGTAAACTCGTGTGCAAAATCCCAGGGATTTTGGACTCGGAATCATAATGAACACACAACCCAAAAATGGTAAACTCATGTGCATCAAAGGAAAAAAAAAAAAAGGAAGGCTACACTGATAACTCATGTGGTTGGTTGAAAAGAAATAGAAGAAATAGTTGTAGAACCAACATCTTCACCCTTAACAAATATACCTTTAAATGCAAAAAGATATTCACCTGCGTTGTCAATATAAACACTGTGTTCCTAGTCATTAGTTTTTCCCAGCATTAGATCTTCTTTCTCCCCCTTATTTAAAAGGTACTGAATTCACAAGAGGAAATAGGGAAGAGATGGTGGGAACTGGACGGTCGTTTTATGGTGTTGAAGAAAAGGGGGTAGTAGTATGGCCGATAATAGTCTCAAACCTTCATCCTTCGACCATGGAGACCTCATACATCACAACACCGGCTGAGGGCGTTTGAAGACAGATAACCTACGATTTGGGGGAAACGTCATCACACACACACACACACAAAATCATCGACAAGCTGACATCTAGGTTTGAGGATGGTTGTTTAAGTTAGTGAAGATGCAAAACGATTTTTGACAATGGCGTTGTAGAGTGGAGGATAAATTCTACGATAGGGAAGGAAAACAAGATTTAGGGTTGCATAGAACGTTCATGATGGTTTCTACGGTGGTGGTGAGAGACGATCGAGCGGGTGAGTTTTTTAAGAGATAGAGGTATTTTTGTAAGTATTTAATCGGAAGTAAGAGGCAGCGAAGGAACATCAAGGACCAAAAGTGTCAAGCTTCATAAAATATAAACTATTGTGGTCAAACTAACTGATTTTGATTCTATGCAAAAACTAAACCGAACCGAGCACCTTTAAAAATTATTTATTGTTGTGTTGTGCGGGTTTACAACTAGTTTACCAAGAGTTAGATTAGATGGTTACAAGTTGTGTGATCCATAGCCGGTATATATGATCTTATTTTTTAGAATGACTTACATATGCACACATTATTCTAGTTCTAAATCTACATCTTTCGTCTACAGCAAGGCTTAAACCTTTTGGCTGAAAGACGACTTATCCATCAACTCATCATAACACTAGGCCAAAGCCACTTTGATGTATGATCGATAGGTGTTTGGTTTTGTTCGATCCATAAGTATTAAGTGCAGTCTATACTTCTATAGCTTTCTCCAATACCTCATCTCCAACTTCTTAATGGGTTCAGCTCTTTTAACTAATAAATTAACGGGTTCAGCTCTTTTAACTAATAAATGTTAGTTTTTACTTTTTTATGGAAAAAATAATAAAAAGTAAAAGTCTCCATATATAAAAATTTAAACCAACCAAATATAATGAGAAACAAAGAACAGTTAATGACCGAAGAAGGAAGATTTCCCTTTTAAAAAAATATGCCCCTTATAAACTAGGTTGGTTCTTAACTTCTTCCAAAATTATAATAAAAAAGCTATTCCGCTAGGTGTTTGAAATGTCTTATGCCTAATTTCATTGATTGCAACAAAAATTAAAGCATACTTATTCAAATTTTAACCTAAACAACCTCAAATTCTAATTATGGGCCTTGATATCATGTTTTTAACTTTTTCATATTTCGAGATCAAAAGATGTTGACTTTCAATTCCAAAAAATATTGAATTCTACAACTTTTGTTGAAAACTTCGATTACTCACAAATAAAGTCTCCATCTCATAACCACTTAGATTCTTTTGACATCTTTGCAATTATAAAACTTTCAAAATTTTCTAACTGAATTCAAATAATTGCTTTAAGATTTGGCACATAGTTTAGTTAATTAACTACTCTTAACATAAACTTTACCACCTTGTGGATTTGACCGACTTGCCCTACTACCTAGGTTTGTTCGTTTATGTTCTTACTATATTTACAATAGTTGTCGATTATAACCTAAGGATAAAATAAACTAATATTGAGATGAGGGGATAAAATACAAAATTACAATAAACTGTTTGGTGGTTACAAAATATTAAATGATCGGAATATTATAACAAAAAAATGTTCAACTTCAGCCGTATTAAGTAGTTAAGCAATAGTAAAAAAAACCATCAAAAAAACTACTTTAAAATTCATAAAACTTTAATTTTTCTCTCTACATCAAGTTCCAAAAAATAAAAAATAAAAAATAAAAGTTGATATCGTGTAGGAACATAAGTACATAACCGTTCATAAAGTAACAATAAAGCAACAAGGGATCTGACAAAACTCAAGTTGTGTGTCAAAACAAACTTTGTGCATTTTGACTAACCAATTCATCCACAACTTGTGACCCATTTAAAGGCTATATATAAGAATGAAAACCGGAAAACATACACCACCTACGAGAGTGTGTTTAACTTGGAAGTGAGAATTGGAGGAAACTAAACAAATCTTGTTTTAATGTATGAATTTGTTTAGTTTCCTCCAATATCTCATCTCCGATTTGTAAATGAGTAAGATTTTCAAACAAACAAAAAGATTTGCAAACGTATACCTTCAACAAGAGTATGTTTAACTTGGAAGTGAGAATTGAAGGAAACTAAACAAATCTCTTTTTTTAAAGTATGAATTTGTTTAGTTTCCTCCAATATCTCATCTCAGATTTCTGAAGTAAGATTTGTAAGCACACAGAAAGAATATAAGATCGCGATCAATGCAAAACTATAATGGGAAGCATTGTGTTTAAATTTGAAACGAGAAATGGATGAAACTAAACAAATCCATTTGCATATTGTATCGATTTGCTTGGCTTTTCCAATAAACAAAACAGAATTTAGACGAGCAAAAATTGCAATTTTTGTCCCATCCAAAAAAAAAAAGTCAACAGTGTTCATATTTCGTGTGCAAAAAACATGAATGCCCTCCTCACTCCATGTGATATATAGTCTAAATGGCAAGACACATCATTTTCGTTCTTAAGTAAAACCCATCCAAGAGTTTTTTTTAGATACTTTCATATAAAATAAGCATAAAACAAGATTTCGAATATAACCTCATCCTCACAAAAAGAAGAAAGACTACTAATTTCCTGATGTGGAGCCATTTACTTTGTTATCTCCTACTTCCAAACATTCAATAGTCCGAAATGGTGGAGCTTCACCAAATTTCAATATGTAAGCAGTTTCATGAACAGAACGAAGAGGAAGGATAACCTCAGCATCCAAATACGAATTGCAAGAAAAACACCAAACTGATAGATCACTGAAACAAGAAACAAACATTAAAAAAAATTAACTTTTAGAAATTATAAATTCCCAAAAGGGTTTTATGAAGAATGTTTGCTTTTTTATTATACCTGTAACTTAATGCTACACTATGATTTTGTTGTTGATAATGCTCGAGCATATGCTTGTTGATGAATCGGCTACACAAAACATCCTTACAGCTTAAACACATCCAATTCTCAGCTGGATGTTGGCACCTTCATCATGTAAAAAAAAAAAAATCATCTCCTAAATCGACAAATTGAATACAAAATCAATTGAAGTTTGTAATTTGAATTGGTTTGATTATTCTCTGATCATAGATTCAAACTATAAACCATGTACTTAATTAGAATTGAACTGTTTTATGCCCTAATTGCATCCATTGGAGCCAAAATAAGACATAGTTAAGCTCAAATACCAATTTTCTACAACTTTATATAAAGTGTTTTAGCACTTCAGCTTTCGATATCGAAAAAGGTTGATCTTTCAATTTCAAAATCGAAGTAAATTCTAAACCTTTTGTTGAACACTTTGATTATTTACGAATACAAACGTGTTAATATATGAAGAAATTCGAATCGATTTTGGCATGACGCGAGATGTTATTTGGTTGTACATGATTGGGGTTTAGGGTTTATGTGGAACCTGTTACAGGGAGTGTCTGGTGTCGGAATGTGGGTTAGATCCGATGAGAGTGTATCCAAATGATCGCAATGGGTACGGGCTTCGACCCACCCGGATTCGGACCCATAGAACGCCATCAAATCTTCTTCCTCTACGTTGCTCTGATCACGAGAAGACGATGAAGAATCGTATACCATTTTCTCTTTGTCCGCCATATTTCTCTTTCTTTCAATCGCTTCGTTTTGTAGATCATTAGAATATTAGGTTCCAGTTAAAGAAAACGGACTCCCATTTCTATCCATATTTTAACCTTTCCCATTTCTATCCATATTTTAACTCATTATACATTAGGTAAGTTAAATTTTATTGCTTAAAGGAGGATATGTTTTTCTAGGATTTTAGTTTTCAGTGAAAAAAATAAATATGTTAAGAAAAAAAATTAAAAAAGTTGTGAAAAAGAAAGAGTTTGCCAAATTTGACGAATCTTTCAAAGAAATATCATCATCAAAGATTCAGAGGAGAAATTTATCAAGTTATTTACTGTATTTTTCTATTTTTAGGTTATTTTTTCATATGTATGCTTGAGGTTTAACCAAAAATACCTTGAGGTAAAGAAAGTTTTATGGGGATGGATTTGGAGGGATACATGAAATGAACGTTGTTCAAAAGAAGTATGCAAGTGTTTATGAAGATTGTGAGTATTTCGGATTAGGGAGGTTCTTAGGAAAATATAAACACAAATACATGCGTTGCGATTGTTGCATAATGGTTGGGTTCAATTTGGATTGTCTTGTGCGGTATTGGTATTTTAAAATTCAGTTTTGCTTGGGAGCAAACAAAAATCAAGTGTGGGGTATTTTGATGTGTGCTTATTTAGTTATATATTTCATACATGATCATTATTATTGTACGTTACATTTTGTGTTAATTCTAGAACAAAAGGTATTTATTATGCTTGAAATGTGTTTTGTAGCAACGAAGACTTGCTCGGAACAAAAAGGAAGCATACGAGAAGTTGGGAGCAGGAAAATAGAAGACAAGACAAAAAAAAAAAAAAAGACAAAGAAGGATGTTGTTAGACAGCTTGACCCATTGTGAATGTTTTGGACATATCTCATGAATCGTAACGCTAATTGACGAAATTCAAACTGATCTGAAAACTAGATACAATTTCGGACGACTTTCATGTTTTGAGAAAATGTTGATTCCCAACGAACACGCCATAGTGAATGGAATCTTCGCGATTCTTGACGTGGACTTGGGGAATACGGGATCTTAATGAAGAACACGCCGTGTTGACACTGAAACCTATAAATAGAGACGAAAATTAGACATAATGATATATCTTAAACCCTAAATCGATTCCTGTGATTATAAACCCCCAAGAAGTCGTTTTGAGGGTCTAGAAGGTGGTCGTAAGGCCATTAAGCTGACAGGAAGGAAGATCTGAATTATTGGAAAGCAGATTCATACCAGTAATCATGTGGTTCATTGTTTCGACCAAGATTAGCCTTCAAATGTGATTCTATATACATTTACTTTTTGATTTGGGTGTTAAAACCCTTTGATTTGTGTTTATGGTTAAATGAAAGCTTGATTTTGTGGATTAATTGCTATTTGGAATGTTTATTCGTGTTTAATTTATTTTGTCAAGTTTTATTGCAAGATCCATATGTGTTAGAGATTGTTACTTATTCCTTATTGCTGAATTGATAGATTTTAGATGACCATCTGACTGTGTTGATTTGAATCAAAATTGTCCACTAGTGTTTTGACCAAAACCTAGGCTTTGGAATTAAGTGGTGAACTTTAATATGTGTGGATGAGTAAAACGACCATTCCATACATGATTTAATTCCTATGACCATTAGGGTTAAATAAGATCAAAGCTTGCTTGATACAGACTAGATACTGATTTGCATGATTGTTTGTTCACTTGATCAATAAATTAATAGTTGTGTTGAAATCAAATGATTATTATTAATGAGCATGAACCTAATCGTATTAGACAATCGGTGAACATAAATAAATAAGTTTGTGTGCGCAATTATCTATGATTTTAAGATGTAATTTGTCTAAACCAAAGTACCTAAAGGGATTTGTCTTCCATTCAGTTTATCGATGTTTGATGTTAAGTGGTATTTAAAGTAGTTAGTAAAACTCTTCTTATTACTTATGTGTTTTGTGTAACCTATGATCAAAAATTCTAAATTAATTCACCATCATTCCCCTTGTGTTCAACACCTTTGCATATCAAAACTATATTATACTCGATCGGGTTCACTACATGTAAGGTGTGGTTTAGATGTGATAAACTAAGAATTACAAATAAAAAACTAGTGCATCAAATATACACATCAATATGACTTACAAATAAACCAAAATAACGTTTCCTAATAAGAATCTCCCCCAAAAAGATCTCCCAAAGTTGTCTTATATGAGTTGACATGTCAAAATGAAGTCCCGTAATAGAGACTTAGGAAAACTGCCAAAAGATAGTTACATGGGAGACATGACCTTGTCAAGTATGACTTATATTACACGACCCATGTCAAGTATGCTTGTATGACACGACCCATTCTTCAAATTTCTCCCGAAAATACATTACCAAAAAGAGTGCCCCACTTCAAGGGACACAATCCATATCAACTTCACCAAGATCCATACGACCAGTGTCGTGTATCATATAGCCCATGTTATTCTTCAAGACAAATATGATACAACTTGTATTAATCTTCAAGAAAATTATGAGGGATTTTATTATAAAGGAGGAGAACAGAGAGAAGCATGGTGTGGTGCGTTTATAATTTAAAATAGATAATTATGTATTTACTAATTTTCAATACAACTAAATAGATTATAAAAAATATAATAACTTAAGCAAAATTATATTTATGTTTAAGTCCTTTGGCGGATTAAACCGGGTATGAGACGAAGGGGGATACATTAAGTTTTTAGTGGACTTATTAGAGATGAGTACATATCTAAAATATTTGTCCTTGTGTATTAATGATGTTTTAGTAATGTTTAAAATTTTCAAAAACTGTTTGCATATAATTATGTGTTATGTGTCATAATATATGTATATGTTGTGCATTCATGAAAATACATTTTAAACGACACTTTTAAAATGACAATTAAATATATTTTCGGATTTGATTTGTATACATAAACATATAAAATTAACGTTGTAAAGATGTTGTGGCAATATTCTAGACATGCTTTACTTGCATATAAGGCTAGCTATCTGGTATGCGAATATTGTGTAATAGATACATCATCCAAGTTAAGGACGGTCCATAAAAGTTATGTTTGGCAAATGTGTCTTTATTACTTGGACAAATTCCCATTTCAAAGATGCATGAGGTTGGTCTTGAGATAACTTATGTGAGAAATATGATCATTTGCACTTGTACTGAAACGACCCAAAAATCACGACCAAAAAAAATTCTTTAAAAGCATTACTAGAATCATAAATATAAAAACTGTATCATAAGTCATAACATAAATTCTCGAGTATTAATTCAAAACATAATATCATTATCAGAGTCAAACATTCCCAGGCTAACTGACTATGGTGTGTGCACTGCAATCTCCCCGAGCTCCTCTTTTGAAAACTGAGTACCTGAAACCAAAACTGAAAACCGTAAGCACGAAGCTTAGTGAGCTCCCCCAAACTACCACATACCATACAATAACATATAAACACATATTGGGCCTTGCCCACTGCATCGGGACGAAGCCCGGAAACTGCATCGGACCGGAGTCCGGAACTGACTGGGACCTTGTCCCCTGCATCGGACCAAAGTCCGGAACTAATTGCATCGGACCGAAGTCCGGAACTGACTGGGACCTTGTCCCCTGCATCGGACCAAAGTCCGGAACTAACTGCATCGGACCGAAGTCCGGAACTGACTGGGACCTTGTCCCCTGCATCGGACCGAAGTCCGGACTAACTAGGGCCTTGCCCCCTGCATCGGACGGAAGTCCGGAACTGACTGAATCATAGCATAGCATAACATATCAACTAGCATGAACACATATACTGCATACTACATCGGGCCGTAGCCCGGAACACATAACACATAACACATAACACATAGCACATAAATCCTGTCTGAGCCACGAAGGCATCAAACATACTAACTACTGCATCGGACCGAAGTCCGGAAACTACTGCTAACTGAACGGGCCGGCATTGTGGCCTTAGACCCGTCCCTACTGGAAGGAAACTCACCTGATGCTGCTGAACTGCTGCTGCTAATCCTTTTGACTGCTACCTGACCTCTGACTTCGACTGCTGCTCCACTAGCTCCTCAAGCTACCAATATCAATATAACACTTAGTTCAACTGACCTCCAAAGGTCACTAGGTCAACTCTGGTCAAAGTCAACCTTCCGGGTCAACCCTACTCGCCGAGTCTATCTACTGACTCGCCGAGTTCATATGCTCTGGGTCTTTCTTATTCGCGACTCGACTCGCCGAGTCAATCCATGACTCGCCGAGTCCAACTAGGTCCAAGTCCTGTCCTGTCCAACTCGCTGAGTCACCACCCGACTCACTGATTCGAGTCTCAACTCGAAAAGTTTAGGGTTTCGCGATCTGACTCGCCGAGTCCAAGAACAGACTCGTCGAGTCCTAGACAATCTTCAACCAACTCGTCGAGTTGTTCATCCAACTCGCCGAGTCCATGCCTAACTTCATCCGACTCGACGAGTTGTTCATCCTACTCGTCGAGTTCCTCCTCGTCTTCAAGCTACTCGTCGAGTCTGTCCAGTCCTCAATCCATGCAGTGGCTTTTCGAGCCAAAGAGAGTTTCCAACTCATAGATCCACACTTCTAGGGACTATTCCCCACGTAAAGTGGCAAACTTTACGTGTAGATTAAGAGATCTAGGCTCAAAACACCCTAAATTCGGGTTTATGGCAAACATACTTCTTCAACATACCAAGGGCTGATACTTTAGGGGATTCAAGACCCAAAACAAACATGGATCTGAGGTAGCAACCTCAGATCTGAACCTCCAACTCGGATTGGTTACATATCATACTAAAAATGACCAAAACTCACATATAAGAATAGATCTAGGTGCAAAGGGAGTCCAAGCAACAGCTTATTACCTCCAATTGTTCTGAAATGACTCCACAATCCCAGATCTACAGTTCCTTCTTGCACCTCCAAGGTCTTTCTTCCTCCTCCAAGCTTTAGTGCATTCTTCAAGGCAAGATCTAGCTCAAAAACGGATATGGCGGCTAGGGTTTGGTGTTCTGGGGTAAAGAGGCAGTAAAGGAACCCTAGGAAGGAGAATGAGACGCTTAAATAGGCTCCAAGTTCCCGGATTTAGGGTTTTCCTCGTTCAGACCCAACTCGTCGAGTCTCCTTGGCCGACTCGCCGAGTCGGTCGCTTTCACCACAACCCGGATCCCGCTCGGACTCGCCGAGTCCCTCCATGGACTCGCCGAGTCTCCCCTAAACTTGAGGTTTTCTTTCTTTTCTTGGCTTACCAAACTTTGGGGTGTTACAACTCTCCCCCACTTAAACTAAACTTCGTCCTCGAAGTTTGCTACGATCAACTGCCTTCGAACTGCCTCCAACTCTCGGTCTGGAAAATCTAACGCCCTTTTGTCCATCACTCCAGCCACTCACCTTGCCGATCATTATCGTTGGTACATACTGACTCCTTCTCCTTTCCATAATTTTCTTAGCGTTACTTCCTCTGACTGGCAATTCTGTACCCCTCATCCGCCTACTGGATGCACTGAGACCACTTTGGTCCAACTAATCTACCGATATCCGAGTTACCGGACTCCCACCGGTCATTATACTCCATCACAATCTCCTAGTCGCTTCCAGCGACTCCTGAAAATACTTCGACTATCTATAACTGTTCCATCCATTCTTCCGCTCATACTGAAATGATGTTGCTGGAAATAGCTTGCTTACATCCCATCTGATTAGTCAACTCCTACTAACTCGAGCCTTCCATCCTGAAAGAAAAGCTACCTGCCTAGCTATCTTTACATATCACTATACTCGGTCGAAGGCTCAGCTGATCCTACTGAGAGAGACTTGCAATTTCCAAATCAACCAACTATACCGTCAACACTTGCATTCCAACGCAAATACAATACTGACTCAAAACCCTGAAACCTTCCAAACACTGAATTGTCTGCAGTACTGAACCTGCCTGAAACACTAAACTGCCTGAAACGCTGATCTGGATGAAACACTGAGTTGCCTGAAACACTGAACTGGCTGAAACACTGAGCTGCCTGAAACACTAAACTGGCTGAAACACTGAGCTGCCTGAAACACTAAACTCAAACCCAACTGTGGAGTCAAGGGACCCGCACTTAGTCACTTCCACGACTTCTGAATGAAATCTTCCTCTAGGACTAGTTTCCACTAGTTATCCTGTCACTGTGGCTCTAACAACCTTCCGATCCAACCGATCGGGTCCATACATCACATCCTGACATCATCCATTCCATGACTAATAACATGATGGCTCCCAGACTGACGGTAGCCCGCAACCTACCCGAACCCTAACGGTCCAGTGCTACTCTGATCTCATAACTGATGTGACGATCTATAGCCCAAATTGCTGACTTAGCCATAACTGAACCATTTGGGAAATCCGAAATCTAACCCGTGGATTCCCATATTCCCACTGCTGCACCCGGACGGGTGGGAATTACTACGTTCCCGCGTTCAACAACGCGCTCATGCTGCTACCAGTCTGATAAAAGGCTGCGACTACGCTCGCGGACTCACAACTCTCAAATACTATCTGGCTGTTAATGAACGCTACGGCTACCCCCCCCCCCCTCCGCAGACTTACAACACTACTACTACTATCTGACTACTAGTGAATGCTACGGCTACCCCCGCAGACTTACAACACTCTACTACTATCTGACTACTAGTGAATGCTACGGCTACCCCCGCACACTTACAACACTCTACTACTATCTGACTGCTAGTGAATGCTACGGCTACCCCCGCAGGCTTACAACACTCTACTACTATCTGACTACTAGTGAATGCTACGGCTACCCCCGCAGACTTACAACACTCTACTACTATCCCGAGGACATCCTGACTATCCCTAGTCCCGCTAGTGATTCCTCATCCCGATTTCTCAAACCAGCCCTCAGTCTTTGAATTCTGCATCATCCTCGACATCTTATATCCTTGATATACTTAGCGCTTCGTCGAGGAATTCTCCGGCTTGGTTCCCAAACCAACCATCTACTAATCCGGATACAAGAAGCTATTGTTGGGAAGTTTCCAACCTCCCAACTCCTGAATCCACATAATCCTGCATGCTGGCTCTGCCACCGGCTACTAATACGAAGACATCTCCTGCTAACCATTTTCTCCGGATCCTCATTCCGACTCACTTGAGCCTTTACAGGTGGTCCTCAAATCTTGGATTCCCAACCAGCTTCTAACCATCTCCATTACATGAACCCACTGCTGGGAAAAGTTCTCGAACTCCTAATTCTGAACTTCTCAATCCATCCATCACTGTGCTACTACCACTTCTTCTCAGAGGCCGCGCACTCATTCTGAGTGACTCTTATCCATGTATACCCGGAGGGTTCTCCCCCACTTCGATCCTGCTTACCCCTTGCTGCTTCACATTCAAAAGAGATCCCGACCTTTACTACCATTCCAAAACTTCTACTGGGGAACCCAAGCCCGCCAGGTAGGAATTTGACCATTCCATCCAAACCACTATCCACTCCGAACTAGCGAAACGAACCAGATCTCTCCCTACCATGCTACAGTTACTGCATCCTCCGAAACTTCTCCATATGAGCACATCCCCTAACTACCAACCAATTATCCGAGGTATGCAAATGGCATATGACATAATCACAAGCAAGCCACTCCATAACACAACACTTATACCACAATTGATGCAGAAACCATAAAAATATAATCATAACATAAGCGGACAAAAACAAGGCTACATACCTCCATTACTCAGTGCTGCTCGAATTCCTGCTGAAATCTACCGGAGAAACTCGGCTCCGAGCCATAGGCACCCTTGCCCGGCCTTGACAACCACTGACGGTACTTGAAGTTCTAAGGGCAGGAGCTGGCGCCTGCCCTGCTGAATACAAACTCGGACAGTGGGTCTTCTTGTGGCCCCTCTGACTGCAATGGAAACACAACGGATCAAGTCCTTAGGCGATGGTAACAACACAGTCTCTGCTAAAATGACCAATCTGGCCGCACTTGAAACACCCAGCATCGCCACCACTTCTACGCCTACACGCACCCATGTGCGTCCTTCCGCACTTCCCGCATTGACTGCGGCTCTGATAGTTCCTCGTCCTCAAATCTAAACTCTTGGGCCTCTTACTCGAACTTGTGGCAACCTGAGTCTCATCCATTTTCCTCTTCCCTTCCGACTCCCTGCCCGACTTTCACTCCTGCGTTACCCCAACGGCAACGTCTGCTGACTGAACAACAGATGTCTGATCCTGAAGCCTCGCTATCAATCTATCAGTAATCCTCACGACCATGTCTGGCAGACCCTCGCGAATGGCTCGCGAAACTTCCTCAACTATCTAATCATGCAATGGTTTCTTTTGGAGACAGAATGCCCCACACAACCCTGCCCCCTGATAGCAGAAACTAGAAATGGGATCTCCCTCCCTGATAGATCCCTTAACTCCATAAGATTCGGGACCTAGACGAGCCCCAATCTGTCCTGAAACTAACCCGGCCCTAAAGGCCTCAAGATGACTGTCCATGAGCTCCACAATAGCCTCTCTAACTGAACCAAAAATCACTGGAGTCTGATCGATGATGTTGCGCATAATCTCTGCGGAAATGAAATCCCTCATTTGATCATCAAGCTGTCCGGCTCTAAAGCCCGAGCCAGACCCCTCCCCTGCACCTGAACTGCCAACTGATATCTCGCGCAACGTCATCATGCTGAAAATATAACAATCCCTGACCAATTACATACTACTGCTGAGGGATCTCTCACATACTCTACTAGTTCCTTGGTTTCGCCTCGGCCCCTCTTAAATCGAGTACGGATCCTCTGCTTTCAGTAGTATGGGCCCCTACTACCTTCCACATCTATCCGTACTTTCCTCAAGAGTTACCTCAACTCCACCAAGTCCCCTTTACTCTTCTACTGATCTTTGCTACTCTCATCCTAGGCTTGCCCTAGGGAGCCTCTGACTCTACCCAAACAGTCCTCAGCTGCTGAAGGCCTCATTGTAATGCCAATTAGCCACCACCTGAATACCATCACATGTGATGAGGCTTGGATAATCTTTCGAGTAAAAGTCTCGTCCCTACAACGGTTGGACTCACACAAGAGCTGCGCAGTAGGGCCAAATCTAGCACTCTTAGATTATCCAACCCTAATCACATGTGATGTGACGTATTCACCTAATGGCTAACTCCCATCACTTAGAGTCCCACAAAGCACAAAGCAAGCAGCATTCGGATAAAGGAAACATACTTAGGCAAAACAATTCTCATAACAAGAAACTGCACTAGCATACAATGCTAAGCTCATGCTATCAGGCATAACCTACACAGGCTATCCTACTACTGTCTACTCAATACTAGCATGTAATTCTTATCAGCTGAAACACATAAAACAGGCACATAAGGCATCATCCTAGATCCTTAGTCTTATTCTAAGCATGCTGTTCTACTGAAGCTGAAACTGATAATGATGATCATAACATAACTTGTATGGGTAAATTAGGAGTACTTACTTGAGCTTGACTGATTGCATGCACCACACCCTTTTCTCGTTTTCAAAACTCTTTTCTTTCTAAGTTCTTTTTCCAAAACCCTTTTTCAAAAATGTTTTTCTTTTGAAAATCCTTTATCGTGTCCTTAGTTTGAGTTCAAATACACTCGAATGCATATCTGAATCCCTCAAACCAAGGCTCTGATACCAACTTGAAACGACCCAAAAATCACGACCAAAAAAAATTCTTTAAAAGCATTACTAGAATCATAAATATAAAAAGTGTATCATAAGTCATAACATAAATTCTCGAGTATTAATTCAAAACATAATATCATTATCAGAGTCAAACATTCCCAGGCTAACTGACTATGGTGTGTGCACTGCAATCTCCCCGAGCTCCTCTTTTGAAAACTGAGTACCTGAAACCAAAACTGAAAACCGTAAGCACGAAGCTTAGTGAGCTCCCCCAAACTACCACATACCATACAATAACATATAAACACATATTGGGCCTTGCCCACTGCATCGGGACGAAGCCCGGAAACTGCATCGGACCGGAGTCCGGAACTGACTGGGACCTTGTCCCCTGCATCGGACCAAAGTCCGGAACTAATTGCATCGGACCGAAGTCCGGAACTGACTGGGACCTTGTCCCCTGCATCGGACCAAAGTCCGGAACTAACTGCATCGGACCGAAGTCCGGAACTGACTGGGACCTTGTCCCCTGCATCGGACCGAAGTCCGGACTAACTAGGGCCTTGCCCCCTGCATCGGACGGAAGTCCGGAACTGACTGAATCATAGCATAGCATAACATATCAACTAGCATGAACACATATACTGCATACTACATCGGGCCGTAGCCCGGAACACATAACACATAACACATAACACATAGCACATAAATCCTGTCTGAGCCACGAAGGCATCAAACATACTAACTACTGCATCGGACCGAAGTCCGGAAACTACTGCTAACTGAACGGGCCGGCATTGTGGCCTTAGACCCGTCCCTACTGGAAGGAAACTCACCTGATGCTGCTGAACTGCTGCTGCTAATCCTTTTGACTGCTACCTGACCTCTGACTTCGACTGCTGCTCCACTAGCTCCTCAAGCTACCAATATCAATATAACACTTAGTTCAACTGACCTCCAAAGGTCACTAGGTCAACTCTGGTCAAAGTCAACCTTCCGGGTCAACCCTACTCGCCGAGTCTATCTACTGACTCGCCGAGTTCATATGCTCTGGGTCTTTCTTATTCGCGACTCGACTCGCCGAG
This sequence comes from Lactuca saligna, assembly GCF_052625555.1. Classification (NCBI taxonomy): domain Eukaryota; kingdom Viridiplantae; phylum Streptophyta; class Magnoliopsida; order Asterales; family Asteraceae; genus Lactuca; species Lactuca saligna. Next base: position 180,635,390 of record NC_136425.1, read on the forward strand.
TCCAACTAGGTCTAAGTCCTGTCCTGTCCAACTCGCTGAGTCACCACCTGACTCACTGATTCGAGTCTCAACTCGAAGGGTTTAGGGTTTCACGATCTGACTCGCCGAGTCCAAGAACAGACTCGCCGAGTCCTAGACAATCTTCAACCAACTCGTCGAGTTGTTCATCCAACTCGCCGAGTCCATGCCTAACTTCATCCGACTCGACGAGTTGTTCATCCTACTCGTCGAGTTCCTCCTCATCTTCAAGCTACTCGCCGAGTCCACTCGAAGGACTCACCGAGTCTATCCAGTCCTCAATCCATGCAGTGACTTTTCGAGCCAAACAGAGTTTCCAACTCATAGATCCATACTTCTAGGGACTAATCCCTATGTAAAGTGGCAAAATTTACGTGTAGATTAAGAAATCTAGGCTCAAAACACCCTAAATTCGGGTTTATGGCAAACATACTTCTTCAACATACCAAGGGCTGATACTTTAGGGGACCTTGTCCCCTGCATCGGACCAAAGTCCGGAACTAATTGCATCGGACCGAAGTCCGGAACTGACTGGGACCTTGTCCCCTGCATCGGACCAAAGTCCGGAACTAACTGCATCGGACCGAAGTCCGGAACTGACTGGGACCTTGTCCCCTGCATCGGACCGAAGTCCGGACTAACTAGGGCCTTGCCCCCTGCATCGGATGGAAGTCCGGAACTGACTGAATCATAGCATAGCATAACATATCAACTAGCATGAACACATATACTGCATACTACATCGGGCCGTAGCCCGGAACACATAACACATAACACATAACACATAGCACATAAATCCTGTCTGAGCCACGAAGGCATCAAACATACTAACTACTGCATCAGACCGAAGTCCGGAAACTACTGCTAACTGAACGGGCCGGCATTGTGGCCTTAGACCCGTCCCTACTGGAAGGAAACTCACCTGATGCTGCTGAACTGCTGCTGCTAATCCTTTTGACTGCTACCTGACCTCTGACTTCGACTGCTGCTCCACTAGCTCCTCAAGCTACCAATATCAATATAACACTTAGTTCAACTGACCTCCAAAGGTCACTAGGTCAACTCTGGTCAAAGTCAACCTTCCGGGTCAACCCTACTCGCCGAGTCTATCTACTGACTCGCCGAGTTCATATGCTCTGGGTCTTTCTTATTCGCGACTCGACTGGCCGAGTCCAACTAGGTCTAAGTCCTGTCCTGTCCAACTCGCTGAGTCACCACCCGACTCACTGATTCGAGTCTCAACTCGAAGGGTTTAGGGTTTCACGATCTGACTCGCCGAGTCCAAGAACAGACTCGCCGAGTCCTAGACAATCTTCAACCAACTCGTCGAGTTGTTCATCCAACTCGCCGAGTCCATGCCTAACTTCATCCGACTCGACGAGTTGTTCATCCTACTCGTCGAGTTCCTCCTCATCTTCAAGCTACTCGCCGAGTCCACTCGAAGGACTCACCGAGTCTATCCAGTCCTCAATCCATGCAGTGACTTTTCGAGCCAAACAGAGTTTCCAACTCATAGATCCATACTTCTAGGGACTAATCCCTATGTAAAGTGGCAAAATTTACGTGTAGATTAAGAGATCTAGGCTCAAAACACCCTAAATTCGGGTTTATGGCAAACATACTTCTTCAACATACCAAGGGCTGATACTTTAGGGGATTCAAGACCCAAAACAAACATGGATCTGAGGTAGCAACCTCAGATCTGAACCTCCAACTCGGATTGGTTACATATCATACTAAAAATGACCAAAACTCACATATAAGAATAGATCTAGGTGCAAAGGGAGTCCAAGCAACAGCTTATTACCTCCAATTGTTCTGAAATGACTCCACAATCCCAGATCTACAGTTCCTTCTTGCACCTCCAAGGTCTTTCTTCCTCCTCCAAGCTTTAGTGCATTCTTCAAGGCAAGATCTAGCTCAAAAACGGATATGGCGGCTAGGGTTTGGTGTTCTGGGGTAAAGAGGCAGTAAAGGAACCCTAGGAAGGAGAATGAGACGCTTAAATAGGCTCCAAGTTCCCGGATTTAGGGTTTTCCTCGTTCAGACCCAACTCGTCGAGTCTCCTTGGTCGACTCGCCGAGTCGGTTGCTTTCACCACAACCCGGATCCCGCTCGGACTCGCCGAGTCTCCCCTAAACTTGAGGTTTTCTTTCTTTTCTTGGCTTACCAAACTTTGGGGTGTTACATGTACATTATTTTAGACGTATGTTATTATGTACGATAATTGTTTAAAGATATAAGATGTTGCTTTAAAGGCATATGATGATAGTCTACATGTCTAATTACTCTAATAAATGAAAGTTTTTTTTTTGTCATTTGTCACACTCTCATTCGATTTGTTAAATGTCATTTTGTGGTTATTTTGAAAATTTTTTTCCCACATTTCTTTTTATGAGTTTTTGTATTTTATTAAATTTCATATAATATTTTAATGTAATAATTGCAACAAATAGAGTAGTAAATAGATATCAATTTCATTAGTCAACTTACCTTTTAATTTCAAAATTCATAAAGTTATAGCTCATTAGTTTTTTGTTTATTTATTTAAATTTAAAAGATAAAAAACATTTTCATTATAATAATTCATCATTTTTCTTATTTTCTTTAAATTTAAAGTTCTCAAATATTTTGAAATTTATATTTAACTTCTTCTTTTTTAAAATTAACTCGTAATACATGAATCTTACAACTAATGTTTAATAAATGAGCTTTCATTAAATGGGCATGTGCTGACATTTTAAAGATGAAAAATGAAAAATATACATTAATTCTAAGACGTGTGATATTGTATTTTACTTTAATTTCTTTTATCCCTTTATTTATGATATAAACTCTTACAAACACTTCTAAAATGTTTTGGGTGTTGTGCATTGGTTCAAGGAAAGTGCAAGTTCCTATGTTGAACCTCAACAGTACTCGTTAGGTTCTCAAAGAATAAACTGAGTATTTTGGCATGTATCATGTATGCATGTCAACTTAAAAGTGAGAACGTTTGATATAGTTGTGGGCATTTAGAAGGTCACATACAATGTAGTGTTTTTACTAAAAATATATGTTATGATGTTAGATTCTTACAAGTAAATCATTGTACTTTTTAAAAGTTTACCTTAGATTTTGATTTTGATAACATCAACTACAGATTTGATCCTTATGATCCTTATGATTAACAAAAGAATATGAATAAAATCCAAAAAGTTTTGAACTTGTATTAATGGTCCAAAATCAGATTTTTTTTGTGGTTATGATCCTTGTTAAACATGAAAAGACCATTTTATCCTTTTTATTTCTTTTTTGCTTTTTTTTTTCTTACTTATTTAAATAATTTACAATTTTTAAATAATTAGAAATAAATATGGGCCACACCTAGCTTTTTCTCTTTTTATTTCTCTTATATATATATATATAGATTGATTGACCTTATACTGTAAACCCGCAAACACTACATTCAATTTCGTCGGCCATGGATCCGTCCTACCCAGTAGATTTCTTCTCACTTGTTTACACAAACATATATACACACATAAATTCCTGAAATTCGAACACAAAGAAACAAAAAAACATGGTGTATAATGATTGAAACGAGTTGTAGCTAGTTTCTTCACTAAGTAAGTCCCTGAGAGCAAATCAGAACCGACGATTGTTGTTTGGATTTGAGCATTGAATTATGCCGATTTGTTGAACTCACCATAGTAGCTCATTGGTGGTCGGTGGTGACTGGATACTAGCAGAAGCTAAGAAGACAATCTCTATAACAGAACCAGGTATGCATGGTTTATTTGGTTAAAGAGAGGTGATAGGAGGTGAAAGGAGGTGAAAGTATGGAATGTACAATTTTAAGTTGTTAAGGTGTGGCTCTGTTGTCGATGGGGGCAAGGTCGTCAACGGGATTTAGGTGTAACCGGGGAGAGAAACGAGAGAGAGAGAGAGAGGATATGATACAAGAGGGGTGGGTGGACCTACTTCTAGTTTTTAATTTTTTAAAAATTTAGTAAATATTAAAATAATGCGAAAAAAGATATTAAAAGGGTAATACAGTCATTTTAAGTTTTTCAAGAATTGAAACTACAAAAAATTTCGATTTTTAGACTATTAATGGAAGTTGAATTTTTTTGGACTTCATCCATATTTTTTTTTGTTAATATAGAAACCAAATTTATAGTTTAGTCTTCTACAAACCATGTTATACTTATAAACGAACGGGAAATTATAATTGAGGTAAATGACAAACTTAAAAGCCAAAGATCCTAAGGGTAGAGGGAGTGGTGTTACCGAAACCGCAATCCTTTCCTCGCCACATAAGCGTCACGTCACTTTTTACCATACAAGTACGGTTTCATGTCACACAAAGAGAGTGAGATTATGGTAAAGAGAGAGAGAAAAAGAAAAAAAAAAGAAGAAAAAGGTGATTGGTTGAAAGAGAAGAAAGAGAAAAAATAAAAAATGAGAGAGAGAGTAAAAGTGCAGGAAGGGAGTACTGCACTGCGCCCTAAACCGCAGTCAGAGGATGGTGTTCTCCTACCTATGTGGCAAAAAGTACGGTAAAGACCGCACCCACACCCCGTAACCTAAAAGAAAAAAACAACTAGATTCAAGCTTAGAAAATTATCGATCTTGTACTCGTTGAATGACCATTCATATGTGGGCTTTTTGGATAAAATAATACTTGTCTTTTGGGCTTTTGGCAAATCATATCAGTTCAAAATCCTCCGACCCGATTGCCGAGAATTGAAAAGTCAAGTATACCCTTCGAAACTGGAAAGTGAAATTAGGGTTCTAAGATTACGATTTCATATAAATAGAGTCGCCTTTCTTGCTTTTGCGAACCCTCGCCTGCGCTAAAACTCGATCGATTGCGGCTTTCAAATTGATCTGCTGATGGGGCACTCTAACATATGGAATTCTCACCCTAAGACCTACGGCCCTGGTTCACGCACCTGGTAAATTCCAACAACCTCTCAATCCTTTTGATTGTTTCTTTCTTGTTCATGTTTTTGGAATCATATGTTGTTTACTTGATGATCTTTGTTCCTCCATAAGTTTTTTTTCCGTAATCGTTTAGTTGACAATAAATTATAAATCAAATTTCGTGGCGAATTTGATAAAGAATTTGGAGATGCAAAAACAGCTTAAGCTATCGTGGATGGTTAGGGTTTCGGATAATTGTAGACATGAAAAAAAAAAAAAAACTTAATTTGTTGCAATTGTTTAACGATATGATCAATAGCTGTCACATTTGTTGTTTTTATCTTTAATTAAAGGATCTTGTTCTAGTCTTCTAGATTCATTTTTCTGAATTAGGGTTCGAACACTCATTGTTGATTGGGTTTACTTTTGTTTTTCTGCAGCCGTGTGTGTGGGAACTCCCATGGTATAATCAGGAAATATGGTCTTATGTGCTGCAGACAGTGTTTCCATAGCAATGCTAAGGAAATTGGTTTCATTAAGGTATGCATGATTTTCCAAATTCTAAACAACTTAGAATATAAGAGATTACTGTAAATAACAATGTCTTTTCTTTATTTTGTTTCTAGCTTTTTTTTTTTTTTATTAAGACATCTGTCGTTTGTAAAATATATCCAATTACAGCAATGTCATCAAAATACAAAGCATTTTTCACTGCTTTAATTGGATGTAATTTTAAACTAAATTGTTTTAATAAGTAAAAAAACTTGAAAGTTGAGTGAAAAAAGTTGGATAGATTTTTGATGTTTATATCATTTTTGGTATTTTTTTTCCTTTGACATTGAATGAATCTTACTTTGATTTGATTCTTGCAGTATCGTTAAGGGGTTTTGAAGGTTTGAGTAAAGAAGAGATGATAATTACTAAAGTGAAAGGGTTTTTATGTGCTTTTTTATATTTAGTATATGTTTGTGACTTCTTGATTGCTCTCTTCAATTTAAGGCATTTTTGTTTTGATATTGAATGTATTTGGTGGACATGAAAACCATTTTTTTTTTTTGAAGTAATGATGGGAAACTTAGTTTGAGAATTTTCTTATGTGATTGGTAAATTTTTTACCTTGTTGATACTTGGTATCCATGAGTTTATATATATATTTGTTGGTGACTAATAATAACTTTTTGGGCAAAGTAGTCGGAAAGTTAAATTTAGGGATCAAAACAGAAACAAAATTTTGAAATAAAGACAAAAGAAAAAAAAAGAAATCATTTGCACACCTAAACTACACATATTACGAATTTTTGTAACCATTTTTTTGCACTTACTATTATTAAAATGTTACAAATCAAGTTCAATCCAGATTCCAGAATAAGATAAAACAGTAAAAAAACATTTGAAAAAATGGATTTGTATATCGAACTAACTTAAATCAGTTTAGTATGGGTTTAGAACCAATTTTGACACAAAGATGACTTGTTATGAATAAATTAAGGTTAATGTCATAAAAAAAAATCTAAAATAACTATTGATTTGTTGATTAAGCCATTCAATTTTTAATTGTATATGGCATGTTTTATTTCTATTAAACCATTCAATCAAATGTGGCATCCAATTAGGTTTGTCCCAGAGGGTGGATGATATCGGCGACCGTCAATGACTCATTTTTTTAAATTAAAGGGGTTTAATTTTTTAATAGAAATTATTATATTTAGAAGATAGTACAAATAATTTTTTTTAATTATTGATTTATTATAAAAAACTTGATGACATTTGTGTTTTTAAGGATCCATTTTTTTCTTTCGTCCTGAACCCAAAATATGTTTGAAACGGTCCTGCATCCAATATGGCAATATTTGAACATGTTTTGTAAATGTGGATGTCATATTCGATGTTGTGCATGATTAGATACCGGTTTATCCGGTTAAAAACGATTTCAGTGGCTTATTAGAGAATAAATTGATGGTTATTGAAGCCAAGGGTATATTATTGCATTAAATAAATTATTTGCTATCTTAGATTGGAAACATATGATGGGTGTTTAGTTGAAATTCAAAAATGTTTTTGGACAAAAATATTTATTGACTTGTAGTAGTGGTAAAATGTGTTTTAAACAGTATTTGGATTAACTTTTCTGATGATAAATGCCAATAAGCTAATAAGTTAAAAAATATTTGGTTTAAAATATAAATTTTAAACTATTATGTTTTTTTTTTTTTTTTTTTTTTTTTTTTTTTTTTTAAATCAAGTTTTACATGTTTTATTTATTGACTTCTTAATAAGTCAATATATCAATAAGTTGTTTCAAAAAACAATCTTAAATAACCTTGTGACCTAAGCAAACTTCATGTCAAACTTGATGAAAGAATAAAAGCATCTGGTTATGATCTCAAAATTCTAGACAAAACCAAAATCATTTTCAAAGAAAATCTTGAACCAAATCAAAACCAAGATTTTAAGAAAAGCTAGAATCAATTAGAATATAGTCAATTCAATCATCTTTTTTATTAGGATCGAGTTTTGCACACCCATACCTAAAATATACTCAAACATTATCTCATATACTATTTTGGAATGAGATGATATCATAAATAAAGTAAATACGTACAACAAGTTATCCATCACTTCAAAAGATGTTTTTAAATTATGGAATATCAATGTATTGAGTAGATAGAGATAAATACTTTAAGGCTGAATCAGGTCATGTCTTCTTCAACAAACTATTTGATGATAACTACTCAATGTGTCTTAACACACATCACAAATCAAAAAGTCGTTGTTGACATGTTAAAATTGAGTTTTAAGCAATAAGATAATGTTATAGTCAATATAAAACGCCTCATAAAGAAATTTAATGATAAAAATGTGTTTAATGATCCTACAAGCTTCTACGCCACGATGAATGGGGTCTTATGACATTATTTTTGCTCTTTATTCGTGATTACGTTGTTTGGATTTTTCATTTATGGTTACGTTGCATTTTTTATTTTTAAAAGCATGTCAAAATTAGCAAACAAAAAACCTTAAATGTCTCTTAAAGACACAAAAATATAATAAATATTATATATGTTCGGCAACAAAGTTTTACCAAACATTCACAAAAAAAAAATCAACATCATTATATAAATAAATAAGAAAATTATATTAATTTTTAATACATTTCATACATACTGTAATGGGAAAAATTAAGGATAAACATAAGCGAGCACTCGACCTAATTGTCTGGAACAAAACCGGATCCGATTACACCGATTCCTTAGGTTTTAGAACCATTCCAGGAACTGTTGGGATCAGTTCTGGTTTTGGATACCCAGTTTCTAACTAAGCTTCATACAATTCAATCATTAGAAATCATAAAGCTAACCATCTTTTATCTATTAAAAGTATAACTCAGTGTTCATTAATAAACATAATCAATTCACAAGCATGACAAATTGAAATTTAAGTTTAGTTTTATTCTTGTAGACACAACAATTCTATTTTTGGTATCTATGTATACCTTCAATATGAAAATGTATCATGATGTAACCGTTATCTTTACGTATAAAATTAGAAATAATGCTGGTGATTAATATCTAATAACATAACTATTTTTTTAAATACAATTTGTTTGCATGTATTTAAAAGTCACAAGAACCATCCATGTTAATAATTTTTGACTTGTGAATGAATACAAAGTGTTGATTATTTGGATATTGTTTGTAACAAATTGAAAACTAAAGTTATTATTTAAAATAAATCCATGATGATGATATGAGTTAATATATAAATAGGTTCCAACACGTATCCAACAAGTAACGGTTTCAAAAAATTAAAAAAAAATGCCAGAGCCGCTTAAGAAATAAACCGAAATCGACGGTTTAGCAGTTCCGGTTCTGAAAACGGTTACCTGATCCTCAAAAAATATATTACAAATAATGCCCATTTATTTTGAGAAAAGAAGTTAGTTGGAAAAATATTACAAATAGTTTTAATTGAGGGACTGAAGTTTTAATTACCAATAGTGCAAGGGCCTAAAACCCAATATTGCTTTATTAAAAAAGTCAATAATTATAAAGGTAAAAGACAGATGGGCCGCTGGTTAAAACATGAGAATAGAAGATCATGAACCAAGTCCGATTATACACTTTGTCTTAAGTTTTAACATTTTCCTTTTCTTTTTAAAAGATCTTCACGACCCATAAGATTGTCCACTTACGTCAAAGAAAAATGCAAAGGATTTGCTTTAGTATCTAATAAATATATATGATAGTTTCTAACGAAAATAATATTAATAAAACTTGTAAGTTCAATTTAAAAAGGATCAATTTAAATATTATTATAAAAAAAATCCCAAGAAGAAAATCCCAAAAAAGCATCATCTCCTCTCTTTCTTATCAAGTCTTCTATTGCTAGGGTTTGCGTACAAACCATTAAAGACACGCGATTTCAGGTGTTTGTTTTCTAAAGCTTATTCAAGAAGGAATTTTTTAATTGCTTACTACAATAATCAAAATCTATGTAATCCCCAAAAACGTTTTTAATTTCGATTATACTAAGGTCTCGTTAGATTTCTTGATGTTTAATTATTTGTTGCTATTAATAGAGAAAACTTACATCCAATAGGTTGTATGTGAACTTAAGGGTCAAGTTTTTCTGTCATATATTTTTTGTGTAACTCATAAAAACTTATCAGTGGTATTAGAACCCATAGTTTTCAACTGATTTGGACAATGTTGAATAGATAGGATTTATACAAATTAAACCCTAAGGGAGAAGTTTTCGAAATTTTCTAGGGTTTTTGAAACCCTAGCCTCCACCTCTATGATTTTGAAGTTTGCTAGGGTTAGATAGGGTTTATCTCGTTACCCTAAATATTATTTTAAAATCCTTAAATTTTGATTAAAACCTGATAAACCCAAATTTAACTTTCAAAAATTTAGAAGGGTTTGGTTTATGATTAAATTTGAATTATTTTATTAATTGTTTAATTTAAATAATTGTTTTAATCCTTAAATGATTTAATTAAGTTAGTTAATTGTTTAATTAAAAGTTAAAAATAAATTATAATTGGTTTAATATTAAATAATTAAAAGATTTAATTTAAATAATTAATATTTAAACCTTGTATTTTGAAAAAGCTATAAAATACAACTTATATATACTATAAAAGTTTAATATATTATATGTATAAGACAAGTCAGTCAAATCGCTAGTACGCCTCATTCACGAAACCATGCTATAAAGAGGGTATAAGGAAATGACCTATAAAATGGTCGTTTAATAGGTGACGACCCACACCCACCACTTTCCTGTGTGGTGGAGGATCGTTAGCCAAACGGATTTGATAGGACATAATCTCATTAAAAGTATAATGATATAAAAGTACTAGAACCTTCTTTATAAAATCTCACTTTAGTTACTTTAGGAAAAATACGAAATGTATGTTAATCCATGAAAATGCACATCATACTTTAATATGCTGTTAGTGGAGCGTGTGTGGTTAACCGACACACTAATAAGGACTTTAACGAGAAATTATGGCATCTTGAAAATTATAATTGTTAATGGAGTGTGTTTGTTTAACCGGCACATTAATTAGAGATGATAAATGAAATAGAGGTTGTCAAGCGTGTTTGCATGATTATTCACATCTTGTTTGTGATCTTAGGCATCACAGTTACAAATAGAATAGCATAATCTGAGATTAAACATGCCATTGATAAGATTCAAAGAATCTCAAAAGATCTAGGAATTTCATAGTTTGAAGTTGGTGAATTGTTTTACCTACCTTCATAAATTCACAATAAGATTACGACATCCCTATTCTTAGTTGTGAATTGTTATCTTGGATCCCAACCTTGAATATTAATTTGTGGTTAAAATATTAAGGATTTATATCAATTAACTAAAATTATTTATTTCATGTAGATGTCTACTCCATGAGATGCTATTGTTACTCAATCATCCACCAACAACAACTTCACTTTACTATCAATCCTCTCTAAAGAGAAACTAGTTGGTCCAAACTACATGGTCTGAATGCAAAATCTCAAGATGACTCTTCGATACGAGGGCACAAAATATGTCCACAAAAAACCTCTTGTTGAAGTCGATGAGTCAACTGCTACTCCAGAAGAGATTGCCACCTACACGAAACAATATGACCATTCAACAAATGTCACTTGCATCATGGTACCTGAGTTGCAAAAGTTCTATGAGGACTATTGTCCGTACGAGATGGGCTTAGATCTTGCAGAAATTTTCCACAAGAGAGTGTGTTAAGAAAAGTTTGTGTAACATCCCAAATTTCCAGACCAAAAATTTCATTTTTAATTTAAAGATTCATAAAACAGATTACTAAAAATGCCATCAATGTTATCTCATATCATGAAAATCATAAGTTAATCATCTCAAAAATACATCATGGTAAAATAATGTTAGAGTGCAAATCCCAATAATCTCATGTGCGGAAGATCGTGTGTGCGATGCGCTGCTATCGTGGCAACTCCTTTCCCTTCAAAGAAGAAGGACCTAAAACAAAAACTAAAAACTGTAAGCAAAAAGCCTAGTGAGTTCCCCCATCATACCACATACCATACAATAAACATACTAACTAACATATCCGAGTACTGGACTACCAATTCGGTCTCTTTCAACCGGTAACTTTCCTAGCATATCAGGGTGTTGGCCTACCCCTTTGGTTCTTTCGACCGATAACTTGCCTAGCATATCATGGTGTTGGCCTACCCCTTCGGTCCTTTCGATGGTACCTCACCTAGCATATCAGGGTGCTGGCCTCCCCCTTCGATCCTTTCGACCGGTACCAAGGACTATTTCACCCCTACTTCTACCACATAGAATCCTAGTACATAAACACATACATCATATACTGCATAGCTTATCAGGGTGTTGGCATACCCCTTCGGTCCTTTCGACCAGTACTGGGGCCTATCCTACCCCTCCTACCACTATCACATAATATCATAACATACTAACACATAAAGCATAACAAAAAGAGGCATGCTAGATAATTATCACAAAGACAATTATCTCTATGATACTCTTACTACTGGGCCGATGTTGGTACCTTTGACCCATTCTACTGAAGGTAACTCACCTCGATAACTGGGAAATACCTGCAAATGATCCTAATCTGAAATCAACCCCTCTCAGACTCCTACACATAAGAATTTCCTTTAATTACCCTTTTCATACTCATAACCCCTTTAAGGGACAACTTTGGTCAAGGTCAAAGTCAAAGTCAAAGTCAACATCCTAGTCAAAGTCAACAACTTGGTCAAAGTCAACATCCTGGTTGACTCAACTCGCCGAGTTGGTCCATTAACTCGTCGAGTTCCATGAATCTGAAAACTCTGAACTCGCGATCCAACTCGTCGAGTTCTTCCTATCCATGGTATCGGGACTTTCCTATTCTACTCGTTGAGTCATCCTTGAACTCGTCGAGTTTTCCCTTTTAAAGAGTCGGGACATTTCAACCCAAATCGTCAAGTTCTTCCATGAACTCGACGAGTTCTTCAGTCTGTTGATCCATCTTAATAGATTAAGCTCCTATTTTCTAGGTCTGGACTCCACACTTCTTCTACACACTAAAAATGTCCTTTTAAGGGTAATGTTTCCAACTTTACCCTTTAATAATCTGTCTTAATGGTTTTAGCTCAAAACCTAGTTCTTTAAGACTTAGATCTTAGTACAAAAGCCATAATACTCCAAACCAAAGCATGAAAACTGAGATCTAGGCTCTAAACACCGAATAAACACGTAAAGCCTCAAACTTTCTCTCCATGCATGACCTTTTTGGGGCTTAAAAGGCCGAAATGACACCTTAAAGCTTGCACGGGGCTTCCATGGTCATAAAGTTTGCACCTTTATGCCATGAAACCCCTTATAGACCCCAGATCTGAAAGGTAAATCACTTGGGATGTCCATTTCCCAAGGACCAAGCTACTTGGACCAACAACTCAACAAAAGTGGAGATGAAGAGATCTAAGCATACAATGGACAATTTAGGAGCTTTTTACCTCTATTGAACTAGAAATAGAGCTTAACTTTTATATCTACTATCCTCCTTCGGGTCCTTGCTCTTCCTTTAAGGATCCTCTTCTTCAACTTCACAAAGAACACACAAAAATGGCACAAGAACACTCAAAAGTGATTAGGGTTTCATGGCTAGGGTTTGAGGTGATGAAGGCTGCAAATGAGGCCAAACTTTGGAGGTTAAGGTGTTTAAATAGGGTGCTAAACCCTGAAATTAGAGTTTCACTCTGGTAGACCCACTCGTCGAGTTGGGGCTCCCAACTCGTCGAGTAGACTTCAAAACCCGCCCCAGTAAGGAACCCAGAACCTTCGATACATGGTCAGCAGCCCATGGGTGTCGTAGTCAAATGAGGCTAGCTGACCTATGACCCGCTTACACTTCCGGTGCTCCTCTTTCATACCCTCGACCCGCACCTCTCGGATCTAATCCAAAAGTAGAGTCACCACTGTCATCTTCAAGCAGATGTCCCTGATCGGGGCTGCCTTGTGGCTAAGTGCATCGAACATAACATTGGCTTTCCTCAGTTGGTAAAGGATCTCACAGGTAATTCTTTACCACATCTAACCACCGATGCTGCCTCATGTTCAGATTCGGTTGATCCATGAGGTACCTCAATCTCTTGTGTAAATGGTACAACAAACCCCATAACGGTAATGCAACCAAATCTTGAGGGCAAAGACAACCGCCCATAACTCCATATTGTGCATCGGGTAGTTCGCCTCGTGTGGCTTCAGCTGCCTTGAGGGTTAGGCGATGACATGACCCCTCCGCGTTAATATTGTGCCCAAGCCTGAGATGGATGCATCGCAGTACACTACAAAATCCTCCACGCCCTCTGGCATGGCTAAGATCGGTGCCTTACACAACCTCTACCTCAAAGTCTCGAATGCTGCCTGTTGCTCAAGCCCCCAGCAAAATACAACAACCTTCTTCGTCAGTCAGGCCAGTGGTACCGCTGTCTTGGAGATATGCTGTATGAATCTCCTGTAATAGCCTACTAAACCGAGGAAACTCCGAATCTCAGATGGAGACTTCGGAACCTCCCATCTCATCACGACCTCCACTTTGGTCGGGTTAACCAAAATCCCGTTCTGGTTGACAAAGTGCCCAAGAAACTGCACCTCGCATAACCATAACTCACACTTGGAGAACTTGGCGTACAAGTTCTTCCTCCTCAGGGTATCCAACACCTCCCACAAATGCTCCACGTGCTGCTCCTGCGTCTTGGAGTAAACTAAGATGTCATTGATAAAAATTATCACAGACCGATCCAACATCAGTCTGTATATACCGTTCATGAGGTCCATGAACGCGGAAGGAGCCTTGGTGAGCCCAAAGGGCATCACGACGAACTCGTAGTGGCCATAGCGAGTCCGTAAAGCAGTCTTTTGTACATCCTCATCTCTGACTCACATCTGGTGGTAGCCTGAACGTAAATCTATCTTGGAAAAGCAAGATGCCCTCTGTAGCTGGTCAAAGAGATCATTAATCCTCGGAAGTGGGTAACGGTTCTTCACCGTTACCTTTTTCAGCTCCCGGTAGTCTATACACATCTGATGCGACCCGTCCTTTTTCACAAACAGGATCGGGGCTCCCCAAGGTGAACTGTTCGGCCTAATGAATCCCTTGTCTAATAGCTCCTGCAGCTGTGTAGACAACTCTTGCATCTCGGGAGATGCCAACCGATATGGCTCCTTGGCTATCGAAGCCGCACAAGGGACAAGGTTGATCCTGAACTGCACCTGTCTCTCCAGAGGTATCCGAGACAACTCCTCTGTAAATATGCCCAGATACTCTCGCCCCACTGGCACATCACTCATGGTTGCCTTACCCACCTCCCGGGTATCCATAACATAGGTGACATACCATGTGCAACTTTACTGGAGGTAGCACCTAGCCCTCGCTACCGAACACAAAGTTGGTCCATGATGCGGCCTCTCTCCCTGAAACACCAGATCTCCCCCACTTGGGGTCCTGACGCATACCAACTACTACGCGTATTCGATCACCACCCCATTAGGGCTCAACCAGTCCATGCCTATGATAACCTTTTCCCCCTCAAAGGATAGGGAACCAAAGCTACAAGATACCGCTCATTGTACAACATCAAGACACAATCTCTGAAAACCTCTGATGCTCGGACAGATCGTTCGTTAGCAATCTTAACCTCTAAGGACAATCCAACATGCCCGAAGGCTTATAAAACCTCTTGCTAAGTGCAAGAGAGACAAATGATCGGGTAGCCCCCGAATCGAATAACACCTAAACAGGGATACCGTTCACATGGAACGATCCTAAATGAAACACATAAAACATAGAACATAAATAACATAATCGAAATATAATAAGAGTTAGGGAGTAGAAAAAGTACCCTTCACCACATCCGGTGCGGCACACGCGTCTTCGGCGGTCAGCTGGAAGGCTCGGCTCCTCACAACTGGAGCATCTGTCTTGCCTTGTTGACCATCCGTGATCCGTAGGGTCGTTGGAGCTGGCGCTGCCACTGGCGCTCCTAATGTCAATCTTGGGTAGTTGGCCTTTTTGTGGCCATTCTGATTGCAATGAAAGCATATCAGGTTTGATGTTTGAAGGGTGGGGTAGGGGCAGTACAATCCCTGCCAAAGTGCCCAAGCTTGCCGCACTTATAGCAGCCCGATGACCCCAGTCTACAAACTCCCTCATTATTCTTGCCGCATTTCCCATAGCGGCTCCGACCATGTTGGACCTTCTACCTAGATTCGGATCCCTTGGGTTTCTTCCCCGAAACCCCAGTCCCCTGCCCAACCTCCGTCTTCATCTACCGGATGTGATCTATATCAATCTCCCTCTCTCTCGCCCTGGCTATCATATCCTCCAAAGTCGGGAAAGCTGATTAGCTGACAAGTTTCCAGATGTCAACTCTTAACATATCGTAGTACCATGTCTTCCTCATCTCCTCATCACCCGCGTACTAAGGCACTAGTAAGGCCTTCTCGCTGAACTCGATGGTAGTCTCCGCCACTGACTCAGTTGTCAGCCTCATATCAAGAAACTCCCTGGCCAACTACCAGATCTCCACATCTGGTATAAACTCAGCCCTAAACCTGGTCACAAAGTCCAATCAAGTCATAGCCTCAATGGCTGGGGCTCCTAACGAATCATTGATTGCGTCCCACCAGTCCCTAGCTCTATCTCTCAAACAACCTGCAACATACTGGACCTTCGACCCCTCATGGAAGAAGCTCGTCAACTGTGCAAACTCGATGTATGCAATCCATCTCCTGACCACAACGGGGTCCTTCACCCCATGAAAGTCTGGTGCATCACATCCCCTGGAATCCTTGAAGGAGAGTGTGCGCGTCCCTGACTGGCTAGATGCCATGTCACTCCTGAACGCCCGGAGGCACTCCTCCATCAGCTCGATGATCCCTTCCTTGATCAACCCAAAAATCACCAGGGTCTCCTCAAGGATGCCTCTCGTAATCTCAAATGCGATGAACTCGCATAGTCCATCATCAACCGGCTCGGAACCTGCACCCGAAACCCGAACCTGAACCTGACCCAGACCCTGAACCTCCTACTCCGTGACTTGTCACCACCATTCTGAAACAAAACACATAACTATCAGGGTCATACATAATCTTGAGAGGTCTCACACACTCTACAAGTTCCTTGGTTCTATCTCGGCCCTCCTTGACTCGAGTACAAATCCTCTGCTTTCAATAGTACGAGCCCATACTACCTTCCACATCTATCTGTACTTTCCTCAAGGATTGTGTAACACCCATAATCAGAAAGACCAAGAAAGGAAAGGAAAACCCTAAGTCAAAGGTGTCAACTCGTCGAGTCCAGGGTGGAACTCGACGAGTCCGAGCGGGATCCGGGTTGAAGAGTAAGTGACCGACTCGACGAGTCAGAAAGTGGACTCGGCGAGTCCGGTCTGGATTGGGAAACCCTAAGTTCGGGACTTGGTGCCCTATTTAAACATCTCATTCTCTTCCTTAGGGTTCATATACAGTCTCTCTCACCCAGAATACCGAACCCTAGCCACCATATCCATTTTGAGCAAGATCTAGACTTGGTGAAGTGATTTGAAGCTTGGAAGAGAAGGAGGTTCATAGTGGTGCAAGAGGAAACCTTGGATACATAGTTGGTGTGACTCTTCAAATCCTTTGAGGTAATAAGTTGACCTTATTGCATTTGGATCTATCTTATGGTTGAGATTTGGGTATTTTGAGTATGGAGGAGGTTTATTTCGAGTTTGAAGTAGATCTGAGGTTGCTACCTCAGATCTAGGCTATTAAGGATCCAAAAAGCCATAAATTTTATGCCAATAAGTTGTTGGTGAAGCCCCTTGATCACAAAACCTATCCCTAGAGTGTTTTAAGCCCATGTCTCTTTGGTTTCACATAAAGTTTGCAACTTTACGTGAGGAATAGACTTGGGAAGGGTGGATCTATGAGTTGGAGCATCTGCATGGCTCGAAAAGCCACTGTATAAATTAAGAACTGAAGCGCCTCGGCGAGTCACATGGGTGGACTCGACGAGTTGGATGAAGATGGGCATGGACTCAACGAGTTGGAAGAAGATGGGCATGGACTCGACGAGTTGGAAGAACAACTCGGCGAGTCTGTTGAAGATTGTCATGGACTCGGCGAGTCAGGTCGTGAAACACTAACCCCTTCTGGTTAAGGCTCAGATCAGTGAGTTGAATGGTGACCCAGTGAGTTGGGCAAGATAGGACTTAGAGATCATTGAAATCGACGAGTCTTGGGGTGACTTGGCGAGTTGGGTCGCATTATGAGAGTTCTGAGTATATGTACTCGACGAGTCAAAGGACTGACTTGGCGAGTAGAGTCAGCCAGAAAGATTGAATTTGACCAGAGTTGACTTAGTTTGGCTTCTAGAGTTCAGTTGGAACTAAGTGATATATTTATTGATATTGGTAGCTCGGGGAGCTAGTGGAGCAGCGGTTCAGAAAATTGTCGGTCAGCAGCAAGAGGTTTATCAGCAAGTTTAGCAATGCAGGTGAGTTTCCCTTTGTGTGAATGGGTCTACGACGACAATGCCGATCCATGTAGTTATGAGTAGGAAGACCCGGGGGTTAGCCCTAGGCACTGTTTACTAGTATGATATTCCGGACCAAGGTCCGATGTCGGGTGGGTGCCCATGGAATGGTTTGCATGATAGAGTATACTTGTTGTTTGTGTGATGCATGTATGTGCCTGGTAGGAATGTGAGTGTGGGCGAGGTCTTATATTTCACCAATAGCAGAGTATGGACGGTGTTCCATATCTCATTAGTAGCAGATCATGGGCGAGGCCCGAGATAGGCATGGAGTGAGTGTGGGTGTGGGCCCGTATCTCACTTACCGTAGGAGCTTGGATGGGGTTCCATGACTCACTAGTGACAGGACAGGGGCAAGGCCCAAGACAGGCGAGGCCTAAGGACAAGAATGTAGTAGGGTATGTTCAGTTATGTGTTATATGCTATTTTGTACTATATGTGGTTAGCGGGTGGGGCCCAGAGACAGGCAGGGCCTAAAAGAAACAGATCTGTATCCGAGCGGGGCTCGAAGCCAGGCGGGGCTTGGAGCGGTGGGGCCGTTGTATTGGGCAGGGCCCGAGGTAGGGGGAAAGGCCCGAAATAGCGGGCGTGGCCCATTATACGTTGTATATGTTTGTACAGGGTATGTGTTAGGTTGGGGAACTCACTAAGCTTCGTGCTTACGATTTTCAGTTTTGGTTTTAGGTACTTCCGGTAACAGAGGGAAGAGCTCGGGGTGATCGCATGGCACACACCATTGATTAGTCAGCCTGGGATGTTTTACTCTGATAATGAAATATGTTTTGGAATTAACAATCTGAATTTTTGGTATGACTTATGATATGTTTTTATGAATATGGCTTTGATAATGAATTAAAGAAAAAAATTTGGTACAGATTTTTGGGACGTTACAAGTTGGTATCAGAGCCTTGGTTTGAGGGATTCGGACATACTCTCGGGTGTGTCTGAACTCAAACTAAGGGATTGGTCTAAAAGTTTTCAAAATAAAAAGACAGTTTTGTTAAAAGAGTTTTAGAAATGAAACAATTTTAGAAAAGTGAAAAGAATTCAGAAAGAAAAAGAACTTTGATAAGAGAAATGGGTGTGGTGCATGCAATCAGCCGAGCTCAAGTAAGTACCCCAAAATACACATACAAGTTTATGTTATGATTATCAGTTAGTAGATCAACATGCTAGATTAGGACTAAGGATCTAGGGAGGATGCCTTATGTGTCTGTTATATGTGCTTTAAGCTGTATGATAGTGCTGATTAGACAGTAGTAGGATAGTCTGTTTCGGTTATGCGTGAGTTTATGAGCATATGTCATATGCTAGTGCTGATTCTTGATATGAGATTATGACTGTTGAGTATGTTATGTTTAGATTTTTCCGTTGTCCGAATGTTGCTTGCTTTGTGCATTATGGGATTCTGAGTGATGAGAGTTAGCCATTAGGTGAATACGTCACGTCACATGTGATCAGGGTTGAATAATCTCAGAGTGATGGATTTGGACCTATTACGCAGCTCTTGTCTGAGTCCAACCGTTGTAGGGACGAGTCTTCTACTCGAAGGATTATCTGAGCCTCGTCACATGTGATGGTATTCAGGTGATGGCTAATTGGCATCATAAGGAGGCCTTCAATAGCTGAGGACTGGTTTGAGTTGAGTCAGAGGTTTCCCTAGGGTAGGCCTAGGATGAGATAGTGCTGGGAGTTGTAGTAGTAGAGCAAGGGACCTGGTGGAGTCAAAGCAGTTCTTGAGGAAAGTATGGATAAATGTGGAAGGTAGTATGGGCCCGTACTACTAAAAGCAGAGGATCCGTACTCGATTCGAGAAAGTTCAAGATGAGACCGGGAAACTTGTAGTGTGTGCGTCTGATCCCTTAGCAGTGATGAGTATTCTGATAGTATTGCATTATATTTTCAGCATGGTGACATTGCGAGAGAGACCAGTGGGTGGATCAGGCGCCGGAGAGGGATCAGGCTTGGGTTCAGGGGTCGAGCAGCTCGAGGAGCGGATGAGGGAGTTGATATTAGCGGAGGTTACGCACAGTATCATAGATTAGACTCCTGTGATCTTTGGCACGGTCAAGGAGGGTATACTGGAGATCTTAGATGAGAGGATGGGATCCTTTCGTACCGAGATAATGGCTTTGATGGGAGCGTATACTATGACATTCCGAGAGTTTAGAGCTTGCGGAGCGCCAGATTATCATGGGGATAGGGACCCCATCGCTAGCAACAGGTGGTTGGCCGATGTTGCCAACGCATTCCGTACAAGCCGGTGTCTCGAGGGGGACAAGGTCAGACTCGCCTCCTGTCTTCTAAAGGACAGAGCAAGGGATTGGTGGGAGGAGGTTGGTCATCCCATTGGTGATGATGCCACATTGGACGCGATGACATGGAGTGATTTCTAGGCCAGGTTCAGGGCTGAGTTTTCATCGATTATTGAGGTGCAGCAGTTGGCACAGGAGTTTCAGGATTTGATTTAAACTACTGAGACTGTGGTGGGGATCACCGCCAAGTTCAGGGAGAGGGCCCTTCTTGTTCTTCAATATGTCGCAGATGAGGAGATGAAGAAGGCCCGATACCACGAGATGTTGAGGGATGACATCAGGCAGTTTGTGAGCAGGTCTAACTGCAAAACGTTGGAGGATATGATCGCACGAGCTAGAGAGAGAGAGATTGATTTGGAGCAGATCCGGAAGAGGATTCCAGATGAGGTTCAGGTAGCCACAGGTTCGGAAAAAAGGTCCAAGGGGTCAGATTCGAGATCGAGGGATTACCAGAGCCGCGACCGATACGGGAGGTGCGGCAGGATGCACGAGGGTGCGTGTAGGAGTGGTAGTGGTGGAGCTTCGGGCTGCTTCAAGTGTGGTCGGACTTTGTATATTTTGTTCAGTATTTTTACTCATCTTTCCTTGGTCTTTCGCTTTAACTGCAATCTTTTATTTTATGTTTTTATTCTTTTTCAGAAACTTCAAAAATACAAAAAATATCTTTTATTTTATGTTTTTTTTTCTTTTTTAGACACTTCAAAAATACAAAAATATCTTTTATTTTCTGTTTTTATTCTTTTTTCAGAAACTTCAAAAATACAAAAATATCTTTTATTCCTTTATTCTCGTATGGTAACTTTTCTTTCTTTAGATCACCGACACCACATGCAGTGCAACAAAGGAAGGTAGAAATTCTATTATCCATGAACTAATTAGGTGTCCCTAGAAGCATGCTGTTGTATGTAGACCGAAGCCTCCAAGACTCTGAGTAAAGCCTTAATGATTCGGTTCACACAAATCGCTTATTCCCAATAAGGCTGCTAAATTTACTCAATTCATGAGCTACCTTACTCTTCTCATATGAGTTAACAGTTTTCTGCTTTGTCATACTTTTATAGCAGAGGTACTTTCGGTTCTTTCACCATCTCTTCTTATTTCTCCATCATATTTCATTCCACCAATGTAACCCCTGAGACTCTCAGCTATTACCACTGAGGTTTATGGTCACACAAAATCTAAGTTTATGATCTTAGATGCGCACACCACGTACTGAGTGAAACCCAAAATCCAGCACCAACAATGCATTGACGGTGGTTAATTTCTATTCAAGATATTGCATGTTACCTTATGATGTCTCTTTTTTTTTTTAGTGATTTTTGTTTTTGAGACTTCTATTAAACATCATGTTCCCACAAACAATATCCAACCTACTTGTTCAACAGATCACATCGGTCTCACAAGTACTTCATCCAACTTTCGGACTTATATTAAGTCTTGCAGTTTGGTTGAAGATAAGCCGCCTTTTAGCCCAATAGTTGAAAAGAAGCCTTTTAATGTTTATTTACAGAAACTCGATCGTATTTTCTCGGGAAACCACACAAGCACTTCAAGTCTCTCTTGACTTTGAAGGAATCGATTCGTGCCCGGAATCATCTGCTTTATGTCTTAACACATCATTCACGTACCATATACTATTTGCTTTATTTCTTTATCCTTGACACATTCTTGTACGAAAATTGTTTTTATGATTTTCCATATCTCAAGGTGTTAGTCCTACTGGTTTGCTTATGTTTTTTGTTTAAGGAACTGATCGCACTGCTGTCTCTTTGATGTATGGAGCAAAAGTGGTCATGTTGTAGCGAAAGAATGATCTATGCTTAACAATGCTTGTGTTGGAAGCTGAAGATTGTTTTGAAAAGAGGTGATGTGGATAAGAATTTGAACCGAGTCATCGGATAATCATTAAATTGGGCGCGTAAATTTGAAACGGTTCCTAAACCCACGCATGATGACGTCTATCCGGGGAAACCAATCTGTCAAATCGTGCTTTTTCAGGCGACGTTTCAGAAATCATATCATCATTATGGAAGATTTTTTCTCTCTCCTGGAAACGGTATATAAAGGGTTTCTCACACCTTTTGTACCTCCCTATCTTCTTTGCTCTCTCTCGAATATAACATGCGCTTTTTTGTTTTCATCTTCTTTATCTCAACAATGGCAGAATCATCTTCTTTGCAAGAACAGACAGCTTCTTCAAACTTGCTTCACATCAAACCGACCCAGAATATGATCATCCAACTCAATCCTTTTATGTATGATCACTACATGCTATATGTGGTAGAGGTGGTAAAATATTCATTATTAGTGATAGCCCTTACTCAAATTGAATCGGTGCCAATGTCCTTGTTATCACAAGTTTCTACTACTGCTTCTTATGATAAGAACAAGGAACGCATCTAATTCTGGATCTTTAATCACAAGACCTCCGTCTCTAAAGCCCGCTTCAGTTCTTTACTAGGGCTTGAAATCGATGCATCTGTTATTTCTCCTAATTTCATAACTATGACTCAGTTATTCTCAATGTTCTACGATATGGGTTATACTAATGTCCTCACTGTCATGAATAAATACAAATAGTCATGTTTGCCACCGCAGTGGAATGGATTGCTAACTCTAATCAACAAGGGATTGGTGGAACGAGTTGCTGGGTCGGATGGTACTAGCAAAGGTTTTATGACCATTCTCTATGGTCTCTATCATGGTATTAACCTAGATTATGGTTCTCTTATCTAGTGACAACTAGTGCAAAGTATCAACTCCTCCACCAGACATTCACAAATTTCTTGTGGTCGATTCTGGACAATAGTGACTCGACGGGCTATTGAGCATTTTCAAATTCCGGTTATGACTGATGCTATGCTTTCCTCTGTGGCTACTTTTCATACCAAGAAGATCATCTTCTTTGATGCAACTAAGTTTTCCTTCAATGGTTCGATACCTGAAACTATGTACCAATGTATGACAAGCGAAAGTAAGGTAATGGATGAGTACCGGAAGCTACCTCCAACGGGTCCAAGACAACTAACTCCTGAAATGCAAGAAGCAGTAGAGGCTGTTGAGAAGCCTGCCAAACGAGAAAAAAATGCAGATTCCAAGAAAGTGGGAACCGAAGGTCCATCTACTAAGCCGATCAAATCCAGGAAGCGAAAAGCTAAAAAAGTTGCAGCTTCGGCTTCAAAGAAAATTAAGAAGATGGCAAAGTGTCGCAAGAATCCTTCTCCTTCTAGCTCTGATCATGACGATGAGCAGTCTGTTGATGAATAAGACGAAGTTCAACATAACGAACCTACAAGAGGTAACACCCCTCCTCATTCTCCAACTCCCAATGAACACAATAATGACAAGGTTCCAAATCCTCCTCCATCTCCACCGAAGGCTATTGCTCCAGTTTTGGTTGCTCATACACCTCCACCGCTTTCTTATCAACCAATTTCACAAACTTCTTTATCTCAACCTGCTACTTCTGTTCCTCCACCTCCACCAGTTAGCACCATCCCTATATCTACAACTCCACTACCACCACCAATTATTTCTCCTTCTAGCTCTGATCATGATGATAGGGTTTCATCTAGACACACCTACTCATTGAGTCGGGGCATCCGACTCGTCGAGTAGGACCTTCTTCCCGCGTCCAATTTTCACCTCGAATCGACGAGTTGGGGCCTCCAACTCGCCGAGTCCCAGAGTAAAAATGAAAAAAATTCATTTTTAAAGTATGCACCAGGAACCGAGCGCTACATGGACTTTGACCAGGGTTGACTTTAAGGATATTTATGGTATTTCGGGATTGTGACAAGTGAATTACATGATGGTTATAGGTAGTTGAGTTGGAGCTACGCGTTGGGACTTATCTGATTCTATCTTATCAGTTTGGCATTCTTGAGAGGTGAGTCTCCTCACCATACCAATGGGTTAAAGGCACCAAGGCCGACCCATTTTGTGATATGTGGTACACTCGTTGTTGTAGATATATGTGGTATGATAGCTAGTTATGCTAAGTGTTATGCTGGTTATATATATGATACTTGAAGTGAAGACCATGGGAGAACCCATGGCACTTGGATGTAAAACTATGTGGGGGAGCCCATAGATTTTCAAGTAAAGACCATGGGAGGAGCCTATCACACTCGGATGTAAGACCATGTGGGGGAGCCCATGGATTTATAGCTAAAGACCATGGGGGAGCCCATGACACTTAGGTGTAAGACCATGTGGGGAAGCCCATGACACTTAGGTGTAAGACCATGTGGGGGAGCCCATGACATCCTGGAGTAAGTCCTTGGGAGGAGCCCACAACATTCTTATATGTTTATATGCATGACTTATGTGGTTTATGTAGCTTTAATAGCTAATATGATTATGTGATTATGTGGATTGTGTAGGGTATGCTCTGGGGTACTCACTAAGCATTAGCTTATAGTTTGTTGATTGTTTCAGGTACTTTTGAGCCTAAGGGCAAGGGCAAGGTCTGATGGCGCGGCATGCATTCTCACAGGCATTTTTTAATGGGACATTATGATATTTTAAATAAAGTTTGTTAATGTATGAATTTTGAAAACAATTGTTCTTGAGATTTTATGGTTAATTGTAAATGTTTTGATAATTTAAAAATGAAAATTTTCTTTTGAAAATCGGGTTGTTACATGACCTCATTAGACTCTGTAAGCGGAAAATCCAGCCAGGAAGGCCGTCGTTTGGAAGCCGCACGGGTGCTACGCTGAGTAAGTCTGGTCGACGCCTCATCCTCTTCTGAATTAGAAGGCAAAGGGTCCTCATGGGAAACACCACTGACAGACGCGTCAATCAACACCTAAACAACGGGAGGGTCAGACCCAAGCAGAGAAGCAACAAGAGGGCCGACAAGAGACAAAGCATGGTCGCGACTGACCTGTGGAGGGAGCGTCTCAACCAAAGGCACTTCCCGGTGTTGGCAGGTTCCCTGAAAGTGGCCCCTTAGCACCATCTCAAAAGGAAGGATCCTATTGTGACGTGAAAACGAGAAACAAACCAACATAGTCCGCAAAACACACAAGAAAACAACAATCTAAAAGTGGGAAGGGAAAGTAGAGGTACTTACCATCCTTATCAACATAGAACCAATGCATCATCCCCTAAGCCCTCCAAGTAGTGCTCATCCTAATAACATCCATCATATGATCCTCCTAATCATCATCATTGATGCATACGGTCATTAATGCTTGTGCCACAGTGGCACTGGCACCCCATAGTTCTGGTGCTTGGTCGGAAAAAGTAGTTAAACGAGGATAGCCAAAACCAACATGGTTGTGATTTACCCGGATCCACCGGTCTTTCTAGCTCTTATTTAGAGCTTTTTGGTTAAAGATAAAGGAATGAACACCCCGCCTTTGGGAAAAAGTCCGAGCACCAGACTAAGTAGAAGAATTAAATAAAGCTTTGAATGCCCAAAACTGTGGCAGAACTCCAAGGGTTCGACAGACCAGTTCAAAACCAACAATCTTGTTGACAGCATTTGGAGTCACGTCATTTATGTGGAATCCATACTGATGCATTACCTCATCAAAAAAGTCCGTTGTTGGTAGCCTCAGACCAGCCTCGAAGATCGAAATAGGGACTCCAACTTTCCCCTCCGGTGGATGAGAGATTATTGCCCCCTTTCGAGGGTATTTCACACTGTGTTCAAGAATGAAACCAAACCGCTCTTGACGACTGGGAAACTCGCTCAGAGAAGGAATGATTCCGGTATTAGGACTAGCAATTGTTCGTCGGAAAACAAGAAAAAGAAGAAAAGACTAGAAACATAAAGAAAAGAGGAAAAAGTGTAGCAGAAGTAAGAACAAGGTTTTGAAAACCGGACCATACATCGAACCGGACGTCTTAGTGGTTCGATGGTTCAATTGGTTCGACCGGTTGGACCGGTCCCAAAAACCGGATATATATATATATATATATGTGTGTGTGTGTGTGTGTGTGTTATATGTACATATTATATTAAATATATGTAATATGTGTGTTTTTTAAATATATGAAGTGCATACGTAGTTGTGTAAAAAAACAAATATAATATTCATGTGTTGTGTAAAAACAAATAGTGTAAACATATTTAATATGTGTAAATTGTAAAAGAATGTTGAAATATTGAGGCATCCCAAATTGTAAAAGAAAATGGAAGTATTGAGCATCCCACATCGATGGGTGAAACAAAAACAGAAGGTAAACTCCATCTATAAAAGGGAGTATTATCCGTGCCAATTTAATCCCATATAGCCTCGTTTCAATTGGCTGGCTCGCTCTTTTGAGCTAGATATGAGAGCCAATGCTTTGCAATAAACCGGTTTTTTTCTGGTTGAACCAAACCGGTTTTTTCCGGTTCTCATCAAAACCGGTGGTTTTTAACGGTTTGATTGGCATCTGGTTTTTGGTTGATAAAAAACCGGTGACCTTACCGGTTCCCGGTTGAACCGGTCGAACCGGCCGGTCCGGTCCGGTTTTCAAAACACTGAGTAAGAATAAGAAAAAGTAAAATGGGAATTGACACAAATAAGGGAATATTTAGATGTAGAAGGGAAGTTCAAGTGTTTATGATGTTGAAAGTTGCCTGTACAGACACCTCTGTCATGCCATAATCCGTCAAAGAGCCATCCCCACCAATAGCAGACAGGTGTAGCGTTCAGGGCGCCGCTCCTGGAAAACCTACACCAATAGCAAACAACCACTTACGAAGCACGATCTACCAATCAAATGTCATCTGTCCCTGCCAAACCTAAAAAAGTAAAAGATATTGTTGAGGATTTGTCCCCCTGATCACAGGTATAAAAAGGTCCCCTCTCCTCCAAGATAAGGGATCGAAAAAGCACAACCTTTAAACTCTTACCTAATTCTTTGTCACCTTCCTAGAGATCAACTGACTTATCGTTGGAGCCTCGTTCCGGGACTGCCTCCCGGACGATGACTGACGATCTTGTTTTCTTTGTTGTGATTCTCAGGTCTTTCATTTCCATCCCTCAAAGAGATGGAGTTAAGCAGGAGACAAATCACAACATATACACACAATGTTAGAGAGATTTTCTAAAAGATGCTCCCATGATTTTAAATGAATCCTTGCTTAATACCCATGATATAAAAACTAAATTTTGTAGCATGTTAGACCATTTATCTTTTTAACTACAAACACTTTTAACCAGAACCTGATTTAGAATAAATAAAATAAATAAATCATTTTACTCTATCTATAGTGAAAAAAATATTTCATTGTGGCATTTTGTGATGCATAGTCTACTCATCAATTGTCTTATCTTAAGCACCCCGTCAAGTAGTAAAAGAAGCACTTCAAATGTGTACGTGGATAAAAATTCAAAGAAAAATATAGGTAGATCTGACATCCCCATTTTCACGGCCAGAAAAGACCGATTTTGTTTATGCTTTGTTTGAAAATAAGAGTAACATTTTAAATAAAAGTGTTGCGGAATTTGTCCCTAAACAAAATATGATAAAGATTTATCAAAAGCATTTCCAAAGAAATGAGTTTCATTAAAAGACCCAGTATGTCATGTTCGATACAAATCAAAAGCATAAAAAGTACAACATAAGTCTTACTATAGTATTTCGTATTTACAGGCCTATAATCCCTTATCTCTCATCCAAACATTTATACTCATGCGCCACTACCTGTAATGCAAGAAACTGAGTGGGTCAGGCTTGGGAGCCTGGTAAGTACATAGGGTTTTCAACCCATAATAAATAAGTTTATTAACTTTATCAAATCAAACAAACCTAATTACCCATTCCCGTTATCCTCACATTACGTCCCTAAACACTTATCACAAGGGACCTAGACTAAGGATTAACATCAGGATGGACACTACTGCCAAGGGGATTCCTTAGCAATAAATGTCCTATAGGCAACCATGTGGGGGACGGAGTACACCTGGTGAGCACACAGTTCAAATAAACACCTACAGGTTTTGAGCCTGCTAGCGTTCCACTAGACTGTCTAGAATAGTTCGTGGTCATCATCTATACTCTGCTAGATGACTGGATCATCAATAACATCTATAACGAGGCCTCTCATTATTTTAGTTGGTCACACAGTAACTATTACATCTACCCATTTTTCACACAACACATTTTGTAGATATAAAATACATATACAATTTAAATCATTTAAAACATGTATAAAATCGTTCATCCAGCATAGATAGAAAGTATACAGATAATATGCACACATAGCACGTAATTTATATAAAATACTTCATATCTACGTGTAAGATGAAAGTAACTATGTTCTCACATGAGAGGGTGGTGACTCGGTGCTTGGACCACACTTCGTTACTCTTAACACAATTTTCCTTCGGAAAAACCTAGTATCATTACCACTAGAGTTTAGTTTATCATTCACCGAGACTAATTAATAGTCCAACTATTATTACTATTATATAAGCTTTAAACAATACTTATATAACCCATAAAAATAGCCCAAGTAATCATTATAAGTTCCTAATAACGTTACTATAATTATTTAAAAGTTATATTAAAAGTTGCGTATGCGTAGCTCACTTACAACGAGTTTTAAAGAAAATCGGACTTTGCTTGGAGTAGCGTTTCGAAACCAAAAGACCCTTTTTCCTGGGACTTCGGGAGCCTTGGGGCTTCCTTCGGATGCTAGGGGTTCACCTAGACTTTAGGGAGGGTTTAAAACATTTATAGAGAGAAAGTAGTGAGGGAAAGATGTGAGAAATCCGAGCAACTTCGCATGCTATTTATAGCTTCCCAGCCTCGGTTACGCTGGGCGTAGTCTCCGGACAACGATGCCAGCTTGCATCCGGCTATCGCGCATGAGCCATTCTCGGAAGTGGATAACGAGTGAAGGTACGCGGGGATACCAACCTCGGACGCTGTGACATCCCCAAAATCACGGCCAGAAAAGACCGGTTTGTTTATGCTTTGTTTAAAAATCAGAGTAACATTTTAAATAAAAGTGTTGCGGAATTTGTTCCAAAACAAAATATGACAAAGATTTATCAAAAGAATTTGCATAGAAATGTATGGTAGGTTCGTCCCTATTCTCGTGGAGCATCCGTCTCATTTCTTCCCTTTGTTCAACTAGCATAGCCTGAATCATGGCTTGAACTCCAGCCATGGTGACTGGCTCCGGTACAACTTCTTCCACAACAGGTATTTGCTGAACCACTGGGGGTTGGTTCCTATCCCCATTTGCGTTCACATTTCCGCTATGGGTCCTTGCCATCTTGATCTATACACCGAATAAGGTGAATTTAGATCTTTATTTAGGACTGATGTTCAAATCATCCTTATCTCTCCAAAACGTTTACATGCTAGTTCTAATATCGTAGTCGTACGTTTAGAATCCTAAACACATAAGGTGTACAGATCTGGTCGGCAACAGACCATAGATTCGCACAATTAACAGCATATCAGGCACAAAGCATTTAGCACATAAAAACATTTTAGGCATAATTCCTAAAATAAGCTAGTGCTCACACCTCACAATCATCGCTTAGCATTCTAAGTTTAAGTCTAGAAATCCTACAAATTCCTAGTTCGCTTAAACTAATGCTCTGGTACCAACTGTGACATCCCCAAAATCACGGCCAGAAAAGACCGGTTTGTTTATGCTTTGTTTAAAAATCGGAGTAACATTTTAAATAAAAGTGTTGCGGAATTTGTCCCAAAACAAAATATGATAAAGATTTATCAAAAGCATTTCCATAGAAATGTATTTCATTAAAAGACTCGGGATGTCATGTTCGTACAGATCAAAAGCATAAACAGTACAATATAAGCCTTACTACATTATTTCATATCTACATGCCTATATCCGTAATCCCTCGTCCAACATCATATCTATGCTCAAGCGCCACTTCCTGTAATACATAAAACTGAGTGGGTCAGGCTTGGGAGCCTGGTGAGCACATACGGTTTTCAACCCACAATAAATAAGTTTATTAATTCCATCAATCAACAATAACCCGATTACCCATTCCCGTTATCCTCACATTACGTCCCTAAACACCTATCATAAGGGACCTATCCTAAGGATCATCATCGGGATGGACACTACTACTAAGGGGGTTCCTTAGCAATAAATGTCCTAAAGGCAACCATGTGGGGGATGGAGTACACCGGTGAACACATCGTTCACAACACCTACAGGTTGCGAGCCTGCCAGCGTTCCACTGGACTGTCTAGAAGAGTCCGTGGTCGTCATCTATACTTTGCTAGATGACTGGATCAACAACAACAACATCGAGGCCTCTCATCATTTTATCACACATCATCTTATTACATCTACCCATGTTTTACCCCAACATTTTTGTAGATATAAAATACATATACAGTTTAAATCATTTAAAACTTGTATAAAAACATTCATCCAGCATAGATAACAAGTATACAGATAATATGCACACATAGCACGTAATATATAAAATACTTCATATCTATGTGTAAGGTGAAAGTAACTATGCACTCACTTGAAAGGTGGTGACTCAGCACTCGGACAACGCTTCGATACTCTCACAACGATTTTCCTTCGATAAAACCTAGTATCGATACCACTAGGGTTTAGTCTAATGATAACCGCGACAAATTAATTGTCTGACTATTATTATTATTATATAAGCGTTAATAACACTCAATATAACTCATAATAATAGCCCAAATAATTATTTTAAGGACCTAATAACATTCCTATAATTATTTGAAAGCTATATTAAAAATTGCGTAAGCGTAGCACACTTACAGCGAATTTTATTGAAAACCGGAACTTAATTGGAGCAGCGTTTCAAAACCGAAAAACTCCTTTTTCTCGGGACTCCGAGAGCCTCGGGGCTTCCCTAGGGTGCTAGGGGTTTAACTAGGGCTTAGGGGACTCAAAAGGGGTTAGAGAGAGAGAGTAGTTTACAGAGAGAAGTGAAAATGTGTGAAAAATCCGGAAGAATTCGCATGGTATTTATAGGGGCCGAAGCTCGGATTTACGCTGGGCGTAGGTCTCGGATAGGATTGCCAGCTTCGCACAGCTGGCTCGCACCTTTCCCGGATGGATAACACACGAAGGTACACGGGGCGTACTCTCCTCGAACGTGGGGCGTAAAGCGAGGGTGGCGTGTCACAATCCGAAGTGAGGACCGTGGGCCGCAAGCGACGGCTGGGATCGTGCCACGTCATCAGCTTCACAACAGATTTCGCAAATTCATGCTTCAACTTTAAAAATTCGTAACTTTCACATACCAGCTCCGTTTTTGACGTTCTTTATATCCACGCGAAGGTGGGAACGTACTCTACAACTTTCGTTTAGACTCCATTGGCTAATTTTGACTCGATTTTAAATTTTATATTATTAACGGGCCGGGATAGGATTGGTCCGTTAAATCCCTGTAACTTCTTCATCCGACATCCGTTTTCGCCCATCTTTTTCTCGTTACGCTACTCTCAACGAGATATTTGATTCTCATTTAGGTTGTGTCGGCTAAAAATCACTCGATCTAATATTTGAATTTCGGGTTGTACACTACTATTCCGAAACTTCGAAAAATCATAACTTCTTCATACGAAGTCACATTTGGGCGTTCTTTTTATTGATGTTCTTAGTTTAAAATATTCTACGACTTTCATTTAGATCGTTAAGGCTAAATCTCGCTCTATCGTAAATTCACTATTTACGCTTTCCGGTATCGTGCCGGTTCTGTCGCGAAACTTTAACGGGTCATAACTTCTTCGTTATAACTCGGATTTTGGCGTTCCTTATATCCCCGGAATCCTTGTTTCGACCACTACAACTTTATGTAAAAATATCAGGCTTATCTCACACTTTAATTTTAACGCTTATTTTTATTCTTTATTGATTATACATTTATAATTAAATAATAAGCACATAAACACACATAATTCACATAATACTCAAGTATTTCATCTTTATTACTTTAAAAAGAGTTACAAGAATTAACCTAGACTTTTACATTGACAAAAATGCTTAGCCCTGAAACCCGGACGTTACAGACGCGGGGCATAGCGAAGGGCTACGTGGCTTCAAACGAAGCGATGCCTGATTTGCGATGGATGGTCCAGATGTTGCCAAGTCATCGATCCGTGCCTTAGCTTCTCAAATCTGACTCTAAACTTCAAAAATTCGTATCTTCCTCATACGAGCTCTGTTTTTGACATTCTTTATATCCACGCAAAGGCTGGAACGTACTCTACAACTTTCGTTTAGACTCCGTCGACTAATTATGATTTATTTTAAAAGTTATATTATTAACAGGCCGGGACAGGTTTGGTCCATTAAAAATTCATAACTTCTTCATCCGACGTCCGTTTTCTTCCACATTTTTATCGTTACGCTACTCTTAACGGGATATTTGATTCTCGTTTAGGTTGTGTCGGCTAAAAACAACTCGATCTAATATTCAAACTTCAGGTTGTACACTACTAAGCTGAAACTTTGAAAAATCATAACTTCCTCATACGAAGTCAGATTTGGGCGTTCTTTTTATGGATGCTATTGGTTTAACATATTCTATGACTCTCGTTTAGATCGCTAAGGCTAAAAGTCTCTCTACGGTAAATTCACTATTTACGCTTCACGGTATTGTATCGGTTCCGTCGCGAAACTTCAACGGGTCATAACTTCTTCGTTATAACGCGGATTTCGGCGTTCTTTATATCCCCGAAATCCTTGTTACGGCCTCTAAAACTTTATGTAAAGATATAGGACTTATCTCACACTTTAAATTTGATGCTTATTTTTTTCCTTTATTAATTATATCTTTATAGTTAAGTAATAAGCACACAAATACACATAACTCACATAGAATTCAAATATTTTATATTTGTTACTTCAAAAAGAGTTAAAATAGTTGACCTAGACTATTACATCGCCCAAAAATGCTTAGCCCGGAAACTCGGACGTTACAATTCTCTCCCCCTTAGGATGATTCTTCTCGAAATCATGCATCAGCAAACAGATGTGGATAGCGACTCATCATGTCACTCTCTGTTTCCCAAGTGAGATTCGGCCCATTCGAATGTTTCCACCAGACTAGCACTAAGTCGACCATCTTGCATCGTAACTTCTTAGTCTTACGGTCAAGAATTGCCTCGGGCTCTTCGATTAGCCTCTTATTCTCATTCATTCTTAACTCTGAGATCAGGATTATGTCGGGAACTTCTCCGGTGAACTTGCTTAAATAACACACATGGAAGGTGTTATAAATACCATCGAGTTCTTTGGTAAATTCTAGCTTGTACTTTAAACGGTCCAATAAACCTTGGACTCAACTTTCCTCGTGTCTCAAATCGTATAAGTCCCTTCCATGGTGAGACTTTAAGCAAAACCGAATCCCCAACTTCGAAGGTCATTGGTCGTCTTTTCTTGTCGGCATAGCTCTTCTGACTATCCTGATCTGCTAACATTCTTTCCCTAATCACCTTTAACTTTTCAGCAGTCTCATGGACTATCTCGGGGCCCATAACTCCTTTTCTCCAGCCTCAAGTCAAAAAGACGGCGTACGACACTTCTGTCCGTAAAAGGATTGATAGGGTGCCATCTTGATGGTCGATTGGAAACTGTTATTGTATGAAAATTCTACCAAAGGTAAGTACTCGTCCCAGTTACCTTGGAATTCCAGGGTACATGCTCTCAACGTATCTTCAAGTGTTTGAATCGTTCTTTCGCTCTGACCATCAGTATGCGGATGGTAAGTTATACTCAAACATAACTTTGTACCCAATTCCTCTTGTAGACTTCTCGAAAACCTCGACGTGAAACGACTATCACGATCTGATACAATCGTTAAAGGAACAACGTGAAGTCTTACTATCTCCTTCACGTAAGCATTTGCAAGCTTATCCATAGACCACCTTTCGTCGGCTGCTATGAAGTGTGCACTCTTAGTGAATCGATCCACGACCACCTAAATCATGTCGTGACCGTTCTTCGTCCTGGGTAGCTTAGTCACAAAATCCATGGTGATGCCTTCCCATTTACCCATGGGTACAGGTAAAGGTTCTAAACTCCCATACGGTTTCTGATGCCTTAACTCTCGCACTGGTCACACACTCGGCCACATACTTTGCAACATCGAGCTTCATCGCCAGCCACCAGTAGTAGGATTTTAGGACCCTATACATTTTAGTGCTAGCAGGATGAATTGAGAACATGGTCTTGTGCGCTTCTTCCATCAGAAGTTCTCTTATTCCTCCCGTCTTAGGTACCCAAATCTGATCCTAGAATACCTTCAGTCCTTGACTGTTTGTACTGAAGACTAATGTTTTGCCCAAACGTTCTTCCTTTCGGCCATTCCTCTCTGAAGCTTCTTCTTGAGCTTTCTTGATACTTTCCACAATCGTCGAGACAACTTCTATTCTTAACGCTCTTGGCCTTTTCCTTTCAAGATTGACTTTCCGACTGAGAGCATCAGCGACAACATTTGCTTTACCAGGGTGGTAAAGTATCTCACAGTCGTAGTCCTTGAGTAATTCCAGCCAACGTCGTTGCCTCATGTTCAATTCTTTCTGATTAAAGAGATACTAGAGACTTTTATGATTAGTGAAAAGCTTGCACTTAGTGCCGTAGAGGTAATGACTCCATATTTTCAAGGAAAAAACTACCGCTGCCAACTCCAAATCATGAGTGGGGTAGTTCTTTTCATGCTCTTTCAATTGTCGAGATGCGTATGCTATCACCTTTTCTCTTTGGGTCAGAACACAACCCAACCCGACTCTAGATGCGTCACTATAGACTGCGAAGTCTTCAACTCCATCGGGTAGAGAAAGAATCGGTGCTTCGCATAACTTCTTCTTTAACTTCTTCATGTTTCTCACTCCACGTATAAGTAGCTCCTTTGTGGGTCAAAATTGTTAATGGAGCAGCTATCGAAGAAAAGCCTTGGATAAATCGTCGGTAATATCCGGCTAATGCTTGAAAGCTTCAAATCTCTGTGGGACTCTTTGGACATTCCCACTTCATCACAGCTTCGATTTTTGCTGGGTCAACCATTATTCCTTATTGGTTAACCGCATGACCCAAGAATTGGACTTCTCGGATCTAAAAATCACATTTGGAGAACTTTGCATAAAGTTTCTCCTTATTCAACACTTCCAAAACTTCTCGTAGATGTTGTCCATGCTCCTCCTGGCTTTTCGAGTAGATGAGAATGTCGTTGATGAACACTATCACAGATTTATCGAGGAATGGTTTACAAACCCTATTCATCAAATCCATGAACGCTGCTGGAGCATTGGTAAGTCCAAACGACATATCCAAGAACTCGTAGTATCCATATCTCGTTCTGAATGCAGTCTTCTCAATATCATGATCTCTCACTTTCAGTTGATGATACCCTGACCTAAGATCGATCTTTGAGAAATAGTTCGAACCTTGCAACTGATCGAATATGTCATCAATCCTTGGCAATGGATATTTGTTCTTCACCGTTTCCTTATTCAGCTCTCGGTAGTCTATACACATTCTCATGCTTTCGTCCTTCTTTTTCACGAATAACACCGGAGCTCCCCAGGGTGATGAGCTAGGTCGAATGAAATCATTGTCCCAAAACTCCTGAAGTTGCATCATAATCTCCTTCATCTCCGTCGGTGCTATTCGGTACGGTGTTTTTTCTATTGGTGTCATCCCTGGTAACAAGTCTATTCGGAATTCTACTTGTCTATCAGGTGGTAATCCGGGAAGATCTTCGGGAAAGACTTCTGGATAATCACACACGACTGGTATGTTCTGAACCTCCTTCTTTTCCTTCTTAGCGTCGATAACAAATGCCAAATATGATGCATATCCTTTGGACAAACATTTTTTTGGCTTTCATCACGGAGATGATTCCAGAATTTACTCTGCGTTTGTCCCTGTACACCATAAATGAATCTTTTTCAGGTGGATTCACCCTTACTATTTTCTTTCGGCATTGGATATCGGCGTCATTGGCGCTATGCCAATCCATTCCAAAAACAATGTCAAAACCGTTCAACTCTATGGGTAACAGCTCTTCATGGAATTCATTTCCGTTTAGGTCGATGATGATGTTCCTAATACGATTGCTAACATGTATGAACTTGCCACTGGCAACTTCTACAACTAAGGCATTATCAAGTTTCTCTATAGGCAATGCTAGTTTCCCACCAAACTTATGCGACACAAAGGAGTAGTTTGCTCTGGAATAAAATAGTATATTAGCAGGAAAACCATTTACAAGAAAGGTACCTGAAGTGACGTCTGCTGCCTCCTTCACAGCCTCGAGCGTCATCTGGAAGGCTTTTCTCTTCGTCTTTGGTGGAACGTTGGGCTTTGTTGCGTCTTTCTTCTTCGGGCAATCCTTGGCAATGTGCCCTTCTTCATGGCTCTCGTAGCACACCCTCTTGTTGATAGTGCACTCATTGGCGTAATGCCCCATTTTCCCATACTTGTAGCATGTTACTTCCTCGCTACATTTCCCAGAGTTCTTCTTCTTGCACTTCTCGCACCATTTCGAGTCATTTCCTCCTCCCCCGAACTTCTTTGAACCGAATTTGCTCTTCTTGTTGTTAGGTTTTGCAGACCCTTCAAGTTTCCTCTTCTCGCCAACTTCAACCTTGTTGGTAGCTCTTCCCTTAATCATATCCTCCACAAACTTGGCAGCCCAGATAGCTGCCTCCAAAGTATGTGCCTGATGCACTGGAACCGCGTACTCCCATGGGAGTCCCTTAGCATACTTGTCGATCTTTGTCAGCTCATCCAAGACAAGGCGCAAGGCAAACTCCATCTTTTATGTGAAGTTGTTTGTGTATTCATAAATTGACAAGCTTCCCTTCTTCAGGGACAGGAATTGGTTTTCTAGCTCGAGCAAGTTTTGAAGTTGAACAGTACTTTTGCTTGAACTATACTAAGAACTCTGCCCATTTCAGTTGCAGGGGCTCGTTGGGGCTTAAAGTCTTCCCCAGGGTATTCCACCAACGCACAGCTCCTCCACGAAACTGATGTACAACAAATGTGGTTTGTAGTTTGCCTCTGCAACCACATGTCATAAAAGCTAACTCCATCTCTAAGATCCAATCCACGAATCCAATCAGATATTCCTTCCCAGTGAAGGTTGATGGCTTGCAAGTCAGAAAATCTTTGTACTTGCATCCATTCCCCTCGACTTCATCGTCTTGATTGTTCCTCCTAATCACCGGCGGATCAGCTTGACCAATGGTCCTGCTGTAGTTTCGCTCCCTAAATTGCCCTTCATTCATATCGGGTTGTTCAATTGGTAGAGTAGCTTCCTCTCAATTCTGCTGGAGCACTGATTCCTACCTGGATCACTAGGAGGTAAGGGCCTCAACCCAACTCCGCTAACTAGGCTGTTAGGGAATGCTACGGCTTACCCGTAGTCTTAGAACACCTTCCATACTCACTAACTACTAGTGAATGCTATGGCAACCCTGTAGTCTTACAACACTTTCCACCTTTCACTGCTGCTGGAGAAAGCTGTAGCTTTCCCGCCGCTCTACCATGCTCTACATGTTGTCTCTGCCACTGACTACTAACACGAAAGCATCCCATGCTAACCGTTCTCAAGATCCTCATTCCAACTCTTTTGAGTCCTGCAGGCGATCCTCCATCCTGAAATTCCAACCAGATACTAACCATCTTGATTACATGAACTAATTATTGGGAAGTTTCTCAAACTCCCAACGTTGAACTCCTCAATCCATCAATCGTTGTGCTACTTCTTTTCCTTCTCAGAGGTCGCGTACTCATTTTGGATATGCGTGCTCTTACCCATGTACTCTCGGAGGGTTCTCCCCCACTTTGATCCTGCTTATATCTCGCTGCTCAATGTTTGAGAGAAATTCCCAATCTTCTCTACTATACCTCAGTCCGTCTGCTGAAAATCCCAAGCTTGCCTCAACTAAGGATCTAACTGGTCCATCACTCGATAACACTTTCCTGAATCCAGCGGGTCACTACTTTGAGTTCCACACAAGCATGTTATAGCTACCGTATCCTAAGTAACCCGCTTCCATATGGCACAACCCCCCCCCCCTAAACTACCATTTTATTATCCAAGGTATGCAGATGGCATATAACTAAATTACAAGCAAGCCACACAATTCTAAAATACTTATACTAATAATGATGCAGAACCTTAACAATATAATCGTGAAC
Organism: Lactuca saligna; assembly: GCF_052625555.1. Lineage (NCBI taxonomy): Eukaryota > Viridiplantae > Streptophyta > Magnoliopsida > Asterales > Asteraceae > Lactuca > Lactuca saligna. The sequence goes on from NC_136425.1 coordinate 180,673,848, forward strand.
AAAGTTAACAAAGAAATGAAAGACACACACCTGCTACGTCCGGTGTTGCTCGCGTCTCCATGGTAGTCATCTGAAAAGCCCTGCCTCCTACCACAGGCGCCTCTGCTCGGCCCTGACGGCTGTCTGTGATCCTCAGAGTTGTAGGGGCACCTGTTATCACCCGTCCTGCAGAAAACAAACTGGGGCACTGGGACTTCTTGTGGCCCCGTTGACTGCAGTGGAAACATATCAAGTCTGATCCCTGTGTGGTGGTAGCAGTACAATCCCTGCTGTAGTTTCCTCTCGATTCTGCTTGAGCAAACGTCTGGTTTCCTTTATTTGACGATCCAACATCATATGGATCATTGCCTGCACTCCGTCCATCGTCATTGGCTCAGGAGCAGCTACCACAACTGGTATTTTCTCAATCACTGGAGGTTGGTTTCTGTTTCCATTTGCATTCCTGGCTCCACTATGGGTTCTTTCCATCTTGATCTATATACCGAATAAGGTGAATTTAGATCTTTATTCAGGATAGGCGTTTAAATTATCCTTATCCATATGAAACGTTTATATGCTAGTTCTAATATCGTAGTCGTACATTTAGAATCCTAAACACATAAGGTTTCCAGACCCGGTCGGTAACAGACCATAGATCCAAACATATAACAACATATCAGGCACCAAACATTTAGCACATAAAAGCATTTTAGGCATAATTCCTAAAATAAGATAGTGCTCACATCTCACAATCATCCCTTGGTATTCTAAGTTTAAGTCCATAAATCCTACAAATTCCTAGTTCGCTTAACCTAATGCTCTAATACCAACTGTGACATCCCCATTTTCACGGCCAAAGAAGACTGATTTTGTTTATGCTTTGTTTGAAAATAAGAGTAACATTTTAAGTGTTGCGGAATTTGTCCCAAAACAAAATACGATAAAGATTTATCAAAAGCATTTCCAAAGAAATGTATTTCATTAAAAGACTCGGGATGTCATGTTCGATACAGATCAAAAGCATAAATAGTACAACATAAGTCTTAGTACATTATTTCGTATTTACAGGCATATAATCCCTTATCTCTCATCCAAACATTTATGCTCATGCGTCACTACCTGTAATGCAAGAAACTGAGCGGGTCAGGCTTGGGAGCCTGGTGAGCACATAGGGTTTTCAACCCAAAATAAATAAGTTTATTAACTTTATCAAATCAAACAAACCTGATTACTCATTCCCGTTATCCTCACATTACGTCCCTAAACACTTATCATAAGGGACCTAGACTAAGGATCAACATCAGGATGGACACTACTGCCAAGGGGATTCCTTAGCAATAAATGTCCTATAGGAAACCATGTGGGGGACGGAGTACACCTGGTGAGCACACAATTCAAATAAACACCTACAGGTTGCAAGCCTGCTAGCGTTCCACTAGACTGTCTAGTATAGTCTGTGGTCATCATCTATACTCCGCTAGATGGCTGGATCATCAATAACATTTATAACGATGCCTCTCATTATTTTATTTGGTCACACAGTAACTATTACATCTACCCATCCCAACACATTTTTTAGATATAAAATACATATATAGTTTAAATCATTTAAAACATGTAAAAAATCGTTCATCCAACATAAATAGAAAGTATACAGATAATATGCACACACAACACTTAATTTATATAAAATACTTCATATCTATGTGTAAGATGAAAGTAACTATGCTCTCACCTGAGAGGGTGGTGATTCGGCGCTTGGACAACACTTCGTTACTCTTAACACAATTTTCCTTCGGAAAAACCTAGTATCATTACCACTAGGGTTTAGTTTATCATTCACCGAGACTAATTAATAGTCTAGCTATTATTACTATTATATAAGCGTTAAACAATAATTATATAACCCATAATAATATCCCAAGTACTCATTATAAGTTCCTAATAACGTTACTATAAGTATTTAAAAGTTATATTAAAAGTTGCACATGCGTAGCTCACTTACAACGGGTTTTAAAGAAAACCGGACTTTGCTTGGAGCAGCGTTTCGAAACCAAAAGACCCTTTTTCTCGGGACTCCGGGAGCCTCGGGGCTTCCTTCGGGTGCTAGGGGTTCACCTAGACTTTAGGGAGGGTTTAAAACCTTTAGAGAGAGAAAGTAGTGAGGGAAAAATGAGAGAAAGGTGTGAGAAATCCGAGCAACTTCGCATGCTATTTATAGCTTCCCAGCCTCGGTTACGCTGGGCGTTCGGACAAGGCTACGTTGGGCGTAACATCCAGATAAGGATGCCAGCTCGCATCCAGCTGTCGCGCATGAAGTATTCTCAGAAGTGGATAAGTGTAATGCCTGTAGATCCGGGCTAGTCAATTTAAAGATAATAGGGGTCGAAAACGAATTTTTGACAAAAGATTATTTAGAATAAATAATCTTAAACAAGTTGTAGAATATGTCTCAAGGGTTTCACACATATAAATAGCGTCGGAATCCGAATTATAACGAAGAAGTTATGACCCGTCGAAGTTTATCGACGGAACCGAGATGGCACTGCGAAGACGTAAATAGTGAATTTATGATAGAACGACTTTTACCCTTAGTAATCTAAATGAAAGTCGTAGAATATGTTAACCTGAGAACGTCCATAAAAAGAACGCCAAATCTGACTTCGTATGAGGAAGTTATGATTTTTCGAAGTTTCGGCTTAGCGGTGTACAACCCGAAGTTCGAGTATTAGATCGAGCGTTTTTTAGCCGACACAACCTAAATGAGAATCGAAGATCTCATTATTAGTAGTGTAACGATAAAAAGACAGACGAAGATGGACATCGGATGAAGAAGTTATGAGATTTTAACGGACCAATCCTGTCCCGGCCTGTTAAAAATATAACTTTAAAAATAAAGTCAAAATTAGCCGACGGAGTCTAAACGAAAGTTGTAAAGTACGTCTCCACCTACGCGTGGATATAAAGAACGTCAAAAACGGAGTTCGTATGAACGAGTTACAAATTATAATAGCATATTTACGTATTAAAATAAAGTATAAATCATATATACGTACACATATATATACATATGTACATATCATTAGAAAGGTATCGACGATGCGGTCATTATAAGACTGATGTTGAGTTTTTTCGACATTAGTTTAGTACAAATATCATTAAATCTATTAAAAATAGTATTATGAAAGGGTGTTTAGTCGTTTATATAACTATAAGGTCATTAAGTAATTATGGATGGTAGTTTTTGTAAATTCAATTACTATAAATAAGAGGCTTGGAGTCTCATATTTCTTGCACCATTATCTTGATTCAAGAGTCTTTCTCTTCTTATCCCCCGAGCATTTCGGTCCCTCGTGATTCGACTTCTCTTTCTGTAGTTTTAGTATAGTAAGGTGAGCGCTGAAGCACTGCACGAATCTTTCTTAGAAAGATTCAGCGACGAAGTTCTGCCCCTGCAGAGCTCGACTCCTAGCTAAAATCCCCTTGTAAGTAAGTTATGCTTACCCTATTTTAATTATAGTTTATATTTTAAATTAGTATTGTTATTATAAATTTGTAATAAATATTTGAGCTATTATTATGACTTATATAAATGTCGTTATATTATCTTTTTAACTACTCGCGGTACGGGGAATCTGGCTTAAATGGCCGTATAGGGTTGTTGGATTTCAGAAGTGTTATACGCCAAAATGGTCTTGCCCTCCGGTGTTTTATGCCTGGCCCCTGTCTATACATAGTGGTTGGAAAGTATTGTTTAAACGCTTATATAATAATAATAATAATACTAATAATTAGTCACGGTAAATATTAGACTAAAATCTAGTGGTAATAATACTAGGTTTCGTCGCAGGAAATTATTTTAAAGTAAACGAAGCGTTGTCCGAGTACCGAGTCACCACCTTCTCAGGTGAGTGCATAGTTACTTTCATCTTACACATAGATATGAAGTGTTTTATATAAACTACGTGCTATATGTGCATATTATCTGAATATCTGTTGTCTATGCTGGATGAACATTTTTTTTATACATGTTTCAAATGATTTGAACTGCATACGTATTTTAAATATACAAGTATGTTGGGACTTAGTGCCTAATTGGACAAACACTGGTAGCTATGGACTTAGTACCTGTTAGAAATTGGTAGCTATGGACTTAGTACCTATTAGATAAACACTGGTACCTATGGATTTAGTACCCAACAGCTATGGAATTAGTGCTTTACGAACGAGCATTGGCAGCTATGGTGTAACAACGCAAATTTTCAAACAAAATTTTCATTTAAAATAAAGTGAATTATTTCAACCAAATATAATTATTCCAAATTTCATATCAAAATACAATCATAAAATCCCCAAGATCTCAAAACATCAACAGTGTGTATGTGTCATGCCGGCGCCTTCCCACGGCCCTCGCTAGTACCTGAAACACATACATGACAACTGTAAGCATAAATGCTTAGTGAGTTCCCCAGTATACTACTTACGCATATACGCCTTTCCAGGCCTTGAGATAATCGCCTTCCGGCCCATAACATATTGCCTTCCGGCCCATAAAATAATGCCTTCCGGCCCATAACATATTGCCTTCCGGCCCATAACATATTGCCTTCCGGCCCATAAACATACACAGCAATTAATACATTAATTTTAACACATATAGCACATATATCATATATCATATCCGACCTTTCAGTCACATAACATATTGCCTTCCGGCCCGTATAAACATACATAGCACGCATAGCAAATGCCTTACCATTTATAGCACGTATAACACAAATCATATCCGACCTTCCGGTCACACAGTCAAACCCTTCCGGGTACAGTATAGTGAGAAGACTCACCTCGTGGTAATGAAAACTATCAACTCTTGAAATCACTCGCACTCGATCCACTGATCTGCAGACTCCCTATAATACCATATACCCTTATTAATACTCTTATCATTCAAGACAACTGACCCTAAGAAATTATATGCAGGTCAACTCTGGTCAACGGTCAACTGGACCGGACTCGTCGAGTGCAAAGGTGACTCGACGAGTCGAGACGTCCTCTCCAACTTTCCCTGATGTTCCCTTTCTACTCGTCGAGTATCCCCCTTGACTCGACGAGATCCACGTGGAAGAATCGCGGGGCCACCCCGACTCCACTCGCCGAGTCTGAAGAACAACTCGGTGAGTCCCAGTGAATCTTCAAGCTACTCGCCGAGTCTGTTCATTGGACTCGGCGAGTCCATGCCATGCAGTCAATCAACTGCTTCCTGAAATATGTATGGTCCCGAAATACACAATCATAGGACTTTCTGGACTTCTAAACATCCTATTACTGGGGTATAAACGTTTGGGTAACAACATAATAATCCATCTAATCACCAAATGGGTTTCATAAACCCTAAATCCGTGTACACATCAAAATAACAGGAATGATCCGAAGTATTACCTGAAAAACGTACTCTCTGTGTCCCCAAACCTCAGAACTCGATCCCCTTGATCTTCCTTTGGCCAAAACCCTTCCTCTTCTTGCCTAACAAATTCTTCAAGGTTCCATTAGCCTTCACTCCTGCTCTAGATGTCCACAGACGCTTAGGTTCTTCTCAATCGGCCAAAAGACGGACAATGACGGCCTAAAAGGCGTTATATACGATCCAAAACCAAACGGCTAGGGTTTCTGCTGAACAGCGTCGACTCGCCGAGTCCATAATGGACTCGTCGAGTCCAGTCGTGAACCCGCGACCCAGTCTGTGGTCCTACTCGGCGAGTCTGGCTCCAACTCGCCGAGTCCCTTCCTAAAACACCCCAAAAACAATATTATAAAAATACCTGAAATTCCGGGCTGTTACAACTCTCCCCCACTAGGACTAGACTTCGCCCTCGAAGTCTCATTCTGCAAATAACTCCGGATGTTGCTCCCGCATCTCACGCTCCGGCTCCCAAGTCATCTCCGATCCTTTCCGGTGTTGCCACTGAACCAACACCAGAGGTACCTCCTTGTTCCTTAGAACCTTGATCTTCCGATCCCTGATAGCTACTGGTCTCTCGGCGTAATTCAGGCTCGCATCCACCTGAATATCCTCTAGTGGAACCACTGCCGATTCATCGGCTATACACTTCCTCAACTGCGATACGTGAAAGGTATTGTGGATCTGTCCCAACTCTGCTGGCAACTCCAACCGATAAGCTACCCGGCCTACCCTTGCAATCATACGAAATAGACCTATGAACCGGGGCCCCAACTTGCCCCTCTTCCTGAACCGGATCACTCCTTTCCAAGGGGAAACCTTCAAGAGAACGAAGTCGCCAACCTGAAATTCAAGCTCGGACCGGCGTCTGTCCGCATAACTCTTCTGTCGGCTCTGGGCGGTCAATGACCTCTGCCTAACCTGCTGAATCTGCTCTGTCGTCTGGAGTACGATCTCTGTACTGCCCATCACTCTCTGTCCCACCTCTCCCCAGCAAATGGGAGTCCGACACCTCCTACCATACAACAACTCAAAAGGTGGCATACCAATGCTCGAATGATGGCTGTTGTTGTAGGAAAACTCAGCCAAAGGCAAATGCGCATCCCAGCTACCCCCGAAGTCTAACACACACGCTCTAAGCATGTCTTCCAATGTCTGGATCGTCCGCTCGCTCTGACCGTCTGTCTGGGGATGGTATGCGGTACTAAAATGCAGTTTAGTACCCAGCTCCTCATGGAATTTCTTCCAGAACCTGGAAGTGAAGCGTACATCACGGTCTGAAACAATCGAAATCGGCACTCCATGCCGAGATACTACCTCTCTCACGTATAACTCCGCCAACTTCTCCGCTGATGAACTCTCGCTAATGGCAAGGAAGTGTGCACTCTTCGTCAATCTATCCACAATCACCCAAATTGCATCGACTCCCCTGGCAGTTCTCGGCAATTTGGTGATGAAATCCATAGTAATCTGTTCCCACTTCCACTCAGGAATCTCCAAGGGCTGCAACTTACCATGCGGTCTCTGGTGCTCGGCCTCAACCCTACGGCAGGTCAAACACCTCTCAACGAACCATGCGACGTCTCTCTTCATACAAGGCCACCAATATTCCTTCCTCAAGTCCAAATACATCTTCGTAGCACCGGGATGGATCGAGAATTTCGATCTATGAGCCTCCTCCATCAAAGTAGCACGCGTACCGCCCACAAATGGTACCCAAATCCGACCCTGAAACGTCAGAAGTCCTCGTCCATCCTTAACGAACTCTGAAATTAACCCAACGACCCGCTCTTCCTTCTGCATCTCGGATCTCACAACTTCGGCCTGTGCCCCACGAATAGCATCTAATACTGGAGACATCACCGTCAGTCTCAGACATACGTCTCGCAATGGAGTGCTCTCCGCCCTACGACTCAATGCATCGGCTACCACGTTAGCCTTGCCTGGGTGGTATAGGATCTCACAGTCATAATCCTTAACCACATCCAACCATCTCCTCTGACGCATATTTAGGTTTGGTTGATCCATCAAATACTTCAAACTCTTATGGTCCGTGTATATAGTACAACGAACCCCGTACAGGTAGTGACGCCAAATCTTGAGAGCGAACACTACTGCCCCCAACTCTAAGTCATGCGTGGGATATCTCGCCTCGTGAGGCTTTAATTGCCTCGATGCATAAGCTATCACATGGCCTCTCTGCATCAACACTGCACCCAGTCCCGAAATCGATGCGTCGCAATATACGACAAAATCCTCCATCCCCTCCGGGAGGGCTAATACCGGGGCTTCGCACAGTCTCTGATGTAGTGTCTCGAAGGAAGTCTGTTGCTCGGGTCCCCGTGAGAATGTAACACCCTTCCGGGTCAATCTGGTGAGCGGTACCGCGATCTTGGAGAAATCCCTAATAAACCTCCGATAGTACCCCGCCAACCCAAGGAAACTCCTGATCTCGGAAGGTGACTTCGGTGCCTCCCAACTCATCACTTCTTCCACCTTGGCCGGATCGACCAATATCCCTGCCTGATTAACAACATGTCCAAGAAATTGGACCTCCCGCAACCAGAAGTCACATTTGGAGAATTTTGCATATAGCTTCTCCGACCTCAATACCTCAAGGATCCAGCATCGGCCTGCATACCCTGTTCATGAGGTCCATGAACACTGTCGGGGCATTGGTGAGCCCGAAAGGCATCACCACGAACTCGTAATGCCCATACCGCGTCCTAAATGCTGTCTTCTGGACGTCCTCATCCCGTACTCTTACCTGATGGTACCGTGATCTCAGATCGATCTTGGAAAACCAAGATGCCCCTTGCAACTGATCGAATAAATCATCGATCCTCGGTAACGGATAGCGGTTCTTGACCGTCACCTTGTTCAACTCCCGGTAATCAATGCACATCCGGTGTGAACCATCCTTCTTCTTGACGAACAGAATCGGTGCTCCCCACGGCGAGCTGCTCGGCCGAATAAATCCCTTCCCCAGCAACTCCTGGAGTTGCGAGGACAACTCTTGCATCTCTGGAGGTGCGAGACGATAAGGCACCTTCGCAATAGGCGCAGCCCTCGAAATCAGATCGATACCAAACTCCACTTGCCTCGTAGGAGGTACTCCTGGCAAGTCCTCGGGAAAAACATCTGGAAACTCGCGCACCACTGGAACATCCTCCACTGTCCTCGGTCTCTCGGAAGCCTCCCGCGTATCCATCACATACGCCACAAAACCTCTACATCCCTGCTGTAGGCATTGCCTCGCCCTAGCGGCCGAACAAAAAGCTGATCCCGAACGGGTACCCTCGCCGTATACCGTAAGAACTCCCCCACTAGGGTCTCGTATAGTCACCAGCTGGCGCTCACAGTCGATGACAGCGCTGAATCGGCTCAACCAGTCCATGCCCACGATGACACAGACATCCCCCATCGCAATAGGAATTAGGTCAATCGGAAACGCAACCCCGAAAATCTCTAGTACGCATCCCCGAAGAACCTCCGTGGCACAAACCACCCTCTCGGCCGCTATAGAAACGCTCAGAGGCCGACTTAACGGCTCACGACTAATGCTCATATGCTGACTAAAAGCTAAAGATACAAAGGATCTACTCGCACCCGAATCAAATAACACTAGAGCAGGCATAGAGTTCACAAGAAAAGTACCTACACATACATTAACATAAGCATAACATTTCGACTTTAAAGTAAATACGTGAATTACAGCATACCTGCCACAACATCGGGCGCAGCACGGACCTCCTCCGCAGTCAGCTGAAAGGCTCTCCCGCGAGCCCTCGGGGCCTCGACCTTCGCCGGTCGAGTCTCAGTAGTCCTGGTAGTAGGTGTAGATCCCTGACGAAGCTGCGGGCACTCGGCCTTCCGATGGCCTGTCTGGTTGCAATGAAAGCAAACCATAAACCCCTTAGGGCAATCCCTGGCAATGTGTCCTTCCTTGCCACACTTGTAACAACCACCAGCTCGGCACGCCCCCTCATGACTTTTGCCGCACTTCCCGCAAGTGCGGCCCTTCTGACCTCCCGTCCTCAAATCAGCGGACTTGATCCGCTTGGCTGCCGGCTGAGACTGAGCCGGTCGTCGGTCCACCTGCCGAGACTCGGCCTCCTCCCTGGCCTGGGTCTCCAACTCGATCTCGCGCTTCCTGGCATTTGCCTGAAGCTCAGTGAAAGTACGATAGGTGGAGTTTGACACAAACTCCAGGATATCCCTCCTCAAAACGCCTAAGTACCGGCTCATCCGTGACTGCTCTGTAGACACCAGCTCGGGGCAGAACATCGCCCTCTCGTGAAACTTCCGTGTGACCACCGCAACGGAATCAGTACCCTGCTTAAGAGTCAAGAACTCCTGAATCAATCGTTCCCTCTCCACTGGGGGAACGTACTCGTCCCTGAACATGTCAGTAAACCTCTCCCATGTCACCGTTGTAATCTCCGCCAAAGTGAAGTTCGCCGTCACGAACTTCCACCAATCCTTCGCTCCCAGACGGAGCTGGTTCAAAGCGAACCGTACCCTCAGGTGCTCCGGGCATGAGCAAGTGTAGAAGCACCCTTCAATGTCGGCGATCCACCTCATCGCAGCAATCGGATCCTGCGTCCCATCGAACTCAGGGGGTTTCGTGTTGTTGAATTCCCGGAATAGCAACGAATCGCCCCCTTGCGGCCTGGCAGCGGCCACGGCTGCGGTAGCGGCAGCGGCTGCAGCCTCAGTCAGTGCGGCGTACCGCTCCTCAAACGTCTCCATCAGTGTGGTCTTAATAGACCCAAACATCTCCGGGATCTCAGCCCGGATCGCTACAGCTACCTCCTCCTGAATCATCTGACGAATATCCTCGTCGCTCACACTGCTCGAACTCGCCCCATGACGTGTGGTAACCATGATGTCTCTGAAATACAACATAAAATTATCAGAGACTCCATCAAGTACAATTGTACTCGATAACGCAACCCTACTCAGTCTCCGATATCCAGGGATTCTTACTTGGGTCTTCCACCGACCCGGTGTCTTCGGTAGTACGGGCCCAATACTACCGACCACACCGTGTCAGTATTCGTCCCAAATCTTCCTCCCCAAACCCCGAATAGTGAGTACTCTACCTCTAGTATCCACTATCTACCTGCACACTATCGAATATCTCATATAAGCAAACTCCCCAGACTAAGGCATCACAAAACAGGCCATTCTAGTCCTATCATGAATACCTAGTCTTCTAGCATGCATAACAATTCATAATTCAGTGCATAACATAACATTGTAAGGTATTCTGGGGATCTCTACCGTTCGGGCGCTGGCTGATCGTACACACTGCTCCGTTCTTGTTTACCACTTTACCATTTATAAAAATTTATGTCTTTATTATTTTTAAAAGATTTTTTTCTCAAATCCTCGGTTTGAGTTCAGTTACACCCGAAGGTACACCCGAATCCCTCAAACCTGGCTCTGATACCAATTGTAACAACGCAAATTTTCAAACAAAATTTTCATTTAAAATAAAGTGAATTATTTCAACCAAATATAATTATTCCAAATTTCATATCAAAATACAATCATAAAATCCCCAAGATCTCAAAACATCAACAGTGTGTATGTGTCATGCCGGCGCCTTCCCACGGCCCTCGCTAGTACCTGAAACACATACATGACAACTGTAAGCATAAATGCTTAGTGAGTTCCCCAGTATACTACTTACGCATATACGCCTTTCCAGGCCTTGAGATAATCGCCTTCCGGCCCATAACATATTGCCTTCCGGCCCATAAAATAATGCCTTCCGGCCCATAACATATTGCCTTCCGGCCCATAAACATACACAACAATTAATACATTAATTTTAACACATATAGCACATATATCATATATCATATCCGACCTTTCAGTCACATAACATATTGCCTTCCGGCCCGTATAAACATACATAGCACGCATAGCAAATGCCTTACCATTTATAGCACGTATAACACAAATCATATCCGACCTTCCGGTCACACAGTCAAACCCTTCCGGGTACAGTATAGTGAGAAGACTCACCTCGTGGTAATGAAAACTATCAACTCTTGAAATCACTCGCACTCGATCCACCGATCTGCAGACTCCCTATAATACCATATACCCTTATTAATACTCTTATCATTCAAGACAACTGACCCTAAGAAATTATATGCAGGTCAACTCTGGTCAACGGTCAACTGGACCGGACTCGTCGAGTGCAAAGGTGACTCGACGAGTCGAGACGTCCTCTCCAACTTTCCCTGATGTTCCCTTTCTACTCATCGAGTATCCCCCTTGACTCGACGAGATCCACGTGGAAGAATCGTGGGGCCACCCCGACTCCACTCGCCGAGTCTGAAGAACAACTCGGTGAGTCCCAGTGAATCTTCAAGCTACTCGCCGAGTCTGTTCATTGGACTCGGCGAGTCCATGCCATGCAGTCGATCAACTGCTTCCTGAAATACGTATGGTCCCGAAATACTCAATCATGGGACTTTCTGGACCTCTAAACATCCTATTACTGGGGTATAAACGTTTGGGTAACAACATAATAATCCATCTAATCACCAAATGGGTTTCATAAACCCTAAATCCGTGTACACATCAAAATAACAGGAATGATCCGAAGTATTACCTGAAAAACGTACTCTCTGTGTCCCCAAACCTCAGAACTCGATCCCCTTGATCTTCCTTTGGCCAAAACCCTTCCTCTTCTTGCCTAACAAATTCTTCAAGGTTCCAATAGCCTTCACTCCTGCTCTAGATGTCCACAGACGCTTAGGTTCTTCTCAATCGGCCAAAAGACGGACAATGACGGCCTAAAAGGCGTTATATACGATCCAAAACCAAACGGCTAGGGTTTCTGCTGAACAGCGTCAACTCGCCGAGTCCATAATGGACTCGTCGAGTCCAGTCGCGAACCCGCAACCCAGTCTGTGGTCCTACTCGGCGAGTCTGGCTCCAACTCGCCGAGTCCCTTCCTAAAACACCCCAAAAACAATATTATAAAAATACCTGAAATTCCGGGCTGTTACATATGGATTTAGTGCCAGTCATATAACTCTGGAAGCAAAGGACTTCAGAATGAACGAATGCAGGATAGATGACTCTTAGGATAGATCCTTAAGAGTAAAGAAGATAATGGAGATGAGTAATTGGGTCGATTGTTTGATTGTTTAAACATAATAATTATATTATTGTGGGTTGAAAACCCTATGTACTCACCAGGTTTCCCAACTTGATCCACTCAGTTTATTTATATTACAGGTGTTGAGATGAAGTCACATTACACTGAGAGATTAAAGAGATGTAGATCACTAGTGTAAATAAATGTAAGTTCTGTTTATGCTTATGTCTCTATATTGACGATGACATCCCAAAAGTTTTAAAACGAATTAAAAATACTTTTATTCGGAAATGCTTTAATAACGTATTTATCATGTTTTACTGGGAACAAATTCCACAACATTTTTATTAAAAGAGGTACTCTGATTTTTATAAAGCATAAACAAAATCGGTCTTTTCCAGGCCGTGAAAATGGGGATGTCACAATATGGAGCGAAGGTACGTGGGGCGTACCAACCTCGGATGCGGGGCATAGCGAAGGTCTACGTGGCTTCATCCGAAGCGATGCCTGATTTGCGATGGATGGTCCAGATGTTGCCACGTCATCGATCCGTGCCTCAACTTCACAAATCCGACTCTAAACTTCAAAAATTCATATCTTCATCATACAAGCTCTGTTTTTGACGTTCTTTATATCCACGCGAAGGCGGGAACGTACTCTACAACTTTCGTTTAGACTCCGTTGACTAATTTTGATTTATTTTAAAATTTATATTATTAACATGCCGGGACCGGTTTGGTCCATTAAAAATTCCAGGTCGTGAAAATGGGGATGTCACAATAAGGAGCGAAGGTACGTGGGGCGTACAAACCTCGGATGCGGGGCATAGCGAAGGGCTACGTGGCTTCATTCGAAGCGATGCCTGATCTGCGATGGATGGTCCAGATTTTGCCACGTCATCGATCCGTGCCTTAACTTCGCAAATCCGACTCTAAACTTCAAAAATTCATATCTTCCTCATACGAGCTGTGTTTTTGACGTTCTTTATATCCACGTGAAGGCAGGAACGTACTCTACAACTTTCGTTTAGACTCCGTTGACTAATTTTGATTTATTTTAAAAGTTATATTATTAACAGGCCGAGACCGGTTTGGTCCATTAAAAATTCATAATTTTTTCATCCGACGTCCGTTTTCTTCCATATTTTTATTGTTATGCTACTCTTAACGGGATCTTTGATTCTCATTTAGGTTGTGTCGGCTAAAAACAACTCGATCTAATATTCAAACTTCGGGTTGTACACTACTACGCCGAAACTTTGAAAAATCATAACTTCCTCATACGAAGTCAGATTTGGGCGTTCTTTTTATGGACGCTCTTGGTTTAATATATTCTACGACTTTCGTTTAGATCACTAAGGCTAAAAGTCGCTCTATGGTAGATTCACTATTTACGCTTCTTGGTATTGTGTCGGTTCCGTCGCAAAACTTCAACGGGTCATAACTTTTTCGTTATAACTCGGATTTCAGCGTTCTTTATATCCCCGAAATCCTTGTTTCGACCTCTACAACTTTATGTAAAGATATCAGACTTATCTCACATTTTAAATTTGACGTTTATTTTTATCCTTTATTAATTATATCTTTATAATTAAGTAATAAGCACACAAATATACATAAATCACATAGAATTCAAATATTTTATCTTTATTACTTCAAAAAGAGTTAAAATAGTTGACCTAGACTATTACATCGCCAAAAAATACTTAGCCCTGAAACCCGGACGTTACAGTAGATTACAATATGATCACACTAAAACAACATAATTTCAATCCCTCATAATCAACTGAGTTTAATCAATAACTAATTCTATTAAACATTTCATCTAACACATGGTATGCGAAATCGACCTAAAAATAAAGTTGGATGAAATTGCAATACCTGTCCAATTCATATGTTGATTCTTCAATCCTTAACCACTGTTAGTACAAAAGAACCATAGTTGCAATAAACCCATATCGAATTGCCAAACTCATCATATAAACAACAAAACAAACAGAAATAATACATGAATAAGTAATGGACTCAATAACTTATCCGCGACGATCTGCACTGTGAAGCTTATCTTGGATTTCCTCAATAATAGAAGGAGAAGTAGAAGCAAGGCTTCTTTTCAAATGTTGCTTGGCATTCCCTTCGTCTGATTTCGGGGCTACTTCTAATCGGAGGTGAGGCATCAATCGATTTATGGTTACTCCTTATGTAAACAACGATCAATTCATAGGAACCCTGTGACGAATATGTTGCAGGGATGATGCAAAATCAGGGAAGCAAGTGATGTCTAAATTAGGGAAAATATGGAAGAAGTGGAGAAGATAACGATGAAAAGTGAAATCGATGTAGAGGCGGTGGGTCTGTGATTATTTGATGGTCAATTGAGAATATGAAGACATCGGTCAATGGTGGTGAAGGATATTATTGGACGAGAAGAGTAACAGTGTGTAATTAAGTGAGGGAGGTGGTGAACGGACGAATATTTGTACCCAGGAACCAAAGGCGGTAGACATTCACAAAAACCAAATGACGAAGCAAAGGACCCAAAAACAAACCCCTAAAAAATAGCATGGCTAAAGTTAAATAAAAGGAAGTTTTGTGAAAAAAAATGAAAAAAAGGGAAACCTTACTCTTGGTAAGGTTCCTTACAATTAACCTTATATATAATTAAACTAACTTTTATATACTATCTTTCTTTTTATAAGGATAATTATTTTTTAATTTAAAAAAAAAAATAACCTTTTTTCTAATTGTCTTATTCAGATATGTTTTGAAAATTTTGATTTTTTTCATTTATAATATTATTTAAAAAAATCTCTTTATTTATTTCCAAGATGTTCTGAAATGTTTAATATCATCGTTTATTCAAGAAAATGTATAATTTTAAGTCGTTTTATCTCACACACACACACATATATATATATAGGTTCATTCGAAAACATAAATATTTTGCGAAAATACGAAAACAGATTTGATCATATAAAATCAAACATATGTACTTTAAAAATTAAATTTATTAGCAATAGTGATAAAGATAATAAATTTACATTGAATGCTGTTATAATAATATAGATTTAAAGATAGTTTTGACAATCGTTTTTTTCTACGTTTTTAACCACTTTTAAATTCAAGTTTTCATAAGAAAAATCTCAAAAAAATGTCTTGCTAATATGAAAGTATTTCTAATGTATCATTGATTATCAACGTGTAGTTTAAAGTTTAGTTGAATTCTTGTCCAAAATATAAGGTTAAGGTGGTACAATATCATATGTTTTTCTTGTTTTCGAATTTTCGTAAATTATTCTCATTTTCACGTGTGTGTGTATATATATACACACACACACACACACACACACATATATATATATATATAAACTTTTTATTAGATTTTAATAAAAAATAAATATATATATATATATATACATATATATATATATATAAACTTTTTATTAGATTTTAATAAAAAATAAAGCTTTTGTTTTTAAAATTCCGAATTTTTCATCGAATTTCAGACTTCTTATAAAATTCTGAATTTTTTTTCTTCTCTCAAACTTTGAAACTTCGGTTTGAAATCCGGAATATCAATATAAATGTATTTTTTTTTTTGGCACAAAAATACTTATTATTAGTTCATAATACTCTGGTCCGGACTTCTTGTTATTTTATAATTGTTTTTCCTTTAAACTAATTTGGTTAGTTTAGTTAATAAACCAACATAAAATGTTGCAATTTGAATGGAAAAATAGATAAATTAAAACTTCACTTAAAAATGTTAAACTTGTTAAACAAGTTAAAGTACAAACATTATGACTGTTTGATTTCTAAGAAACATTATAAAGTATAAACTATAAAGAATAAATTAAATGATCAAAATTTTATTTGTGTAAATAACAAATTAAATATTATAATCTAAAGGGTAAACGGACAGAGTAGACTCCCATAGTTTTTGTTTTGTTGCAACATTTAAAAGATAATTTAATTTGTTTAGCGTAAGGTTTCTCCAAGATTCACAGATACCAAAACACCCCCTTCCCCCACCCCACTCACCATAACAACTGTTCTTCTTTCTATCCCCACTTTTTTTTCCAAATCTCACCACCACTCCCTCTTCTCTCTCCCTCACTGTAACACAGCCAAAAAGCTTCTGCCTTCCCTCTGAATCTTCAATTCCATCACTGTACTATCGATACCACTGTGTGTCTGGTGTTGCAGAACCATCGCCATTGTTGGAAATTTCAAAGAACCATTCGCGGATTTCATGAGTTTATGGTAGTTGTTGATCTTTGTCTTTGCAGGGGTTTGGATTTCTTGAGGATAAATGGGGGTTTTGTGATCTTTTATTTGGTGTAAATCGACAATGTGAGGTGAGTTTTGAAGATTTCCATTTGGGTTTTTCATTTTGTGATGATGGTGGCTGCGATTTCTGAAACAACAAACCAATCAAGACCACCGTTGTTACCTTCCGAGAAAGATAATGGAATCATCGGCCCTAATAAACCAACAAGACCTAAATCGAGACAAGTTTCTTCAAGGTACTTATCCCCTTCCCCTTCTCCTTCCCCTTCAACTTCTTCGAATTCCTCGTCGTTACCGACACCGACGCCTTCACGACGCTTCCCATCTCCTCTCGTTTCGAGAAATTCGACTACTCCGGCAGCAAAACGGTCTGTTTCCGCCGACCGGAGACGATCCACTCGACCGGATCTTAACTTGAAATCTAACAATGCCGGCGGTGCCGGCGAGGTGTCGGCGGCCACTAAACTTTTAGTAACATCCACACGAAGTTTATCCGTTTCCTTTCAAGGCGAAGCGTTTTCATTACCGATTAGCAAAACTAAAGCAACCCCCACTTCCCCTAACTCAACTACTTTCCGAAAGGGTACCCCTGAAAGAAAAAGAACCGGTACCCCTTTACGAGTCGGAGATCACGCCGAGAATACAAAACCCGGAGATCAACACCGGTGGCCGGCGAGAACTCGTCAATCAAATCAAACCGTTTTATCAAAAAGTTTGAGTTTAGATTGCGGGGTTGAAAAGAGCAACATAATCGGATCTGGGAATGTAATCAGAGCTTTACATCAATCCATGAACATGGATTCCAGAAGGGCATCAGTCGATGGTGTTCATGGTGGGAGATTATCACTAGATTTAGGTAATTCCATACTTTCAAACCCAATTCAACAAAACCCAAATGGGAATTCCTCCGATACCGATAGCGTCTCATCTGGTAGCACATCTGGAATCCAAGAAACAAACCGGAATGGAACCAGAGGGGTAGTTATGTCCGCTAAATTTTGGCAAGAAACAAGTAGTCGAATGAGAAGATTACAAGATTCAAGTAGTGGAACTAGTCCAGGATCAAAACTAGTGACACCATCAAAATTAGCAAAGAAATTTTCAAACGATGGACCATTATTATCACCAAGAACAATGGCTTCTTCACCTAATAGAATGAGACCTTCATCACCGAGTAAGCTGATGACATCATCAGTAACATCATCGCCATGTAGGGGTATGATTAGTCCAAGAAGGAATTCGGTTTCTGGGATTGTTACTAGTGGATTTGGTGAAACCCCTTCTGTTCTAAGTTTCGCAGTTGATGTTAGAAGAGGGAAAGTTGGTGAAAATCGGATTGTGGATGCACATTTATTGAGGCTTTTTTATAATCGACAGTTACAATGGAGGTTTGTTAATGCTAGGAATGAAGATACATTATTAAAACAAAGATGTGGATCAGAGGTATGATTAAATCTTTTGTTTATGTTAATTCTTAACATTCAAAGCAAATATTTGAATCTTTTGCTTTGTGTTCAGAAAAATCTATGGAATGCATGGATTACAATCTCTGATTTACGTGACTCAGTCACCAAAAAAAGACATAGATTACAGTTACTGAAGCAAAAACTTAAGTTAGCCTCCATTCTCAAGGAACAAGTAAGTTTTTTATTTATTTTTATTTAATAAATAATATGGTTTATTTGATAAAAAGAAAAACCTTAAAAGTCTTGTTATTTGTAAACATAGATAGATTTTTTGGAAGATTGGGCTTCTTTAGATAAAGATCATTCGATATCATTACTTGGAGCAATTGAAGCTTTAAAAGCCAGCACTCTTCGCCTCCCTGTTGGTGGAGCAATAGTACGTGATTTTACCATTTTACCCTTCTCATTTCAAAGTTTGACATTGGTGTTGATTTTTTTCAGGCTGATCTTCAGAGCATGAAAGATGTTATAAGTTCAGCACTTGAAGTGATGCAGACATTGTGTTTGTCGATATGCTCGCTTTGTGTGAAGGTGATTAAATCTATAAATAGGTCCAAAGTATAAGGGCTTTTATGTCATTTAAAAAAAATAAAAGATTTCTAAAAAAGGTATTTGAAAATTATTAGGTGGAGGAAGCAAATTCAATGGTCAGTGAGCTTGCAAGTGTGTGTGCAAAAGAGCAAGCTTTGCTTAGGATTTGCAAAGGCTTATTGTCGATGTTAGCAGCCCTCAAGGTAAATTTTGGTTTCTTTTTAGAGTAAATTACGTTTCTGGTCCCTGAGTATAGTTGATTTTTGCAATTTTGGCCCTTATTTTGACGTTTTGTAATTATTGTGGTACTAGAGATTAAAATTGAAAAAAAAGCATACCACATGGATCAAAGTTGTTCTTATCGTTAATTTTTAAATAAAGGTTTATAGCATTTTATGTGCGCGTATGTTTTTTAGAACTTATAATATTGTGTTGCAATAAATAAAAGTATGAACAACAACGAATATATGCACATAGAAAATGCTATAAACCATATTTAAAAAAAGAAAAGATAATTACAGACTTGGTCCTTGTGGTAAACTGTTTTTTTCCAGTTTTGGTCCAAGGGCAAAATGGTATTTTGTAAAAGTTTTAAGAGATAAGCTGAGGAAACTTGAAAATAAATAAATAATGACCAAATTTGCAAGAGAATTTTTTGTGATAAAAAATTGCCAAAATCTACTTGTACTTAAGGACCAAAAATGTAATGTGCTCTTCTTATTACATTATTGTACATTCACTTTTTTCTTTCTAAGAAAATAGACTTCCATAACTCTACCAATTATAGCATTGTTTTTTTTTTATTTTTTTTTTTTAATTAAGACAATATACTTATTTTAGCATTGTACTTTTTTATTGCATTATTGTATTTCCACTTTTTTCTTCTTAACACAATCTACTTTGATAACTCCCCCAATTATGCAATAGTGGAATTAAACTTCTAATCTTTTTCTTATTAAGACATTATAATTCAAAAAATCTACTTACTTTGATGAAATTACATAACATTATATAATTATATAACCCTCTTTTTCTTTTATAATAATAATAATTTTGTTAACGAATCCAACAGGTGAAAGATTGTAGTTTGCGAACACATATGTTACAAACAAAGTGTGTGAAGAAATCACATTTGTAGAATTGATCTTTTAATTCAAGAAATTGCTAACATTACATCAAGTGAAGAATGGAGTTTCCGAAGGTAATAAAGTAAAGTAGATGACTTTTTGGCTTGTGGCTTTCGGGTTTTCTTTTTTTCTTTTTTGTTTGGGGAATTTGCTGTGTATTTTCTTGAGATTTGCAAGTGAAAGAAAATGTAGTTTGTTTCTAACTAATGTAGTTTTTTTTTTTTTTTACACTCTTATGTATATATTATATAGGGATATGTAATTTCACTTATTTAATTCTCATGTAATTTGGTAAAGTTTGAACATTGAGCATTAAGAGCCTTTAGTGCTTTTTGGGTTGTGCTTTGCTGCAATTTAATGGTACCATTTTTGAAGCTACCACCATTAATGAAACATAGACTTCTTGCAAATTTGCAACTATCGAGAGCTTTGATTTCAGTCGAATAGGGTTCTTATCCCATTCATCTAAATTGATTACATAATTTTGATTTCAGTCGAATACGGTTCTTATCCCATTCATCTAAATTGATTACATAATTTTGATTTCAGTCGAATACGGTTCTTATCCCATTCATCTAAATTGATTACATGATTTGATATTACGCCAAAAGACTATTACATGCTTTGTATCTTTCTTTTTGCTCACAATGTAAAGATGTCCGCTAAGTGTTTGATGAAATGCTTAATCCTCCTAAGATAGAATATGCCCACCAGGGTTTTTAACCCCATTTGTCTAAATTGATTACATAATTTGATAATAAACTCCCCAAAGCCCAAAAGACTACTACATTTTTGCTTTTCCTGTATTTAATACTACATACATGCTTGAAGATCTTGTTGCTCAAAAGTATAAAAGATGCCCACCAAGTGTTCGATAAAATGCCAAAGCCATCTTAAGACGCTGAATATCTCCCTTTTCTTGAAGGGGTTGACTTAGATTCATCAGGATTAGCAGAACCAAGACTCTCAGATGAATCAGACCCACTATTCTCCTTAATTCCACCTTTACTTGACCAAATCTTTGAGAGTATTTTCTTAGTTGAAAGCAGCCCTTTGACTCTAGGAACCGAAGCTTTATCCGATACAGTATTCTTATGGCCATGGTGGCTCATTCTTAAGGCTGCAAGTTCCTCCTTCAACGCCTTGAGTTCTTCAGCTGTTGCCACACCATCCCAATCATCTTCTTGATTTGTTGCAGGTCTTCCATGGGAGGAAACATTGAGAGCTTTTATTGATTTGGGAAGATCTGGAGTGCTGCTGCCTGATGAGGTGGCAGCTCGAGCTTGCTCGAAGAAAAGGACTTGAACTGTGACACGTAACGGGAGCCGCTCATTTTGAACTGCGTGCATACATGCATCTACCGAAAGTTTCTTGCAATCCATTAATTTGCATATTCTCTTTCTTTCACTCTTAGTGATCCCTTGATGTGTCTGCATAACATGACACTATTAGTACGCAGCATATGAGATGTAAATCAAGTATACTTCTGGCATAAAGACCATATGCCCAAAAGGAGCTTAATCAACATTAGAATTAAATTTCTAACCGATTAAGCTTCTTTTATAGCCAATGAGCCCTTATGTCAGCCACCTGCTGACATAATGGCCCACTGGCCACGAGGAACCTAATTCATAGTGGAATTAGATCTCCAACATTAACATGTAAATCAAGTATACAACAAATCCCACTAGATGGCTGAGGTCAAATCCACATTGGAACCCTAAACCTTTTGTGCAAGTAAAATATATCCTAGAACAAATTGTACAAATTCTAATGCATAGATTACAAGTTGAAAGAAGAGGGATCAATTTTTTTTACCTTGAGATACATATCAATGGCGCGATACAACCCATCGTGAGAAGGTCTAGAGAAACCATTCACCATCTCTGCAAGATCAACAAACATCCCTAAAGGCAAATTTGGATCTTTTGATATTTCAGTCAAATAAGAGTCAACCAATTTAACCACCATCAACTTTGAAGCTTCCGATAAAATCCCTCCCATTTCTTGACCTCCATCTTCAAATTCACCATTATGATCTTGAACAATAAACTCTTTAACAATTTCTTGAACTATATTCACATCATAAATGATGCTTTCAGATTCGCCTTCTTTCATTTTAATCAAAAGATCTTCAACACTCGCCTCCTCTAATTGTTGACCAATCCTTTTGACCAATTCCCTTTTCGCCATTTCACCCGAATCAACAACAATCGCCATTTTCAACAATTTTACCAAAAAACCACACGAAACACTCCCTTTTTCGGATGGCAATAACCAAGAAATAATCTCAATAACAGACCGAGCTTTTATAACATCATTTTCATGTACAACACCATGATTAAAACCTGGTAATCTTCTTAAAGCAAACGCTTTTAACCCTTCACCAATCACTTCATTACATATCAAACCCTTATTTTTTATACACACAAGAACCCGTTTATATAAACCGATTTCCAACTCAGCCAAATCCTCAACCCACCAATCTTTTGGAACCATTCGTGTTCTAACCCCGAATTCATTCGCGTTTTCTTCCGGAAGCTTCTTACGGTTATAAGTATACGACCAATCAACCTTTGACAGATCAACCGAAGCCTTGGAGGCTATGGAGTTGATGCAAAGGTTGACTAGTTTTGGTTCTTCTGACAATGATGTCATGTTTTTTGTGGTTTGAAGTACTATGATTGAATCTTTCCAACTTCTAAAGATACTTGTGTTGAGGAAAACACTTAGTTTGTATACGAGGTTTCCTTTTTCAACTGTTTCGTGCATTTCGAGGTAATCGGCTGCACAATATGTGGAGATAACATTGTACGCGTTTAAGGTAACCGTCATACCATAACAGAATTTGGCACATATTTCGAATGCAGTGGGCCCCCCTGGGATTTCATTAATATCGATTTCGCCCCCTTCACCTTCGGTTGTGCCTCTGATTAGTTTTTGTAAGCGACCACTTTTTGATAAAAGAGGGAACTGAAAATGAAAATGAAAATGGAAATCAATGTTATGGAATGTACAAAAAAATGTGATTTTGTAATTTTTTTCTTGATAGCAACGGATTTTGATTCTGTTGCTAAAATATTTATGGTTGCAAGTTTGAGAATTCGAGTAATATGTTGATAAAAGATTGTTATATGGTATTTTAAGCTATTGGTAGAAAATAAAATTACATAAAAAGACATAAAACTTAAAACTGAAGCATTAAAGCAAAAAGCTGAAACTCTTAAAACTTGCTTGAAATAACTTTTTGATTATGATATTTTTGTTTTAAAATAGAAGATTTAAGTTTTTAATCGCAAATAAAGTTCTTTTCTTTAATTTTAAATTTTTTAAAGTTAAAAGTTAACCTTCTTCTAAAAGCTCTTAAAAACCAAACACAAGTACCAATTTCTTGTACCAAAAAATTAATACGTTGATAGAAGATTGTAATATGATATTAAATGTAAAACCATCAACAACAAATTACCCAATTTCCAGCACCAAAATCAGTATAATTGTTTGTGCAAAACAATTATAACCGTTATATACTATTTTTAGCATAAAAAATGTTGTTTTTGCTGACTAAAATAGATTTAAATAAAGACCTCATGTTTATCGGATTTTTACAAATTTGACTATTTTTTTATTGTAAAATCTCACACCTTGTTAATTGCGTTTTATTATTAGATTACAAGTATTATAATACGGGAAAATGTCATGAATAACCATCAATAACATTATATATGCTTTTAACTCAACTAAAAAGCAAATAAAATGTTATTGGTAATCTTATGACCTTTTCCTATACTATATGTTTTATTCAGATAAGCTTTTTTTTAAATGTTAAATGAGTTTGATACATGAAAATAAAATTTAATATTATTATATAACTTTATAATCAATAAATAAGTATTACATATAAACTATATAATAAAGTCTAAATGTATAAAACTCAAATTCAAAGTTTTACACAAAAATTGATATAACTATATAATATAACAATCATACTTAAGATTCTACACTTCACTTTTACCATCAACAAAACGGCAACGTATTGAAGATGCCCATACGACTACCTACGGATTCGTGTTAAGCTAAAGATAGATTCATTAACTCTAGATAGGAGTTCATATTAACTTCTTGCATTAAAATATGTTTTTATTTAATATTAATATCTTTGTAGTAGATCAGCATACCTTGTGTAGATAGAACTTTGAATCTCCTACGTTGATGATGACGTCAGTTTCCAACTCCGAAGTAACATACCTAACAAACCATAGGTATTCAATTCGTTACTCACAAGTCATAATCAATCACATAAACATAAAGAAAAGGGCCCATTTGTACTTTGAAGTTTGAATCAGTTATCAAACAATTACATGAAGAAAATAATCAAAATAAAACGAAATACATCTGAAATGTAATGAAATTTTACCAGACATTATCGCCATCTTTCTGAAACAAATCAGGTTTTGATCCAAGTTTCATGAACTTCATCTTCAACTCCTTCTATAATCCACTTGCGTTCATCTAGCTTGTGAGTGAGTTGTTTTGATGAATATATTTTGTGGCTTTTGTTCAAAGAGAAAGAAATGAGATCTCAGAAATGGGTATTGAATATATACTTCTTGATATAAGAATCTTTGACACTGTGTCAAAAATAAAAGATCTAGAGAGAGAAAATGTAGAGAGAGAGAGAAAAGAAAATGGTGATACCTTTTAAATTGTTGTTAATAAGTTGAAGATGAAGAAGAAGAGAGAGAGAGAGAGAGAGAGAGAGATACAATGTGTCCTAGTTCAGCGGCAAACCCCACGGAGTCCGGGCAACCCGGTCAGCTTAGGAGACATGCCCAACAGTAACACACACTCTTCCACACTAAATTATTCTTTCTCTCTCTAGAAATACCAGTAGAGAGAGAAACAAGGACACCCAACAAGCACAAATCTGACTCCACCTCTTTATTTTCTTTGATTAATTAAAATACGATGAAATAAAAATAAAATCTTGAAGGTTCGGTTTGAGATTGAAGAAATAGTAAAATAGTTTCAAGTGAAGATGGGGAAAACCTGCAAAATGGAAAGAACAGATATCAAATAACGATCAAAACTGTAGACAAACAGCATCTTTTACTCTGTTTTATTTTTCTTGCAAAAAGATAACATAAAATAAGAGAAAAACATAATTAGTTAGCAAGAAAATCCATTTGAAATCTTGAAACTTCGTAAACAGAATCAAATTCCAAATCTTGCATGTAACCCACTTGAAATTGCGACTCGAGAAACTAAACCCATCATTTTTTTACCTTTTTTAGCTGCATGAATTTGTATTGAGAAATAATCTATGCATATGGTGTGTTTAGAGAGAGAGAGATTTGTGTGTATATATAATCGCACACAGAAACACATGTAAATAGGTGTGGATATCGGTGAAAAAGGGTAAAAATGACAAAAGTGATACGAAAATGGACCCATCAAGAAATGAAACCAGATAACACAGGGAACAACAAAAGGGTGCAAGAAAGACAACCCCCTAAGGAAAAGACGAAAACACCCCTTGAAAAAAGACAAGTTATTTTCGAATATTAAGAACACAAATCCAATATTACACCAATAACCAATTTCACTACCTGCTTTAGTGTTTGTCCAATTTCGTAAAGATCAACCCAAAAACACAAGATCACAAGAACCATCTTTCAAGTAGGAAAAAAGACAGAATCTTTCCCTTTTAAATGGGTGTTTACATCAATTACAGATTAATTATTTTTTTTATACATATAAAGATTAAAAAAGAAATGGAAATGAAAGCTTTTTACCTTTGAGTTGTTCATTGAATGAAGTTTTGGTGGTATTTTTGCAGAGTTCGAGAAGAGGGAAATGTAGTTATTTAGATGAAGATTGCACGCCAGTGCTGACACTCAGCTTTTTTGCTCATTCTTTAAGGTTAAACATCATAACTTGTAAAATGAAAGTAACAGTACTATATCGTATGGTTGGAATTGTATTTTAATTCGGAATATAAATGTGAAGAAGCAAAACCTTGGGGTAAAACCATAATTTAATTGCTTGAACTTTGAAATTGATATAGGGTCCTCAATACCATAACCAAAACCAAATTTCATTTTTCATGTTTAATTACTATATTTTTTAACATTATTTACCGGTGAATTTGTTTTTTATGTTCAAAAAAATATTATTATGAACGATTATTAGACTAGCATGAACTATATTACACTTTGTAACACTCAAAATCAGAAAGGCTAAGAGGGGAAAGGAAAACCCTAAGTCAAGGGGTCAACTCGTCGAGTCCATAGGTGAACTCGACGAGTCGGAACGGGATCCGGGTTATGGAATAAGTGACCGACTCAACGAGTCGGAAAGTGGACTCGACGAGTCTGGTCTGATCGAGGAAAGCCCTAATCCGAGGGTTTGCACGTCCTCTCCTTAGTCCCCATTGTCGGCCAGAAGCTGCTATACACGATTCCAAACCCTAGTTGAGTGAGAGAAGGAAGGAAGTGGGTTTGAGGCTTTTGCAAGAGGAAGGTTTGGAGGATTTGACCAATAATGTAACACTCAAAATCAGAAAGACCAAGAAAGGAAAGAAAACCCTAAGTCAAAGGGTCAACTCGCCGAGTCCAGGGAGGAACTCGACGAGTCAGAGCGGGATCCAGGGGATCGATTAAGTAACCGACTCGGCGAGTCGGCAGAGGACTCGGCGAGTCCGGTCTGAAGAGGGGAACCCTAAATCCGGGACTTTGTGCACTATTTAAGCATCTCATTCTCTCCCTTAGGGTTCCTTGTAGCCTCTCTTATGCAGAATACGAAACCCTAAGCCTCCATTGTTGCACATTCAAGCTTTTTTGCCATTTTGGGTGATTTGAAGGAAGAAGGTAGAAGGGAACCATTGGGGATTCAAGGAGTGGCAGTAGATCCAGAGTTTGTGGGATTTTTCAGAGCATTTGAAGGTAATGAGTCGCTACCTTCACTCTTTTGCATATAGATCAACCTTTAACATGAGATTTGGGGCTTTAAGGGCAAGTTTAAGAACCATTTCGAGTTAGATGCCCCGATCTGAAGTTGCTACTTCAGATCTAAGTGTATCTTGGCTTAGAGAATCATAAAGCATCAGTCTATGGGTTGATTGTAAAGCCTCCTTGTCTTAAACCGTAGTTTATAGTGTTTTGAGCCTAGATCTCCTTAGCTACACATAAAGTTTGCCACTTTACATGAGGAATACGCTTTAGAATAGTGGATCTGCAGTTTGGAGTCCATGCATGACTCAAAATACTCTGAATGTTTGAAGGGCTGAATAGACTCGGCGAGTCCTTCGAGTGGACTCGGTGAGTCTGTTCTTGGACTCGGCAAGTCAAGTCGTGAAACCCCAAACCCTTCGGGTTAAGACTCGGATCAGTGAGTTGAGTGGGGACTCAGTAAGTTGGACAGGTCAGGACTCGAAAACTAGTAGACTCGGCGAGTCATGGTCTGACTCGACGAGTCGAGTCGCAAATGAAAGGGGTTTCTGAGCTTATGAACTCGGCGAGTCAGTAGGATGACTCGGCGAGTAAGGTTAACCTGGAAGGTTGACTTTGACCAGGACTTTGACTTTGACAAGAGTTGACTCAGTTGACTTTTGGAGGACTGTCAGACTAAGTGTTATATTGATATTGGTAGCACGGAGAGCTAGAGGAACAGCGCTTCAGAGGGTTGTCGGTTAGCAGCCAGAGGGTTATCAGCAGAGCTCAATAGTTTAGGTGAGTTTCCTTCCAGTAGGAACGAGTATAAGGCCACAATGCCGGCCCATTTAGCTAGCAGTAGTTTCCGAACTTCGATCTGATGCAGTAGTTAGTATGTTTGATGCCTTCGTGGCTCATACAGGATTTATGTGTTATGTGTTCTGGGGTACGGCCTGATGCAGTATGCAGTATATGTGTTCATGCTAGTTGATATGTTTATGTTATGCTATGTTCAGTTAGTTCCGGACTTCGGTCCGATGCAGGGGCAAGGCCCCAGTTAGTCCAGACTTCGGTCTGATGCAAGGGAAAAGGTCCCAGTCATTTTTCGGACTTCGGTCCGATGCAGGGGCAAGGCTCCAGTTAGTCCAAACTTCGGTCCGATGCAGGGGACAAGGTCCCAATCAGTTTCCGGACTTCGGTCTGATGCAGGGGGCAAGGCTCCAGTTAGTTCGGACCTCGGTCCGATGTAGTGGGCAAGGTCCAGTATGTGATTTATATGTTATTGTATGGTATGTGGTAGTTTGGGGGAGCACACTAAGCTTCGTGCTAACGGTTTTAATTTTTGGTTTCAGGTACTCAGTTTTCAAAAGAGGAGCTCGGAGAGGTTGCAGTGCATACACCATAGTCAGTTAGCCTGGGAACGTTTTACTCTGATAATAAGATTATGTTTCGAATTAATACTCGGAAATTATGTTATGATTTATGATATGGTTTTTATAAATAGGGTTTTAGTAATGTTTTAAAAGAATTTTTTAGCAGTGATTTTTGGGTCGTTACAACTAAGGAGCTAGAGGATCCAACCCTTTTGTAGTGAGCATCAGTATGAAGGTAACTATCTGTAACTTTGCCTTTGTTGCTTCTATATCTTCTCATGGATGATGTTTTGGGGCCATTTTGGTATGATAAAGAGCCTTTTTGAGTTAGAAGTCCAGATTTGAGGTTGCTACTTCAGATCTAGGTGTGTCTTGGCCTAGAGATCCATAAAGTATCAGTTTTTGGTGTGTTGGTTAATCATGTTTGCCCCAAACCCTAGCCCTAGAGTGTTTTAAGCCCATATCTCTTTGGTTTCACATAAAGTTTGCAACTTTACGTGAGGAATAGACTTGGGAAGAGTGGATCTATGAGTTGGAGCCCCTGCATGGCTCGAAAAGCCATTGTATGGATTAAGAACTGAATAGACTCGGCGAGTCCTTTGAGTGGACTCAGCGAGTAGTAAGAAGATGGAGATGAACTCGACGAGGTGGATGAATAACTCGACGAGTCTGTTGAAGATTGCCTTGGACTCAGCGAGTCTGTTCTTGGACTCGGCGAGTCAAGTCACGAAACCCCAAACCCTTCGAGTTAAGACTCGGATCAGTGAGTTGAGTGGGGACTCAGTGAGTTGGACAGGTCAGGACTCGAAAATCGATAGACTCGGCGAGTCAGGGGCTAACTCGTCGAGTCGAGTCGCGAATGAAAGGATTCTGAGCATATGCACTCGGCGAGTCAGTAGGCAGACTCGACGAGTAGGATTGACCTAGAAGGTTGACTTTGATCAGGACTTTGACTTTGACCAGAGTGGACTTAGTTGGCTTCGGAGGACAGTTTGACTAAGTGATATATTGATATGGGTAGCTCAGGGAGCTAGTGGAGCAGCAGTTCAGAGAGAGTTGTCAGACAGCAGCCAGAGGGATTACCAACAAGTTCAGCAGTTCCAGGTGAGTTTCCCTTTGTGTGAATGGGTCTAAGGCCATAATGCCGACCCATGTAGGTATGAGCAGGAAGACCCAGGGGTTAGCCCTAGGCACTGTATGCTAGTATGTTATTTAGGACCAAGGTCCATTGATAGCGGGTGGGTGCCCAAGGGAGGGTTTGCATGATAAAGTATACTTGTTGTCTATATGATACTTATATGTGCCTGGTAGGGAGGTGAGTGTGGGCGAGGTCCCGTATCTCACCAATAGCAGAGTGTGGATGGTGTTCCACGTCTCATTAGCAGTAGAACAAGGGCGAGGCCCAAGTTAGGGAAAGAGTGAGTGTGGGCTGGGCCCGTATTCTCACTATCAGTAGGAGCGTGGACGGGGTTCCATGACTCATCAGTAGCAGGACAAGGGCGAGGCCTAAGATAGGCAAGGCCTTAGGACAGGAGTCATTAGTATATGTTTAGCTTATGTGTTGTGATATGTTTATCTGCTATTATATGTTAGCGGGCGAGGCCCAGTGATAGGCGAGGCCTAAGTGAAACAGATCTGTATCCGAGCGGGGCTCGAAGCCAGGCAGGGCTTGGAGTGGCGGGGACGTTGTAGTGGACGAGGCCCAAAATAATGGGTGTGGCCCAATATGTGATGTATGTGTTTTTATCAGGGTATGTGGTAGGTTGGGGAACTCACTAAGCTTCGTGCTTACGGTATTCAGTTTTGGTTTCAGGTTCTTCCGGTAGCGGAGGGAAGAGCTCGGGGTGATCACATGGCACACACCATTGATTAGTCAGCCTGGGATGTTTTACTCTGATAATGAAAATATGTTTTGGAAATGATACTCTGAATTCATGTTATGACTTATGATATGTTTTATGAATATGGCTTTGGTAATGATTTAAAGAAAATTTTTGGTACGGATTTTTGGGACGTTACAAGTTGGTATCAGAGCCTTGGTTTGAGGGATTCGGACATACTCTCGGGTGTGTCTGAACTTAAACTAAGGGATTGGTTAAAAAAGTTTTCAAAATGAAAAGACAGTTTTGTAAAAAAAAGTTTTTAGAAATGAAACAGTTTTAGAAAAGCGAAAAGAATTCAGAAAGAAAAGAATTTTGATAAGAGAAAAGCGTGTGGTGCATGCAATCAGCCGAGCTCAAGTAAGTACACTAAAATACCCATACAAGTTTTAAGTCCCTAATCTGCCTGTGTATCAATCAGATCCATTTGATGGTGCGGAATCCCAATCAAACGGATGATGTCAGATAAAATAGAAGAGAATAAGAAGAGGAATAAGATGAATCTCAATGTATTAATGAATAAAATGATAATCCAGATACAAGAGATTCATACACACACTAACACACAATAGTTCTTCTGTCTCTCTGGCCGTAAACTCTCTAGTGTTCATCAATCCATTCCTCACACCCTAATAGCTATATTTATACTAGGAATATGGGCCGGATAACACATAGGCCGTAAATGAGTTTACGGCCGTAAGGTGTTTACGGCCTCTGCCTGTGTATCAATCAGATCCCTTTGATGGTGCGGAATCCCAATCAAATGGATGATGCCATATAAAATAGAAGTGAAGAAGAAGAGGAATAAGATGAATCTCAATGTATTAATGAATAGAATGATGATCCGGATACAAGAGATTCACACACACACTAACACACAATAGTTCTTTTGTCTCTCTGGCCGTAAACTCTCTAGGGTTCATCAATCCATTCCTCACACCCTTATACCTATATTTATACTAGGAATATGGGCCGGATAACACATGGGTCGTAAATGAGTTTACGGCCGTAAGGTGTTTACAGCCGTAAACTAGACCATAAATTCATATATATTACAGAAAAATACAATTGCCCAGAAAAGTAAAGTATAAACCATATTTTGACCCAACAATCTCCCCTTTGGTTTATAGGTTTCTTTTCTTAATTGACCCAACAAGCTCCCCCTTAAAAGTAGTTGGCTTTTCTTGTTAATCTTCAATGAGAGATTGGCTTCAACATTAGTCTTCAATGAATGACTTCATCTGGAGCACTTGGGCTTTTCTTCAGAATTTGACAGTGAACGCACATTGGGTGAGGATGCTTGATATACTGATTCTTGAAAGATGGCACTTTCAGCTTGAGAATCTTTAGAGAGAACATCAGAGAGAACAAATCTTTTGGATCACTTCAGCAGGTACAACGATAGCAGCAGACTGATTGAGGAGGCTTCAATGTAATCCGTTACATAATCTTCAATTTCTGCTTCACCTTGCTTCTAGGGTTGAAAGGTTGAATTTGAAAGAATAATCTTCATTTCTTACTCCTTTGAATGAGAATTCTTTGATGCTCACGGATGAGGCTTTGGCTCAGAAATCTTCAATACAAACTCCATGAGTTTTATCTATACCTGAAATCACTTTTCAAGATAAAACTAAACTAAAAGAAAACTTAGCACAAATTAAAACAGAAACAAAAATATTTTTTGGATGTTTGATTTTTCTGAACAAGAAATTAAACAGAAATAACATTATTTTTGGATTTTTAATTTTTCTGATTTTTTTAAAATTTTTTGATTTTTTTTTTAATTTTCATTATTTTTAATTTTTAATTCTCCCATAATATTTAAATTAGAAGAAACTATGACAAATTTAACAAAAATAAAAATGATATCTAACATTAAGCGTGATTTGGGATCAAAGTTTTAGACAACCTTTATCCACTTGTCGGTACCTTTCATATTCACATCTTTATCTGGTCGATCGTGTGTATTGTTGTCCACTTAAACACGAAAAATTGTGACAAATTTAGGACATACTATTTGTTACAAGACAGGTGAACTTAAGTTCCTAAAAATTATATCTGATCCTAATTTCTTAGATACTATATCTTAAGGACCATTCATCTGACGACGACCAGGGATATTGTTGTCTACCTAAATTGAGCAGCGAGATCTACAAACAATCTGTATGAGTTCAATTTTAGGTGTACTGGAACATGTTTCCCGCTTCCTGATATGCCCCAGCTATCAAGAACTTCCAGAGTACTCCTTACATCGGGTGACCAGACAACCATTCAAAGAGAGGATAGATTCAAAATTCTATTACTTATTACTTCAGAGGGGTTGAGAAGTAGAAGGTCGCATATGCTGTGTACCAGGTCGGATTAGAAGTCACGCAAAGGAGACAACATATGGCTAACTGATAAGAAGTATTTCACATATATAACATGCACATAAATAGATTTGCATATGTTGTATACCAGGTCGGATTTGAGGTCACGCAAAGGAGACAACATATGACTAACAGATGGAAAGAAAGAAAATGATATTCTACAGACCTAATTTATCGGAATTTACTAGTCGCCCCATCCAACCGGAATTAAGGATAGAATCCGCACATCGAGGAAAAGTTAAACCACGGTTCCAAGTACGGGTTCAATTAATGTGATGAGTAGATTCTCATATATATATATATATCTCCCTGCTCAACCTATCCGAGCGTCGTATTGTCAGGCTGAACGGATCTAACTAGGTCAAAATTTGTCAAGTCTATAAATTTCCTAAGTTCAACTCTACCTAGTCAAGTCCATTTAGAATCTTTCGTGCCTACCGACGCTTCAAGTCAGAGCATAGACCCTTCAACTTTGGGTAGGTTACGCAGACTCAGATTGCCTGTTATCACTTGATAATATCACTTCCCAAAACATCTCCCTCAAGCACATTTCATAACCAACATATATATATATATATATATATATATATATATATATATATATATATATATATATATATATATATTTTAATTATCTGATTTTCTAATGTTTTTGGATTTTTGTTTATTTTTCTTTGTTTTTGGATTTTTTTTGTTTATTTCTCCCCCTAAATTCGTGCATAGGAGATAAACGAAAGAAAATGCACAAATTTAAACTATCTTAAAACAAAAATTTGTCTTTGAAACGAATCAACTTAAGAAAAACTCAGGAGTATAGAGAAGAAAACGCAAACCGTAATTCACCGATTGAATCTGCATTCAGAAGGTCTGAGAACAACAAGCATAATCTCATAACATATCCGAAAATTCTTCATATCATTAAGCACTAACCCCGTTTGTGATCTCTTCATTTCTTCCTTTCTTCCTTTCCTGCAAAAGGACACATACTCCCAAATAATGTTCTGAGTGTTGTACAGTTGAGAGATGTCTCCTATCAAATGTCAGGAGCAACCACTACCAACAAAACCGAAGTCTAATGATATGCCTCTATAGCTGCTCCGACACAGAGCGGGATCAGCTGGTCTTTGGAACCCAGTCCATTTTATAACTGGGTCGACCTTTGTCATCAATGCAAGTTACTCTCTCCCATGACATATCCTGCTTATCACAAACAGAAGACAATGAAATATTAGAGTCATTAGAAGATTTGGGAGTTTTCACCTTTGGTACCCATCTATATTTGGGTTTAACTTATTTCTTATTCGATCCGATGGATGCCTCGGCACTTGCTTTGGAACTTGAAGCCGACTGCCGAGATGACTTTGATTTTGGCTTCATGGGAGCATCTCTTGGATTTGACTTTTTGGCCGACATTCCATTCTTGCCCTTGGGATTCGGATTCTTGGCCTTTTGGGTTTGATTCTTAGCCTTCTGCACATTCCAGTCATCATGGTATGAACGTGACCTGGAAGGGTTTCTTTTGAAGTATCTCCCACTTGGCGCATTTTTCCATCCTTGTGCATAGTAGGGAACGTATGCACGATTAGGACAGTTTCTGACAATGTGTCCAGGTGTTCCACAGTGAAAACAAGTCTTTTTCTTCACTGTGAAGTTATTTATTCCTGCCCCTGGTGGCGTATCCTTGCATTGTCTCTGATTTTTCCCACACGCACAGTTGTAACAGGCACTCTGTTTAGCTTGAAATGGTGGCCTGTATTTACCAACGGCAGGTTGATTAGAAGCAGTTTAGTTCGAAGCAACAGATTCAGAGTTCAAGGAGATGTTGGTTTGTTCAATGGTTTTCTCCTTGTTCTCATCTTCTGCTACTTTACCTGCACATGAAGCAGAAACATTAGTATTTTCAACATTAATAACTCCTCCTGACACAAATCCAGCTCGTTTGCCATATTGAAGATGTGGGTCCCTGTCAGTTTCATCCTGTGTCATAGGGATGGATGTGTAGTTATGATTATAAGGAAGAGGTACATTATCATACCCTAGACCCTTGTTTTGATTTTCTTTGAATTTTAATTGGATTTCATATAAGGACTCGACTGTCTGACTTGACGCAGTATAATTTTTGAAACTGACATCTGTTTTTCCACACTTAATTTTTAAAGCGTCAAGTTCTTCAGTTACATCAGCAAGTTGTCTCTTAATATAATCATAATTTTCACACTTGTTGCTATACTTTTCCTGAAGTTTCCTAAAGTCCTTGGTTTTTGCTTCTAATTCAGCCTTCAGGGGTTTCTGGCGTTTCCTAAGTTGATATTGTGACAACTCGATATTTCAACTCTTTGTAATGGCCTGATAGGTCAAGTATTGTAACCATTTTTGAGTTAATCAAAATAAACGTTGGTAATAAAATGTCCAAAAAGTTTCTATTTAACTACCTACTATGTTTTATATCATTAAACCGGGATCGTACGTAAAAGAGAATGCCCAAACCCGACTTCATATATTGAAGTTAAGATTTTTCCAAATTCGGCTTAGCAACAGTCAACTGAAAACACGAATCAGAGATCGAGCGACTTTTGGCCGGAATGACCTAAACGAGAATCGAAGGTCTCGACAATGGTTGTTCAGCGGTAAAAAGTCTGGCAAAAACCGACGTCAGATAAAGAAGTTATGAATTTTTAAAGAAATTCCTTAATCACGTTATTTTAATAAATAAATAATAAAAATAAATTCGGAATTTGCCGACGGAATCTAAACGAAAGTTGTAGATCGTAGTCTCACCTTCTCGGGGATATAAAGAACGTCGAAAACGGAGTTCGTATGAAGGAGATATGAATTTTTAAAGTTTGATAAATAATTTATATATAATTTTTATTAAAAACTTCGGTATTATCCGAAGTCTGAGTCACGCAAGTACGCCCAGCGTACTCGAGGCCACAGCCTCGGATCGTCCACGCCGCCCCTATGCGAGCCTACCCCCCGTCCCATCCGAAGTGCGGGGCAGTCGAGGACTCGGTCATGCGTGACGTACGCGTACGCCCCGCGTACGGAGGCGGTTCCAGCCTCCTATAAATAGGATGCGAGGGTTCCCGGAGAATTTGCTCATTCTCTCTCACTTTTCTTGCGTTTTACCTCGTTTTCCATGCCCGCACCACCCCGAAGCCCTGGTCATTTTGTGCAAGTCCCGAAGGTTGATTTTACTCCCGAGATTCCCGAGAATCCCGAGGAAAATCCGTTTCCCGAGACGAAACTCTGCCCGGTTTTCCATCTCGCTATCTTCAAACTTTCAAGTGAGTTCATACCCCTTAATTAACCCTTTTAAATATTCTAAACGCTTTTATATGCTTTCTATGGGGGGAAATTCAAGTAAAACACACGACTACTATCGGGTGTTATATATAAAGATTATTATACACTTTTATTAAGTGGAATCATGTGTGATTTACAAACTTTATAGGGAACTCCCGTATACAAAAATATATTACAATAGCATTCTATCTTTAAAAACTATAAATGGTTGTAATGCATGTATAAACTAAATATTTTCTTTGATTTAAAGTATGTTATGTCTATCTTAGACGTTACAAAAAATCTATGCTTTCATAACAAGTGATTCTTTTCTAGATATTCTAAAAACAAACGAGGCACACTTTTAGAAAACTATAAAAGGTATCGTTTTATGAAGATATTTCTAACTTTTACATACTAGAAACACGATTTTTGAGAAATCATTTTCATGTACAATAACAAACGAACATTTCAACACGTAAATCTGTTTTTATACTACGGTTCTGTGAGACATTTACTTCACGTACGTTCGAGTACACATTTCAAGTCCTGTATTATATACCAGAATCCCTTGGAGGGGGAGCATGGTGTTTGTGTATAGATCTATACGGGCTTGACAACCCGCGCCCTGACTGTTAGCTACAGTCCACCGTTTGAGGTGACAAACGTCATAACATTCCAACGCCTGAAGAACGTTGTGTATAGGCATTCTGAGTCAATAGTATGGTTATAAAGCTCACAGGAGGTATTAAAAATACATTGATTTACGAGATTTTCAAACATATTGGTTACTTTACATTTACATACATTTTGGAAACAAACTTTGGTTTGGAAGGAAGACTACTTTTATACTAGTAGAAAATACAGGATTTTCTAAACACAAACAAACAAGGACAAGATATTTCGTTTCATACAAACATTGTCATTAAATACTTATGAAACTCACCTGCTTAAATGCTGATCTACTCTTTCAAAATTACTTGTATGTCCCAGGGATTTAGTAACTACAGGTATCATTATGCTTTTGATGAAGGGATGTCTCATATTTTGACATCATATTTGTAATTGATTTTGAACATGTAACTTTTGACAAATGTGAACTTTCAATTATATATATATATATATATATATATATATATATATATATATATATATATGATGGTTGTATTGCTTTCTTTACTATGTATTCACTTGTTACGCTACCACATGAAGTCATCCGCCCCCGAACGTTTCCTTCGTATTTTAGGTCCTCGACTTCCCTTTTTAGCAAATCAATTTGTTCTTGAAGAAAGTTAATCGCAGTTTCACAAACTGGAGTACATGTAACTTCAGTGACCAGAATGTTTTCAGAACTCATTGTTTTTCTACACTTCAAAGCATCAAGTTCTTCAATTACATCAGTAAGACTAAGATGATTGAGATCTTTTGTCTTTTTGATGATAGCCACGTTCATATCCCATGATTTTGGAAGTGAATTCAATAGCTTTTTGTTTATCTCAGATTTAGACAAGAAGATCCCAACTATATTCATCTGAGTAGTAAGTGTAGTAAATTGCTGCAACTGAGTTTCGAGGGTTTCTCCAGGGATATAATCGAAAATGTTGAAATTTTGTCTTAACATATCCTGACGACTCTCTTTCATGTTTTCAACTCCCTCGTAGACCTTAAAATCAATTAAAAAGCACAACTAGAAACCAAAATCAAACTTCAAAGTCAAACCCTTTGATTATAAAAGTCATCCTTAAAAGCCAAATTTAAAAAGTTAAACTCAAAAGTCAAACTTGAAAAATCAAACTTAAAAGTCAAACCGAAAAGTTAAATTTGAAATTTTAAAAGTTAAACGAAAAAAGTTAACGTTTAAAGTCAAAGGTCAAACTAGAAAGTCAAAGTCAAAGTCAAAATTTTAAATAAAAAAATCAAAAATAAAAGTTAAAAAATAAATTTTTTATTATTTTACTATTATTATTATTATTATTATTATTATTATTTTTAATTTTTTATATATTATTTATTTATTTATTTTATTATTATTATATTATCATTATTATTTTTTATTCTTTTTTTGGATGAAAAAAGGAATTTAAAAATAAAAGAAATTGAGTTTTTGGGTTAAAAGTGTCAAAATTGGAAAACTTGCTGCGAAAAAGACGGGTTATAGTTTAATTTTCGAAGGGATTCAACAAATGATCAAGTAGTTGAGTTGGATAAGGCGCTGAGTATACCAATTGTAAGTCCCTAATCTGCCTGTGTATCAATCAGATCCGTTTGATGGTGCAGAATCCCAATCAAATGGATGATGTCAGATAAAATAGAAGAGAAGAAGAAGAGGAATAAAATGAATCTCAATGTATTAATGAATAGAATGATGATCCGGATACAAGAGATTCACACACACACTAACACACAATAGTTCTTCTGTCTCTCTGGCCGTAAACTCTCTAGGGTTCATCAATCCATTCCTCACACCCTAATACCTATATTTATACTAGGAATATGGGCTAGATAACACATGGGCCGTAAATGAGTTTACGGTCGTAAGGTGTTTACGGCCGTAAACTCAGCCGTAAACTAGACCATAAATTCATATATATTATAGAAAAATACAATTGCCCAGAAAAGTAAAGTATAAACCATATTTTGACCCAACACAAGTTTATGTTATGATTATCAGTTAGTAGAACAACATGCTAGATTAGGACTAAGGATCTAGGGAGGATGCCTTATGTGCCTGTTATATGTGCTTTGAGCTGCATGATAGTGCTGAGTAGATAGCAGTAGGATAGCCTGGTTTGGTTATGCTTAAGTTTATGAGCTTATGTCGCATGCTAGTACAGATTCTTGATATGAGATTATGATTGTTGAGAATGTTATGGTTAGATTTTCCCTTGTCTGAATGCTGCTTGCTTTGTGCTTTTAGGGATTCTGAGTGATGGGAATTAGCCATTAGGTGAATACATCACGTCACATGTGATCAGGATTGAATAATCTCAGAGTGTTGGATTTGGCTCTATTGCGCAGCTCTTGTCTGAGTCCAACCGTGGTATGGACGAGTCTTTTACTCAAAGGATTATCCTAGCCTCGTCACATGTGATGGTATTCAGGTGATGGCTAATTGGCATCACAAGGAGGCCTTCAACAGTTGAGGACTGGTTTGAGTTGACTCAGAGGTTTCCCTAGGGTAAGCCTAGGATGAGATAGTGTTGAGAGTAGTTGTAGTATAAAAAGGGACCTGGTGGAGTCGAAACAGTTCTTGAGGAAAGTACGGATAGATGTGGAAGGTAGTATGTACCCGTACTACTGAAAGTAGAGGATCCGTACTCGATTCGAGAAAGGCCGAGATAAGACCGGGAAACTGGTAGTGTGTGTATGATCCCTAAGCAGTGATGAGTATTCTGATAGTTATTGTGTTATGTTTTCAACATGGTGACATTGCGAGAGAGGCCAGTGGGCGAATCAGGCGTTGGGGAGGGATCAGGCTTGGGTTCAGGGGCCGAGCAGCTCGAGGAGCGGATGAGGGAGTTGATATCAGCAGAGGTGACACGCAGTATCCTAGGTGGGTATACTGGAGATTTTGGATGAGAGGCTGGGAGCCTTCCGTACAGA
Source organism: Lactuca saligna (assembly GCF_052625555.1). Lineage (NCBI taxonomy): Eukaryota > Viridiplantae > Streptophyta > Magnoliopsida > Asterales > Asteraceae > Lactuca > Lactuca saligna. The sequence goes on from NC_136425.1 coordinate 180,713,260, forward strand.
GATGATGGCTTTGATGGGAGCTCGTACTTTGACATTCCGAGAGTTTAGAGCTTGCGGAGCGCCAGATTATCATGGGGCTAGGGACCCCATTGCTAGCAGCAGATGGTTGGCCGATGTTGCCAACGCGTTCCGTACGAGCCGGTGTCTCGAGGGGGACAAGGTCAGACTTGCTTCCTGTCTTTTGAAGGACAGAGTGAGGGATTGGTGGGAGGAGGTTGGTCATGCCATTGGTGATGATGCCGCATTGGACGCGATGACATGGAGCGATTTCTCGGCCAGGTTCAGGGCGGAGTTTTCGCCGATTATTGAGGTGCAGCAGTTGGCACGGGAGTTTCAGGATTTGACGCAGACTACTGAGACTGTGGCGGAGATCACCGCCAAGTTCAGGGAGAGGGCCCTTCTTGTTCCGTAGTATGTCATGAATGAGGAGATTAAGAAGGCCCAATATCACGAGATGTTGAGGGCTGACATCAGGGAGTTCGTGAGCAGGTTCGGCTGTAAGACGCTAGAAGATATGATCTCTTGGGCTAGAGAGAAGGAGATTGATTTGGAGCAGATCCAGAAGAGGAAGCCGGATGAGGTTCAGGTAGCCACAGGTTCGGGCAAAAGGCCCAAGGGGTTAGATTCGAGATCGAGGGATTACCAGAGCCGCGGCCGATGCGGGAGGTGCGGCAGGACGCACGAAGGTGCATGTAGGAGTGGTAGTGGTGGGGATTCGAGTTGCTTCAAGTGCGGCCGGACTGGTCATTTTAGTAGGGATTGTACTGCTACCACCACATAGGGATCAAATTTGATATGTTTCCACTACAGTCAGTGGGGACACAAGAAGGCCCAGTGCCCCAGTTTGTTTTCGCCAGGATGGGTGATAGCACCTGCCCCTGCAACTTTGAGGATCACAGATGGCCGTCAGGGCCGAGCAGAGGTGCCTGCGGTAGGAGGCAGGGCTTTTCAGATGACTACCAAGGATACACGACCAGCTCTGGATGTTGCAGGTATGTGTCTTCCGTTTTCTGCTTTCTCTGTTCATGATTATATTGTTATGGTTCTGCATCGTTTGTGGTATAAGTATTTTAGAATTTAGCGGCTTTATTGCAATTTAGTTATATGCCATCTGCATACCTTGGATAATAAAGTGGTATTTAAGGGAGTGGTGCCTTAGGGAAGCAGGTTACTTAGGATGAAGTAACTATAGCATGCATGTGTGAAACTCAGTAGTAACCCGCTGGATTCGGTAAGGTATTATTGAGTGGTGGATCGGTTAGGTCCCTAGCTATGGCAAGCTTGGTTCATCAGCAGATTGTTTGTGATATAACAGAGAAGATTAGGAATCCTTCTCAAGCATTGAGCAGTGAGGTATAAGCAGGATCAAAGTGGGGGAGAACCCTCCGAGTGTACAATGATAAGAGTGTGCAGATCCAGGATGAGTACACGATCTCTAAGAAGGAAGGGAAGTAGCACAGTGTTGGATGGGTTGATGAGTTTGAGAAACTTCCCAACAGTTAGATCATGTAATCACGATGGTTGGTATTTGGTTGGAATCTCAGGATGGAGGATCGCCTACAGGACTCGAAAGAGTTGGAATGAGGATTTTGAGAACGATAGCATGGGATGATTTCGTGATAATAGTCAGTGGCAGAGTCAACATGTAGAGCATGGTTGGTATTTGGTTGGATGGGTTGATGAGTTCCGGGTTGGGAGTTTGAGAAACTTCCCAACAGTTAGATCATGTAATCACGATGGTTGGTATTTGGTTGGAATCTCAGGATGGAGGATCGCCTACAGGACTTGAAAGAGTGGCGGGAGAGCCGCAACATTTTGCGTCAGCAAATCAGAGGTAGAAGGTGTGATAAGGTTGCGGGTAAGTTGTAGCATTCCCTAGCAGCTTAGTAGCGGAGTTAGGGCGAGGCCCTTACCTCCTAGTGATCCAGGTAGGAATCAGGAATGAGTAGTAGATGAGAATAATATGGAGCTTGCTTTCATATCCCTAGAGAGGTGAGACCTTAGGAAAGGCCGCTCCAGGATGTAGTTGGGTGAGACCAATGGGTGAGGCCCATTTGAGAGTAGCAGTATAGGTGAGACCTGAGAGCAGGGTTGCTCAGTAGTATAGTCGGGTGGGACCCGTGGGCGAGGCCCGTGAGTTTTAGTAGTAGAAGTGGGATCTGGTAAGGACCTTAGGGCCCAGTTGGGGGATCGAGGATCCCAGGACTTGTAGCGCCAGAATGGCAGAGTAGAGGGGGAAGTAATAGGTAGCCTAAGTTTCCTCGGAAGTCGCTGGGAGTGACTAGAAGTTTGTGTTGGGGGCTAGCAACCGGTGGGAGCCGGTAATCCAGATATTGATAGATCAGTAGGGACCAGGGTGGTCTCGGTTCATCCAGAAGGCAGAAAAGGGACAACATAAATTTTCAGTCAGAGGCAGTGATGGTAAGCAGTCTATGGTGGAATACAATTAGTTGATCGAGGAGTGCTCAACACTAAGTTAGCAGTGAAAAGTGTCCAGTGGAGACTGGCGGTAACGGCCCGTACCGGAAGAAGCAGGAGTAATGGATTTGGTGAGGGATAGGACCTTCACAGTGACAAGGGAAGTAGTTGGTTATGGAACGTTGCCTTGGGGAGGCGAGAAAATGCACAAGGAAAAAGAGGCAAACCCCCTAGGGTGTCCAACATAAGTACTTGGAGAGTACCAGAAGGTTTGTCAGTTGAGTAAGTTGTGTTTCCAGGATGGTCAGGGTTAGGGTTAACCCAAGAATATTATCCGCAAGGATTAATGTTAGTTAGAATGATCGGGCGGAAGGCCAACGAAGGTAGTCAGCAGGTGTTAGGTTTCCCAAACAGAGTGTTGAAGGCAGATCGGAGGTCAGTTGGCCATAGCGAACTTAGAGGACGAAGTTTAGTTTAAGTCGGGGAGAGTTGTAACACTCAAAATCAGAAAGGCTAAGAAAGGAAAGGAAAACCCTAAGTTAAGGGGTCAACTCGTCGAGTACATAAGTGAACTCGACGAGTCGGAGCGGGATTCGGGTTATGGAATAAGTGATCGACTCGACGAGTCGGAAAGTGGACTCGATGAGTCTGGTATAATCGAGGAAAGCCCTAATCCGAGGGTTTGCACCCTATTTAAAGGACCTTTAGTCCTCTCCTTAGTCCCCTTTGTCGGCCAGAAGCTGCTATACACGATTCCAAACCCTAGTTGAGTGAGAGAAGGAAGGAAGTGGGTTTGAGGCTTTTGCAAGAGGAAGGTTTGGAGGATTTGACCACTAAGGAGCTGGAGGATCCAACCCTTTTGTTATGAGCATCAGTTTGAGGGTAACAATCTGTCACTTTGCCTTTGTTGCTTCTAGATCTTCTCATGGATGATGTTTTGGGCCATTTTGGTATGATAAGGAGCCTTTTTGAGTTAGAAGTCATGATTTGAGGTTGTTACTTCATATCTAGGTGTGTCTTGGCCCAAAGATCCATAAAGTATCAGTTTTTGGTGTGTTGGTTAAGCATGTTTGCCCCAAACCCTAGCCCTAGAGTGTTTTAAGCCCATATCTCTTTGGTTTCACATAAAGTTTGCAACTTTACGTGAGGAATAGACTTGGGGAGAGTGGATCTATGAGTTGGAGCTCCTGCATGGCTCGAAAAGCCACTGTATGAATTAAGAACTGAATAGACTGGGTGAGTCCTTCGAGTGGACTCAGCGAGTAGTATGAAGATGGAGATGAACTCGAAGAGTTGGATGAACAACTTGGCGAGTCTGTTGAAGATTGCCTTGGACTCAGCGAGTCAAGTCACGAAACCCCTAACCCTTCGAGTTAAGACTCGGATCAGTGAGTTGAGTGGGGACTCAGTGAGTTGGACAGGTCAGGACTCGGAAATCGGTAGACTCGGCGAGTCAGGGGCTGACTCGGTGATTCGAGTCACGAATGAAAGGATTCTAAGCATATGCACTCGGCGAGTCAGTAGGCAGACTCGGGGAGTAGGTTGACCTGGAAGGTTGACTTTGATCAGGACTTTGACTTTGACCAGAATGGACTTAGTTGGCTTCGGAGGACAATTTTACTAAGTGCTATATTGATATGGGTAGCTCAGGGAGTTAGTGGAGCAGCAGTCCAGAGAAAGTTGTTAGACAGCGGCCAGAGGGATTACCAACAAGTTCAGCGGTTCCAGGTGAGTTTCCCTTTGTGTGAATGGGTCTAAGGACATAATGTTGGTCCATATAGGTATGAGTAGGAAGACCTAGGGGTTAGCCCTAGGCACTGTATGCCAGTATGTTTTTTAGGACCAAGGTCCATTGATAGCGGGTGGGTGCCCAAGGAAGGGTTTGCATGATAGAGTATACTTGTTGTCTGTATGATACTTGTATGTGCCTGGTAGGGAGGTGAGTGTGGGCGAGGTCCCGTATCTCACCAATAGAAAAGTGTAGACGGTGTTCCACATCTCATTAGCAGCAGAACAGGGGTGAGGCCCAAGTTAGGGAAAGAGTGAGTGTGGGCTGGGCCCGTATTCTCATTATCAGTAGGAGCGTGGATGGGGTTCCATGACTCATCAGTAGCAGGACAAGGGCGAGGCCTTAGGACAGGATTCATTAGTATGTATTTAGCTTATGGGTTGTGATATGTTTATGTGCTATTATATGTTAGAGGACGAGGCCCAGTGACAGGCGAGGCCTATGTGAAACAGATTTGTATCCGAGCGGGGCTCGAAGCCAGGCGGGGCCTGGAGCGGCAGGGCTGTTGTAGCGGGCGAGGCCCGAAATAATGGGTGTGACCCAATATGTGTTGTATGTGTTTTTATCAGGGTATGTGGTAGGTTGGGGAACTCACTAAGCTTCGTGCTTACGGTATTTAGTTTTGGTTTCAGGTTCTTCCGGTAGCGAAGGGAAGAGCCCGTGGTGATCTCATGGCACATACCATTGATTAGTCAGCCTGGGATGTTTTACTCTGATAATGAAAATATGTTTTGGAAATGAAACTCTAAATTCATGTTATGACTTATGATATGTTTTATGAATATGACTTTGGTAACGATTTAAAGAAATTTTTTGGTACGAATTTTTGGGACGTTACGCACTTGGTGCACCCCTACCTTAGCATTTTGTCTCACATCATTTCCTCATAAGTTTTGCAATACACCATCTTCAAAGTCATTTAGCTGGGGTGTTGACTTACTATCTTCTACTTGGAGAAAACTATGAAACTAATATTATTTGATTGATTCGTAAATTAAGTTAGGGAAAATGACCTGATAGGTTAAGATACTTTTTGAAATGTACACATTTAGCCTTTATTTATTATTATTATTTTTTTGTAAAATAAACCCTTATATATATTTTTTTGTAACAATGCAATCCTTGTGACCGGCTATACCCGGTATACCAGTGATATACAAATTTTCTTTTAGGGAAAATGACTTGATAGGGTATGAATTGTACACATTTAGTCATTATTATTTTTTTTTGTAAAATAAGCCCTTATACTTTATTAATATGTATACATTAGGTCTTTTTCATCGGATTCTACAAGTTTTTTGAATTGTACACATTTTTTACCGGTGAAATTGTTTTTTTAACACTTGGTGCACCCCCACCTTAGCATTTTGTCTCACCTCACTTCCACATAATTTTTGCCATACACCATCTTCAATGTCATTTAAGTGGGGTTGATTGACCACTATCTTCTATTCAGAGAAAACTATGAAACCAATATTATTTGATTGATTCGTGAATTAAGTTGCTGATATAAGTAAATGACAAGCTACGTATCAAAACACCTCGTTAATGATTGTCACACGTAAGATGTCACGAACAAAACCTGAAAAAACCAATCATGAGGACAAATGTGTATAAAAATATTAAAGACTAAATGTATACAAACTAAAAATTATATTACTTAATTAAATTATATTATTCTACGTAGGATGTTGTAAGCAAAACCTATAGAAACCAGTCATAAGGATAAAATATATACAGAAATATTAAGGACTAAATGTATACAAAAAATATTTGACAAATTCATGATTAAGTTACTGATATAAGTGAATGACGAACTACGTATGAAGACACCTCGTTAATGATTGTACTACGAATGATGTCGTGAGCAAAACATGAATAACCCGATCATAATGACAAAATGTGTACCAAAATATTAAGGACTAAATGTATACAAACTGGAAATTATATTACTTTATTAAGTCGTTTTTCCGACTTAAACTGGAATAGCCGGTTATAAAGACTAAATATGGATAAAATAACAAGTTAAATAGTCAAATGTGGACAAAAAAAATTTAATGACTAAATATGTACAAAATAAAAAAAATACATTACCATATTAAGTCATTTTCCTTTTTTTACTTAAACAACTAAATTTAATAAAAATTATTATTTCATTAATTGAATGGAAAATTACACCACTTAAAAAATAGGAAAAACATAATGAAATATTTAAAACGTAACTTAAAGCCTACATATCTTAGAGATTATATTTCTTCGTAATTTCCGCCTTCACCTTCTCTGCAATCCGATGTTCGTTCTTGGGCAAATAAGAAACATCTTTCATTAAGAGTTATAATCACAAGTCATTTCTTTTTCTTGTGCAATCTTCATCAATTTTTTTAATATTTCTATTTAACCTGTTGTTGACATATCTCACCAAGAATACATCAAAGGGTAACAAAAGCGTCAACCAGAAAGCAACCTGATCAAGGAATGCCACATGGGTGAGTGTCAGACCCGGATCATCGCTGAAGAACCCTCGCGTACTAGTCCTTGTATTCCGCTAATCAGTGACAACCCTCCAGAAATGGGGACCACATCTCCCAAAGGACAAAAAAGTACTTCTGGCTCCCACAAAGACAAGGATAGTGCTCTGAATCTCGCCTCCCGACAAAGTTGCACCAATAGCAAACAACCATGTGCGGGGCATATCCCACCAATGAAAAACCTTCACGATCTGCAAGACCTGAAAATGTAAAAAATATTATCGGGCATCTGTTCCCCCAAGGACATGTATAAAAATGTCCCTTCTCCTCCAAGAGAAAGGATCGATGATCTTCTACTTCTCTCCTCCTCTTGAATAAACTAGATCTCTCGTCTCTTAAGGAAAAAAGTAACTTGGCCGTCACAGCTTCGTTTCGGGAGCCCACTGTACGAAGTCTAACGAAATTCTTCTTTTGTACTGTGACCCTCAAGCTTTCTTCTTCAAACGTCAAAGAAGACAGAGTCAAGCCAGAGATATATCACAATAGTTAGCGCCATCCGGACGTGTACTCTGTGCTACACAACCCGATATACGATGTTATGTGTCTGCGATGGTGAACACAAGACATATCTTGTCACAAAATGACGACACCGACTCCGCAAGAGAAACACTATCAGCAGCAAACTTGGCTGCTCGGCGTCAAGCACGGGGAAGACCGGTGTTGTCGTAGAATTTGCATCAACTACATGACGCTCGCCGCTTGCCATTACAGACAACAACATGGCTACGTAAGAAAAGCAAGAACATCAGGAAATAGTGATAATTATCATCAGACCATGCAAGAAGCGTGAACAACACCAGACAAACCACGATGTAACAACACTGACCTAAAAAATCCAAAACATCAACTTCTCATCGGAAGACCCAAGACCTCAAGACTGGAATCCCAAAGACCCACTTCTTATAAACGACTGTATACATCACAAAAAAATCCACTAAGTCTACGTAGACAACGACAATAGCACAAACATTTCATACCAACATTGCTTCCGACAACTACCTGAATCCTGGAAGGAGGAGTTGAAGCCCCCAATAGGCGGACCCTTGGTAGGTTTCATAGGACACAACCTGTGGCCTCTTGGAACAATACACCTCTCAATCACAATAGTCAGCCACGACAGAAGAGTGAGCAAGACACAAACCATAAAATTCTCCGTAATATGCCACCCAACAGAATAGAACATATTGTTAGGACGTCCGAAACTCTTCGAGCTGTAAGCCGTGCCATCGACAATCCACGACATAGTCAAAGTTAGCATGCGGTCGGGATCTGTAACTATCATCACAAGGGAGTACTCACTGTCATCCTCAAAAAAATATCTCTGATTGGGGCTGCTACCGCTTTGCGGCTCAGGGCGTCAGCCACTACATTAGCCTTACCTGGATGATAAAGGATCTCACAATCATAATCCTGTACCACGTCTAACCATATGTGCTGCCTCATATTCAAATTCGGCTGATCCATGAGGTACCTCAAACTTTTGTGATCAGTGTAAATGGTACAACGGACCCCATAAAGGTATTGTCTCCAAATCTTAAGGGAAAACACCACTTCCCCCAGATCTAAATCGTGCGTCAGATAGTTAGCCTCGTGAGGCTTCAATTGTCCGGAGACATAAGCTATCACATGCCCTCGCTGCATCAACACTGCTCCCATCCCTGTGATTGAAGCATCACAATAGACAACAAAGTTGAGAATCGGTGCCTCACACAATCGTTGTCTGAGGGTCTTAAATGCTGCCTACTGCTCAGGCCCTCAGCGAAACATTACCGACTTCCTAGTCAGTCGGGTGAGCAGAACTGCTATCTTGGAGAAATCCTGGATGAATCTCCTGTAGTATCCTGCCAAACCTAGGAAAGCTCCGAATCTCAGATGGAGACCTTGGGACTTCCCAATGCATCACGACCTCTATCTTGGCCAGATCTACTAGTATACCCTTCTGGTTGACGAGGTGCCCAAGGAACTGCACTTCACGCAACCAGAACTCACACTTGGAGAAATTCACGAAAAATCTCTCCCTCCTCAAAGTCTCTAGCACCCCCCTCAGGTGCTCCTCGTGCTGCTCCTGAGTCTTGGAATAGACCAAGATGTCGTCAATAAACACTATCACAAAACGATCCAACATCGGACTGCATACGTGATTCATGAAATCCATGAACGCGGCGGGAGCGTTGGTGAGCCCAAACGGCATCACCACAAACTCATAATGACCATAGCGGGTCCTAAAAGTAGTCTTCTATACATCTTCACCTCTGATCCGCATCTGATGATACCCTAAGCACAAATCAATCTTTTAGAACCAAAACGCTCCTTGAAGTTGATCAAATAATTCATCTATCCTTGGAAGTGGGTAACAATTCTTCACCCTCACCTTATTCAACTCCCGGTAGTCTATGCACATATGGTGCGACCCATCCTTCTTCTTCACAAACAAGATCAGGGCTCCCCAAGGTGAACTTCTCGGCCTGATAAAACCCTTGTCTAGCAGCTCCTGCAACTACGTAAACAACTCCTGCATCTCTGGAGGAGCCAACCGATATGGTGCCTTGGTTATCGGTGCTGCACCAGGAACCAGATCAATCCTGAACTCAACCTGTCTCTCCGGAGGTATGCATGGTAAATCCTTCAGGAATACGTCTGGGTAGTCTCACACTACCGGTACATCGTCGAATGTCGCCTTTCCCTTCTCCAGGGCATCTAAAACATAGGCGACGAACCCCGTGCAACCCTGCTGAAAGTAGCGTCTCACTCTCGCTGCTGAACCAAGAATCGGTCCACGCTTTGGCCTCTCGCCCTGAATCACTAACTCTACCCCACTGGGAGTGCGAACCCTCACTAACTGCAGTTCACAATCAATCACTGCCCCATTGGGGCTCAGCCAATCCATGCCTACTATAACCTTGTTCCCTCGCAGAGGAATAGGAACCAGGTCTACCGAAAACTGATCATCGAATAATCGAAGCAAAAACCCCTTATGCACTCTCGCGACCCTAACGGTCTTGTCATCAGCTATCTCAACCTCAAGTGGACAATCCAGCTACCCCAGAGCTCTGGTAAACCTCCTGCTAAGCGCAAGCGAAACAAATGATCAGGTAGCCCCCCGAATCAAACAAGACTGTAGCTGAAATGTCGTTCACTAAGAACGACCCTATACAAAACATATAACCATAAGAAACAATTCATAACAAATAAAGAGATGAAAGGAAGATACATACCCATCACCACATTAGGAGTCACTCGCACCTGCTCTGCTGTCATCTGAAAAGCTTTACTCTTCGTCACTGGCGCCTCGCTCCGGCCCTAACGACCATCTGTGATCCTCAATGTTGCAGGGGCAAGTGCTACCACCTTCCTTGCTGCTGTCAAACTTGGACACTAGGACTTTTTATGTCCCCTCTGATTGCAATGGAAGCAAATCAGATCAGATGTTGTGGTGGTGGTAGTAGCTGTACAATCTCTACTCATATGCCCAGTCCGACCACACTTTTAGCAACCGGCACTACCTGCTTTGCACGCCCTGTCGTGCAATCTCCCACACTTTCCACATAGACTGTGGCTCTGCTGTCCTCTAGATCTGTGATTTGATACCTTGGGATTTTTGCCCAAAATCCTAGTGCCAGATGCCGCCTCTGGCTTCCTCTTCTTCTCCATCTCTAAATCAATCTCTCTCTCACGAGCCCTAGAAATCATATCATCCAGCGTTTTACAGCTGGACCGGTCTCAAACTAGAAGATATCACTCCACAACATCTCATGATAAAGAGCCTTCTTCATTTCCTCATCAGCTGTGTACAGAGGAACAAGAAGTGCCCTCTCCCTGAACTTGGCGGTAATCTCCGCCACTGTCTCTGTAGTCCGAGTAAGATCCTGAAACTCCCTGGCTAACTGTTGCACCTCACTAACCGGTGCAAACTTAGCTTTGAACCTGGTAGTAAAGTCAGTCTAAGTCATCGCATCAAGTGCTGCGTCATCCCCGATGACATGCCCGATCTCCTCCCACCAAGCGCGTGCCCTGTCCTTCAGAAGACAGGATGCTACTATGACCTTGTCCCCCTCGGGACATCTGCTGGTGCGGAATGCGTTGGTGACATCTGCCAACCATCTAGTACTAGTAATGGGATCTCGCGCCCCATGGTAGTCAGGAGCTCCACAAGCTCTGAACTCCCTGAACGTGAGTGTGCGCGACCCCATCATGGTCGGCACCTCAGCATGGAATGTGCTCAACCTCTCATCCATCAACTCCAAAATACCTTCCTTGATCAAACCAAAGATCACAGGAGTCTGCTCAACTATGATACGAGTAATCTCTGAAGAGAAAAACTCCCTCGTCTGCTCATCAAAATACTTGGCCCCTGAGCCTGATCTTGATCCCTCATCGGCACCTAAACTGCCATCTGCTGGTCTAGGGAGTAAAACCACCATTCTGAAAACACATCATATCAAACGTTAGAAACACTGATATATCTTGAGGGATCGCTACTACTACAGGGTTCCTGGTCTCTCCTCGGCCTTCCTTGATTCAAGTACGGATCCTCTGCTTTCAATAGTACGGGCCCATACTACCTTCCATATCTATCCGTACTTTCATCAAGAACTACCTCAACTTCACCAAGTCACTACTATTGCTACTGATCTCTGCTACTCTCATCCTAGGCTTATCCCAGGGAAATATCCGACCCAAACCAGTCCTCAGCTGCTGAAGGCCTTTTTGTCATGCCAATTAGCCATCACCTGAATACCATCACATGTGATGAGGCTCAGATAATCCTTCAAGTACAAGACTCGTCCCCACAACGGTAAAACTCAGACAAGAGCTACGCAATAGGGCCAAACCCAGCACTTTGAGATTATTCAACCCTGATCACATGTGACATGACGTATTCACCTAATGGCTAACTCTCATCACTTAGAGTTCTACAAAGCACAAAGCAAGCAACATTCAGATACAAGAGCTACTCAAGCAAATCTATTCTCATAGCGAGAAACTGTACTAGCATACAATGCTAAGTTCATACTATCAGGCATAACCTAAACAGGTTATCCTACTACTGTCTACTCAATACTAGCATGCAATTATCATAAAGTTGAAACACATATAGCAGGCACATAAGACATCATTCCTAGATCCTTAGTCCTATTCTAGCATGCTGCTCTACTGAGACTGAAACTGATAATCATAACATAAACTTGTATGGGTAATTTGGGAGTACTTACTTAAGCTCGACTGATCGCATACACCACACCCTTTTCTCTTTTTAAGAAAACTGTTTTTCTTTCTAAGTTCTTTTCCAAAAATTCTTTTTGAGAATGTTTCTCTTTTGAAAATATTTTACCATTTCCTTAGTTTTAGTTCAGACACACTCGAAAGCGTGCCCGAATCCCTCAAACCAAGGCTCTGATAACAAGTTGTAACGTCCGAAAAATACAACCCAAAACTTTTTGTTTTAATATTACTAAAAACCATAAAATCAAATGTTATATAATAAAACCATGAATCGTATGTCTCAAAATTCCATAGTAAATGTATTAATTCAAAACTGAAGTCAATATCATATCAAAATGTCTGAAATAAACTCCCATGATAAATCTGCAATTGTGGTGTGTGCCATGCCATCAACCCGAGCTCTTCCCCTTACTAGTGGAAGTACCTAAAACCAAAACTGAAACTGTAAGCACAAAGCTTAGTGAGTTCCCCCAAACTACCACATACCATACAATAACATACAAACACATATTGGGCCTTGCCCACTGCATCAGACCGAAGTTCGGAAACTGCATCGGACCGAAGTCCGAAACTAACCAGGGCGTTTCTCTCTACATTAGACCGAAGTCCAGAAACTGCATCGGACCGGAGTCCGGAACTAACCAGGGCCTTGCTCTCTACATCGGATCGAAGTTCGGAAACTGAATTGGACCGAAGTCCAGAACTGACTGAACATAACATATCATAAGCATAACAAATAGCATAAACACATATACTGTATACTGCATCGGACCGAAGTCCGGAACACAAAACACAAAGACATGCTTGAATCACAAAGACATCAAGCACACTGAACTACTGCATCTGACCGAAGTCTGGAAACTATTGCTAACTAAATGGGTCGGCATTGTGGCCGTACACTCATTCCTACTGGAAGGAAAACTCACCTCGTAACGCTGGCTGCTGAGATGCTAACTCTGAAACTGGCTGACTGTTGCTCCGGAACTCCCCGACTACAATCCCATAAACACTAAATCAGATATTGATAACTATTCTCAGGGTAAAATGACTATTTTACCCCATGTCTAAGTCAACTTCTTGGTCAAAGTCAACTTTCAGTTGACCGGACTCGCCGAGTCAGGGCGTAGACTCGTCGAGTCCCTCCATTACTAGATCTGAACTCTAACTCACTGAGTCCATTCCCACTCACAGATTCACCCTAAACTCTCAAACGGAGAAAAACTGGGGACTCTCGACTCGACTCGTCGAATCTGAAGAACAACTCGCTGAGTCGTAAGCATGCCATTACTATACAATCGATTTTTCTCGATTCTAGTGCATCCAATTCATAGATCTGGGTTTTCACACATAAAGTTTCTAACTTTACGTGCATGCATGCTCATAAGAAGCTCAAATGCCCAATAAAGAGCTAAAGAGGAGATCTTGGTTTGGAATGGGAGTTTAGCTCAATAAAGGTGGCAACCTTGAGCTTAAGGAGTTCTGAAATGCTTAGATCTGAAACCCATTTATCTTAACTACTTTTAAATCGACATCAATGTATAGAAAATGTCTAAGAAACAACACTAGAAAGCTTTTAAGGAGATCTACATGATGACAATCAAAGATTCGAGCTTTATACCTTAATGGAAACTGGAATGACACAAGAAACTCATATCTTCTTTGCTCTTCTTGAAAACCCCTCTTCTCTCTTCTTCTTCTAACTCCAAAATGCACCAAAATCCTTCATAAGATGAGAAATACTCCAAGAATGCTTAAAGGAAGGCTAGGGTTTAGTAAGGGATGTTCTGAGGGTGATGGAGGCTGATTTGGGGCGCATAGAGTTGTTTAAATAGGGTGCAAATCCTTGAAATTAGGGTTTCATCCAGACTGGAAGACTCGCCGAGTCTAAGAATATGGACTCGTCGAGTAGCCGACTTAAACAACGTGCAAATCCTGTCTCTACTCGACGAGTCGGGCTACAGACTCATCAGGTATCCCTTAAGAAATGAAAATTACTTTATTTAAATCACATACCAGAAATGGGGCGTTACACTATATCACCACTGTATTGGGGTTAGTTATTAGTGGTGTTGTAGTGACTGTAACACTACAATATTAAGATCAGTTATTGGTGTAACATTCTAAAATTTTCGAGTAAAATTTTCATTTTAAGTAAGTCAAAACTATTCATTCATTATCCTAAAGGACGATCATAATAAAAGTATTCTCAAAACATTAGTGTAAAATCATAAATAGTCAATGCAGAATAAATCTCTAGGGGATGCAGTGCTAGCAAGCCGGTCCCTTTCTTTTGAAACCAGTAGAACCCAAAAACATTTGAAACATAAACCGTAAGCACAAAGCTTTATGAGTTCCCCAAAATACCACATACCAATCATATATAACAACTAGAAACTAAATTGGGTCTATTTCACCCTTCTGATTCTATTTTAACTCCTTCGGTATCTTTCAACAAGTATTGAGTCTATTTCACCACCCTGAGTCTATTTCAACTCCTTCGGTATCTTTCAACCGATATTGCCTCTATTTCACCCCTTGATTCTATTTCAACTGGTATGTGGTCTATTTCACCCTCTGAGTTTATTTCAACTCTTTCAGTATCTTTCAACCGGTACGAATCTATTTCACCCCTACAACTAAGCATACAGTCATATCAACAAGATTCACAAAGACAACAAGCATATGCAGACATATTAACGAGTGTCACAAAGACAACTATCATCTTACACATAATATAGTGGGCCGACATTAGTGTCTTCGACCCACGAGTACAATGAAGAGACTCACCTGAACTATTCAACAGAAGCCCAATAATTACCTCAACAATAAAAAAAATAAAAAATCCAACCCAAGCTTCCTAAAGCCAAACCAAAATAAATCCTTAGCCAAATGCTCAGTTCTACTCAAGTTTGACCAAAAAATCAAACTAGTTAAAAAGTCAAGGGTTAATGTCAAAGCCAAAATTGTCAATCAAAAACCCTCCATGCCTTAGCCTTCCTTGGCTACGTCGCGGGCACAAGATTCCAAACCAATCGCTAATCCCTCAGTAGCCACGCCGTGGGAGCCTTAGGCCACATCGTGGGGACTAGTCTGGACATCTCGAATGAGCTTAATCCATTTTCTTACTCTATGGGGTCCAAGAAACATTCAAACTAATAAAAAGATGTTGGAGTCCACTCAACTCCAAGATCACTCATAAAATGGACCAAAGTGTCAAAAACCCCAAGTGACAAGATCTAATGAACTAGATAGCAAGAGTGGATCTTTATTCTCACAATGGTCCATAAATGTAGTGTTGTTGATGGATCCAAACTTGAAGCATCATTCATTGCAACCAAAAGAACCTTCTTGATCTTTAAGCTCCATCAAAATAACATAAAAAGCATTCAAAAGAGGAGGGATGAGAGAAGAGAAGCTCAGATCTTGAAGGTGGAGGCTAGGGTTTCTCCTAGGGGGTTCTAGAGGTGATAGAGGCTAATAAAATGCCCAAAAATGCGAAACCTTATGCTTAAATACATTGAAAACCCTAAAACTTATGGGCTTGGGCCTGACTGGCCACCATGCCGTGGGATCTGATCCCCACGCCATGGCCATGACTTTTCACCCAAATTTATTATAGCTTTAAACCACCATAATCTTCTTCGTTTCAACTCTGTTTCCGTCGATCTTTATATCCACGTAAAGGTATTGATGAACCCCACACTTCTATCTAATTAATTTTGGCTTAACTCATTTCGAACTAAAACCATAATCCATGCAAGAAGCCTAATATATAACTTTTCTCATTTTACCATTTAGCTCCAAAACACAAACCAATGACTTTGATCATATAACGAATATTATCATCATCCAATAAGATTTAAACCCTAATCCATTGAAGTCCAAAGCTTTTACTTGATCCATTTATTTTCCATAATTAATTAGTCTATGATATTTTAGTCACAAAAGCCTATTTTTCTTAAAGTTAATGAATTATCAAACATAATTATAATAAATAAAAAATATTTTGGTTAGCATTCAAACTTGAGCTTCACCTAAAACTTCAATATTTTTTAAGCTTTCATAAGCCAAAATGTTAAGTAGATGAGACATCAAACACTTGCATGAATATTGGAGAGACACACATAGTTATAAGATATAAAATGATTTGTTCTTAAACTTTTGAGATTTTGGACAAATGGTTTGCATCCGGTTTGAGTTTTGGATCTTGTTAATGTGTAGATACCGATAATGGTGTGTAATTAATTTTAATATTTAATTATTTTTTATCAAGATAAAAAGACTCGGACAAAAACGAAAATTCGTTACTCTTAAATTATTATCCTAAAACTAAACCAAGGTTTACCTAGATGGTAGGATAAGTCGGTGAAATTCATATATAGTTCGTGAATAATTATATTTAAATATTTATAACATCCTTAGTTAATAATTAAATTTAAAATATTTGCTATTTATTTAATTAATTTATTTTATTTAAAATTAATATATTCTTATTTATGAAGTATATTCTTAATTCGTGATTAATTATATTTAAATATTTATCGTATCCTTAGTTATTTTTAGATTTAACATATTTTCTATTTAGTTAACTAATTTATTTTATTTAAAAATTAATATATTCTTATTTATGAAGTATTAGATTTATGTCGAGTGTATAATATTTCTAATCATTTTTTGTAATAATAAATTTTTTATCATATTGTTTATATTTAAAATAAATATTCAGCATAGTTGTTTTAAATATTAATGTCTAGTAATACTTTTTATTAAAATATGATGTAACAATAGTTGTACCAAAGCATATATCATCCATTATGGATGATTTAAAAAGTAATTTTTGCATGACGAACTAATTGGTAGTTAATACATTGGAAAAACTAGTTAATAAACTAAATAAAAATTGTAAAATAATATTTTTAAACTAATAAAAAAGTAGTTATTTTGCCATGTGTCATCATATTAGACCTCTTAATTAATGTATTATCACTTGTTAATATATTAGTTTTCTATTTTAAACTAGTTTATAACCTGTGGGCACCACAGATTAGAAAGGTAAAAATAATTTTAATTAAATTATAAGGTAATTATTGATCAATGATAAAAAAAAATTAATAATTTAATAAATTAAGCAATAGATATTACAAATAATTTTTTTGTTGACGTGTTTGATATGTGTAAAATGGAGGAGTAAATTAGTGGAAATTTAATTAATGAGGAAAAACCTTAGAATGACAAGTGACAAATAATTAATGTGAAACTCTAATTGATTAACACGTGACAGATGTACTACTCTTTTATTAGGTAGAGAGATTTATTAGACATCATCATTAATATGATACTATTTGTCAATGTATTTATTCTCTATTTTAAATTTTAAATTTAAATTTTATATTATTGTTTTCATTAATTCACAAATAAAAAATGTCTAATATATTTTAAAAATTAATTTTACATATTTATTTGAATCAACGATTATAATTTCATATAATTAATAAAAATATCTCTTAATTAATAATTTATTTAAAATAATTGATTACTAATTTTGAGTTTTTACTATAAAAATTTAATTAATTTTATAATACTGATTCCCACGGGTTATAAACTAGTTTAGATATATAATAGTATAAATAAATGGACATTTTAATTTTATCACACGTACTCTTTGTGATTGACTACAAGATTCAAGTTTATTCCGACATATATTAATTTCACAAAACTATTAGTTATAACATATTGATATTTGATATGCCACATAATCCATAACATCTCAACTAATAAATCGAATTTATGATTGCACTTTATATGATGCTAAATGACTTAATGATTATTGTTGAGTCAACTCTTATGATCCGTTTGTAGAAATAACAGTCAAAAGAAATTAAATTATAAACATGATATTAATATTTAAATAAGATCCTTATAACATCCCTGTAAAAGTGCATCCCATATTATCTTTTTCCAAAGGAATCAAGAGCTTAAAATTAAATTCACATGGTGCTGACTGTGCCACAATCACTACAATCACATACCCTACCCAACTTGATTATGACTAACTCCATTTCTTTAATCACTTTGCTTTGATTTGATTCCAACTCTAAATATATTATTTTATTTACAATCAGATCTCGACCTTTTTCCCAATTATCTATAGATGCTTTGATGGATTTTGACTTTTCATAGTCAAAGTCAAAGGGCTCTTTTCCTCCCATTTGTGCCAGATCAACATATATTGTTAGCTTAGAGAGTTCAATTAAGGGACCCAAACCCTAACCCCAATCCAACCCAATCTTTGACTTTGACTAAGTCAATGTTGAAATTATTTGTACATACGTATGATCATAGCCTTATGAATATATTTAATAATTATATTACATATATCTTTTTTTTTTCATATACATGCAATTATGCATACTAATAACCAGAAATCATATATACTTCACATCCACATGCCAATACAATGCTCACAAGAGCTAGCTATAACTTTGTCATTTCTAAGAACTTTTTACGCAGAAAAAGTTTGTACAAACTTGCTTTATACCAAATTGTAAAATAAATGAATAAATTCCGTTCAGAATTTCAAAATGCCAAGATGTCGGCAATATTAGGAGAATTATATCGAGCGCCTAACGATATTGATGCGTCCACACATTGCCATACATGTGTTGGGTGGATTGCACAAAACATTTGGTAATGGTCTTTATCGAATTTGTCATGAAAAGTATTATTTCACATGAAATGAAACAAGATATATGCTCATGATCAGTATATCGTGTCATTTATTCTTAGTGATTGCGCTTCTTGTTCTTTATCGTTTATCATCTAACAAGATCAATCGAATTAATGATTAATTATGAATGTATTCGGAACTCTCAACGAATTAGTCATGTTGTATCTCTTTGAACTTTGATTAAAGTTTCTTTTGTAAAAACATATAAATACATAAAGAGAAGAAGATTAAAACTTAATTAAAGGAGTGATTATATAATGGGCAAAAAGTACCAAATTACTAAATGTCATTTAATGGTGCAATACAACCCAATCACATGGCTACAGTTCTTAAGGAAATAATTATAATACAAAACAACACCAACTAAATGGTTTCAAACAATAGTTTTTAAAAGTCAAAATTTCAAATTTGATCCATGGTTTGTCAAAAGCTATAACCTTTGTCTACAATATTTTGGAGTGGTATTACTAGTCAAAAATAAGAATTTTATTGTGAGTTTGATCTAAACCTTTTTGATTATATTTCAAATGGTGGATTTGTTTTTTTATTTTTTTTAATTTTTTTATTACAACATTTAAAAAAAACATAAATAAAAAACAACTTCCACCGCTACCTCTCCACCATCCAGTCTCCCTCTCTTCTCTGCAATACCTATATTCTACATGATTTTCATAAAAAGAAATACCATCATCATCATCACCATCACCATCACCATCACCACCACCACCACCACCACCGGTCAAAGATATGAACGCCGCCACCACCACTGTTGACTAGTGATATGAACGTCATCACCACACTACTCAATACCACTAGATCTTCAACTCCGAACACAGATTGAACATCCTGGAAAATCCTCAATTTTTCAGCGAAGAAGACAAAGCAAATATGTTGATTTAATGATGTTGAAAACTAGATCTTGAACTCCGATGAAAGTGGCGCTTAAAACCCTTGGTTTTTTATGCCTCCGGCATCAAACATAAGGTCTAGTCGATTAGGGTTTTATGGTGGTGGTAGTGGTGGATTAGAGTTTTCCGGCGACGGCTTTTTAAATCGACATGTAACATCCTGATGTCAACGTAACCCTATTTCTAGTACTTTAATTTAATTATATTGCATTTGGTCTTAAAATTTAAGAGTTATAAGCATAAGGGACCTTAATGACATTATGGTAGTTATGGCTTCGGAGTACGCTAAGCGTACGAGGTGTACGCTAAGCGTATTCGGGCGTGACCTAGTTCGCTGGACGTACATCTTGGTACGTTGGGCGTACTTCCTAAAAGTGGAAAGTTTAATTTTTAGAGGTTGGTAAGTATTTAAGCATCCTTAAGTCTCATTTATTCCCTACTTTTCAGCCTCCATTAACAGAAGTCGACATCCCTTGAAGCAAGGCTTGGATTAGGAAGTTTTGCTTCTTTCTCCATCATCTCAAGGTATAAATTTCATACCTTGATGGCTTGTTTGCTAGATATCATTTTGGGTGTTTTATGTTACTTTTTGGTCCCAAAATTCCCATCTTGAGCATGGCATGTAACAACCCAAAATTTAAGACTAAAAATTTCTTTTAATAAAACATTACTTAAAGCAAAATCATCCATCCAAACCATAAACAGAGTATTAATTTCCAAAACACATGATCGTTATCAGAGTAAAACATTCCCAAGCTTTCTAATCTATGGTGTGTGCCATGCGATCACCCCGAGCTCTTCCCTCCGCTACCGGAAGTACGTGAAACCAAAACTGAAAACCGTAAGCACGAAGCTTAGTGAGTTCCCCACCCTACAACATACCATGCATAACCACATACTGCACATACTAGGCCACACCCGCTATTTTGGGCCTCGCCCGCTAAAACGGCCCCGCCTGGTTTCGAGCCCTGCTCGGATGCAGATCTGTTTAACTTACGCCTCGCCTGTCACTGGGCCCCGCCCGCTAACATATAATAGCACATAAGCATATAACACACATAAGCTAACATATACTCACAAATCCTGTCCCAAGGCCTCGCCTATCTTGGGCCTCGCCCTTGTCCTGCTACTGATGAGTCACGGAAACCCGTCCACGCCCTTACTGATAGTGAGATATGGGCCCAACCCACACTCACTCTTTCCCTAACTTGGGCCTCGCCCCTGTTCTACTGCTAATGAGATGTGGAACACCATCCACACTCTGCTATTGGTGAGATACGGGACCTCGCCCACACTCACCTCCCTACCAGGCACATATATGTATCACACAGACAACAAGTATTAACTAACATATAAGCCATTCCTTGGGCACCCATCCGCTATCATTGGACCTCGTCCTGAATATCATACTAGCATATTGTGCCTAGGGCTAACCCCCGGGTCTTTGTATCTACATGGGTCGACATTGTGGCCTTAGACCCATTCACACAAAGGGAAACTCACCTACACTTGCTGAACTTGCTGATAACCCCTCTAGCTGCTGCCCGACAACTCTTTAAACTCCTGCTCCACTAGTTCCCCGAGCTACCAATATCAATGCAACACTTAGTCTAACTATCCCTCAAAAGACAACCAAGTCAACTCAGGTCACAGTCAAGTCCTGGTCAAGGTCAACCTTACTCGCCGAGTCTACCTGCTGACTCGCCTAGTTCACCAATTTCCTGAGTCCTGGTATGTCCAACTCACTGAGTCCCCACTCAACCTACTGATCCGAGTCTTAACTCGAAAGGGTTTGGGGTTTCGCGACTTGACTCGCCGAGTCCAAGAATAGACTCGTTGAGTCCAAGAACAGACTCGCCGAGTCCAAGGCAATCTTCAACAGACTCGCCGAGTTGTTCTTCCAACTAGTCGAGTTCCTGCCCAACTTCATGCTACTCGTCGATTCCACTCAAAGGACTCGCCGAGTCCATTCAGATCTTCCTACATGCAGAGGACTTTTGAGTCATGCATGGACTCCAAACTGTAGATCTGCCCCTCCCAAGCCTATTCCTCACGTAAAGTTGCAAACTTTACGTGTAAAGAAGGAGATCTAGGCTAAACAGACCATAAACTAGGGTTTAAGGCAAGGAGGCTCTATAATCAACTCAAGGGCAGTTACTTTATGCTTCACCAGGCCAAAATAAGCATAGATCCGAAGTAGCAACCTCATATCTGGCTTCTAACTCATATGAATATATAAACATGGCTTAAAAGCCCCAAAACTCATAACTAGAAAAAATCTAAATGAAGGAAACGACTTAGTACCTTCAATAACTCTGAAAGATTCCACAAGCTCTGGATCTAAGGCCAATCCTTGAAGCTTCAATTATTTCCCTCTTCCCTCTTCCTTCAAATCACCCAAAAATGGCTTAGAAGCTTGAAAGAGTAACAATGGGGCTTAGGGTTCGGTGTTCTGGGTTAGAGAGGCAGTAAAGGAACCTTAGGGAAGAGAATAAGACGCTTAAATAGGCTCCAAGTCCGGGATTTAGGGTTTTCCTCGCTCAGACCAGACTCACCGAGTTTCGCACTGGACTCGGCGAGTTGACCCTTTGACTTAGGATTTTATTTCCTTCTTGGCCTTCCTGATTTTGGGGTGTTACATGGCATTTTCTGGAAGTTTTGAGTTGTCATTTCAGACCCTAGTATGGGTCCTCAGTCATAAAAATGAGATCCCAATGGCTAGAACTGCCTCATGCATCTTGTAGAAGGTCTTAATGGATTACGACCATGTGTTAAGAACTTTACGGACATGTAAAGTCATAAAGTTGGAGACTTTATGACTCTAGGGTGAATTTGGACTGTAGATCTGAAGTATGGACTAGAGTGCTTAAGCCATTAAGCACTTAATGAAGTTTTGGAGCTTGTGAGGTTACACCTAGTGTAGGTGGGAGTACGCACCGTGTACTCGATCAGCCACCCTGTAAGCTGGTCAATGAGTGGCTTTGTGTACGCTAAGCGTACCTTTAGGTTATGCCCCGCGTACTCGCATAAGTCAGCCCTTGTTAAGTTGACTCGGTTGGGTTGACTCAACTGGGTTGACTCAGTTCATTTAGTGGGTTTGACCAGTTGACTTTGAGTTTGACCTTTGAATTTGAGGGTATTTTGGGATTTGACAAAATTTTTCACTTGGTAGATATAGGTATTGTGTAAAGAGCTGAGATTCGGAGTCGGACCTCATTGGTTTCTGACACAACTAGCATTTTTAGCTAGGAAATTTTATTTTCATGTAACCATCAGCTCTTGTAAGACTTGTAATCTAAGTGGATATCATGTTCTATGCTCAATCAAAAACATCCATTTGAATCAAAACTCCTGAGTGAAGTCTAAAACCTAATTCAATACAACTCAGATACTCAATTGTGGGTTTGAAACCCTAATAACCCGGTTCAAACTTAGTATGGACCAGGATCCTCTTATTGGGCCTAATGGATCAGTAAACTTTCAATTTGGCTATTTTGGGTCAAGGAAACCTAATTGGGCTTAAATTGGACCCACATTCATGAAACTATAGTATTTTGGGTCATGTGGGCCTAGAATGACTCAACTTGTAATCATGGGCCTTATTGGGCCATAATGATTTCATAAGCCCTATTGGGTCGTGAAATAACTTCTTGGGCTTCATTGGGCTGAAAAACCAAATTTCCTTTATTATTTTGGGCCATAAACCCATATATGGGCCCAATGGGCCGAAAACTCTAAAGTTGGGCCTTAAATTTCAAATACACTCAAAAATGGCCCAAACTCTTCCTTCTCTTTTCCTTTTCTCTCTATTCTTGATTTTGTATATAAAATAATAATAATAACAAGATGATAATTAGGGTATTTCCACCTAGTTATTTTTTAATGGATAACTAAGAAAATTATACACCATGTCTCTAGGAAATCTCATGTTTCCATGCAACAATCTTGACACCTCTCTCTCCCCCCCTCTTGTTCTTATTCTCGGCCCAAAACAACCCACCACCACCTTTATTTTACTCTCAAACCCACTCAAACATTTCTCTCTAAGAACACTTAAAGAAACCTCCTCTATTCTTCCTAGAATTTATGTGTACTTGTGTGTGTCTCAAGGAAAATCTCTTCAAGCTTCATACTTAGGTAAGATCATGTAAACTCAAAGTGATTTAGTTCATTTTATGATAGAGCCATCCTCAGGAACACATGTTTTCATGATTATACTCTTAAAACTTCTTAGAATTCGAAGATCTCCTCTCAAGAAGACTTCTAGGGCAAAGATCCTTTTCAACCTTCATCAAAGGCTGAAAACAACAACCCAAAGTGAGTTCATACCCCCTATTTTTGGTTTTTACTATGTTTTGGGGGAGAATATAAGTTATTTTGTGGATATCTATGCGTGTATGTATGAATTTGTGTGTTTTTCATGATATATATGTGAATATGTGTCATAAACTCTATGAAATTGAAGATCTACTAAAATATGATGTTATTTGTAGAACATAACACTCATTTCAACTCATCTTGCAAAGAACTGGTTTTAAAAAGATCAAAGTTACTAAAAACTAAGATATTTGCATGAAAGGGGCCAAAAGTGACCAAATAACCATAAATGGGGTACTTTATGTAACTCATGGTTTTTAAGGTACCAAAAGGAATGTATTTTGATAAATATGAACCTTTTTGATATTTGTGATCTTAAAAAGGGCTAGAAGTGTAAAAATTCATAAATGGGCTTCTTTTGGGCTTTTTTGAGTTTTTGGGTCAAGGTAGTAAATTTTTGGACTTTTGTGGGCTTAAATGCCATTTTCAACAAAGTTGTGCCAAAAATGTAAATTTTTTATAAGAAGGACTAAAAATGCGAGTTTAGTAAAAACTTGGGCCAAAATAATGAATTTATTTTTAAATGGGCCAATAATGCACATTTTCATAAAACCAAACCAAAAAAATGATATTTTTGACAAAATTGAGTTAAAAATGTAATTTCTATTTAAAACTAGCATTAAATGTAAATTGCATCATTAAAGGACCTAAATTGTCATTTTAATCAAAACGGTGTCCTAAGTGTAAATTTTCGGTTTTAGGACCAAAAATGTCTTTTTACAAAAAAATGGACTTTTCGTGTCAATTTGGTAACCAACGAAGCTTATACGGCCAACGTAACCAACAATGGATAAAATACGTTATTCTCACCTACATTGGAGCTTGAACTAATTTAGATGTTTAGTGGGCCTTATTTGTCAACTTACATATTTATTAGGCCTGGGATACTTATTGGGCCTGTAAATAGTATACATGTTAAATGGGTCTTAGTTGTCCTTTTACATATGTATTGGGCCCGTGATATATATTCCCATTCCTTTTGAGCCTAAAAATGGTTACATGCTTAGTGGGCCTTAGTTGACCACTTACATGTTTATTGGGCCTGAAATATTCTCTATATGTTTCTTTTCGCGTAAATTTGATGATGGATCTAGTGAGACGTTTCAGTTGGCACCCAATGAGTGTAGATCGTAGCCTGTAGTTATAACCAGACTCTCTTGGAGGGAGAGCGGGAGTTTGTGTATAGATCTATAGGGGGTGACACCCCACACCTGAGCTGTTCACTACAGTTAGACTAGACCAGTCTAGGAGTCTAGGGTGACAAACCTTACCTTAAACAAGCCGGCGTCTATTAGATGTGATGACAGACGAATTTGTCATTATCAAGTATGGTTATAACGACCCACTTAGAGGAATTAACGTTATAAAACTTACGGGAAAACCATTCTCTTTTCTCTTTGCGTTACTTGGTAACATACTCATGCTGGTACTCAAACACGGGTGTTGAGATTCCAACATTCTCATAAGCAGACAACATCGGGTTGTCTGGGATTATTCTCTTTATACTCTCACAAACATTAACACACATGCATTAATACAATATCGGACACAAAGATATCAAACTTTTTTTTTTCCAGAAAATATCGGATTTTCTGGTGTTTACAAAGTAATACAAATCATTTTTCTCAAACATGCTTATAAACTCACCAACATTTTATTTTGACCTTTTTTAAATTAACTTGTATTCTCAGGAAACTGTTGAGCAGGTTGGGCAGAAAGAATCAGGGATATTTTGTTATATTTTGTTTTATCATACTTAGACTATTTTGGCATGTAATACTCAAATACAATACTCGATGTAAACAATGAATGTTTTTATATTACATGTGTGATGATGATGATGTTATGTTTCAATTATATATTTTGTGATGATACTACAACAATGAAGTCACCCAAAGCCTCCCGGATGTTTCCGTTGTCTGGTTCGGGGGTGTGATAGTTTCGTTCAACTGCAAGGTGAGTTTTCCTTATTATATTTACAAGTCGAAGGCACCAAGACCGGCCCATTGGTTTGATAACCTGATATCCATTGATATGCTGAGTATAGAATTGATATGCATGCTAGTTTTGATATACTAGTTTGGTAGAACAATAGTACTACTTGTGATATTATCTGTATGATTATCTATATATGTTTGTATCTGTTATATGTCGACATATTTTGTGGGTTGGTTTGAGGTTGTACTGCTCCGTGTGGTAGCCAACTAACTCTGGAGCAATCCAGATATGAGCTGAGGGGTGGGTAGGTCATGCCAGACTCATACTGAGGGCTCATAAGCATTACAAATAGGAGCTAAGGGTTGGGTAGGGCATGCCAGACTCGTACTGAGGGCTCGATGGTAGTCAGTCCGATAATTGATCTGGTTGGGGAGCAAGCACAACTTAAGTTGTGGGCCCCGAGGGTAAGCCAGACTTATGTTGTGCGCTCAGGGGTAACCCAATCTTTTCACTGTGGACCTATTAGATGTTGTTAATGTATATGTGTTATTTTCTGTGTGTTGATATTTTGAGGAAACTCACTAAGCTTTGGGCTTACAGTTTTAGGTTATGTTTTAGGTACCTCAGATGATCGCGGGAAGGCAAAGGCGTGATTATGCACCTCCTCGTGCTTTGTTTTATGATTTTAGGAAAACGCTAATAATAAGCATTTTTTGAAAACTATTTGGTAAAAAATGATGGTTTGTGCATTTGTTTGAAAAGTTTAAATTTTTCATGAATTTTATGGATGTTACACGACCACAGATTGCTGGTCAATTAAGGGATTCCAGATATAAACATGAATTCGATCTTACTTGAGAAGACGAATCGAGAAAGAAAGTGACAATAGATCTTAAGCCCTATCTCCATCCAATGAACATTGTGGTGGCACCGACGACAGGACTCCAACGGTGATCCAACAAAAAGGGTGGCATCGGCGACCAATCAACTTTTCGGTGTACATTGAAGAGGGAGAGAGATGGAGTATGTTAAATAGGGGTGTGGGTGTGATGGGGTTTGGGTAGATTATTAGGGTTAGGTTTATATTTTGTTTTA
Source organism: Lactuca saligna (assembly GCF_052625555.1). Lineage (NCBI taxonomy): Eukaryota > Viridiplantae > Streptophyta > Magnoliopsida > Asterales > Asteraceae > Lactuca > Lactuca saligna. The sequence goes on from NC_136425.1 coordinate 180,740,263, forward strand.
TGTTTTATCTTAATAAGATAAAGTAAATAACAAATAAAAAGGGCAAAACGGTCATTTTAAGTACTTTCAACTTTGATTTGGACCAAACACATAACAAAATTCTAATTTTGGATTAGTGGTGCAACTTCAAAATATCTTGGACCAAAGTTATAATTTTTGACAAACCATGGGGACCAAATTTTTAATTTTACCCTTTTCAAATACTAAAGTTTGATTAAAGTGACTAAATAATATATTTAGGAGTAAATTACACAAAGCGTCTTTGTGGTTTGGGGTAATTTCACGTTTGGTCCCTAAATATTTTTACTCAGACGGTTTTTGAAAGTTTAATTTGTTGCGTATATCATCCCTACCATTAGTACCTGGTTAGATTCTAATGTTAGCTTGTTGTGAAATAACAAAGTTACCCCCACCTTCATATTATTATACATATTAATTTAGGATATGACTTATGAACATCCTAGTATTGAGCCAACTTCAACATTAGGTGGTTTGTTGCTTCGGCTTCATTCAACTTCACCATTTTGTTATGTTTGCCACCTCTTTCTTTACCGTTTCTCGAACTGATAATATCATATTTATACATACATTTATGCATTATTTTAATACATTTGAGCTATATTTTGGTAAAATGTAAAGATATTTGGAACTTATAATGTTTGAATTCTATTTTGCAGCAAAAAAGGACATGCTCAAGGAAAAATACTGAAATCAAAAAGAGATGGATACTTTGAGGACTGGAGCTGAAATTAGGAGAAGAAGAAAGAAGAAATCAAGCATATTGGAGTTCCTACGACGTGGATAACCACATTCCACGGCATGACATTCAAAATCTTCTAAACTCCTTGCATGAATCTTCCTCACAATGTGAGCGTATAGTGGTCACGACGTGCCTCGTTTCAAATCTATAATTTTCTACGGCAATGCACAGAAGCCTTGGCCCATACAGGATAACTATGACTCCCATGACGTGACATCTATTTTCCTACTAATTTTTGAGTTTTTAACAGATTCAGACCATATATATATATATATATATATATATATATATATATATATATATATATATATATATATATATATATATCAGCCTTTAACATCCGATTGTAATTAGAAGTTGTATCAGGTTCTAAGTTCTAAAATTTGTATCAGAACTTCATGTTCTAGAATTAGTATCAGCCTTTTGAAATCAAAATCAGATTGTAATCAGAATTTTGCACTATTTTATTTTATGAAAATATATTTTTATTCTTTTAAATTTATACTGTTTTGTAGAATTTGGATTTTGCAAACCTTCGGTTAAAGTACTGCAAGAGGGATTTTCATCAGAATGCAAAGCAAATTTGCAAACGGAAGCATACAAAGACGCAACAACGATACTGGATGTGAGGTCGATGGTTGAAGCCATTTCTGTTTTGAGTTTTAATGAAAAAACCAATACAATTGCTATGGTGTGCAAAAAAGGGACAATGACTTGAAAGGACAACAAACTTTCGATTTTGTTCACATTTAGTCACTATTTTTTTTCTCATTATCTATTTGTCATTGAACTATTGAAATTGTTCACATTTTACCCTTATGACCTGTAACTTCCCAAGTCCAGGTATACCTTTATAACCCTTGATCTTTTGAGTACTTGTCCATTTTAGCTCTTATTGAGAAAAGGTGGTAAATGAGTACGCATGGGGTACGCAAGTGTACGCTTAGCGTACTCATGTGCGTGCTTTTGACGCAGAAGCTACCTAGTACGTTGGGTGTACCAGAGGGTACACTGGGCATACTAGGCCTAGAGTGAAAACCCTAATTTAGGGTGAGTCCCCTATATAAAGGATATGATGGCCTTATTCCTGGCCACCATTCTCAGACAACAAACCGTGTTAAACCCTAACCTTCGTTCATAGAGCTTGTGAGTGCTTTTTAGAGCCTTTGGGTGATTTTGTGTATTCTTGGAGTGTAAAAAAAAGCTTTGGAGAAAGAGTGAGAGTCTAGGCCCTTGGATATGAGCATATCTGTGTTAGGAGCTTCATATAGATGTATAAAGCTTCAAGCTTTCTCACTATTTTGTTTTGTGCATCATAGTAGAGAATTTTAGGGATTTTGTCCCAAGTTAGAGACTTTATGAGATATTGAGCTCCAGACACTATGATCAACCCCTTTGAGTGTATTCAGTGGTGTAGTGTCATAAAAATCAAGAGTTGGACGTTGGAATCAAGCCATGCACGAGATATGAGCATTTTGAGTTAAGAGAGTGAGGGTTTTGTGTGTTTGTGACCTTATCAGCCATGCAAAAGCTGAAAGTCACTGTCTTTATGGAGAGCTATTAGGCAGTCCATATATGTGATATGAGACAAGGTCTTAACTGATTAAGACCAAACAAGTAGAGTTGTAAAATTGGGGAGTACGTTGGGTGTAATCCCAGTACGCGCCGTGTAACACCCCAAGTTCAGAAGTGCAAGTTTAGGATGCTTGGTGTAATTAAGGAGGATCGACTTGGCGAGTCCATGGATAGACTCGGGGAGTCGAGTCGCGATTTTGGGCGCGAGTTAAGTGATCAACTCGCCGAGTCGGTAGCTGGGACTCGACGAGTTGATGCTGAAGAGAGAAAACCCTAATCCCAGGGGTTTTGCCCTATATAAAGAACATAACATCCCTTCTTCAGCCTCCTTACCACCCTTGAGAGCCTACAAACCCTAGAAATCGAGTGGAACTCCATTGATAGAGAAATTGGAGCTTTGGAAAGGAAATCTTGAAAAAGGTACTTGAAGACCAAGGGATTACAGCAAGGGAGTGGTATAGATTTGAGGCCTACTTCAGTGGGAGCTTTTATTTGAGGTAATAATATGTTGCTTAAGATCCTTTGCATCTAGATCCTTTGTTTCTTGAGTTTTGTGGCATTTCTAGAGTTATTTCAAGTTTGGAGGTTGGATCTAAGGTTGCTACCTTAGATCTGGACTTGAGATGGTCCAGAAGATCATAAAGTTTTAGTCCTTGGATGATTGGTGAAGCCCCTTTTGTCTAAAACCCAAGCCTTAGTGTGTTTTGAGTTTATATCTCCTTGATATCACGTAAAATTTGCAACTTTACGTGAGGAATAGCTTGTAGAAGGGTATATCTATGGATTGGAGCCCCAACATGGCTTAAAAAGCCACTGCATGGGTTAAGAGCTGGAGGTACTCGATGAGTTGGATGAAGATAGGCAGGAACTTGACGAGTTGGAAGAACAACTCGGCGAGTATGTTGAAGATTGCCTTGGACTCGGCGAGTCTGTTCTTGGACTCAACGAGTCTGGTCGTGGAATCCTAAACTTTTCTAGTTAAGTTGTGAATCGGTGAGTCGAAGGATGACTCGGTGAGTTGAGCATGACGGGCCTCAGAGTTCGTAGGACTCGGCGAGTCTTGGGGTGACTCGGCGAGTTGGGTCGCGATATGGGAGTGTTCAGGGCCTAGGAACTCGACGAGTCAGTCAGGAAGTTTGACTTTGACTGAGGACTTTGACTTTGACCAAGAGTTGACCAGTTGACTTCCAAGGGTATTTTGGTAATTATTGGTATTTATGGAGTTCAATCATTTGGTATTGATCAGTGGTGGAGTTTGTGTCGGAGGTTGGAGCAGCGTGATCTTATCTCTTCAGTCAGCATTTGCGAGGTGAGTTATCCTCACTATATCGACAGAATTTAAGGCACTAAGTCCGGCCCTTTATCGGATGGAAATCCGGGTAGATGTTATTTGCTATGTTATTGCTTTGCTATATGCATGCATCCTGGTAGTTAGGTTGGTATATGTTAGAGACATGGTTAAGGTCGGTATCCTGGTTACAGTATGCTATGTATATGATCTACTAGATCGGTTGATTGATGATTAATTATTATATGGTTATATGTTTATGTACACATGGTTGGTTGACTGGGGTTAGGTTGAGGTGGGTCTTGCTTTGTGTTGTAGGCCAACATACCCCGGGCGGACCGGATATTCCGAAGGCCTAACGAGTGGTCCGGATAGGATGAAGGCCCCACGAGGGCGGACCAGACGTGCCGATGCTCGGAGAGTGTACCACACCGACTGAGGTGCGGGCAGACCAACCACACTGCAGACTCGATGGATATGGCTAGACTCGGAGGGTGGACCAGGTGGACTGAAGGCCCGGTGCGGCGGACCAATCACACAGTAGACCCGTAGTGCATGGTTGTTCTATTCTGTTATGATATGTTATGTGTATGGTATATGTGGTTGGTATTTTGGGGGTATCTCACTAAGATTTCGGGCTTACAGTTGTGGTTTAATGTTTCAGGTACTTCAGGAGACCGTGACAAGGCAAAGACATGATCGTACTGCTCTTCATGTTTTATGTATTTATGATGTGGTTCTGGGAAATACTCTGATAATAAATGAATTGAAAACCTTTTTGTAATGAATTAATGAATATGGGTTGTTTTTGAAAAGTTTAAATTGGCTGAAATTTTTGGATGTTACACGTCGCGTAGAGGTCGAGCATCCCCGATACCTGCATAGCAGTAGAGTACGCCCAACGTAGAGAGCTGGTACGCGCAGCGTACTCTCTACCGCTGACTTTTGGGTGACTTTTAGGGTTTGGTCAAATTGTGGACTATTAAGACCATGGAGGGGTAAAATGATCTTTTACCCTTTTGTGAGTTTATGGAAGGGTTAGTTTAGCTTCATTGGGATCCATTATTAATTAGGGATAATTATCGTATGTGTTAGGCAGAGGCTTGACCGGTGATTCGAGTTCGACGTTATCCGATTCTTATGAGGTGAGTCTTCTCACTATACTTACCATGAGTATTATCTTTGTGTGACTGAGATGTATTATGTGCTTACCTGTGCATTTTAATATCCTGAATTATGTCTATCTGATTTATGTTGAGTATTATTATTATGAGCTTATTGAGTTAGGGCCGAAAGGTTCCACTGAGACACATTGACCAGAGGGTCTTACTGAGTTATAGCCTTAAGTGGCTATTGCGCTGTGCATGGGGTATTTTGGGGAACTCACTAAGCTTCGTGCTTACCGTGTTATGTGTTATGTGTTTCAGTTACTTCTCAGGATCACGGGAAGGCGCCGGCTCGATTGTACACACACCAGGGTTAGAGTTATGTTTTGGGAGGATCCTATATATGTGATATATACAGTTTTTGGACATGTGTTTTGATGATTTGATAGGTGTGGCAATTTTGTGATTTTTGAAATGAGATAAATGTGTTTTAAATTATAAATTTTGGTTTGAAAATTTACGGTGTTACACCCTCCATGCCCCCCCTCATAATCAATGTCTTGACCAACCCTAAAGTCAATAGAAGTCAACACTCGAGTCAACCGTCCATGTTGACCTGACTCGCTGAGTGCATCTATGTGACTCGGCGAGTCCCCCTTGTTCATTCAGAACATCGCGAAAACCCAATTTAACTCGTCGAGTTGTCTCAGCAACTCGCCGAGTTACTCCTGTCTAGACTCATCTAGAAAAACCCTAGCCGACTCGTCGAGTCACCTCATTGACTCGGTGAGTCCATTCAGTCTGTATTCTCATTCAAACATTTTAAGGCAGATCCACCACTCTAAACTCTAGATCTAGCCCTCTAAGGTTTGAATGTCACGTAAAGCTTCGATCTTTACGTTTATGCATGACATATTTGCTCAATACAAGCTCCAAAAAGGTTTAGATGCACAAGATCTTATCTCTAGCTCAATAAAGGTCGGGTCTTTGGACTCACAAGACCTCCTAAACCCAGATCTGAATTTTCAACCTCAGATCATGCTCAACGACTCAAATGACACAAAAAGGATGGGAGAAAACCCTAGAAACTCCCTTAACCAAGATCTCATAAGGAAATGATCAAGTTAGCTTCTTTTTACCTCTAGCTAAAGCAAGACCCTAATGAATCTCTAGATCCAAGGCCTCCTCGTGCTCCAAGATTTGATGTTCTCCTCTTCTCCTTCAAAAGTGTACTAATAACTACAAGATTAACTCTTCCCTCACTCTTTAAATCAAGTGGGCGATTAGGGTTACTCTCAAGGGTGTAAGGTGATTGGGGAGGCGGAAATGAGGCTTAAGGCCCCTTAAATAGGTCATAAACATAGGGATTTAGGGTTTCCTTACACATCGTCAACTCGGCGAGTCGGCTCCTTGACAAGTCGAGTCGATTAATAAACCCACATGACCAATCCAACTCTACTCGACGAGTCGAGCACACAACTCGTCGAGTCTCTCATTAAATCCCAAAAATAAACAAATAAATAAATGCAATACCTAGTAGTCAGGATGTTACAGAAGCAACTAGGTACTTGTACTTTGCTTCATATAACTCATTTTTGAGTCATTCTTCTTAACTTTGCAATCCCTAGAAATGTGATTAGTGCTTCCATAATTGAAGCATTTTCCATCATCATTCTTCTCACTAGAGAACTTTCTTGAGCTTCCAGCGTTAAACTTCTTTTTCGCCGATGATCCAAATCTACTAGTTTGAAATTTTCTTGGAGGACTCAACTTTCTAGCTTCATCAAACTTATTAAACTGTTTCACAATCATAACAACAATTGATGCAAGCTCATTTTTTTTGTACAATCTACCATGTTGTAATCCATGGTTTCTAACACCATCAACACATTGCTTTTACCGAATTGAAAAATTATTTTCATCGAATGTAGGAATCTTGTTCAGCGATGATGCAGTAAATGGAGATTTCGAGGAAGACGAGGAAAGTTACATTGCTTGTTGAAGAACATAGAACCTGCTTTGATACTAGTTGTTGTATCTTAAGAACAAACAACAAGCAACGATAAAACGATAAAGAGAATAAAGTTTAACCGAAAACTTGTTTCGATTAATAGAAACTTTCACAAAGAGAGAAAACACAAAGCAATGATTTTTACAATGAACCCTAACACAACTTATATGCTACATAAAGCTATTTAATATATGAAAATCCCTACATATTAGAGATTTAAACAAAACTATACAATGGTCACTAAGATTGCGGATTTGATACTTCATGCATAAGTAATCTTCACCTTGGTGCTGGTTGAGACCAAACATCGTATCATATTAGACACTAATTAATGATCAACATGAAGTAGGTTAGATTATAATGTTCGATCTTACAATAACATATCCATATAAATACAAATATATACGTCTAACAAAAATAAATGTTGGTATAATCGTAATCACCTAAAAAACAAATGAGATTATTAAGCCTATTATTTAATATTATATTAAATGTATTACATAATTTAATATCACTATTAATATTTGCTGCACTTAAAAACAGTTGAGATTATGAGCTTGGAGAGAGATATACAAAAATTGCTCACACAATTGCATATCATAGATGTAGGGCTGTAAACGAACCAAACGAACACGAACACGAACATGGTCTTGTTCATGTTCGTTCGTTTAAGTTAGCCGAATAACAAACGAACACGAACGGATAAACGAACGAGATTTTCTTGTTCATGTTCGTTCGTTTAACAAATTACATTGTTCATGTTCGTTCATTTATGTTCGTGAACATGCTAAACGAACATAAACGAACAAAGATAAAAAATAAAAAAAAAAAAAAAAAAACAATTGAACATATATGAACATAAACGAACATATAATATAGTAATATAATAAAAAATAATTGAATATAGATGAATATAAATAAACTTAAACAACGAACATAAACGAACGTGAACGAACATCATAAACGAACGTTCACGGACATAAATGAACGAACGAGACCATTGTTCATGTTCGTTCATTTAACTAAACGAACGATAATTTTTGTTCATGTTCGTTCATTTATTAAATAAACGAACATAAACGAACTTCCCACCGAACAGTTCACGAACGGTTCGCCAAACATTCAGTTCGTTTACAGCCCTACACAGATGTAATCACATAGAAAGGAAAAATAGAACCATTGCTTTGAGGTTAATATTACATGAAATGAATTTTTATAAAATAATGTTGCCCGGGCCTGATTTCCTACACTATAATGACAAGAAAGAAAACTATAACAAACTAACAATTCGGGTACGCGGTATCAGAACCGGTACCTTCGGTTCCAGGAGCAGTTCCGAAATTTAAAGAACCGATGTAACCGGTTACAGTTCCAGTTCCAAGATTCTAAGAACCCCCGTTCCGGTTCCAAGAAATTGAGGCATGCTCACTTTTTTTTTTTTTTTTTTTTTTTTTTTGCTAAATGTCATGCATGTATTTGATCTTCTTAATCCTGTGGATCAATTAATGTTACTTTTTTATGGTATATTAAAACCGGTTTTTTAAGATGGGTTTTTTAGGATTAGTTCATAAATATTTTTTTAAAACCAGTTCAAGGCCCAATTCAGACCGACTTTGGATAATTTGATTGATTTCAGACCGACAAAAAACCATTTGGAGCAAAAATAGAGGATAGGACCCGAGACCAACAATCTAGACCGCACTGATATAGTCCTAAACCGGTCCGGTCTTGTTATTTATCTTTTCCATATATTTATATTTATTTATTTATTTATATTCGTAAACCCCTTTAAAACCAGTTACCTGCATCCGTGTGAGGATCATTGAAATGATGGATTTCCATGTTCCGATTGGTCGCAATTAGTCCAACAGGCGCAGTTCATCAATCAATTGAGATTTGAGGCCTGGAAATAGAAGGAACTTGGGCTTTCGAGTTGGGTTATACTAAAGAGCTTGGTGTGTGGGAATCGGGATATGCTAAAATGAAATTTAATGGGTCCAACGGGAGCACAAATTTTTTATTATCAATTATATCTTTATATTTATACAATGAGAAATTAAATATCATTTTATCCTTTTCTTTTTATTTATAATTCTATCTATAAGAATGATGACAAGTGTCATAATATCATATTTAGATAATATTTATATCTGAATATATTTATCATAATTTTAAATGGATAGGAGGATAAGTATGATGAAAAATAAAAATTCTTTTATACAGTATTTTCTTGTAGCATTTTAAATCTAAGATTTTTTAGATTTAAAATGCTACAAGAAAATATTGTATAAAAAAAATTAAATATTTTTTTATTTTTCATTATACTTATCTTACATTTAAAATTATGATATATATATATATATATATATATATATATATATATATATATATATATATATATATATATATATATATATAGGTTCATTTGAAATCATTCTAATTTTGTGATACCGTGAGACCAAATCTAAAAATAATTTTAAAATGCAAGATAAATGGAAAAATCCAAAAATTCTTTTTTTAAATATTATTTTCGGAACTTGAATTAACTAAAAAAAATAAAAAAAAAAATAAAAAAAATTCCGTTTTTTTTTTTGAAAAATACGTGAAATATTCTAAATACAATATTACACTGACATATTCTAAAAAATAGTTTTAAAATGCAAAATAAATGGAAAAATATAAAAATTCTTTTTTTAAATATTATTTTCAGAACTTAAATTAACTAAAAAAAATTCAATTTTTTTTAAAAATACGTGAAATATTTTAAATAGAATATTACATTGTACATATTCTAAAAATAATTTTAAAATGCAAAATAAATGGAAAAATAAAAAATTTCTTTTTTTAAATATTATTTTCGGAACATGAACTAACTAAAAAAAATAAAAAAAAATAAAAAAATGCGTCTTACGGTCTCACAAAATATAGGTAGTATCAAATGAACCTAACCCTATATATATAAGATCACATATGAACTCAAAAATTAGTAGGAACCATAAGGACAAATCTTAGTCGTTAATAGGTGAAATTGGATGCTTTAGATGTAATATAAAAAACTGGTTAATTATTAAAAGACGAAGGGTCATTTATGGAAATATCTGAAACTTTGGGTGGAAATGGAATAATCTAAAGGGTACTTGTGTAATTGAATTGGAGCTTAGCACAAGCACACATCATATGCACATGAACCTGCATGCATACTAGGGATGAGATTTAGAACCGGAAAACCGGACCGGAACCGGAACCGTTAGAACTGGAATATATAAAATCAGTTTCGGTTCCGGTTTTAAAAATTGGCTTTATTCGGGTTCCTGGTAATCCTGTTTTGGGTCCATCGAGTCCGGGTAAACCGGTTCTAAAAACCAGAACCGGTGTTTGAAATCGGAACCACTTTTAGGGCCGGAACTGGAACCACTTTTAGGGTCGGAACCAGTTTTTGTGAAACGTTTAAAAGATGCATATCTCATTCGTTTCAACTCCGATTGACATGCAGTTTTTTCTAACATGTTGTTTAGAGTTTGTACATGATTTTAGACTATAAATTTGCTATTTTTAGTTTTATATTCATTGACTTAAAATTCCCCAAAGTCGAGATATCAAAGCTCAAAGTTTTTAGTTTTTTGGTTTTTTTGTATTCGGTGAAAGTTTTAAAACATGCATATCTAATTCGTTTGAAGTCGGATTGACATGTAGTTTTTTTTCCAACTTGTAGTTTACAGTTTGTACATGAGTTTAGATTATAATTTTTCCATTTTTGGTTTAATATTTAATGATTTACAGTCCTCCAAAGTCGGGATATCAAAACTGAAAATTTTCAACTTTTTAGCTATTTGTTTTTGTACTTTGTATTCTGTGAAAATGTTAACACATGCATATCTCATTTGTTTAAAGTCGGATAGACATGCTGTTTTTTCCAAAGTGTATTTTAGAGTTTGGACATGATTTTAGACTATGATTTTGTTAATTTTGGTTTCATATTCAATGAGTTACAGTCCCCCAAAGTCGGGATATAAATATGAAAATTTTAAAGTTCAACCCACTAAGTAGTAAGTAATTACCAAAAAATTCCGGTTTTTCCGGGTTTTCCGGTTCTAAACCCAATTTATCAGGTTTCAACCTACCCACTTTGATGTTTCCGGATTTTCCAATTCTAGACCCACTTTACCCGGTACCGTACACGGAACCGAACCGGAATCGGTTCCTACATACCGGTCCGGTTCTTCAAAATCCCATTAACCGGTTCTGGGTTTTCTGGGTCCGGGTCCATCTGGTCCGAATTTGGACCCACTTTCATCCCTATTGCATACGACTAATTTCTCTTACTGCCATGTGTTATCAGCTAATAGGTTAGCTGGTGACTTTTTTTCCTAAGTTTTTGGCTATAAATTTTTTTCTTTAAAAAATTTATGAAAATACCAAAGTTTTTAAAATTTAATTCTCTACCAAATAAACATAATCATGAAAATTTGATATATATATATATATATATATATATATATATATATATATATATATATGTATATATACATACATACATACATTCTCCAAAAATTATAAATATATAAGGAATACTTCTACTTACTATACTAGTGACTTTATAAAAAGAGTTTTTTTTTAAAAAAAAGAAGGTTTTAACATAACAAAATTGGTTTTACAAGATTGAATTTTTTTTTTAAAAAAAAAAACTATTAAACATAATATAATCCAAATAAAGGTGATTCAAAATATTTATGATTCAAAAATATGATGATTCAATATGTTTATGATCTAAAAATATTTTGTTTCAAATAATATGATCCTTATTTGTATATCTTTTATGATTCAAAATGAAATGATTTAAAAAGTATAATTATCCAAATGTTGTATTAAACAAATTTTTTATTTAATTCAATATATTATGATTGAAAATCATATGATTTATAAACAATATGATCTAAATTACTATGAAATGATATGGTCCATAATTTTATGATCTAAAATTTTAGGATATAAAATGATATGATTCAAAATTTCATGATCCAAAAATAATATGATCCAAAATATTATAATGCATAATACCGTTATGATTTGAAACTTTTTATAATTCTTATGAAACAACCCAAAAATACGGTCCAAAATTTTCATTTTTTATTTAAAAATAAAACCATAGTAAACCAAATCATCTCATAAAAACATAAGTGATAGTATCTATAAACATCATATCAAAACACTGTATCAAAATCACATGTCCAAACATTAGAGAAAATCATCCCAGGCTAAACGCAACGGTGTGTGCAATGCAGTCATCCCGAGCTCTTCCCCTTACTAGTAGAAGTACCTGAAATCAAAATTGAAAACTGTAAGCACGAAGCTTAGTGATGAGTATCCCCAAACTACCACATACCATACACATAATCACATAAACACATAACACATAACTTGGGCCTAACCCATTACATCGGGCCCTGCCCGGCATCGAACTGAAGTCCGACATCGGGCCTCACCCGACATCAGACCGAAATCCGACATCAGGCCCCGTTTGGCATTGAGTAAAGCTCAATATACATAAGCATAACAAAAAATACATATAAACATAAACCTATAAACATTCCTCAGGCCCGCCCGACATCGGATCGAAATCCGGAAGCATATAAACATTCCTCGAGCTTGCCCCGACATCAAACCGAAGTATGAAAACATACAAACATACACATGGAAGAATCATGAAGACATCAATCATATAAACATTCCTCGAGCTTGACCCGACATCGAACTGAAGTCCGGAAACATATAAACCTACATCAGGCACAACCCGACATCGAACCTTAGTTTGGTATATGCTAACATACATAAACGGTCCGGTGTTGGTGCATTCGACCCGTTCCTACTGGAGGAAAACTCACCTCACAAAGTTGGCTGCTGAATCTCTCGGTAAAGAATCTCTATGGGCTACTCCCGCGACTATCATTATTAGAATTACACTTAGTCAAAATACAATAATCCTTGTTAGGGTAAAATAACCATTTTACCCCTGATCTAATTTGGACCATAACCTTGGCCCCATTCCATTTACTCTTTCTAAGCCTAGTAATGGCCTACTAAAGGCCCATTAATGGCCCAATTTTCTAAATTAGGCCCAACTCCTCAAATGGGCCTTCCTTAAGCCCAAACAGGTCCTTGGTCCATTATCTGACTCTTGATGGCCCATTAAGGCCCAATAACTGCTAAGTCCAAAGAATGGCCCAAACCTTGGCCCAAACGTTGTAAAGCCCAAAACTTGAGAGTAAATTAGGTGTACTCCTCTATACGCTAAGCATACTGGTGCATGGCTTGTACACTGCGCGTACTGGCTTGTACGCCCATCATACTACCCTGTTAAGCCATAAACTTCAAAAGTGTTTATTCCATTAAGACCTTAAGCCCATACTACAGATCTGAGTCCCTTAACATATCTTAACTCATAAAGTTGATTACTTGGTGGCTTGCAACCCACCAAATGGACCCAAACTTGGAATATAGCAACTAACTTCCATGGAAATGGCTAGATCTCATGCATGGTCACAAAAGGACCTCAAAGATCGAAACTTTACTAATATTGAGACACATTTAGCACTAAGGGTGGCAACCCTAAGCCTAGAAATAAAGTTGAACCATAAAAATCCATTCTTGGGACCTAAAGTGGTCCAAAACTCCATAAACAAAGATCTAAGCATTCATGAGGCAAGATGGAAGCTTTTAACCTCAAATAAGTGCCAAAAGGTGGTGTAATCTCGGATCCTTGAGCTCAAGATACTCAAGTTCTTCTTCTCTAACTCCATCTTTCTCCTTCCAAGCTTCTAAGCACCACCAATGACTTCATAAAGAAAAAAAAACACAAGGATGAAGAGTGGGAGGCTATCTAGGGTTTCTAAGGTTGAGAGGGTGGTAAGGAGGTTAGGGTTTGAGTGATAATATTGTATTTATATGTCTTAAAGCCTAAAATTAGGGTTTGTAGTCTGCTTAAGTATGTTGCACATACTCCAAGTACTCTGTGTGTATGTACATGCACCCCCGAATCCAATGCTCCTCTACGCCCAACGTACGTCTTTTGGGTAGCCCAATTGTACGACGCACTTACTAATGGTCTACTCAATAATCCATCCATTAAATTCTTAGCCCAACAATTAATTAAAGAGATATTAAATGATTATTACCTCAAGTGACAGATGTTACATGTCTCCCCCACATGAATCATACTTTGTCCTCAAAGTTTGCTGCATCCGGAAATAACTCTGGGTAGTGCTCCCTCATTTCTTCCTCGGACTCCCAGTTTCACTCCGAGCCCTTGAGGTGTTGCCACTGCACCTTCACCAGCTCGACCCTCTTGCTCCTTATCTCATTTGTCTTCCTATCTAGGATGACTACCTGTCTCTTGATGTAATTCAGGTTGTCATCAACCTGAAAATCCTCTAAAGGCATAACCTCTTGGTCATCCATTAAGCACTTCCACAACTAAGAAACATGGAAAGTGTTGTGGATTTGGTTGAGCCCTGCTGGAGGATCCAAACGGTAAGCATCCCGGCCCACCTGAGTCAAAACCCTGAACATACCAATGTATTTGGGGCCCAACTTGCCCCGCTTCCTAAACCGGATGACACCTTTCCAAGGTGACACCTTTAAGAGGACCATGTCGGCCACCTGAAACTGCAAGTCTGAATGGCACTTGTTAGCCTAGCTTTTCTGCTGACTTTATGTTGTTTAGACCCTGCTCCGGACCTGCTGGATCCTCTTAATGGTCTTTAGTACTGCCTCAGTACTCCCAATGACCCTCTGTCCAACCTCACTCACAAAAGATTAGGGTCCTACACTTCCTCGAGTAGATAATCTTGAAGGTAGGTCGGTCTATGCTAGCGTGGTAACTGCTTTTATACAAAAATTCTACTAACAGAAGATACACGTATCCCAACTGCCGTCGAAGTCCAAAACACATGTGCGCAACATGTCCTCGAGAGTTTGAATCATCCTCTCACTCTGTCCATCTGTTTGAGGGTGGAAAGCGGTGCTGAAGTGGAGACGAGTACCCATCTCATCATGAAACTGCTTCCAAAATCTAGAAGTAAAACGAACGTCTCGGTCCGTCACAATCGAAACTGGCACTCCATGATGTGCCACCACCTCTTGTAAATAGATCTTGGCTAACTTCTCTGCTGATATGCTCTCATGGATTGGGATGAAATGAGAATTCTGGGTTAAAGGATCAATAATGACCCAAATCGAATCCACTCCACGTGCGGTCCTCGGAACCTTAGTGATGAAATCCATGGTGATGTCTTCCCATTTCCACAAAGGAATATCCAACGGCTGCATCTTGCCATGAGGTCGTTGGTGCTAGGCCTTTACCTTCCTGTAGGTCAAGCGCTACTCCACATACTATCCTACATCTTACTTTATACAGGGCCTCCAATAATCAAGACGAAGATCCCGATACATCTCTGTCGCACCGGGATGGATGAAGAACCTCGACTTGTGAGCCTCAGGCGTACACTGCCCTAGTATGGAACCCAGACCTTCCCATACATGTTCAACAACCCACGACTATCATAATCAAATGAGACCACCTGGCCTATGATCTACTCGCACTTCCGGCGCTCCTCCTTCAAGCCCTCGATCTATACCTGTAACACTCTGTTCCGAATTGATTCCTAGTCTGAGGCTGTGGCTTGAAGGTCGGTTATTATAAGGATTATGGCTCTTGGGAAGGTAAGACCTAGGCCCTTTTAGGCGCAAGTGATGTATTAGAAGTGATTCGGGTGTTCGGTTCGTGTTTTGGAGCCTAGGGGTATTTCGGTAAATTGGCAGTTCAGGCTTTTGTGGAAAATGGAATTTTGTTACAGTCTTAAGAAAGGTTTGAGTTGCTATAAGTGTATGGCTTCATGTCACCTTTTCGTGGATATAAGGATCGTCGGAATCGGGTGTATAATGAAGAAGTTATGGCCTTTAGTAGTTTTGTGGTTTTCAGGCTTAGACGAGTACAGGGGGCGTACACAAAGTGTACACGGGGCATACTAGCAACAAAGGTAGTATGTTGGGTGTACCTTGGAGTACGCTAGGCATACTGATCAGGAGGGTTGTGAAGATTCCTCGGAGTACATTGGGCATACCATATATACGCTGAGCGTACTCCAGTTAAATTAGAACCCTATTTTAGGGTCTTGGACCCTATTTAAATTCCTTATCTCATAACCTACCTCTAATATCTTTAGCCTCCACCCCTCTAAACCCTAGAAATCGTCTTATACCATTCATGGTGGCATTTTAAGCTTATGGAGTCCATTTTTGGAGTGTTTGGCCCATTTTCAAGAAGGTGAGGTTAGATGCAAAGATGGAGATCAAGAAGAAGCTTATAGATCTGGCATTTGTGACTCATTTTCATCTTTATGAAGGTATAAAGTTCTAAACTTGATCATTGAATGCTTAGATCTATTATGTTGAGTTTTTGGATCTTTTTGGTCCCAAGAATGGAGCTTTATGATTACAAATCCGTTTTTAGGCTTAGGGTTGCCACCCTTGGTGCTAACTAAGTCCGTAAGGCAGAAAGTTGCTATCTTGGAAATCTTAATGGATTCATGAAAGAGTTATGGTCATTTTCATGGAAGTAGATTGTTATACTTTGATTTTGGGTTCATGTGGGTTATATAAGTCACCAAGTCAGTAACTTTATGGATTAAGACGTTAGGTAGAGCTCGGATCTGTCATTTGGTCCCTTGGTTTGAAGCATTAAGCACTTAATGGATTTTGTGCATCAGCCATTTGTATGATGGGCGTACAATGAAGTACGCTGCACGTGCAACCCTTTTGCCAAGTACGCTAAGCGTACAAAAGAGGTACGCTGGGCGTACGCTTTCAGGAGGACTTGGGCCTTAGTGGACTTCGTACCTTTGGGCCCTAATGGTTTTGGGCCTGGACTTGCTGTTTGTTGGGCCTGAATGTATCTTGGGCCAATATTGGGATAGTTGGGCCTTGTGGCCCAATATAAAAATGGACTTCACATTGTGGGCCTCGGTTTGGGCCAATTCTTGGATTAGGTTGTTGTTGGCCTTCGTGGGCCAATTGGGTTCAGGATTATTGACTAAGGAGAATATTGGGCTTTAGAATAAGGTCTATTAGAAAGGTTCGGGGCCAATTTGGAAAATTAGGCTATTGATGGTTTTATGGACATTATTATGTTGGGCTTTTGTTTTGGTTTGGGCCATAGTTTTCGATCATACTGGGCCATGGGTAGAATGGTAATTTTATCCCATGCATGGTTTACAGATTATGGTATGGGACCCAATTTCTAATTGGGTATATTGTTTGGTATAGATAGTTCGGGAAGTGGGCAGGGCAGTAGCTAAGGAGTTCTTTCGGGAAGCTTCTGCAGTGCAAGGTGAGCCTCCTCACCATACCAGTGGGTCGAAGGCACCTAGGCTGGCCCATTAATTATTATGTATATGCTACTTAGACTAGTTGATATGTAATGTGCTAGTTTTTTCTGTGTATTGTGACTGGAAGACCTTGGGGGTCCCCGAGGCACTTAGGTATAAGACCTTGGAGGGTCTCCTTGGCATCCTAGGTCGAAGACCTCGGGGGGTTCCCGAGGCACTTAGGTATAAGACCTTGGAGGGTTTCCTTGGCATCCTAGGTCAAAGACCTCAGGGAGTTCCCAAGGCATTGGGCTAAGACCATGTGGGGGTTCCCAAGGTACCCGGAGTAAGACCCTGGAGGGTTTCCAGGGAATCCCTATATGCTTATGTGTATGGCTTATGCGATTGATATGGTTTATGTGGTTTATGTGTTTTATGTGGGATATGCTCTGGGAAACTCACTAAGCTTCGTGCTTACAGTTTTGTTTACGGTTTTAGGTATCTTTGTTTTGGAAAGGAATAACTAAACTTGATCGCAGCGCACACACCCATGTTTATGCAAAGAATGATTTTGGGATGAACTCTAATATATGTTTTTAATTAACAATGTTTTGGAATGATTGGAATAAATGATATCTACGTTTGGGTTATATCAAAAATGAAATTTTTACCCTTGATTTTTGGGTTGTTACAAGTTGGTATCAGAGCCTTGGTTTGAGGGATTCGGGATACCTTCGGGTGTGTCTGAACTTGAGGATCTGTAAGAATTTAAAATATTTTCAAAGGAAAATGTTTAAAGTAAAGAGTTATTTAGACAAGAAAAGGGTGTTGTGCATGCAATCAACCGAGCTCAAGTAAGTTTCCCCACGATACCCGCATTAGTTATCTGTTATGATTTGATTATGAATCTTTAAATCACATACTAGTTAGGGCCATGAGAGATGTCGTTATGTGTATTATGAGTTGCTAGACTTTCATGCTAGTGTTGAGTAGTCATCAATAGGCTGGCCTGATATATGGTGCTTGTAGCCATGTGGATATTGGATGTCATGCTGGAATGAGGGTGATAATTGGTATTTGTAACTGCAATGTGTATGTTTTGAAAATTGTATACGGTTAGGATCTTATAGCCTTAGAATGATTGACTTGGCCTTATTTCTTGTTCCTTGTCTGGTTGTGGTCCTAGGGTAGGGTCTATTATTATACAGTCTATTAGATCCTGTTCTGTATATAATTTGCATGTATAAGGCAGCCGACAACGAGGATTGATGGATGTGGACAACATGAGTGGTGGTATTTAAGTCGAATGCTTTATAATAGTTCATGGGGCGGAGAATACCCTAGGTTAAGCCTAGGATGAGGTTAGCGACAGGTGTTACTTGTTGGCAGAATGTATGTGCGAATCTATTGACTTGTTTAGTGTATGTTGATTAGATTTACCGATTACTTGAATACTGCTTGCTTTGTGCTTTGTAGGACTCTTATTAACGTGAGTTAGCTATTAAGAGAATATGCTAAGTCACATGTAGCACATAATGGATAATCTCAGAGTGATGGACTTGACCCTATTGCACATCTCTTGTATGAGTCCAACCGTTCTAGGGATGAGTCTTGTACTTGAAGGATTATCTGATCTCTGCTACATGTGGGTATATTCATGAGGTAGCTAGTTGACATTAATGGGAATCTTTCAGCAGTTGAGGGCAGGAGGAAGGCTGGGAACCTAGAAAAGCCTAGGATATGCTCTAGTGAGCTTAGTGGGGCAGTTCGGTGAAGTTGGGAACCTAGGGGGAGCCTAGGAGGTGCTACGTTAGAGATCATCTTGATTTTTAAAAAAATATTAGTGTACTGGTGGAGTAAGCAACTTAGAGGATTCAAGAGGATTGCTGAGGAAAGTATGGATAGGTGTGGAAGGTAGTATTGGGCCTGTACTACTGAAATCACAGGATCCATACTCGAATCGGTGATAGTATTGGAGAATTTGAGAGGATTATGGGAAGGAGAATTCTTGGTTATGCCTTGAGCGTGGGAATAGCTGCTTTGCAGAATGAGGATGAGCATGCATGGGTGGTATCAGGGTTTGTTCCCAGCTTCGGTGACGAGCCAGTTAGTGGAAGGACTGCCAGGATTTTGAGTTTGCCTTGGATCTCTTGTATCACGCGGAAAGGGTTGATTGTGAGATTTGTTGAGCTTTGGGATTTGAAACTGTCTTAGGAATAGTTTATATCGGTTTAGAGCAGAGGTAGTTCTAGCTATTGTAGTTCATCCGTTGGAGATTGAGCTAGTGAGTGTGTCAGGGTGCGAGACCCTAACTGATATAGATCTCAGAACCAAGGACCGATGATTGATTAGGAGTACCTCAATGAGAGAGGTTCAGGTTAGGTGAATTTATTAGAGGGTCTCGGGCCGAGACCTAAGGGTTTGGATCAGCTTTTGTGAGGCTAGCAGGGTCGGATCCAGTGCAATGTTTACAGAAACTACACGATGAAGTTTCGTTCCAAGGGTTTGAATTGTCATTGGGATCAGAATAAGGTGTTACATCATGTTCTTAGGGTAGTTGAGGTATCACAAGAGGAGGTGGTCAGGATTCCTTCAGATGTTTGTGGATATGCTATCCTTGGCCATTTCCGATGTATATTGGGTAATTGTATCACATAGGAATTGTGATAAGTTGAATCTCAGGTCGGTTTTCTACTATTGTCTAGGTTAGCAAGGGTTATCAGATGCCATTCAGCATGCCGATGAATATCTGAGAGCTCTTCAGACGGATGTATCTCGCAGAGCGGATTCCGCATGTACCATGATTGCTTCAAGTCGTTGTTAGAATCTGTTCAGTGATTTGGGTTGCTATAAGTGTAGAAGGTTCAGCCACGTCTTCAGGGATTGCCCATAGGGAGTAAGCCTATTATATTTTCGTTGTGCTCGGGTGGACGACAAGGTGGTTGATTATCTGACGATCAGGGAGGAGCAGTGATTGCACCTGCTCCAATCATTTTTGGGGTTGGTCCAAGGGCCTAAACAAGGGAGTTATTACTAGTTTCAGTAACCTTGGTATTTATGTTTGGGAGAGCCATCGGGATTATCGGGGGAAGAGAGAGTTGTCGCTGAGCTTTTCGTTAGACTATTCGTTCGTTGGACTCCGAGATCTAAGCATGATGTCGCTTTTAAGCGTTTGAAGTCATTGTTGTAGTTGGGATACAAGAAGTGTTAGCTGGATTTCAGGTAGTGTGCTATTTGGGAAGGGTTACTTATGGTGCACTAGTTTGGTAAGCATTGGTCCCCCCAGCGGATTGATTATTGGAACGTAAGAAGGATTGAGAATCCTTCAATTTTCATGAACCATACGGACTTAGTCGATTCTAAGTGGGGAGAATCGCACAGGTGTGCAGTACAGGGGCAAGTATGAGATCGGGATGGGTTTCTCATCCTCATCGAGGAAAAGTGGCAGCCCATGTGGCTATTTGGTTTGAGGGTTGTGTGAGTTTGAAGTTCGGTAAAATTTCCCAGCGTATGAATCATGTCTCATTAGTGCTCGATAGCAAAATTTGCGGAATCAAGTTGGGGTTCCGGTCATGGATTGAGCTCGGTTCGGGTGTTCAGTCGGGTGTGTGCTCGACTTTGGATGCAATTCGAATTGATATGTTAGGGGTAACGGTTTTGGGTTGTGTTGATGTTAGGGCGGGAAGCGTTGTAAGACTACAGGGGTTCCGTAGCATTCTCTAGCATCCAGATACCATGGGAAATGATGTAATTCTATAGGTATAGTCGTAGTATTCAAGGATTAGTTCAGATGCTCTAGGCCAGGGTGGGCCAGTTCGCAAGGTTGTGAGTAGGTCACAACATATTGGAATCAAGAAACGGTAGGTTGAAGGTGACTGGGTATGATGTAAGACAACAGTTATTCTAGTAGCATTCACCTTTTGTGTTAGATTCAGTGGCAACAGGTTGTCAGCCTATCATGATTGGGTGGATCAAATGGATGGAAGGAGCCATGAGTGGTTGTATAGATAGGGCAATTATTTTCAGAAGAGATATCCTTCAGAGATCATGTAGGACTATTGTACATATGCTTCTATCTTAGTGATCGGGTAGATGTCTGGTTTACTGGACTGTGGAAGTCAAGTTGGGACCAGAGAGGTCTTGGTTGGTCTTCAGGAAAACAGCTATGTGGCAACAAGAGGAGTTGGGGCGACTACAGTGATTTGGGGTCTATGTGTGGAATTGCTTGTTATTCAGTAGCTGCAATTGACCGATGATTTTGTCCTTTTGGAAGCCTCAAGGTATTTCGAGTGGGAAGTTTTCTATCTAGACCGGTTTCTTGTGAAATCAGTTCGATGATGATTCGATGTGGGCAGTCTGTCATGGAGACATATCATTTCAAGTCTTCAGATTTCAGATGGAACAGATGTGATCAGGTTGCAAGGAATCCGTTCAGGTTTGTGGTTGTGTTTCTAAGATTGTCTAGTATGTCGGGGTTGATGATGCATGATTTCGAGGATGAAATCTAATGTAAGTGGGGGACAGTTGTAATGATCTATTCCGAATTGACTCCTAGTCTGAGGCTGTGGCTCAAAGGATGGTCATTCTAAGGATTATGGCTCTTGGGAAGGTAATACATAGGCCCTTTTGGGTGCGGGTGATGTATTAGAAGTGATCTGAGTGTTCGGTTCGTGTTTTGGAACCTAGGGGTATTTCGGTAAAGTGGTAGTTCGGGCTTTTGTGGAAAATGGATTTTTGTTCGGACGGTCTTAATAAAGATTTGAGTTGCTAGAAGTGTAGGGCTTCTTGTCACCTTTTCGTGGATATAAGGATCTTCAGAATCGGGTTTATGACGAAGAAGTTATGGCCTTTGGAAGTTTTGTGGTTTTCAGGCTTAGCCGAGTACGCGGGGCGTACACAAAGTGTACACGGGGCATACTAGCAAAGAAGGTTGTACGCTGGGCGTACCTTTGAGTACGTTGGGCGTACTGACCAGGAGGCTCGCGAAGGTTCCTCGGAGTACATTGGGCGTACCATATATACGTTGGACGTACTCCAGTCAAATTACAACCCTATTTTAGGGTCTTGGACCCTATTTAAACTCCTTATCTCATACCCTACCTCTAATATCTTCAGCCTCCACCCCTCTAAACCCTAGAAATCGTCTTATACCATTCATGGTGGCATTTTAAGCTTATGGAGTCCATTTTTGGAGTGTTTGGCCCATTTTCAAGAAGGTGGGGTTATATGTAAAGATGGAGATCAAGAAGAAGCTTATGGATCTGGCTTTTGTGACTCATTTTCATCTTTATGAAGGTATAAAGTTCTAAACTTGATCATTGAATGCTTAGATATATTATGTTGAGTTTTTGGATCTTTTTGGTCCCAAGAATGGAGCTTTATGATTACAAATCCGTTTTTAGGCTTAGGGTTGCCACCCTTGGTGCTAACTAAGTCCGTAAGGCAGAAAGTTGCTATCTTGGAAGTCTTAATGGATTCATGCAGGAGTTATGGTCATTTTCATGGAAGTAGATTGTTATACTTTGATTTTGGGTTCATGTGGGTCATATAAGTCACCAAGTTAGTAACTTTATGGATTAAGACGTTAGGTAGAGCTCGGATCTGTCATTTGGTCCCTTGGTTTGAAGCATTAAGCACTTAATGGATTTTGTGCATCAGCCATTTGTATGCTGGGCGTACAATGAAGTATGCTGCACGTGCAACCCTTTTGCCAAGTACGCTAAGCGTACAAAAGAGGTACGCTGGGCGTACGCTTTCAGGAGGACTTGGGCCTTAGTGGACTTCGTTCCTTTGGGCCCTAATGGTTTTGGGCCTGGACTTGCTGTTTGTTGGGCCTGAATGTATCTTGGGCCAATATTGGAATATTTGGGCCTTGTGGCCCAATATAAAAATAGACTTCACATTGTATGCCTCGGTTTGGGCCAATTCTTGGATTAGGTTGTTGTTGGCCTTCGTGGGCCAATTGGGGTAAGGATTATTGACTAAGGAGAATATTGGGCTTTAAATAGGCTCCATTAGAAAGGTTCGGGCCCAATTTGGAAACTTGGGCCATTGATGGTTTTATGGACATTATTGTGTTGGGCTTTTGTTTTGGTTTGGGCCATGGTTTTGGATCATACTGGGCCATGGGTAGAATGGTAATTTTACCCCCGTGCATGGTTTAAGGATTATGTTATGGGACCTAATTTCTAATTGGGTATATTGATTGGTATTGACAGCTCGGGAAGTGGACAGGGCAGTAGCTAAGGAGTTCTTTTGGGAAGCTTCTGCAGTGCAAGGTGAGTCTCTTCAACATACCAATGGGTTGAAGGCACCAAGGCTAGCGCTTTAATTATTATGTATATGCTACTTAGACTAGTTGATATGTAATGTGCTAGTTGTTTCTTTGTATTGTGACTGGAAGACCTCGGGGGGGTTCCCGAGGCACTTAGGTATAAGGCTGTGGAGGGTTTCCTTGGCATCCTAGGTCAAAGACCGCAGGGGGGTTCCCGAGGCACTTAGGTATAAGACCTTGGAGGGTTTCCTTGGCATCCTAGGTCAAAGACCCAGGGGGGTTCGCGAGGCATTGGGCTAAGACCATGTGGGGGTTCCCATGGCACCCGGTGTAAGACCCTGGAGGGTTTCCAAGGCATCCCTATATGCTTATGTGTATGGCTTATGCGATTGATATGGTTTATGCGCTTATGTGGTTTATGTGTTTTATGTGGGGTATGCTCATGGGAACTCACTAAGCTTCGTGCTTATAGTTTTGTTTATGGTTTCAAGTATCTTTGTTTTGGAAAGGAATGGCTCAACTTGATCACAGCGCACACACCCATGTTTTCCGCAAAGAATGATTTTCGGATGTACTCTGATAAATGTTTTTAATTAACAATGTTTTGGAATCATTGGAATAAATGATATCCACGTTTGGGTTATATTAAAAATGAATTTTTTACCCCTGATTTTTGGGTCGTTAAAGTGCCTCCCGGATCTGGTCTAGCAACGAAGTAATCATTGTCATCCTTAGACATATGTCTCGAATCTGAGCTGCCACTTCCTTGCGGCTCAGAGCATCGGCCACCACATTGGCCTTGCCCGGGTGGTACAAAATCTCACATTCATAGTCCTTCACCACCTCAAACCATCGATCTTGCCTTATGTTCAGATTCGGTTGAACCATAAGGTACCTCAAGATCTTGTGGTCCGTGTAAATAGTACAATGAATCCTATAGAGGTAATGCCGCCAAATCTTGAGGGAGAAAACCAGAGCCCCCAACTCTAAATAATGGGCCAGATAGTTCGCCTCGTGAGGCTTCAACTGCCTCGAAGCATAAGCTATTACGTGACCCTGCTGCATCAATACCGCACCCATGCCCGTGATCGAAGCGTCAGAGTAAACCACGAAGTTGTCAATGCCCTCTGGAAAAGTCAGAATCGATGCCTCGCATAACCGCTATCTGAGAGTCTCAAAGGCTACCTGCTTGTCAGGCCCCCAACGGAATGTCAAAGAAACAACGATCTCGGAGAAATCTTGGATCAACCTTTGATAATAACCCGCTAGACCAAGAAAACTATAAATCTCAATTGAAGACCTCAGAACCTCCCACTACATCACAACCTCTATCTTGGCCAGATCGGCCAGAATACCCTTCTGGTTGACAAGGTTCCCCAAAAACTGCACCTCGCGCAACCAAAACTCATAATTGGTGAACTTTGCGAAAATTTTCTCCCTCCTCAGAGTCTCCAACACCTCCCTCAGGTAATCCTCGTGATACTCCTGAGTCTTGGAGTAAACCAAGATATCATCGATGAAGATTATACCAGACCAGTCCAGCATCGGTCTGCATACGCGGTTCATGAGGTCAATGAGCATGGAAGGAGCGTTGGTGAGCCGAAACGGCATCACCATGAACTCATAGTGACCATAGCGAGTCCTAAAAGTTTTCTTCTGCACATCATCGTCTCTGACTCGCATCTGGTGATAACCCGATCGCAGATCAATCTTGGAGAACCAAGATGCAACCTGTAGCTGGTCAAACAAATCATCAATCCTCGGGAGGGGATAACGGTTCTTCACCGTTACTTATTCAGCTCAAGGTAGTCTATGCACATCCGATGTGACCCGTCCTTCTTATAAACAAATAATATCGGGGTTCCCCATGGCGAACTGCTCGGCCTGATAAATCCCTTGTGTAATAGTTCTTGCAGCTATGTAGACAACTCCTGCATCTTGGGCGGAGCTAACCAATGTGGTGTCTTGGCTATCTGAGCCGTACCAGGGACTAGGTAAATACTGAACTTAACCTGCCTCTCCAGAGGTATCTCAGGAAATCCTCCTGGAATACGTTTGAGTACTGTCACACGATCGGTACATCATCAACTGTCTCCTTACCCTTATCACGGGTATCCATGACCTATGCGACATAAACTGCATAACCCTACTGAAGGTCACGCCAAGTGTAGCACCTAGATCCTGGTATGTATTTTATTATAGTATCTTTCATTTTGGCATTGGACTCGGCGAGTTGAGGTCCAACTCTTCAAGTCGGAGCGTATTGGACACAGACGTTTAATGACCTACTCGACGAGTCCACGCTATACTCGGCGAGTAGGCGCTGCCTGGATAAAACCCTAATATGAGGTTTTGCACCCTATTTAATCATCTCTTTCAGCCACCCCTCGTCCCTATTGCTCCCAGAAACCCTCCATAGTAAACCCTAAGTGTTTTGGTCCAAGATCTAAGGCTTTTGAGTGATTTTGTGGGTTTTTACCTCAAGGAAGAATTAAGAGCATAGAAGGATCAAGAGGAGACTGAAGGATTCAAGTTTGGTTCATCAATTACAGTCTTTGAGAGGTATAAAGTCTATACCTTGCTTGCTTGTTTGTTAAATCCCTTTTTGGGGAGGATGTAGGGCGTTTTAAGCCATATGAGGTAGCCAACCATGATTGCAAACATGGTTGGGGGTCAAGAATTCAGATCTAAGTCTTGGAAGGAGTCACAAGGCAGATTTGGGTTGCTTTTGCACCCATCTAAGGTCCCATGCATCATAAGAGCTTATTTTATGTCCTTTTGAGCTCAAAGTCCCATGCATGTATGTAAAGTTTGTAACTTGACGTGCTATAACGATTGAAGGAGCTTAGATCTACCTTTTGGTCAAGAGTTGTACGCTGGAAATCGAGATATGAGACTTGGACATGCCTGACTTGACGAGTCGTTCTTGGGATTCGACGAGTCCGAGGCAAAACTCCCATTTTCTGTTAAGGTTTGAAGGAACCCAGATGAGGACTAGAAGGGTTTTTAGGGGGTCCAAGGGAGTGACCCAACATATTGGACTTTGCCTTAGATCTGGAGTTCGTGGGACTCGACGAGTGCAAGAACAGACTCGACGAGTCCAAGGCAATCTCCTTATAGTTGAAGCTGAACTCGACGAGTTATTCATACAACTCGGCGAGTCAAGGACATGACTTGTTTATCAGATGAAGTTGAACTCAACGAGTTGATCATCCGACTCGGCGAGTCGGATGAAGATTCATTCGATGTTCATAATGAAGGGGGAACTCGTCGAGTCGTTGCTGAACTCAACGAGTAGAGTCGTGGATAAGGTCGGATTCTAACGGAGTGTTTTGTGGGATTATAGTTGGAGGGTTACCGGAGCAGTAGTCAGTCAGTTGTCGAGTAGTTTTTCAGCAGTCAGCCTTTCGAGGTGAGTTACCTTCCAATAGCGGTGGGTCTACGAACACAATGCCGACCCACTAGTATGAGTTGGATGTTAGATGATTGTCTTTGTGATATTCATCTAGGTTTGTTGCTACCTATTATGTTATGTGCTTATATAATATGTGTTTATGTGGTAGTAATAGTAAGGGGTGAAATAGTCCCCGGTTGTCGGGTGAAATAGACCGACGGGTAGGTCAAACACCCCAGAATGGCTTGACCTGGGTAAGTTGGACATCGCAGAATTGTTTGATAGTATATTATGTTATGCTATGTGATTATGTTGTAGTAGTAGGGAGTGAAGTAGTCCCCAGTAGTCGGGTGAAATAGACCGACGGGTACGTCAAGCACGCCAGAATGGCCTGACCTGGGTACGTCAAACACCCCAGAATGGTTTGACCTGGGTAAGTCAGGCGCCCCAGAATTGGTTGACAATATATTGTATGGTATGTGGTATTGTGGGGGAACTCACTAAGCTTCGTGCTTACATTTTTTAGTTTTGTTTCAGGTACCTCTTCAGCGAAGGGGAAGGAGCTGGCACGGTAGCTGCACATCATACACACACCCCGGATTCTGCAATATGAGTTTCCTTGGGATTGTACTCTTACATTATTATGATTTTATGATGTGGATACAAGTCAAAGTCTTTTGAAAATCTTTGTATAATTGCTTGCATGTGTATGTTTTACATGTTATATGTGTGAAATGTTGTGATATTATGCTTAAAGTCCACAAATTCGAGATTTGTTTAAGTATCAAGTTGTTGGAAACAAGTTACCTTATGTAACTTCTCATGTTAGGTTGATATGTTAAAATGTTTTAGAATTCACCATGAAACTAAAGAAAATGTAAAGATGGGCTATATTTGACAATAAAGTGAGAAATGGGTTATCTTTGGCCATTATCGGTAAACATGGACCATTTTTGGCAAATTAAGTGAAAACTGAGATATTATTGATTTTATGGTAAAAATGGGCCGAAAATGAGCTTTTTAGTAAACATGGGCCATTTTTTAACATCTTACTAAAAATGGGCCGAAAATGAGATTTTTAGTAAACATGGTCCATTTTTGAACATTTTAGTAAAAATCGGTCGAAAATGGGCTCTTTAGTAAACATGGGCAATTTTTGAACATTTTAGTAAAAATGGGCTTTTTAGTAAACATTGTTCATTTTTGAACATTTTAGTAAAAATGGACCGATAATAGACTTTTTAGAAAACATGGGCCATTTTGAACATTTTAGTAAAATGGGCATCTTATGACAATTTGGATAAAATTAGACCTTATGCGGCAATTTTATTTTAATTGGGCTTTGTGGAAAATTTTGGTGAAAATGGGCCTTATATGACCATTTTAGTAAAATTGGGCCTTTTATGACAATTTTGATAAAAACGTCCTATTTTTTACATCAATGGTAAAAACATACTATTTTGACACTTATGCTAAATATGGTTATATTTTTATCACTTATAAATTGCAGTCGAAAATATTCACTAGTAACATTATTTATAATGTTAAATAATGAAATTCAATGCTTGCGTAAATTCCGTTAAGGCTCTTGTGAAACACTCCTTCACTCGTACCTACCTAGCGTACATCATAAGTCATGTAGTTATAACCAGAGTCTCCTAGAGGGAGAGCGGGATATTGTGTATAGATCAATACGGGGTTGACACC
This sequence comes from Lactuca saligna, assembly GCF_052625555.1. NCBI lineage: Eukaryota > Viridiplantae > Streptophyta > Magnoliopsida > Asterales > Asteraceae > Lactuca > Lactuca saligna. The sequence continues at coordinate 180,768,739 of NC_136425.1, forward strand.
TACACACCTGAGCTATACGCTATAGCTAGTCAGGCCAGTCTAGGGTGACAATTATCTTTTGAAATTGACGCTTGAAGAACGTTAAGACAGGCGCACTAGTCAGATTAGCATGGTTGTAACGATTCATATAGAGAATAACACAATCATTTTAAAATTTACGCAAGATATACACTCTACACGTTTTACAAAGTAGGAAACTACGTGCCACCTATTTTGCACTAATCTCGTCACTCGGGTCTTTGGGTTTTTAACACCACACTATTTCATGTAACAGAAAATATAGCATTTTCTGGAAACACCCTATAAAAAATTTTCAAACAAAGTAAACCAAGTATAGACAACTATTTTTACAGAAAATATTGAATTTTCTGCAGATTACCAACCATCTGCTGCCAGAGTGAGACAGAGTATACAATAGGGTTGTATAGGCTTTTTGGCGTACGTGATGGATACGCGGGTTGCCATAGAGAGGCCGAGTTCTATCGTCGAAGTTCTGATAGTGTGCTAGTTTCCTTATGTTTTTCCCGAGGAGTTGTCGGGTGTGCCTCCCAAGAGGTAGGTGGAGTTTCGGATCGATTTGGTTCCGGGAGCGGCGTGTATTGCCAAGGAACCTTATCGCCCTGCACCACCAGAGAAGCATGAGCTATCCTCACAGCTCCAGGAGCTGCTGGGGAAGGGTTTTATCAAACCGAGTAGCTCACCATGGGGAGCATCGATCCTTTTTGTGAAGAAAAAGGATGGTTCAAACCGAATGTGCATTGATTACCAGGAGTTGAACAAGCTGACGGTCAATAACCGTTATCCACTACCAACGATCGACGATATGTTCGATCAGTTGCAATGGGCGTCTTGGTTTTCAAAGATTGATTTGAGGTTTGGATATCATTAGATGAGAGTCTACAAGGAGGATATCTAGAAGACGACCTTTAGGACTCGTTATGGGTACTACGAGTTTGTGGTGATACCTTTCGGGCTCACCAACGCAACGACAACGTTCATGGGCCTCATGAACTGGGTGTGCATGCTTATGTTGGATCGATCGGTGAGCGTGTTTATTGATGATATATTGGTGTATTCAAGATTCAAGGAGCAGCATGAGGAGCATCTTAGAGAGATTCTTGGAGTATTGAGAATGGAGAGGCTTTATGCCAAGTTCTCCAAGTGTGATTTCTAGTTACGAGAGATCCAGTTCCTGGGAAACCTTTTTAATCAGAATGGGATATTGGTCGACCCGGCCAAGATTGAGGCAATCATGAGATGGGATGTGCCGAGATCCCCTTCTGAGATCAGAAGGTTTCTTGGATTGGTTGGCTACTTATCAAAGATTTCTCCAAGATTGATGTTCCTCTCACGAGGTTGACCCGAAAGGGTGTTACTTTTACTTTGGGTCCAGAGCAATAGGCCTCATTTGAGACCCTTAGCCAGAGATTGTGCGAAGACCTAGTGTATTGTGACACATATGGGTTATTGTAGACCGGTTGACGAAGAGTGCTGACTTCCTCGCCATCAATGAGAGATATTCTATAGAGAAACTGGCTGATATTTATGTGAGAGAGGTGGTAGAACGACATGGGGTGCCAACCTCGATAGTGTCAGATCGAGATGTCTTTTTTACTTCCAGAAACTGGAAGAAATTTCATGAGGAGTTGGGTACCCAGTTGCATTTTAGTACCACATACCACCCGTAGAATGACGGGCAGAGTGAGTTGATGATTCAGACGCTCGAGGACATGACACGCGCATGTGTTATGTACTTTGGAGGAAGTTGGGACACCTATTTTCCCTTGACTGAGTTTACTTACAACAACATCCATCATTCGAGTATTTGTATGCCTCCTTTTGAGCTTCTATATGGGAGGGGTGTCTGACTCTCATCTGTTGGGGAGAGGTAGGGCAGAGAGTGATGGGTGACACTGAGATAGTGCTCAAGACGACTGAGCAGATTCTGTAGGTCAGGCAGAGGCTACTGATAGCCCATAGTCGATAGAAGAGTTATGCAAACAGGTGACGATCCGAGCTAGAGTTCCAGGTGGGAGATTTTGTCCTCCTGAAGGTATCTCCATGGAAATAAGTGATCTGATTCAGGAAAATGGGAAAGCTGGAGCCCGATACATCGATCCTTTCAAAATGACTGCCATAGTGGGTATGGTGGCATACTGGTTGGAGCTACCTGTAGAGTTGAGTTAGATTCATAACATCTTCCACGTGTCTCAGTTAAGTTAGTGTGTAGCCGATGAGACGACGGTAGTGCCATTAGAGGACATTCAGGTGGATGCGAGCCTGAATTAAATCGAGATGCCGATTGTGATTTTGGATCGGAAAGTGAAGGTTCTAAGGATCAAAGAGGTGACCCTAGTTAACATCCAGTGGCAACATCAGAAGGCATCAGAGTGGACCTGGGAGCCGGAGTCCGAGATTCGCGAGCAGTACACAGAGCTATTTCCAGAGCATGACTTCGAGGGAGAAGTGTGATTCTAGTGGGGAAGAATTGTAACATTCGGAATCCTAGGTATATTTATTTATTTATTTATTTTGAGAGTTATTGAGCAACTCGACAAGTTGGTGCCTCAACTCGTAGAGTAAAGACTGATTGACCACATAGGTCTATTAACCGACTCGATGAGTCAGAGAGCCGACTCGCTGAGTTGGCATTGTGAGATTAAACCCCAAATCTCCGAGGTTGGGGCCTATTTAAGGAAACTTATGTCCTCATTCCCGCCTCACCAGCTACTCAACTCCCTTGTGTGAAACCCTAATCGGCCATTGAGCTAAGAAAGAGTTTTTGAGCTAACATTTGAGTGTTTTGGTGAATCTTTTGGAAGGAAAGAAGTGAGATACAAGCAAGGAACGAGGAGAGGTTGTGGGATCCAACATTCTTTCACTTGGAGCTTCTGATGAGAGGTAAAATCCATCACCTTGCTCATATTGATTGTTTAGATCTTTCTAATGACTAACTTTTGGGGATTTTTCTATATTTCCTTGAGATTTGGTATGACTTGTTCTTGCCAAGCATGGTGGCATTAGATCTGGACAGTTTGAGGTCCATAGAGTCCAAAGGTCCCAACTTTATTAAGCCATATAAGTGTTATTGTGCTTAAACACCCTTGTTAGAGTTGTATTGGCATTTTGGAGAAAAATATGCAATGCATGAACGTAAAGATCGAAGTTTACGTGACAATCGAGCCTTGGGAGCCTAGATCTAGAGTTTGGAGTAGTAGATCTGCCTTATAAAGTCTGAATGAGAAACTAACTTAAGGGACTCGACGAGTCAAAGAGTTGACTCGATGAGTCGGCTAGGGTTTTCCCCGATGAGTCTGGACATGGGTAACTTAGTGTGTTGATGGGACAAATCAACGAGTTAAGTTGGGTTTTCGTGATGTTCTAGAGGAATAAAGGGGACTCGGTGAGTCACATAGATGCACTCCGCGAGTCAGGTCAACATGGAAAGTTAACTCGAGTGTGACTTCTGTTGACTTTAGGGTTTGGTCAAGGCAGAGAGAATGGGAACCATGGAGGGGTAAAATGGTATTTTACCCATTCCAAGAGCTTGAGAGAGAAAATAACCTAGTTTATTTCAAGCCGTGATTTAAGTGTTAATTAGAGATTATTATTTTATGTGTTAGGCGGAGACTAGTTCGAGATTCGTGTACGAGATTATTACCTACTAGCTTACGAGGTGAGTCTTCTCACTATACTTACCATGAGTGGTATCTATGTGTGACCGGAGGGTCTTTTGTGCTTAGTTGAGTTACATGATATTATGCATTTGTCTGTGTGATATGTACATGCTATATTATGGGTTTTACTGAGATAGGACTAGAAGGTCCAAACCGAGTTGTGGGACCGGAGGGTTTCCACTAAGACAGGACCGGAGGGTCCAAACCGAGCTGTGAGACCGGAGGGTCCTCACTGAGACACATGACCGGAAGGTCCACACTAAGCCGTGAGACCGGATGGTGCTCACAGAGACGCATGACCGGAGGGTTCATGCCGAGCTATAGCCATGAGAGGCTTATTATTTATGTATGTGGTATTTTGGTGAACTCACTAAGCTTTATGCTTACCGTGTTGTGTGGTATGTGTTTCAAGTACTTCTCAGGATCGCAGGAAGGCACGGTTTGATAGTACACACTGGAACAAGATTATTTTTATGATTCTGGGATTGTGATTTTTACTTGTGGATTTGTTGACCCTTGAGATACTTGTGATTTTTGAGAAAATGTACATGAGTTTTATTGTGTTTTAAAATGAAATTTTTGTTTGAAAATTTGCGGTGTTACAAAAATGCTCCAAACAAATCTCTCGCTCTCGGGCTCTAGAAATCATATCATTCAGGGTCTTGCACACTGACTCATTCACCAGCTCAATCGTCCATAGCTGAACTGTAGTACCTGAAGCAACCTCTGCTCTAAACTGGGCTACAACTACTCCCAAGACATAGTCCCTAATCCCGGAAGTGCAATATATTGTACAATAAATCCTTCTACTCCCCATCTGCAAAACTTGAGCTGATCATCATCATCACTCCCTTCCTGAGTCCCGCGACTCGCATTGTGTCCTCGAGCAAAACCCCAGAAGCCTCAAATCCAGAAACTCTTGTGCTAGCCTCTCCCGCTCAACCTGGAGGATGTAACGAGTACTGAACATCTCCGTGATCCAAAGTAACTACAACCCTCTACTAATCAGAATATGTACCAGTAACAAGTTCTGGTACTCGAAAGCTCAACCAACTCCTCCCCCTGCTGTTGTTACATCTGTTGAAGCTGTTGTGACAGCTGGCTCAACAATGGTTGCATATTACCCGTCGAAATATTCAACCATGGTTGTCTTGTTAGACCCAAACATTTCCGTAATATGACCCCGGACAATCCCAATCACCTCCTCCCAGATGATCTCCCTGATACAATCCTCTGTCAATATTTGCCTATCCTGGCTGCCAGCTCCCGATCCTGAACCGGATCCGGTCTAAAGACGCCTCCACACCACCATTCTGATAGTACACCAGAGAGATACAAGATAATCCATATAATAACAGGGAGCCAACTCCCAACTAAACCCCAGGGGTTGTGACTTCCTTGCTACGCGTATGGGTCCTATGCTTTTAGTAGTACGGGCCCATACTACGTTCCACACCTACCCATATTTTTCTCAAGTATCATTACAACGCCCTAACTGTATACATAACATGGCGAGCACTCAATCCTTACTCCTAGAGGAATTCTAAATATCTCATAACTAGCCTCTTGGCCTCTCACAACCCACCCATGAAACTTCCACCAACCCTGCAACACTCGTGTATGCTAACCATACATAATGTTGGACCTTATAGACATTTGAATACTTGGTCCAACTCTAAGCCCACAACCAGACAAGGAACAAGAAATAAAGCTAAACCAAATATTCTTAGTCTATAAGATCTTAATTATGTACAACCTTGATGCATACACTAAGCAACTACAATAATGATGTCAATCTCGTATAAGGAAAACCCTAGGCTATCAGGCATCATACAATCAGGCAATTCTATCATGTAATTCCTGAAGATCCCTAGCCTAGTACTAACATTTTGTTCTAACATATCACAATATCAAATAACTGCATGGTATTTTGGGGTCTACCTACTGGCTCCAGCTAATCGAACACCCTGCATCCTCCTTTTTAAAAATCAAAGTTAAGTCAAGGTCCACATTCCCGATCCCAAGCCAACAATCAAAGAAGAACATGACAAGAGATCGAGCCCATGCCCTTGACCCAACTCTTTTATTACAATTTTTTTTCAAAAACATTTTGCAAAAACTCTCAGATCCTAGTTTGAGGTTGGATTCACACAAGTGTTTATCTAATTCACTCAAACCAGGGCTCTGATACCAACTTGTAATACCCATAAAAATCAAGCCAATTTAAAACTTTTTCAAACATTCAAAAGCCATTATTTATTACAAAATGTTTTCAAAATAGTTTAATATTTGAGTATCCAGAAACATAATCATAAAATGTGAGGAGCTGTATGATCACGCCTTTGCCTTCCCGCGATCCTCTGAGGTACCTAAAACCAAAACTGAAAATGTAAGCCCAAAGCTTAGTGAGTTCCCCCAAAATAACGATACATAACAAATAGACCATATACAATTAACAACATGTAATGGGTCCACAACTTTATAGACTGGGTTACCCCTGGGCCCACAGTGTGAGTCTATATCACCTTCCGGGCCCACAACTCACATCCGGATTGCCACTGAGCCCACACTATGAGTCTGGTATGTCCTACCCGACCCTCATCTCGTATATGGAATACTCTAGGGTTTGTTGGCTACCGCACGGAGCAGTACAACCTCAACCCATCCCACATAATATGTCGATATATAACATAACTATTGCACATACAAATATTCAGGTAATAATATAGGTGGTCCTACAAATCTACCAACTGGAATAACAACTAGCATGCATAACTAACTCATACTCAACATAATACCAACTACTAGGATGTCATATCCAATGGTCTAGCATTGGTGCCTTCGACCCCTTAGTATAGTTAGGACAACTCACCTGGCACTGTTGAAGTCTCGCGGATGAACTCTAGTTGCTGGCTGACAGATTCCCAAGCTGTCAATCATCAAAATAACACCCAATTAATAATTAGGTTCCAGTACATAACCATAAGTCCATTATTGGGGTACAAGGCTACTTTACCCCCAACCTAGCTTGATTCAAGCCCAAGGCCCAACTTAGAATCCAAGGCCCAAAAGTCAAGTAATGGGCCAAAGGCCCAACATATGGCTTAATTTTCCAATTTGGGCCCAGACCTCTACATGGTCTTTCCTTGAGGCCCATCCATTTATTCTAGTCCAAACTCTTGGTATTCCAATAGCCCAGTGTGTCACAATCCGAAATTTTAAACCTAGCAAAGTCCAAACCCTAACCTAGTACAGGTGAATTTACATTGCAACCCTTGTTGCATTGTATCCTCTATATCCTTTAGGGCTTGTTTATAATTTAGCATAGATTAAAGCCTAAGTTAGTTTAGGTTAGTATAAATCAATATAAGTCCAAAGTTTAAGACTTAAGCCATAAAATATCTTATATTCATTGGGTTTTCGGTTTAAGGAATCTAATCCTTAATCAAAACTAAAAACTCATGCTATTAAATTAAAGCAAAACTGAACACAACCCTTTCTAGAAGAACCAAGACCGAATTCACTTTTATTGGACCACCATGACTGAATTCTCCCTTCTTCTTGGACTTGAAACCGAAAACACAATTTTCGTCCCACTTTAGGACCGAATTCAAGGAGAATTTGGCCATGAAGGACCGAATTCACAATGTTAAGGTCTATTAAGGACCGAAAACCTCAATGATAATCCCTTGGACACACTTTCCTAAGCTTACATTCACCATCTCATAAGTTCCTTCACATATAAGTCACAACTTAGAACTATTTCTATGATTTCACACAAGTAGTAAACGAAAACATTCTTATTCTCTCACAAATAACAATCCACATTTCTTTCATCCTCAAGAATTAGACGAAGCTTCTAGGGAGTTATACTTCAAAACTTCATCCTTCTTCATATTTAAGATATTTTGATAAGTATTAATTCATATTACTTAGTGTCAATGAAAACACTTGTGTTATTAAGATCATATTATTCACACACTAATGTGTGTTTAAAACCATTAGCAACACAACATCCTTCCCGTAATCTAGCCCGGAGGACACCGTTTCTATTTTGTATTCAAAACCTTTACTACACATAAGGTGAGTTCATATCCCTATATTTTTCCAAGCTTTTTCAATGTTTTAGGGGGAAGAATACAAGTCAAACACAAGAAATCTTGTGTTTAAAAATATAATTTACTTATTATTGTTTCTTACCGTTAACATGTATTTAAACGTGAAATTTGTTAAACCATGGAAATAAACTTATAAAGTATAATAGGTATAGTTTATGGAACAAAGGAAATATTTTACAAAGTCTAGGTTTAAACATGGAAATAAACTTATAAACTATAATGGGTATAGTTTATGGAACAAAGGAATTATTTTACAAAGTTACATGTTATTTACTAAAAGGTTTTTCACTTTATGTAAACTAGTTAATACAAGATTGTGAACCACTTGATGTACCAAATATGGTACCCGTTAAAACCCTTATTATAACTAAAGTCTCCTAGAAGGAGAGCTTGAGTTTGTGTATAGATCTATACGGGGCTGACAATCCTGCACCTGAGCTACTTGCTACATCTAGGCTGGTAGGCCTGAGGTGACAACCGTCATTAACTTTATGACGCCTGAAGAACGTCGTGTAGACCACTAGTCATATTAATATGGTTATAATAAATATTCACAATAAGTATTAACTAATTATTTACTTAAAGATATACTTTTACATAGTCTAAAGGGAAATAACTTTGTGATTACTTAGTACTTACATCAAGGTTATATAAAATTTATGTCCGGTAGACAATGGAATGTGTGTTTTCCGCCTCATTGTCTGTTCCTTGCTTGGTTGTGGGCTTAGGGAAGATTCACCCAATCAATTGTCTATTTGATCTCAATTTTATATAATTCATAGATACTAAGTAATCATATGAGGGTATTAACTTCATATCTAGTTACAGTGCAACCACATCTTTAGTTAGTTTAACTTATTAATAAAACGACGTATCACTAAATTAAGTATGGCAAGAATACTTGTAATTCTCGGTCTCTATAAAGTTCAAAACTTCAAATTGGTTTTTTGGAAAATATAGGATTTTCCGGGATAAACATAGTTACTTTTTACAAACAAACATAAGTCCATTATACCCCTCCAGTCTGCACATAGATACCACTCTAGATAATGTATAGTGAGAAGACTCACCTCGTATGATGCCTAGAATAATCTCGTTCTCGATATCCCCGATCTAGCCTTCTCCTATCAAAATGATAATATCTCTAATCAATACTCTCTTTATGTTCTCATCTCTTTAAGAATGGTTAAAAGACCATTATACCCCTCCATGGCCTCTTTGAATCAGTTTGTCCCAAAACCCTAAGGTTAACGGAAGTCAACTCTAGTCAACGGTCCTACTTTGACCAGACTCATCGAGTGCACTCGGGTGACTCAGCGAGTCCATGTGTGTCCTCTAAATCCTCCTAAGGCCTCACTCGACTCGTCGAGTTAACCTTTCACACGACGAGTTACCACTGATCATGAATCTCGGGGCAACCCGATCCGACTCGTCGAGTCCTCTCATGTGATGAAATAACCCTTATAATGGTGTCTTAGGCTCAATACTCTTATGTGAGTGCATAAAGTTGGGATCATGGGACTCTCTAGACCTCTCAAGGTCCAGATCTGATATTTATGCCTCAAGGGGACTTCAGTTTCATCATAACTAAACTTAAAAGAGGGTAAAGAAACCCTAAATTCATGTGATCTACTACCTATATGAAAACAGGTAGAGATTTATACCTTAACTAACAGCTTTGAATGGAATAGTAGTAGATCTGAGCCCCTCCAACAATTTAGCTTAAACACTCTTCTTCTTCCTTGCAAGAATGCACCCAAAATGATGAAAATTAGCTCCCTCTTTCCCTCTATGCTCTCTGGATCAATTAGGGTCTCTCAAGGGAAGTGTGGCCACAATTAAACGCCATAAGGGCCTTTAAATAGGTCACAAACCTGGACAATTAGGGTTTTCCTCAACAGCGCTGACTCGGCGAGTCAGATACCCGACTCATCGAGTCCATTCATTAAACATGTCACCAAAACGTGACCCTACTCGACGAGTTAAGGCACCAACTCATCGAGTTACTCCTCATATCTCAAAATGAATACTCAAAATATTATCCCTAGAAATCCGGGTGTTACAATTCTCCTCCACTTGAATTAGATTTCACCCTCGAAATCGCTCCTCAACCACATAGATAGAAACCAAACACCTGAAAAGAACCACTGAAAGGATCTCACACCAAAACGATATCTTACTCCATGGGTACCTGAACCCAAACAAGAACTCCTAAATTCGTAACAAAACCGACTCCTCTGCCGCTAATATACCCCTTCTGACTTTCCAAATCTGGAACTCCAGTGGTCTGGTCCGCCGCCAGACCGTCCACTCAAGATATCATCACATTATTCACTCCTCGAATAACAGACCCCGATAACTCACTGCCCCTCTGATTCTTACAGATAATCCCAACAATCGGCTACCGATCACCCATGTCAAGCATACCAAACGATCCCAAACACACTTCCATAGACGAAAGGGTCACATGCTACCAGAGACCCATCCACTAGAATGCTGTCAGAATCCGTCCGAACATCGAACCCTCAACACCCTATCCTCAGACACAAGAAAATAATCAAGCTCACTCAGAAATGTCCTCGGACATCTAAAATCATATGCCCTGAAGCGTCTTACTGACTTCCTTCTCATAACAACTATATCGTCCCATTGTCACACACCAGATACGAAGCTCGCTTTACCTCAAGTGATTACTATAATCCCAACTAAAATCGTCTCACCCTCGACCTCTGTCGACATGTAACATCCCAAAAATACGACCCAAAATTTTTGTTTAAATAGTAATAAAAATCATAGACTATTTGTCATATCATAAAAACCATGTGTCAAATATCTCAACTCATAATAAAATGTCGTGAAACAACTGTATCAAATCAAACTACAAATCATAACAAACTCCCAGGATAACGGCTGAAGCTGTGGTGTGTGCGATGCCATCATCCCGAGCTCTTCCCCTTACTTGCGGAAGTACCTGAAACCAAAACTGAAACTATAAGCACGAAGCATAGTGAGCTCCCCCAAACTACCACATACCATACAATAACATATAAACACGTACTGGGCCTTGCCCACTGCATCATGCTGAAGCCCGGAAACTGCATCAGACCGTAGTCCGGAATTGACTGGGACCTTATCCCTTGCATCAGACCAATGTCCGAAACTAGCAGCATCAGACCGAAGTCCGGAACTGACTGCATCGAACCGAAGTCCAGAACCAACTGATCATAGCATAGCATAAACACATAACAACTAGCATAATACTCATCATCATAAACTCATACATTGCATACTACGCCAGGCCGTAGCCTAGAACACATAACACATAAATCTTGTCTGAACCACGAAGGCATCAAACACACTAACAACTGCATCGGACCGAAGTTCGACAGCTACTACTAACTAAACGGGCCGACATTGTGGCCTTATACCCGTTCCTACTGGAAGGAAACTCACCTCGTAGCCTAGCTGCTGAAAGGACTGCTCCGGAATCTGTCTGTTGCGTCTCCGGTTTCACCTCGGCTACAATATCCATGAGCACCATCAATCAAATACTGATAATAATAATACTGAGGGTAAAATGACTCTCCTACCCCTGGTCCAAGTCAACCTAACTGTCAAAGTCAACATTCAGGTGACCTGACTCATCGAGTTGGGCCGCCAACTCATCGAGTCTTTACTCTTACTTCCTTGATTCCACTCGCTACTACTCGTCGAGTTATGGTGCAAACTCGGCGAGTTCCTCTTTGCTACTATCACTCCGACAATCTGCATCTGACTCTCCGAGTTGTATGAACAACTCGTCGAGTTCTTCTTCATCAGATGATCATTGTAGCTGTGACTCGCCGAGTTGTATGAACAACTCGTCGAGTCTGTTCTTGAAGTATTAAGATGGCCTTGGACTTGCCGAGTTAGGGAATTGACTAGCCGAGTTCTTCCACGAATGAGTCTAACCCTCTAGCTCACCGAGTCCACCTCTCACTCACTGGTTCCACTCGGCATAACTCGAAAAAGGAAACACAGGGGACTCGCGACTCGACTCGTCGAGTCAGAAGAACGACTCGCGGAGTCGTATGCATGCAAATACTATACACTCGATTCTGCTTGAAACTAATCCATGCCATTAATAGATATGGGTTCCTGGGACTTGATTTACACGTAAAGTTTCCAACTTTACGTGTAAATAACATCAAATGAAGGTTTTAAGGTTAAAAGCACACTATAATAGTAGATCTAGAGCTTTCATGCAACATGGATCCATAAAGGTGCTAGATCTAAGCTCCTGAAAATCAAATCTAGCTAGATCTAAAGGTTAATCAACCCCATGACTCCTCTATGTTACTACTAAGCTAAGAAATGGATCAAGAATGGCTTCACAAAGGAGATTTAAGCATAGAAACAAAAAAGGGCCAAAATATACCTTACTTTCTTCTAAAATTCCTCAAGGATCTAGGATCTCCTTCTTCTCTTCTTGATCTACCTTCCTTTATCTCTCAAAATCTTCAAAGAACACACCAAAATTACACAAAAATGCAAAGAGGGCTCTAGGGTTCGAGTATGATGCTCTGAGGGGTGATGGGGGCTAACTTGAGGCCCCCAAAAGTTGTTTATATAGGGTGAAAACACTTGAAATTAGGGTTTCATCCAGACTGGCGGACTCGCCGAGTCACCAACTTAAACGTGCTCGAAATCGTGACCCAACTCGACGAGTCCGGCTACTGACTCGCCGAGTTCCCCTTAACACTTGAAGAAATATAACAATAAATAACAATATAAATATCATACCACAATTGGGGTATTACACGACAACTACCCATTAGTCTCATGCGTCTCGCGGTCTTTCCTACACCAACGAACCTATGCACCCAGTTCCAAGACACCAGATGAAAACAATACCCCTTCCAAAAAGAAATCCATCTCTAAATCTGGAATCTCAATCCATTTACTCGATACACCACTGGATTCAAACTCAAATCAAGAGTCTGGCCCGACGCGAAATTGGAACCACCGCTCCCAATAAAACACCCAACTCATGACTAATGACTTGCAACCCACTCGTACATCGCTTCTCCGATCCTTTCCCATTATGGTCTCCACAACCTAACTCAGGATATAATGATTCCCGACCATTATGGGGACCTCCGTCTCTTTCCTGATCGAACCACCAGGCTCTCAGATACTCAATGAAATAAGGCTAATCAAGCCTACTCAATGCAGTAAGGCTACTCAAGCCTAAGAACACTCCTTATTCATGCTTTGACTAACGAATAACGCGGTTCCTTGCAGCACCAAGACACCCTCTCACCGACTAGTGAGTACTACGGCTCCCCACAGTATCACAACACCCACTCTGACTAGTGAGGACTACAGCTCCCTGCACTATTACAACACCTTCTCACTAACTAGTGTGTACTACGGCACCCCGTAGTATCACCACACCCTCTCTCATTGACTGGTGAGTAATACGACTCCCCGTAGTATCGCCACACCTTCTCTCACTGACTGGTGAGTACTACGGCTCCCCGTAGTATCACCACACCTTTTCTTGCTGCAATCCACATTCTTAAATAATCTCACTTGCGGTCAGTAGCCAAAGGGCTCCCACTGGAATCATAGATACTTGATACTCAACTTACTATCTCATAATTCAAGTCTCAAAATAACTCAATACTCAGGGCATCATGCTCAGATACCTCGGTAAACCATCATCGAACCTCACGAAGTCATTCCTCACCCACCGATCTCCTATATATGGTATCATACCCTGATACCACAAAGCATCCTTTCAAAGTCTCGCAACTAATCTTCCTCTCGCACCACTCGTAACTCTGAAATATTCCAACTCTCAATTAAAACATGGAGGAGTCGTCAGTGACTCATAACACGTAGACGACAATCTGAACTTCCTCCTCTATTACTCAAAACTCTTTCAAGAATACTCATAATGACCCTGAAGTTAGTTGCCCAATCAACTTCTTCCCTTCCCACACTGCATATAATAGCCCATACCTTGAACCATAAATTCTCAACCGCCGAACTAACCTTACAAGCCAACCACCTCGAATTCACCATTATAACCTTGAAAGATTCCTAACCACCCCAAGGCCTCCGACCAATGGCCACTTTCCGTGGAGACACTCATCCTTTCTCAAACACAAACCACATGCACTATCTCGCTCTGCACCTCGCCTTGACCACCAATAACCATGGTCTCAACAATCAGTATCGCAGGTCTCTATATCTAGTTCAATAACCGCTCTTGAACAAATCTATGATCTCCTCAAAGTACCCGATTCTCCCCCACTCAGGGTTCGAACCATCACCAATTGGTTCACCAACAATTTATCCCACATACTGTTTTTTACCAGTAACATCGCACCTATTCTTGCAAGGTGATACGCAATGCTCGATAATCTCCCCGATGGGGATCAAGCAACTCCAAATACCCTGAATCTCAGATGAAATCCTCAGAAACTTCTCATCATGACTGCCTCTAGTCCTTCATAATCTTGTACCATCCCACTACCATACATCTTAACTGTCCAGTAGTAACCCTAACTCTCAGTCTTAAAATAATGAACTATCATACTCCTCATCCTCAGATCCTCAACCAACGTCCGATCACGTGAATTATCATAAGAGCAGAGACCTCATTTCCACACTCGATACCCATAATAGACAATAAGAGCCACCGCTCCAATATACTCCTCTTGGTCGTCCGTTGTTGCAGCTAACATATGCCCTACTATGCTTAAATAGGGTGTATCCTGGTCCTTGACCATCTCAGCCCCCACTAACAACCTTCTCATGCTATATCCTTACCTCACGACAGACATACTGCCCAAATACTCCGATGAAAGATCGTAACCAAAGCTACCCCACAGGGCTCACCCCATCCTCGGTAACCGAAAATCTCAATACCTCTCCTGTTTTCCACAAGAACAGAAATAGCACCGCTCAGGTCACAAAAGGTAACATCTCCACTATCGGTCGATCGCTCAAATCAGACCGTAATCCTCCATAAACACCATCCTTACTCATCTCTGAGTCCTGTGACTCCTACTGGCATCTCACCAAAAATTCCTCAGAACTAAACTGATTTCCCTCTCAAGGTATGCTTCATCGAAACTCGTGCAACATGGCCCTATGGCCCCCAGACAATATCACATCCGACCTCAGTCAAACAATCCCAACGGGATAACTGGAAAAAGGCATAAGCACTATCTGTTACGAATCATGATACTCAACCCACGTTACATCTTCCCAATCTGTCTCATATCATGGTGCTCGAACCATGGCATCACCTCTCAATCTGCTATAAAGCATGGTACTCGAACCATGACATCACCTCTCAATCTTCTATAAATCATGGTACTCGAACCATGATATCACCTCTCAATCTGCTACAAATCATGATACTCGAACCATGATATCACCTATCAATATGCTACAAACCATGGTACTCGAACCATAATATCACCTCTCAATCTGCTAAAAATCATGATACTCGAACCATGATATCACCTCTCAATCTGCTACAAATCATGGTACTCGAACCATGATATCACATCTCAATCTACTACATATCATGGTACTCGAACCATGACATCACCTCTTAATCTGCTACTTAGATCCTCCGGAATACCCCTGTATCGAGTATGGGTCCTCTGCTTTCGGTAGTACGGGACCATACTACTTGCCACATCTACCCATACTTTCTACACGGACCATCCCAAAGTTTCTAGGTATCTGCTCAACCTTTTCGATCACCAATCCGTCATGCGATTTCACTCCCCAGTGAAATTCTCTACTCTGCCAGCGCACTCATCTGACCATGTTCAACCCCTAGGTTCTCACTCTTCTCCGCCATCAGCTGCTAAAGAACTCCTAATGATGCCAGTCATCTACCTCCTAAATATCATCATATTCACTTAGTAGCTGACTCCCATCATCGAGAGTTCTACGAAGCATGAAGCAAGCATAATTCGGGCATTGAATAATCTCCACTAGTACGTAAAACCACTCTAGGATACAACTCTATTCACACTTCAGCAAGGGTCACCAAACTCAAGCAACTCTACCCCACTCGAGCATCTAACTACTCTCTCAGTAGGCTCCTCTAATGCTCATCTAGGTATCTCTCCTAGATTACTCCTCTACTGAAACCCATCTCTACATAGGATTCCTGCTGGATACTCTTACTCAGCACATACTCGAAGGCACATCACATATAACAACAACTCCTAGGCTAAGGCATCTCAAATCAGGCCACTCTAGTCCTAAAATATGAAATACCTAGCCTATCTCTAGCATGCATAGTATCTCATAAAATATCTCATAACATCTCATAACACAAAAGTAAGGGTATTTTTGGCAAATCACCGTCTAGGCGCTGGCTGATCGTACACACTGCTCTGTTCTGCTTTTATAAAAATATCTTTTACTCTTTTAGGAAAAATTGTTTCTTTTATGAAATTTTTTCTCAAATCCTCAGTTTGAGTCTATTTGATCTCAATTTTATATAATTCATAGATACTAAGTAATCATATGAGGGTATTAACTTCATATCTAGTTACAGTGCAACCACATCTTTAGTTAGTTTAACTTATTAATAAAACGACGTATCACTAAATTAAGTATGGCAAGAATACTTGTAATTCTCGGTCTCTATAAAGTTCAAAACTTCAAATTGGTTTTTTGGAAAATATAGGATTTTCCGGGATAAACATAGTTACTTGTTACAAACAAACATAAGTCCATTATACCCCTCCAGTCTGCACATAGATACCACTCTAGGTAATGTATAATGAGAAGACTCACCTCGTATGATGTCTAGAATACTCTCGTTCTCGATATCCCCGATCTAGCCTCCTCCTATGAAAATGACAATATCTCTAATCAATACTCTTTTTATGTTCTTATCTCTTTAGAATGGTAAAAGACCATTATACCCTTCCATGGCCTCTCTTGAATCAGTTTGTCCCAAAACCCTAAGGTCAATGGAAGTCAACTCCAGTCAATGGTCCAACTTTGACCAGACTCGTCGAGTGCACTCGGGTGACTCGGCGAGTCCATGCTTGTCCTCTAAATCCTCCTAAGGCCTCACTCGACTCGTCGAGTTAACCTTTCACACGACGAGTTACCACTGATCACGAATCGCGGGGCAACCCGATCCGACTCGTCGAGTCCTCTCATGGATTTAGCGAGTTTCCTCCATTTCAATACTCATTTGACCTTCTGAGGTAAGATTTGTTTCTCTAAATTATAGATCTAGCCTTCTAGCACCCAAAAGTCACGTAAAGGTTTAATCTTTATGTCCATGCACCACACATCTAGCTCTATTTGATGAAATAACCCTTATAATGGTGTCTTAGGCTCAATACTCTTATGTGATTGCATAAAGTTGGGATCATGGGACTCTCTGGACCTCTCAAGGTCCAAATCTGATGTCTATGACTCAAAGGGACTTCACTTTCATCCTAACTAAACTTAAAAGAGGGTAAAGAAACCCTAAATTCATGAGATCTACTAACTATATGAAAACAGGTAGAGATTTATACCTTAACCAACAGCTTTGAATGGAATCGTAGTAGATCTGAGCCCCTCCAACAATTTATCTTGAACACTCTCCTTCTTCCTTGCAAGAATGCACCCACAATGATGAAAATTAGCTCCCTTTTTCTCTTTATGCTCTCTGGATCAATTAGGGTCTCTCAAGGGAAGTGTGGCCGCAATTAAAGGCCATAAGGGCCTTTAAATAGGTCACAAACCCGGACATTTAGGGTTTTCCTCAGCAGCGCTAACTCGGCGAGTTAGATACCCAAC
The DNA here is from genome assembly GCF_052625555.1 of Lactuca saligna. Lineage (NCBI taxonomy): Eukaryota > Viridiplantae > Streptophyta > Magnoliopsida > Asterales > Asteraceae > Lactuca > Lactuca saligna. The sequence goes on from NC_136425.1 coordinate 180,786,356, forward strand.
TCGTTGAGTCCATTCATTAAATACATCACCAAAAACACGACCCTACTTGACGAGTTAAGGCACCAACTCGCCGAGTGTACGACCCAATTTGAACTCCCAAAATTTTCATTTAAAATAAGTGGTTTGTAAAATATTTATAGTAACGCATCATCTGATCATATCATTTCATACAACATATTTCGTGTCTGAAAACCCAAAACATGAATATAATAATAATGTCAGAGTACAATCTCAGAACATCTCATAATGCAGAAATCCAATGTATGTGTATATGATGTGCCACTACCGCGCCGGCTCCTTCCCCTTCACTGAAGAGGTACCTGAAACCAAAGCTGAAAACTGTAAGCACGAAGCTTAGTGAGTTCCCCCATCGTACCACATACCATACAATGATATCACATACATATTGCCAGGCATTTCTGGGGTGCCTGACCTACCCGGTACGTCCATTCTGGGGTACCGACCTACCCGTACGACCATTATGGGGTGCCGACCTACCCATGTCAAGCCATTCTGGGGTGCTGACTACCCTTCCATCCTAACAACCGAACCTCGGGGACCATTTCACCCCCTACTACTACTATCACATATAACATAATATATACATATTATCAGACATATCTGGGGTGCCTGAGCTACCCTTCGGTCCTAACAACTGAACTCGGGGACTAGTCCCCTCCTATTACCTCTATCGTATATAACATAACAAGCCAGCATGCAAACATATCATCACATACTATCAGATGTATCTGGGGTGTCTGACTACCCTTTGATCCTAACAACCGAACTCTACTACTATCACATACCACATATCATGCTAGCATATAACATATCAGGTAGTAACAAACCTAGATGATATCACAAAGACAATCATCTATCATACATCTCCTACTAGTGGGTCGGCATTGTGGCCTTATACCCACCGCGAAAAGTAGCTGCTGAAAGTCTGCTTGCTAAGCGCGTAACTGCTGAATCGGAAATCCTCCGACTATAAATCATAAACATAGATTAGCCACTCATACACACCCTTAGGTCATATGACTGACCCACCCCTGGTTCAAGGTCAACTCCTTGGTCAAAGTCAACTTCCAGTTGACTGGACTCACCGAGTCATGGCACAGACTCGCCGAGTCCTTCTCCTACTAACCCGGTCCTACTCTACAAGTCCCTCTTCCTACTCACTGAGTCACCCTTAACTCACTACTTGGGACGATAGAACCGGCTCGCGATCCGACTCGCCGAGTCCAAGAACAACTCGCCGAGTCCATACGAGCAGATATCCCACTCGCTTCCAAATCCTCACCAGAGCATTCTATATGAGGATTTGGGTTTCTGGGACTATTTCTACACGCTAGATTGCTAATTCTGCGTGCACATACGAAGGGTTGGACCTTCATCACCTAAATCCCTCTTACTCAGTAACTGTTCATCTGACTCGCCGAGTTTAAAGAACAACTCGTCGAGTACCAGGCAATCTTCATAGGACTCGCCGAGTTGTTCATCCAACTAGCCGAGTCTAAGGCCATCTTCAAAGAACTCGCCGAGTTCGACTTTGGGACTCGCCGAGTCCCTTGATCCAATTCCCATATAGACCAAATCTGAGACATGCAATGCTTCAAAACCATAGATCTATGTTCCTAGGGCATGCTTATTGTCACACCCCCGAACCAGACGGCGGAAACGTCCGGGGGCTGTTGTGACTCAATTGAATACCATCACAATGAATATACATGAAACATAACATCATACATCACCAAGCATTGGAATAATACAACTGGTAGCGTTTACATCCATTACATTGTCTCAAAATATTACATCCCCAAAATAAATTATTCATTGTTACTTAAACAACCGCAAAACATCATAGAGTACAATCCTTTCTTCACTTTATCTTTTACCTGAGAATACAAGTATTTTGGAAAAACGTCAACATATGAAATGTTGGTGAGTTCATAAGTAATGTTTAAAATCCAATGTTTGTATTGTTTTGAAAACCACCAGAAAATCCGATATTTTCTGAAAATAGTATAGCGTAAAAAAAATATGTGAAGATCCGTGAGTATGCTTGTTTGTTTTCTATAGATGTAAGCGTACGAGTTGTGAAATTCGGCATGTAGTTCGTAAGTGTACTAGTTGAAAACCCTAGGAAAACCCGACATTTTCCTATCACTTTGCTTTAATTAGTTTATGTGTTGTTGTTTCGTTACGTTAGAGGTATTCGTTGAGCTCCGGAGGCATTGGGTATACAGTGGGTGGTGAATTGTTGTAACGTACGTTAATGAAAACGTCCAGTTGACAACCGTACTAGCGATCCCTTAGGCGTCACTCGCACTTATTCACACAACTCAATCCTCCCGGACTTGTGTAGTCCCACGACCGAAGAGAAAAAGAGAAGGTGCGAAACCCTCGGTATTTCCCTACGTCGTTCAAGACCATTGCAATTGCGAAGGGCCCCAAGCCCAACCCGCAATCGTGAGTTCCCGACTTTACTAGTAGCACCGAAGGACCCTTGGGGACCAGCAACACGTTTGCCATTGAAAGTCCTTTTACACGCGGTTAAGTCGTATTAGACACAACTACATGTAAGCAAGTATCCCTTGGGCCTAAAGATCATGTCATCGGGCTAGCTAGGCTCAACAAGCATGATTTGCAACTTTTGGGCCTAAGGAATGTACGTCGATATATTGAGTAATTCCATGAGAGTATAGAGTTCCGAGAGTTCCATATGTGTATTGAGCGTTGTAGTGTTAGTAGTTTTGGATTTGTTATTGATTCGAGACCGAATCAATTCGTTTAACAACGATTTTTGGTATTGTTGTGTATTGTGTCGGTAGTCGCGGTGCCAATATTTGATCAAGTTGTGTGTATTGAATTAGCCTTGAACGTTTTCTGTTTTCAGCCCCTCATTGTTTGTAAAATTTACTTTTTCAACCCTCTAATTAAATAACTTTCCGGTTTGGTCCTTAAATCATTTTTCTTGACATTTTAACACCAAAAATTATTAAAATTAATATTTTTCAGCATATTTTTCATTGAAAACAGTTTAAGTCCCTGAAATTGCAGTTTTCTCGGTTATAACCCCTCTTTTTCGCAGTTTTTACAATTTTGGCCCCAATTGGAAAACTTTTGCAACTTTGGTCCTTTTTAAATTTGAAAAGCATTTTAAACCTTTGAAAAGTACTTGTAACACTAGTAGTCCACTGTTTTACAGAAAAACACAGTTTTGGCCCTCCAAAACAGAAAATTTCGCATAATGGGCCCTATTGGGCCGAAATTGTCATTTTTAGCCCATTAAGCTTGAAATTTATGTTTTTAATCCTCCAAAAGAGTATATTTTCAGAAAATACATTATGGAAACTGTTTTGACTCATCTCACCCATCAGATTTCGAAATATTTCATTTTGGGCCCTTCAACTTTGTATTTTTAACATTTTATGTCTAAAAAAATGAGTTTTTAGCCCAAATTATGTGTTGTTAAGCCACTTAGCTATTTTTCTTGGTATACTTTGTATGTAGTAGTATGTTTTATGTTAGTATCATTTAACATAAAGTATATCTCGGTTTTTAGTGATTTATGACTAGATCCAACATCATAATCATACCAAACACACATATAAGCATAGAAATCATACAAGGCATACACATAATGATAGATCTACACCTTTGCGTGTATTCTCCCCCACAAAAACTTATAAAAGCCGAAAATAAGGGGGTATGAAGCTCACCTTAGGGGGTAGTTTCGGTTCTTGAAGAAAAGATGGAAGAAAACTTGGTGATTTTTGACCCTAGCACCCTTTGATGAAGATTTCGAGTTTATGGAGTTCTAAGACACAAGTTTATGATTTCATGAGAGTTAAGAAGAGATTTTTGAAGATAAGAAAGAGTCTAAAGCATGGATCCAAGCATTAACTTACCTAGATAATGATTTTGGTGATGGATTCTCCTTGTGAAGCTCTTGATTCACAAAATTTTTGAAGGAGGAGGGAGGATTGTTCCTTGAGAGTTTGTGAGAGATTTGTGTGTGTGTGTGTGTTTCGGCCGAGAGTGAGTGAGAGAAGAGAGAAATAGATCCTTGAGGTGATATGCATGGAAACATGGAACATGTTGCATGGAAATCCTTTGGTTAATTGTGAGGTGTCACTCACAAGGTCAACCCTTCCTCTTGGGCTTGTCTTGGGCCGAAAATATGGAAGGAAGAAGAGAAATTTAGGCTTTAATGCCCACAAGCCTATGTGTAAATTAAGTTGGATGAGTATTAACCTAAAAGGAAATATAATATGATTTTTATACTTTGTTGGGCTAGTTTAGGTTAATCATGGATCAAAGGTTTTAATTCATTTCATTCTAGGCCCAACATGGCCCAAAATATTGAAATAAATAAATGTGGGTCCAATTAGAGCCCATTTAAGGGTTCTAAGCCCATGATAGTCAAATTGGAAGCTTATTGGTCCATTTGGGTCCAATAAGGAAGTCCTAGTCCAAAATGGACTTAAACGAGGACTTCTAGGGTTTCTAATTGGTTGTTGACTATTTGTAGCACTTGCATGATGTATTTGATTGAAGTTTTTGATGTCATTTAATAAGCATCACACATGCTTTTATGTTTTTGATTCAACATTTTACTTGAGTTTAGTGATTACAAGACACAAAATTTCTAGTTGTGACATCATCCCCCCGTTAGAGGGAATTTCGTCCCGAAATTCTATTTGAAAGCTAGATTTGAGAATGCTAGAATAAGTGAGCGTACTTCTGCTTCATTTGGTCTTCGCGTTCCCACGTGAATTACGGCCCACGCTTTGCATTCCATCGTATTTTCACGATCGGGATGCGCGGAGCATGTCTTCGAGCGTTTGGATGGTTCGCTCGCTTTGACCATCCGTTTGTGGATGATAAGCGGTGCTCATGTCGAGGTTTGTTCCCATCGCCTTATGGAGGGATTGCCAAAATCGTGACGTGAACCTACTGTCCCTATCCGAGATGATAGATACTGGTATTCCGTGGAGTCTCACGATCTCTCGAATTTATAAACGCGTCAATCTCTCCATCTTGTAAGATTCTTTAATTGGCAGGAAATGGGCAGATTTCGTCAGTCGGTCGATTATTACCCATATGGTGTCTAATCCATCCGACGTTTTGGGTAGCTTGGTCACGAAATCCATAGAAATCCCCTCCCATTTCCACTCCGGGATTGCCGGTTGCTGTAACAATCCTGAGGGTTTCTGGTACTCCACCTTTACCTTGGCGCACGTAAGGCACTTACTAACATAGGTCGCAATTTCCGCCTTCATGTTAGGCCACCAATAGTGTTGTTTAATATCCAAGTACATCTTGTCTGAACCGGGATGAATGGAGTATCGCGTCTTGTGGGCTTCCTTCATAACAACATCTCTAAACCCTCCAAGTTTAGGGACCCAAATACGGTTCATGAAATAGTATACTCCATTCTCCTTTGCCTCCAGGTTCTTTTCCATTCCGCGCAATGCTTCGCTTGCTCTATTTTCTGTCTTCATGGCCTCTGACTGGACTACTGCAATTTGAGTGGCCAGGTGAGATTGAATGGTTATGGAGAGAGTTTTCGTACGACGATTAGAGTACTCCTTCCGACTTAATGCGTCAGCTACCACGTTGGCCTTGCCTGGGTGGTACTTAATCTCACACTCATAATCGTTTAGCAATTCAACCCATCTTCGTTGCCTCATGTTCAGCTCCTTTTGGTTCAAGATGTGTTGGAGACTCTTGTGATCCGTGAAGACGGTGCACTTCGTACCGTAAAGGTAATGCCTCCAAATCTTTAGGGCAAAGACTACAGCTCCCAACTCTAGGTCATGGGTCGTATAGTTTACTTCATGCGTCTTTAGTTGGCGGGATGCGTAGGCTATCACTCTCCCACGTTGCATGAGAACGCAACCTAAGCCCTAATTTGACGCGTCGCAGTAGACTACAAAATCTTCCGTTCCTTCAGGCAGAGATAGTACAGGTGCCTTACAGAGAGCTTGTTTCAAGGTCCGAAACGCAATCTCTTGTTTGTCTGTCCATTTGAATGGTACGCCCTTTTGCATAAGCGAGGTAAGTGGCTTGGCGATCTTAGAGAAGTTTTGAATGAATCTCCTATAGTAGCCTGCTAGACCCATGAATTGACGAATTTCTGTGGGCGTTGTCGGGATTGCCCATCCTTCTACAGCTTTGACCTTAGAGGGATCCACATGGATTCCATCTTGGCTGACTACATGACCTAGGAAGTTCACACTCCGTAGCCAGAACTCACACTTGGAGAGTTTGGCGTAAAGCTTTTTTCATCGCAGAGTTTCTAGGACTTGTCGAAGATGTTGGCCATGCTCTTCCTTGCTTCGAGAATAGACGAGGATGTCATCGATAAAAACAATGACAAAGTTGTCGAGGAACGGTCGACAGATTCGATTCATTAGGTCCATAAATGCGGCAGGGGCATTCGTTAGACCGAAGGGCATTACGACAAATTCATAATGTCCGTAGCGAGTTCGGAAAGCGGTTTTTGGAATATCCTCTTCCCGGACTTTGAGTTGGTGGTATCCGGACCGTAGATCTGTTTTAGAAAAATAACTAGCTCCTTGGAGCTGGTCGAATAGGTCATCGATTCGTGGGAGTGGGTAGCGGTTCTTGATTGTGAGTTTATTTAACTCTCTGTAATCGATGCACATTCTAAAAGATCCGTCCTTCTTTTTGACAAAGAGTACCGGAGCTCCCCATGGCGTGTAACTAGGTCGAATAAATCCCTTGTCCAAAAGTTGGCTGAGTTGGCTGGATAATTCCTGCATCTCGGTAGGAGCGAGCTGGTAGGGTGATTTAGCGAGAGGAGTTGCTCCTGGAATGAGGTCAATTCGAAACTCAACCTGTCTCTCTGGGGGTACTCCCGGAAGATCTTCAGGAAACACGTCCGGAAATTCACACGCTACGGGAATGTCTCGAACGTTAATCTCCTCCTTGGTTTTATCCACCACGTGAGCCAGGAACGCCAGATTGTTCCTTCGTAGATATGTTTGTGCCTTGATGCACGAAACGAGGCGAAGGTTCATGCTAGATTTGTCTCTGTAAATTACTAGGGTTTCGTGATTTGGGAGACGAAGACGAACGGCCTTCTCGTGGCACATAATTTCAGCATGGTGGGGGCTTAACCAGTCCATGCCGATGATCACATCGAAACTCGTAATTGATACTGGCATTAGATCTATTCGAAAGACGTGTTGATTAAGGGTTAGGGTACATCCGGTGTAGATTTCCCCAGTGGATTCGGTTTTCCCATTGGCCATTTCCACCGTATAGGTTTCATTTAGCTTTTGGGGCAGTTGTTTTAATAAATGCTTAAACTTATTGCTTACGAAACTTCTCTCCGCTCCGATGTCAAATAAGATGCATGCATAAGTGTGGTTTAAGGGAAACGTACCGGTAACAACAGAGGGGTCCTGAATAGCCTCACCTTGACCCATGGTCAACATCCTTCCTGTTCCTCCGTTTATTAAATTGTTGTTGTTAGGGCAGTCTCAGCGGATGTGTCAAGTCCTCCCACACCCGAAGCAGGTGTGGCTAGGCCCTGCATTATTGCCGCCGGCATTGATGTTGTTGTTGCTGCGATGGTTGTTGTTGTTGGTTCCCTGATTTTGGTTCTGGGGAGGGTAAGTCCTGCAGTACCTTGCAGTGTGTCCCTTTCAGTTGCAACTGGTGCACTGAAAATCCTTGCATTCTCCATTGTGATGGAAACCGCACTTGTTGCATTTGGGAAGATTACCGGAATAAGGTCTGGAAGCATTTGAAGTGGCTGAGGTTGGAGCATGTGGTGCGGCTGGAACCGGTGCGGCGACAGCATTAACCGCCACTGTCTGCTGCTTTTTGGAGGTGTCGGGGCCCTGGCGCCCCTTCCTCTTATTGTTCTTTCCCTTCTTGCCATCACCTTCCTTCGTCTTCTCAGTCTCCACTGGCTTCTCTCCCTTCTTATTGTTATGGTCATACAGCTTCTTTGCCAATCTTTTCGCACTGTCAAATGTTTCGGGGTTTGCAGCTATCACATTCCCTTGAATTGGTGATGTTAGTCCCCAGATGAATCGCTCAATCTTCTTTCCTTCCGAGGTGATCATACCCGGGCACAACAGAGATAGTTCACTAAATCTCGATATGTAGGCATCAATATTCGCATTCTGCATAGTGAGGTTCAATAGCTCTTGCTCCATCTTTTGTATTTCGCCTCGTGGACAGTACTCAGCCATTAACATTTCTTTCATCTCTGCCCACGGCATAGAGTTGGCTACAGAGAGCGTCATGGATTCTACATGTCCGTTCCACCAGGTGAGCGCTTGATCGACAAGAGTGCAGGCCGCGAACTTTACTTTCATCTGCTCAGGACAATCGCATATCTCGAATACCGATTCCACCTTCTCGATCCATCGCTTCAGAGTGATCACCCCTCCAGTGCCGTTAAAAGTTCGTGGTTTGGCGTTTGTGAAGTCCTTGTAGGTACATGTCTTGGTGGGTCCTTGATTCATTCCGTTGTTCGAACTTCCGGCTCCTTGTCCATTGACTCCTCCATTGTTCCCTTGATGAATTTGCGCAATCGCTGTAGTGACTGCTGCAGATACAGTTGCCTGGAACGCGGCTGAGTCAACTTCAGGTGGGGTTGGTCCTGGGTTTCCGCGAGTAGGTCGGAGAGGCATCTTTCTGTCACAAAACGGAAAGATGTTGAGGGTATGTGGTTTCTGTGAGGTCGTGATCCTACTGACTAGGTGCATGGTACGAACTTAAACACTACTACCATTGACCAATCAATCATAATTTCTCAACACATAGCAATTTGTAATATCGTAACGAAACACGTAAAACTTTATTAATATTATCTGCATTTGATACATGAAAATTTTGCTCGTAAGAGCGTACATGAGTGATACTAGTTTGACAGCATAACGACTCTATGGGTAGTGTAGTCACTTAAACATAGAGTCGGGGTACATAGCATAGTTCCTAACGACCTACTAAGATAAGTCTATCCCTAACCGCGATGAGCTGCGTCCGGAGGTGGTGCCGAGGATGTGGATGCTCCCTGAAGACGAGCCACCAAGCGTTTTGCATCCTGAAGTCGAGACTCCCACCGAACCTGCCTCATTTGAAACTCTCGGAGGACATCACGCGTCTCCTGCTCCGCACGCTCGACCCTAGTCCTCAACTGGCGCACCTGATCAGCAGTGTCCTGGGCAAGGTCGCCCGTATTCCGTAACCGTTTCACCATGACTGGAAGGGCTCGATCAGCCGGTCCTCCGTCTCTCAGGTCAAAGAACTCGCGTGACATGCCGTACGGGGGTCGCTGTCCCTACTGTCTGCTCCATCTCCAAAGATCAATACCCCAGGGAGGTGTAGGACCAGTGGGGCCTACACGATAGGCAGGCACCCTGATCGGGTAAGGGGGGTTGATGACTTCGGACTCCGCATCCGAATCACCCCCTTCACTATCATCAGTATCCTCCTCAAGGCTTCCTTCATCTTCCTCTGATTCGGCAGGCTCGCCCTCGACTTCGGCCTCCGGTTCCCCGTCAGATTCCTCTTCGGGGTCTTCCTCGGGCTCCTCCTCAGGCTCTTCCTCGGGCTCCTCCTCTAGCCATCCGTTGTTCCCCTGTTTAGGGAAGTAAGGATCTCCGGGGTGATGAAAACCAGCCATGCGGTCTGCGAGAGTGTGTAATTATGCTAACGTTATTCCTAGGATGCTACAATTATCGCATAGACCAAGTAGGCGTTCTCTTTTTAGTGGTAGAAGGGTATAGTTTTAGGTTCCCTAGCTATCCCGATCTCATCAGGATGTGTGTTAGTTATACTTTGGAGAGAGTGTAGTTGATCAGGCTATCATACATCTCCTACTAGTGGGTCGGCATTGTGGCCTTATACCCACCGCTACTAGAAGGTAACTCACCTCGAAAAGTAGCTGCTGAAAGTCTGCTTGCTAAGCGCCTAACTGCTGAATCGGAAATCCTCCGACTATAAATCATAAATATAGATTAGCCACTCATACACACCCTTAGGTCAGATGACTGACCCACCCCTGGTTCAAGGTCAACTCCTTGGTCAAAGTCAACTTCCAGTTGACTAGACTCGCCGAGTCCTTCTCCCACTAACCCGGTCCTACTCTACAAGTCCCTCTTCCTACTCACTGAGTCACCCTTAACTCACTACTTGGGACGATAGAACCGGCTCGCGATCCGACTCGCCGAGTCCATACGAGCAGATATCCCACTCGCTTCCAAATCCTCACCAGAGCATCCTTTATGAGGATTTGGGTTTCTGGGACTATTTCTACACGCTAGATTGCTAATTCTGCGTGCACATACGAAGGGTTGGACCTTCAGCACCTAAATCCCTCTTACTCAGTAACTGTTCATCTGACTCGCCGAGTTTAAAGAACAACTCGTCGAGTACCAGGCAATCTTCATAGGACTCGCCGAGTTGTTCATCCAACTAGCCGAGTCTAAGGCCATTTTCAAAGAACTCGCCGAGTTCGACTTTGGGACTCGCCGAGTCCCTTGATCCAATTCCCATATAGACCAAATCTGAGACATGCAATGCTTCAAAACCATAGATCTATGTTCCTAGGGCATGCTTATTGTCACACCCCCAAACCAGACGGCGGAAACGTCCGGGGGCTGTTGTGACTCAATTGAATACCATCACAATGAATATACATGAAACATAACATCATACATCACCAAGCATTGGAATAATACAACTGGTAGCGTTTACATCCATTACATTGTCTCAAAATATTACATCCCCAAAATAAATTGTTCATTGTTACTTAAACAACCGCAAAACATCATAGAGTACAGTCCTTTCTTCACTTTATCTTTTTCCTGAGAATACAAGTATTTTGGAAAAACGTCAACATATGAAATGTTGGTGAGTTCATAAGTAATGTTTAAAATCCAATGTTTGTATTGTTTTGAAAACCACCAGAAAATCCAATATTTTCTGAAAATAGTATAGCGTAAAAAAAAATATGTGAAGATCCGTGAGTATCCTTGTTTGTTTTCTATAGATGTAAGCGTACGAGTTGTGAAATTCGGCATGTAGTTCGTAAGTGTACTAGTTGAAAACCCTAGGAAAACCCGATGTTTTCCTATCACTTTGCTTTAATTAGTTTATGTGTTGTTGTTTCGTTACGTTAGAGGTATTCGTTGAGCTCCAGAGGCATTGGGTATACAGTGGGTGGTGAATTGTTGTAACGTACGTTAATGAAAACGTCCAGTTGACAACCGTACTAGCGATCCCTTAGGCGTCACTCGCACTTATTCACACAACTCAATCCTCCCGGACTTGTGTAGTCCCACGACCGAAGAGAAAAAGAGAAGGTGCGAAACCCTCGGTATTTCCCTAAGTCGTTCAAGACCATTGCAATTGCGACGGGCCCGAAGCCCAACCCGCAATCGTGAGTTCCCGACTTTACTAGCAGCACCGAAGGACCCTTGGGGACCAGTAGCACGTTTGCCATTGAAAGTCCTTTTACACGCGGTTAAGTCGTATTAGACACAACTACATGTAAGCAAGTATCCCTTGGGCCTAAAGATCATGTCATCGGGCTAGCTAGGCTCAACAAGCATGATTTGCAACTTTTGGGCCTAAGGAATGTACGTCGATATATTGAGTAATTCCATGAGAGTATAGAGTTCCGAGAGTTCCATATGTGTATTGAGCGTTGTAGTGTTAGTAGTTTTGGATTTGTTATTGATTCGAGACCGAATCAATTCGTTTAACAACGATTTTTGGTATTGTTGTGTATTGTGTCGGTAGTCGCGGTGCCAATATTTGATCAAGTTGCGTGTATTGAATTAGCCTTGAACGTTTTCTGTTTTCAGCCCCTCATTGTTTGTAAAATTTACTTTTTCAACCCTCTAATTAAATAACTTTCCGGTTTGGTCCTTAAATCATTTTTCTTGACATTTTAACACCAAAAATTATTAAAATTAATATTTTTCAGCATATTTTTAATTGAAAACAGTTTAAGTCCCTGAAATTGCAGTTTTCTCGGTTATAACCCGACTTTTTCGCAGTTTTTACAATTTTGGCCCCAATTGGAAAATTTTTGCAACTTTGGTTCTTTTTAAATTTGAAAAGCATTTTAAACCTTTGAAAAGTACTTGTAACACTAGTAGTCCACTGTTTTACAGAAAAACACAGTTTTGGCCCTCCAAAACAGAAAATTTCGCATAATGGGCCCTATTGGGCCGAAATTGTCATTTTTAGCCCATTAAGCTTGAAATTTATGTTTTTAATCCTCCAAAAGAGTATATTTTCAGAAAATACATTATGGAAACTGTTTTGACTCATCTCACCCATCAGATTTCGAAATATTTCATTTTGGGCCCTTCAACTTTGTATTTTTAACATTTTATGTCTAAAAAAATGAGTTTTTAGCCCAAAGTATGTGTTGTTAAGCCACTTAGCTATTTTTCTTGGTATACTTTGTATGTAGTAGTATGTTTTATGTTAATATCATTTAACATAAAGTATATCTCGGTTTTTAGTGATTTATGACTAGATCCAACATCATAATCATACCAAACACACATATAAGCATAGAAATCATACAGGGCATACACATAATGATAGATCTACACCTTTGCTTGTATTCTCCCCCACAAAAACTTATAAAAGCCGAAAATAAGGGGGTATGAAGCTCACCTTAGGGGGTAGTTTCGGTTCTTGAAGAAAAGATGGAAGAAAACTTGGTGATTTTTGACCCTAGCACCCTTTGATGAAGATTTCGAGTTTATGGAGTTCTAAGACACAAGTTTATGATTTCATGAGAGTTAAGAAGAGATTTTTGAAGATAAGAAAGATTCTAAAGCATGGATCCAAGCATTAACTTACCTAGATAATGATTTTGGTGATGGATTCTCCTTGTGAAGCTCTTGATTCACAAAATTTTTGAAGGAGGAGGGAGGATTGTTCCTTGAGAGTTCTAGAGAGAGTTTGTGAGATATTTGTGTGTGTGTGTGTGTGTTTCGGCCGAGAGTGAGTGAGAGAAGAGAGAAATAGACCCTTGAGGTGATATGCATGGAAACATGGAACATGTTGCATGGAAATCCTTTGGTTAATTGTGAGGTGTCACTCACAAGGTCAACCCTTCCTCTTGGGCTTGTCTTGGGCCGAAAATATGGAAGGAAGAAGAGAAATTTGGGCTTTAATGCCCACAAGCCCATGTGTAAATTAAGTTGGATGAGTATTAACCTAAAAGGAAATATAATATGATTTTTATACTTTGTTGGGCTAGTTTAGGTTAATCATGGATCAAAGCTTTTAATTCATTTCATTCTAGGCCCAACATGGCCCAAAATATTGAAATAAATAAATGTGGGTCCAATTAGAGCCCATTTAAGGGTTCTAAGCCCATGATAGTCAAATTGGAAGCTTGTTGGTCCATTTGGGTCCAATAAGGAAGTCCTAGTCCAAAATGGACTTAAACGAGGACTTCTAGGGTTTCCAATTGGTTGTTGACTATTTGTAGCACTTGCATGATGTATTTGATTGAAGTTTTTGATGTCATTTAATAAGCATCACACATGCTTTTAAGTTTTTGATTCAACATTTTACTTGAGTTTAGTGATTACAAGACACAAAATTTCTAGTTGTGACATCATCCCCCCGTTAGAGGGAATTTCGTCCCGAAATTCTATTTGAAAGCTAGATTTGAGAATGCTAGAATAAGTGAGCGTACTTCTGCTTCATTTGGTCTTCACGTTCCCACGTGAATTACAGCCCACGCTTTGCATTCCACCGTACTTTCACGATCGGGATGCGACTTTGCTTAGTACGCTTCACCTCCCTGTCCATGATTTCAATTGGTTCTTGAACGAACAGGAGATTCTCATTGATTTCGATTTTGTCAAGGGGAATGACGAGTGTTTCATTTGATAGACACTTCTTCAGATTAGAGACATGAAACACGGGGTGTACACCGTTTAGCTCTGCGGGTAGTTGCAGTCTGTAGGCTACCGGACCTATTCGGGCGACGATTTCGAAAGGTCCAATGTACCGTGGGTTTAGTTTTCCCCGCTTCCCAAAACGAATAACTCCTTTCCAGGGCGAGACTTTTAACAGTACTCGATCACCGACCTGAAATTCTAAGGGCTTTCGCCGCTTATCGGCGTAGCTCTTTTGTCGGTCACGCGATGCTTGCAATCGAGATTTGATTTGAACGATCTTTTCCGTGGTTTCGCGAATGATTTCCAGTCCCGTTAGTGATTTGTCCGACGCACGTGTTTTTGCTAGCTGGGTGTCACCTACTTCAGCCCAACATAACGGTGATCTGCATTTACGCCCGTACAGTGCTTCGAAAGGAGCCACCTTGATGCTCGAATGAAAACTATTGTTGTATGAGAACTCGATTAAGGGTAGGTGGGTATCCCAAGACTTCCCAAATTCTATCACGCATGCGCGGAGCATGTCTTCGAGCGTTTGGATGGTTCGCTCGCTTTGACCATCCGTTTGTGGATGATAAGCGGTGCTCATGTCGAGGTTTGTTCCCATCGCCTTATGGAGGGATTGCCAAAATCGTGACGTGAACCTACTGTCCCTATCCGAGATGATAGATACTGGTATTCCGTGGAGTCTCACGATCTCTCGAATTTATAAACGCGTCAATCTCTCCATCTTGTAAGATTCTTTAATTGGCAGGAAATGGGCAGATTTCGTCAGTCGGTCGATTATTACCCATATGGTGTCTAATCCATCCGACGTTTTGGGTAGCTTGGTCACGAAATCCATAGAAATCTCCTCCCATTTCCACTCCGGGATTGCCGGTTGCTGTAACAATCCTGAGGGTTTCTGGTACTCCACCTTTACCTTGGCGCACGTAAGGCACTTACTAACATAGGTCGCAATTTCCGCCTTCATGTTAGGCCACCAATAGTGTTGTTTAATATCCAAGTACATCTTGTCTGAACCGGGATGAATGGAGTATCGTTTCTTGTGGGCTTCCTTCATAACAACATCTCTAAACCCTCCAAGTTTAGGGACCCAAATACGGTTCATGAAATAGTATACTCCATTCTCCTTTGCCTCCAGGTTCTTTTCCATTCCGCGCAATGCTTCGCTTGCTCTATTTTTCGTCTTCATGGCCTCTGACTGGACTACTGCAATTTGAGTGGCCAGGTGAGATTGAATGGTTATGGAGAGAGTTTTCGTACGACGATTAGAGTACTCCTTCCGACTTAATGCGTCAGCTACCACGTTGGCCTTGCCTGGGTGGTACTTAATCTCACACTCATAATCGTTTAGCAATTCAACCCATCTTCGTTGCCTCATGTTCAGCTCCTTTTGGTTCAAGATGTGTTGGAGACTCTTGTGATCCGTGAAGACGGTACACTTCGTACCGTAAAGGTAATGCCTCCAAATCTTTAGGGTAAAGACTACAGCTCCCAACTCTAGGTCATGGGTCGTATAGTTTACTTCATGCGTCTTTAGTTGGCGGGATGCGTAGGCTATCACTCTCCCACGTTGCATGAGAACGCAACCTAAGCCCTAATTTGACGCATCGCAGTAGACTACAAAATCTTCCGTTCCTTCAGGCAGAGATAGTACAGGTGCGCTACAGAGAGCTTGTTTCAAGGTCCGAAACGCAATCTCTTGTTTGTCTGTCCATTTGAATGGTACGCCCTTTTGCATAAGCGAGGTAAGTGGCTTGGCGATCTTAGAGAAGTTTTGAATGAATCTCCTATAGTAGCCTGCTAGACCCATGAATTGACGAATTTCTGTGGGCATTGTCGGGATTGCCCATCCTTCTACAGCTTTGACCTTAGAGGGATCCACATGGATTCCATCTTGGCTGACTACATGACCTAGGAAGTTCACACTCCGTAGCCAGAACTCACACTTGGAGAGTTTGGCGTAAAGCTTTTCTGATCGCAGAGTTTCTAGGACTTGTCGAAGATGTTGGCCATGCTCTTCCTTGCTTCGAGAATAGACGAGGATGTCATCGATAAAAACAATGACAAAGTTGTCGAGGAACGGTCGACAGATTCGATTCATTAGGTCCATAAATGCGGCAGGGGCATTCGTTAGACCGAAGGGCATTACGACAAATTCATAATGTCCGTAGCGAGTTTGGAAAGTGGTTTTTGGAATATCCTCTTCCCGGACTTTGAGTTGGTGGTATCCGGACCGTAGATCTATTTTAGAAAAATAACTAGCTCCTTGGAGCTGGTCGAATAGGTCATCGATTCGTGGGAGTGGGTAGTGGTTCTTGATTGTGAGTTTATTTAACTCTCTGTAATCGATGCACATTCTAAAAGATCCATCCTTCTTTTTGACAAAGAGCACCGGAGCTCCCCATGGCGAGTAACTAGGTCGAATAAATCCCTTGTCCAAAAGTTCGCTGAGTTGGCTGGATAATTCCTGCATCTCGGCAGGAGCGAGCTGGTAGGGTGATTTAGCGAGAGGAGTTGCTCCTGGAATGAGGTCAATTCGAAACTCAACCTGTCTCTCTGGGGGTACTCCCGGAAGATCTTCAGGAAACACGTTCGGAAATTCACACGCTACGGGAATGTCTCGAACGTTAATCTCCTCCTTGGTTTTATCCACCACGTGAGCCAGGAACGCCAGATTGTTCCTTCGTAGATATTTTTGTGCCTTGATGCACGAAACGAGGCGAAGGTTCATGCTAGATTTGTCTCCGTAAATTACTAGGGTTTCGTGATTTGGGAGACGAAGACGAACGGCCTTCTCGTAGCACATAATTTCAGCATGGTGGGGGCTTAACCAGTCCATGCCGATGATCACATCGAAACTCCTAATTGATATTGGCATTAGATCTATTCGAAAGACGTGTTGATTAAGGGTTAGGGTACATCCGGTGTAGATTTCCCCAGTGGATTCCGTTTTCCCATTGGCCATTTCCACCGTATAGGTTTCATTTAGCTTTTGGGGCAGTTGTTTTAATAAATGCTTAAACTTATTGCTTACGAAACTTTGCTCCGCTCCGATGTCAAATAAGATGCATGCATAAGTGTGGTTTAAGGGAAACGTACCGGTAACAACAGAGGGGTCCTGAATAGCCTCACCCTGACCCATGGTCAACATCCTTCCTGTTCCTCCGTTTCTTAAATTGTTGTTGTTAGGGCAGTCTCAGCGGATGTGTCGAGTCCTCCCACACCCGAAGCAGGTGTGGCTAGGCCCTGCGTTATTGCCGCCGGCATTGATGTTGTTGTTGTTGCGATGGTTGTTGTTGTTGGTTCCCTGATTTTGGTTATGGGGAGGGTAAGTCCTGCAGTACCTTGCAGTGTGTCCCTTTCGGTTGCAACTGGTGCACTGAAAATCCTTGCATTCTCCATTGTGATGGAAACCGCACTTGTTGCATTTGGGAAGATTACCGGAATAAGGTCTGGAAGCATTTGAAGTGGCTGAGGTTGGAGCATGTGGTGCGGCTGGAACCGATGCGGCAACAGCATTAACCGCCACTGTCTGCTGCTTTTTGGAGGTGTCGGGGCCCTGGCGCCCCTTCCTCTTATTGTTCTTTCCCTTCTTGCCATCACCTTCCTTCGTCTTCTCAGTCTCCACTGGCTTCTCTCCCTTCTTGTTGTTATGGTCATACAGCTTCTTTGCCAATCTTTTCACACTGTCAAATGTTTCGGGGTTTGCAGCTATCACATTCCCTTGAATTGGTGATGTTAGTCCCCAGATGAATCGCTCAATCTTCTTTCCTTCCGAGGTGATCATACCCGGGCACAACAGAGATAGTTCACTAAATCTCGATATGTAGGCATCAATATTCGCATTCTGCATAGTGAGGTTCAATAGCTCTTGCTCCATCTTTTGTATTTCGCCTCGTGGACAGTACTCAGCCATTAACATTTCTTTCATCTCTGCCCACGGCATAGAGTTGGCTACAGAGAGCGTCATGGATTCTACATGTCCGTTCCACCAGGTGAGCGCTTGATCGACAAGAGTGCAGGCCGCGAACTTTACTTTCATCTGCTCAGGACAATCGCATATCTCGAATACCGATTCCACCTTCTCGATCCATCGCTTCAGAGTGATCACCCCTCCAGTGCCGTTAAAAGTTCGTGGTTTGGCGTTTGTGAAGTCCTTGTAGGTACATGTCTTGGTGGGTCCTTGATTCATTCCGTTGTTCGAACTTCCGGCTCCTTGTCCATTGACTCCTCCATTGTTCCCTTGATGAATTTGCGCAATCGCTGTAGTGACTGCTGCAGATACAGTTGCCTGGAACGCGGCTGAGTCAACTTCAGGTGGGGTTGGTCCTGGGTTTCCGCGAGTAGGTCGGAGAGGCATCTTTCTGTCACAAAACGGAAAGATGTTGAGGGTATGTGGTTTCTGTGAGGTCGTGATCCTACTGACTAGGTGCATGGTACGAACTTAAACACTACTACCATTGACCAATCAATCATAATTTCTCAACACATAGCAATTTGTAATATCGTAACGAAACACGTAAAACTTTATTAATATTATCTGCATTTGATACATGAAAATTTTGCTCGTAAGAGCGTACATGAGTGATACTAGTTTGACAGCATAACGACTCTATGGGTAGTGTAGTCACTTAAACATAGAGTCGGGGTACATAGCATAGTTCCTAACGACCTACTAAGATAAGTCTATCCCTAACCGCGATGAGCTGCATCCGGAGGTGGTGCCGAGGATGTGGATGCTCCCTGAAGACGAGCCACCAAGCGTTTTGCATCCTGAAGTCGAGACTCCCACCGAACCTGCCTCATTTGAAACTCTCGGAGGACATCACGCGTCTCCTGCTCCGCACGCTCGACCCTAGTCCTCAACTGGCGCACCTGATCAGCAGTGTCCTGGGCAAGGTCGCCCGTATTCCGTAACCGTTTCACCATGACTGGAAGGGCTCGATCAGCCGGTCCTCCGTCTCTCAGGTCAAAGAACTCGCGTGACATGCCGTACGGGGGTCGCTGTCCCTACTGTCTGCTCCATCTCCAAAGATCAATACCCCAGGGAGGTGTAGGACCAGTGGGGCCTACACGATAGGCAGGCACCCTGATCGGGTAAGAGGGGTTGATGACTTCGGACTCCGCATCCGAATCACCCCCTTCACTATCATCAGTATCCTCCTCGAGGCTTCCTTCATCTTCCTCTGATTCGGCAGGCTCGCCCTCGACTTCGGCCTCCGGTTCCCCGTCAGATTCCTCTTCGGGGTCTTCCTCGGGCTCCTCCTCAGGCTCTTCCTCGGGCTCCTCCTCTAGCCATCCGTTGTTCCCCTGTTTAGGGAAGTAAGGATCTCCGGGGTGATGAAAACCAGCC
The DNA here is from genome assembly GCF_052625555.1 of Lactuca saligna. Lineage (NCBI taxonomy): Eukaryota > Viridiplantae > Streptophyta > Magnoliopsida > Asterales > Asteraceae > Lactuca > Lactuca saligna. The sequence continues at coordinate 180,805,643 of NC_136425.1, forward strand.
ATGCGGTCTGCGAGAGTGTGTAATTATGCTAACGTTATTCCTAGGATGCTACAATTATCGCATAGACCAAGTAGGCGTTCTCTTTTTAGTGGTAGAAGGGTATAGTTTTAGGTTCCCTAGCTATCCCGATCTCATCAGGATGTGTGTTAGTTATACTTTGGAGAGAGTGTAGTTGATCAGGCTATCATACATCTCCTACTAGTGGGTCGGCATTGTGGCCTTATACCCACCGCTACTGGAAGGTAACTCACCTCGAAAAGTAGCTGCTGAAAGTCTGCTTGCTAAGCGCCTAACTGCTGAATCGGAAATCCTCCGACTATAAATCATAAATATAGATTAGCCACTCATACACACCCTTAGGTCAGATGACTGACCCACCCCTGGTTCAAGGTCAACTCCTTGGTCAAAGTCAACTTCCAGTTGACTGGACTCGCCGAGTCCTTCTCCCACTAACCCGGTCCTACTCTACAAGTCCCTCTTCCTACTCACTGAGTCACCCTTAACTCACTACTTGGGACGATAGAACCGGCTCGCGATCCGACTCGCCGAGTCCATACGAGCAGATATCCCACTCGCTTCCAAATCCTCACCAGAGCATCCTTTATGAGGATTTGGGTTTCTGGGACTATTTCTACACGCTAGATTGCTAATTCTGCGTGCACATACGAAGGGTTGGACCTTCAGCACCTAAATCCCTCTTACTCAGTAACTGTTCATCTGACTCGCCGAGTTTAAAGAACAACTCGTCGAGTACCAGGCAATCTTCATAGGACTCGCCGAGTTGTTCATCCAACTAGCCGAGTCTAAGGCCATCTTCAAAGAACTCGCCGAGTTCGACTTTGGGACTCGCCGAGTCCCTTGATCCAATTCCCATATAGACCAAATCTGAGACATGCAATGCTTCAAAACCATAGATCTATGTTCCTAGGGCATGCTTATTGTCACACCCCCGAACCAGACGGCGGAAACGTCCGGGGGCTGTTGTGACTCAATTGAATACCATCACAATGAATATACATGAAACATAACATCATACATCACCAAGCATTGGAATAATACAACTGGTAGCGTTTACATCCATTACATTGTCTCAAAATATTACATCCCCAAAATAAATTGTTCATTGTTACTTAAACAACCGCAAAACATCATAGAGTACAGTCCTTTCTTCACTTTATCTTTTACCTGAGAATACAAGTATTTTGGAAAAACGTCAACATATGAAATGTTGGTGAGTTCATAAGTAATGTTTAAAATCCAATGTTTGTATTGTTTTGAAAACCACCAGAAAATCCGATATTTTCTGAAAATAGTATAGCGTAAAAAAAAAATATGTGAAGATTCGTGAGTATGCTTGTTTGTTTTCTATAGATGTAAGCGTACGAGTTGTGAAATTCGGCATGTAGTTCGTAAGTGTACTAGTTGAAAACCCTAGGAAAACCCGACGTTTTCCTATCACTTTGCTTTAATTAGTTTATGTGTTGTTGTTTCGTTACGTTAGAGGTATTCGTTGAGCTCCGGGGCATTGGGTATACAGTGGGTGGTGAATTGTTGTAACGTACGTTAATGAAAACGTCCAGTTGACAACCGTACTAGTGATCCCTTAGGCGTCACTCGCACTTATTCACTCAACTCAATCCTCCCGGACTTGTGTAGTCCCACGACCGAAGAGAAAAAGAGAAGGTACGAAACCCTCGGTATTTCCCTACGTCGTTCAAGACCATTGCAATTGCGAAGGGCCCGAACCCCAACCCGCAATCGTGAGTTCCCGACTTTACTAGCAGCACCGAAGGACCCTTGGGGACCAGCAGCACGTTTGCCATTGAAAGTCCTTTTACATGCGGTTCAGTCGTATTAGACCCAACTACATGTAAGCAAGTATCCTTTGGGCCTAAAGATCATGTCATCGGGCTAGCTAGGCTCAACAAGCATGATTTTCAACTTTTGGGCCTAAGGAATGTACGTCGACGTATTGAGTAATTCCACGAGAGTATAGAGTTCCAAGAGTTCCATATGTGTATTGAGCGTTGTAGTGTTAGTAGTTTTGGATTTGTTATTGATTCGAGACCGAATCAATTCGTTTAACAACGATTTTTGGTATTGTTGTGTATTGTGTCGGTAGTCGTGGTGCCAATATTTGATCAAGTTGCGTGTATTGAATTAGCCTTGAACGTTTTCTGTTTTCAGCCCCTCATTGTTTGTAAAATTTACTTTTTCAACCCTCTAATTAAATAACTTTCCGGTTTGGTCCTTAAATCATTTTTCTTGACATTTTAACACCAAAAATTATTAAAATTAATATTTTTCAGCATATTTTTCATTGAAAACAGTTTAAGTCCCTGAAATTGCAGTTTTCTCGGTTATAACCCCTCTTTTTCGCAGTTTTTACAATTTTGGCCCCAATTGGAAAATTTTTGCAACTTTGGTTCTTTTTAAATTTGAAAAGCATTTTAAACCTTTGAAAAGTACTTGTAACACTAGTAGTCCACTGTTTTACAGAAAAACACAGTTTTGGCCCTCCAAAACAGAAAATTTCGCATAATGGGCCCTATTGGGCCGAAATTGTCATTTTTAGCCCATTAAGCTTGAAATTTATGTTTTTAATCCTCCAAAAGAGTATATTTTCAGAAAATACATTATGGAAACTGTTTTGACTCATCGCACCCATCAGATTTCGAAATATTTCATTTTGGGCCCTTCAACTTTGTATTTTTAACATTTTATGTCTAAAAAAATGAGTTTTAGCCCAAAGTATGTGTTGTTAAGCCACTTAGCTATTTTTCTTGGTATACTTTGTATGTAGTAGTATGTTTTATGTTAGTATCATTTAACATAAAGTATATCTCGGTTTTTAGTGATTTATGACTAGATCCAACATCATAATCATACCAAACACACATATAAGCATAGAAATCATACAAGGCATACACATAATGATAGATCTACACCTTTGCTTGTATTCTCCCCCACAAAAACTTATAAAAACCGAAAATAAGGGGGTATGAAGCTCACCTTAGGGGGTAGTTTCGGTTCTTGAAGAAAAGATGGAAGAAAACTTGGTGATTTTTGACCCTAGCACCCTTTGATGAAGATTTCGAGTTTATGGAGTTCTAAGACACAAGTTTATGATTTCATGAGAGTTAAGAAGAGATTTTTGAAGATAAGAAAGAGTCTAAAGCATGGATCCAAGCATTAACTTACCTAGATAATGATTTTGGTGATGGATTCTCCTTGTGAAGCTCTTGATTCACAAAATTTTTGAAGGAGGAGGGAGGATTGTTCCTTGAGAGTTCTAGAGAGAGTTTGTGAGAGATTTGTGTGTGTGTGTGTGTTTCGGCCGAGAGTGAGTGAGAGAAGAGAGAAATAGACCCTTGAGGTGATATGCATGGAAACATGGAACATGTTGCATGGAAATCCTTTGGTTAATTGTGAGGTGTCACTCACAAGGTCAACCCTTCCTCTTGGGCTTGTCTTGGGCCGAAAATATGGAAAGAAGAAGAGAAATTTGGGCTTTAATGCCCACAAGCCCATGTGTAAATTAAGTTGGATGAGTATTAACCTAAAAGGAAATATAATATGATTTTTATACTTTGTTGGGCTAGTTTAGGTTAATCATGGATCAAAGCTTTTAATTCATTTCATTCTAGGCCCAACATGGCCCAAAATATTGAAATAAATAAATGTGGGTCCAATTAGAGCCCATTTAAGGGTTCTAAGCCCATGATAGTCAAATTGGAAGCTTATTGGTCCATTTGGGTCCAATAAGGAAGTCCTAGTCCAAAATGGACTTAAACGAGGACTTCTAGGGTTTCCAATTGGTTGTTGACTATTTGTAGCACTTGCATGATGTATTTGATTGAAGTTTTTGATGTCATTTAATAAGCATCACACATGCTTTTAAGTTTTTGATTCAACATTTTACTTGAGTTTAGTGATTACAAGACACAAAATTTCTAGTTGTGGCACTTATCACGTAACGTTGCAAACTCTACGTGCATGCATGGCCCTACAAGCTCCAAATGGCAAATCCAAGCTCTTTATGAGGTCATACACCCAATGGGGACCTCAATCACTTCAACCACAGAAACTTTAGGCTTCTACTATGTCCACAAGGTCTAGATATGAAGTCCTTTTGGATCATTAAGCACAAACACATGGAGTTTGGTGTTTTAGGGCTTGAAAACCACCAATTTGGGACAAAAATGGTATCAAATGACCTAGTGATCAAGGTAGGAACTTTTCTACCTGAATGGAAGCTTCTCACAGTGTAGATTTCAGATCTACTCCCTTCCTAGTACTCTTCAACCTCCTCCTTCTTCTTCTAAGCTCCAAACTTCCTTCACCAAGCAAAATCACTCACAAGAACAATATGGGGGCTAAGGTCTCTCACTATAGCTCTCTGGAAATGTTAGGGGCAAGGGAGGCCGAGTTAGTGTGCTTAAATAGGGTGCCAACACTCGGGTTAGGGTTTTTGCCCAACCAGGGCCTACTCGCCGAGTCGGGCAACTGGCTCGCCGAGTCCAAGGCTCAGACCTCGCGTCTCATCGCGCTCCTACTCGGCTAGTCGGTCCTTCAACTCGCCGAGTCCAAGGCAAAAATGCATGAATTTAGAATTATTAATTACAAGAAATACGTACCGGGAACCAGGTGCTACATCGAGTCACTCCTCATATCTCGAAATGAATACTCAAAATATTATCCCTGGAAATCCGATTGTTACATAATATTTGTGTAAAAATATGGTTAAAACAAAACGAAAGGCTAAAAATATCAATTAAAAATAAAAGCGTAATTAGGATAATGATCTAGACGTAATTTGAAGTACTCGTTAATAGGAATGTGTTGATATAAAGAACGCCTCGATCTGACTTCGTATGAGAAAGTTATGATTTTTTTTCAAAGTTTCGAGTGTGACACAGTACAGCAGTGTGCGACACAGAAATATAAATAAAAATTGATTAGTTGTCAATCTATATGAAACTTGTATTACTTTTCAATATGATATCAACGATATAAATAACGTCGAAAACGGAGCTCGTAGGAAGAAATTATGAATTTCATTGTGTTAATCACAATCTAAGCCTCCTCGGACCGTAAAACGAAAAATAAATTAAAATTAGCCGATGAAGTGTAAATGAAAGTTGTGGTACTCGTCGAGGGCTACGTATGGATATAAAAATCATCAAAAATGGAGCATGTATTCAAAACTTATGATTTTAAGAAACAAATTAAATATGAGCTAGTCGGAGGCTGACACGTGACCTCACCAAAGGGTGACACGTGTTGTCATCTCCCTTCACCCTTCCTCCTAACAAAAAAGTACCAGGTCATGCCACGTGTCCAGGATGCGACACAACCTTTGAATCTTGTTATATATAGGGATATTTACCAACTTCTTTTGGCATACAAACTCTTCCAAACTTTCCCAAATCCTCGAGGCCAGGTTCTAGTACTTCTTAGGTGTTAGTAGTGAAGCTCTGGAGCATTAGAGAGTTTGGTGAAATAGTGTTTTCGGTTTCAAATTTCTACCTACGCAATGTCTAGTTTTTCGCTAAACAAATTGTAAGTTGGGTTATGTTTACCATGATTTAATTATAACTTATATTTATGTTTGTAATTATCATTATGAACTTATAAATAAGATTTTATCAGTAATACCAGTTGTTATATTGATCGATCAACTTATAGGAATGATGACAAGGCTAGATCAATGAGGTGTTTCAATGCAAGACATCAAATCTTCAATTTGTAGAAGATCATGAACAGTCTTGGCGTTGTTGAATGTTTCTGCCCAGTATTTTTCTACGGTTAGCAATTCCTGTTCCTTTTGATGTTGTTGCTTTGTTTGTTGATCTTTGTGGGTCTGGAACGCTCTGTAGAAGGCTTCGTACTTCCTGACTTCGAACTTAATGTTTGGTTGATACCGAATCCAGGTGTCATCTGAACAGTAACCGTTGAATCCTTGTGTACGCACCGGGGTGTCCCTCGGGTTTGTGGATCCTAGCACCACTGTGCTCATCACGCCTAAACCATTTTAGTGTAATAACAGCGGAGTAAGATTTCCTGAGCTTCCTCGGTCTGCTTGACCCATAGTCAAGTTTGGCCTCGGATCAATTCTAGCAGTGGCGAAAGAGGTGCCCTGTGTTTGGTTAGGTGTTTGAAGTGTGTGGGTGACGGAAAGGAAGATGGAGCGCAACTCCTCTGGATCAAAAGCATGAAGATGGGAAGCCTTAGACACATTATGGTGTTTTGAACCAATGGGATCCTCTTGGGATCCAATCGGGGGAGTGTCTCCAATGTCATATGAAATAAACACACTTACTGTGTCTGAGTAGTCAGAGAGGGTTGAAGTGAATAAGCATGTGGGGGCTCCAAGGACTACCAGAGTCTTTTGAGAGACTGTGGTATCAGTTTGGTCATGCATATGGCTTTAGATAGGGATGATCCTCTGCCTTTTGTGTCTAAGGATTGGATCGGAGTGATTTTCAGATTCTTCTTAAACATTAACTAGAATGCTTTGAGATTTGGATGAGGAAGCAGGAGCTTCATCCGAGGATACAACAGTCCTGGTGTAACGACCCAAAATTCAAGACTAAAAATTTCTTTTATAAAACATTATGTAAAACATAATTATCAATCCATATCATAACCAGAATATTAATTTCCAAAACACATTTTCATTATCAGAGTAAAACATTCTCAAGCTGTCTAATCTATGGTGTGTGCCATGCGATCACCCCGAGCTCTTCCCTCCGCTACCGGAAGTACCTGAAACCAAAACTAAAAACCGTAAGCACGAAGCTTAGTGAGTTCCCCAACCTACCACATACCATGCATAACCGCATACTACACATACTGGGCCATGCCCGCTATTCTGGGCCTCGCCCACTACCTCGGGCCTCGCCTGCTAACATATGGCTGCGCCGCTCCAGGCCTCGCCTGGCTTCGAGCCCCGCTCGGATACAGATCTGCTTAACTTAGGCCTCTCCTGTCACTGGGCCCCGCCCGCTAACATATAATAGCACATAAGCATATAACAGCACATAAGCTAACATATACTCACAAATCCTGTCCTGAGGCCTCGCCTATCTTGGGCCCCGCCCTTGTCCTGTTATTGATGAGTCATGGAACCCCTTCCACACCCTTACTGATAGTGAGATATGGGCCCAGCCCACACTCACTCTTTCCCTAACTTGGGCCTCTCCCTGTTCTGCTGCTAATGAGATGTGGAACACCATCCACACTCTGCTATTGGTGAGATACGGGACCTCACCCACACTCACCTCCCTACCAGGCACATATATGTATCACACAGACAACAAGTATAAACTATCATATAAACCATTCCTTGGGCACCCACCCGCTATCAATGGACCTCGTCCTGAATATCATACTAGCATATTGTGCCTAGGGCTAACCCCCGAGTCTTCCTACTCGTATCTACATGGGCCAGTATTGTGGCCTTAGACCCATTCACACAAAGGGAAACTCACTTGCACTTGTTGAACTTGCTGATAACCCCTCTAGCTGTTGCCCGACAACTCTCTGAACTCCTGCTCCACTAGCTCCCCGAGCTACCAATAACAATGCAACACTTAGTCTAACTATCCCCCAAAAGTCAACTAAGTCAACTCTGGTCAACGACAAAGTCCTGGTCAAGGTCAACCTTCCATGTCAACCTTACTCGCCGAGTCTGCCTACTGACACGCCGAGTTTATATGCTCAGAGTCCTTCCATTCGCGACTCGACTCGCCGAGTCAGCCCCTGACTCGCCGAGTCTACCGATTTCCGAGTCTTAGCCTGTCCAACTCACTGAGTCCCCACTCAACTCACTAATCTGAGTCTTAACTCGAAGGGTTTGGGTTTTCGCGACTTGACTCGCCGAGTCCAAGAACAGACTCGTCGAGTCCAAGGCAATCTTCATCAGACTCGCTGAGTTATTCTTCCAACTCGCTGAGTTCCAGCCCAACTTCATTCTACTCGTCGAGTCCACTCAAAGGACTCGTCGAGTCCATTCAGATCTTCATACATGCAAAGGACTTTTGAGTCATGCATGGACTCCAAACTATAGATCTGCCCTTCCCAAGCCTATTCCTTGAAGCTTCAATGATTTCCCTTTTCCCTCTTCCTTCAAATCACCCAAAAATGGCTTAGAAGCTTGAAAGGGTAATAATGGGGCTTAGGGTTCGGTGTTCTGGGTTAGAGAGGCAGTAAAGGAACCTTAGGGAAGAGAATGAGATGCTTAAATAGGCTCCAAGTTCGGGATTTAGGATTTTCCTCGCTCAGACCAGACTCGCCGAGTCGGTCACTAACTCCTGAACCCGGATCCCGCTCGGACTCGCCAAGTTTCACACTGGACTCGACGAGTTGACCCCTTTGACTTAGGGTTTTCTTTCCTTCTTGGCCTTCCTGACTTCGGGTGTTACACCTGGATATGCGTTTTTTTATGTTTCTCCTTGCTTGATCTTACTGCGGGGAGCTTTCTTGGATGACACTAGTTTCTTGAGTCGTTTGGATAGCGGTTACCTTATTAAATCATTTTTCCAGTTAGTTGTAGTAGCCGGTTATAAAAACTGAATGTGTACAGTTTAACAAATTGAATAGGTAAATATAAACGAAAAAAATTCAATGACCAAATATATATTATCTTTTAAATCATTGTCTCTAAATTAAAATAAGTGATTAAGATTAATCAATAGAAAAAACTCTAAAATAAATCTCTTAAAATGCTAACATTTTTGAACAGTTTATCGAAAAGGTAATTATCGATCGGCCCACAAGCCTCACACGCATATAGTGCGTGTTTGACAAATCTAGCTAGTAGCGGGCAGCTTGTAGTAGGTAGCGGATAGCTTACAGCTTGTAGCGTTTTATTAAACGCTACATGAAGTAGCATTTAGATTTGGAGCGTTTTGATCAAACTAAACGCTAGAAGCTTGTAGTGTCAAACGAGGCTTTTTTGTTTTAAACGGAGCGTTTTGGCTAACACTACAAGCTAGAAGCTTTCAAACGCTCCGTGCCAAACACGCCCATAATAAGTTAGTAATGGAGTGCAAACTCACATGTACTGTTATCTCATTCAATACTTCAAAATTTACCCTCATGACTTAAATTTTTTTAGGAGGACTATAATCAATTTATAATTTAACACATTGTAAACCTTTTCCGGTTTATGTACAAGTGATGACATAGGATGGAATTTGGCCACCGCCCAATTGCTTTAAAGTCAACATATACCCTATGTATCAATCATGCTATATGGTTTAGATGAAAAATAATATACTAATTTATGACCTGTTTTTGGTCCTCCCTATATTTTTTTAATAAATTTCGCTGGTTTCAATCCGAATTTATGAGGTTTTTGTGAATAACTTATGGGCTTCGATCAAACAATGACATTACAAGACTATTTATAATAGAAACTTTTTTTAAATGGAAAAGCTTTGAAAAAACTTATTACCTATAGTAAGAGTTTTTTCTAAGTTATTTTTTTCAAACAAAAACTTGTTAATTAACAAGCTTTTGAGGGAGAGCTTTTCAATATTTAAACAATTTTAGTATCTCTTGTTATTTTGGTATAATTGAATTTTAAGTGTTACCAAATATCAAATTGTTATCTAATAGTTGGAAGGTCTTGGATACACATTTGGATATTCAGAGTTTGCTACACAACACAATACGAGGGTGAATGAGTTGTTATTATTCTGAGAGTAGTTGAGACTGGTTCATAACTGTTGATAATATTTGAAGATTATAATTTTCACTTTACAATTTACGAACAATTCAATTAAAAATTTACTTCTTACTCTCTTTCTGGTGCCAAAGAAACGCATAAAGATCAAATAATTTTCAAGAAAAATGATAACACAATTTTACTATTATCATGATTCATGACAAATTGATCATTAACACTCTCTTTTCCCTTCATTTTCAACATTCTAGTGGTGGATTGGTGGGCAATTGACTTGTTTTGTTTTTGGTTGGTTCAACCCTTCTTTTGACTGACCCAAACCACACTTGATCCTTATCCTCTCACAAAAATATTGACCGGTCTCTTCTCATACCACTATTAACAAAATGACCAAGTCGATGCAAGAAGAATTAACATTTAATTAATGTATTAAATTCATTAAGATGATATATAAACAAATTAAATTGATAAGAATTTAAACAATGACCGAATACATTGTAACAAAACCTAACACCTTCCCATGAATCTAAGGTGTTCGACATGTGATTTTAGGCACGAACTCACATGGGAAGTTTTCCTTAAAGCCACTAAATATTCCCACCACCATTTTGGGTGGCGCCACTCTCTTCCCTTACCCCTCAAAAATTAAACAAATATTTATCCAATAATTAATGCCAACAAATAATCTCATTTTTCATTAATTAATGAATAAAATCAATCGTATAAAATGCACAATATCTTTACATTAAATGCCCTAATAAAAATAATTGTAAAAAGATCAAACAATTTTACTGTATCTGAGGGTAATTTAGTAATTTGGTAAGTCGACGGCGACGGACAAAAGCTGTTTCTTCGCCGGATGTGGACTTTCAACTTCTTGTTCGCTCATGAACAGTTGACTTTTCTTCGCACAGTCAACGCTCAAACCCAACTGGAATTCAGGGAACGCGGGTAAGTTTAAGTCAAATCCACGCGGTTGGCTATGGGTGGAGGAGGTGGTCTTCTCGGAGGTTGTGACGCCGCTGGCGGTTGCTCCGGTGCCGGGGTTGTTGCCGTCGTAGTGGCGTCTCTTGTGACCCCCGAGTGCTTGTCCGGTGGGGAAAGTTCTATGGCAGACAGAACACTCGTGGGTTCTTCCACTAGGCTTTAAAACAGAGGAAGCGGAGGCGCTGGCGGTTGTGGTGGCGGAAGTAGACGGGTGGTCTTCGGAGACGTTTTTCCGGTGGCTGGCTTTGTGTCCACCGAGTGCTTGATAAGAAGAGAATCCCTTGTTGCAGACGCTACACTTGTGAGAGACAGACTGATGAAGTGGTGGCAGTGGAGGAGACTGAGCAGCGACAGCGGCAGCGGTGGCGGTGGAGGTGGTGTCTGTTCTTCCACGAGAGAGCAACATGAGACAGAAAGCTAAGTACTCCTCCTCCGTGGGTTTTTCTGGTTCCGATGGATGAGTGATGTCACTATCCGTGCTTGTGGTGGTTCTCGGCCGCTTTGAACGCTTGCCTTTATTCCAAGAATCTTGAATTACGGTGGTGGTCGGAAAATTCATGTCTTTGTAATGGAAGGAAGGTGGTGGCGCCGCCGTGTTTGTTGCCGGTGAGTTTAGAGCTTGGAGTGCCATTTAATTTGAAAGAGAAATTTTAGTTGCGTATGAAATGGTAGTGGAAGTGTTGTAGTGGTTATCGTATACCATATTGGTGTGGTTTATATAGAGTAAAAGTATTCCCCTACCATAGTTGACTAACAATTTCCATACGATGAGTATACTCCTATTATTTAAATATAATATTTGTCCATTTGTGTGAATCTTCTTTTTCATTAATTACTTTCCATATAATTAAACAATTTTAAATCTTACATGTAAATAAATTTTAGTCAATGACTTTGGTTCAACTAAATTAAACCACCGTCAATGCTAAAAGTTTTTTTTTTTTTTTTTTTTAACAATGTTTAATTTGATTTAATTTATTTAACAATGATCTAATGAAAGTCTATGGAATTTAAGGAGAGTTGTTCCTGAACATGTGCGTGAAGTGCAACCACAAAGCCCATGTCATACAGGAGGCTAGTATTTTTTACATACATTACTATTAAGTATTAACAATATATTAATGACAAATTAATATCAGATAAGTTATAATTTATAAAATTTGATAACAATAATTAACTTATCGTAATATTATTAATTTTTGTTTATATAAAAACCTTATATTTAGAAACCCATTTTTATTTTTTTATACAAAACATTTAAAATATAAACAGACCCTAAATTACCCTGAATTAGTAACAAATTAACATCATAAATAATTTATAATTCATAAAATTTTATAACAATAATCAACTTATCATAATATTATTAATTTTTGTTTATATAAAAACATTATATTTAAGAATCTTTTTTTACTTTTTATATAGAGCATTCCAAATATAACCCGGAATTTAAACATCGTATAATTATTTTTGAACTTCTTAAATATCAAATTATATGTCATAACTGTATCAAATTTATGGTCGTATTTTTAAAATATATAAGGAGTGTAATAAAATTATCCATTTGCTTAATAACACTTGATTTATTTTATTATCGATAGAAAATTTATTATTTATTATATGCAATATAAAAGGTTGGCATGATAAGTGAGAAGTGGGAGGGCAGATGAGGAGTGAAGTCGGCGGTCGCGTCAAGAAGAGTAGGAGTGGAGTTGGGAAAGGGTATTAACGTCTTTTTGGGTTTAAAAGGAAAGCATCAGGAGATTGACATGGCTGCTATTTCCCTTATGTTTTTTATCATTTAATAAATTTAAGAATAAATTACAAATTCGGTCCCTATACTTTATACAAGTTTGTATGTTTAATCCAGAATTTGAAAGTATTTCGATATTGTTCTTAAGTCTGTATTTTGTTGTGGATATGGTCTTGTATTTTTACTTAAAATTACAAGTTTACTTCAAAAAAATGAAATCATTTTATATGAGAGAAGGAGCACACAAGAACATGCTAATTTAAGAATGTGGAAACAATATGAAAATATGTACTAATCTTGTGATATTTAGTAAAGCGAGTGACCAAATTTGTAACTTACTCTAATTTTAAAGAATATGTACGAGTAAAAGAGAAGGGAGTTTCATAAAAAAGGACTTCTTCAAAGTCAAATCTTATCTCCCATTATAAACGTGTATTTTCGCTTCCACAAACTTTTCTTTGACTCCGCTAACACATATGTGCTTACTTTTGCTTTCTAGTTATTCATCATCAAGTATCAAGCATCATAAATCCAGTAAATTATTCTTTACAGTATTTATTTAGATAATTTGGCATTTTAACACTTTGATTTTACATACTTTGTCATGGTTTTTGCCTAACTAACATCTAGTGTCGACACAAGGATAAGAGGGAAAATATTCTTCAAGTATATATCCACAATCCTCTAGAAGGTTTTTAATAATTATAAAATAATCCAAATTATTTAAAATTATGTTTATATTTTGTAGATTATCTTGATTAGTTTATCAATTTTCACTTTTCTATGAAAACAAAGAATCGTGTTAGGATTGAAATCAACAATATTTAGGATATGCTTATTTAAAATATATACTGTAATGATATCAAATAGCTAAAAGTTGAATCTAAAATTATTTGGTAAAATGTGACATCCCCAAAATCACGGCCAGAAAAGACCGGTTTTGTTTATACTTTATTTCAAAATCAGAGTTATCTTTTAATAAAAGAATTGCGGAATTTGTCCCAAAACAATAATATGATAAAGATTTATCAAAAGCATTTCCATAGAAATGTATTTCATTAAAAGACTCGGGATGTCATGTTCGTACAGATCAAAAGTATAAACAGTACAATATAAGCCTTACTACATTATTTCATATCTACAGGCCTATATCCGTAATCCCTCGTCCAAAACATCACACCTATGCTCATGCGCCACTTCCTGTAATACATAAAACTGAGTGGGTCAGGCTTGGGAGCCTGGTGAGCACATAGGGTTTTCAACCCACAATAAATAAGTTTATTAATTTCGTCAATCAACAATAATCCGATTACCCGTTCCCGTTATCCTCACTTTACGTCCCTAAACACCTATCATAAGGGACCTAGCCTAAGGATCATCATCGGGACGGACACTGCTACTAAGGGGATTCCTCAGCAATAAATGTCCTAATAGGCAACCATGTGGGGGATGAAGTACACCGGTGAACACATCGTTCACAACACCTACAGGTTGCGAGCCTGCTAGTGTTCCACTGGACTGTCTAGAAGAGTCTGTGGTCGTCATCTATACTCCGCTAGATGACTAGATCAACAACAACAACATCGAGGCCTCTCATCATTTTATCACACATCACCTATTACATCTACCCATGTTTTACCCCAACATTTTCGTAGATATAAAATACATATACAGTTTAAATCATTGAAAACATGTATAACAACGTTCATCTAACATAGATAGCAAGTATCCAGATAATATGCACACATAGCACGTAATTTATATAAAATACTTCATATCTATGTGTAAGCTGAAAGTAACTATGCACTCACCTAAAAAGGTGGTGATTCCGAACTCAGACAGCGCTTCGCTTCTTAAAAAGAATTTTCTTCGACGAAACCTAGTATTATTACCACTAGAGTTTAGTTTATTATTCGTCGAGACTAATTAATAGTCTAGCTATTATTATTATTATTATATAAGCGTCAAAAAAATACTTATATAACCCATAATAATAGCCCAAGTATTTATTATAAGTTCCTAATAACGTTACTATAATTAAATAAAAGTTATATTAAAAATAGCGTAGGCGTAGCTCACTTACAGCGGGTTTTATAGAAAACCGGGCTTTGCATGGAGCAGCGTTCCCAAGCCGAAAAGCTCTTCTTCTCGGAGCCTTCGAGCACTCCGGGGCTTCCGCCTCGTGCTAGGGAGGTTCCCTAGGCTTTTCGGGGGATTTCGGGGCTAGAGAGAGGTTCTAGAGAGAGAGAGAGTAAAGAGAAGAAAGAATGGGAAAGGTGTGAAGAAAATGAGGGTGGAAGAGGTGGTATTTATAGGGTGAAATGTGGCTGAACTTGGTGCCACATGTCACCATCTGGTGGCAAGCCTTGGGGAGAAAGCAATGGCCAAGATTGTGCCACATCACCCATTTTCGCACAGCACACTTCCGACTTCTAAAATCCGTAACTTTCACATACGACCTCCGTTTTTGACGTTCTTTATATCCACGCGTAGGTAATAATAAGATCTACAACTTTCATTTTGACACCGTCAGCTAATTCTCGACCGATCTTAAATTTAACAGTACAAGGAGATTATACTGTTAAACGTCTGCGTAAAATTAATAACTTCTACATACGGACTCTGTTTTTGTCTGTCTTTTTACCGTTGATTTCCTATTAATGAGATCTTCAACTCTCATTTACGTTGCGTAAGCCAAAAACCGCTCGAACTAAAATTCGAGTTTCAGGCCGTGCACTGCTAAGCCGAATCTTAGAAAAATCATAACTTCTTCATACGAAGTCAGATTTGGGCGTTCTTTTTATCGATGTTCTTAGTTTAACATATTCTACGACTTTTGTTTAGATTGATAATGCTAAAAAGTCTTCTATCGTAAATTCACTGTTTACGTCTCCCGGTGCCATGCCGGTTTTGCCGTAAAACTTCGGCGGGCCATAACTTCTTCGTTATAGCTCGGATTTCGGCATTCTTTATATGTACGGAAACCTTGAGACGTATTCTAAAACTTTATGTAGAGATATCGGGATTATCTCACACTTTAATTTTGACGCTCATTTTTATTCTTTATTAATTATACATTTATAATTAAATAATAAACACATAAACACACATAATTCACATAATACTCAAATATTTTATATTTATTACTTCAAAAAGAGTTACAATAGTTGACCTAGACTATTACATTGACAAAAATGCTTAGCCCTGAAAACCCGGGCGTTACATAAAAATACTTATATAAGTTTCAAAATGTGTAATAAAAACTCAAAACTCAAACATAAAAAGTTCAAAATTAAAAACTTAAAACTTTTAAAAGATCACAAAAGTTATTTCATACTATAACCCATGTTTTTTTTTTAACTCGTTGCCAAACAAAACTCTGTTAGACATATATTAAATCAGCATCTCAATCATATTGAGTTTATGGCAATAAAATGATTATGGGCGTGTTTGACAAAAGTAGTTGTTAGCAGGAAACAGATAGTGGGTAGCTGGTCGCGGGTAGTGGATAGCGTGTAGCAAGTAGCTGCTAGCGGAAAGCTATAACTTTTATTTGTTATATAAATGTTTGGTAAAATTAGCTGGAAGCTTTTAAAATAAATAAAATTAGATAAAATGACAATTCATTAAAAATACATAAATATATAAATATATTTTTAAGGGTAATTATGGAAATTGATTTCAAAATCTTGATAGCGTTTTGTTAAACGCTACATGAAGTAGCTTTTAGATTTGGAGTGTTTTGTTTAAACTAAAAGTTAAACGCTCGTACTACCAAACGAAGTTTTTTGTTTAAACAATAGCGTTTTGTCAAAAATCTAAAAGCTAGAAGCTCCTAAATGCTTCCAAAAGCTTCGTGCCAAACACGCCCTATATATTGAAGTTACATATTTTTGAGAATACCAAATTTTTCCAAAGATACAAAAAAATTACCGCTAACTTCACAAAGTTAAGCACTTAAGCTCGTTATCAAAAATATTTTTGACAAAAAATAAACTGACATTTATTCTCTGAGATCAAGTCTTTCTAGCTAAGCTTCTATTTTTTGGAAAATTGAGTGATTTAACAAACTTTTTTTTTGTAGTTTAAAAAACTAACCAGTTTTGAAAAATAATCACTTGGTTTGGAATATGTATTATGGACCCAAATTTCGAATTCGGTAAAAAGGTCCATCATGGTAATGTGATCAACATATATATGGTATGTCAGACACCTTGCCCCGAACACATTATTTTTGACCGCATATTCCTTATTCCAGACTTCATCAATTTCGAACAATGTCTTCTTCTAATGGCTAGTAGTGAAGAGATCCAATATGTGTGGGTATGTATTGATTCTTCTTATGATTATATGTTATTTTATGTTTAAAAAAAATGTGTTTTTTGTATAATTTGATGTGATTATTTAGCAATAACTTGTTTTCCTTCACGCGTCTCGCACATCAATCCTTAAAACTTATTAACTCGGGTGGATGCCCGACCACAAGACAGTCTACTTTAGGCTAATATGCCTTGAAGGAATACAATTTCATTCATGGCCCTCCAAACCAATGTAAAATTGGAATATTACGATGTGTAAAATGCACTTGTTGAGACATGTTGGCATTGCAACCTTCTTCGTGAGTTATGTTTCCAGTCCACGATTGTTTACTATGAAAACATAAGTCCGGTCTACATGTCTTCTAAATTAGTGCAATTTATTTTCACTTTGTATGGAAAAAAGTTATGCATGGCCTTATTTGGTTTCTTCATGCTCCATCATCTGCTCATTATGCAGTCATATTCACCAACGACTTATCCACATCACTATTCTCGAACATCTACTCTTTTTAAATGTTAAAAAGCTTCATCCCGATAAAACTATGGAGGGATGTTAGTAGGTGTACATTAGTAGTATTTAGTAGGGTTGTTTGTGGTGCAGTGCGGTACGGTTTAGAGTCAAAATCACAAACTACACCACATATACGGTTTGAGTTTATAACAAACTGTCAACTGCATTATATGGTATGGTTTGGTGTGGATGGTTTATACGATTTAGGTGCGGTTTCAAATGAGATATTCAACTTTGTAACTATTATTTGTTAATGTATTATTTTAGCCGTTTTGAAATATAAGTAAGATATAGTACACAATAATTTTCTTTTGCTAATTGACTTGATACCTCAAAATTTTTATAAGGATACAACCTTATACT
Organism: Lactuca saligna; assembly: GCF_052625555.1. NCBI lineage: Eukaryota > Viridiplantae > Streptophyta > Magnoliopsida > Asterales > Asteraceae > Lactuca > Lactuca saligna. Next base: position 180,823,267 of record NC_136425.1, read on the forward strand.
TTTATTATAGCATGTATTCAATGTTAAAACCTCTTTTTTAGAGGTGTTAAAGTCTTTGATGCTCGATGTACTATAAGATTTTTTAAATAAAGGCAAATTGCAAGAATATCATTATATTTCCGTAAAATTTTGATTTTGACATTGAGTTATTTTTTTTCAATTATGTCACTATATTTACAATTTTGTTGCAATATTAACTAAATGACCGGTTCTCCCTGTTCTTTCGATAACAACTTTTCACAAATTACAATAAAGTCACTAAGTTTACAAAAAATTTCGATTTTGACATCGGGTTTTTTTCTCAATTATATCATTACATTTACAATTTTGTCACAATGTCAACCAATTGACCATTCAGGAGATGTTATTGTTGTTTAAAAGCTCAATTTGTACAACAAATAAATTAAGTTCGATCTAATGGTTCAAACTCACTCATAAGTCGGTGAAAAGGGCATAGTCACCCTTTTAGGAGATGTTATTGTGGTTTAGAATCTCGATTTGTACAACAAATAAATAAAGTAGACCCTCTAAAGTCGATCTAAGACCCGTACAAGGTCATTTTGTACAAAAAAAATAAATGAATACCCTACAAGGTCGATTTATTTGTTCCACAAATAAATGAAGCGCCTGTAAATAAAGATCCCTATAAACCCACTTCTAAACCACTTGATTGATTACCATCAATCTAGCAAGTTACCAAATAAATGACATAGCAATATTGTGATGTAGAAGTCACATAACATCTTATGTGGTAGGATTGAGTTTCAAATATAGGTTTTACATCAAACCCAATTTCACATAACTTTTTTGGTCGATCCAGTTGTTCAAACTCACTTAAATATCAGCAAAAAGGGTGTACTCACCCTTTAATTGGTTGACACTTTTTATTATAATGTTTGATGTTTAATTCTCGTCATAGTATATCTTCAAAAATGACGTCTGAATGTCATTCTGGTGGTTTAAACTCACTTAAAAGTAAGTAAAAATGGCATACTCACCCTTTCAAGAGATGCTATTGTTGTTTAAAAGCTCGATTTGTACACGTAAATGAAGACCCCTACAAGGTCGATCAAGAAGATGATTAGTTAGTTTAAACCACTAAATCAACCTTGTATGGGTCTTCATTTATTTGTTGTACAAATCGAGCTTCTAACCACAATAAAATCTCCTAAAATTGTAACTACGCCCTTTTTGTTGACTTGTAAGTGAGTTTGAACCATTTGACCAACCTTCATTTATTTGTTGTACAAATCGAGCTTCTAAACTACAATAACATCTTTTGAATCGGTCTATTGGTTGACATTACAACAAAATTGTAAATGTAATGATATAATTGAGAAAAAAAAAACTTGGTGTCAAAATCGAAATTTTATGATAATATAGTGACTTTCTTGAAATTTGAAACTCGGTGTGTCAAAATCGAAATGTTGGTAAACTTAGTGACTATTGCAATTTGGGAAAAGTGGTTACCGGGAGAACATGAAGAACCGGTCATTTGGTTGATATTACAACAAAATTATAAATATGATAACGTAATTGAGAAAAGACTAACTCGATGTCAAAATCGAAATTTTATAATAATATAGTAAATTTTTCTTTTTATTTTTTGTTTTTGCAATTTTCCCTTTTAATAACCCATATATTTGATAACTCCATCAGAAATTAAAAAAAAACATTTATATGTTGGTTTATATGTTTTGCAATAGTAGATACTAGAGCCGAATGAAATCTTCGAACGGTTAGAAAATTTATATATATATATATATATATATATATATATATATATATATATATATATATATATATATATATATATATATATATATATATATATATATATATATCAAGGTTGCAAAAAATATTCGACGTTAGCTAGACGGTGGACTGAGGTTAACGGATTAATCGGCTAGGCGGAGATTAATTGGAGGTACCATTAATTGCTAATTTGTTGAATTTAAAAATATATATATATGACTAATATCATATCAAAGTTCGTAAATACCACTAATATGATAACAAAATAGGTTAATATGATTAATACAACACTAATCATACCTCAAATAATTTCCATTAAGATAAACTTTTTTCAAAATATTAAAATTTCATCGTTTTATAATGTTTCACTCATTATGTATGCAACGATTAATCGCTAGGCGCCACTAATCGGTCGAGTAACGCCTAGAGATTAATCGGGACATAGTCGGGATTTTTACAACAGTGATATATATATATATATATTAGACGAATTCCTGCGCGTTGCGCAGCGAAGATTAAAAATATATTGTTAAAATATTGAAAAATATATAATTAAAATGGTTATGTTATTGACATTAACTTTGAGATAATATTTTAAAACTAATATATATATATATATATATATATATATATATATATATATATATATATATATATATATATATATATATATATATATAATCTCTATTATTTTGAACAATAGTATTGATTGATATCAACTTACATTCCTCATTAATTATCTATTTACTATTATTTTTAACAATTATTATTGATTAATTATATTTTTACTTATACGATCATTTTCTAATTTCAATAATGATGTTCATTTAAAATATAATTTATTTATAGCTAACTGTAATTTATAATTTGATATTATTATCATTTAAAATCGTTATTTATAAGTTTTAAACCACTTATTATTAATAATAAGTTAAAGAAGACTTTTAAGAAACACTTAATATTATTATTAAAATGTGAAACATACACTAAATAATAGAGTGATAAGATAGACAATTTGCATTTCAAAAGAGACTTGCATGGATAATATGATATATCCATGTAATTTGATTTTATTATATATAATTATTGCTTATTAATTATAAAACCACTTGTTATTATTAATAAGTGAAAGAAACTTTTAAAAAACAGTTATTGTTATAATTAAAATGTTAAACATATACTAAAATATAAATTGATAAGATAGACAATTTACATTTTATAAAATGTTTACATGGATAATATGGATAATATGATATATCCATGATTTTTAATTAATTATTGTTTTGAAACAATATGAATATACAAACATATATACAATAGTTAATTAAATAATATATATATATATATATATATATATATATATATATATATATATATATATATCATCTTCTATAACATAGATCGATAACATTAATCTAATATAATTTACATTAAAATTTCAACCACAACATACAATGATATTCTTAAAAGAATTCTTAAATCAAGAAAATACAAAAAAGAATTAGTATATAACAAACTTACAAATTAAAAACTTCAACATAATAACATGGCTCGAAACATTGTTCAAGGCCCTCAAACCAACACAAAAAACTTTAAATTTGTTTTCTTTGAGAATTTTGTATGTGATTCGTATTTATGTGTCTACTAAAAAAGATTGATCATTCTATAGTAGAGTATCCATTAATTGTTTATTAAATATATTATATAAGTTATAAAACATTTGAATTTATAATCATTTTTAAGAGACTTTTGAGTTGTATTCATTAAAATAAGAGGTTTCAAATGATTTGCAAATTTTTATGGGGGTTTCAAATGCATGAGGTTTAAAAAAAATGTTAGCTTTATAAGTATGTATGTATGATATATATATATATAAGTTAACTACAGTTTTGTAATTTTAAAACCGCAAACCGCACAACATATTGTGGTTTGACAAAACTACAAACACCACCACATATGTTTTAAACCGTGTTATGTGGTACAGTTTGATACAGTGTAGATGACTTATGCCCTAATGAATACCCCTAGTACTATTTAGTCGACTTTGTTAGCCCATGTTCTAATAGTTATAGTCATTGGCTTACGCCTTATCCTTATGTATTTTTATAATTATTATACCCCTAGTACTATTTAGTCGACTTTGTTAGCCCATGTTCTAATAGTTATAGTCATTGGCTTACGCCTTATCCTTATGTTTTTATAATTATTATTATCTCACTTTGAAAGGCAACGAAGATAATAATTCAATAACCTCAAGAAGTGTTGCATGTTGGAACTTCCAACTTCGAATTAATCTCATGAACAAACGCTTTATTTTGTCACGTGGGGGCATATTTTACTTTGCGGGTTGCGTCGCGTTTACGAGTGTTTCTATTTTGTCATGGAATAGAACCGTGCTCGCCATAGTAGATTTCCTTTTATGACCCTGGTATTATCGATCCTTTCAACTCATTACATAGTTCCATGTTTTTGGATGTTACTATTAAATAAAATCAGATTAAAACAAACTTTATTTAATTAAAACAGACGTTTATAATAGTTTCTAACGTTTTTCATCCATCTAGCATATAACACATTAATCATATACTTGTTAAAAGTCATCTTAACAATCAACAAAGTCCATAGACCCTGTTTCTATCGGTTTACGGATTTTTTTATTATTATTATTAATTAATCATATACTTAAAAGTCATCTTAACAAAGTCATCTTCCCCTCTTATCCCATATGTATGGGGCCATGCTAGTGTCGATATTGATTATTATTTGTCTTCTAGAAGGTTAAATAATAACTTTAATTCTAAAATTTTCAAAAACCACGTTTTGTTATCAACAATATCAATATCGTTTAATTTATTATATATACGTTTACAATGAGCAACTTTTGTTTAACACCATTTCTTTGCAATAAATGAGAAACTTGTTAATCACGTTAAAGTCACTTTGGTTGGTGGCGTTACCAACTTCTCCACACTTACACGTGCACATATCCTGTCCTTTTGTTACAGTTGGTACTTATGTATGTTTTCCGTTTGAAAATAAAACTTTTCCAAATATTTTATAAGATATTTATCACGAATATTATAATACTAACTAAAAACACGTGTTTTTCAAAAATATATATATTTATCATAAAGTTATATTGAAAAGTAGAATATGTTATCTACGATGTGTGCCTTATACTATCCGGAATGGTATTACATCCTTGTTCCAAAATTCTTGTGATCTCTCTTCAATATAGGAGCATAGAGCTATCCCGTCAACACCGCTACTATGACATAGAGGTTGTGTTCATCATGAGGTGACAACATCATCCTTACCTCTCTTGCATAAGACTGCACAGAATGGATACGACACACTCTCGGCACATGTGACATCAACTCTGGGGACACCGACCCTAAACTCGGTATGTCGAGCTTGGAAGGGCAACTTGGCAATGGCATGCCAAGACTCTTTTTTCTTCATCCCTTCTTTTCCCTCATTTTTTTCTTCCCACTCACCAGCCCATCCCTCCCTTCTTCCGATCTACTTCCCCAATTTCTTTCTTGCTGGTGGAGTTGATGTGAAGTTCAGATTAGGGATGAAAGTGGGTCCAAAACCGAATCCAGAAAACCCGGAACCGTTTAACGAGATATTTTAGAACTGAAAACCGGACCGGTATATAGGAACTGGTTCCGGTTCGGTTCTGGATACAATACCGGGTAAAGTGGGTCTAGAACCGAAAAACCCATAAATAGAAAAGTGGGTAAGGTGGAACCGGGTAAAATGGGTTTAGAACCGGAAAACCCGGATCTTTTTATTTTTATTATTATTATTATTATTATTATTATTATTATTATTATTATTATTATTTGTAATTACTTCAATCGCATAATCTTTCAACCGTTATAAAAAAAATTAATAAACAAAAAATTACATTTAAGTTATTGACGACATTGATTTTTTTTTTTAATATTAATGTGAAATATGAGCTTTTAGTTATGTGATTGTAATATATATTGTACGTTCATAAAGATGAGTTAATTGTAATATGATTAGTGGTTCTAATTATAAAAAAATAGTTAGAATAATTAAACAACCAAATGAATATATAACCTTTTGTAAAATATCCACTATAAATAGGTTAAAATCTTATAGAACTTTAACTCATTAAACCAACAAAACAAGTTGATACTAAAAATAATAAAACTTTCAATTTCACTTTTTTGATCAAATAAACTATTATATAGTCGAATTCACTCAAATAAAACACCATAAGCCAATTTTTCAAAATTTCCTACAAATGACGAAATCACCCTTGTTAATTAAACCATTGTTTAACATATAAAATCAAACTTATAACCATTTATCTAATACTAATATTACATATAAATTATGGTTCTTACAAATAAAGTTTATCAGAGTGGGGAATGGGAGATAAACTGAGATTTTGTTAGATAATTATCATGTTTCATATCTGTGAGTTTTCCATTACTTCAATGTTTTCTCTTATTATTATTATTATTATTATTATTATTATTATTATTATGAGAACTCATATGCATATTGAGATTATGATAAACAACCATCTCCAATCCTACATCCATTTTCTTTAGATAAAAAAAATATATAAATAATATTTCATCTTTAACCGACACTATTTTTTATACAAAATTCTATACCAAAAATATATTCCTAATGTAACGTCTGTGTTTCTGGGCTTGCCATTTTTAGCAATGTAATAATCAAGGTTAACCTTTGTAACCCGTTTTGAAATAATATAAGTGTATTATTTGAGTATTATGTGTTTTGTGCTTAATTGCTTAATTATGTGATTTGATTAATTAAGAATAAAAACAAGCGTCAAAATTTAAGTGTAAAATAAACTTGATATCTTTAGATAAGGTTGTAGTAGTTGAAACAAGGTTTCCGAGGATATAAAGAATGCCGAAATCCGAGTTATAACGAAGAAGTTATAACCTGTCGAAGTTTCGCGACAAAACCGGCACCGCTAAATGATGTAAAAAGTGAAATTTACGTTAGAGCGATATTTAGCCTTAGTGATCTAAACGAGAATCGAAGATCTCGTTGTTAGTATCAAAGCGATAAAAAGTTAGGTGAGAACGGACGTCAAACGAAGAAGTTATGAATTTATAACGAAATTTTCTGTCCCGGCTTATTAAAAATAAATAATAAAAATAAAGTCAAAATTAGCAGACAAATTCTAAACGAAAGTTGTAGAGCGTAGTCTCACCTTCGCGTGGATATAAAGAACGTCGAAAACGGAGTTCGTATGAAGGAGATATGAATTTTAGAAGTTTATTAAATAATTAATAATTAAATTTAATTATTAAATCCGGCCTTATCCGAAGACGAGTCACCGGACTCGTCCGGAGTACGCCCCGCGTACAGCAAGAAATGTCGACACTTCGGATGACGCATGCAGTGACAACTTCGGAGCCATGTACGCCCCGCGTACGAGGAGGTTCCAGCCTCCTATAAATAGGATGCAAGGGGTCCGGGCATAGTTGCTCATTTCTCCTCCGTTTCATGCCGAAGCTCTGCGTTTTTACCCCCGAAGCCCCGGTAATATTCCCGAGTCCCGAAGCAAGTCCCGAGATCCCGAAGATCCCGAGAAGTGCGGTTTCCGAGCCGAAGCTCTGCCCGCGAGAAGTTCGATTTTTGTAGAGATCTTTCAGATCTGCTGAGGATTACTACTTCTATAAGCCGTAGTGATGTCCGATCATCTTCCGATCAAGTGAGTGTGTAGTTACTTTCTTCTAACGCATAATTATGAAGTATTTTATACGAAATACGTGTTATGTGTATAGTTTTGTTGTTATGTGTGTGAATGTATATTCACTTTCTTCTATCTCATGGATCTGATTTGTTTTCTATGAAATATGTGTTATGTAGGTGTGCCTCATCTGTTATGTGGAATATATATTGAATGAAAATGATATATAGGTTTTAAATTATGTATAAAAATGCATATTTTTATCTACTAATATGTTGGGTAGAACATGGGTAGATAGTTGGTGTGTAATAAACAGATGAGAGGCATCGATGTTGTTGTTATTGTTGACCTAGTTATTCAGCGGAGTATGGATAACGACCACAGACTCCTTCTAGACAGTCTCGTGGAACGCTAGCAGGTTCATAACCTGTAGGTGTTGTGAACGATGTGTTCACCGGTGTACTCTATCCCCTCATGGTTGCCTTTAGGATATCTATTGTTGAGGAAACCCCTTAGCAGTAATGTCCGTCCCGATGAAAATTCTAGATTAGGTCCCTTGAGATAGATGTTGTTTTAGGGACGTAAAGTGAGGATAACGGGAATGGGTAATCGGGATAGTGATTGGTTGGTGAAATTAAATATAATTTATTTATTGTGGGTTGAAAACCCTATATGCTCACCAGGCTCCCCAAGCCTGACCCACTCAACTTTATTTGTATTACAGGAAGTGGCGCAAGGGCGTAAGATGGATGAACCATCAATTTGTTTCGTTTACAAGTCTGTATATGTATATATTTGTTGAATGACTTGTAATGTTATTGTTTATGCTTAATGGTCTGTATCGGAACATGACACCCCGAGTTTTGATTATATAATGAAAATACATTTCTTTTATGAAATGCTTTGGTAAACATTGTTTTATCATGTTTTGTTTTTGGGAACAAATTCCGCAATTCTTTCAAATCAAAAGGATTTACCCTGAAATTATTTTAAAAGCATAAATGAAAATCGGTCTTTTCTAGCCGTGATTTTGGGGATGTCACACCTAATATATTCATTTTTTAAAACTTATATAGATTATGATAAAGTACCCATCAACTTATAATCTTTTTTACATATTTATTTATATTTCCTATATAAAAACTTTATAAAACGTACAAAAATCGGTTCCGGACCATTAAACCCGGTTCCGGTTTTTTTACCCGGAATACTCGGACTTGTTGGACCCGTACCCAAAATATCTGGAACCCGGATAAGACTAAATTTGGAACCCAATACTCGGACTGTTTAAACATTTTCCGGTTATACCGGTTCCGGCCCGATTCCGGTTCCGATCCGGGTTTTTGGTTTTATAAGTCATCCCTAGTTCGGATGTCGAGTTCGACATGGGTTGCACGACTCCCTTCAGCCTAAGAACCATAATAATGGTGTTAGACCATTGAAATGGTATAATATATGAGAAAATTAATTTTAAAGAAAAAAGTTAATATCATAAAAGACTTAATTTATCTTTCATATAAATAATTTTTAGTCATTTAATTAATTAGTTAAATTATTATTATTATTATTATTATTATTATTATTATTATTATTATTATTGATAATTTAGATATGATAATAAATAAGTAAAATTAAGTTATATAATTTGTTTTTTGTAATATAATATTATTAAAATAAGTTTTTAGTGTAAAATTTTAATGCGTTGTTGAAGTGAAAACTCTATATATGTATTAAAAAGTCATTATTTTTGTGTCTTTTAGTGTTTATGGTTGAAGTTGGGCTAATAAATCAAGATCAAATTTGTCAAATGTTAATCTCTCATAACGTTTAATACTTGTTATTTTGTGGTATTTTTGAAATAAATGACATTTACTTTTCAATTCGACCTTTTTTTCATTATAAATTTTTGTATTTATATAAAATTATTACTAAAAAACATGTAATTCTTAACAATTTATATTATTTTTTTAATAAAACTCATATAATACACGGATCTCACACCTAGTCTATCCTAATAAATAAATAAATAATTTGCTACTTGTCATTTCTTCAATATTTTTGTCACATATTATTATGTGAGGTTATTGAATTACTTAAATTCCACGTGTCATTATGTGGTATTTCTATTTTTATTTTTTTGTTAATAAAAATTACTCAATTTCACTGATTAACACCTTTATTTTATATATATATATATATATATATATATATATATATATATATATATATATATATATATATATATATATATATATATAAAGTATTTATTATATTAAATATGTAGATCAACACTATAATTAATGAAACATTTATTATTTAAAATAAATATATTTTTCTCCATAAAATGAATATAATAATATATAGTTTGTTTTTATCTACCATTAAAAACATTTATTATGATTTTTTATTAAAATAATAAAATATTATAAAACAATATTTTCAAAATTAAGATTTAATAAAATATATTTGTTAAACTTTCAAATGAAGTAAACATTAAAAATATTGAATGTTTACACATTAATACAAAACTTTATTTTTAACAAAATCGTATAGTAAACGAGTTTCACACTTAGTATGTAATGTATTAAATGTAATGTATTAAATTTAATAAATGTCTAGTAAATTGCAATAAATATTTTTATTTTTTCCTTATTTCGAAATTTACTTTAGAAATTTTTTAATGTTTATACATTAATATTTAATTTTTTTTAATTCAATCCAGATATACATAAGTTTCACACATAATACAAAATGTATCTTTTATAAATCATTTATAAAGAGTTTTAACATAAAATAAACTGACCCTTGATTTTTCATAAATCACGGGAACAATATAAGGTAATTTTGTAACAGTCTGAAGCATCTACTAATCTAAAGTCGACGAAAAAACATGCAAGTCGATGACGGTGGATGCGTGGGAACTACGGCACGTAAATTAACGCGGATTGCCACGTTGCAGAAAGGATGTGTTTAGCTTTATATGTATACGACCACTTCCCTTTGCCACATGTGGACGTAGTTTGGTATCTAGAAATGAACCCAAAAGCCTCACGTCAATTAACTCACAAAAACGAGTTTGCTCATATTTTAATAAAGTTTAAATATCAAACATAAAAAAAAGGTAAAAAAAGGAATTACTTTTATTTTATTTAGAAAACCAACTACTTGTTCTTTTTTTGTTTTTTCAATCTATTTTCAATAAATATTGTATTTAAATTCATATTGCTAAGTTTATATGTTATTAGTTAAAAATAAGTATTAGCAAATATGTTTTTTTCTAAAATAACCTGATTCATAAAAATGTTAGTGATTCATACTCTTAAGTTTCCAACTAATTTGTATGTTTTGAAGTGTCTTGGTAAAAATAAAAAATTGAACTCATTCATATATGGAAATTGATCAATTTATGTTGTTCTTTTAAAATTAATGTCTTATATGGTAATTTAACTTTTTTACTTGTATACATTTATCACTTAAGCTCTCCAACTTTGTTGTTTTCTTTAAATAAATGTCATATTTATCTCATAATTAATGGCTTTGTCTTCATTCACTTAACACATTTTAAATATTAAAAGTTCACTAAGTAATGTCAATCATTAGATTTAGGTCATAGGATATGGTCACAAAATGTTTATTAGAAAAATAATATCAACTATGCGCCACATCACATTCACCATATGTTTCTGAAACGATCCAAAAATACGACCCAAAAATTTTGTTTTTCAATGTAATCAAAACCATAATCTGAGTATCATAACATAAAAACATACGCGATGTATCCCAAATCATAATAAAATACTGTGCGGAAAAACTGTATCATACTATATCAAATCAAGACAACTAAAACCATCCCCAGGATAAAAGCTAAGTTGTGGTGTGTGCGATGCTATCACCCCGAGCTCTTCCCTTTGCTTGCGGAAGTACCTGAAACCAAAACTGAAACTGTAAGCACGAAGCTTAGTGAGCTCCCCCCAAACTACCACATACCATACAGTATCATATAAACACATATTGGGCCTGGCCCACTGCATCGGACCGAAGTCCGGAACTGACTGGGACCTTGTCCCCTGCATCGGACTGAAGTCCGGAACTAACTGCATCGGACCAAAGTCCGGAACTAACTGCATCGGACCGAAGTCCGGAACTATCTGCATCGGACCGAAGTCCGGAACCGACTGGGACATTGTCCCCTGCATCGGACCGAAGTCCGGAACTGACTGACTGAACATGGCATAGCATAACACATCATCTAGCATGAACACATATACCGCATACTACATCGGGCCGTAGCCCGGAACACATAACACTTAACACATAAAACATAGCATACAAATCCTGTCTGAGCCACGAAGGCATCACACATACTAGCTACTGCATCGGACCAAAGTCCGGAAACTACTGCTAACTGAACGGGCCGACATTGTGGCCTTAGACCCGTCCCTACTGGAAGGAAACTCACCTCGTAAACTGGATGCTGAGTGTGTGGCTCTGGAAGCTAACGGCTGCTACTCCTGTATCTCTCCGGCTACAAGTCCATAAACACACTCAATCAAATACTAAACACTGCACTTGGGTAAAATGACTCTTTTACCCTTGGTCAAAGTTACTCTTATTTGGACTGACTCGCCGAGTTGGGCCACCCAACTCGCCGAGTCCTACTCTCACTTTTCAATCCTACTCGCTGCTACTCGTCGAGTATGGCATCGACTCGACGAGTACCCTCTTGATCCAAGAACTCAGACAATCTTCATCCGACTCGCCGAGCCGTATGAACGTACTCGACGAGTTGTTCTTGATCTTAAGAAGATTGCCTTGGACTCGCCGAGTTGTATGAACAACTCGCCGAGTCCCTCCATTACTGAGTCTACCTTCAACTCGCAGAGTCCACTCTCTAACTCACTGGTTCCACTCAACACTGCTAAAAATGAAGGAATCGGGGACTCGCGACTCAACTCGCCGAGTCGTTCTTCCCGACTCGCCGAGTTGCCACCATGCAACTGTTTTTCACCCGAATTTGCTTAAATCCAACACATACAAATGATAGATCTGAGTCCAATAAGCTGGTTTACCACGTAAAGTTTCCAACTTTACGTGTACAACACATGAATAAGGGAAAATAAGGCTAAAAGATGCATAAAAGGGATAGATCTAGGGTTAATATGCAAAGTATCCTCATAGAGGCAATAGATCTGGACTATGGGACTTCTCAATGAATAGATCCAAGGTTATCCCAGCTTATTAGGGCGTTCATGAAAGCACAAGGCTTGGAACAAGCATCAACTAGTTCTTAGAAGAGTTCTAATGGAGGTTTAAAGCATAAAACAAGAGGGGAATCCGAAAATACCTCCAAATAACTCAGATTTGCCCTTGGATCTTGCACAACTCTTCTTCTCCTTGCTCCTTTCTTCTTCTCCTTCTTCAAGCCTTCACAAATCACACAAAATCACTTATAAACTCTCAAGGATGAACTAGGGTTTTTCTCACAGTGTTCTCAGGGTGAAGGAGGCAAGAATGGGGCTATAAGGTGACTTAAATAGTGGGCAACCCGGGGATTTAGGGTTTCACCCAGACGGATGGACTCACCGAGTCCGGGATATGGACTCGCCGAGTCTCCAGCTAACACGTGCCCGAAGTCGCGACCCTACTCGGCGAGTCAGGCTATGAACTCGCCGAGTCCCTCTTGCAAATCTTTAAAACAATTACTAATAAATTAACATACCGGGAACGGGTTGTTACAATTCTCCCCCACTTATCTCAGACTTCGTCCTCGAAGTCTGCTACGGCTGGATCTGCAAATATCTCCGGGTAGTGCGCTCTCATCTCCTCCTCAGCCTCCCACGTCCATTCAGACACCTTCCGGTGCTGCCACTGTACCTTCACTAGCTGAATTACCTTGTTCCTCAAAGTCTTGGCCTTCCGATCCAGAATCGCGACCGGTCTCTCGATATAATCCAGGCTGCTATCAACCTGAATATCCTCTAGGGGAACGACTGCTGACTCATCCACCAAACACTTCCTCAACTGCGACACGTGGAAGGTGTTGTGGATCTGACTAAGCTCCTCAGGAAGATCTAACCGATAAGCAACCCGACCCACCCGGGCCAAAACCCTGAAAGGACCAATAAATCTGGGGCCCAATTTGCCCCTCTTCCGGAACCTGATGACACCCTTCCAAGGTGAGACCTTCAGAAGGACCATATCTCCCACCTGAAACTCCAAGTCCGAACGCCTCCTGTCAGCGTAGCTCTTCTGCCGACTCTGCGCAGTCTGCAGCCTACTACGAACCTGCTGGATCAACTCAGTCGTCTTGAGCACCACTTCTGTGCTCCCGATGACTCGCTGACCGACCTCGCCCCAACAAATCGGGGTCCTACACTTCCTCCCATACAGCATCTTAAAAGGAGGTCGATCAATACTAGCATGATAACTCTTGTTATACGAGAACTCCGCTAACGGAAGATACGTATCCCAACTGCCCCCAAAATCTAGAACACATGCCCTCAGCATGTCCTCAAGAGTCTGAATCGTCATCTCGCTCTGCCCGTCGGTCTGGGGGTGAAAAGCGGTGCTGAAATGAAGACGAGTACCCATCTCGTCGTGGAACCGCTTCCAGAATCTGGATGTGAAACGGACATCTCGGTCTGACACCACCGATACCGGCACTCCATGACGTGCCACAATCTCTCGCACATAAATATCGGCTAACTTTTCTGCCGATATACTCTCCTGAATCGGAATAAAATGGGCACTCTTCGTCAACCGATCCACTACTACCCACATCGAATCCACTCCGCGTGCGGTCCTGGGAAGCTTGGTGACAAAATCCATGGTGATGTCCTCCCATTTCCACACGGGAATGTCTAACGGCTGCATCTTGCCGTGAGGTCTCTGGTGTTTCGCCTTGACCTTCCGGCAGGTCAAGCATCTCTCAACATACCAAGCGACGTCCCGCTTCATGCAGGGCCACCAATAATCAGGTCGAAGATCTCGATACATTTTCGTTGCCCCTGGGTGGATAGAAAACCGAGACTTATGAGCCTCGTCCATCAATACTTGCCGCACTCCACCCCAGTACGGTACCCATACCCTCCCATGAAGCGTCAGCAAACCCCGACTGTCATAATCGAACGAAGCTACTCGGCCCACTATCCTCTCACACTTCTGCCTCTCCTCCTTGAGGCCCTCCATCTGAGCCTCCTTGATCCGCTCCAACAATGGAGTGATCACTGTCATCCTCATACACAGATCTCTAATAGGGGACGCCGACACTTTGCGGCTTAGGGCGTCGGCCACCACGTTAGCCTTCCCTGGATGATAAAGGATCTCACAATCATAATCCTTCAGCACGTCCAACCACCTCCTCTGCCTCATGTTCAGACTCGGCTGATCCATAAGATATCGCAAGCTCTTGTGATCCGTGTATATAGTACTATGGACCCCATAAAGGTAATGTCTCCAAATCTTGAGGGCAAACACAACTGCCCCCAGCTCCAAATCGTGGGTAGGATAATTAGCCTCGTGAGGCTTCAACTGTCTCGAGGCATAAGCTACCACATGGCCTCGCTGCATCAAAACTGCTCCCATACCTGTGATCGAAGCATCACAATAGACTACGAAGTCCTCTACTCCCTCTGGCAAGGTAAGGATCGGAGCCTCGCACAGTTTCTGTCTGAGAGTCTCGAACGCCGCCTGCTGCTCAGGCCCCCAACGAAATACCACCGACTTCTTGGTTAGTCGGGTGAGCGGCACTGCTATCTTGGAGAAGTCCTGAATAAATCTCCGATAATACCCTGCCAACCCTAGGAAGCTCCGAATCTCGGATGGAGACTTCGGGACCTCCCACTGCATCACGGCCTCTATGTTGGCCGGATCTACCAAGATACCCTTCTGGTTGACGAGATGACCAAGAAACTGCACCTCGCGCAACCAGAACTCACACTTGGAGAACTTTGCGAAGAGTCTCTCCCTCCTCAAGGTCTCCAACACCTCCCGCGGGTGCTCCTCGTGCTGCCCCTGTGTCTTGGAATATACCAAGATATCATCTATGAATACTATCACCGACCGATCCAGCATCGGTCTGCACACGCGGTTCATGAGGTCCATGAACGCGGCTGGGGCATTGGTGAGCCCAAATGGCATCACCACGAACTCATAATGACCATACCGGGTCCTGAAAGCAGTCTTCTGTACATCCTCATCTCTAACCCTCATCTGATGATAACCGGAGCGTAGATCGATCTTGGAGAACCAAGACGCTCCCTGAAGCTGATCAAACAAGTCATCTATCCTCGGAAGTGGGTAACGGTTCTTCACCGTTACCTTGTTCAACTCCCGATAATCAATGCACATACGATGCGACCCATCCTTCTTTCTCACAAACAGGATCGGCGCTCCCTAAGGCGAACTGCTCGGCCGAATGAAACCCTTGTCTAACAGCTCTTGCAGCTGTGTAGACAACTCCTGCATCTCAGGGGGAGCTAGTCGATACGGTGCTTTGGCTATCGGAGCCGCACCAGGAATTAGGTCGATCCTGAACTCAACCTGTCTCTCAGGAGGTATCCCCGGCAAATCCTCGGGAAATACATCCGGGTAGTCCCGAACAATAGGAAAATCATCAATCGTCGTCTTGCCCTTCTCCCGGGCATCCAAGACGTAAACTACAAAACCGGCGCAACCCTGCTGAACATAGCGCCTCGCCCTTGCGGCGGAACAAAAGGTCGGTCCTCGCTGGGGCCTCTCGCCCTGAATCACTATCTCTCCCCCACTGGGAGTGCGAACCCTCACTAGCTGAAGCTCACAATCAATCATCGCCCCATTGGGGCTTAGCCAATCCATACCCACAATAACTTTATTCCCTCGTAGGGGAATAGGAACCAGGTCCACTGAAAACTGCTCATCAAATATCTGAAGGGAACACCCTCTATGTACTCTGCCGACCCTCACGGTCCTATCATCTGCTATCTCAACCTCTAATGGACAATCCAGCTCCCCTGGAGCTCTGCTAAATCTCTTGCTAAGCGCAAGCGATACGAATGATTGGGTAGCCCCCGAATCGAACAATACCAAAGCAGAGATGCCGTTCACCGAGAATGACCCTAAATAAAACATATCATCAAGTAATATTCAAACGATAATGATAATTAAAAGGTGAAGGAAAGATACATACCCGTCACCACATCAGGAGTCGCTCGCGCCTCCTCTGCTGTCATCTGAAACGCCCTGCTCTTCGCCACTGGCGCATCAGATCGGCCCTGCCGGCCATCCGTAATCCTCAAGGTGGCAGGGGCAGGTGCAACCACCTTCCCCGCTGCAGCTAAACTGGGACACTGGGACTTTTTATATCCCCTCTGATTGCACTGAAAGCAAATCAGATCTGATGCTGTAACCGTGGTAGCAGGGGCCGTACAATCCCTGCTCAAATGCCCAATCCGACCGCACTTGAAGCAGCCGGAACTCCCTGCCTTGCACGCCCCCTCGTGCATTCTCCCACACTTGCCACACCGACCGTGGCTCTGCTGACTCCTGGACCTGTAATCTGAAACTTTGGGCTTTTTGCCCACACTGCCTGAACCCGAAACCGCCTCCGGTTTCCTCTTCTTCTCCATCTCGAGATCAATCTCCCTCTCCCTAGCTCTAGCAATCATGTCGTCCAGCGTTTTACAACTGGACCGGCTCACAAACATGCGGATATCACTCCGCAACATCTCATGATAACGGGCCTTCTTCATCTCCTCATCGGCTGCATACTGAGGAACAAGAAGAGCCCTCTCCCTGAACTTGGCGGTGATCTCCGCCACCGTCTCTGTAGTCTGGGTAAGGTCCTGAAACTCCCTAGCTAGCTGCTGCACCTCAATGACCGGTGCAAACTCCGCCCTGAACCTAGTAGAGAAATCAGTCCAGATCATGGCATCCAATGCTGCATCATCCCCGATGGCATGTCCAACCTCCTCCCACCAATCCCATGCCCTGTCCTTCAGAAGACAGGACGCCAATCTGACCTTGTCCCCCTCGGGACACCTGCTAGTGCGGAAAGCGTTGGCCACATCCGCCAACCATCTGGTACTCGCTATGGGGTCCCGCGCCCCATGATAGTCTGGAGCTCCGCATGCCCTAAACTCCCTGAACGTAAGTGTGCGCGACCCCATCATGGCCGCCATCTCAGCACGAAAACCACCCAATCTCTCATTCATCAGCTCTAAAATACCCTCCTTGATCGAACCGAAGATCACAGGAGTCTGCTCCAGTATGATGCGGGTCACCTCAGAAGAAAGGAACTCTCTGGTCTGTTCATCCATCTGCCCGACCTCCGGGCCTGATCCCGATCCTGATCCCCCTCTGGCATCTGAGCTGCCGACTGCTGGTCTCGGGCGCAAAACTACCATTCTAAAACATATCATAACAACATCAAAACACTGAAATATCACAAGGGATCGTGATACTACTACTAGCTTCCTGGTCTTGTCTTGGCCTTCCTTGATTCGAGTACGGATCCTCTGCTTTCAGTAGTACGGGCCCATACTACCTTCCACATCTATCCGTACTTTCCTCAAGGACTGCCTTGACTCCACCAAGTCACTTCTACTACTGCTATTCTCTGCTACTCTCATCCTAGGCTTGCCCTAAGGAAACCTCAGACTTAACACAACTGGTCCTCAACTGCTGAAGGTCTCCTCATAATGCCAATTAGCCACTACCTAAACACCATCACATGTGATGAGGATCAGATAATCCTTCAAGTAAAAGACCCGTCCCTATAACGGTTGGACTCAAACAAGAGCTGCGCAATAGGGCCAGTTCCAGCACTCTGGGATTATTCAACCCTGACCACATGTGGTGTGACGTGTTCACCTAATGGCTAACTCCCATCACTCAGATTCCCACAAAGCACGAAGCAAGCAACATTCGGACAAGGGAAACAGACTCAAGCAAAACTATTCTCGTAACAAGAAACTGCACTAGCATAGGATGCTAAGCTCCCACTATCAGGCATAACCTAATCAGGCTATCCTACTGCTGTCTACTCAATTCTAGCATGCAATACTCATAAAGTTGTAATACATAAAGCAGGCACATAAGACATTCTCCTAGATCCTTAGTCCTATATTAGCATGCTGTTCTACTGAAACTGAAACTGAACAAATAACTTGTATGGGTAATTTGGGAGTACTTACTTGAGCTCGGCTGATCGCATGCACACACCTCTATCTCGTTAAAAAAAACGATTTCTTTCCTTCTAAGTGCTTTCAAAATTCTTTTTGTAAAACGTTTTTATTTATTTATTTTTTTTTTAAAATAAAATCTTTTATTTCCCTTAGTTTGAGTTCAGATACACCCGGAAGTGTATCCGAATCCCTCAAACCAGGGCTCTGATACCAACTTGAAACGACCCAAAAATACGACCCAAAAATTTTGTTTTTCAATGTAATCAAAACCATAATCTGAGTATCATAACATAAAAACATACGCGATGTATCCCAAATCATAATAAAATACTGTGCGGAAAAACTGTATCATACTATATCAAATCAAGACAACTAAAACCATCCCCAGGATAAAAGCTAAGCTGTGGTGTGTGCGATGCTATCACCCCGAGCTCTTCCCTTTGCTTGCGGAAGTACCTGAAACCAAAACTGAAACTGTAAGCACGAAGCTTAGTGAGCTCCCCCCAAACTACCACATACCATACAGTATCATATAAACACATATTGGTCCTGGCCCACTGTATCGGGCCGAAGCCCGGAAACTACATCGGACCGAAGTCCGGAACTGACTGGGACCTTGTCCCCTGCATCGGACCGAAGTCCGGAACTAACTGCATCGGACCGAAGTCCAGAACTAACTGCATCGGACCGAAGTCCGGAACTATCTGCATCGGACCGAAGTCCGGAACCGACTGGGACCTTGTCCCCTGCATCGGACCGAAGTCCGGAACTGACTGACTGAACATGGAATAGCATAACACATCATCTAGCATGAACACATATACCGCATACTACATCGGGCCGTAGCCCGGAACACATAACACTTAACACATAAAACATAGCATACAAATCCTGTCTGAGCCACGAAGGCATCACACATACTAGCTACTGCATCGGACCAAAGTCCGGAAACTACTGCTAACTGAACGGGCCGACATTGTGGCCTTAGACCTGTCCCTACTGGAAGGAAACTCACCTTGTAAACTAGCTGTTGAGTGTGTGGCTCTGGAAGCTAACGGTTGCTGCTCCTGTATCTCTCCGGCTACAAGTCCATAAACACACTCAATCAAATACTAAACACTGCACTTGGGTAAAATGACTCTTTTACCCTTGGTCAAAGTTACTCTCATTTGGACTGACTCGCCGAGTTGGGCCACCCAACTCGCCGAGTCCTACTCTCACTTTTCAATCCTACTCGCTGCTACTCGTCGAGTATGGCATCGACTCGACGAGTACCCTCTTGATCCAAGAACTCAGACAATCTTCATCCGACTCGCTGAGCCGTATGAACGTACTCGACGAGTTGTTCTTGATCTTAAGAAGATTGCCTTGGACTCGCCGAGTTGTATGAACAACTCGCCGAGTCCCTCCATTACTGAGTCTACCTTCAACTCGCAGAGTCCACTCTCTAACTCACTGGTTCCACTCAACACTGCTAAAAATGAAGGAATCGGGGACTCGCGACTCAACTCGCCGAGTCGTTCTTCCCGACTCGCCGAGTTGCCGCCATGCAACTGTTTTTCACCCGATTTTGCTTAAATCCAACACATACAAATGATAGATCTGAGTCCAATAAGCTGGTTTACCACGTAAAGTTTCCAACTTTACGTGTACAACACATGAATAAGGGAAAATAAGGCTAAAAGATGCATAAAAGGGATAGATCTAGGGTTAATATGCAAAGTATCCTCATAGAGGCAATAGATCTGGACTATGGGACTTCTCAATGAATAGATCCAAGGTTATCCCAGCTTATTAGGGCGTTCATGAAAGCACAAGGCTTGGAACAAGCATCAACTAGTTCTTAGAAGAGTTCTAATGGAGGTTTAAAGCATAAAACAAGAGGGGAATCCGAAAATACCTCCAAATAACTCAGATTTGCCCTTGGATCTTGCACAACTCTTCTTCTCCTTGCTCCTTTCTTCTTCTCCTTCTTCAAGCCTTCACAAATCACACAAAATCACTTATAAACTCTCAAGGATGAACTAGGGTTTTTCTCACAGTGTTCTCAGGGTGAAGGAGGCAAGAATGGGGCTATAAGGTGACTTAAATAGTGGGCAACCCGGGGATTTAGGGTTTCACCCAGACGGATGGACTCCCCGAGTCCGGGATATGGACTCACCGAGTCTCCAGCTAACACGTGCTCGAAGTCGCGACCCTACTCGGCGAGTCAGGCTATGAACTCGCCGAGTCCCTCTTGCAAATCTTTAAAACAATTACTAATAAATTAACATACCGGGAACGGGTCGTTACCGTTTCCGAATCCTTAGAAATAGTTATCATTTCATATTATTTATCTTTTTTTTATATTATATTAAATAAAAACACAATTATTAAACATAAATAAATATTTTATAAAAAAACATTAATTTAAATAAAAATAATATTTTTAAAATTTAACATACACTTTAGTATTTTACTAATAAAAAAAAAGTATCAATAATAAAACATTGAAATTCTACTCATCATCATCATTGTTATCAATATCAGTCTCATTCTCAACGTCCGCGTCCTCATCCTCCTCCTCGTCATTGTCATTGTGTTCTTCGATTGTCGTTGTCATGTGTGCTCAGTCAAATCTTGACGTAGATTGTGATATGTTTCACTGTTTTGTATTTCCAAAAGCATTGTAAAGTATGTTGGTTTGCCGACTTGTATTACTGCAGGTGGATTGAGTATATTGTTCGGAGTATATGTACAAATAGCCTTAACATCTCCTTTCGTTATCATGTTATGTAAAATAACACACGCTTTCATCACCTTCATTAATTTTGTCATATCACATGCTCGTGTTGGATGTTTGGTTATATGACACTTCTGTTTGAAGACTTCAAACACTCGCTCCACATCCTTCCTAGCAAATTCCTGTGCTAACTTGAAAAATTTTCACTTTTCATCGGTCAGATATGAGTATGACTTGACAAATGTAGCGTACTATGATATATCCCGTAACCAAGGTAATACCCATAAGTGTATTCATGTCCATTTACAACGTATGACAATTTGGTGTTTTACCCTACAGAATGTCGTTAAATAACGGAAATAATCCAAGCACATTGAGGTCGTTGTTTGACCCCTACCAAAAAATGCATGCCAAAACCATACGTATTGTAAAACAACTGCTTCTAGTATAACACTCAGCACGCCATGGTCACCTCGTGTGAATTGACCTTGCAATGCATTAGGACAATTTTCCCACACCCAATATGTACAATCAAGGCTACCAATCATTCATGAAAATCCATGTTTAGCTTGATGTGCGGCATATAACTGTTCGACATCACTTCTAGTCGGATTTCGCAAATATATGTCACCGTAAAGCTTTATAACATACTCACAAAAAGATATGTGCATTCTCGACTGGTCCTTACATATGTTTTCAAATATTCATCTTAAGTGTTTACAGCTATGTCGTATGCCAATTGTTTAAGAGCTTATGTGCATTTTTGAAATGTATTAAAACAATGTTTACCACTTGCATCTCATCTCAATTGAAAAAACTCATAATTGTTTTCCACATCTCTAGTTATACGTACGAATAAATTTCTACTAATATGAAAACGATCTTCGAATTTTGATAGGTTGTAACATCCTAAGATTTGTCATTTATAGTCCATGGGGATGGAAGGTTGAAGCCATGAAAAGTCTAAGGGCAAAATTGCAATTTTAGGATCATGAGGAGTATGTTGCGCGTACATAAGGGTACGTTGAGTGTACTAGGCGCGCCCTAGTATGCTAGGCATACACTTGTATGTTGGGCGTACTCATGCCAGAAGGAAACCCTAATATTTAGGGTTTGGGGACTATTTAAGCAACATTATGAGCACAAAACCCTCCCTTACCCCAACCTCCACTGCTTAGAGTCATTCTCCCCAAACCCTAGCCATTTCCTTGAGTGTTTGAGCTTTTTGAGTGTTCTTTGAGTGTTTTAAGAAGAAGGTGTTACATCAAGAAGTTCGAGAAGAAG
Organism: Lactuca saligna; assembly: GCF_052625555.1. NCBI lineage: Eukaryota > Viridiplantae > Streptophyta > Magnoliopsida > Asterales > Asteraceae > Lactuca > Lactuca saligna. The sequence goes on from NC_136425.1 coordinate 180,845,903, forward strand.
ATCAAGCTTGTAGATTTGAAGTTGGTTTGTGCCCTACAAGCTCCAGAAGGTAAGAAGCTTGGAACTTTGTACTTGTATGATATAAATATAGTCATTTTAGCTTTATGGAAGCATTCTTGTCCCAAAAGTCCCAAAATGGTGCATGTTATGATTTGGACGAAATGAGTTGTCCTTTTAGACCTTAGAAGATGTGCTAATTGATAAAAATGGTGTCCCAATAGCTAGATTTGTCTCATGCATGAAGTAGGAAGGTATTAATGGATTAAAACCATGTGTTAAGAACTTTCTGGGCGTTCAAAGTGATAAAGTTCGAGACTTTATAGTCCTATGGCACATTTGGTCGATGGATCTGGAGTTTGGGCTTAAGTGCTTAAGCCATTAAGCACTTATTAGAGTTTTAGAGAAACCCCACATACACCCAGTGTAAATCTAGTACGCCCATCGTATTGCGTCAACCACACCGATGGTGGTCAACATCTGGACGAGTACGCCCCGCGTACGTCCTCTGTTGGGCCTTTGGCAATTGGGCTTCGGGTTTTGGGCTGTTTATGGGCTAGTTGGATTTGGGCCTTTTTTGGACTTAATGAATATTATGTTTTGGGCCAAAGTTTGACAATGGATCTTGTATTTAGGCCCAATTAGTGTGTTAGGGCCAATTCGGTAAATTGGGCCAATTATGGGCTTTGCATAAGGACTTTCAAGGTTATGTAATTGGCATTGGGCCTTGGCCCAATAAAGAGAATGGACATGACGGATTGTGTGGACCCCTAGTCAATATTGTTATGTTGTGTAATGACTTGGTATTTATTATTTGGATAGTTTGGGAATTTTGGTGAGGCAGCGATTCGGGAGTTCGATTCTTCAGTTCAGATCGACATTGCGAGGTGAGTTTTCCTCATTATACTCAAGGGTCTAAGGCACCAAGGTCGTCCCTTTTGGATTGCTATCCTGATATGTTATATGCTCGAGTATTGTTATGATCCGTTTGATCGGTATCCTGGTAGATAGGATGTTATATGTTGTTATGATTCGTTAGATCAGTATCTTGGTAGATAGGATGTTATATGTTGTTATGATCCGTTAAATCAATATCCTGGTAGATAGGATGTTATATGTTGTTATGATCCGTGAAATCAGTATCCTGGTAGATAGGATGTTATATGTTGCCATGATATGTTAGATCGGTATCCTGGTAGATCGGATGTGGTTATGCTTAGTGACTGTGACAACCCAAAATTTCCATTCTGAACAAACCATATCAAGCCAATAGAAGTTAGAACAGTTACTGTGAAATTTCAGACTTTGGGTATAAGTTTGAGTATTTCAGGTTTAGCACTTAAGGATATATCAGGAGAGTGGATGCACTAGGGTTTTGTGCAACACTGTTATTCCAATACTCTATGCTATTAGAGTTCATTCCGGGAATAAAATATTTTCTGCCAAAAATCTCAGGACTATATATATAGAAATCTGAACCATATTCATTCATTAGTTACATTTCCAACTAGAGAAAAGCCGACTTCTCTCTCACGGATCTTCGGGTTTTTATCCCAAATCGTGAGTATTTCTATCTAGTTATATTATATAGCTTAGATTGTGTTTTATAACATCAAATCGGATCAAAACCCCAAGATTTGGGAGTTTACTGCCCAAGAACACTTGGAGAGTAAACTCCTTTTTAAGGGCCAAAGTGTGCCCAATGTCCCTCAAAGCCTTGGAAATGAACCTAGAAGCTACCATTACAATGTTTAGACCACAAAACAATTAAGAATCAAGGGTGAAAGTGAGTTCACGACCAAGGAAGTTCTTGGGCCGTGAACTCCATTTTAGGTTGCCAAAATGCCCTAAATGCCTTCATTGAGCCAAGAGACTAGCATAGCACATTACCTTGATGTGTCTAGGACCCAAAACAAACAAAATACCAACACCTATGGGTGTTCACGGCCGCAAACACATGACCAAATGGTTCATGGGCCGAAAACTCAAGTTAGGGGTGTTTTGATGCCATGAACACTTCCTAAGGCTTAGGCTTGAATTTAGACATGTACCTTAATGAGTTTAGGACTAGCAAACACCATTAGAACACCAAGAGTAAGGTGTTCACGACCCAAGAAGTTCCAGGGCCGTGAACTCCAAACAATAGTGCCAAATGTGCCACTTTTTCTTTAAGGGACCAAATGTGCCACTTTTGATAAAGAATCAAGAGATAATAGAATATACTTGATTTCAGGATGTTACATTGATCCTCTCTCGTGTTTGAGAGTTCTATCAACTATCATTTTAAGCTTTAACAACTCTTTGAATTCTGTGTTATTTACTTGTTTAACTTTGGTGGGTGTTGGTGTGATTTTTTTTAATATTTCCACATTCAGTATTTTTCTATGCAAATAAAAATGTACACTTTTAGTATCATAAAATATGAATATAATGGAAGTGTTTAAATCAATACTTACCTTTATCGGATCTAATTCAAATGTTTCTTGTAGATGGTTTATAATCTTGTCATGTGTAAAACTCACACAAATTGATCGGGGGCACCTACTTACTCATTCAAACGCTTGCTTTGGATTTCAGAATTATTTAGAAAAAATGGTTTTATGAAAATCATCATTAGTTTTTAAGTAAAAAAGATACAATAGTATGGAAAAAAGTATTTGTTATTTCGGGCATTTCTTGGCTTTCCAAAACATAAAATCTCATTCCAGACCGTTGTGTTCCTAAATAGTTCTTTGCATTTCAGACTAGTTCTTCCCTCCAAAACTCATTTCCAAGCATTATGTATATTACTTGATATTTCAGGGTGTATTTCTAAGGATGTTTAGACTACTAGCAAGTCAACAATAACACTAGTGACCAATCTAACAAAAAAAAGTACATTATATATGAAATTCTGGACATGTTTTACGCATTTCGGAGATGCTCTTCGTATTCCAAACTGCATCTTTACACATATTCACAAAAACCTAAGTAGAGTAATTTGTAAAACTAACATTTTTTTTGTGGAATCTGTGGTTAAAATTAGAGAAAAGGTTCAAAGTTTGGGTTTATAATATTTTCAAATTTGTCAAAATGACATTCCGGTACATGTGGACCCGATGTATAGGATCGGACCTCAGTAATGGACTTGGCAGTGGCGGACCTATGTAGTGTCTGAGGGGTCCCGGACCACTATTTTGATTTAGCCCCATAGTGTAATTTTTTTTATTAGGTGCAACATCTTCGAAATATGAGTACAGGTATTATTTATTTTTATGTCACCGCTATTCAAATGTTTTGCATCTGCAATTCCAAAGGTATTGATTAGTTTGCAAAAAATAAATAAATAAATAGTTATTTTTTTAAAAATTGCTTAAATATATGGTTAATTTAGCAATTTCTCTATATTTTTTTTTTTTGCAAAAATCATACGTTCAATGTTATGACATCTTGCTATTCCAATCAAGTCAACTTTTCTAGTCAAACCAAAACAACTTGCCACCTCATGGAGTCATGGTTTTGTGATTTCGAAGGAAGTTGTCTCCGCCTATTCAACATCTAGAAGGAGCATGCTCATGCTACATCATATACTTGTTTAGTGTAAATATTTTACGTAGTCGTTCTCTTTTAATTCAACAAGAGTAGGCTTTGCTTTTCTTTTATAAGATAAATCCAAAATCTTCTTGGGTTCCCGATAGGTAAGGTGTTTAGTAGTAATAAAAAAAAATTAACATTTAGTTTTTAGCTTTTAAAAAAATTGAATTAAAAATAATAATAATAATAATAATAAAACTTTGTTGGAAAGAACGAATTAAAAATTTTTGTTTCAAAATACAAAGCTACTCCACATAGGAGTTTAGTTTTTTTGCTTTTATGTTTATATAAATCAACAAAAAAGTTTTTTGATACATAAATAAAAGCTATAGTTTTTATGTTTTTTAGTTTCGTTTTCTGTAATCAGCTACCTATACTAGTAGTTGTTTTTGCCAACTAATACCCATATCTTTTATTAAATATGTAGGTCAATACTTCACTACCACTAATTTCATGACCAAACAGTGATCGTTTGGTATGGTCCGAAAATTTTAGAAGCCATTTGTCCAACACTTATGGCTGTTCCTTTTAGGCAAAAAGATAATGTTGTTAACCAACCAAAAACTAGGAGCAATCAAGGAATAAATTATTGGAACACGTAAAAGTTTGGTACAACGTGGATGGATGTTGCACATCTGTATTTCAAGTAACTTATTACGTAGGTTTAGCCATTAATTTTGGACGTGATTCCAACTTTATTCCCATGATGTAGAGACCTCAAAACATGTGGTTGAAGATGTATCTTGTAATGTGTCAGAAATTAATATTATTTATTTATTAAAACCGGATCATACTTGTTATTTTTAGTTAAATCTTTTTTATTTGATCTCTACTTCGTATCGTAGAGTAAAAAGCTAACTTATGGTGACTGATTAATAACTAAATTATTAGCAATAAAGGAATTTAACTTTCCTTCTATAAAATAATTAGAATTCGATTTTTTTTTAATTATTATGAACGACTTTAAATTTTATTCCATCTCTCAATTCAATACTTTTAAAAAATTCTAATTCTTCCATGGATGCATAGCATCATAATACACAATTCCAAACTTACATAAGCAATTTCACACAAACATCAACCATAGTTAATAGCTTTATATTATAAAAATGCACTTCACCATCATTTTGCAAATATATTTTGCTCAATAGGATGACTAGTTAACATTCAAACAAGGAAACAACCTTAGTACATAGTAACTAAAAACATACTTAAACCTAGTATTTAACAAACCAACCTTTTTGTAATGTTTTTTTCCACTTACGTGGCGGGATTTGGGTATTGCTTAGGTTTAGGCTTCACTTCAACTTCATTCACACTACGAACAAATATAGCATCCGGTTCATGTCTGCAAAAAAACAAATAATAAATATAAATTGAATAGATTTTATGCAAAACACAGTTCGAGTGCTCCTGTGTATACGATTTACATCTCACATGAGAGACGTGGGAGCCACCTAGTGGGCACATGTGTACTTTATTTGTATCTCACATGATGTCGATGAGACTATGTGTGGGCCCCTATGTACCTGGTTTACATCTGACATAATGTTGATGTGATTATGTGGGCCCACTCAACACTTTTACAAAAAAGGATGTGAAGATAGAAAAAAATATATATATCTTACGGTTTTTCACCCTCTTCAAATGTATAACTCGATGCAACAGCCAATAGTCGACCATCTCTGCTAAATGATAAAGCCGCAATGCTTGTAGGGTACTTTGAATACTGAAGATACACCAAAAAGTAAGAACATTGAAAAGGGTAAAACCGTAATTTGGCCATCAAAGGTTTTAGAGAATGTACTAGTGTATTGTGAAAGGGCTAAAGTAAAAAATAGCAATGTATTTTCGTTTCTTTGTTTAAAATTGTAGCGTCTTACTTTCATTAAGTTCATTTTTCTTATAGCATTTTACTTTCCACAAAATTATTAAGACACTATACTTTGAAAAAATCTACCCATTTTAATTTTTTTTTTTTTTAAAACTACTAAATTATGTATTATACTTTTCGAATTTCTTTTATTATGACACTGTATCTTGAAAAAGCAACCAATTATAACAAATTAATTAACTAAAGTACATTGCTATTCTTGTAATTTTAACCCTATGGTAAAAAAAAATATACCTGATAAAGTCTCTTTTTGTTGTTTCCATCCCATACATTGACAAAACCATCACAACCTCCTGTTGCAAATGTCCCATAGCTGCATGTTTGTGTTTAATCATTAATGTATATGAGAAATATACATTTTAGGTCCCTGAGCATAGCTGATTTTTTCAATTTTGGTCCCAAAAAGTTCTCTTTCAATTACTTTGCAACTCCTGAGACCAAAATTGCAAGAGAATTTTTGGGACCAATTTTGAAAAACTAAGCTAAACTCAGGGACCATTTTTGTAATTTACTCTACTTATAATGTTACAATGTGAATTGGGTAAGTCAACGAAGTCAAACTTACACGGGGTGAAATGCAATGGCATTTACAGGGTAAACAATGTCTCTTCCAGCTTCTGATTTTCTGTGACATTTGAATGCATATTTTTTTGATTGGCCAGCTGGCGAAAGGTCAAAAAACTCCATTGCAACTCGACCTTCTACAGAGCTAAGTGCATAACCTACAAAAATCATCATCGTCTTTGTTTAATGGAAATACAAGGGTGTTTGGAATTGGAATTCAAGATTCCATTCCATCTGTATATTGACAAAATTCAATTCTGTAAGATTCCTTCAAATTCCATGAATCCATGTTCAATGAATTTTTTTCATCCTTAAGAACGGGTAGAAGGAATTCAAATTCAATATTTTTCAATTCCATCATCCCTTCTTTTATTAAAAGACCAAAATACCCTTACCATATAAAATGTAAAATATACAATACCTGTTCCATTGGGATAACATCGGACGCATCTTGTTTGATATTTCAATGAAGATTCCCTTTGTTGTTCAGGTTGAGACATATTCCTCAAATCATAAACATTAACATGTCTTCCAGCAGTTGCAACAACTACACGATTTCCAACAAGAGATAAAGAATAGACACGTTCAGGTTGAGCATATGTTCCCACTAGAGCACGCTCTTGTGCACTAGTTGCACCTCTTGGATCCCAACATTTCAGGGTTTTATCCCAACTACCTGTAATCACTTGCCCTAAAACCACAAAACAAGATACTAGATTTTAACTTTTTGGATCATATGAACAAAGAAAAGTCAACATATTATGTTAGTGAAGGTTGCATACCTGTTGCATAAGAGTATTCAATGCATCGAACAGGGGCATCATGGCGTCCAAGAACATCTTCCCTCTCATTGTTGAAAACAAGTCTGAGATTCAAGTAGAAATTATAGTAAAAAATTGCTTCTTTTTTACTAAAGGTTCATATCATATGTAATTCAGTATAACATTCATGCTTACCTCCTGACAGTATTATCAGCACTTGCACTGAAACCAGAATTATCATCATGAAAGCAGCAATCAAGAACTGCACCTCCATGTGTAAACTCTCCTCTCAATACGTTCTCACTTGCATCATATAATCGAACAGTCTGTCATTAAAAAGGTTAATAAACTTTCAATCTTGAATTCTTGATCACCAATGGTCTGATATAAATTAAGCTTTGCATGTATGTGTGTAGAAAGAAAGTTAGATACATTCAAATACACTTGTATATGTTTATAATACTTCAACCATTCCTAAACCGAGCTGCCAAGAGCATGGCAGTTGATGCTTGAAAGTTGAAATTGATGTAAATGTTAAGATTTAGGGAGAAATTTTGCTACATGAAGTCAACTGTTAACTACTAAAAATTGAATGATGTTGGCATTAAAGTTTAACTCTGCAATAAATTTGGTATCAACTTTAATGTTGGAAAGTACTAGTCTACTAGATCATCTGGCTCTTTTGGGGAAAGAAATTATGAGTTAAGCTCTAATGTTTGGATATGTACTCCCTAAATCAAAAATAAGTAACATTAACACACTCTAAAGACATACTACAGTTTTACAATTTGCACTTGTAATCAAATACAGATTAACAAAATGTATCTTTTATCTTATCATAAGCGAAAAAAAACTGGTACTTCTTACATATTTCGTTTTATGTTAAAATCTTCAAATATGATTCAGAATTTCGTAAACGAAAACCGTATATAGGAACATTTCTTTAGGCAGATGGAGTTTGGAAAGGAAAACATGAAGCGATTGAGTTCTTTAGCTTCGATTCTAGTTAAATAAGTAGATAAGGAGATGGAGAGAAGTAAATACGTACTTTGTCCCAAGAAGACACAAGTAGGTGATCGGAGTGATGAGAGAATCGGAGGTTGGAGATACCGTCAGACGGAGGATTTATTAGTTCCTTGCCGGTGACTGGTGGCGCCACTGCCATTTCAATTTGCTGATCGGAGTTAATTATCTAGGGTTCAGATGGAGCTCTGGTATGTGTTGAGAAAGAGGAGGGATTGGGATTTTAAACTGAAGTTTCAAATTTTTTGTTAGATTCGAATCTTGAGGGTTTTAAATTCAAATTTTGGGGAATATTTTTCGGTTTGAGTTCCAGAATTCAGTCGGGCACTCGATTGTCGTAATTTTATTCGAGATGTTGGGTTCTTTATGGGCCATTGGGCTTAATTACCCGGTTTAAGTTTTTTGAGAAAAGAAATTGCAAGAGCTGTTCATGAAGAAAAAAAAAAAAAAAAGTGGATTAATATTTTAAAAATCTTTTTTTTGTTTACAAATAATGACCATCATATTGATTATTTTATATTTTTCTGATAAAGATAATCACTAAACACTAGTCATTAAGAATCATTTTCGCTATAACATCATTTCATATATTCGTCAGCTGATTGGTGGTTTTATGTTCAACGAAGGAAACATATGGATGTGGATGTGTGAAGCAAGATTTGGATTTACTATATCCGAAAAGAAATCCAAATCTGGATAAGATCATTCTGATCCATTGGATACGATTCAGATACCTCAAAAGATTTGAAACCGAATTTTGATCCAATTAAAAATCTTATAATTTTCATCCAAAATCTAGAAAAAAAAAATCCGGATGAATCCTATCCAAGGGATTATCCAAAATCCGATAATTTCAAGCAAATTTTTTGAATAAATCTCATCTAAATTATATTTATCTGATTTTCCTATATAGGGCTTGATCAAATAAAAATGAACCAAATACAATATATAATTTATGTCATTTATCCCAAACATAACAAGTATCAAAGGATTCCACCCCTTTATGGGATCAAGGGGCATGATGGTACATTCGTAGCCTTCCACTTGTAAATAAAAAATACGTTCATACTACAGGTGAGGTAGAAAATATGTTCCAATGCATATTAGTATAAGGGGTCGAATTTGACTAAAGCAATATTGAATTATCCATGTCTTAACTTTCCAACTTATTTAGGCTACTGAAATTTTATTAATTTTTCAAGTTAAGTGATTTCCTAAGCTCCCGAGAGCCTTCTGGAGGGCTCTAAAAAGGCTTAAGTCGGTTGTTTTTCTAGGAATTTCGTAGGCATGAGGCTTTCTACAAATTGTTTTTTGTAGAATATCCATAGGCTTTCTAGAAGTTGTTACTCATGATACTAGTCGCATTTCTCTTAAATATTAAAATAAATAAAATAAAATGTAACCTACTATTATTTATGACATTTACAAATGCAAAAACCGGATATAGTAAAAAAAGCGAGCGAATCAGATTTTTATTTGATTTTTGAACCGGACCGGGCCCATGCAATACAACCTGGTTTGTTTAGCAATTTAAAAATTAGAGTAAATTACACGAATCGTCCCTCGTACATGTGTCAAAATGTATGTTCAGTCCCTATTTTCAAAAATTAACTCGGACCGTCCCTCATTTGTTTAAAACTTGCGAACTTCATCCCTTCGGACATAAAAAGACCATTTTACCCTTAATAATTTATTTTTTAATTTTCTTTAATTTATTTATCATTTTAAAATTAAAAACAGAAAAAAGAAAAAAAAAATCCCCCACTAACCCACCCCTCCCGTTTCCCTTTTCCATTGTTTGCTTTCGCCCCCAACTCTCTTGAAACAAAAATGGTGGACTACTCTACCTCTCTCTGCTCCGGCGAGAAAACCATCTGACAACCCTGAAACTCGGGCTACTATGTAAAAATAACCTCGTCATCTATCATATCTCTGGATCTATAATTGGATTCTGACGAGAGAGCCTGTCAATGATGAGGCTATGACGGATCGACGGCGTCACTGTGTGCGGAACTCTGGCGTATACTATGTGTGGAATTCTAGCACTTACACTCCCTAATCGATGATGGTAATTTAACAAACATGTTATCTTCACCACCTAACACAACTTCGTCCATCTCTAAAACCAGTGCTTTGTTTTCCAAATTGCATCAGATTCAGAAAAGCAAAACACAACAAGTGACGATTTTTGCATTAGGGATTTGAGTTTGAATTTGTAGGTTTGATTTTGGGTTTGCATTTGAATTTCAGGTTTGATTTTGGTTTTAGGTTTGAGTTGTAGATTGGACTTTTTGTTTTGGATTTGAGTTGCAGGTTCGGGTTTATATGTATTTTATTAGGTAACTTTGTGTTGAGTTTGGGTGATTTTTGTGGTACTGGATCCATGGTCGGAGATGGTGACCGGAGCTGTTGCCGGACATTAATTCTGTGGACGGAGATGGTGATCGGAGGTGGTGTCCGGCATCGAATTTGTGAACGAGGATGGTGATCGGGATCTTGAAGAACATTAAATTGAAGAGAATTAAATGGACTAGAAAGGAAATAGAGAGATGTAGGGTAATAATATTTTTCTTTTTTCTTAATTAATTAATTAATTAATTAATTAATTAATAATAATAATAATAATAATAACAACAACATTAAATTAATTGGAAAAGAAATACCAAAAGGGCATAATAGTCATTTTAGGTAGCGTAAGGGATGAAGCGTGCAAAATTAAATTAGTTAGGGATGTAACGTGTTTTTTTTAACCAAACAAGGGATGATCCGAGTTAATTTTTGAAAATAGGGACTAAACCTGCCTTTTGACACATGTACAAGGGACGTTTCGTGTAATTTACTCTAAAAATTAAAACCGAATTACGTACGATCACAAAACTTAGAAATATCATACATGATACATCCAGCAATATGAACCTACACATCTTCCTTCAATGAAGAATCTGTCTCAGAATTCGCAACACATATCCGAAGAATCATACATAATCATCTTCTTCAAAGATCTCTTGCTCGGATCTTCCATTATTTTGTCCTAAAACCCTATAAATTTACATAAACAATTTGCATCATTAAATTGATCTGTATTCTATCCGATTTCACATGTAACGTACAATGGAAGCTTTCGAAATTAGGTTTTCCTATGTGTAACCAGTTACACTCATTCCAATGGTGGTCTGCAAGTGCCGAAAGGTACACTTTCTCCCTTCCTTCACATCACGTCATAATTTTACACAACTTAACGTATTTCCTTAGTTTTATTGTGCGAAACTGACTGCAATGTAGTTTTCTCAGTAACAATTGAAGCTTTTAGATCAAACCGAGCTACTAAATTCATATTCCAAATGCTATTAATTTTGGATTACAAATTCCAATTCGATAATAGTTTGATAATCGAGAGCTTATTCAACGATGTTACACCTTTATTGTTGCTTTTATTGAGAGGTAATTTCTTCACAGGCAACTAAATTGTACTGCTTCGTCCACAAGGTTCCTGTTTGTGGTGGATGTATATGTTTCCAGGAACATCAAATTTGTGTGGTATGTTGTAGTCACATGTATATCATTATGATATAATCATAAAATTGATCTTTTGAATGACACAATTTGGCTGATTTTGTAGGTTGGAGCATACTCAGCATGGGTAGTTGATGGAGAATATGATTGGCCTACAAAGTGTTGCCATTGCCAAACTGTGCTCACAGAGAGCAATGATCCTCAAACAACACGATTGGGTTGCTTGCGTATGTTATATTGCACTTGAATTTTATATTGATATTCATCTTCTATGAATACTAGATTACTATAAATTGCTACATTACTTATTCTTCTTCTTCTTTTCTTTATGTGTTTTCAGATAATATACATACAAATTGCTTAGTTTCACATATTAAAAGTCTTCCTCAAGATACTGCTCCAGATGGATTTACTTGTCCAGCATGTTCAACTCCAGTAAGCTCCATGTCTATGGTTCTTTTTTATGTAGCTTGTTATCTGCTTATATAAATCCTGATTGGAAAGGTTGTAAAATGTTAAAAAAAATGCTTCTCTTTTGTAGTTTATTAAAAATTCAACATTTTGGTTGCTTCATCGTTACAGATATGGCCTCCTAAAAATGTAAAAAACTCAGGCTCTCGCCTGCATTCACAGTTGAAGGAAGCAATCATGCAGGTAATTAGTATCTGTTTCATTGCAATTCTTATATGCTAACTTTTGAATTACTGTCTACTGTCTAATCTGTACAAAAAGATGTGAATGCCCTTCTCACACTAAACATTACTTTTTGTTTTACAGAGTGGAAATGAGAAGAGCTTGTTTGGAAATCATCCAATTTCATCACCACCCAAACATTCTCATGGACCACCTCCTGCTTTTGACTATGATCCTTTAAAACCAAAAGTTCCCTCTGGAAACGGTTCTTCAAAACCTTCAAGCATTAATGTTGCGGAAAAAGATGCTCCACATGAACCCAATTTCTCAAAAAGCCCAAATTCTGGTGCTAAAACAAGAAAGACTAGTCCACAAGGTGAAAAGCAAACATCTGAATTCTCTTATTATGCAGATGATGAAGACGTTAATAAGAAGAAGTATACAAGAAGAGGTGAGCATTAAAATTCAATAATGATTTATTATTGTATTGTGTAATAATTCTATAATTATGAATGTAGGTAGTTGTTGTGACAAGTTTCTGAGATCATTGGTACCTTTTTGGTCAAGTTCTTTGCCAACTTTACCTGTAACCGCACCTCCTAAAAAAGAGGGAAATGCAGATGACACGTCATCGCGTCACCATAGACCATCAAGAATGGATCCAAGAAAAATACTTCTCGTCATAGCAATCATGTAAGACATGCCATCACAGAACAGGTTATACTACGTCTGACATGCATTGGACTAAGACTGAGACTCGGACTGACGTCCGTCACTGTAACAAAAATTGCAACTTTTTGCTCCATCCAAAAACATGGAACAAGACAGGGAACCGCTCTCGATCTCTCTCGTCTGTGTAAAAAGACGTAAATGCCCTCCTCATCTTCATAAAAAAAAAAATAACCCTTGAAAGCTTGTGTAGTCCTGTCCTGTTTCATTTAACAAACGCAGCCTTACGGCTGCATTTGTTACACAAGACAGGATTGGAAAACCTTATGATGATTATTTTTTATGATAAGGATGTGGAGGTTATTCACGTATTTTTGCACAGACAAGAGAGATCAAGAGCGAGTCCCTGTCTTATTCCATATTTTTGGATGGAGCAAAAAGTTGCAATTTTTGTTATAGCGACGGACGTCAGTCCGAGCCTCAGGGGGTGTTTGGCTTGTCTTTTTGAGAGACAAAAGTCCTTTTTGGAAAAATTACAAAAAGTCAGGTTTTTCTAACTTTTCCAAAAAGTCACTTTTCCTTCTATTTAAAATCCAAAAGTCACTTTTTAAAATGTTTTTACCAAACATCTTTTGCTCTTTATCTTTTCCAAAAATGACTTTTGCTTTTCAAAAAGACAAACCAAACACCCTATCAGTCTCAGTCCAATGCATGTCAGACGCGTAGCAACCTGTTATATCATGTGTACCAAGTTATTACCATTTTTTTTGTTATGAAAAAATTATAAAATTATTGATGCAGGGCGTGTTTGGCGACAATGGGTGTTCTGTATTACAGGATTGCACAACATGGTTTGGAGGATAAGTTGGTTGATCAGGTAGTGCAACAGTGACATGTTTTGTTACTTTGATCGATGATTATCTCATACTATTCAGAATCATGATTTGATTGATATAAAGTGGATCATTTGTTTCATGAATAGTTAATAAATGATAGTTTCAAGTTTTATATAGTAAGCAAGCGGTTTCTTTCTTGATTAAATTTGATTCACATAGATACAAAACATACGTACACATTTGCAAGTATAATTTGTTGATTTTTGACTAATCTATTTTGCAATTGACTTAAATGTTAGAATGTATTTTGTTGATTTTTGTGATACTCAACAATGTTAAACTATTCTCAACTAAATAAACTAGGGCTAAACACCTTTTAAAATCAGTTATTCGCTCGAAAGTGGAAACCATGTTAATGAGTATGTTTTCAACTTTTATCACAAAATGTCTACTTAATTCACGAAAAAAAAATCGGACGGATTTTCAATATAGTTCATGTTAAACTGATGGAAACATGATTAGTGAAGTTGACTCGTTATACAATAATGTGATTGGAAGACTTTTAATATGTGAACAAGATAAAGGCTTTTGAGTTTATATTCGAATTAACGTCGTTATTTCAAATAGATCAATAAAATATGTTGAATAGTTTTTGGATTCCAATCAACGGTGTTATTTCTGTCTATCAAAAATTCGAATCATATTTATATACATGTTGTTTTGATATTGGTCTCAACACTTATTTATTTATCGGTATTTTTTTACAATATATTTATTAATTATAGTGTAATTTCGGGAAAAATATGTGACATATCACTAATACTTTAATAAAAAGTACATAATAAACACATGCTAGAAAACGACATGTTACATCAATAAACCATCTAGCATGTGTGCTATAATTGTAAAAAGTACTAGCCTCTAATATTTTCACCTTTATTGGAGAATATATATATATATATATATATATATATATATATATATATATATATATATATATATATATATATATATATATATATATATATATATATATATATATATATATATATATATATAGTCAACATGTGCATCATGATTCAAACACTCAACACGGAGACTTCTTAAAATTATTCTTTTGGCTTTTAAGTTTTAGTGCTGTGGACGATCCAAGGAGTAGTCTAATAAAAATTCAAGGAGGTGTTTAGGATTTGCTTATTTAAGACGTTTGTTAGTTTAATATGAATATGATTAAGTACTGATAGTAAGTATTTTTAAATGTTCAATTTAAATAACATAATAAAAATTGTTATTGACTTAAATAGATAAATGAGAGTGTTTATGATATGTGGAAACCAATTTACCTTTGTTTTTTTTTTTTTTTTTACCAATTTTTAACTTTAAAAACTATATGAATTGTAGCCTTGTTATTGTTTTTTCTTGACCAAATATGTGTATACTAATTTTTTCCATTTTACTAGTATCTTCCTTTATCATTCTACATGTATAAATATAAACAGTCAAAACACTAAAAAAATAATTTATCTGCTTGTTGTCTTTTGGTACTATATAAGCTAAAAAAAAATATAAAAAACAGCTTTAAATAAGCAATACCAAATACCCCCTTAATAATTTAAAAAGAATACTTCTCTTTCGAAAAAAAAATTAAAAATAATACTTTCTCATTTTATGACTTTATTACCTCTTAACAATATGATGTGATTAGTGATATACATGTTATAATCAATATATAAATTTTAAATGAGGTAATCCAATATGAGTACTTTTGATATTTCTGGAATGTCCACACAAAAATGATGTTAAACATGAAAAATGAGGCTCACTTGGCTCTTCAAAGAGTTGATAAGTTGCTGATATATTGGGGAATATGACTTATCAAGGTAATTAACTTTTCGGTATGTTTACATCTGGGTAACTATCTTTTTTTTGTACATATGTAGGTAACAAACTTTTTGGAAGTGTTCACATATGACCATTATGACCTGCTATAGCAGGTTAAATCCTAGATGTGAACGCTTTCAACAAGTTTGTTACCTAGATGTGTACAAAAAAAAAATAGTTACCCAAATATGAACAAAACGAAAAGTAAAAATTAAATTACATGAATGGTCCCTGTGGTTTGGGGAATTTGTGGTTTTGGTCGCTAACTTATTTTTTTTAACTTAAATGGTCCCTACTGTTTATTTTTGTTGCGTGTTTGATCACCGTCTTACCTAAAAATACTTTTGTGCCCTTATTAATTTATTTTTTTAATTAATTTTCTTATCTATGTATTTATTTTTTACATATTTAAAAAAAAAATAAACCACACATATTTGTATCTCCTCCCCATCTTCTATTTCTTTTCCATCTTTAGTAACATCGATGTCTTCACCATCCTTTTTTTTTTGTACTTCAACTCTGGTGAACCAACACCATAACCTACTGTCTCTTCATCTTTAGTGGGTTGTGGTGCTGATTCGACGGAGTTGAAGGACCGAAAAAAGAAGTGATGATGAAGACGTCGATATCACTAAAGATGAAAAATAAATAGAAGTTGAGAAGGATGAAAGATGGGATGGTGATGAGATACAGATATGTGAGGTCTACTAATTTTTCTTAAACATATAAAGCATAAGTACATAAACAAGAAAATTAATTAAAAAAATACCAAGGCAACAATAGTCTTTTTAGGTAAGACAGAGACCAAGTTCATAACAAAATTAAATAGTAGGGACCATCCGAGTTAAAAAATTAAATTAATTAAAAAATAAATAGTAGGGATCATCCGAGGAGATACAAATATGTGTGGTTTATTTTTTTTTTTAAATATGTAAAAAATAAATACATAGATAAGAAAATTAATTAAAAAAATAAATTAATAAGGGCACAAAAGTATTTTTAGGTAAGACGGTGATCAAACACGCAACAAAAATAAACAGTAGGGACCATTTAAGTTAAAAAAAATAAGTTAGCGACCAAAACCACAAATTCCCCCAAACCACAGGGACCATTCATGTAATTTAATTTTTACTTTTCGTTTGTTCATATTTGGGTAACTATTTTTTTTTGTACACATCTAGGTAACAAACTTGTTGAAAGCGTTCACATCTAGGATTTAACCTGCTATAGCAGGTCATAATGGTCATATGTGAACACTTCCAAAAAGTTTGTTACCTACATATGTACAAAAAAAAAGATAGTTACCCAGATGTGAACATACCGAAAAGTTAATTACCTTGATAAGTCATATTCCCGATATATTGTGATGAAAATTGAGAAGTAACGAAAACCAACCCTTTGTTTTATATCATTAAAGGCATTGACATACACACAATTTCTTAGATTTAATTAAACTTCATTACACTAAATACAGGCCTTTAGCACACCTCAACATTAACTATAACACATACCTTTTTATCTCTATAATTAATTCAAAGTTGTGATACTCGATATAAATTTAAATATATCATTTAGATCATCTTATTTTATCTTAATACAAAATTCAACCAATTTCTTATTTTATATAAAATACTAAACGACTTCACAAAAACTAATAAAATAATCTCAATCCCATAACTCTACTTCCACTCAACATGTTAATCAAAATTCCATAATATCGATCCAAACAAACGCTGTTTTTATTTATTTTTTATTTTTTCATTCAACACTTTTGCATCAAAAATACGTTGTTAAAATATAAATTTGACCGATCACATGTTGTATATTGCTTCCGACTTCTAATAGAAATGATAATGACAAAATAAGAAAAAAAAAAAAAAATTGATACAACACACCATCAAATTTTCCTATCAAATCTCATATCCCCAAAACATCCATACTAGACAAAGTTTTCTACACTTCCCTTATCATGATAATGGTACACAACAAATTCATCGGTTGGATGTACAAGGGTATTATAGTAATTATCCCCTCAAACACATCACCCTAGTTCCAACGAATCATCCAACACTATTTCCTTTTTTTTTTCATTTTTTTTTTTTAAATTTCATTTCAAGCACGATTTTCACTAACATGATTGGGTACTTCACTTTGGTTGTCCAAAGGCATGTATTGTGCCATAATCGCTCTTATCTCCGAATCCATGTAAGTCTGAAATTTTTACACCACAAACAAATAATATTATAATAATAATAATAATAATAAGCAAATTAATGAAAAGATATGCCCTTTGGTGACTTACTCTTAATCTATATTTGTAGACAAGATATGCTCCACCAGCAACCGAACCTAACACCAATAAAATGATCCAAACAGCAGTCCATGCAGATTTTCCTTGAACAGCCCTTTTGCCTAATTAGAAGGGCAAAAACGGAATTTTACTTACGGTGGAATGATGAAAGGTATCGGAATGAGTTTATAAGATTCCGTGATCATGTATTGAATGTTGGTATTGATTTTTTATATTTTATATGGAATAAGAAAAACAGCCACAATGAAAAATTAACAAAATGGGAAGAACGGAATGGTCCATTCCATTCCATCTGGCAACGGAATGAACGATTCCATTCCTTCCTGAAAAAAGAAGGTGTACTTACTTATGCATGTATCATGGTCTCTTATATACAAAAGGTCACCACTACACGTGCATTCATAGCTTCCCCATGTATCCTTACAACTACATTCAGGGCATTGACATGCTTTCTTCTCTTTGCATTCATCAATATCTGTCACTCAAGGGCAAAATCGGAAATTTCTCTTCTATCCAGAATATTTACATTTAACAATTTCTCAAATATAAAAAAGCATCATTTAATTACCTTCACAACTTTTGACACCATCACCTTTAAACCCGACAGGACATGCACATTTCCCATTTCCACTATCCTGTATTTTTATAATATGTTTTAATTTTTTTTTTTTTTTTTTTTAATCTACAACTTTAAAAAAATTAAATTAAATTATAAAATTTGAGAAAAGTACAAACCGAGCAAGCGGAATATGAATGCCCATCTCGGGTTTCATGCCAACATCCTCCGTTATTGATCTTGCATCGTCCGGGCCCACTTGCTACAATAATTTTATTTTTATAATATTATTATTATTATTATTATTATTATTATTATTATTATTATTATTATTATAATACAGTATATATATGTTATTAAAAATTTACCTTCACAGGAGGCATAGCCATCTCCTTTAAATTGTACACCATCAACTAAAGGGCATTCACAAACTCTCCCACGAAAAGTGTCCTAAATATGTAGATAATAAATATAAAAAATTAAGCAACATAACAAAATATCCTAAATATGTAGATAATAAATATAAAAAATTAAGCAACATAACAAAATATATATAATAATAATAATAATAATACTAATAATAATTCTAAAAATTACAAAATGTACCTTGCATGCAGTGACATTGGCAATTTTGTCATGCCAACATCCACCATAATTCTCTAAGCACTCATTTGTTTCCACATCTGAAAAAAAAAAATCAGATTAAGGTCAGTTTCTTTTTTCCCATTAAATGCTATGAATGTGGTAAATGACCATTTTACCCTTCTCAAGTGTCATGTGTTTGACCTATAGAGAATGTTTGTTTTTTTCCCATTAATTGACGCATACATAAAAACTATCCCTTTTTGGACTGAATCAGACAGTGACTAAATGACCATTCTACCCTTCTCGAGTGTCATGTCATGAGTCATGACCTATAAGGACTTTTTTCATCCCACTAAGTGTTGTATACATAAAGACTATTTTTTTTTTATTTGGACTAAATGAACATTCTGAATGTGAGTAAATGACCATTTTACCCTTCTCGAGTGATGTATGCATCTGGACTGAATCAAACAGTGGTAAATGACCATTTTACCCTTCTCAAGTCTGGTGTCATGGCCTATAAAGACTTATTTTCACATCCATTAAGTGTTGCATACACAAAGACTGTTTCTCTTTTGGGGCTAAATGAATTGTCTGAATGTTAGTAAATGACCATTTTACCCTTCTCCAATGTCGTGTCATGACCCATAAACTGACAGATTATATCTTACCGTCACTCAGACAAGCAGCTGGCTCAGTTGTTTCTTCAAAACCAGCACAAATGGCCTTCAAAACAGCACCTTTCTCCAACTTTCCTGTAAAAAAATATAGATATTTATAATACAAACACATTTAATTAATTTTCTCCTTCAATGTGAACATAAAGCTAAAAACTAACCTCTGTATTGTCGATTATTAACAACTAGTGTGGGCAATATGGTCACATCACCTCTTGACCCTTTCCCAATCTGCCAAAAAAAAACATAATATTTTTTAATTAATCACTCAAGTATTTTATATAATCGCCCTTTATGTAAAAAAAACATTACTTGAGCATCTTGTTCTTCTTTGAGGAGAGGATTATCAGAATCTGCATTAGGGTCTCCCATACATCTCTCAATCTTCTTCAAATCAAGTCCTTTAAAATAAAAAAATTAAAAAAAACAAATATTCATTTTCCTTTTTCAACCTTCCATTTATACATTTTAGGGTTAGTATCATAAAAGAACTTATATACCGAGTTTTTTCCAGATTAAACCTCAACTTTATGTTTTTCTCAAAAAAAATCATTTTTTTTCCGAAAAAGCCCTCAACTTTTTATTTTCTTTCCGAAAAACCCTCAACCTGTTAATTTTTTCCAAAAAAAAACCCACATTTGACAAGTTTTTTTCCGAAAAAAAACTGCTAAAAGGGCCGAATCAGAAAAAAAAAATGGAAAAATGCAGTTCTTTTTCAGGAAAAAAAAAAAAAAAACTTGAGGTTCAATCCAAAAAAAAACACAATATATAAGGTCTTTTACAATATTAACCCTACATCACAAAAACAATTATAAAGAAAGAAACAAAAAAAAAAAAATCACCTAAAGAATTGATAACCCCATCAGCACAATCTTTATTATACTTCTTTTCCTTCATTGGACACCTTATTTGAAAATCCGTAACATAATCCCACCAAACCCATGGCTTTTTTGTCTCATTTGCCACTTTAAAAACACAAAGTTGCCTCAAATTTTCAATAACCACATCTTTCCCTTCATACCCTTGACTGAAATCTTGTTCAGGGTCAGGAGCACAATACCTCCCATGGTTTATACATTGTGACTTACATTGTTTACTTATTGTAAAAGCTTGAGGACAATACCATGTTATATAATGAGGTGTAAACAAAGTATACCCCCCTTTTTCTAATATTTGTGCTGCACCTTTGAAATTTTTAACAAAATCCATTAACATATCACATTTTATTCCACATTCATCGTTGCTATTTGTCCAAAGTTCGTATTCTACACGATCATCTGGATGTGGGACCGATTCTCTCCAGTCAAGGTTTACGTTGACCATGTCTCCATCACTTATGGATTTTTTTAATTTTTCTCCAAATGATTTGGAGATTAGGGCGGATGGAATTGTTATGTTTTCGATGTATTTTGATGATGCGCTGTCTTCTTCCGGTGTGTCCATGGTGATTAGGGGCTCGTCGAGGTCGTCTGCTACCAAGACTGCGGATGCGCCTGCGTTTTGCGCGTTCCATACTTTTAACGCGAAGAAGCAGTCTGAGTGGGTGGAGAAAAAAATATGAATTGTGATTTAAACCGGTAGATATTGGTTCAGTAGTGTTGCATTACTGAACCAAATTATACCCATGTTCATGTTAACATGAACATGGGTATAGTCTAGGTGGAGAAAAATATGAATTGTGATTATCATAAATATAAAACCTGTAGATATTGGTTCAGTAGTGTAACTTACATTACTGAACCAAATTATACCCATGTTCATGAACATGAACATGGGTATGTTCATAACTAAACATACATATGAACATGGATGTTTAGTTATGATTATCTCATACACATGTTGAGAAATATCCCTAAAAGAATATAATCTAAAGAATAGACAGCTACCAAATTATCCAAAAACAAAGAATAGGCAACAACAAGATCAGTGCTCAAATAATACAAACCGTTTTTTTTTTTTTTATGAATCAGAATAAATATCATGAAAAAAATTACGAACCAGGAAAGAGTAATCCAAAAGGGAAAGTCCAAAAAACAAATTGAAGCAACAACAAGAAACAAGCTTAGTTTTAGCTAGAAACAATAATAAAGATACCTAAAAATAAACAATCGAAAATCATATAGTAAAAGTTAATTGTATACCTCCACGATCGAGTAAAACAAACGTCGGCAAAGTACCAGGTTTGGCTTTAAAAGCAATACCAAATTCATCGAATTGACGACAACCTTTTCTGTTTTCTTTTGGGTAACTCACAGTTCCGGCCATACTACCACCGTATTGAGGAATACCGAAGTTGCCGATGGCACTATCGTGATTTCCCTTGATGCTTTCCGGTGAAGATACTGTTAAGCTGTTTTTTTCCACTACGAAACGACCCATTGCTGATTCATGATACAAGCAGCTTAATAATATGAACCCTAGAAAGAGTTTCGTCATCATCGCTTCTCGACGCAACACAGTGATTGATGTGTTCGAGGATCTGTGAGTGTTTGTGTGTGCGTGTTATGGGGGGTCTGAGTGGGTGAAGTTTTTAAGTAGAGATTAAAAACCCGAAGTTGGAGATTTGGGGTTTTGTTGTTAGAATATGGAATTGATTGGCGAAATAGTTTAACAATATCTGTTGAAATTTGGTGTTGTTTTGAAGAAAAAATGTTAAACGTGTGACCGAAGAACGGAAAAAGGGATTCAACTTCAATCAATCACTGTTGTCGTATACTGAATTTTCTAGTCTTCTCCTTGTTGACTACAATTCTATGAACATTTTTCCCCCAAAATGGAGCGAGAATTTCACAGTTTACAGATGGTGGTCAAAGTCGGTAACTTTTAACTTTGACCAAACTACCCCTTTTGTATATTTCAGTCACTTTTTTGTTCAGACGCGCAGACGACGGAGCGCCGCTGTCACCTGTCGCGACACCTTAATTAGCACCTTCACCGGCGAATATGAAGTCTCCTTGTTCTTCGTTGATTATATCTTCGTCTGGATGGACATCTAAGCGCGAGATTAGTCATATCGATTAATTATGATGATGGTTTATGGAGCAACAAGTATGATGGTGGAAGCGATGGCTAAGGTGATCGAGTACTACGAAGCTCCGGTATCGTGACACGTTTATCACAATGATGATTGATGAAATCTTAGTATTCTTTCTTGATTTTACTTCTTCCACACAGACATCTAGGAGTGAAATTAACGACGCCGGTGATGATGATGATGATTCATGGCAACGACTATGAGAGTGATGATGGTTGTGGTGACGATGAGGCAGGTGTTTAACGGATCCGCCGCCGTCTGTGAGGCGCCTATAATCCTCTTCAGTGCCTTGGACTTGTATGCAAGACAGCAAGTGAAGTGACTAGCTTATTCGCCGGAAATGATCAAAGTTTGGCACATTAATAAACATTTTTATTTTAGTTTTTATTTACAGAAAATACTAAATATAGACAAAACTTCAGAATTGGTCCCTGTGATTTTTATAAAATGTCAGGTTAAGGACAACTTTCAAAAACGCTTCAAATTTTAACGGTGGAGTTAAAAAGTTGCAACTTTTGTGTTCGTGTCATGTCGATACTTACACGAAATGAAACGAAATTGAGACAAAATCAATTTCGAATTTGTGTTAATATCATCTTTGTGTTCAAATTTCTACATGAAAATAACATGAAATATCGTGGTCGTGTCATGTCTATGGTGTTCAAAAGGTGTGTATGTTTAGCAACATTCTATGATGTCTTATGTTATTTTTCCGTGTTATTTGTATTTGTTGTGTTTAAATTAACTTTTTTAATAGAATTTACGTATGAAATTATGCAAAAGGTTACTTTTTTACTTTTTTCGTACTATCGTGTTTTTATTTAGTTGTGTTCGCCTTAACAATAAAAGCACGTTATTGTGTTGAGTCGTGTATAGGTAAAGAAAAATAAGTTATTTCGTGTTAGGCAAAAATACGACACGACTAGTTAAGTATATGTGAAAAACCAATTTACCCATTTAGAAAATCTAACACACCCTCACCTTTTTACTCTCTCAACTTCTCCCTTTATGAATGGTGTTGCTACATTTCTAGATATATAATGTTGGTGATTTTAGTGTCATCTGACATTATGTTTAATTTGGACTGACATGTAAACTAAGTGGATTATCGTTTGTACTCTATATTATATGTTAGGTGAATGTGGAGTGCATGCATATATAAAATCGAATTATAAGCCGATATGACAGAAAAACGGGGGTCAACGGGGTCGCACCCCCTTGCAGAGTCCTAGGGGCAACACCCCTAGCGAGGTCTAAAGGGCAGAGCCCCTGGTGGTGGTCTCGCTGACCGGTAACCATTGATTAGTTACATTATGGAAAAATAAAATTTTAATGGGTGGTTATGGTAAAATTGATAAATCTTATCAATTGTGGTAACCATTGATCATGTCATTAATTTTGTTAATTTCCTAACTAGTATAAAATATTAACCCTAATCTATTATGTAATTATATGGGTGTAACATCCCAAAAATTTATAGTAAAATTTTCATTTTTAAAACAATAAACCATGCAAACGAGTTGTTCCAAAACCGATCAAAGTAAATATACTATTTAAACATCAGAGTAAATATTGAAAATTGTCAATGCGGAAAATTCTAGTGGAGATGGTGCAGTCACGTCGGGCCCTTCCCTTTCGTACTAGAAGTACGTAAAACCATAAACGTAAAACAGTAAGCACAAATCTTTGTGAGTTCCCCAAAATACCACATACCAAAACATACAATTGGGCTTAACCATTGGCTATAACCAACCTGATATACATATATGGGCCTTGCCTCAGGGCCTCAACATGGGGAGTATTTCAACCCGTCCTATGGCCTCGGCCTGGGGTATCGTTCAATCCAATCATACAATAGTGGGCCCCGCCCTAGGGTCTATTTTAAACCCAAACATAGGATAGTGGGCCACGCCCTTGGGTTTGTTTCAACCCATCATACAAACTCATGTAAGCCACACAACAACTATCATCCTAAATAACATAATAATGGGCTGACATTGGTGCTTTCGACCCATGGATACAATGAGAAAACTCCCCTCTCAATCGGAAAGATCGTTGAATAGGACACTCCTCTGAATATCAGCTTTATCGATCACCTATTCATTGGAACATAACCAAACTTAACTTATAATCAATATACCCAAAATACTTATAGGTCAAACTTGGTCAAACTCCTGGTCAAAGTCAAAGTCAAAGTCAATCGGGTCAACTCAGTGAGTACGTCGGGCGTAGTCAACAAGTACATGGGGCGTATTACATGTTTGACCAAAATCGAAAGGTTGACCACGTACGAGTAGTGTACCCTTTGGTATGCCTAGTGTATGCGGAAGCCACCCTTTCTTCCCATTAAGAGCTTGATCCTTAAGCTCTTTCATCCAAAAATCCAGATCTATCCCTCAAATAATGTTCTTTATCATAAAGTTTCCAACTTTATGATCTTGCATGCCTATTACGTGCTCAATACCAAATATCCTAACTTCTTAACTCTTTAAGACATCCTAGCAATACATGGAAGGAAACTAAGGTCCAAGCTTGTATTTTTGCGGTTCCTAATAACTCCATAATGGATAAAGTTTCCAACTTTATCCATTATAATGCTACAAACAACCAAGATCTAGTCTTTAAGCTTCAAAGGGACCAAAATTGCATCTTTTCAACTTAATCCATTAAGTCCAAGTCTCCAACCTTTAGATCTGAATCAATATGATGTTTAGATAGATAAAGTTCCCAACATTATCCATAACAAGGTCACAAACTTTTAGGATCTAAACTTTATGCACTAAAGTGACCAAAAGCTCATAGCATCCAAAAGTAGCTAGATCTAACAAATGCATCATCAAGATTCAAGCTTTATACCTTTAGAAGAAAGATCAAGATGAACAAAGTCTAGATCTACAAGCTCTAATGCAACCAACACTTCTCTAAAGAGCTCTTTCTTATCCAATACGCACAAAGAACACTCCAAAGCACTCAATATCACCTTCTTGTGCTCAAAAGGCTCAAACTAGGGTTAGGGTTTTCAAGAGATGGTGTTGGAGAGGTGGATGATGAGAATGTAATGGGTTTAGGGAAGTTAAGGAGCTTAAATAAGCCTTAAACCATGAAAATAGGGTTTGGGAACTGATCACGTACGCCCAACATACCATGGATGCCCTAGTACACCCAACATACTTCCTGTACGCCCAACATACTAAATTAAGTCCAAAACCTTCCTAACTTATAACAGTCATAACATCTTCGTTCTAACTCCATTTTTGATGATCTTTATATCCACGTAAAGGTATTGAGGAGCTCTACAACCCTATCTAATTACTTTTGACTTAAAATGTAACATCCTATTTCCCGTCATTTCTTATTTCAGGAACATGGGTTGGAAGTTAATTTTGTAAAAGATTTGGGCCTTAAGAAGGTAAATATTAGACCTTGTGGAAGGAGGTAATGATGGTTGAGATATTTAACCCTTGAATTGTGATTTGGGCCGAAAGGTAAAAGGGGAAAAGTCATAGGTCAGGTTCTTGCATGAAATATGGATTTTTTTTGTTCGAGAAGATTTTAGCCCAAGATATTTAGATAATATTGTAGAACTCTTCAACATCTTTCCATGGATATAAATAACGTTAAAAATGGAGTTTGGAATGAAGAAGTTACGACCGTTTGAAGTTATGATGATTTTTGGGTTAGTCGTGTATGTTGATCGTACTAGGGCATCCCTAGTATGTTCGGTGTATGCGATCAGTATCCAAACCTTATTTTCATGGTTTGAACCCTATTTAAACTCCTTAACTTCCCCAAATCCACTCCATTCCCAGCCTTCACCTCTCCACACCCTCTCCTGAAACCCTAGCCCTAGTTTGAGCCTTGTGAGCAAAATTTAATGTGTTTTTAAGTGCTTTGGAGTGTTCTTGGTGCACCTTGGAGAAGAAGGAACTCATTGAAGAAGCATTATTAGAGGTTGTAGATCTAGACATTTTTCTCCTTGATCTTTCTTCTAGAGGTATAAAGTTAATCTTGATGATAAAATTGTTAGATCTTAGCTAGTTTTAAGTGTTATGAGCTTTTGGTCACTTTAAGTGCATAAAGTTTATATCTTGAAAGTATGTGACCTTGTTATATATAAACTTGGAAACTTTATCCATCTAAACATTATATTGATTCAGATCTGGAGGTTGGAGACTTGGACTTAATGGATTAAGTTGAAAAAAGATGCACTTTTGGCCCCTTTGAGACTTAAAGACTAGATCTTGTTTGTTGGGACCATTTTAATGGATAAAGTTGGAATTATGGAGCTATTAGGAACCATAAAAGGTGATCTTGGTCCTTTTATCCCTTCCATGCAAGATTTTGATGTCTTAATGGATTAATAAGTTAGGGTTTTAGCTTTTGGACCTTCCCTACCCTTAGAAAGTCATAAAGGTGGAAACTTTATGACTTAAGACAATGTTTTGAGGCTAGATCTGAGTTTGGGTGAAAAGTGCTTAAAGGATTAATTGCTTAATGGAAACGATGGAACCAGTTCGAGTAAGATGTGCGTACTAAGCTATCCCATGTACGCATGATGTACTCAACCAACCTTAGACTTTGACTTTTGTTAGCTCTGTTGACCGTTGACTTTTTGACCAAGTTTGACTTTAGGTCAAACTTGAGGGTTTGATTGGTGATTAAAATTTTATATGCTTCTGATGTTAGGGGATTTTCCGAAGCAAGTAATGTAGCAGGGAGCGTATACCAGTGTTCTTGGGTTTCTTCATTTCAGGTGAGTTTCACCTCACCGTACCCGTGGGTCGAAGGCACCAATGTCAGACCACTAGTTTTGGTTATCTGTTAGTAGAAGGATGCCTTAGGGTCTGTATATAGTCATGTAGGATATACTGAGGACTCTTGATCTAGGCTCTTTTACGTGTTCCTTGTTTTGTTGTGGTTTAAGAGTAAGATCACATGTCTGGGTGTCTAATTCATCTTTGGGTATATACGGTTACACATTCTTTAGATTGTTGGTATTTCGTATATAGCTATGTTGTGGTGATCTATTAGATCTGTATCCTGGTACATAGGATGTTGCTATGTTGTAGTGATCTGTTAGATTTGTGTCCTCGTATATAGGATATTGTTATGTTGTAGTTATCTATTAGATCTGTATCCTGGTATATAGGATGTTGTTATGCGGTAGTGATCTGTAGATTTGTATGTTTAATTGTACTTGTTGGTTATTATCTGGAGGAGTTCCCTAGGGACTATATGTGGTCATGTAGGATAGCCTGAGAACTTTTAATATAGGCTTTCTTGCATGTTCCTTCTTTGGTTGTGGCTCTAGAGTAGGATCATCTGTTCGGGTGCCTATCTCACCTCTGGTTAATTATGGTTACGCATTTCATGGAGGATAGCTAGTAGTGGGATAGGGTCCGGTGTGAGGGCTAGTTGGCGGTAGTAACATATATGATTGGTGCTTTCCTGTTATTATGTGCTTACTTGATCCTGATTGTCTATATGTCGACATATGGTAGTGGTGGGTTGAGACGGTCCTGTTTTGTGATGTAGGCCAAGATACCCGATGTGGGCCGGTTGTAAGCCGAAGGCATGGAGACTCAGTAACAGTGGTTAAGTTGAGGTGGTAAGCCAATAAACCCTGGTATTCCGGCCCAGATATACTTAAGGCCTACGAGGCAGTCCAGTCAGGCTGAAGGCCTGAAGAGCGGTCGTTATGCATGCTTGTATGTTTATCGTATTTGGTATTTTGGGGGAAACTAACTAAGCTGTGTTCTTATCCGGCTGTTTATTGTTTCAGGTATCATTGGTCATCATAGGAAGGCGAAAGCGTGACTGTACATATTCATCATCAACAACAATGAAGATTACGCGCTTTAATATTACTCTGAAATGTTTATAAATGTATTTAGCATAAATGGTTTTTTCCATAATGGCTTTATAATTAGGAAGATTTACTTAAATGAAAATGAAAAATTTTGGTTGTGAAAATGGGACATCACATAAAATACATCGAACTAAAATCCTTAATTCATAAAAGAAGTTTGAACACCACTTTTCCCATTTTACCCTTTGACTCCAAAGCACAAATCAAACTCTTGGATCACATAATCTACATTAACCACATCTAAATAGGTCTAAACCTCTCTTTCCCAAAGCCCAAAGCCTTATGATACTTCATATTTGGGTCACGACCCCGAATTATGAAACGACTCGAAACAGGTTGTTACAACGACTCCTCTTTTGAGTCGTATATAGTACCCTTCTCAGCTCTCCTTCTTCTACACGAACTCAGAACCCCTTTGACAATTTGGATTGTGTTTTTATGTCTATATACACAATTGTCCTTTTGGATTATCCTAGGTTGGATTTCCTGTAACCCAGACATATGGTGGAAATATCAGTTCATAAAGTAAGCTTACACGATCCAAGATAAATCTAGTTCTCCACCATCACCCTATTCAAATATCCTCCAATAAATAACCAATCGGATATGTTAGCTCAACCAAACTACTTCACCTTGCAGAATGGTAGTGGACGATAGTTATGGACGGTAGACAATGGTTGTTGGTGGTAGACGTTTCTATGGAGGTTGATGGTAGCGGTATAAAGTGTTGGTAATAGTGCTCAAGGTAATTAACTATTCGTAATATTTATAATAATAATAGGGTCCTGTGGGGTTGCCTTCAAGACCCACATTAAGTAGAAAAAATTAAGGAAAAATTGGTTTATTAATTATTATGATTAATAATTAATTAGAAAATAATTAAAAATATATTTTGGGATTTAATTAACAATTTAATTAATCAAAGGGTTGAGTATTCAACTAAACAATAGTTGTAGATCATAAATCTTCCAAAACCATAAGAAGAACGGTGTTGGACAAAAATTCTCTTAAGATAAAGGGAATTTCGTTCTAAGGGTTATCCATCCCATATGGGCTTCAGGATAAAACTAGGGCTGTTCGTTATTTGGATAAAACCGAATTGTTAAATTGGACAATTTGGATTAGATTATTTGGTTCGGATATTCAGATTTTTGGATTGGTTTTCAACAAAACCGAATTATTATTTTGGATTTCAGATTGGTTTTGGTTTATATAATAAGAATCGAATAGTTCAAAAAAAACCGAATAAACATTTATTATTTATTTATTTTTAATATATATATATATATATATAGTTATTTATTAATTTGTAATTTATTCTTTAAAATATGTTCAAAACGTTTCACCTGATAAAAAAAAATATTAATATGCATTTCTTCTCAAAAGTTTTCTATCTATAAAATATTTAACTATAACACACCTTATTAGTAGTTGTTTATAAATTTTAAATCACAACTAAATAATTTGTTTTCACTTCTTATGTAAAATTGTGTAATATTATAATTATATATCATTTTAAAATGTTTCGGTTTTTGAAAACCGAAATATAAAAACCGATCTAACCGAATTGTAATTGGATCGAATCAGATCATATTTGAATTTAGTTTGGACTATTCGGATCCATGTTTTGAAAACCGAAATCAATTTGGATTCAATTGATTGGATCCAATCAAACCGGTCTATCCAAATGAACACCTCTAGATAAAACCCCAGAAGGTATCCAAGGCTATAAATAGAGCCTTACGGATTCATTATTTCTTGCTCATTCTTTGGCTTGAAGTTTCTCCTCTTCTTTCTCCTCCCATAAGGAGGATTTCTAACCCATTTAGGGTTTATGAAATTAACCATTCTCCTAGTTATTTTTATTCCACTCTTTGATGTCATTGGGTGTGATACCATTAGAGGGATTCTAGTTTGGGTCCTCTCATCCAAGCAACTTCGTGGATGACAATATCAACATCTCAAGCATGTAGATCAAGGTCTATGTAATAGGTATGTTTTTCTTCTTTATGTTTTTATGTTTTCATAGGGTAACTATAATTAGTATGAAGCCATAGATCCTAGGGTGCATGTACACTTAGGTATATAAGAGTTTGTTTTTCCGCTAACTAGTTTAAGTGTATTTGATGCATAGAAAACCTAACAGCGGTATCAGAGTCATTAGTTCATGATTACATTCATCCTAGATCCATATTTTCTGTAAATGCTTGTTTGAAATTGAATGAAAGAAGAAATATTGAAATTTTGTAATTAATAAACATTTTAATCGCAGGTCACGGCCTGGGAGTCTATGCCCATGACGTGGGGCTGTCGATTTTAGGGTTTCCCTTTCCTTTTATTTTTCAAATTTGAAGATTTATTTAATATGGATAAAAACCAAATTAAATTTTTTTTAAATCTAGAAAATTTTTAAATATTATTTGAGTATGATAATTTAATTGGGTTTAGGTCATTTTTGGTCATTTAACTTTTGACTTTGTACTCATTTGGTCAATTAACTCATTTTAAGTTTTAAAATGTTATTGAACTTTTAACTTTGTGCTCATTTAGTTGATGGGTTTTGGCCATAAGAACTTTCCTATGTGCACATGCAAAACCCTAATGCTTGGATCTAGGCTTTCTAATTAAACATGCTTTGAATCCAAGACTTCTAATGGCTAATTAGGTTAAATAACAACATTGAAACAGATCTAGAATCATACCTTTGAGTTCCTTGTTGATCTTGTTGTCTTGGAGCTTCTAGAGTCACAAATGTCACTCCTCTAATGGCTTACAAACACCAATAGCAAGCAAGATGATTTAGGAGAGAGGAGAAGGGAGGAATTCGGCCAAAGTATCTCTACTTTAGATGGTGTGTCGAATTCCCTCACCCCTAGGGTCTATTTATACTTGTAGACTCCTTAAGGGTTACAACCTAAACCCTAATTGGATAATCTTCTCTTAAGGCTATCCAAATCCATTCCATAGATAAGCCTTTGGACGATTTTAGCTATCCTATATATCATAGAATTCGTCCAAAGCATATCCCAATGGATTTATAGTCTAAAGTTTAACTATCAAACAATTGACAGTTTATACCCCTTTATTTAATTAATCTCTTTAAGTCACCAAATTAATTCCAATTAATTTATGACTTATATTAATCAAATAACCATATATTATTTACTCTCTCTTAACAAATCATCCATCAAGTTGCTATGGTGAAGGCAACCCAAAAGGACCATGCACAACTGGATCAAATACTTGCCTAATATAGTTGCAGCCTTAGACACTATTCCAACAGTCTCCCACTTGGATAAGTCTAGTAACTATACAAGTACAATTCGGTTTGCAATCGTAGCTCTCAAAGACGCTGTCAACTTTGATCTAGTCAATCTTGTCCTTTAGATAAGGGATCGTACAGTCCTTTGTTAGATATCATGCTGACAATCCTATGGAATGGTTAGTCTAGCATTTGATTTCTCGATCTCTGATTTATTTGACATAGAACTCAATCAAACACATCAATTCAGTTCTGACCGGGCCCGGCACATAAGTCAAATCAAATCATCGAGCGGCCGAGATATCGCTTTTACCTTCTTAGATAAAAGTTACAGATAAACTTCGACTTATATGCATTTACTTATTCATTAACCAACTATACACAACAATGCGTTTTATAACACCGAGTTACTGATGCGTTTTCGCATTATCAATGTACAATCAATTAACAAATAATAAATCATATATCTAGGTTTTAAGACTATATGATATTATCGTCTTGCGATCACCTTTTATATCGTATTCCATAAGGTGATTCCAGCAAGCGCGGGTTTATTCCAATGCTCAAAACCAGTTCATAAGCACTCATGAACGTTGCAGCAACCCTTGCTATGTCTAACACCATTTAGACATTCTACACACCAATTCATGACAATCTTCATTCATATCTACTCCCAACATATGAACGATTGTGGACCATTTGAATAATTCGATTATTCCTAATAAACTCAATTATTCTGGAAGTCAAAACATGCAAAGTGAAACAATAGTTAAACAATTAACATGTGACAGTAACTTTACTCATAAATAAAACTCCTTTATTTAATCATCAAATGTTAATTACATTTATCTATTATACGTTTCTAACACTATCTAATCTATACTAATATCATCCTTCAGCCCAATACTCCTAGCATGCTGCAAGTGCTTAACCCTACTCAGTCCCTTCGTAAGCGGATCTGCTGGGTTATCTTCTGATGATATCCTCTTCACTACGAGTTGTCCTTCTTCTACACGATGTCTAATGAAGTGATATTTTCTATCGATATGTCGAGATCTACCATGATCCCTCGGTTCCTTGGTCAAGGCAACCGCACCTTCGTTATCACAGAAAATCTCCATGGGCTCCTTTATGGCCGGCA
The DNA here is from genome assembly GCF_052625555.1 of Lactuca saligna. Taxonomy (NCBI): domain Eukaryota; kingdom Viridiplantae; phylum Streptophyta; class Magnoliopsida; order Asterales; family Asteraceae; genus Lactuca; species Lactuca saligna. Next base: position 180,878,682 of record NC_136425.1, read on the forward strand.
CAACTCCAAGATCACCAATGAAGTTCTTTAGCCATATTTCCTCCTTCGACGCTTCGCTCGCTGCGATGTACTCTTTTTCGCACGTTGAATCAGCTACGGTTTCCTGCTTGGAACTTTTCCATGTCACTGCTCCTCCATTTAGGGTAAAGACCCAGCCCGACTGCGAACGATAGTTGTCCCTGTCGGTCTGAAAGCTGGCGTCACTATACCCTCGCACCTTCAAGTCATCACTCCCTCCAAGGACTAAGAACCATTCTTTCATCCTCCAAAGGTACTTAAGGATGTTCTTCACCGCAATCCAATGTGCTTTGCCAGGGTTCCCTTGATATCTGCTAACCATGCTCAACGCGAAGGCTACATCAGGGCGAGTACAAGTCATAGCGTACATGATTGAGCCAACTGCGGAAGCGTATGGTACTCGGCTCATTTCTGCTATCTCAGCTTCGGTACTCAGACTTTGAGTCTTACTCAACTTGGCATTTCCTTGTATCGGTAGTTCTCCCTTCTTTGAGTTTTCCATACTAAAATGTTTTAGTACCTTCTCTAAGTAAGTATTCTGACTAAGTCCAATTAGTCTCTTACTTCTTTCTCTTACTATCCTTATTCCCAAAATGTAAGAAGCCTCTCCGAGGTCCTTCATAGCGAAACACTTCCCGAGCCAGGACTCGACTTCCTGCAGAGTCGGGACATCGTTTCCTATGAGTAATATGTCATCGACATATAGAACGAGGAAGCTTACTATACTCCCACTGGCTTTGACATATACACAAGATTCGTCTTCGCTTCGTACAAATCCAAACTCTTTGACTTTCTCATCGAAGCAAAGATTCCATCTGCGAGACGCTTGCTTAAGTCCATAAATGGACTTCTCAAGCTTACACACTCTATTCGGATGCTTCGGATCCACAAACCCCTCTGGCTGATCCATGTAAACATCCTCAGCCAACTTTCCGTTAAGGAAAGCGATCTTGACATCCATTTGCCAAATCTCATAATCATGAAATGCGGCAATTGCTAGCATCACTCTAATAGATTTAATCTTCGCAACTGGTGAGAAGGTCTCATCATAGTCAACTCCGGGAGTTTGAGTAAAGCCCTTCGCGACCAATCGCGCCTTATATGTGTGTACGTTCCCATCCACGTCGGTCTTCTTTTTGAAGATCCATTTGCACCCAACGGTCTTACGTTCGGGCACATAATCAACCAAATTCCAAACTTGGTTATCGTACATGGATTGGATCTCGCTATCCATTGCCTCTTTCCATTTCGCAGACTCCGGGCCTGCCATGGCTTCCTTATAGCTATTAGGTTCATCAAGATTTACTAGTGTACCATCACTAATATACGTGTCCCCTTCGGTAGTAATATGAAAACCATAAAACTGGGGGTGAACTCTAACTCTATCGGAACGTCTGAGAGGTAAGGATTCGTCAATCGGTTCAACCGGAGTTTCTTCCTCGGGTTGAATGCCAGTGGTAGAGGTTCCTTCATCTATCGACTCTTGAATCTCTTCAAGTTCGATTTGCCTCCCACTGTCTCCTTGGCTTATGAGTTCTCGCTCTTGGAAAACTCCTCTCCTCGCAACAAAGACAACATTGTCTTTTGGTCTATAGAAGAGATATCCAAAGGATGTTTGCGGGTAGCCGATGAAAATACATCGCTCACTTCGAGGTTCAAGCTTGTCGTGAGTATCTCGTCTTACGAAAGCCTCGCAACCCCAAACCTTGATATGTGCCAACGAGGGAGCTTTCCATGTCCACATCTCGTGAGGTGTTTTGGCAACCTTCTTAGTAGGGACTCGGTTAAGGATATGGGCGGCAGTCTCTAAGGCATACCCCCAAAAGAAGATAGGTAGTGAAGCACGACTCATCATAGAGCGAACCATATCCAATAAGGTCCGATTACGCCTTTCTGCCACACCATTCAACTGCGGTGTCCTAGGAGGTGTCAATTGTGAAACTATTCCACACTCCTTGAGATAATCGTGGAATTCAAGACTTAGGTACTCTCCTCCTCGATCGGATCGAAGCATCTTGATTTTCCTGCCCAATTGATTCTCCACTTCATTCTTGAACTCTTTGAACTTTTCAAAGGTGTCTGACTTTTGCTTGATTAAGTAGATATACCCATATCTATTATAGTCATCGGTAAAAGTCACATAGAAGCGGTTCCCATCCTTCGTGGTTGATCTAAAGGGTCCACATACATCGGTATGTATTAGGTCCAATAGCCCCTCACCTCTTTCACAAGTACTCATGAAGGGTGACTTAGTCATCTTTCCAAGTAAACAAGACTCGCATGTGTCATCTTCCCTAAGGTCGAATGACTCCAACACTCCATCCTTTTGGAGTTGGGCTATGCGTTTCTTGTTGACATGTCCAAGACGGCAATGCCACAAGGATGATTTATCCATACTAGTGGAAGAATCAATATTCAAAACATCATTTCCTAAGTTATCAACAATCATAACAGTTTCATATATTCCATTACATGGTATAGCTTCAAAGTAAAAAACACCATTTAGATAAACCAAAATAGAACCATTCTTATTATTAAAAGAAAATCTAAATCCTTGTCTATATAAACCATGAAATGAAATGATGTTTCTAGCCATTTCTGGCGAATAACAACAATTGTTCAAATCTAAAACCAAACTATTCCTAAGCACTAAAGAATACACTCCAATCTTGGTCATAGGCGACGATCTTCTGTTCCCCATGATTAGATTGATCCTTCCTTGCTCTACATCCCTACTTCTTCTTAGTCCCTGCACATTAGAACAAATGTGATAACCACAACTGGTATCCAAAACCCAAGAAATAGCATGATTAGAATCGTTAGATTTGATTGTGTATATACCTGCGAAAGATGGCTTGATCTTTCCTTCTTTGATCGCTTGCAGGTAATCCGGGCAGCTTCTCTTCCAATGTCCTATCTTGTGGCAGTGGTGGCACTCTACCTCCTTTGGGTTGGAGCAGGGCTTAGCGGGATCAACTTTGGTCCCACTAGAAGAGGCACCATCTCGGGCTTTCACCTTGCGATAGTTATTCGATGAAGCTTTCCTCTTCTTTCCCTTCCCTTGACCAATAGCCAAGACAGGAGCAGCGGACGGATTGGGAGTTGGTGCAACAGACTTGTCCTTGAAGTTGCTCTCAGCGACCCTCAAGAGACCTTGGAGTTTGCTTAGGGTGACCTGTTCTTTGTTCATGTGGTAGGTCATCCTAAATTGGTTGTACATCGGAGGCAAAGAGTGAAGCACCATATCGATCGCCAAGTCTTCACCGAAGTCAACATTTAACTTGCGAAGGCAGTCGACATACCTTTGCATCTTTTGCAGGTGCACGGTAAGAGACTCTCCATGACCCATCTTAGCGGAGATCATGTTAGTGAAAATGTCATAACGCTCTTGTCTCGCGTTTTGGTGGTATCTCTCCAACAAGTCTTGATGCATCTCGTATGGATACATGTCTTCGTAGGACTTTTGAAATTCGGAGTTCATGGTGGCGATCATGATGCAATGTACCTTCGTTGCATCTCGCTCATGAGTTTCAAAGGCGGTGATTTCTTCGGGAGTAGCAACTTCGGGGTTGATTTTCTCGAGCTTCTCATCGAGGACATACTCTTTATCCTCATAGCGAGCAATGGTGCGAATGTATCTTATCCATTCGCTAAAGTTCGTTCCATCGAAGGTGACCTTTTGGCAAAGGCTCATCAACGTGAAAGAACTAGCAGCAGTGTTGTTTGCGTTCGACATCTTCAATTACAAAAGGACAAAGATTGATTAGAATAATAATCCCTAATTATCACCCAATAAGAAAATTAGGGCTAGGATCCAACAATAACATTTACATACTAGAAAAGGGATGTCGTAATCTAACATGCAAATAAATTGAAGGTAAGTGAATGACGATTCACTAATTCTCCATTACATAACTTAAACTATTAGTCCTAAGTGTTTTTGAGAATTCCTAGGTTCGGATGAGATTCATTGAAACTATTCAATGGCATGTTTAAATCTCGATATGCCCCTCTCGTTTGTGACTGGGATGCCGAGGATCACAAAGCGGGTGTGAATTACCATGCAAATTCACATGGTGCCTTCATTGTAACGATCACCTATTCGATGTTCCGGTAAACCACACACGCTCCATCGAACTATGATAAACGATGAATCACCCTTTGCCACCTTCGCTTAGAACCAATTAGTGTGCCGGTAAACCACACACGCTCCACTAACTTCTTAGCAAGGTGCAAAGTGTAATTTCATGGGATTGCATCAATTCACTTTTCCTAAAGTAACTAAGATTGGGAAATTTTTAAAACGTGTAGTTACTTTGTATTTCTTATTATACTTTTAATGAGAAGATGAGGTTGCCCTATCCTACCCGTTCGGCTAACGACCCTCGACCAATCAAGCAAGCGGTGGGTGTGAGTGTACACCCATTAAGCGCCATTTTATAGGCCGCAACCTTATACCCACCTTATAGATCGGCTTCGTGAATGAGGCCTACTAACGGTAAGACTAGCATTTAGTTATACATATATATATTATTCTAGTAATATCATATTAGTATAGGGTTGTATTTTAAAACCTTTTAAAATCTAGGGTTTGAAATTTAAGTTGTCTAAATTAAAACTTTTAATCACAAATATAAATTTCAAAACTTTAGGGTAGGTTTTAAACATTTAAAACATGAAGGATCAAATAACAAATAATTCCAATTAACAATTAATATCCTAATTATCTTTATTTGATTTATCCAAGATTTCTTTTAAGATAATTATCAAAATAATTAATCATTTATCACATAAGGAAATTAAATATTTTATTAGATGATAAATATCTTTAATTAGATCAAGATAATAGTCATATATATCAAAAAATCGGATTAGGGTTGATCTAATATGATTAAGGTAAGTTTCCATAAGATAAACATGAAAAAATCCCGGTTATGCCTAATCCAGACGCTCGGACTCGCCGAGTACAGGCCTACTCGCCGAGTCCACTTTGGAACTCGCCGAGTACATGACTCATAAACCCAAAATCGAATTTTACAGGTTTGTTTCAGTTAATCAAGCAACAATTTAAAGAAAACCAAGCTAGGCTCTGATACCACTGATGGGTTTTGGCCATAAGAACTTTCCTATGTGCGCATGCAAAACCCTAATGCTTGGATCTAGGCTTTCTAATTAAACATGCTTTGAATCCAAGACTTCTAATGGCTAATTAGGTTAAATAACAACATTGAAACAGATCTAGAATCATACCTTTGAGTTCCTTGTTGATCTTGTTGTCTTGGAGCTTCTAGAGTCACAAATGTCACTCCTCTAATGGTTTACAAACACCAATAGCAAGCAAGATGATTTAGGAGAGAGGAGAGGGGAGGAATTCGGCCAGAGTATCTCTACTTTAGATGGTGTGTCGAATTCCCTCACCCCTAGGGTCTATTTATACTTGTAGACTCCTTAAGGGTTACAACCTAAACCCTAATTGGATAATCTTCTCTTAAGGCTATCCAAATCCATTCCATAGATAAGCCTTTGGACGATTTTAGCTATTCTATATCTCATAGAATTCGTCCAAAGCATATCCCAATGGATTTATCGTCTAAAGTTTAACTATTAAACAATTGACAGTTTATACCCCTTTATTTAATTAATCTCTTTAAGTCACCAAATTAATTCCAATTAATTTATGACTTATATTAATCAAATAACCATATATTATTTACTCTCTCTTAACAAATCATCCATCAAGTTGCTATGGTGAAGGCAACCCAAAAGGACCATGCACAACCGGATCAAATACTTGCCTAATATAGTTGCAGCCTTAGACACTATTCCAACATTAGTTACGTAACTTTTGGTTTGGTCACTTAACTTTTAGATTTGTGCTTATTTAGTCACCTAACTTTTAAAATTATGCTCATTTAGTCACTAAAATTTTAAAATATTTTAAAAGTTTAGTGACTAAATGAGCATAATTTTAAAAGTTAGGTGACTAAATAAGCACAAATCCAAAAGTTTGATGACCTTTTAAAACTTAAAAAGAGTTAAGTGACCAAATGAGCACAAAACCAAAAGTTAAGTGACCAACAAACCCGAGAGTATTCCAGATATGAGCTGAGGGCCCGGAAGGCATTCCAGACTAGAGCATTCCAGATACGAGTTGAGGGCCTGGTAGGCATTCCAGACTCGTGTTGAGGGCTTGATGGTATTCTCGATACGAGTTGAGGGCCCGGTAGGCATTCCAGACTTGTACTGAGGGCCCAAGGGTAGTCCAGCTTGTAAAGCTGTGGACCCAGTGCATGCTGTTCTGTTTTGATTGATATGATATGCTAATGTTGATATTGCTATGTAGACTGTCTGTGTATCGGTATTTTGGGGGTAACTCACTAAGCTTTCAGGCTTACAGTTTCAGCTTATTCTTTCAGGTACATCAGGGGATCGTGGCAAGGCACAGGCGTGATCGTACAACTCCTTACTTTTTATAACTACATTTCTGGGATACTCTGATATTCTACATTTTGAAAACAAGTTTGTAATAGCTAATGGTTTTTGGGTTGTTTAAAAAGTTTTAAATTGGCTAGAATTTTTGGGTGTTACAGCGTACCTCCCAGTTACGCTAGGCATAGCGTAGTTCTTTGTTGACCATCATCGGGACCACTGACAATGTACGATGGGCGTATAAATCTTACGCGGGGCGTACGCGGGCTTTACCAAGATCTTGATAAGTGCTTAATGGGTTGAGCTCTTAAACCCATATTCCAGATCCATCGACCAAATATGCCATAGAATCATAAAGTTTCGGACTTTATCACTTTAGACGTCCAAAAAGTCCTTAACTCATAGTCTTAATCCATTAAGACCTTCTTATCACATGCATGGATCGAGTTTAGCTAAAAATAACCGATTTTTATCACTTAAGGCCTCTCAAAATGTCTGAAAGGACAACTTATTTCGTCTAGAACTTCACATGCATCAACTTGGGAAATCTAGGGACCAAAAGACCTTCATAAAGCTAAAATGACTAGATCTAAAGTAAATAAGCATAAAGGTTCAATCTTTTTACCTGTTGGAGCTCTAATGGTATAACCCAACTTCAGATCCAAGGCCTTGCTTTCCACCTCTAGCTTCTTGGTCCAATAACTCCACTCTCCAAAGCTCAAGATGCACACTAACTCACTCTTCACATACAAACTAGGGTTTTAGGGAGTTCTTTGAGGTATGGAGGCTGAGGTGAGGGTAAAGAATGAGCCATAAGGGTGTTTATATAGTCCCAACATCGAACATTAGGGTTTTTAGCTGACACGAGTACACCCAACATACATAAGCTTACGCTCAGCGTACTAGGGCGTGCCTAGTACGCCCAGCGTACTCTTATGTTGTAACGCCCGTGTTTCTGGGCTTGCCATTTTTAGCAATGTAATAGTCTAGGTTAACCTTTGTAACCCAATTTGAAATAATAAGAACGTATTATTTGAGTATTATGTGTTTCGTGCTTAATTGCTTAATTATGTGATATGATTAATTAAGAATAAAATGAGCGTCAAAATTTAAGTGTAAAATAAACTTGATATCTTTGAATAAGGTTGTAGTAGTTGAAACGAGGTTTCCGAATATATATAGAACGCCCAAATCTGACTTCGTATGAGGAAGTTATGATTTTCTGAAGTTTCGACGTGGCAGTATGCAACCCGAATACTCGATTTGAGATCGAACGGTTTTTAGCCGAAACAATCTAAACGAGAATTGAAGATCTCGTTGTTAATAGCGAAACGATGAAAAGTTAGGCGAGAACGAAGGTCGGACGAAGAAGTTATGAATTTATAACGAAATTTTTCTGTCCCGGCCTCCTAAAAATAAATTATAAAAATAAAGTCAAAATTAACCAACGGAGTCTAAACGAAAGTTGTAAAGCGTAGTCTCATCTGCGTGTGGATATAAAGAACGTCGAAAACGGAGTTCGTATGAGAGAGATATGAAATTTTGAAGTTTATTAAATATTTAATATTTAATTTTAATTCAAAAATTTGATATTATCTGGAGGGGAGTCACCGGACTCTCCCGAAGTACGCCCAACGTACAACGAAGCGTGACGAAATCTAGCACTCGAGTACCTCCGATGACGCAGGCAATGACGATTGGGCATTACGCCCAGCATACCAAAGCAGTACGCCCAGTGTAATGTGAAGGTCCAGCCTCCTATAAAAGGGGATACGAAGGCAACCTTAATCCTTTTCAAATTTCTTCCTTCTCTCTAATCTTTTGCCTCGATTTGCGTGTCGTTTATACCCCGAAGCCCCAGTAATATTCCCGAGCCCCAAAGTAAGATCCGAAGCCCCGAGGATCCCAAAGAGCGTTATTCCCGAGCCAAAGCTCTGCCCGCGAGGAGCCCGGTTTTGTGAAGATCTTCCAGATCTACGGAGAAACACCTCTTCTGCAAGCCGTAGTGCTGCCCGATCGTTTTCTGATCAAGTGAGTGTGTAGTTATTTTCATTCCAACGCAATATTATGAAGTATTTTATATAAAACACGTGTTATGTGTATATATTTTGTTGTTATACGTGTGAGTGTATATTCACTCTCTTCTATCTTATAGATTTGATGTATTCTCTATGAAATACGTGTTATGTGTATATGCCTCATCTGTTATGTGGAATATGTACTGATTAAAACATGTTATACAGGTTTTTAAACAATGTATAAAAATGTATATTTTTATCTACTAATATGTTGGGTAGAACATGTGTAGATAATTGGTGTGTAATAAACATATGAGAGGGCTCGACGTTATTGGTGTTATTCTAGTCATTCAACAGAGTATGGATGACGACCACAGACTATTCTAGACTGTCCTGTGGAACACTAGCATGCTCATGACCTGTAGGTGTTGTGAACGACATGTTCACCGGTGTACTCTATCCCCCACATGGTTGCCTTTAGGGCAATTATTGTTGAGGAATCCCCTCTGCACTAATGTCCGTCCCGATGAAAATCCTGAATTAGGTTCCTTATAATAGATGTTATTTTTAGGGACGTAAAGTGAGGATCACGGGAATGGGTAATCGTGTTTATTGTTGATTGTTGAATTAAATATAATTATTTATTGTGGGTTGAAAACCCTATATGCTCACCAGGCTCCTAAGCCTGACCCACTCAGTTTAATTGTATTACAGGAAGTGGCGCAATGGCATAAGATGGAAGAATCATCAAGTTGTTTTGTTTACAAGTTTGTATATGTATATATTTGTTGAATGACTTGTAATGCTATCGTTTATGCTTTATGATCTGTATCGGAACATGACATCCCGACTTTTGATTATGAAATGAAATTATATTTCTTTATGAAATGTTTTGATAAATATCTATTTTATCATGTTTTGTTTTTTGGGAACAAATTCCGCATCTCTTTTAAAATTAAAAGGATTTACTCTGAAAATGTTTAAAAAGCATAAATGAAACCGGTCTTTTTTGGCCGAGAATTTGGGGATGTCACATATGTACGCTTAGCGTACTCCCTCTTTGGCCCAAAGTTTCAACTTTAGCCCCTAACTCCCCGGGACTCAACATAACTTCTCCGAGGGCTATTAAAGACAATAATCAAAATAAGGCGGGTTTCGAAATATACCTGCTAGGTTCGGGGCGTTACAACTCTCCCCCACTTGATCTAGACTTTGTCCCCGAAGTCGGATGTTGCGAAAAGATCTGGGTAGTGCTCCCTCATTTCTAGGGCTGTAAACGAACTGAACGTTCGGCGAACCATTCGTGAACTGTTCGGCGGGAAGTTCGTTTATGTTCGTTTATTTAATAAATGAACGAACATAAACAAAAATTATCGTTCGTTTAGTTAAATGAACGAACATGAACAATGGTCTCGTTCGTTCATTTATGTTCGTGAACGTTTGTTTATGATGTTTATTTACGTTCGTTTATGTTTTTTTCGTTTAAGTTTATTTATATTCATCTATATTCAATTATTTTTTATTATATTGCTATATTATATGTTCGTTTATGTTCATATATGTTCAATTGTGTTTTTTTTCTCTTTGTTCGTTTATGTTCGTTTAGCATGTTCACGAACATAAATGAACGAACATGAACAAATTAATTTGTTAAACGAACGAACATGAACAAGAAAATCCCGTTCGTTTATCCGTTCGTGTTCGTTTGTTGTTCGGCTAACTTAAACGAACGAACATGAACAAGACCTTGTTTGTGTTCGTTTGGTTCGTTTACAGCCCTACTCATTTCGGACTCAGGCTCCAAAGTCCACTCAGATCCCTTACGGTGCCGCCACTGCACCTTGACCAGTGGTATTTCCTTGCTACGAAAATTTTTCATTTTCCTTTCCAAAATAGCCACTGGCTGCTCCACGTAGTTCAGGTGCTCGTCAACCTGAACATCATCCAGAGATACCACTGCACCCTCATCTAAAATGCACTTCCGCAACTGGGAAACGTGAAAAGTGTTGTGTATCTGACTAAGCTCTTCCGGAAGATCCAGTCTATTGGCTACCTTGCCAACTCTGGCTATCACTCGAAAGGGTCCAATAAACTGGGGACCCAGTTTTCCCCTCTTCTTTAAATGGATCACACGCTTCCAGGGTGAGACCTTCAGAAGCATCATGTCTCCAACCTGGAACTCCAGCTCCGATCGGCGTTGGTCAGTGTAACTCTTTTGCTAACTCTGAGCAGTCTGGAGTCTCTGTCTGATCTTCTGAATCCTCTCGGTAGTTTGTAGAACTACCTCGATCCGACCTATATCCTTATGACACACTTCACCCCAACAGACCGGGGTGCGACATCTCCTTCTATACAAGAGCTCATAAGGCGGGGCATCTATACTGGAATGAAAGTTGTTATTGTATGAGAATTCTGCGAGAGGTACGTAGGAGTCCCAACTCCTACCAAAATCAATAACACGTGCCCTCAGCATGTCCTCAAGTGTCTGTATGGTCCGCTCACTCTGGCTATCTGTCTGCGGATGATAAGATGTGCTGAGATGCAGTCATGTGCCCAGTTCCTCATGGAAATTCTGCCAAAATCGAGAGGTGAAGCGAACATAACGATCTGAGACAATAGAGACCGGAACTCCATGCGGCGCGAAAATCTCGCAGAAGTATATCTCAGCTAACTTCTCGGCTGAGGATCCCTCCTGAATGACGAGAAAGTGAGCACTATTGGTCAATCGGTGTAACGCTTGTGTTTATGGGCTTGTCATTAATAGCAATGTATTATGTCTAAGTTAACCTCTGTAACCCATTTTGAAATAATAAGAATGTGTTATTTGAGTATTATGTGTTTTATCCTAATTGCTTAATTATGTGGCTTAAATAAATTAAGAACAAAAATAAGTGTGAAAATGAAATGATAGATAAGTCTGATATCGATACATGAAGACGTAGTGGTCGTGAAGAGGTTTCCGAAAATATAAAGAATGCTGAAATTCGAGTTATAACGAAGAAGTTATGACCTGTCGAAATTTCGCGACAGAAGGGTACGACACAACGCGACGTAAATAGTGAATTTACGATAGAGGGATATTTAGCCATAGTGATCTAAACTAAAGTCTTAGAATACATTAAACTGCGAGCGTGCATAAAAAGAACGCCCAAATCTGACTTCGTATGAGGAAGTTATGATTTTTCGAAGTTTCAGCTTAGCAGTTGTGACAACCCAAGTTGCCCCGTTACATTTCTCCGTTACCATTAACGGAATATTCCACTGTATAAAAGTTCCGTTAGTTAGAGGGCGTCAATTTAGTAAACATTCCATTTGGTTGCAATAAGCATGCCGTTAAGTCGTGATGAAAGGAAATAAAACACACAACACATATTGGAAATGTTAAGCTTTATTATTACGACCACTAAATCGGGTGCGACCAAAAGTCCCGTTTAACGGCAGTATCGGGTAGAATTCCACTGAGTCCCGACTCAAAACCCTATGTAAGGGTGAGTGGAGTCCATTGGAGACTTTTTACACTCTCTCTCTATACTCTCTCTCTAGACTCGTTTTAGCCCCGAATCCGCAACCAAAAGCTTCCAAATTGTAAGTCTGCTTACCCTAGCTTATTCTAAACGTATTGATTTGTGTTTATAGCCCAAAAATCGGACTTAGAAGCAATGGAAAAGGAGTTTACGGCCTAAGCACCTCCTTAGGCCGTAAACACCCAAAACAAGGTCAAAATGACCCAAACTTGTCCCTAATAGCTTGGAAATAAATAGGGGAATTAGCCTAGGGGTGTTTAAACACTAAAATGCATGGATTTAGGACTCAAAGAAGAGTTTACGGCCCAAGCACATGCTTAGGCCGTAAACTCCCCAAGTCATGGTCCCAAATGCACTTCAAACTCATCCTAGGGCTTCATACATATGTTAGGAACTTATCCTCTTGAGTTTAGACCCTTGAAACACTCCAAAATGAATTATTAAAGGGAGTTTACGGCCAGACAAGGGTCAAGGCCGTAAACACCCTTAAACATGCCCAAAATAATTGTTTTGTCCCCCAAATAGCCTCATACATTTACCATGAAATACTAGGAGGGGATTTAAAGGCTTAAACACAAGGAAATGAGACATGACTTGGAGTTTACGGCCCAAGCATTTATCTAGGCCGTAAACTCCCCAAAACCCACTCAAATGATGGTTTTAATCCTCCAAAATAGCATCATACTTCATTTGAAATCACTAGAAAGGCATTAGGGGTTTAAACTTCCCAAAACTCTAAGGATTAGAGTTTACGGCCGTAAACTCCTTTAGGAGTGGTTCCTTGGCCGTAAACTCATAGATCATGCCCTTAGGCCTCAAACCCACTCATGCCTTTTGGGAAAAGTGCTTAGAATAAATCAATGAGCAAGCTAGAAGCATAAAACACCCAAGAATATGACCTTGGGAGTTTACGGCCGTAAACTCCCTTCAGTTGGGCCGTAAACTCCAAATTGGTCCATGTTAATGCTTTAAACCCATTCACACACTTGATATTTGAGTTTAGAAAAGTTCCACAACTGATAGGAGACCCTTAGCACCCTTAAACGCTACCCGGGACATCCAAACACTTAGCCAAAGTGTTTTCCACTCCTTTGAGCGCGTATATTTGTGTAATTAGCATTAAATATACTAATTGTATGTGAACATATGTTATTATATGTTAAATAGGTCATTGAGTGTGTTCGAGTCCTTACGTGGCACCGAACGCCCAAACAGCACTCTCGTTGGACCTACTTACACCAGGTGAGTTCATACCCCTGAATGAACCTTTTAATGTTTTTAAATGTTTTATAGGGGGGAATACAAGTTAAACATGCCAGTTATCATGTCAATCACATGTGATTGATAACCCGCATGTACAAGATTTTACCACTTTACACTGTTTTACCAAGTGGGACACTATAATGATTTTTACTTATTTCATAACTTTTACTTATACTGATTTATCCAAATTCATTCTAAATTGGTTTATGAAAGATCCTCTAAGGTTTTTAAACATATTTTACAAAAGAATACAATTTGTGATTTTCTCTGTACATAAAGGCTTTTCATTAAAGATTTCCCTTTTAGACGTATATTTTTACTTGTTAAATACTGCTGCTTCGCTTATACTTATTTTATACTCTGACTCGGTAACGCTTTCACTTATACTTGTAGTCGCGTATACCTGATGACGCTTATACTTATTCACGCTCTTACTTAGTAATACGATTCTTCTTCACTTATACTGGATAACGACTTTACTCCACTTATACTTGATAGACGTTCTTACTTCACTTATTGTCGTCTCTGCTTCGTGATACACTTATACTTGGTACACTTATACTTCACGATTCGATTATCCCACACTGTACACTTATACTTCACGACTCGAATGTTCCACTGTACACTTATACTTCACAACTCGGATGTTCCTCTGTACACTTATACTTCACAACTCGGATGTTCCACTGTACACCTATACTTCACCGTATGATACCACTTGATACACACTCAAGCATAGTTAGATGTATGTTTATGCTTGTATAGATGCATATAAATAATGATTGAAGGACTTAGGAAGGATTGTCCGCCCTATTTCCTTTTCTTCGTTGAGATGTGGTCTGGTGGGATCGGATGTCCATCTGAAGGTCGTTCGATTCATTAGTTATATATTATGTACACGAGCATAGACATACGAGTTTTCTTCAATCAATTCAGTTAAGAGTCTATACCTCTAGTCTACACTTACATTAGAAACCCACTCCCTCCTAGTAACACACTATCCTCTATTTGGTATGCATCTTCGGGACGCGACCTTCTCCGTCGTCTAGTTGGTAACCAGAGTCTCCTGTAGGGAGAGCGGACATTGTGTGTATAGGCCTATACGGGATTGACAACCCCGCACCCTGACTGCTAGCTACAGTCCACGGCCTATCAAGCCAAGGGGTGACAAATGTCACATTATATAGATGCTTGTAGGGCATCTGGAACTCTAGTTAGTATGGTTACGAGTATCCTGGGTTACCTTATAATTCATGGCTTTAAGGTAACGGTATTTCACCGGCAATCTACACTGTATGCTGGTGATTCACATTCAGAGTCACACTGTTTTGACCTTACAAGACGTATCTTTCATTTGATACTGTCTGAGGTCTGTTATCTCCGTTTTGACCTTACAAGACGTATCTTTCATTTGATACTGTCTGAGGTCTGTTATCTCTGTTTTGACCTTACAAGACGTATCCTTCATTTGATGCTGTCTGGGGTCTGTATCCACTGTATTCACAGAATCCACTGTATTCACGGTATTCACTGTGTTCACCGTTCTAAACCTTGCTAGACGTATCTTTCATTTGATATTGTCTACGGTCTGTATTCATTTTTTAGACCCTACTAGTTGTACCCTTCATTTGGTACTTTCTGGGGTCTGTGTCTCCACTTGTTAGACGGAACCAGGCGTGTCGTTTGTTTGATACTTTCCTGGAGTCTATGGTCCTTGCCTTAGTCAGCAGTCCTCACTGCTGAGGCATATGATATTCCCTGATGACGTTGCTTTCCTCAATAATCAAATTCAGTATTTTGGTAAAAATAGCAATTTAGGGAAAACTACTTTTTACCCCACATTACTGACCAGTCTTGGTAGAAGGCTGCTTTTATTAAAGAAAATATAGGATTTTCTGGAAAGGACTCTAATACACTGAAATCTCTTAAACTATTACTTTATTAAGTTAATTGAATGAAATGTCACTAAATGCTTATGAACTCACCAGCATTTGTAAAAATGCTGATACTCGCTTTTCAAATAACTTGTATTCTCAGGTTAGCATTAGACAGGTACATCTCCGGAGCTGTTGATGAAGATAGCTTAGTACCACGCTGTATTTATGCTATTACTTGTATTACTTTAAAGTGTTGTAATGTAACCTTGTAAAACTATTACTATTAATGCAATATTTTGTTGTACTTTGATTACTATAATGCATGTGTTGTGATACTTGACATGACGTCATCTACCCCAGAACGTTTCCGCTGTTCCGGTTTTGGGGTGTGACAGTAGTAGACAGCCCGAAGTTCGAATATGAGATTGAGCGATATTTAGCCAAAAGTTTCTAAATGAGAATTGAAGATCTCATCAATAGTAGTGCAACGAAGGAAAGACAGACGAAAACGGACGTCAGACGAAGGAGTTATGATTTTCTCACGGAGTTTTCCTGTTCCGGCCTACTAAAAATAATATAATAAATATATAATAAAAATAAAGCCAAAATTAGCCGAAGGAGTCTAAATGAAAGTTGTAGATATTGTTTTTACCTATGCATGGAAAAAAAGAACATCGAAAACGTAGCTCGTATGCGAAAGTTATGAATTTCTAAAGTTCGGTGCACGAACCCCAACACTGTGTCAGAGTTCACGATGTGAAAACAGTGTTCACGACGTGAAATTAGTAGACGCCTTCTGGAGCCTTCCAGAGCAAGTGGACTGATGAAGAACACAATGGCGAATGCCTGATTGAACTCACAATGTGAATTTTGAGATTTCACGACGTGAATTCAGTATTTCAACCCTATAAATAGAAATCGAAGGGAAGCCGATTTTGGTTGCTATTCCGTTCACTCTCTCACTCCCTAAACCCTCTCTGGTCATCTTGAAGTACCCCCGAAGCCCCGGTATCATCCCGAGACCTGAATCAAGTCCTGAAGCCCGAAGATCCCAAGAAGAAAAGAGTTTCTGAGCCGAAGTTTTGCCTACGAGAAGCCCGGTGTGTGAAGATCTTCCAGATCTACCGAAGAATACTACTTTTGCAAGTCGTAGTGTTGTCTGATCATCTTCTGATCAACTGAGTGTATATACCCTTTCTTTTATCACACACACACACACATATATATATATATATATATATATATATATATATATATAAAGTATCTCTTATGTAATACGTGTTATGTGAGTACATAGTCCTCTTCTTAAATACGATTCTAATACAAGTATTGTTTGAATGGATTATGTATATGAGATATTCTCTATGAAACATGTACTATGTAATTATGTGTTATCTGTTTATTTGGAATGAGTATTGAATGAGTATCGTATCAGTTTAAAGTTGCAAGTAAATGCATATGTATATTGTTATCTACAAATTGTTGGGTAGAACTTGGGTAGATAGTTAATGTGTGATAAACTAATGAGATGCCTCGATGTTGTTGTTTTTTATTCAGTCATCTAGCGGAGTTTAGATGACGACCACAAACGTCTCTAGACAGTCCCGTGGAATGCTAGCAGGCTCGCCACCTGTAGGTGTTAATGAACTTGGGGTGTTCATTCGCTGTACTCCATCCCCCTCATGGTTGCCTTATTTGACATATATTGCTGGGAAACCCCCGAAGCATGTGTTATCGCCCCGATGAAATATTCTTAGACTAGGTCCCTTGTGTTAGTTGTTTTTAGGGATGTAAAGTAAGAATAACGGGCATGAGTAATTGGGTTATTGTTGGTTGATGAAATTAAATATAAGATTTTTTATTGTGGGTTAAAAATCCTATATGCTCACTAGGCTCCCAAGCCTGACCCACTTAGTTTTCTTTGTATTACAGGTAGTGACTCCAGAGCATAAGGTGGATGACTTATCAAGTTATTTTTGGATTATGAACCTGTTGTTTTATATAACTGTTGTAAGGTCTGTATATAATGTTTATGCTTTTGGTCTGTTTATCAGAACATGACATCCCGTGTTTTGTTATATAATCAAAATACATTTCGTTAAGAAATTCTTTGGTAAATCTTATTTTATCATATTTCGTTTTGGGAACAAATTCTGCAACTCTTTTAATCAAAGGATTACTCTGAAATTATTTTAAAAGCATAAATTAAACCGGTCTTTTCTGGCCGTGATTTTGGGAATGTCACAGTTGGTATCAAAGCATTAGTTTAAGTGAACTAGGAATTTGTAGGATTTCTAAACTTAAACTTAGAATGCTAAGTGAAATTGTGAGATGTGTGTCTGTTATATTTTAGACACGAGCACTAGTTTATTTTAGGAAAGTTGCCTAAAATGCTTTTATGTGCTAAATGTTATATGTTTTCCATATATGATGTTATTTGTTCAGATCTACGGTTTGTTGCCAACCGGATTTGGAAAACTTATGTGTTTAGGATTCTAAGCGTATGTATACGATATTAGAACTAGCATGTAATCATTTGGAGTAATAAGGACGATTTGGATATCTATCGTGAATGAGGATCTAGTTTCACCTTATTCAGTGTATAGATAATAAATGGTGAGAACAAGGAGTATGAAAACAGGAATCAAATACCTGTGATAAAACAAGTAGTTGTTGCAGCAGCAGCACCTGAGCCAATGACTATGGTTGGTGTGCAAATGATGATTCAAACTATGTTGGATCGCCAAATAGAAGAAACGAGGCGTCTGCTTTGACAGAATCATGAAGAGCTGTCAATTCATGTGGAAGAGCCCAAAGTTAATGGAGGACAGTCTAAAGGAGAGAACTTTAGTGGGATAATGTCACAACTAGAAATTTTGTGCCTTGTAACTACAACACTTAAGTCGGATTATGAATCCAAAAACATAAGGGCATGTATGATGCTTACTCTGTGACAACAAAATTGCAATCAAATACACCATACAAGCATTACAAATAGTCAACAAGCAATTGGAAACCCTAGAAGTTCTTATTTAGGTCCATTTTGGACTAGAACTTCCTTATTGGGCCTAATGGACCAATAAACTTCCAATTTGACTATCTTGGGTTTAGAACTCTTAAATGGGCTCTAATTGGACCCACTTTCATTTATTTCAACATATTGGGCCATATTGGGCCTAGAATGAAATAAATCAAATATTATGAACTATTTTGGACCATAATTAACCTAATTTAGCCTTAATAGCTCATAAAAATCACATTTATAATTAATTGGGGCCAAACATCACTTAACATAACCATGAAATGGGCTTAAGCATACAAGGCCCAATACTCATCTTTTTCTCTCCAAATCTCGGCCCAAGCCCAACCAAAGAAAGAGAGTTGACTTTCCTATGCCACCTCATAATTATCCACAGGACTCCCATGCACCATCTCATGTTTTCATGCAAATCAATTCAAGAACCACACTCCTCTTCTCTCTCTTCTTGCTCTCGGCCGAACACAACACAGACACACTCACAAAAATTCATTTCATTCTCTCTAAGTCTTGAAGGACATCTCCTTCCTCCTTCTTCAAAATTTTTGAGAATCAAGAGCTTTTCACGGAGGTTTTTCCCACAAACACATCATCTAAGGTAAGTTGATGACTAATCCATGATCTAGCTACTTCATTTCATCAAAAATCTCTCCTAAATCTATTCCAACTTGTGATCATGCACCTTAGAAGTCACTAAACTTGAGATCTACCAAGGAGACTTGCTAGGATCGAAATTTTCTTCTTTTCTCTCTTCAAAACCGAAACTACAACTCAAGGTGAGCTTCATACCCCCTTATTTTCGGTTTTTATAAGTTTTTGTGGGGGAGAATACAAGTAAAGGTGCAGATCCATCATTATGTGTATGTTTTGGTTGATTTCTATGCTTATATGTATGTTTTGTATGATTTTGATGCTAGATCTAGTTATGAATTGCTAAAAACCGAGATATATCTTATACTAGCATGAAATATACTACTACATACAAAGTATACCAAGAAAAATAGCTAAGTGGCTTAACAATACATACTTTGGGCTAAAAACTCATTTTTTTGACATAAATGTTAAAAATACAAAGTTAAAGGGCCCAAAATGAAATATTTCGAAATCTGATGGGTGAGATGAGTCAAAACAGATTCCATAATGTATTTTCTAAAAATATACTCTTTTGGAAGATCAAAAACATAAATTTCAAGCTTAATGGGCTAAAAATGACAATTTTAGCCCAATAGGGCCCATTATGCGAAATTTTCTGTTTTGGAGGGCCAAAACTGTGTTTTCCTGTAAAAAAGTGGACTATTAGTGTTACATGTACTTTTCAAAGGTTTAAAACGCTTTTCAAATTTAAAAAGGACCAAAGTTGCAAAAATTTTCCAAATTGGGCCAAAAATGTAAAAATTGAGAAAAAGAGGGGTTATAACCGAGAAAACTGCAATTTCAGGGACTTAAACTGTTTTAAATGAAAAATATGCTGAAAAATATTAATTTCAATAATTTTTGGTGTTAAAATGTCAAGAAAAATGGTTTAAGGACTAAACCGGAAATTATTTTACCTAAAGGGGTGAAAAAGTAAATTTACAAAATTAAGAGGGGTTGTAAACAGAAAATTTTCAAGGGTAATTCAATACACTCGTTGTGAACAAAGATTGACACTACGACTCTCGATAAATTACAATACACAATATCACCAACAATCGTTATCAAATGAATTGATTCGGTCTCGAATCAATAACAAATCCAAAACTACTAACACTATAACGCTCAATACACATATGAAACTCTTGGAACTCTTTACTCTCGTGGAATTACTCAATACGTCGACGTACACTCCTTAGGCCCAAAAGTTGCAAATCATGCTTGTCGAGCCTAGCTAGCCCGATGACATGATCTTTAGGCCCAAAGGACACTTGCTTACATGTAGTTGGGTCTAATGCGACTCGACCGCGTGTAAAAGGACTTTCAATGGCAAACATGCTGCTGGTCCCCAAGGGTCCTTCAGTGCTGCTAGTAAAGTCGGTAACTCACGATTGCGGGTTGGGCTTCGGGCCCTTCGCAATTGCAATGGTCTTGAACGACGCAGGGAAATACCGAGGGTTTCGCACCTTCACTTTTTCTCTCCGGTCGTGGGACTACACAAGTCCGGGAGGATTGAGTTGTGTGAATAAGTGCGAGTGACGCCTAAGGGATCACTAGCACGGTTGCCAATTGGACGTTTTCATTAACGTACGATACAACAATTCACCACCCTCTGTATACTCAATGCCTCCGGAGCTCAACGAATACCTCTAACGTAACGAAATAACAGTACCCAAAATAACTAAAGCAAAGTGATAGGAAAACGTCGGGTTTTCCTAGGGTTTTCAACAAGTACACTTACGAACTACATGTCGAATTTCACAACTCTTACGCTTACATCTATAGAATTCAAACAAGCATACTCACGGATCTTCACATATTTTTTTTACGTTATTCTATTTTCAGAAAATATCGGATTTTCTGGTGATTTTTTTTCAAAACATTACAAACATTGGATTTCAAACATTACTTATGAACTCACCAACATTTCATATGTTGACGTTTTTAAAATACTTGTATTCTCAGGTAACAGATAAAGTGAAGGATAAATTGTACTCTATGACGTTTTGCTGTGGTTTAATTTAGTATCGAACAGTTACTTTTGAGAATGTAATGTTTTGGAACAATGTAATGGATGTAAACGCTACCAGTTGTATCATTCCAAATGTTGGTGATGTATAATGTTATGTTTCATGTATATTCATTGTGATGGTATTCAATTGAGTCACGACAGCCCCTGGACGTTTCCGCCGTCTGGTTCGGGGGTGTGACAGATAATTGGTCAAGACAACCCACCGATAGTTCGACAAAACAACCAAGGTGGATGAGATAATGGACTGGGATGCAAGTACAAGGACTTTTTGACTTGAAAACCATCGACCTTCATTGGAAAGGAGGACCTGATCGGAGTAATGGATTGGATCTCCGAAATGGAGTTAGCCTTCATGACTTGTGGCTGCAGAGGCAAGTTGCATACTACCTTTGCAGTGTGTCAGTTCCAAGGTGGAGCCGTTCGTTGGTGGAACACTCTAGGGAAGACTTTAAGCCCTAATTAGCCACTACAATTCTCATGGGAAGGGTTCTTGGTGCAGTTCAAGCGCAAGTTCTGCTCGGCTCAAAATCTGTTGGAGTTGGAGAACAAGTTTCTGACATTGATGAAAGGCAGCATGTTAGTTGATGAATGCACTAATAACTTTACAGACAAGATGGAGTTTGCTTTGCGCATCATTCCAGATGAGCTAACAAAAGTAGACCTGTACGCAAAGGGACTCCCATGGGAGTATACGGTGCCAGTACGTCAGGCACCTACTCTAGAGGCAGCTATTTGGGCTGCCAAGTCTGTTGAGGACATGATCAAGGGAAGAACCACCAACAAAGTTGAAGTTGGTGAAAAAAAAAAGTTTGAAGGAACTTCAGGTTCCAGCAAGAAAAACAAAATTTCGAAGTCTAATTCAAAGAAGTTTGGAGGAAAGGGAGGCAAAGCGAAATGGTGCGAGAAGTGCAAGAAAAAGAACTTTGGGAAATGTAATGAGGAGGTGGCTTGCTACAAGTGTGGAAAAACTGGGTCCAATTAGGCCGAAGGCCCGATGAGTAGTCCAGATAGACTGTAGGCCTTGCGAGGCGGTCCAGTCATGCCAAAGGCTCGGGAGCGGTCCAGATAGGCTGTAGGCCCTGCGAGGCGGTTCAGTCAGGCTGAAGGCTCAGTATGAGTGCTGTTATTTGTATATGTTATCTGTTGGGTGTTGGTACTTTGGGGGAACACACTAAGCTTTGGGCTTACAGTTGTGGATTTTGTTTAAGGTACTTCGGATGACTGCAGGAAGGCGAAAGCTTGATCGTGCACCTCTTCATGTTTTGTGTTATGGTTTCTGGGAATTACTCTGATGACAAACTATTTTGAAAACAAACTGTAATAAATAGTGTTTTTGGATGTTTGGAAAAGTTTAAATTTTTTATGAATTTTATGGATGTTACACCCATGCTTCAAGCTATGCATTTCTTTTGAATAAATTAATCAAAAGACCATCACTCATTATTTTAATCATATTGTCCATGATTGTCTTTTTAGATGAGTGTTTTTTTTTTCATTAAACAAATGAATAACCCATACTCTCTTTGTCTAGCCATATATTGAAATTATAAAGGCAAAAGATGACAAAATCATTTTATATTTTATAAACTAAGTTTATAAAATATAAACTTTAACTTTTTGGTAAAAGACAAAAGAATTTATCTAGTCCAAAATGTTGTGCATGACTTATTAATTCATAACATATAACTTATATATAATGTTGCTTGGTAATGAAAATTATTATTTCTTAGAAATAAATAATTTCAATTTTAATTAAGATTCCATTGAATATTTATTAAAAAATCAATTTCTAATAAATAATTAATTATATCAAGTTGTTGTTAGTGTGACCCTTTAGTATTATATGTTAGTTAACAATATCACTTTAATATGATTTTTAAGTATACTAGATCTTTTAGTGCTTCATTGATTTTGATTTCATTTTTTGACATGAGTTGCCTCTTTGATATGAGTTTCTTTCATCTGATTTGCAGGTGAAAGATGAGAAAGAAGATGTGAGAAAGAGAAAGATAGTGTGAAAGAGAGAGTTAATGAGAGAAAAGATACTCAAAGAGAGAGGAATAGAGAATAGTAGAGAGGGATGAGGTGAGTTTTTTATTTTTATTTTTTATTTTATTATTATTATTTTAAAATACTAAAATGAATAAAGAAAATATAAAAAAGAAATAATAATGGTAAAACAATCATTTTAATTTATCAGGACCAAATCCACAAGAAAATTCTAATTTTAAACCTTCTATATAGATTGAAAATTTTTTAGATTATATTTACATGTTTGTTTGCTAACCACAAATACTAATTTTGTATTTTTGTCAATTCTTTTAAATAAAAGGGCCTCATATTTTACTTTGTCACGGACGTCAAATTGTAATGGATCAATCCTAGACGTGTTTCATCAAGTTTCGTTATAATTAAACTATATTCAAAATAAAATAAATTTCAAAAATAAAAACAAATGAGAATTAATCTAAAAGTTCACATGGAAGTCACGTTCGTATCATGGATGCCATAACACATTCTAGTGAACAAATTCAAACATTCAAAGGTGGTAGTGATTGTGGTTGAGCACTATGAACACATAGCACATTCTAATGAACAAATCAAACATAATTTGTAAGAATATAAAAACAAAAACCACTTAAATTAAACTGTATTAAAAATAAAATAGATTTTAAAATTAAACACAAAGAGAATTAATCTAAAAGCTCACAAGGATGCCGTATTATGTGGACATAGTGCAATCAAAATTGGTCAATGTAGATGAGACACAAACTTGAAAATTAGTTCCAAACACTCTAGAAGGTTATAGTGACAAGATAAAACCAAAAACCGTTGTTTGGTCATAAGTTTGTTAGTCCCAATTATAACTTTCTTCACGGATAAATTGGTCATAGTTAATTATCTAAATATGACATAAACCCTTGAAATCAACATATTTCTTATAGGCATATGATTATTCATTCATAAAGTACGTCCTATTTTTCATAGATTCGACCAAACCAACAAAAAGTATAATTCCTGAACATGCACAAAAATCATTGTTTTCATGTGATTTGCATTATAAACACAAAAAGAAAAATTACTTAAGTGTCTAAGTAGGGGGAAGTATAAATTTTAGCACAATATAAAATCTAATTCGTGAGGACAAAAAACGCTAGAAGGAGGGCTTGAACCTCCGACCTTGTGGTTAACAGCCACACGCTCTAACCAACTGAGCTATTCCAGCTTTTGTTTTCCAATATTATCAATAATATAATTATTCAATACATGGTCGAGAAGATGCCAACTACTCTATGACAATTGTTGTTAAATAAAAGTATATTGCAACCCTCCTATTAACTCGAAAAAGAAAATAGAATGTGTTACCATGGACATGCACAATCTAACGAGGAATATAACTAATAGAAAATCTCTTTTTTGAGGTTATTATTTCCACAATATGGAAACAAAAATAATACGTGGTTATTATCAAATAATAAATATTTCAAATATGTTGTGATGCTTTTGTTCAATTAACATTCTTTTACCGTTTTGCTACTGTAACGGTTCTATTACCGTAACAACCTAACACGGAATTAGTTAAAAACTACACGATTTTATATAAAATTGAACAATTTGAAAGTAAAATAGTTAAACCTTTTAGAATTATCTAAAATGCTTTGAAAATAATTTGATAAAAAAAATAAATTATGCTAATTTCATACATCATTTTTCATGAAATACTAAAAAATTAACTCAATCACCGATATAACTATTAATTTTGTAGATGCCAATGCGAAATTGTGAGACTATCTACGAAATGATGACGTTATCTGATAAATATTGACCTGACAACTAAAATAATATCATTTTTAAACAAAAATATCTAAAAATAAAAAAATATGGATTTTGTTGTCACATCACACATTTTCTAAGTCCTCAATTAGATTTCAGTTAATTATTTTGGCGATTTGATGAATTTTAATGAAGTTGGTATGATTTGTCTTTTTGCAAATAATTAGAAAACTTTGATTATTATTATGAGTGGTTAGAAAAAGATTTTCTAGAAAGTATATTTTTATTTTAATTGGTGTCAAGGTTACCCAATTTCCAATATTTGTTACAACTAAAATTGTGTTTGGAAAGTCATCGTCAATGAGTGTTGTGTAGTTAGTGGAATTTAACCATTCTTTGGATGCACAAAAAGCCGCCTCTCTCCTGCTTCGACTTGGAGCAGGTGATTGTAGGAACAAGTATTTGCTCATTGACATTTGCCCCCTTTATAGTTTTCAATTTATTTATTTAATTACTATGTTTTTCCTAAAATAACCTTAATCTAAAGTGAGATTGCTTATGGTGTTGGTTGGTAAATGGTAACCTAGGGGCAAATTCGATTATTTGGACCCCTTCCAATAGTTTGATTAACACTTTAATTAACTCAATTTGTCTATAAATATCATTAATTGATTATATTATTAAATACTAGTTTATAACACGTAATAACCACAGTTACAGAATTAATTAAAATTTTGTAGTAAAAATTCATAATTATTAATCAAGTATCTTAAATAAATAATTTTAAATAAATTATTAAATAAGAGATTATAAAGTTATTTATTTTATTAGTATAGGGATTAATATTGGTGAGCAAGAATGGATTTTAGCTTTTAAGTAAAATATATTAATAAATCAGTATGCCATCAAGATAATTGAACCATAAACCCGAAATAAACAAATCGACAAGTTTAGTTTTATTTTGATAAATTTTAGGTTTTGTTCAAAGAAAATCTTATAACAAAACATGTATATTTTTACAAATAAATGTGATGATGTTTTTGACATTTTCAGTGTGGGATGTCTTAATCCAGGATCTTATATATTTGAATATAACATTTTTTCGAATTAAAAAAATAAAAGTAAGATAATATGGAGACGAGTAGTTCGCACAAAACCCACTTTAGTAGCAATATAACAAGTGGTATTATATAACTATGAAATTGTCAAGGTTTAATAATGGTCAAATTTGGCATCCTTTTCAATCCTAGGATTAAATATTACCAAATTGCCCTTCAAGCTAATTGCAAATTGTTTTTGTCTAATAACACCTTTCTAATTGAGAAAAAAACCTCCACCCTACCCCATGTAACACCTACTTTGCCTACCATGTTGAACATGTGTGCTTAATGCATCTAAAGTCATTATTTATAAATCATGGATTCAATTATAAGTCTTTGTTAGTTTAAATATAGATACATCAATATATTATTAAAACTTCTAAAACAATAGGTCAAACAAGTTTTTTTGGAAGGTTGACATTGATCTTCTGGTATACTATCCAAAGCTTGGTTCAATTACATTATGAATTCATATTTTAGGTACAATGTTTGGTTATTTTGTACATTTCAACAACTAGTTTTTTAAGATGCGTGAATAAGCAAGCAACATTAGGCTTTATCCATTTGACTTTATTGTCACTTAAAAATCCAAGGATTTTATGCAGCCTTATCTAATGGTAATGTTCTAGAGAATTTATAAATACAATTGTCAAAGTTCAAATATATGTACTATGTTATATGTTTTATAGGCATGGCGATTTATATTTTATTTTTCATATTTCCCATAAAATCTAATAAAGTTGTCGGAAAATGACGTTTACTTATTTAAGGTATGTTTTACGATGAGTTTTTAATATTTTTTTATTTGTTTTTTTGAAAAGAAAAACATCGAATCGGACAACTAAATTTGCCAAGTAATTTATGAAAACGAATTTCAGATTTTACATACTAGTTTCTTTATGAGGTTTTGTATAACTTTATAATTTTGAAAACTCATATTTCTTCATTGAGAAATTAAATATTCTTCTACATAATATTCCTAGAGGTTTTATATAATTTTATAAATTTGAAATCTTACAACTAATTTTGCCAAGTAATTTATAAAAATAAAAGCTACAATTTTGAGATTTTGAAATCTTACTAACTACTAGTTTCCAACTTTAAGATAAAAATCAAAATTTCCATTTATAATGGAAACCAATTAATTTCAAATAAGAAAAATAACATATGATATTTATATTACCATTTGGTAAATGACATGATAGTTAACATTATTTTGCCCTTACTTTTATTTTATTTCTATTGGTTGATAAAATATTTTCTCATACTATACCACAAATAATAAATTCCATATATTAACTTTTGTCAACATGATATATTTTCATTTCTATAACCACCCTTCTCCTACAAGTTAACATTGTTTTGTTTTCAAGAGAAGATTAAATATATAAAGTAGGTTTAACTAAAATGTCAATTTGCTTTATCCTGAAGGGCATAAACGTCAATAACACATCAAAAACAACCCTCCAAGTTTCGTCGATCCTTCAATTCAGTACCTCGATCTTCAAACCGTGTGTCCCCACCATCTTCATGTATATAAAACACATTGTCACTTCATTAAAGTCATTCATCAAATTAACTACTTAAGAATTAAGATCGAGTTCAGATCTTCTAGCATCGAAGCAAAAACCATTCGTACTTCTGTAAAATTCAATCGAGTTATGGAAGGATTGATCCCATTTCTGATGCATGCCATGAAGAAACAACGGCCTCAAAACAATTACAGGTCTCGATCCGTCGGTTCCACCCGCAGCTACCATGTCCTCGTCGGAGCTGACGCGACGGTGGATAACTCCTCCCACCGCCGTACCAGATCGGAGTTTCAGTCACCGACGAATGAATTTATGGAACAGAGATCTGGATTTGGTTGTATTCCTCAAGCAAAGAGCTACAAGCGAAGTTCTACTACAGGTTTAACTCCAAACTCATATCAAGGTTCGAATCCTTAAAATTTGTTAATTCACGGAGAATTGAAAGGTTTTTGATGAAATCTACACTTGAATTTTTTGATTAATTGTAATGAACGGTTGTGCTTGATTGTATAAATATGTATGGGTGTATCTTCTAGTTGATAATTAATAGAAGATAATTGAATCCATGAAGTATGAAAGTGAAAGGATTTTTATTTTTATTTATTTTTAACTTCAATAATCATTCCTTTTTTTTTTTTGGGTAATTATATAGGATTCTCCTTCTTATCTACAATCACCATATAAAACATTCGCAATTAATTATAACATGTATGGAAAAAGTTATTGTATACAAGTAGCCCCATTTAATAAGGACAATTTCATTACAACTACTCTAGTAAGAGCTAGAGCAATCCCAAAAACAAACGGGTTACATGGAGTTTAGAGCAATAATGGGATTTTTAACCCAATCAATACAATGATTGGGTTGATCAATAAAGTGTCTAACTAGAAGTGTTTAAACAGAAGTTCTTGGGTTTAATCCCAGACAAATACTAAGGTAAATAGAAAGAAAACTAAGGTAAATAGAAGGAAACTTGGGTCAATCTATAAAATTTACTTTTGAACTTTTCAATGATCGTATTCCAAGATTGATTCTAGACATGTTGTAATCTATTGGAAAACCAAGGTAAATAGAAGGAAACTTGTGTGATTTGCAATGGATGAAATTAGCTAAATCTTCAACCACCAAACAGTTGATCCGACACCCAAAAGCTCAATTTTGGATGTTTTATGTTTCAACCTCGAAGTTAAGTGCAAACACTTAAGGATACACATGAAGTTCTTTAGGTTTTCAACACTCCAATCGCCAATAAACATAACATTATCAATAAAGAAATGATATGAAACCTCACAATCTACCATGCCAACATTAAAACACTTGATAATACCTTTATCTTCGGTATCCAAAACGAACACATTTATGCCATCCATAACAAGAGGAAAGAGAAAAGGAGAAAGGAGACTGCCTTGGCATACTCATTTCCTGGTTTTAAACTTGTTGGGCAACGATCCATTAACAAGAACTAAAGGTGGTGAGAAGGATATGCAAGCATTGATACCAATGTTGGAAACAATGTGCAAGGAACCAAAAAATAAGTATATTTTTGTTAGTATTTGAATCCGAGGTCATACTAAAGAGCATAAATGAGAATGGATAAATAATATTTATATAGTATAAATTTTGTTATTTACCATCCTAAATAAATAAGAATAAATGTTATTTATTATATATTGCTCAAATGTTGTATAAATAAATAAATGCTTTATTTATTAATGTTAATGCAAAGAATGTGACCCAATAACTAAGAAATGCCGAAGGTAGATGAGCCCTAAAGCAATGATCGGTCTCTACAACGAAAATCCATTTGGTGTACACCGAAGTTTAGTTTAAGTTGAGGCATAGGAGATTTTGGTCTCTACGACAAAATTCCATTTGGTGTACACCGAATTTTAGTTTAAGTTGAGGCATAGGAGATTTTATTTACGAGCCAATATCCGATGATGTATTTTGTGACATCCCAATTTTCACGGTTAGAAAATACCGATTTCGTTTATGTTTTTTTAAAAAAAAATCAAAGTAATTTTTTAAAGAAAGTGTTGCAGAATTTGTTCCTAAAACAAATATGACAAATATTTATCAAACATTTCCTTAAAGAAATGTATTTTCATTGTATTACAAAACTCGGGGTGTCAACATCGATACAGATCAAAAGCATAAACCAAAAACATCTTAGGCCACAAAACAAAATTTGGCCTAAAAAACAACATAGGCCTTACAACATTCTATTTATTTTCTGTTGGCCTAAAATCCATAATCTCTCGTCAGATCATCCAACTATGCTCTTGCCACTACCTGTAATACAAGAAACTGAGTGGGTCAGCCTAGGGAGCTTGGTGAGCATATAGAGTTTTCAACCAACAATAAATAAGTTTATTAATTTCATCAAACCAAACAAACCCGATTACCCGTTCCCATTATCCTCACTTTACGTCCTTAAAGCATCTAATTAAAAGGACCTGCCTAAAAATTTTCATTGGGGTGACAACACTGCTTAGGGATTTCTGAGCAATTTATGTCAAATATGGCAACCATGAGGGGGATGGAGTACAACTGGTGAACACATAGTTCAAATAAACACCTACAGGTTGCGAGCCTGCTAGCATTCCACTGGACTATCTAGAAAAGTCCATGGTTGTCATTCATACTCTGCTAGATGACTGTATCATTGTCAAATCGAGATCTCTCATCATTTTATTTCATCACACACCACCTATTACATCTACCCATGTTTTACCCAACATATTTGTAGATATAAAACATATATACAGTTTCAGATATGAAAACGAAGTTTAAATCTTTCATATATCATAGATCTCAAGTATAAAACACACACACACACACACACACACACATATATATATATATATATATATATATATATATATATATATATATATATATATATATGAAGTGAGAAAGTCTAGATCTGAAAGTTTAGATCTGAAAGAAAAAGTTCAGATCTGAAAAGAAAGAGGTTTATATCTTTCATCCAGCATAGATCTCAAGTCAAATAATATATATATATACACACACACACATAGAACGTAATTTATGTAAATACTTCATATATATGTGGAAGATGAAAGTGACTATACATTCACATGATAAGGGGATGATTTGGATAGCGCTTCGCTTCTTAAAATAATCTCCTCTGACGAAACCAGGAACTTTGCTTGAAAAGGGGGCAGAGTTTCTAAACCGAAAAACTTTTTTTCTCGGAGCCCTTGGGCGCTCCGAGGCTTTCTTCTAGTGCTAGGGAGGTTTCCTAGGCTTCGGGGTGGTTTAAGGAGGCTAGAGAAAGAGAGAGAGAGAGAGAGAGAGAGAGAGAGAGAGAGTAGAGAGAGAAAGAAGGTGTAAAAGATGTGAAAAATCCGGCAGCTTTCGCACCCTTCTTATAGAGGCGAGGCCTCGTATTACGCTGGGCGTATCCGATATTTGGTGGGGCGGCATGGCACGCTTCAGACCGCTGAAGAGAGAAGACGGCTGAGCGTACTTCGGTCAACGCGGGGCGTACTCGTATGCGAGGCGTCCGAAGGTCTACGCGGGGCGTAGCCTCGCATCCAGCTTCGCAATTTGCACCTCCGACTTCTAAAATTCGTAACTTTCGCATACTAGCTCCGTTTTCGACATTCTTCTATCTACGCGTAGGGGGGACTGTACTTTACAACTTTCGTTTGGATCCGTCGGCTAATTTTGACTTTATTTTTAAATTTATATTTTTAACAGACCAGGACAAGAAAGTCCGTTAAAAATTCATATCTTCTTCATCCGACGTCCATTTTTGTCTGTCATTTTACCGTTGAACTACTATTAACGACACCTTTGATTCTCGTTTAGGTTGTGTCAGCCGAAAAACCGTTCGATCTACTATTCGAACTCCGGGTTGTGTATGGTTAATCTGAAACTTGGAAAAATCATAACTTCCTCATACGAAGTCAGATTTGGGCATTCTTTTTATGCACGCTCTCGGTTTAAGGAACACTACGACTTTCGTTTAGATCGCTAAGGCTAAAAAGCACTTTATCGCAAACTCACTTTTTACGTCATGCAACGTCATGTCGGTTCTGTCGCGAAACTCCGACAAGTCATAACTCCTTCGTTATAACTTGGATTTCGGCGTTCTTTATATGTCCGGAATCCTTGTCACGATCACTACAACTTTCTTCATAGATATCGGGCTTATATAACGTTTTATTTTTGACGCTTATTATTTTTTTATATATTTACAAACAATTATATAATCACATAAAAACACATAATTCACATAATATTCAAGTAATTCATCTTTCATTACTTTAAAATAGGTTACAACGGTTGACATAAACTATTACATCATCGCATCAATGCTTAGCCTCGAAACACAAGCGTTACAATTCTTTCCCCCTTAGGATGATTCCGACCCGCAATCATGCATCGACAAACAAATGCGGATACCGACTCATCATGTCACTCTCCATTTACCAAGTGAGATTTGGCCCATTCGAATGTTTCCATCGCGCAAGCACTAAGTCGACCATCTTGCGTCGCAAATTATTTGTCTTACGGTCAACAATCACCTCCGGTTCTTCAATTAGCCTCTTATTTTCATCCATCCTTAACTCATAAATTAGAATTATGTCGGGAATTTCTCCCGTGAAATTCCTAAAATAACACACATGGAAAGTGTTATGAATACCCTTTTGGTAGTTCTAACTTGTAAGCTTCGTTCCTAATCCTTTAAAGAACTTTGAACGGTCAAATGAATCTTGGACTTAACTTTCCTCTTTTCCCGAATCTTATAAGTCCCTTCCACGATGAGACTTTAAGAAAAACCAAATCTTCAACTTTGAATGTCATCGGTCGTATCTTTTTGTCACCATAGCTCTTTTGATGATCCCGAGCTGCTAACATCCTTTCCTTAATCACTTTCAACTTTTCAGCAGTCCGATGGACTATTTCGGGTCCCATAAACCATTTTTCTCCAGCTTCAAGCCGACATGATGGCGTACGACACTTCTGTTCCTACAAAGCTTGATAAGGTGCCATCATGATGCTCGAATGGTAACTACTGTTGTAGGAAAACTTTACCAGGGGTAAGTGGTCATCCCAGTTACCTTGGAATTCCAGGGTACACACTCTTAGCATATCCTCCAGCGTTTGAATCGTCCTTTCGCTCTGACCATCGGTCTGCGGATGGTAGGTTGTACTTAGACACAACTTCGTACCAAATTCCTCTTGTAGACTCCTTCAAAACCTTGACGTGAAATGATTATCACGATCTGATACAATCGTTAAAGGAACACCGTGAAGTCTTACCACTTCCTTCACGTATGCATTTGCAATCTTATCCATAGACCATCTTTAATTGGCTTCTATGAAGTGTGCACTCTTAGTGAACTGATCAACGACTACCCAAATCATGTCATGACCATCCTTCGTTCTGGGTAGGTTAGTGTCAAAATCCATGGTAATGTCTTCCCATTTACCCATGGGTACAGTTAAAGGTTCTAAACTCCTATATGGTTTCTGATGTTGTGGCTTAAGTCTCACACATGTTACACACTCGGCTACATACTTTGTAATATCGAGCTTCATTGTCGGCCACCAGTAGTAGGGTTTCAGGTCCCTATACATTTTTGTGCTATCGGGATGAATCGAGTAAATGGTCTTGTGAGCTTCTTCCATCAGAAGATCTCTTATTCCTCCCGTCTTAGGTACCCAAATCCTATCTTGGAATACCTTCAATCTTTGATTGTTTGTACCGAACACCAACGTTTTACCCAAACGCTCTTCCTTTCGGTCATTTTTCTCTGAAGCTTCTTCCTGAGCTTTCTTGATGCTTTCCACAATCGTTGAGACAACTTCAATTCTTAAAGGTCTTGGCCTTTTCCTTTCGAGTCTCACTTTTCAACATAAAGCATCAACTACGACATTTGCTTTACCAGGGTGGTAAAGTATCTCACAGTCATAATCCTTGAGTAACTCTAGCCAACATCATCGTCTCATATTAAATTCCTTCTGATTGAATAGATACTGAAGACTTTTATGATCAATGAAAAGTTTTCACTTTGTGCCGTAAAGATAATGCCTCCATATCTTTAGGTTGAGTAATACCGCTGCCAACTCCAAATCATGAGTGGGGTAGTTATTTTCATGTTCTTTCAGTTGTCCTGATGCATATGTTATTAAATTATCCCTTTGGGTCAGAACACAACCTAACCCAACTCTAGATGCATCGCTATAAACTACGAAGTCTTCAACTCCATCGGGTAGAGAAAGAATCGGTGATTCACACAACTTCTTCTTTAGCTTCTCAGATGATTCCTCGTGCTTCTCACTCCAAGTATAAGTAGCTCCTTTATGGGTCAAAGATGTCAATGGAGCAGCTATCGAAGAAAAGCATTGGATAAACCTTCGGTAATATCCGACTAATCCAAGAAAGCTTCAGATCTCTGTGGGACTCTTTGGTCGTTCCTACTTCATCACCGCTTCAGTCTTAGCTGATTCAACCATGATCCCTTGTTGGTTAACCACATGACCCAAGAATTGGACTTCTCGAATCCAAAAATCACATTTGGAGAACTCTGCGTACAGTTTCTCCTTCTTTAGAACTTCTAACACTTCTTGTAGGTGCTTGCCATGCTCCTACTGGCTCTTTGAATAAACCAGAATGTCATCTATGAACACTATCACAGATTTATCGAGGTATGGTTTACAAACCTTGTTCATCAAATCCATGAATGCTGCTGGAGCAGTGGTTACTCCAAACGACATAACTAAGAACTTATAATGTCCGTACCTCGTTCTGAATGCGGTTTTCTCAATATCACGCTCCCTCACCTTCAGCTAATGATATCCTGATGTAACGCCCCAATTCTCAAGTATTAATTTTATGGCTTTAATCTTCATAATTTCAAGGTATACTCGACGAGTTGGATGCCCTGACTCGTCGAGTAGCAGCGGGTTGGGCCACGTGTTTAAGTGACCTACTCGCCGAGTCCAAGGTAGGACTCGACAAGTATCAGCTGGAGGATGAAACCCTAATTTCTGGGGTTTTACACCCTATTTAAGAGATCATTAGCCTCCCTTATCCCCCTTATAGTATCTTGAGAGTCCATAAAACCCTAATACGTGTGTGTGCTCCATTCTTGTGTGTTTTAAGCTTTGGGGGGTGGATCTTAGTGAAAAGAGCTTGGAGAACAAGTGTCTAGAAGCAAGGAATGTGTGGGGATCCAGAATCTACCTCAGTTAGCATCATTTGAAGGTATCAAGTCGTTACCTTGACCTCATTTCCTTCTAGATCTCATTTGGTTAAAGATTAGGGCTTTTCTAGCATGTTAGGAAGCTATTCTTGGGTATGAGCTAAGATATGTAGTTGCAACTTCAGATCTGAACTGTCTTTGGTCTCTAAGTCCATAAAGTTCCAGCTTTAGCAAGTGTAAACCTCTCCTTAGGTGTAAAAGTCCAATACAAGATTGGATTTGACGTTATAAGCCTTTAGAGCCTTGCATGTACGTAAAGTTTGCAACTTTACGTGATAAACATGCCTTGGGAAGCTTGATCTGCAATATGGAACCTTAAAATGGCTTAAAAAACATCTGAGTGGACAAAGGACTGAAGGGACTCGACGAGTTGCATGGTCAACTTGGCGAGTCCGATGAAGATTGTTGTGCAAGTACTTTTACATGGACTCAGTGAGTCAGTGGGGTGACTTGGCAAGTCAACTAGGGTTTTCTCGACATTTAGACACGCATGAAATCGGCAAGTTGTAGGGAAACTCAACGAGTCAGTGGGGGGATTTCACGACTGCTCGAGTTCAGGAAGGACTCGACGAGTCAGTGACTGAACTCGACGAGTTGGGTCAACATGGACTGTTGACCTTGACCGTTGACTTTGACTTTGACCAAGGGTTGACTAATTGACTTTTGGGGAATTTTGGGAAATTGGAAATTTATGAGTATGGTTCTATGGTGAATATAGGTGGTGGAGTTTGTGGCGGTGATCCGAGAGTCTGAGCTTATCTTTCGAGTTGAAAGTTCAGAGGTGAGTTACCTCACTATACTAAGGGGTCTAAGGCACTAAGGTTGGCCCATTGGATATGTTATCCTATCAGTGGTAGTATGTTGAGTATGATTTAGTGTTGCATGCTAGTTGTTATGCTAGTTAGGTAGATCTGTAGGACTACTTGTGTTGTGATGTGATTATCTGTATGCGCAGTGGTTGTGTTATATGTTGACATGTTATGTTGGATGGGTTGAGGTGATACTGCTCTGTGCGATAACCAAAAAACCCAGGAGCATTCCAGATACGAGCTAAAGGAGACTCGCACTATGGGCTTGAGAGCCATCCAGTTAAGAGCTGAAGAAGACTCGTACTGTGGGCACGATGGCAAGCCAGATGTGAGCTGTGGGCCTGTTACACCCCAAAACCAGAACGACAGAATCATTCTAGGGCGGAGAACATCATGTACAGTATCATAACAGTGCACAATAGTAAATCAAGCAACAACATCCATTGATTTAATAATAATAGTTAATACATGTTCTTTTGTAAAGTTTTAATGACACCAAAAATGAATGTATAACAAAAATAATAAGACGAGTCTTGAATAAGCTCCATCTTTGCAAAACCTGGCCATCTGTACTTGTCTACTGGTGACCTGAGGACACAACTTATTTTAAAAGAGTTGATCAACATTTAAGCTGGTGAGTTCACAAGTATTTTAGTGTCAAATGTTTGTATTAGCTTGATGAAAATGTTTGTAAGTGATTGATGGAAACTGTTTGTATAACTCCTTGAAAATCCTATATTTTCTACTAAAATGGAAAGTAATCTTCTACCAAGGCCAGATTGTTTTGTGTGTTTGTTCAATTGTAGAAATGTATGTTTTCCCAAGTTTATAACTATCTTTTACTCGAAAATAGTTTGCATTACCTTTTATGTGAGAATATCACTATATGAATGTAAATGGAAAATGCAAGTGTGAAGTAATATCGTATAAAATATCTACTGAAGCACTAATTACCTTAAAAACCATTTAGTTGAATTAAGGTAAAATGTGATAAGGTTGTAACCTTGCTGATTGGCTGCTGTAAACACGACGACCTCCTGGCGTTGAAACGATGTGACATTTGTCACTCCTTGGCCTTTCCGGATGGGACTGTAGCTAACATTCGGGGTGTGGGATTGTCTGTCCCGTATAGATCTACACACACAATGCCTGCTCTCCCTCCAGGAGACTCTGGTTACAAAACATGACACAACCAGTGTATTGCCGTGCCATGAAGTAGTATCTCACATTATTGTTATCTTGTTCTTGTTATATTATATATGTTCCTTTTGTAAATGTATATGTTCCATTTGTAACTGTATATGTTCCTTTTGTAAATGTATATGTTCTGTTTGTAAATGTATGTTCCTTTTGTAAATGTATATGTTCCTTTCTGTTCTTGTTATAATATGTATGATCTGACTCATGTTATGAACTGACTCATGTAAGTATCATTGTTCTAGAAATAGTAAGTAGTTTGTAATCCTCTAAACTATACCTATAATAGTTTACTAGTATGTTTTTTGTATAACTGTCATGTTGAAAGACTCATTTGTTAATCATAAACGATTAAGTTAAGTATAACTTTGAAAATGAGGTTTAATATTCATATAAGTATCTAGTATGTATAATTATAAGTTAATCGACAGTCGGACTAGTGAATCATATCCTAAGCCCACAACCAAACAAGGAACAGGAGTCAAGGTTGTTAATATTAGTCCTAAGTCCATTTACACATATTTATACTTTAATAACTATATGAATATGATTTTGAAAGTAAAAGAGTTTTATAAGTAATTTAAAAGGGTTTTGAAAATGAAGTTTAACAGTGTTTGAAAACAGTAAAGTTCTTATGTTTGCAAGAATTCAAATGTGTAACAAAACACAATTCAATTGTGTTTAAACTTGTATCCCCCCTAAAATCATTTTAAAAACAAGTAAAAGGTTGATTGTAGTGGTATGAACTCACTTGCAGTGAGTGGTTCGACTGAAAGATTGATTTAGGATGTAAAGTATGCCAAGTGGAAATCCCGAGCACAAACATATCCTAATAAACATATAATAACACACATATGTGTACTATTAGTGTATATAACAACTAATCATGTATGGGAAACACCCTTAGGAACTATAAATCACTCAAAATGGAGTGTATCAATCACATATGATTTATAAGAGGGAGTTTACGGCCACACTTAAAGGCATTTACGACCCTGGGATTGTTTACGGCCATAAATGATTGATCTTATGAAGTTTTTTGGTCCTAACTTGCATCTAAGAAGGGTTCACGGTCTTATCTGATAACCCAAGAAGGGTTTTTGGCCAAATCATGAACTTTTGAAGGGTTTACGGCCATAAGAAGAGTTTATGATCGTAAACTCTTGAAGATCATGCACAATATGGTTGTTTCCAGGTTGTAAGTCTAGTGATTTTAATAGATAACAAGATCATAGAAGGAAAAATTACGATTTGAAGGCTTTTGGGGGTTTACGACCACCAAGAATAAGTGTGTGTTCTTGGTGAAATGGATGAAGATTTGAAGATCTAGTCAAAAGAGTTTGATTTATGGATGAAATCAAAGGGTTTCATTCAAATGTGAAAGATATTAACTCGAAATGAAGGAAATACTTATGACTTTGAAGAACAATGGAAGTGTTCTTGATGATAGTTGAGAGAGAATTCGAGTTTCAACTTTGAAGATGTGAGGAATGAGGAAGAAATGAAGGAATTTGATACTTAAGGGAAGGGGTTCACGGCCAGCTTGGTGTTTACGGCCGTAAACCTGAGTTTGCAGCCGTGAACTCCTTGTGATGGAGTTTCCGGCATGATTTCTACTCGACTAACTTAAGTTAACACCTCCTTATACACACACACACACACACCTTGAATGCACTAGGTTTAGAACACTCAAATAGACCCTTAACAAGGTCAAAAGATAGCATAAACGAGTATGATTTTTGATTGAATTGAGTGACTTTACAAGATGGAAATTTTGGGTTGTCAAATCATCCCATTGTTAAAGGGAATTTCGTCCCGAAATTAGAGTTTAAACATATATAGATAATTAAATGAAAAGATGAGGATATTTCAGTTTCATTTGATCCTCCCACTCCTAAGTGAATTCAGGTCCCCGCTTGGCATTCCAGCGAACCTTTAGTATCGGGATACGAATTTGCTTCGTTTGCTTAACTTCATGGTCCATAATGTCTATTGGTTCTTCCATGAAGTTTAGGCTCTCATTGATCTCGATTTCATCGAGTGGGATTAGAAGAGTCTCATCGGATAGGAACTTTTTCAAGTTCGACAAGTGGAAGGTAGGGTGTACATTAATAAGTTCTTGGGGTAGTTTGAGTTTGTAAGCTACATGGCTGATTCTAGTAAGAATCTCGAAAGGCCCTATGTATCTTGGATTTAGCTTCCCACGCTTCCCGAAGCGTATTAAGCCCTTCCAGGGTGATACCTTCAGAAGAACACAGTCACCAACCTGGAATTCCAAAGGCTTCATTCTTGTGTGTTT
The DNA here is from genome assembly GCF_052625555.1 of Lactuca saligna. Lineage (NCBI taxonomy): Eukaryota > Viridiplantae > Streptophyta > Magnoliopsida > Asterales > Asteraceae > Lactuca > Lactuca saligna. Next base: position 180,917,466 of record NC_136425.1, read on the forward strand.
TAAGCTTTGGGAGGTGGATCTTAGTGTGAAGAGCTTGTAGAACAAGTGGCTAGAAGCAAGGAATGTGAGGGTGATACTCTCTATGCCAGCTAGGTAGATCTGTAGGACTACCTGTGTTGTTATGTGATTATCTCTATGTGTAGTGGTTGTGTTATACGTGACATGTTATATGGGATGGGTTGAGGAGATACTACTTCGTGCGGTAACCAACAAACTCGAGAGCATTCCATATATGAGCTAAGGAAGACTCATGTTGTGGGCTCAAGAGCATTCCAGTTATGAGTTGAGGGAGGCTCATATTATGGGCTCGATGGCAAGCCAGATGTGAGTTGTGGGCCCGTAAGGCAACCGAGACTCACACTGTAGGCCGAGGGGGTAATCCAGTTTGTAAAGTTGTGGACCCAATACATGCTATTATTTGTATATGTGTTATGTGCAGTGTATCGATATTTTGGGGGAACTCACTAAGCCTTGGGCTTACAGTTTCAGTTTATTGTTTCTGGTAGATCAGGGGATCGCGGCAAGGCGAAGTCATGATCGTACAACTCCTCATGTTTTGTTTATATTTTGGGAAAAACTCTGATATTATATATTTTAAAAACAAGATTGTAATGATATAATGGTTTTGAATTATTTTTAGAAGTTCAAATTTGGCATGATTTTTATGGGTGTTACACCTGACCTAAGATTAATCTTGGATAAATGGCTCAAACCTTGCAGCTGATTGAATATGTCATCAATCCTTGGCAATGGGTACTTGTTCTTCACTTTTTCCTTCTTCATCTCTCTGTAGACTATTCACATCCTCATGCTTTCATCTTTCTTCTTTACGAATAACAACAGAGCTCCCGAGGGTGATGAACTTGGTCTAATGAAACCGTTGTCCAATAACTCCTGAAGTTGCATCATAAGTGTTGGATTAGTGTCTAAGTCCATAACTATTTTGGTATGTACTTGACCCGATTATGAGCATGGTCCTTTTGGGTTGCCTTCACCATAGCAATATATAGGATGATTTAAGGAGAGAAAGGTTTAAATATGATTTATTAATATATTATGAGAATAATATATTAAATGAGAAATCATATTGTTTAATTAATATTAGTCAAGAATTAATTGATAATTAATTTTGTGGCTAAAAGAGATTAATTAAATATAGGGGACTGGACTGCAATTATTGGATAATTGAGTTATTGGGCTAAGGAATGCTAAAGGAATAAGGGGTGAACGAAATTATGATGGAAGCCCATCATATTTTCGTCCATAGCCTTATCCAGAAGGTTCCATGGGCTGCTTAGAGTTTAAGCTGTCCATTAGGGTTTTGACTGAAACCCTAGTAGCCCACACAAGTATATAAAGGACCCCTTAGGCTCCAAAAACGTGGACAACTAATTCTCTAGGGTTTCTAGTCATTTTTGGGCAGCCTCCTTTCTTCTTCTCTTCATCCAAGTTGCATAAGGTGTTTGTGACTCCATTAGAGGTGCAACACTTGAGGCACTAAGCTTTTGAAGCCAATCCAAGCAAGGAATTGATTGTTATTGCTATATAACAATCAAAGGTAATTCTATAAACCCTAATTCAGTTTATAATATGTTAGATATAAGTTTATTAGTCTTGGATTCAAAGCATGTACAATAGAGAAACCTAGATCCAAGCATTAGGGTTTGTATGAGCACATAGGATTGTTCTTATGCCCCAAACCCATTAGTGGTGTCAGAGACTTGATTGGTTTCTATTGTATGTGATGCTATGTTGAGTTATTTACTGAAAATCGAGTTTCTTGCCTCTGCCCGACTCAACTCGGTGAGTCAGTATCTGGACTCGGCGAGTTGGCCCTACTCGGTGAGTCCAGGTCTGACTCGGCGAGTCAGTGCGTCAGGCAGAGGGTATTTCGGGTTTTAGCTGCTGTTTTGACTTGGATTTGATGCTTAAATTGTTTTATGAAGTTAAAATCCAAATGTTATCTTAATTATATGTTTATCCTTGCCAAAACAATAGATAATTTCAAATCTTTTAAATATTGGTTGTTTATGTGATAAATATGGATTATTTAAAGTTATTTGGTAATTATCTAGTGATTGAAATAAGATTAGGTCAAATATAAATAATGACTAAATTAATTATTATTTGTTATGTGATCCTTTGTGATGTGAAAAAGTTTCAATTGCATCCTTTAGGTTTTATAGTTTAAATTTGAACTTAAAAGTTTTTGTTTATGAAATTTAAATAAGTTCAACCCTAATGTTTTGAAATGTTTCAAAACTTGCCCTCAAGTTTTGGAATTTAAAAGTTGATTAAAAGTTTAATTTTGAAATGTTAAATTCTAAAACCCTAGTAATTTGAAAAGTTCAAATCACACCCTTATGGTTTTATTAATTAATTAAAGTGTATAATTAAAAGTGATTTAATAAACCCATAAAGTTTTGGTTTACATTTAATTAAATTAAAGGTATAATTTACTAAGATAAACCACCTAGTATTTTAAAAGTGTAAAATACACCCTATACTATATATAACATTGAAAGTCTAATATTATATATGTATGAGTAAACAGTCAGTCTTACCGTTAGTAGGCCTCATTCACGAAGCTGGTCTATAAGGGGTGTTTAAGGAAGTTGCCTATAAAATGGCGATTGAATGGGTATCCACTCTTACCCACCGCACTCTTGACTAGTGGAGGGTCGTTAGCCGAACGGGTAGGATAGGACAGAAACCTTCCATTATAAGTATAATGAAGTACAAAGTATCTAAATGATTTTTCAAATTCCCAAATCATAGTTACTTTAGGGAAAATGTGAAATTGTATGCTAATCCATAGAATTACACTGCGTACCCTTGTCAAACATTAGTGGAGCGTGTGTGGTTAACCGGCACACTAATTTGGGGATGACATTGGTGGCGAAGGGTGGCTCGATGCTTATCATAGATCAATGGAGCGTGTGTGGCTAACCGGCACATTGATTAGGTGATAGTAGCATTGGGTGCACCACGTGATTCGTATGGTTATTCACACCTTGTTTGTGATCCTCGGCATCCCAGTCACAAATAGTAGGGCATAATCGAGATTAAACATGCCATTGAAAAGTTCAATGAATCTCAAAAGATCTAGGAGTTTCAATTCATTTAAAACTTAAACTTCTTTTCGTTTTTCATGGTGGAAATTGGTAAATCGTCATTTACCTACCTTCAAATATTCTGCAACTAGATTACGGCATCCCTCTTCTAGGTTGTAGAGTATTGTGTTGGATCCTAGCTTGATGTTTCATTTGGGTGTTGCATCAAGAATTCTAATCAACTTAACTTGAATTTTCTCCCGTTTTGTAGATGTCTACATCTTACAATGGTCTAAGTAAATCCTTTGGAACAAGCATTCCAAATGAAGATGACGTTCCGAGATACAATCAAGGAAATGAGAGTCATGCTTCACTTCCTCCACCTCCTCCAATTGTTCTCTCTGACCCACAAGTTCAAAGGCTTGAAAAGTTCAAGCTCACTCAAGCCCTTTTGGCAAGTAAACACGAAGATGGGAAACCTGTGTGTGCACACGTCTTAGGGATGAAGTCACACATTGATAGGTTAAGCATGTTGGGTGTCGAGATTTCAAGCGAGTTGGCTATTGACTGGGTTCTTCAGTCACTTCCTAAATCATATAGTGAGTTCGTTAGAGAGTACTATATGATGGACCACGACGTGACCCTAATTGATCTCACCTATTTGCTTATAGCTGCTGAATCAGCAATGATTTGGCGTGCTGGTCAAGCAAATTTGTCTGGTGAATCAAGCTCCCAAACTTCAATGGACACTGGCAACATTGGAAGTCCAGAAAGAACTAAGTCTGTGATTGTCCGATGTGTTGTGCCAAAAGAGTCCATTTGCTTTTATTGCCAAGAGAAGGGGCATTGGAGACGAAGCTGCCCTAACTACCTGAGAGATCTAAGAGAAGGGAGAGTCAAGACGTATGGCTCTACTTCAGGTAAAATCCATTAACTAACTCTTTTAAGTTCCTATTCTAGATTCTTAATACATTATGTGATAAGATTACATTTTGATGTTTTGTAGGATCGAAGAAAAGAGAGGAAGCTTAAGGGAAGAAGTGAGTTGAATCTGATCGTGAAGAAATGGATTTCGATCGCATTACTTGAAGATTGGATTCTTGAGCTACTACTTGGAGTTAGAATAGATTGTTAAGATATATGTAATAACATAGTTTTTCAATTGAATTGCATTGTAAGGACAAATTTTTTTCCACAATAAAATGAATTTTGATTTTATCTTATTTATTTATCCTTGCAATGGCATGTATGAGAAATTGATGTTTGAAGGTTTCTATATTAGCAATAATGGATTTGATTCTTAATTGTATTATTTGTGTACATATCAAAAGTTTACCAAATAGGGAGAGTTTCTCATCACCCAAGTTTCAATTGGACAGAAACTTGGAATCATGCAATGTGTATTGTATGATGAATGAAAAACCTTCACGTTTGGGAAACTTAGATTAATTCTTTGACAAAGTGTCAATTGAAGGACTAGGAGATCAAGTACACTAGGTAGTGCGTTGATCAAGTCCACCATAAGAGTGACAAAGACATTCGTCATGATTTACTAAAGTTTGGTAAATATGATTATACTTATAAGATTAAGTGTAATTCTGAGTTGATTGAAAGAGTTTCAATGAATAGTAGAACGAATAAAGAAGAATCAAGTAGGCAGAAAGATAAAAGTTTCTCTACTCTAAGAAGAAGGGAGAGTACCTTTTATTGTGTTTTATGATAAGTCTTAATGCTTAAGAACCATGTCTCAATTGATCCTCTAAGTGAGTCTTAGTGCAATTGCATGTCTAAGAAGAGGAATCGAGAATTGTAGAAATGGTTAAATCAAGAAGTCAATCATACTTCGTTCCAATATCAAGTCTTAGAGTCAAGACTGTGACTTGAGTGAAAAAGTATTTAGTAGGTTTATAACACTTAACAAATGTGGAATTTGAAAAAGTTTTCTTATTCCTGCACATTAGAAATTGGTAAGTTGTGATGTCTTGGATAAGACAAAGACCAACTAGGACCAATTTGTTAAGTGTTTTGTCTTGATAAATGCTTCACTAACTCTTGAATATTTGTTTGTCAAGAAATGTTTCTTGACAAGAGAATCTTATATGTCAAGGAGTCAGTGGGAGTCTTAATGGTCTTGAAAAGTTTCAAGAACAAATCAAGAATAAACCTTATCTTTCATCACTAGCACACGACTTGAGGTTTACAACCCATCGTGCTGACATTATTTTGTTTCTGTGCCATTCCAATTGAGTTAATTGGAATGGCACAGAAACAATTAACTCAATTGTTTTTGTGTATATGAGTTCTCATTTGAATACACACTAAAGCCTTAGTCGATGGAAAGTACATTGATATGTAAGGACAAGTTACTAAACTACTTGGAAGACATGGTGGGCACTCGTGTTACTATAGGGCAAGAAATCAAGATTAAGAAAGTTCAGTCCATATGAGTTTGGATTTGTCGCAAACCTTGGTTTTGGCAAATTCACATGGATAGGAACTCATACACCATAAAATTTAAGTGTCATAAGATTCCCTCCTTCATGAAAATGACTGTGAGGAAATGCTTTCACTAAGAGAGATTTTAAGAAGATAGTGATTGTGAAAATTGTATTCTCAAATTCGATTATGGTTACGGCATCCCTTTCCATAGTTCGAATTGTGAGATTTGGCAATTAGTTTCAACATTTGGAACTTAGTAACATAAGTTATGAATTGTTTAAACACACATATGAGCTATCTAAGGCAAAGGTGTATAAGGTTAAGAAGCTTAGATAAAGGCTTATCGAAGCATCTGGTATTAGAAATATGAATTTCAGAAATTGAATAGGCATTGTTTTCTGGAAGTTCATTTGTTTTCTGAATACATGTCAAAGCTAGTGGGAGCATAAATGTTATGCTTATATAATAATCATCATGATAGTGGGAGCATAAGTGTTATGCTTGTATGATTATTATGGCGAGTATTGCAAGTTAGCAATATTAATTATAGAAAAACAAAGATTCCATTTGCAAAGTTGCATGGGTTGAAAAGTTGTTTTGCTGTAATTAAGGGAGAGAATATTATACTCCGTTTCAAAATCTAAAGCTTAGATTAAGAAATTTTAATATTTTCAGTCAAAGGATACATTGTGTGTTCTTAAAATTCGATTATGATTACGGCATCCCTCTTCATAGTTCGAATTGTGAGAACATGACACATAAAATATTATGGCAAAAGATTGGTAAAGTATCATATCTTTATGTAAGACATTATGCATCGTGTCCCATATGCTTCGGGTATAGGATCGATTGTGTGTTCTTAAAATTCGATTATGATTACGGCATCCCTCTTCATAGTTCGAATTGTGAGAACATGACACATAAAATATTATGGCAAAAGATTGGTAAAGTATCATATCTTTATGTAAGACATTATGCATCGTGTCCCATACGCTTCGGGTATAGGATCGATTGCAAATGTTATAATATTTGACCATTCTAAAATTTTCTAAATGTCTAGCGCATTAAGAGGGAAAAAGGACTAGAATTGGTTTTGACTAAAATAATTAAACAACTATTAAAGGACGATCCAAAGTTCGTTGAGGATTGGTCGCTTGTGAGTAGTTGGAAGTATGGTATTGGATGGACCATATCGACATTATTATGAATAGATAAGATTCTATTAAGAATGAGTTGTCATATGGCAAATGTGGAAATGTTTCCATATTGGGAGTTGGATATTAAGAATCTATGTCTAGATTAGAAACTTTTATGCAAGAAGGATGTTCAAAGGAATGTACTTTGAATGTGAGACTTCACGTCTATAGAATTGTCTTGTAACAATTTCTAAGTAAGTACTTTGTAATCTCATTAGCCAAGTCTTGGTGACTTTTGTGCTATGACTTTACGAAAGGATCGTTGCGTAAAATGTTAGAATCTAGCATATTCTAGTAGTGGAAGAACCTTGTGTTCTTACACTAATAATGGGGATTGAGGAATTGTGAAATGAGAATCATTGGAAAAGTTTTCAATAGTTCTATTTCACAAAGCATGGACCATAGGAAACAAAGTGTGCATGCTTAGAGCAGGGGACAGTTGTCGTTGTAATCCAAGTAATAAGTTGATTATCCGAAACATTAAATGATAAATAATAAGTAATCAATATGGTGGATAAATAGAAGTGTTTTATTTACTCTCACAAGTTTGGGGCCATATAGGATTAAGTATTATTGTTATGTTTCAGTTTGCATGTTTTGACTTCCAGAATAACTAGGTTATTCAAACATCCACAGTCGGTCATACGTTGGGAGTAGGTATGAATAAAGACTGTCATGAATCTGTCTGTAGATTGTCTGAAGTGTTTAGACATGGCACAAGTTTGCTGCAGAGTTGATGAGTGCTTTGATAAGATTAGAGTATTGGATTAAACCCACGCTCACTTGGATCACCTCATGGATTTATCACGAGTGATTAGTGAGACGATAATATTGTATATTCTTGAAACCGAGACGTGTGAGTTGTTATTTGTTGGTCGGTTACACATTGATAATAAGTAAACGCACCAGTAACTTGATGTTATAAAACTTATTGTTGTGTGTGATTCGATCAGTAAATGCAAGCGATCATATGAGTCGAAGTTTATCCATTCCTTTTACCCAAAGTAGGATAAAAGCGATATCTGTGGGCCTCTCGATGATTTAATGATGACACCTAAGCGCTTGGCCAAGCCGGGACTAAGTTGATGTGTTCAATTGTAGTCTGTTGTCAGTCGTCATAAATCGGAATTCGGGAAACAATATAGAGAGAATGATTGAAATTCATGTCTTATGTCTATACGATATCTTGAGAATGGAGGAATATATAATCCCTTATCTAGAGGACACGCTATCTGATAAGATCAGAGTTGACAGCGGCTTTTGAAAGCTACGATTGCTGATCAGGTTCTGAAGTTATACGGAAAATAGTTATTAGACTTATCCAAGTGGGAGACTGTTGGATTAGTGTCTAAGTCCATAACTATTTTGGTATGTACTTGACCCGATTATGAGCATGGTCCTTTTGGGTTGCCTTCACCATAGCAATATGTAGGATGATTTAAGGAGAGAATGGTTTAAATATGATTTATTAATATATTATGAGAATAATATATTAAAGGAGAAATCATATTGTTTAATTAATATTAGTCAAGAATTAATTGATAATTAATTTAGTGGCTAAAAGAGATTAATTAAATATAGGGGACTGGACTGCAATTATTGGATAATTGAGTTATTGGGCTAAGGAATGCTAAAGGAATAAGGGGTGAACGAAATTATGATGGAAGCCCATCATATTTTCGTCCATAGCCTTATCCAGAAGGTTCCATGGGCTGCTTAGAGTTTAAGCTGTCCATTAGGGTTTTGACTGAAACCCTAGTAGCCCACACAAGTATATAAAGGACCCCTTAGGCTCCAAAAATGTGGAAAACTAATTCTCTAGGGTTTCTAGTCATTTTTGGGCAGCCTCCTTTCCTCTTCTCTTCATCCAAGTTGCATAAGGTGTTTGTGACTCCATTAGAGGTGCAACACTTGAGGCACTAAGCTTTTGAAGCCAATCCAAGCAAGGAATTGATTGTTATTGCTATATAACAATCAAAGGTAATTCTATAAACCCTAATTCAGTTTATAATATGTTAGATCTAAGTTTATTAGTCTTGGATTCAAAGCATGTACAATAGAGAAACCTAGATCCAAGCATTAGGGTTTGTATGAGCACATAGGATTGTTCTTATGCCCCAAACCCATCAATAAGCTCCTTCATCTCCATCGGTGCTAATTGGTATTGTCCTCTTGCTATTGGTGTCACTCTTGATAACAAGTCTATCCTAAACTCTACTTGTCTATCAGGGGGTAATCCAGGAAGATCTTCTGGAAAGACTTCCCGATAGTCGCACACCATTGGTATACTTTGCATCTCCTTTTTCTCCTTCTTATCATCGATGAAAAATGCCAAGTATGATGTGCATGCTTTGGACAAATATTTTTTTGGCTTTCATCCGGGAAATGATTCTAGAATTCACTCTGTGTTTGTCCCCGTACACCATAATTGACTCTTTCCCAGGTGGGTTTAACCTCACTATCTTTTTCTTGCACAATATCTCACCATCATTGGCGCTAAGCCAATCAATTTCTAGTACGATATCCAAGCCATTAAACTTAATGGGTAACAACTCCTCGTGGAATTCGTTTCCGTTCAAGTCGATGACGATATTCTTAATGCAATTGCTAACAGGTATGAATTTGCCACTAATAACTTCTACAACTAGAGCATTATAAAGTTTTTCTATAGGCAATGCTAGTCTTCCACCAAATTGATATAAAGGACTAATTTGCTCCAGAATAAAACAATATATTGGCAGACAATCCATTTACAAGAAAGGTACCTGAAGCGATGTCTACTGCATCCTTCGCGGCTTCCAGGGTCATCTGGAATGCTCTCGCCTTTGGTTTCGGTGGGACATTGGGCTTTATTGCCTCCTTCTTCATCAGACAGTCTTTCGAAATGTGCCCTTCCTCGTGACACCCATAGTACACCCTTTTGCTGGTGGTGCACTCGTTGGTGTAATGCCCTGTCTTCCCACACTTGTAGTAGGTCACCTCCTCGATACATTTGCCGAAGTGTTTTTTTTACACTTTTTGCAACACTTTGCTTCGTTTCCTCCTCCAGACTTCCTTGAACCAGACTCTTTCTTCTTGTTGGACCTTTAAGATCCCTCAAACTTCCTCTTTTCTCCAACCTCAACCTTGCTGGCGGCTCTTCCCTTGATCATCTCCCTCAACAGACTTGGCACTTAGATAGCTGCCTCAAGAGTAGGTGTCTGACGGACTAGCACAACGTACTCCCATGGAAGTCCTTTTTCATATTTATCAACTTTTGTCAGCTCGTCTGGAACGATGTGCAAAGCAAACTCTATTTTGTCAGTGAAGGCATTGGTTCTATTCATCAATGGACATACTTCCCCTTTTCAATGTCAGGAATTGGTTTTCTAGCTCAAGCAGATTTTGGTCTGAGCAGTACTTGTGCTTGAAGTGCACCAAAAACACTGCCCAAATTAGTTGTAAGGGCTCATGGGGGCTTATGGTTTTCCCCAAAGTATTCCACCAGCGAATAGCGCCACCTCTGAACTGTCACACCGCAAACATGGTTTGTAGTTTTCCTTCGCAACCACATGTTATGAAGGCCAATTCCATTTCCGATATCCATTCCGTAACTCCAAATGGATCTTCTTTGCCAGTGAAAGTTGACACCTTACAAGTCTTAAAGTCCTTATACTTGCATCTGTTTCTCTCGAATATGTCCTCTTGGTTGTTTCTCTTGATCACTGGCGATTTAGCTTAACCAACAGATCTGCTGTAGTTTCCCTCCTCTGATTGCCTCTCATTCAGTTCTGGCTATTCAATGGGCATCGAAGGTTCATCCCTATTATTCAGCAAAAGTTGCCTTATTTCTTCCCTGTGTTTAGCCATCATAGCCCGAATCAAGGCTTGTAATTCAACCATTTTGATTGGCTTAGGTGCAACTTCTACTATCGGCACCTGCTCAATCACTTGGGGTTGAGGTCGCTGATTCCTGTTTCCATTTGAATTTCTAGCTCCACATCGGGTTCTTTCCATTTCAATCCATACACCAAATTAAATGAATTTAGACCTTTATATATGATAGGCGTTTAAATCCTCCTTATCACTCTGAAACGTTACATGCCAGTTCTAATATCGTAATCGAACGCTTAGAATCCTGAACACATAAGGTTTCCAGATGTGGTCGGCAACAGACCATAGGTCCTAACAAATTATACAAGGCAAACATAAAGCATTTAGCACATAAAAACATTTTAGGCATCTTTCCTGAAATAAACTAGTGATTGTCTGTAAATATAACACCAAAATTTTCAAACAATTTTTCACATTTTCAAAAATATACTTTCATTCATAAATATTATAAAAATGTCATTGTATCACATATCAATCCATAGAAACACAACCCCAAGATCATAATGTATAAAAACTCCTCATGTGTGTACTGATCATGTCAGTGCCTTCCCGTGATCCTCACTGGTACCTGAAACACACAACACAACACTATAAGCATAAATGCTTAGTGAGTTCCCCAACATACCACATATAACACATTATAGCCACTCGAGGACATAACTCTGTGGAACCTCCGTTCCTAACTCTGTGGACCCTCTGGTCCTAACTCCGTGAACCTTTCGGTTCTAACTCTATGAACCTTCCGGTTCTACCTCTGTAAACTCTGGAACATACACGACATGAATCACATAGAATTAATGCAGTGAATCACAATCACATAAACAACATACAAGATACTCTATCATATAACTCTAATTACCACTCTAGGTAAAGTATATTGAGAAGACTCACCTTGGGTAACTCGGTAATCTCGAACTCGGTAAAAATCTGGTCTAGCCTCCGCCTAATCACATGGAATAAGCACTCTAATAAATAAAACTATCAAGGCTAGACTAATCCCTCTCTAAGAACTCTCAGAAGGGTAAAAGACCATTTTACCCCTCCCATGGCTCAAAGACCCTAACATTAACCAAACCCTAAAAGTCATTACAAGTCAACTCTCCGGGTTACACTGCACGTACCGAACCTTTACGCTGGGCGTACCCGACAACCTCACAAAAACGGGGAACGCGACCTCCTATGCTGCGCGTACTGGGATTACGTCCCGGGTAAGTCCCAATTTCATGCTCCTTAGCTTTTGGGGTCTTAAACGGTTAATACACACATCCAACTTTCAGATCTGACCACCCCTAAGCCTCTTAATCCATAAAGTTGGTGACTTTAAGCCTTTGCATGGCTGTGTGTAACGCACGTAGGTCCGGGCTAGTGAATTTAGAGGCAATAGGGGTCGAAAACGACTTTTCAACAAAAGACTATTTAGAATAAATAATTTGAACCAAGTTGTAGTATATGTCACAAGGTTTCCGTACATATAAAGAACGCCGAAATCCGAGTTATAAAGTTGGTGACATTAAGCCTTTGCATGGCTGTGTATAACCTTTCTTCACACTCTCTCTAACTTCTTTCTCTCTCTAAGTATCCTAAACACTCCTAAACCATAGGGAACCTCCCTAGGACCCGAAGGACGTCCCGAGGCTCCCGCATTCCCGAGAAAAAGGGGTCTTTCGGTTTCGAAACGCTGCTCCAAATAAAGTTCCGGTTTTCGATAAAATTCGTTGTAGGTGTGCTACGCTTACACAATTTTTAATATAGCTTTCAAATAATTATAGGAATGTTATTAGGTCCTTAAAATAATTATTTGGGCTATTATTATGAATTATATTGAGTGTCATTTAACACTTATATGATAATAATAATAGTCAGACTATTAATTTGTTGCGGTTATCGTTAGACTAAACCCTAGTGGTGTTGATACTAGGTTTTATCGAAGGAAATTGTTTTGAGAGTATAGAAGCGTTGTTCGAGTACTAAGTGACCACCTTTCAGGTGAGTGCATAATTACTTTTATCTTATACATAGATATGAAGTATTTTATATAAACTACGTGCTATGTGTGCATATTATCTGTATACTTGTTGTCTATGCTGGATGATCGTTTTTATACATGTTTTCATTTGATTTAAACTGTATACGTATTTTATATGTACGAATATGTTGGGAATGACACGGGTAGATGAATGATGAGAGATAAAAGATGATGTGAGTAAACATTGGCAGCTATAGACTTAGTGCCTAACTAATAAACATCGGCAACTATGGACTTAGTGCCTATTGGACAAACACCAGTAGCTATGGATTTAGTACCTGTTAGGAATTGGTAGCTATGGACTTAGTACCTATTAGATAAAAAGTGGTTGCTATGGATTTAGTACCTGATAAATAGACTATAGCAGCTATGGAATTAGTGCTTTATGAACGAACATTGGCAGCTATGGATTTAGTGCCAGTCCTATAACCCTGGAAGTAAGGGACTTCGGAATAAACGATTGCAGGATAGATGACTCTTAGGATAAATCCTTAAGAGTAAAGAAGATAATGGGGATGGGTAATTGAGTTGATTGTTTGATTGTTTAAACATAATAATTATATTATTGTGGGTTGAAAACCCTATGTACTCACCAGGTTTCCCAACCTAACCCACTCAGTTTATTTATATCACATGTGTTGATATGAAGTCACATTACACTGAGAGACTACAGAGATGTAGATCACTAGTGTAAATAAATGTAAGTTCTGTGTATGCTTATGTTTCTGTATTGACGATGACATCCCAAACGTTTTAAAATGAATAAAATACGTTTCTTCGAAAATATTTTGATAACGTATTTATCGTATTTTTCTGGGAACAAATTCCGCAACATTTTTATGAAAAGAAGTACTCTGATTTTTATAAAGCATAAACAAAATCGGTCTTTTCTGGCCGTGAAAATGGGGATGTCACAATTGGTATCAGAGCATTAGTTTAAGCGAACTAGGATTATGGATTTATTTCTAAACTTAAACTTAGAATGCTAAGCGATGATTGTGAGGTGTGAGCACTAGCTTAATTTAGGAATGATGCCTAAATTGCTTTTATGTGCTAAATGATTTGTTATGCTATAGTTTGATCGGATTTATGGTGTGTTGCCGACCAGATCTGGAAACCTTATGTGTTTAGGATTCTAAACATACGAATACGATATTAGAACTAGAATATAAACGTTTCGGAGTGACAATGATGATTTAAACGTCAATCCTAAGTAAAGGTCTAGATTCACCTTATTCGGTGTATAGATCAAGATGGCAAGGACCCATAGCGGAAACGTAAACGCAAATGGAAATAGGAACCAACCCCCTCAACCCCTAGTGGTTCAGCAAATACCCATTGTAGAAGAAGTTGTACCTGAGCCAGTCACCATGGCTGGAGTTCAAGCCATGATTCGGGGTATGCTAGCTGAACAAAGGGAAGAATTGAGACAGATGTTCCACGAAAATTGGGACGAACCTACCATACATGTTGAGCCAACTGAGCTAATTCCCGAACAATCTGAGAAAGGGAACTACAGTCGCCAAGCGAGTCAAGTGGGGACTCAAGGTGAACAAAGGGATGGCCCGGAGAGGAGAAGCGACAATGATGGGTGAATGTACAAGAATTTTTGGGGTGCAAAACCACCAAGCCTCTTAGGAAGCCCAAAGCCTGTTGAGATTATGGATTGGATCTCCGAGATGGAAATGGTGTTTGAGAGCTGCGACTGTAGCGAGAAATAGAAGACCGTCTTCGCTGTAAGACAACTAAAAACTGGAGTTTTGAGATGGTGGAAGCTATTAGCAGATATGATGCCACGAGGAGAAGCCTTAAGGATGTCATGGGAAGAGTTCTTGGAACAGTTGAAAATGCAGTACTGCTCGGAGATAGATCTGATAGACCTAAACAACGAGTTTCAGAACCTGAAGAAAGGGAAGATGAGTGTTGATGAGTATGCCACCGCATTCAGCGAGAGGATGAAGCTATTCCCCTAGTTGGTGCCTACTGAACTCTCCAAGATTGATAGGTTTGTTAACGGATTACCCACAGACTTTGGCCCAATGGTCAAAATGGCAACTACCTTGAAAACAGCTGTTAGGGCAGCTAAGAACGTAGAGGCCCAGATAAGAGAAAAGGGTCTAAAAAAAGATAAGGTAGGAGAGAAGCGGAAGTTTGAAGGACCTTCAAGGTCCAACAAGGAAACCAAATTCTCAAAGCTTGGAGGAGGAGATGGAGGTGAAGCGAGATGGTGTGATAAATGCAAGAAGAAGCATTGTGGGAAGTGCAACGAAGAAGTGACTTGTTACAAGTGTGGAAGGACTGGTCACTATTCTAAGAATTGCACACATAATGATAAAGTATGCTACGAATGTGGAGGCAAGGGGCACATGTCCAGAGACTACCCGAGAAAAAATAAAGCAGCAAGACCAGAAATGCCACCAAGGCCAAGGGCATTCCACATGATCCTCGACGAAGCGGAAAATAACGCAAGGAACCAAGGATATGGAATCAATACACGAAGATCGAGTTACGAGGTAGCCTAAGAGATAAAACCACATGATGTAGCCTCTTAGAGGCATAGTCTAGGGTGAAATTGAACACCTATGTAATAGTTTCAAGAAATAATAAAATCTTCGTTTTGTTATCTGGTGTGTTCAACTGT
Organism: Lactuca saligna; assembly: GCF_052625555.1. NCBI lineage: Eukaryota > Viridiplantae > Streptophyta > Magnoliopsida > Asterales > Asteraceae > Lactuca > Lactuca saligna. The sequence goes on from NC_136425.1 coordinate 180,932,694, forward strand.
TATGTGATTTTCTTGAATTGTGACTTGGAAAATTGCGAGACAATACTTGGGACGAGTATGAGTAGGTGTGAAAGGTAGTAGATGCATATACTACCGGAAGCACAAGACTCACGCTTGGATCAGGGAAAGTCACAAGGTTACCAAGAAGCTAGTAATTGATACCGTTTTATTCATGTATTTCGTTACCATCGTTTCGGTAATAACCAAGAAGATTGTTGATATTCCGACCCGAGTGGTCATATCGAATTGAGTCCGACTACGATAAGTATGTTACGTGGTTCAGAGAACCAAGTTCGATGTAGCACCGAATTAATCCAGAAGAATTAATCAAAGTGATCAGTAGAAGTATCGCGATGGTTGCTAGAAATGCTACCTTTTAAGATGTGATTAGAACATGAAGGAAGGTATAGTTTGTTCCAAAATTTGACTCTAAACGACCTGAGTCCAAGCAATGCATCACACGATGATAGGTCATTAGAATATGACACATCGTTCCATTGTAGTAATAAAAGAACTTATCTTAAGTTCGTATTAACTGAGCATTGACATTGTGACTTGAAGGTCATAATTTGGAGTCTAACGTGAGATAGAGAGCGTATGCAAGATCGAGCACCGCCTGCAGTCAAGGAGTCTAAGAGTTAGATACTCGTTCGAAGAAACATCGAAGTTATGACTTAGTATGAATAGATAAAAAATGGAGTTATCATGTGAGCCCTGTTTCGTTGAAGATTCTGGGACGTAATCATCCTAAGGGGGAGATAATTGTAACGCCCGTAGGTCCGGGCTAGTGAATTTAGAGGCAATAGGGGTTGAAAACAACTTTTCAACAAAAGATTCTTTAGAATAAATAATTTGAACCAAGTTGTAGTATATGTCACAAGGTTTCCGTACATATAAAGAACGCCGAAATCCGAGTTATAACGAAGAAGTTATGACCCGTCGAAGTTTCGCGACGGAACCGGCACGGCACCGAGAAGCGTAAATAGTGAATTTACGATAGAGAGAGTTTTAGCCTTAGCAATATAAACGAAAGTCATAGAATATGTTAAACTAAGAATATCGATAAAAAGAACGCCCAAATCTGACTTTGTATGAAGAAGTTATCATTTTTTGAAGTTTCGGATTAGTAGTGTACATCCCAAAATTCGAATATTAGATCAAGCGGTTTTTAGCCGACACAACCTAAACGAAAATCGAAGATCTCGTTAATAGTAGCGTAACGAGAAAAATATGGGCAAAAACGAACGTCGGATGAAGAAGTTATGAGGATTTAACGGACCAATCCTATCCCAGCCTGTTAATAATATAAAATTTAAAATCGAGTCAGAATTAGCGATGGAGTCTAAACGAAAGTTGTAGAGTACATTCCAGCCTTTGCGTGGATATAAAGAACGTCGAAAACGGAGCTCGTATGCGAAAGTTACGAATTTTTAAAGTTCGTAGTCAAATTTACGAAGCTGATGCATGAAATGATGACGTGGCCGAACTCCCAGCCATCGGATGAAGTCGCTGCGGATGGTGACACCTGGTGCAAGGGTTACGCCCAGCGTAGCGAAGAGACACCTAGCATCCGGAGTACGCCCCGCGTCCGAGGCCGGGTACGCCCAGCGTACTTCGGTTCTTATCCCTTCACAGTGGAAGCCAGCTGGAGGCTCGCTGGCATTCATATCCGAGCACTACGCCCAGCGTAGCCAAGGACTATGCCCAACCTAATCCGAGGTCTCGCTAGGTATAAAAAGGGGGCAAGGGTTCCACATTTTCACACCTTTCTTTACTCTCTCTCTAAGTATCCTAAACACTCCTAAACCGTAGGGAGCCTCCCTAGCACCCGAAGGACGTCCCGAGGCTCCCGCATTCCCGAGAAAAAGGGGTCTTTCAGTTTCGAAACGCTGCTCCAAATAAAGTTCCGATTTTTGATAAAATTCGTTGTAAGTGTGCTACGCTTATGCAACTTTTAATATATCTTTCAAATAATTATAGGAATGTTATTAGGTCCTTAAAATAATTATTTGGGCTATTATTATGAATTATATTGAGTGTCATTTAACACTTATATGATAATAATAATAGTCAGACTATTAATTTGTTGCGGTTATCGTTAGACTAAACCCTAGTGGTGTTGATACTAGGTTTTATCGAAGGAAATTGTTTTGAGAGTATAGAAGCGTTGTTCGAGTACTAAGTGACCACCTTTCAGGTGAGTGCATAGTTACTTTTATCTTATACATAGATATGAAGTATTTTATATAAACTACGTGCTATGTGTGCATATTATCTGTATACTTGTTGTCTATGCTGGATGATCGTTTTTATACATGTTTTCATTTGATTTAAACTGTATACGTATTTTATATGTACGAATATGTTGGGAATGACACGGGTAGATGAATGATGAGAGATAAAAGATGATGTGAGTAAACATTGGCAGCTATAGACTTAGTGCCTAACTAATAAACATCGGCAACTATGGACTTAGTGCCTATTGGACAAACACCAGTAGCTATGGATTTAGTACCTGTTAGGAATTGGTAGCTATGGACTTAGTACCTATTAGATAAAAAGTGGTTGCTATGGATTTAGTACCTGATAAATAGACTATAGCAGCTAGGGTTTTAGTGCTTTATGAACGAACATTGGCAGCTATGGATTTAGTGCCAGTCCTATAACCCTGGAAGTAAGGGACTTCGGAATAAACGAATGCAGGATAGATGACTCTTAGGATAAATCCTTAAGAGTAAAGAAGATAATAGGGATGGGTAATTGAGTTGATTGTTTGATTGTTTAAACATAATAATTATATTATTGTGGGTTGAAAACCCTATGTACTCACCAGGTTTCCCAACCTAACCCACTTAGTTTATTTATATCACAGGTGTTGATATGAAGTCACATTACACTGAGAGATTACAGAGATGTAGATCACTAGTGTAAATAAATGTAAGTTCTGTGTATGCTTATGTTTCTGTATTGACGATGACATCCCAAACGTTTTAAAATGAATAAAATACGTTTCTTCGAAAATATTTTGATAACGTATTTATCGTATTTTTCTGGGAACAAATTCCGCAACATTTTTATGAAAAGAAGTACTCTGATTTTTATAAAGCATAAACAAAATCGGTCTTTTCTGGCCGTGAAAATGGGGATGTCACATTGTGAGAGTCACCAACACCCAAAACTTTCCACTTTCAACACTCTAAAGCCCACAACTCTAACATGACTTCCTAATGACGACCAAGCTGGGATTTTTATGGATCAACATCACACATAAGAATGAAATGGGATAGATCTAGGTCCATGGAGCCCCTCTTGCTCATAAAGTCTCCACCTTTGGGACTTAAACCCTAGAAATGGACCATAAAACACCAAACCAAAATAAAGCGGAAAGTTATGAGCTTTTTACCTCAAAGTGAAGCTCCTTCCTTTGAAGAACTTAGATCCAAGCTTGAACTCCAAACCTTAGCCTCCACAAGCACCACTCCTTCTTCTTCACTAACACACAAAGGCACTTTTAGCTCAAAACACTCACACACAAGCTTTAGGAAGAAGGAAATGCTCTCTTAGGGTTTCACTCTCTGAAATGGTGTCTGAGGATAAGGCCTTAGCATTACTTTTATAATGCACAAGCCATAAATTAGGGTTTGCATCTGGGCTCACTATGCCCAGTGTAACCCTGGGTACGCCCAACGTACCTAGGCGAGTCCACGTCCAATTAAAGCACACGAGTACGCGCATCGTACTCCTCAGTACACCCATCGTACTCATTTGCCTTAATATTTCAATTAAGGGCTTAACTTGATGACTTTGGAAAAGGAAAAGGGTTTATGAGACACACCTAAAATTCGGGATGTTACAATAAATATGGTAGACACTCATCTCACGATCATCGCTTAACATTCTAATTTTAAGTCTAGAAATACTAAAAATTCCTAGTTCGCTTAAACTAATGCTCTGATACCAACTGTGACATCCTTATTTTCACGGCCAGAAAAGACCGATTTCGTTTATGTTTTTTAATAAAATCAGAGTAATTTCTTAAAGAAAAGTGCTGCGGAATTTGTTCCCAAAACAAAATATGATAAAGATTTATCAAGCATTTCCTTAAAGAAATGTATTTTCATTGTATTACAAAACTCGGGGTGTCAACATTGATACATACAAAAAGAATAAACTAAAAACATCTTAGGCCACAAAACAAAAATTGGCCGAAAAAGCACAGGCCTTACAACATTCTATTTATTTTCTACTGGCCTAATCTCCATAATGTAACACCCCGTTTATTATGTAAATAAATAGATAAAGATTAATAAATGAATCCTAGCCTTAAAATTCATAATATTTAGTAGGGCGTTGGTTGTGGGAGCCAAAAGTTATTATTTGGATTATTTGTGGGTTAAAGTGTAAATTCAAGACTTATTTTGTAAATATTTATGAAGGCAGGGGCTCCGTGGTAATTATTGGGACTTTATTTGGAGGAAAAAGAGAAGGGAAGGCTGAATACGTCATTAATTGGAGTTGGGGGTTAAAAAGGTAAATTATGGATTGGTTTTGTAAAGATTTTAGAAGATGGGGGTTGTTTTGTGAAACCCGGACTTATTTTGTAAAGGAAGTCAAGGGGCAAGGTTTAAATGGCAATTTGTAGATTTATTTTGACATAATTTCTAGATGGAGGGGTTGATCTTGACATTATGGCTCTTAGTTTCCTAGGGCACGGGTATATACCCATACAAACCCTAACCCTAACTAAACCTTTTTCAGCCGTCACCCCTTATGTTTCCCACCGACCGCCACCCCCTTCCTCACCTCCTCGCCACCACAAAAGCCAGTTGCCAGAGTCTAACCTTCTACGTCAGAAGTTGCTGCAATGGACCACCGCTGCCATTCGCCGGGAAGTTACAATCATCACCTTTTTCTCTTTTTCTTGCTGTCGGTGTTTCCTCATTTCATGGTGGTTTCTTTGAGTCATGACCACTACCTCTGTTTGGCTCTGTTCAGTTATTCAGGTCGCTGCTCCAGCCAATACAACCAACGCTATCTCGTGTCACCGATGCTTCTTCCGTTTCACGTTCGTAGGTTCTCCAGCTCCTGCCTCCCTCTGACGGTGAGGTTTCTGCTCTGTGAAGTGTCAAGGGATGCTCGTTTGGCCAGCAAACCGGAAAAATAACCACCATGACTGCCAACCATGGTGGCTTCCACCGCTATTTCTTTTCTGCCACCATTAACCTCTATGTATGGGTGGCTGGGAGTGTGTGTGTTGTGTGAGTGAGAGTATATTGTATGGGTTTTGTGGGTATTATGTTGTATGTACGATTTGTTTGGCCGAAAATCGCAAAAACAGCCACCACCACCACTTACCACCACCGGCCACCACAAGGATGGTTGTATGTGTGTGTGTGTATTTAGGATTAGTGTGTGTGTTTATTTTGGACATTGGCATTGTAAATGGAAACAAAAAATGGAATAATGGAAAGAAAGTCAAAACTACCACCGTGAGGTGGTGGCTACAGCCTCCTACCGCCACCAGCCACCGTGTCAGGTGGCGATGTGCATTGTTTGGATTGTGACTCGTTTGGAATGTTTGGACAAAGGAACTAAAACCCTAATGGGCCTAATAAACCCTAATGTGCCTAATAAACCATAGTGGGCCCAATGAAACCCTATTTAGACCAATGAAGCCCTAACTGACCTAAAAGCCCAAACATGTGACTAATAGGGCTAATGGACCCAAATTGATCAAAAGTCCTAGCTATTGGGCCTATCGGGCTACGATGGAGTTGGAAACCCTAATTAGGGTTTAGAAAAACCTAATATTGAATTTATGGGCTTGGACTTAATGGGACCCACATTTGGGCCATTGGAATTGGACTATGTACTAAGCCCAATCACACCATATGATTTATCCATTAGAGTGGTGGACTTAATGGATTAAGTTCTTAATGGGTTAAGTGAGAAACACTTGACCTTAATTGTCATTTTATATGAAACCTTAATTTCACTTGGGTTTATTGTTGGGCCTTTCTATTGGGTTATTGGTGGGCCATCTAAGAATATCATATGGACTAAAATATGTTGATGGGCTTTAGGGTAAGGCCCATATGAGGGTGTGGGCCCAATTTGGAAAATTCGGATGTAGATGGGCCATAGTTTGGGCCTTAATGATTATATGATATTGGGCCATTTGAAATGCCAAATGTTTGGACTAGACTAAGTAGTTGGGCCTTTAATTATGACCATGTAAAGGTTTGGGCCCAATTTGGAAAATTAGGCCATATGTTGGGCTTTGATTCCTGGTTTGACTTTTGGGACTTTGGATTAGGCTTTGGGCTTGAATCAAGCCAAGATAGGGTGATGTAGCATGTTACTCCAACAACTTGCGGTTATGTGTTGGGACCCAATTATTAATTGGGTGATGTTTTGATATTGAAAGTTCATGAATCTGTCATCCAGCAGTCGGGATTGTGTCTACGGGACTTCAACAGTGTGAGGTGAGTTACCTTCATGTAGAAGTGGGTCTAAGGCACCAAGGCCGACCCACTAGTATGAGTTATAGTTAAGATGATTGTCTTTGTGATAATTGTCTGGTATGTGTTATCTTTTATGACTATGTGCTAGTATCCTATGATGTTATGTGATATGAGATAGGAGGGGTAGGATAGACACTAGTACGGGTCGAAAGCACCGAAGGAGTAGTTAGTGCCCAGTTATGTAGACAACTTATGCTATGTGCTATGATAATGTGGTAGTAGCAGGGGTAAAATAGTCCCTGGAGACCGGTCGAGAGGATCGAAAGGGTAGTCCAACACCCTGATATGCTAGGCAAGGTTACCGGTCGAGAGGATCGAAGGCGAAGGCCAGCACCCAGGTATGCTAGGCAAGGTTACCAGTCGAGAGGACCGAAGGGGTAGGTCATGCGCCCAAATATGCCTGGCAGTATATGTTATGTATGGTATGTGGTATGATGGGGGAAGTCACTAAGCTTCGTGCTTACAGTTTTCAAATTTTGGTTTTAGGTACTTCGTTTTCAAAGGAAAGGAGTCGGCCCGATCGCAACACATCGCACTATGTTTCCGAACGCGAGATATTTGGGATTACACTATGATATGGTTTTTATGATGTGACATGCTTGATTATTGACGTACTGGTTTTGACATGATATTTTATTATGGATGTTTTCTTATAGTATTTTTTTATACTAAATTAAAATGAATTTTTTGGCCTGTATTTTTGGGATGTTACAAGTTGGTATCAGAGCCTTGGTTTGAGGAATTCAGACATACCTTTGGGTGTGTCTGGACTCAAACTCAAGACTTGGTATGAAATTTTTTCAAAAGTAAAATCATTTTATAAAAAGAAGTTTGAAAAGAGAAAAACACTTTGAAAAGAACAAGGTGTGTGATACGTGCAATCAGCCGAGCACCAGTAAGTTTTCCCCAAGATACCCATACATATTATGATATGTTGTTTTATGATATGATTATGAGAAGTGCATGCTAGATTAGGGCTGATGATCTAGGACGATGCCTTAGAGGATAGAAAGATTCCTGATTAGAGGATAAAAAGGTTTGAATGGAATATGATGGTTAAATTTTCTATTGTCTGAATGTTGTTTGTTATGTGCTTTGTGGATTCTTAGTGATGTGAGTTAGCTACTAAGTGAATATGCTAAGTCACATGGGACACATGCCGAATAATCTCAGAGTGATGAACTTGACCCTATTGCGCATCTCTCATTTGAGTCTAACCGTTCTAGGGATGTCTTTTACTCGAAGGATTATCTGATCTCTGTTGCATGAGGCTATATTCATGAGGTAGCTAGTTGACATAATTCGGAATCTTTCAGCAGTTGTGGACTGGGTCAGCTCGGGAACCTAGGATATGTTTCACTGGGTTAGTAGTGAGGCTCAGTGAAACTTGGGTGTACAAGTTTGAGGAAGTGACTTGGAGGATTCGGGAGGATTGGTAAGGAAAGTATGGATAGGTATGGAAGGTACTGTTGGGCCCGTACTACTGAAAGCACAGGATCCATACTCGAATCGGTGAGAATCTTGAAGAATCTAAGAAGCTTCGGGGAGGAGTAGTGACCCAGTTTGGGGACATAGGATGTTCTAGTTGTTGCAGCTTAACCATTGGTAAGTGAGCTAGTGAGCATCACAAGGTGTCAGACCCTGGAGGATATGAATTTTAAGCCCGAGGATGCGAGATCGGTTTGGAGCACCCTGGGAAGAGACCCATGACTTCTGATCATCGGGTGAAAGGCCAGGAGGGCCGGAGTCAATACAACACGCACGGGAAGGTACGTAAGGTAGTTTGACATTCCAAGGGTTTAGGCTGCTACAAGTGTAGAGGAGTTGATCATGTAACATTCCAAAAATCTGTACCGAAATTTTTTTCTTAAAACATTATCAAATCCATATTCATAAAAACATATCATAAGTCGTAACATAAATTCAAAGTATTAATTCCAAAACATAGTTTCATTATCAGAGTAAAACATCCCAGACTAACTAATCAATGGTGTGTGCCATGCGATCACCCCGAGCTCTTCCCTCTGCTACCGGAAGTACCTGAAACCAAAACTAAAAACCGTAAGCACGAAGCTTAGTGAGTTCTCCAACCTACCACATACCATAAAATCACAAACAAATACAACATATATTGCGCCACACCTGCTATTTCGGGCCTCGCCCCTACTTCGGGCCCCACCCGCTACAACGGCCCCACCTGGCTTCGAGCCCTGCTCGGATACATATCTGTTTCTTATAGGCCCCGCCTGTCTCTGGGTCTCTCCCGCTAACCACATATAGTACAAAATAGCATATAACACATAACTGAACATACCCTACTGCATTCTTGTCCTTAGGCCTCACCCATTTCCTGTCACTAGTGAGTCATGGAACCTCATCCAAGCTCTTACGGTAAGTGAGATACGGGCCACGCCCACACTCACTCCATGCCTATCTCAAGCCTCACCCATGATCTACTACTAATGAGATATGGAACACCATCCATACTCTGCTATTGGTGAGATACGGGACCTCACCCACACTCAACTTCCTACCAGGCACATACATGCATCACATAGACAACAAGTATACTCTAACATGCAAACCATTCCTTGGGCACCCGCCCGACATCGGACCTTGGTCCGAAATATCATACTAGCAAACAGTCCCTAGGGATAACCCCCAGGTGTTCCTACTCATAAATACATGGGCTAGCATTGTGGCCTTAAACCCATTCACACAAAGGGAAACTTACCTGCACTATTGAACTTTTGTTGATAACCCTCTGACTGCTGACCGACAATTCTCTATACCGCTGCTCCACTAGCTCCCCGAGCTATAAATATCAATATCATACAACACTTAGTCCCAAACTGAACTCTTAGAAACCGTCTAAGTCTACTCTTTCCAAAGTTAAAGTCCTGGTCCAAGTCAACCTTCTTGATTGACTCTACTCGCCGAGTCACCCTAAGACTCGTTGAGTCCATAAATTCCGAAACTCCCATAATATGACTCAACTCGCCGAGTCACCCCAAGACTCGTCGAGTTCAACGATCTCTGAGTCCCATCCTGCCTAACTCACTGAGTCTCCACTCAACTCACCGATCTAAGTCTTAACCAGAAGGGGTTAGTGCTTCGCGACCTGAATCTTCGAGTCCAAGAATAGACTCACCGAGTCCATGACAATCTTCAACAGAATCGCCGAGTTGTTCTTCCAACTCGTCGAGTCCATGCCCATCTTCAACCAACTCGCCGAGTCGCTTCAGTTCTTAATCCATACAGTGGCTTTTCGAGCCATGCAGGGGCTCTAACTCATAGATCCACACTTCCCAAGTCCATTCCTCATGTAAAGATGCAAACTTTACATGAAACCAATGAGATATGGGCTTAAAACACTCTAGGGCTAGGTTTTGTCACCAAGGGGCTTCACCAACAACTTATTGGCATAAACTTTATGGCTTTCTGGATCCTTAATAGCCTAGATCTGAGGTAGCAACCTCAGATCTACTCCAAACTCGGAATAAACCTCCTCCATACTCAAAATGCCGAAAACTCAACCATATGATAGATCTAAATGCAATAGGCTTAGCTTATTACCTCAAGGGATCTGAAAAATCACACCAACTCTGGATCTAAAGCCAATCCTTGAATCACCAAAGGTTCCCTTCCTCATTCTTCCTTCAAATCACCCAAAATGGCAAGAAAGCTTAAATGTGCAAAAATGGAGACTTAGGGTTTCGTGTTCTGGGTAAGAGAGGCTATAGAGAACCCTACCGGAGAGAATGAGATGATTATATAGTGCACAAAGCCCTGGATATAGGATTTCCCAATCCAGACCGGACTCGTCGAGTCGGCCACTTACTCTTCGACTCGGATCTCGCTCTAACTCGTCGAGTTCCACCCTGGACTCGACGAGTTGACCCCCCTTTAACCTAGGGTTTTCCTTTCCTTTCTTGGTCTTTCTGATTATGGGTGTTACAACTCTCCCCCACTTAAACTAAACTTCGTCCTCGAAGTTTCTCTACAGGCCGATTGCCTTGCAATCTGCTTTCAACACTCTGCTTGCTAGACCTAACACCCGCTGACTACCTCCGTTGGCCTTCCGCCCGGTCGTTCTGACTGCAATTATTCCTTACGGATAATATTCTCGGGTTTACCCTAACCTTGACTATCCTAGAAACAAAACTTACTCAACTGAAATTCTGGTACTCCCCGAGTACTTATGCTGGACACCCTAGGGGTTCACCCCCCTTTCCTTATGCGTTTTCTAGCCTCCCCAAGGTAACGTTCCATAACCAACTACTTCTTCTGTCACTGTCAAGGTCCTATCCTTCACCAACTCCATTACCACTGCTACTTCCAGTACGGGTCATTACCGCTAGTATCCACTGGACACTTCCCACTACTATAACTTAGTGCCGAGCACCCCTCGATCAACTATCTGTATTCCACCATAGTCTGCTTACCATCACTGCCGCTGACTGAAAAATACTGTTGTCCCTTACCCGCTTTCCGGATGAACCGAGACCACCTGGTCCCCACTGATCTACCACTATCTGGATTACCGGCTCCCACTGGTTGCTAGCCCTAACACAAACTTCTAGTCACTCCCAGCGACTTCTGAGGAAACTTAGGCTACCTAATCCTGCCCCCTCTACTCTGCCACTCTGGCGCTACAAGTCCTGGGATCCTCGATCCTCCAATCTTGACCTTAAGGTCCTTACCAGGTCCCACCTATGCTACTAAAACTCACGGGCCTCGCCCACAGGTCCCACCCGACTACACTACCGAGCAACCTTGATCTTGGGTCTCACCTATACTGCTACTCTCATACGGGCCTTGCCCACGGGTCTCACCCATCTACATCCTGGAGCGGCCTCTCCTAAGGTCTCACCTTTCTAGGGCAATGTAGGTAAGATCCATACCATTCTCATCCACTACTCATTCCTGATTCCTACTTGAATCACTAGGAGGTAAGGGCCTCACCCTAACTCCGCTAACTAGGAGATACGAGCCTCCGCCCACACTCCGCTAACTAAGCTGCTAGGGAATGCTACAGCTTACCTATAGTTTTACAACACTTTCCATACTCACTGGCTACTGATGAAAAATACTGCGGCTCTCCCGCTACTCTACCATGATCTACATGCTGCCTCTTCCACTGACTACTAACACGAAAGCATCCCATGATAACCATTCTCAAAATCCTTATTTCGACTTTCCCGAGTCCTATAGGCAACCCTCCAACTCGAATTCCCAACCAGATACTAACCATCTTGATTACATGAGCTAACTGTTGGGAAGTCTCCCAGACTCCCAACGCTGAACTCCTCAACCCATCAATAGCTGTGCTACTTCTTTTCCTTCTCAGAGGTCGTGTACTCATTCTGGATCTGCGTGATCTTACCCTTGTACACTCAGAGGGTTCTCCCCCACTTTGATCCTGCTTATACTTCACTGCTCAATGCTTGAGAAGAATTCCCAATCTTCTCTGCAATACCGCAATCAATCTGCTGAAGAACCAAACTTTCCATAGCTAGGGATCTACCCGATCCATTACTCGATAACACCTTCCTCAATCCAACGGGTCACTACTGAGTATAATATAAGCATGCGATAGTTACTGCATCCTAAGTAACCTGCTTCCATAGGGCACGATCCCTAACTACCAATTCATTATCCAAGGTATGCAGATGGCATATAACTAATCACAAGCAAACCACACAATTCTAAAATACTTATACCAATAATGATGCAGATCCTTAACAATGCAATCATGAATGAAGGAAACAAAAAATGGTGGTTGCATACCTGCGACGTCCGGCGCTGCTCGCGCCTCCATGGTAGTCATTTGAAAAGCCCTGCCTCATACCGCGGGTGCCTCTGCTCGGCCCTGATGGTCGTCTGTGATCCTTAGAGTTGCAGGGGAAGGTGCTATCACCCGTCCTTCCAAAAACAAACTAGGGCACCGGGCCTTCTTGTGGCCCCGCTGACTGCAATGGAAATATATCAAGTCTGATCCCTGTGTGGTGGTAGCAGTACAATCCCTGCTAAGATGACCAGTCCGACCGCACTTGAAGCAACCCGAATCTCCACCACTACCACTCCTACACGCACCCTCGTGCATCCTTCCGCACCTCCCATATCGGCCACGGCTCTGGTAATCCCCCGATCTCGAATCTGACTCATTGGGCCTTTTTCCCGAACCTGTGGCTACCTGAACCTCATCCGACTTCCTCTTTCGGATCTGCTCCAAATGAATCTCTCTCTAGCTCGTGTGATCATATCCTCCAACGTTTTGCAGCTGGACCTGCTCACAAACTGCCTGATGTCATCCCTCAACATCTCGTGGTATTGGGCCTTTTTCATCTCCTCATTTGCAACATACTGTGGAACAAGGAGGGCCCTCTCCCTAAACTTGGCGGTGATCTCCACCATAGTCTTAGTAGTTTGCCTCAAATCCTGAAATTCCTGTGCCAACTGTTGCACCTCAATAATCAGTGAAAACTCAACCCTAAACATGGCGGAGAAATCGCTCCATGTCATTGCGTCCAACGCGGCATCATCACCAATGGCATGACCAACCTCCTCCCACCAATCCCTCACTCTGTTCTTCAGAAGACAGGAGGCGAGTCTGACCTTGTCCCCCTCAGGACACCGGCTCGTACGGAATGCGTTGGCAATACCGGCCATCCACCTGCTCCTAGCGATGGGGTCCCTAGCCCCATGATAATTTGGTGCTCCGCAAGCTCTAAACTCTTGGAATGTCATAGTACGCGCTCCCATCAAAGAAATTATCTCGGTATGAAAGGCTCCCAACCTCTCATCCAAGATCTCCAGTATACCCTCCTTGACCGTGCCAAATATCACAGGAGTCTGATCTTAGATACTACGCGTAACCTCCGCTGATATCAACTCCCTCATCCGCTCATCGAGCTTCTCGGCCCCTAAACCCGAGCATGATCCCTCTCCGGCACCTGATCCGCCCACTTGTCTCTCTCGCAATGTCACCATGCTGAAAACATAACACAATACTATCAGAATACTCATCACTGTTGAGGGATTATATGCACACGCTACAAGTTTCCCGGTCTCATCTCGACCTTTCTTGAATCGAGTACGGATCCTCTGCTTTCAGTAGTACGTGCCCATACTACCTTCCATATCTATCCGTACTTTCCTCAAGAACTGCTTCGACTCCACCAGGTCCCTTTTTCTACTAATACTGCTCCCAACACTATCTCATCCTAGGCTTACCCTAGGGAAACCTCTAACTCAACTCAAACCAGTCCTCAGCTGCTTAAGGCCTCCTTGTGATGCCAATTAGCCATAACCTGAACACCATCACATGTGATGAGGCTCAAATAATCCTTCGAGTAAAAGACTCGTCCCTACAACGGTTGGACTTAGACAAGAGCTGCACAATAGGGCCAAATCCAACACTCTGAGATTAATCAAACAATTATGGAGTTGTGTTTGTAACTTAAATAAATGAGACTTTTGTGAAATGTGTTGTGAGATTTATGTGATTTTAAAATGAAAAATTTGTTTGAAAATTTACGGTGTTACACTATCTGTATGGAGTCCGGTGTACCATATACATGGACCACAAGAGCCTGAAGTACCTCATGGATCAGCCCAACCTGAATATGAGGCAGAGGAGTTGGTTGGACATAGTAAAGGACTATGACTGCGGAATCTTATATCATTCGGGCAAGGCTAATGTGGTAGCCGATGCCCTGAGCCGTAAAGCAATGAGTGCTCCGATCTGAGACGTGTGTATGAGGTTGACGGTGATGACTTCAGTCTTAGATGTTATTCAAAAGGGCCGGGTGGAGGCCATTAGACCGGAGAACTGCAAGAGGGAGCGGGTGATTGGGCAGGTGTCTGATTTTGAGATGGATAGTCGTGGGCTTATGATTTTCCGAGGGCGGATTCGGGTGCCCTATACGGGTGGAGCTCGGCGTATACTAATGGAGGAGGCGCATAGATCAAGATTCTTGATCCATCCAGGGCCACTAAGATGTATTTGGACCTAAAGAGAGATTATTGGTGGCCCTGTATGAAGAGGGATGTGGCATGGGTAGTTGAGAGGTGCTTGACCTCTAGTTAGGTTAACGCGGAGCACCAGTGCCCACATGGTCCGTTACAGCCTATAGAGATTCCCCAGTGGAAGTGGGGAGAGATTACAATGGATTTTATCACCAAGCTACTAAGGACCGTGCGTGGGGTTGACGCGATATGGGTGATTATGGACCGGCTGATGAAGAGTGATCACTTCCTTGATATCAGTGAGAGATCTTCTATCGAGAGACTAGCCGAGATTATGTGAGAGATGTGGTAGCATGGCATGGGGTGCTGACAACGATAGTGTCAGGTCGAGACATGCGTTTTGCTTCTAGATTCTGGAAGAAATTTCATTAGGAGTTGTGTACCTGTTTGCATTTTAGTATCAGATACCACCCTTATATAGACGGGTAGAGCGAGCGGATGATTCAGACGTTGGAGAACACGTTGCGTGCATGTGTTATGGACTTTGGAGGAATTTGGGACACTTATCTGCCCTTGGTTGAGTTTTCTTACAACAGCTATCATTCGAGCATTGATATGCCTCCCTTCGAGCTTCTATATGGGAGGAGGTGTCGGACTCCCATCTATTGGGGAGAGGTAGGGAAAAGAGTGATGGGTGGTATTGAGATAGTGCTCAGACGATCGAGCAGATTCAACAAGTCAGGCAGAGGCTACTGACAGCCCAGAGTCGCCAGAAGAGTTATGCAGATAGGTGACGATTCGAGCTAGAGTTCTAGGTGGGAGATTTTGTCCTCCTGAAGGTATCCCCATGGAAAGGAGTGATTCGTTTCAAGAAATAGGGCAAGTTGGGTCCCCGATACATCAGTCCTTTCAGAGTGACATCAAAGTGCGTAATATAGCATACTGGTTGGAGCTACCTGCAGAGTTGAGTCAGATTCCTAACACCTTTCATGTCTCACAAATGAGGAAGTGTGTAGCCGATGAGACGATAGTAGTGCCATTAGCAGACATTCAGGTAGATGTGAGCCTGAATTATATTGAGACGCCGATTGCAATATTGGATCGAAAGGTGAATGTTCTGAGAAACAAAGAGGTGCCCCTGATTCAGGTATAGTGGTAACATCGGAAGGGACCAAGTTGACTTGGGAGCCGGAGTCCGAGATGCGAGAGCAGTATCCAAAGTTATTTCCAGAGCATGACTTCGATGGTGAAGACTGGTTCTAGTGGTGGAGAATTGTAACACCCAGACTCCCATGTATTATTTATTTATTTATTTATTTTTTAGATTTATTGAGCAACTCGACGAGTTGGTGCCTCAACTCGTCGAGTAGTGACCGATTGGCCACATGGGTCAAAAAACTGACTCGACGAGTTAGAGAGCTGACTCGTCGAGTAGGCTTTGCGAGATGAAACCCTAAATCCTTGGGTTTAGGGCCTATTTAAGGAAACTTATATCCTCATTTCTGCCTCACCAGCTGCCCAACTCCTCTATGAGAAATCCTAATCGGCCATTAAGCTAAAAGATAGTATGTGACCTAATAGTGAGTGTTTTGGTGGATCTCTTGGAAGGAAAGTAGCGGGATACAAGCAAGGAATGAGAAGAGGTTGTAGGATCTAACATTCTTTCACTTGGAGCTTCTGTGGAAGGTAAAAATATTACATTTTTCTCATCTTATTAGTTGGATCTCTTGAATATGGAAGTTAGGGATTTTACCACCTTTTGTTGGGACAATGAGTGTATGGAGTCTATTAGGAGGTCTAGACTTCAGATCTGGACCTTGTGAGGTCCAGAGAGTCCAAAGGTTCTAGCTTTATTCAGCCATATAAGAGTTATTGTGCTTAAACACCCTTGTTTGAGTTGTATTGACATTTTTAAGCAAACTAGGCTATGCATGAACGTAAAAATTGAAAATTTACGTGACAATCGATCCTTGGGAGCCTAGATCTAGGATTTGGAGTGATAGATCTGCCTTAAAACATCTGAATGAGAAACTTACTTAAGCGACTCGCCGAGTTAATGAGCTGACTCGACGAGTCGGCTAGGGTTTTCCCCGATGAGTCTGGACATGGTTAACTTGGCGAGTTGACGAGACAACTCGACGAGTTAAATTGGATATTCGTGATATTTCAAAAGAAACAAGGGGAATCGACGAGTCACATAGATGCACTCGATGAGTCAGGTCAACATGGATTGTTGACTTGAGTGTTGACTTCTGTTGACTTTAGGGTTGGTCATGATAGGGATTATGGGGACAATAGAGGGGTAAAATGGTCTTTTACCCATTCCAAGAGTTAGAGAGAGAGAGAGAGAAAGAGAGAGAGAGAGAATAACCCTTGGTTTATTTAGAGTTGTGAATAGGGTGTTAATTAGAGTTAATTATCATATATGTTAGGGGGAGGGTAGTTCGAGATTCGTGTACAAGGTTATTACGTGCTTGATTACGAGGTGAGTCTTCTCACAATACTTTACCTAGAGTGGTAATATTTGTGTGACCGGAGGCTCTTATGTGCTTACTTGAGTTATGTAATATTATGCATTTTGTCTGTGTGATATATATGCTATATTCTGTGTTTATTGAGATAGGACCGGAGGGCCCAAACTGAGTTGTGGGACCGGAAGGTTTCCACAGAGACAGGACCGAAGGGTCCAAACCGAGCTGTGAGGCCGGAGGGTCCTCAGTGAGACACATGACCGGAGGGTCCACACCGAGACGCATGAAACCATAGGGTCCACGCCGAGTTATAGCGACGAGAGGCTTATTATTTGTGTATGTGGTATATTTGGGAACTCACTAAGCTTCGTGCTTACCATGTTGTGTGATATGTGTTTCAGGTACTTCTCAATACCGCGAAAAGGCGTCGGCGTGATTGTACACACTTGGTCGAGATTATGTTCAGGATTCTGGGATTTGACTTTTGTTTGTGGATTTACGTTGACATTTGAGACACTTATGGTTTTTATGAAATACAATATATGAGTTTTATGTGTTTTGAAAATGAAAAATTTGGTTTGAAAATTTACGGTGTTACTGTTAGAGCTTATCTGGTTTGCTTTTCTGGCCTCTTCCATAATAAGTTTGTATCAGACTGTAGAGAAATCCGGAAGAGGGTCGTTCTGTTGTACAAAAGTCGTGACTCCATCAAACTGGTATTTGAGTCCAACAATGAAATGGAGAAAAAGAGTTTGACTAGGTACATAAGGGCATTGACATTGGCTAATTGATCTACCAGTACTTTAATTTATTGACAGTAAGCACTAACGTTTGGAAAGGATGCTACTTTTCTATTTGTCAATTTGGTTTAAAGGAAGATAGCCCTGGAGTTAGCATTATCCTAAAATATATTGGCTATTGTTGCCCATGCGTGAACGGCTGTAGGAGCTGACTTGAGAATGTTGTGGAGTAAGTCATTAGAAATTGTACCATAAATCCATTGGAGTACTATAGCGCATATACTCTCGACCAAGAAGCGTCGGGTGTTGATGTAGTCGTTTTGTCTTTGGCGGCTTCTGTTCCAGAGGTTGGCTTTTCTGGAGTTGACGCATTGTTTGGAAGGATGTGATCGATTGCTTGAAATGCCCAACAATGAATTTTGAATAGTTCCGCCCATGATGCGTATTGAGCGTTTTCAATCACTAGAATGATTGGAATAAAATTATTGATGTTGGTGACGGTTGCAGCTGGGTGTAATTTCTCCATGGTAGAGATAAGAAGGATCAAGAGATGAATAGAGACAAAGAAGATGAGTGCCGACCGGAGGAAGAAGGTTCTTGCAGAGTTTTGGGTTTGGACGGAGCTGGTGAGTGGGAAATTAGGAATCTCCCTGATACCATATTGGATTATGCTCAATAATTGTCGATCCTTCTCATCATACATAATCATATATAGATACAAGGGTTTGTGAGTTTACACTTCAGCACCTTATAGAATGTAAACAATACAATTCATATTCTATTCTAATAATAGCCTATAACCTAGTTGTAACGTGTGAAATGTAAGCTTGGAGTCATCCATGAATCCTAAATATCATAAACCTCTTATATCCACATATGTCAACCAAAAATAACTACAATGATTAAACATGATTCACATAAAGTTTTTTTGAATGCCAACAGCTGAAATCTTTGTTTCAACTATAAGCCTATCTTTAAACAGAAAGCCCTTCGTCTTGTCATGGAGTTCACTCAATTTCATCATATCTGCATAACCCCAACTACGAGCAGATTTGGAAAACCACACATCAGTTCCTGCGAGGAAGAATTGGAATACCAACCATCAAGAGCTAATATATACATAATAATAAAAGTAATGAACGATATAAATAATAAAATATCAAACATTCAAAGAAGCTATTTCACTATATATCACCTCAAAGTCATTAAGAAAAAGGGTGTGGTATTAACGTATGACTTTTACCTATTACTGAATGGTCATAGCCACCGTATTTTTTAACCCGAATTTCAAATTTTCCATAAACTCTCCAATCAGCAGGAAGCAGCACAGCTTCATGTACTCGTAAATAAATTGATAAATGTGTATCTGCTCCTGTTTTGTTTCCTTTAGGATAGAGTGATAGAGTCCTAGAAGCAACAAACAAAGATAAGTCATGTGATCATCCCAAAAATATAATGCGCGCGTTTGTGTCCTAATTCACAAAAAGAAATCAATGTAACGAATAAAGAATCGGAAACCGATGTACCACTTGACTTTCCCAACTTTGAAAACCTCAGACACTAATTTTTCTTCTTTTACAGAGGAAAATTTTTCAATAGTCCCAGAGTACGTATTCATAGTTGGAGGAGGCTTTATCATCGATAAGCATCTGTCTTGTTGTGTACACAAAGGAACTACAAAAACCTCAGCTCCAAACACGCATGAATCATTGAATAGGTACCTTCCGCTACTCTCCTTAAAATAAAGTTTTGAAAACAAGAATTCAAAACAAATAACCAAAATAACTCTTTGATTAATTGGAAAATCACTCAAAACCAATGTTTTTACAATCTGTTCTCATAATCATAAACTCGATTATAGATAGGTATATATATATATAGCCTAACAAACCAACTTGTATTAGACTAGGAAACTTATGACCAACTTGCCATAAACTAAACTTTCCATAAATTAGATTGCTTGGTCTCCAAGTCCTCATCGACTTAGGATTCCAACAATCACCCCCGAATCTCTAAGTCCTTCTAGAGAATTCTTCAACCCGATCTGTATTTAAAAAACGGATTCGTCACTGTCGTCACGTTCCGAAAAATCACCGTCTTTTAATTTTTGGAGTCGTTCCGGACATTCAGAAGCAAAGTGACCCGGTTTGTCACACCGAAAACAAATCACCTTAGATCGATCCTTTTCCCTATTTTTCCGATTCTTCCCACAACAACAATTACAATTTTTGCAATCAGAATTAGAATTGGACAGTTTATTGGGCCGACTGCTTTGAGAAACCCTATTATTCCCTTTGGGCCCGCCTGATCCGCCCGACCTGGATAACCCACTATATCCGGATCCACTTGACCCATTAGTCCCATTAAACTCATTTGCTTTATTAGACCCAATCGATCCTTTCCAATTTCCCTTCGTTCCCGATGAGTTACCCCCACCAGTCGACGACCCACCTCCATCTCCGGTCGATTTTTCGGCAAATAGAACCCTCGATTGTCCTTCTCCAGCATCGACTTCCCTTATTCTTTCTTCATATGCCTTCAATCGACCCACTACGTCTTCAAACCCTACCGATTTTAAATCTAGTACCTGTTCAAGAGATGCAACGATGTGAATGAAGTTTCTGGGTAATGATTTGAGGAATTTCTTCACTAATTTTGATTCCTCAATTGTTTCTCCTAATGCCGACGATGTAGACGCGATTCCGGACAGCTTTCCGGCAAAGCTATCGATTGTTTCTGACTCGAGCATCTTCAGGCGATCGAATTCCGACATCAAGGTTTGTAATCTCGCTTCTTTGACTCTATCTGCGCCCACATTACGTGCTCTAATCGCATCCCACAATTTCTTGGCTGAATCCTGATCTCCAATCTGCATTATGAGGTTTTCTGGTAGGGCTTGATATAGCAAACCCATGGCAAGACAGTCTTTTTCTTCATTGACATCGGTTCCTGGATCAATCACAGTCCAGGCTTTGTGGATGCGTAAGACAACATTCATACGCATTGCTCACACGGTGTAGTTAGTGGATGTGAGCATCGGACACAAAACTGAGGTTGTCCCAACCTCCTTCACTCTCACCGGAGCTTCTCCTTCTCCCCCTGTATCTGTCATGTTGACCTGACTCGTCAACAGGTACAAATCGATCTCACAGCTTCTCAACCTAAGCTCTGATACCAATTAAAGTTTTGAAAACAAGAATGCAAAACAAATAACCAAAATAACTCTTTGATTAATTGGAAAATCACTCAAAACCAATGTTTTTACAATCTGTTCTCATAATCATAAACTCGATTATAGATAGGTATATATATAGCCTAACAAACCAACTTGTATTAGACTAGGAAACTTATGACCAACTTGCCATAAACTAAACTTTCCATAAATTAGATTGCTTGGTCTCCAAGTCCTCATCGACTTAGGATTCCAACATAAAATACTTCAATGATATCAGTTTGTCAAAACCCCATTTCCTTTGCTTCTCATGAAACCTTGTCACATTCCCATGATCATTATCTAATTAATGAGCACAACAAAATGACTTAATTATATATATTCTGTATATATGCAGGCAACAAAAAGAAATTAGTTGAATAGAGATTAGAGGTTAGAAAATTTTACCATGAAAGCTTACGTACTTGTGACCTATGTGATCATACACAAAAAGATTTACATAAACTTGGACTGTCCATCCTTTTGGGGAACTTTTAGTGTCGCATATTTTCAAATACAAAGAAATGTGATTGGCACCGTTTTCCTCCTTATTTCCATTTGGATACAAATCGAGTCTCCTACATGTTTTATGAATCTTAAGTTCATGTATAAAAAGGCAGATATGGCAATAAATAGATGAACCACATAAAAAAGAACTTACCATTTATGACCACTCGCTTCAAAAATGTCAGATTTAATTTTTCGAGCTCCAGCTTCAGAAAGAACAGAGAAGGACTCGATCTTTAACATATAGTGGGCCGGTTCGTTTTTTCTGTTTGATAATAACATATCTGCTGTACAAAAACTGTGTCGAGCAAGATGCTCTAAAATATTAATTTGACACCTTTTGTCTCAGAAGACTCCTTAAGAACACGAGGATACCACATGACTATAATCTCTTTGATTGATACAATACGTAGATCGGTAGATGGACATTTTCTTTGCCTCTACTGATCGTACCTAGTATATTATTGTGTTCACTTAGTTTAATTAAAAAAAAATGTCAATACCATGTGAAAGTAACTACAATTAATGGAGGTTCTACCCAATCTAAGTACGCTATGAATCCAGTTTCTCCATTTAAATCCAAAATTCATTTGAAGCACCGAATCAAGAAAATCCCATGACATCAAGATCAACTTTAATGTTATTCAAAGTTGATCTTGAATTGTTGATTCGTTTCTATCTCTTGGGACTTTCTTGATTCAGTCTTGCCTAAAATGAACTTTTGGCTTTAGATGGAGAAACTGGATTCATTGCAACCTTAGATCTGGTGAAACCTCCATTCTTGTCACTTTCACATGGTATTGATATATTTTAATAAGTTAAGACCATTATATACCTATACTAGGAGAGGCAAAGAAAATGTCCATCTACTTATTGTACATATTAAAAAACTTGTTGCCCATATGTATCCACATATTATTAATTAGTCTCCCCCCACGAAAAAAAAAGTCGTTAAATATGGGTAGTTTAGAGTAACTGGGTTGCTATTAAAAACAACCTATGGTAACTTGAAGCTCTATGCATGGGTTTTAAAGATGAACATTGGGATATATGTTTTATAGTTTTTTTTCCCTATTACGTGGTTTTGTTTTTAAACCTTATATAAATAAATGATGTTGTGGTACCTGGTAAACAAATATTAGATATTTTGATGTATTGTATGAAGTTTTTTTTTCTTATATTGTGTCATTTAAGTGTTCACTTTTCTATACACAATCAAATATTATCCTACATTTTGTTTCTGCGCAACTTCCTACTCATTAAATAAAATCAATTAAGGGAAAGAAAATGTCCATCTACCGATCTACGTATTGTTTCTGCGCAACTTTCATTAAATAAAATCATTAAATAAAATCAATTAAGCGAAAGAAAATATTATCCTACATTTTGTTTCTGCGCAACTTTCATATTTTGGTGGGTTACGGTGAACCCCTTCTTTTTCATCATGTACCATTAGACAAGTAGGCCACTTCACTTGCCACATGTCTAAATATTTGAGATGTCACAATGACCCTCTATGGGATCGATGAATTTCTCTATATTGTAACCTCTATGAATCAGATCTAGGTCAAGAGACCCTGCCAAAAACGTGAATCGACTCCAACGTTTCGTTAACCTCCCGTGATTGTGATGTCGAGCGTCCTCAACCAGGTTTTTTACAAGCATATGATGGATAGTCCTTACAAGCCCTCAATTCAACATTGTAGTGTTCTTCTAAAAACCATTGCAGGCAACATTTCACCAAATTTGGATCTTGTTTTTCGGGTAGTAAATAAATTTGAAGCCACGGGAAACTCTCTTTCAAAAAGCGTTTATGATGGTATTTATAGATCATTAACAAGTGTAGGTCAATTTGATGAAGCCAAGAAGATGATGATAGCCATGAAAGATGCAGGATACGAACCCAATAACATAACCTACAGTCAATTAATCTTTGGTATATGCAAAGCCAGAAGACTAGAAGATGCAGCCAAGGTGCTCGATGAAATGCAAGCAAATGGTTGCAATCCTGACATCAAGACATGGATGATTCTAATCAAGGGACACTGTTTAGCCAATGAAGTTGACAAAGCTCTGATCATTTTCGCCAACATGATCGAGAAAGGTTGCAAGGCTGATGCAGATCTTTTGGACGTTTTGGTACATGGGTTATTGAGTCAAAATAAGGCCATTGAAGCACACTAGGTGCTTGTTGAAATGACTGAGACAAGACAGGTGGGGTGAAACCATGGCAGGCGACTTACAAGAATTTGATCAAAAAACTGTTGTTAGAGAGGAAATTTGAGGAGGCCTTGAAGCTCCTAAGGCTGATCCAAAAACTGCTTGTAAGGACTATCCATCATATGCTCGTAAAGCTCTACTTCTTCTTTCTTGAACATTCAGGACGTTGGGTTTGATTTTGGCTTAATTTCATCTGGGTTCAATTTTTAATGGTGGGGTTTTGATTTAGGCTTAATTTCATCCTCCAGCCATAAACACATGATCTTCATCCCCTGATCTCTCCCAATCTTGATCTGATTTGGGCAGTGGGAAGGGTCAACTAGTGAGTGGAGGGGAGGGGAGTGCTTTCACCGGCTGGTGGCTAAAGTAGAGATGAAGCAGAGCAACGAAAAAAGGAGGCATCATCGTTGACGGTAACCAAAGCAACGATATATAGGGTTCGGTAAACAGGACGGTCATAGTTTCAAACCTGTGATGTTTTTATTTTTCTGAAGTAATGGTGAGGTTTGATTTGGGTTTAATTTTGATAGGGATACCTTCATCTTCAATTTCATACCCAAGATAAAAAAAAATGCTTTCATTTATTTTAGAAAGAAAACCAGGATGGAAGGAGGGAATGAGACGATTTGAAGAAGGAAATAAGGGAAGAAGGTGGTGGTGACCAATATTTGTTGACTAGGACCGATATAGAGATATATAATTACAAATCAACATATTATTTTCTATGTGACACTCTTTTTGACATCAGTAACCTATTATTACAGGTGACTTGGCCAAAATAACCGGTAAGAGTTGAATTCGTTCCCTTATAATGCAAAAAAAATATCACAAGAGACTATTTAAACCAAAATCTGAAAGTTCGTTGGGTTACAGTAACATTTACCCATCAATTAATCAGGTGTCAAAAAAAAAGATGATTATAAAAGAGCATTAACGGATTCCAAATGTTATTATTTTATATAAAAAAAAGATTGGTAAGTACAAAACATAGGAGGATATTTAATTTCTGGTCTTTACATAATCAAATACCCTCCTACATTAATCTTCTACTCATTAGATAAAATTAAATTTTAAATAAAAAAATTGGTAGGAACAAAAGATACAAGAGTATTTAATACGAAGGTTATTTTTGGGAGTAGTATAAAGTAAAGCAGTAAATTAATGATAGAGATGTAAAACATAGAGATGTAAATTATTCTGATCACTTGTATAAAACTTTAAAATATACCTCCAGTAAGTTGCTGACGTCAAGCACCAATGGCGCAGCTGAGGTACCTAGGTAGTGGCAGAGAGGGTGGCGCTGTAAATGACGAAACAGTTGTGCACGGTGGCGACTCGCACAGAAAGAGGTCAAGATATCAAACTGAATGAGTAGATTGTGAATGAGTAGATTGTGTAGGACTAATCTACTTGATTAGTATTATAATAATAATTGTTGTTGTTATTATTATTAATATTATTTGAGTTATCGTAACAAGAAGTAGGAAGAAATGCAAAGATAGTAGGAGATTCTTTAGGAAAAATTGGGATTCGTTGGATTCGTTACAATCTTTTCAGTTTCCAGTGCTCGTTTGTTTCTAAGTTGATGTTTTGAAACTAAAAAAATACCACAATTAGGGCTGTAAACGAACCAAACGAACACGAACAAGGTTTTGTTCATGTTCGTTCGTTTAAGTTAACCGAACAACAAACGAACACGAACGGATAAACGAACGAGATTTTCTTGTTCATGTTCGTTCGTTTAACAAATTACTTTGTTCATGTTCGTTCATTTATGTTCGTGAACATGCTAAACGAACATAAACGAACAAAGATAAAAAAAAACACAGTTGAACATATATGAACATAAACGAACATATAACATATCAATATAATAAAAATTAATTGAATATAGATGAATATAAATAAACTTAAACGAACGAACATAAACGAACGTAAACAAACATCATAAACGAACGTTCACGAACATAAATGAACGAACAAGACCATTGTTCATGTTCGTTCGTTTAACTAAACGAACAATAAGTTTTGTTCATATTCGTTCATTTATTAAATAAACGAACATAAACGAACTTCCTGCCGAATAGTTCACGAACGGTTTGCCGAACGTTCAGTTCGTTTACAGCCCTAACCACAATCCAATGATCCATGAAGCAATTATCAATATTTAGAAAAAAAAAAGGTTAGTCATAAATATACCAAAATATGTGGATATGTACAAGTAAATTACAATTCCAATTTAAATATTTATTATAAAATAACAATTTCCTTCGTAAAACTGAATTTGTGTTTTGCTAAATTGTATAAGGAGTGCTTATTACTCAAAAATTGTAGATCGTGTAACTTGGGGAAACAACATCATTAATTTGTAAAAACATGTAAATGTGCAAAGAGATATTTAAAATAAAGCTAGTCATTCAAACCCTATTTTGCTCTATGGTGCGTTAATGGGCCTCTCGTTGATTTTGGTGAGCCTCTGCAAAAAAAAAAAAAATGGCCATTAAATATAATTTTTTTGTATATAAGCAAATTTCATTAATATTACTATACGTCGATAATTGTTGGAAAAAATAACCATAATATATATTATATTAATGGTGAAGCTCTCATAGCATTATTAGAAGCCGAATTCTTTAATCGTTCACCAACTCTTCGTAACGAATACTTCCTAATATATTGTTCTCAATCTATCAAATTGAGAGAAGCTTGCCCTCCTCCATTATCTAAGAACACAGAATACAAGCAACGCTATTGGGCTATTCGATATTTCCTATATTTACATGACCTAAATCAAAGAGACTATATATATCGGAGAAATTATACGTTCCCATGTTTACATGATGCACATAATATTATCGGACACTAATTATATGGACACTAATTATATGAACTCGAAATACATTTCTCAATCCAACAAAAATTCGACAACAACCCTCCAATTTCTTCAAAAGTGAAATTCAATCATACTGCAAGTTTCATAAATAAACTCCAAAATACACATATTGTAAGTTCATAAGCAAACCATGTAAATCTGAATAACTAAAATTGTCTTAGATATGTACAAGATACAAACGTCTTCAAAACTAATTCTAAAGCTATGACTGTAATGTTTGGAAATTCATAAGGTATTTATTTATTTATTTATTTGTCAAAATCATATAAGTTGTCTTGGGCTTGGTGGATTGGACCTTTTATGTGGGCTTAATCGAGGTCGTACGTTGGACGTAAGCTTGGTGTATGTGGAGTGTAGGTGGATCAAATGGAACGTGGAGGCATGTACGTGCGCGTTGCATACAAGGATGTACGCAACATACGTGTTCAGACGCAAAACCCTAATTTCTAGGGTTCAAGCACTATATAATATCATTAACTCCCAAGTGTTTGCCTCCCTATCAGCCCCTATTGTCCATAAACCATAATATCAAACCCTATAGCATTTTTGGTGTGTTCTTGACCTTGTCGAGTATATTTTTGGTAGTTTGGTGCCTTTAAAAGGAGAAAAAGTTGGTGAAGAAGTGTTGTTGGAGTTTGAGCTTGTAGATTTAGAAGTTTGGCACCTTCCTCAGTTGTAAAAAGGTATAAAGTGTTAATATTGGCCATTGAATGACCTGATCTCTTTATGTTGTGATTTATGTCTTCTTAGTCCACAAATTTGGGTCTTGAAGTGTATGGATTACTTCAGACCCTTTAGGTTGTCCTTTTTGATGTATCAATGGGTTTAGATTCATAAAAATAGAGCTTTGGATGCTAGTTCTCTTTCATGCATGAGTTTTAGCATCTTTAGAGATTAAGAAGTTAGGGTTTTTTGGTGTAAAGCTCTTTATGGCCATTCAAACTCAGAAAATTGGAGACCTTATGGTTAGAAACTCTATTTAAGACCTAGATCTTATTGTAGACGTGGACACTTAAAAGGATTAAGTCACAATTTAAGAAGTTGGTTCAACCAGAGTACGCGGGACGTACTCCTGAGTACGCGGCGCGTACTCGATAAAGTCTCGATTTCCATTGAGTTGTACGCCAGGCGTACTCAGCCTATTGACCAATTCTGACTTTTGACTTTTTGACCTTGGATCTTGGTTGACTGTTTTGACTCAAGAATGGCATTTTGGTCATTTGACCACTTTAGAGTTGCCCTTGGAGCTTTTGGGCCTTACAACCCATTAGTTGGTGATTGTTGGGCCTTAATGGGTTTAGTGGATTTAGGCCTTAGTTTTGGACCAAACTTAGCACGGGGTGGAATGGTCTTTTTACCCTTATTATGGACTGAAGATTATGGTTTTGAATCCAATTATTAATTGGATGTTATTTGGTATTGATTGCTCGAAGATTTGTTAGACAAGCAGCCATGGATTTTTAGTGTGATTCACCAGTTAGAGTTTAGTTTCCTCACCACGTATAGCGGGTCGAAGGCACTAATGCCGACCCATGATATGATCTGTTATAATACTCATTGTCTGTGTGACACTACTATGTGGATGTGCTTGTATGCTTTCTGGGCGAGGCCAGATGATTATTCTATATGTTATTAGTTGCAATATGATTCTTATATGGGTGGGGCCCGTTATTCGAGTTATGGAGGGGCCCGTTATGCTAGTTAAGGCGGGGCTTGTTATACTTATTGGACAAGTCTTGTTATACTTATTGGATAGGGTTCGTTATACGAGTTAGGGCGGGGCCCGTTATACTCAGTGGGTGGGGCCCGTTATATGCTATGTATGTTGGTATGCAGTATTTAGAGGAACTCACTAAGCTTTGTACTTACGGTTTACAGTTTATGTTTCAGGTACTTCCGGTTCTAAGGAGAAGAGCTCGGGATGACTGCATCACACACACTACATGGATTCCACACTTGATATTTCAATATGATTTTATGATATTTGATACACTTGTTTTATTTGGGATGTATGGATGATGCTGGAATACTATTTTACTTAAATTAAAAATAAAAGAAAATTTTGGATCGAATTTTTGGGACGTTTCAAGTTAGTATCAGAGTCTTGGTTTGAGGGATTTGGACACATTCTCGGGTGTGTCTGAACTCAAACTAAGGATTTGGTAAAGTTTTTCAAAAGAAACATATTTTAAGAAAAGGTTTTTCTAAAATAAGAAAGAGTGTGGTGCATGCAATCAACCGAGCTCAAGTAAGTTTTCCAAAATACCCATACATGTTATTTGATATGCTTGATCTGTGAATCTATGAATCACATTCTAGTTAGGGCTAAGGATCTGCTTAGTTTTCCATAATAGAATTCTAGGAGATAAGCCTTTGTATGCCTATTGTGTGAGCTTGTACAATTACATGCTAGTTGTGATCAATCAGTGATAGGATGGCTTGATTAGGTTATGCTTGGTTCTGATTACTTGATTCCCGAATGATGTCTGTTTTGTGCTCCTCGGAGTTCTAACTAACTTTAGCTAACTCGTAAGCGAATATGCTAAGTTACATATTATGGGAACTAGACAATTTTAGAAGGTTAGGTTTTAACTCTATTGAGCAACTCTTGTTTGAGTCCAGTCGTTGTAATGTGAGACCTCTCATTTAAATAGTTATCTAGTTTTTGTAATACGTTATTGTATTCGTGAGCTAGTTAGAGGAAGTTAACGGGAAATCCTTCTGCAGCTGATGGCGAAGAGTGGTGTGGAGTTTGCCCAAGGAAAACCTAGGATGAGATCTAGTGTTGGGAGCCTTATCTGCGAGGGGAACTGCTTGGATATAAAGTAACTTGGTTGAGTCAAGGCACTTCTTGAGGAATGTATGGATAGATGTGGAAGGTAGTATGAGCCTGTACTACTGGAAGCAGAGGATCCGTATTCGATTCAAGGAGGACAGCGACGAGGCCAGGAAGCTTGAGGAGTTGTGATTCCCCGATATGTGTGTGTGTGTATATATATATATATACACACACACACACACACACACACATATATATATATATATATATATATATATATCGATGTGTATTCTGATGGTTTGTATTGGTTAGCTTCTTGGTTTCATCATCAGCTAGTTCAGGAGCTTTTGGACCTTTGTAAGTCCTCAAGTTCATGCCTTTCTTTTCCTTGCTTGCTAGATCTAAGTTTCCACACATTTATGGCTTGTAATGTTGATTAATTTATGGAGTCCAAAAAGTTGGCAACTTTATGGAT
This sequence comes from Lactuca saligna, assembly GCF_052625555.1. Lineage (NCBI taxonomy): Eukaryota > Viridiplantae > Streptophyta > Magnoliopsida > Asterales > Asteraceae > Lactuca > Lactuca saligna. Next base: position 180,962,485 of record NC_136425.1, read on the forward strand.
TATGATGGCATCTCAAGTCTTATATGTTCTAGATCTGGACTTTGTGTTGGATTAGTGTCTAAGTCCATAACTATATTTGGTATGTACATGACCCAGTTGTAGCATGGTCCTTTTGGTTGCCTTCACCAAAGCAACTTGAATGGATAATTAATGGAGAGAGAGGATATTATGGTTTATTAATATATTATAAGAATAATATACTAAAAGAGAAATCATATTGTTTAATTAATATTGGTCAATAATTAATTAAGGGGAATGAAAATTAGAGTGGAAATTCACTATGATTTCGTCCATGGCCTTATTCCAGAAGATTCTTTGGACTGCTTAAAGACTAAGCTATCCAATTAGGGTTTTGACTGAAACGCTAGCAGCACACCTATATAAAGGACCCTAGGGAACCCAAAACCGGCTACCACTTATTCCTAAGAGTTCTAGAGTCGAATTTGGAGCCTCCATTCCCTCTCTTCAAGATCATCTTCTTGCCTTGGTCTTTGTAAACCATTAGAGGTATTACAATTGTGATACTAAGTTCTTGAAGTTGAAGATTCTTGCTACTTGTGAAAGGTAATCATCTAAGCTTTTTTTAATTATTAATTTCAAATTTTGTATGCTAGATCTAGGGTTTGTAAGCTTTGGATAATTTGCATGTACAATAGAGAAACCTAGATCCAAAGCTTTAGGATTTTGCATGTGCACCATAGGATTGTTGTATTGCTCAAAACCCATGAGTGTATCAGAGCCTTGTTTGGTTTCTATTGTATTTGATGCATTGTGTGTTTAGTCATTGCTTGAAATCGAAAACATTTGCCTTCTACCTGACAGACTCGTTGAGTCCCCTGATGAACTCAACGAGTCCAAATGGTGACTCGATAAGTGGGAGTGTCAAACAGAGGGATTTCATGATTTTAGCTTATTTTGACTTGGGATAATTAACAAAAATGTTTTTGATTGATAAAATCCGATTTTTATTGATATCATGTGATTATCCTTGTCAAAATAAAAGATATTTATCAATTAATTAGATAATTATTTCCTTATACGATAAACCTTAATTATTTGAATTATTTGATTGCATTATCTTGCATGGAATTGGATTAGGTCAAAATTAGATAATCATCAATTAATTGTTTAATTATAATATTTGAATTTTGATCTAGATACTTTTGAAATATTTCAAAACTTGCCCTTAAGTTTTGGAATTTAAATTTTTTTATTAAAAGTTTAATTTTAAAATATTTAAATTCTAAACCCTGAATTTTACAAGTTTAAAATTCAACCCTTATACTATTAATTATAACATTATAAGAATGATTATATATATATATATATATATATATATATATATATATATATATATATATATATATATATATATATATGTATAAGATAAATGCTAGTCTTGCCGTTAGTAGGCCTCATTCACAAAGTCGATCTATAAGGTGGTATAAGGTTATTGCTTCTAAAATGACAGTTTAATGAGTGTCCACTCTCACCCACCGCTTCCTTGATTGGTGGAGGGTCGTTAGCCGAACGGGTAGGATAGGGAAACTAATTTATCATTAAAAGTATAATGATTAATAAAGTAACTAAATGTTTTTATAAAATTGTCAATCTTAGTTACTTTAGGAAAAATGTGAAAATGATGTTATTCCATGAAATTACACTTTGTACCCTTGCCAAGCCATTAGTGGAGCGTGTGTGGTTAATCGACACACTAATTTGGGTCTAGCAAAGGTGGCAAAGGGTGACTTGGTGTTTGTTATAGATCAATAGAGCGTGTGTGGCTAACCGGCACATTGATTAGGTGACTGTCACATTGGGGACACCAAGTACATTTGCATGGTTATTCATACCTTGTCCGTGATCCTCGGTATCCTAGTCACAAACTTGAAGGGCATATCGAGATGTAAACATGCAATTGTAAAGTTCAATGAATCTCAAAAGATCTGTGAGTTTTCAATACATTTAAAACTTAATCTTTTTGTTTTTGATGGTGGAAATTAGTGAATCGTCATTCACTTACCTTCAAATTATTTGTTGTTTAGATTACGACATCCTTCTTTTAAATTTCAAATAATGTTGTTGGATCCTAGCCCTAATTTTTCATTTGGGTGTTTAATTGGGGATTCTTATTTAATCAAACTTTGTCTCTTTTCCTTTTCAGATGTCTAACTCAAAAACAACAACGCTTCAGGCTCAACCTCTTCTGGCTCGTTCTCAATCATGAATTTGTGTGGCAGGGTGATTTTCGATGGGACCAATTTCAATGATTGGATCCACAATATTCGAATGGTTACCCGCTACGATGATAAGGAGTATGTCCTCGACAAGGAGCTGAAGGAGGTAAATGTCAACATTGCTACTCCTGAGGAGATCACTGCTTTTGAGGCCCACGAGCGAGATGCTACGAAAGTCAATTGCATCAAGCTCGTGACTATGACTGTAGAACTCCAAAAGTCATATGAGGACTACTATCCTTATGAAATGCACCAGGATTTACTAGACAAGTACCACCAAAGTGCCAGGTAGGAGAGGTACGAGATCATCACTTCGATGATCATGAACAAGATGAGGGACGAAGAGTCTATCACTACTCATTTGCAGAGAATACAGAGATATGTCGACTAACTTCTGATGTTAAATGTTAACTTCGATGAAGAGCTGGCGATTTGTATCATTATACACTCTTTGTCGCCTTGTTTCAACTAGTTCCGCATGACCTACCACATGAACAAGGAGAAGGTTAGCTTGAGCAAGCTTCAAGGATTGTTAAGGACTGCTGAGAGAAACCTCAAGGAAAAATATGTTACATCAACTCCCGCTACTGTTGCCCCCGTCTTGGCTGTTGGGCAGGGGAAGGGTACGAAGAGGAAGGCTCCTTCAAAGATCCACCATAAAGGAAAGTCCCATGATGGTACCTCTTCTAGTGGAACCAAGGTTGGTTCCGTTGCAACCTCCTCCAACCCGAAGGATGCAGAGTGCTACTACTGCCATGAGAAGGGGCATTGGAAACAAAGATGCCCGAAATATCTGCAAGATATCAAGGATGGGAAGATGAAGCCGTCCTTCGCAGGCATTCATACTATTCAATCTAATAACTCATTGCATGCTATTTCTTGGGTTTTTGATACAGGATGCGGTCTTCACATTTGTTTTGATTTGTAGGTCCTAATAAGAAATAGAGATGTGGAGCATGGAAAGATAAACTTGATCATGGGGAACAAAAGATCGTCGCCTGTCACCAAGATTGGAGTTTACACTTTAGTGCTTAGTAGTGGGTTAGGACCAAGGTTGTAAAAATCATTTGACAGTAGCTCGACGATCGACTGGTGTTAAGGGATTAATCGGTCTTGGCGGGGATTAATCGGGGACCATAGATTATTAATAAAATCTAAAAACTAATTAAATATTAATATATTTAAAGAAAAAACAAGTACTTCAAAATTAGAAAATAAGAAAAATTGTAATTTGGAAATTTGGAAATACGAAAATATAAACATTTTGGTATAATATTTGAAAATTTGAAAATTTGAAAATTTTGGAGTAAAAAAAGAAAGTTGATTTTTTGAATTTTTTAAAAATTCTTTTAAAATATTTTGACCTTTTTTTCGACTTTTTTCGACCATTTTTTTACTTTTGTTGACCGATTAATCCCACCAAGGCCGATTAATCCCGCCAAACCCGATTAATCCTAAATTTCCGATTAATGCCCTTATTCTCGATGATTGGAGAACGCCAAACGATTAATCCACGATTAATAGCCGATTAATCCCGATTTCTACAACTATGGTTAGGACTAGAGTTGAATAATTGTTGCTATTCGCCAGAAATGGAAAGAAACATCATTTCTTTTTCATGGTTTATATAAACAGGGATTTAGATTTTCGTTTCATAATGAAAGATGTTGTATTAATGCTTTTATTAATAGTGTTTTATATTTTGAAGCATTGCCTTGTAATGGAATATATGAAACTCTGATGGTTTAGAAAACTTAGGAAATGATTTGTTGCATATCGAATCTTCCAATAGTTTGGACAAAGCATGCATGTGACATTGTCGCCTTGAACATGTCAACAAGAAACGCATAGCCCAACTCCAAAAGGATGGAGTGTTGGAGTCATTCGACCTTAGAGATAATGACATGTACGAGTCTTGTTTACTTGGAAAGATAACCAAGTCACCCTTCACTGGTACATGTGAAAGGGGTGAGGGTTTATTGAATCTCATACACACCGATGTATGTGGGCCCTTTAGATCCAACACAGGGAATGCAAGCCGATTCTGTGTGACTTTCACCAATGATTATAGCAGATATGGATATATCTACTTAATCAAGCATAAGTCAGAAACCAGTGAAAAGTTCAAAGAGTTTAAGCAATAAGTAGAGAATCAGTGATATGTGCATATTTAGCTATATATTTAGTATAGATTTTTATTATTTATTAGCTATTTATTTGCAATTTATGGATAAAAGGTACTTAATTGTGTTTAAATTATATTTTTAGTCCAAAAGATTTGCTCGGGAGCAAAAGGAAGCAGGAGATGCAATCGGAAGTTCGGGAGTTGAAATAAAGAAGAAAAATGTCGAAAAAAGAAGAACTCGACGAGTCAACGCCTGACTCGGTGAGGCGGATCGAAGGTTCGCGAAACTATAGAAGTCCTTGTCGTACACGGATTCTTGATGAGGGACTCGGCGAGTCGGTACCATGACTCGACGAGTCAACTCTGTTTCCAGAAAACTATAAATACGGACTTTAAGACCGATACCAAAGACTTCTTGAGAACCCTAGGAGGCTAAGCTGTGATTGAGAATACGGTGGAAGCTTTGGGAAGTGAAGAATCAACCCTACGTTCGATTTTGAGGAGGATTAAGGCAATTTCTAGTTCATTCTTTGTTAATCTTTTGATTGAGTCATGTTTGAACTAATTGAATTCGTTTTTGAGTTTGTTTTTACTACAATTATAAACTATGACCTTTATCTTCTGTTTAGGGTAGATGATTTTGTGAATATGGATTGATTTTATGGTTAGGATTAATTTAATTTGGTGATTTTGTTTTGTTAAGCTTGTTAAAGAACCTCATGTGTTAATAACAACTATTTTTTAGTTAATAAATCAGTAATTAAGTGGTATGAGCATCTCTTAGTTACTAATATCATATGATTTATGTGAAAACTTAGTTATATGCCTAGGAATAACGAATATGAAACTAGGGTTAACTATAAGATAGGTAAGTTAATGTGTGAGCTTGTATCATGAACCATCATCAAGAAGTTAATTGAACGACCAATTTAATTAACCACTACAAGTCTTACTAAACCTGAATTATTAAACTAGGAAATTCATTAATTTAGACAACTGGCCATTGTTTGAATTGATCTGTTTTCGAAGGATTAGGAAAAGCGAACGTGAACCTAATCATCTTAAATGGTAGCCAATTAAACTTAATCCAAAGCATTTACCATAAAATCAACCATAGGAACAAATGATTTGAACCTAAACAGAAGTCTCCTTAATTATTGAATTTAATGATTTTTGTTGCTTTAGCTTTAGTTATTTAGTTTAAGTCTTAGCTAAATATTTAAGTGTCTAGTCTTGTAAAACTAGAGAAAACTTTACTTTCTATTACTTGTTCTTAGATAATATTAGTAATTAGTTTAATTTTCGTCCCTAAGTTCGATACCCTACTTATTTAACTACCCCACAATTGATAGGTCCACTGCCTTTGTGTGTCTAATTCATAATTAAAAAGTAGGACAAACCTTAGTTCGTTTCACACACATCAAGTTTTTTGCCGTTACCGGGGAACAGTTCAAAAATTATCACTAATTTCTAGTTTTATCGATCCTTTGTGTGAGATTTATCTTGCACAAAGTTATTTCTTAAGTAATTCAGTTATTAGGTTAAGTTTTAATATATCTGTTTTTAGAATTTCAGTTAATTTTTTTTCCTGTTTTAGCCTTGAACTTGCTGAGTGCAGTCGAAGCTACTCGTCTAGTCCATAGCTGATTTCCAGTTTTGTTTTTTTATTTTTTTTCTTTTTATGCGTGTTTCTTGCTTTGGTTGCAGGTATTACATGACCCGAGGATCCAACACACCTTTGGTTCCTCCATTTGAAGACCCGGAATCCACTCTCAGGAAAAACAAGTATAAAGTACTTGAAGACAATAACCCACCAAAGAAGTCACCCTTCAAGGACCTTAAATCAGTCTTTGGGAGGAAGAAAAACAAGAAAGCAGGTGATTCTAGCAGTCAAAAAAGCAAAGGAAGCAACTGTGGAAATCTTGGAGACGATACACTCTACAAAGAAACCGAATTTGAGTACGAGCACGAATCCGAATACGAAGAAGGAAGCGACCTAGAAGGAGAACTCGACAACACCATGGCTAACATCGATGAAGTTCCCATGGGAGAATGGAAGAAAAGGATACGTGATGATACCGACCCAGGACTTGTGCAACCCGCAATTCCTGCGACTGCCACCTTTGAACTTAAAGGCCACATACTTGCTCAACTTAAGGAGATCCCATTCTACGGGAAGGATCACGAAGACGCATACAAGCATCTAGAAGAGGTCAACGATATAGCCGACTACTTCAATATTCCTAATGTACCTCGCGACACAATTTAACTTCGGATGTTACCGGTCACATTCAAGGGAGCTGTGAAAGATTGGGTGAAATCACCCCCTTCCGGATCCATCACTACTTGGGCCAAAATGAAAACTGAATTTATAGACCAAATTTTCCCTCCCTCAAAAATAGCCAAGTTGAATAAGCCATAGCCAATTTTGAGCAACAAGCTGGAGAGTCACTTTATGAGGCATGAGAGAGATACAAGGGCCTACTAAGGAACTTCCCACATCATGATTTGAATAGTCAACAAGAAGTCTCCATTTTCTATGATGGAGTAAATTTAACAACTAGGCAGCTCCTTGATTCGTAAGGGCCTCTCACAAAGAAAGCACCCCCGGTGATAAAAGAGCTAATTGAAGAATTCTCTAAACACTCTAGAAAATATCATAACCCAAGGAATGAACTAAGTCGAGGGGTGGTGAACTCAATTAATGATAGCATGGCAGTAATGATGGCTAAGTTAGAGAATTTGGATCGAAGAATGACTAAGATTGACCAATCCATCCATGCCATTAGGGTGGGTTGTGAAAACTGTAGAGGACCTCAACTCACTAAAGATTGTGATCTTGACGAGAACGCGGACCAGAAGGTGCAAGTGTGCTATTCAAGTAGTGATAGGTATGATGACAATTGACAGAAACCCAAGAAAGAATGACTACCTTATGATGAGTACAAAAAGGTAATGGAGGAGAAGTATAAGAAAAAAAGAAAGGGGCTTTTATCAAAATGAGGAACCGGTGATGGAGAAGAAATCTGATTTGGAAGATATGTTCTCAAGATTTGTAGTCGCGTCCGAGAAAAGGCACAATGATACTGATGCTGAAGTGAAAGAGCAGCGAATTATGCTTAGAGAGCATCAAGCTGTGATGAAAGATCAACAAAATATGCTCAGGAATCAGCAAGCATCTATTCATAACATTGAAAAACAGTTAGGCCAGCTTCCACAACAAATCAACCAAAGAGCAACCAGTGAACTTTCTAGCAATACCGAACAGAATCCTAGAATGGCGCATGTGAAGGTAATAACAACAGATTCTGAAACAATTTTCACTCCTCTGACCCCTGTCTAGAAGAATATAAACATGGTGCAAACAGAAGAGGTAAATAGTTGGGAATCGAGTAAACCCGACTCGACTCACCGAGTCGCCAACAAGGACTTGACGAGTCCAAGACCTGATGACACAAGCAGCTTTCTTTTGAAACCTTACCGGCCCCCTTTGCCATTTCTGAGCCGAGCCGTACCTAATGAGCATATTCAAGAATATAGGAGGTTTATGGAGCATATAAGGGCACTCCAAGTGAATATTCCATTTGTTGAAATGATAATTCAAACACCAAAATATGCAAGTTTGCTTAAAAACCTCTTTACAACTAGAAGAAATATGGAAGAAGTTGCTGAAATAGTGTTGAATGAACTACCAGAAAAGAGGGGTGATCCGGGAAGCATCACCGTACCTTGTTAATTTGGGAACATAATGACCACACGAGCATTGACTGATTCAGGGGCAAGTATTAATATTATGTCATATTCCTTCTTCCAAAACTTAAACCTTCCGGTCCCAAAGCCTATTCATATGAAAATCCATTTGGCTGAAAAAACGATAATACATCCAATGGGAGTGTTTTAAGATCTTCTTATCAAAGTTGATAAACTAGTATTTCCTGTTGACTTCATAATATTAGACATGGAGGAGGACCTTAAAGTACCAATCATTCTTGGGCGACTGTTCTTGAATACCGCTTGTGCATTGGTAGATATGCATGAATCTATGCTAACATTAAGGGTGGGGGTGATTTGTTGATTTTTAAAAATGAGGAAAAGGATAAGCACATAGAGTCAAGAGAAGATAAAGTTTCCTCAATAGATTTGGTGGATGAATTGTTAGAAAAAGAGCTTGTGTGCTTGCATGAAATCAATCCAAGTCAATTCTTGTTATCTTTGGAAGAAAATTCTGATGCCAAAGGAGATCTGGAGGAGCTAAAGAGGTTGATCTTGGAAGCTGATTATCAAAAAAGCCTTAGAAGTATTAGAAGTTCACTGACTTGCCAAGTCGTACATTCTAACTCAACGAGTACATATGTAAAATCCCGATTTGTTGAAGTTTTTAGTCTGCAAACCATTAGTACCCTTTATGAACCAGATGTGCACGTTTTGCCTGATTATGTGGAGAATCTTCTTGAGGAAAGCAAAGTTGTTAAAGTTTTCATCAACTTTGAGAATTCACATTTGGCTTGTCTTGAAACAATTGTGCTAAATGATGAGGCTGCTCAAGAAGAGAATAAAGAAAGTTTAGAAGATAAACGGGATACTAAAACTTGGAATAATGATAACCATAACTCTTTCATTGAATCACATATAGCGATGTCAACCAAAAGCAAAAGAACCAAGCCTCGTGCCCTTGTCTATACTACGTTTGAAGTTTTCACTTTCAAAACACCAGATTATTTAATATGTGATGAAAGTGAGGAAGAATTTGTGCCTTCAAGTGATGATGAGTTAATGACAGAAAAGGCAATCGAGGAAGATAAAGAAGGAAGGGAAATGATGGGGCATGAAAAGGAAGAAGTGAAAAAGAAGAGGCATAGTAAAGGGATAAAGCGTAAAGCTGAAGAAATTGTTGCAAGAAAGAGAACGGAAGAACTGAAGAGGGCATATAAGAGAAGAATCTTATCTCTACAAGACAAAATACAAAGTACAAAAACTGAAAAAGGAGATCCTAATGGACGAAGCAGCAGCAATGTAAAGTGGGATCGAGTCCAACTAAAGACTCCTAAAAAAAGAAGCGCTTAACGGGAGGCAACCCGTCAATAGAGTTTTCTTTTCTTTTCGTTTTCGTTTTTGTTTTGTGTGGTTTTCTTGGGATTTTTTTCTATCCAAATCTTCATTTTCATCTATAAATGATTGCTTGAGGACAAACAACGTCTGAGTGTGGGGTATGGTAAATTTTTTAGAAATAATGATTTTTATTGACTCGACGAGTTCATCCATAACTCGGCGAGTCCACACGAATCAGGGAAGTTTTAATCACGACCTGACTCGGTAAGTTCGTATGCTAACTCAACGAGACAATTAAATTTACTGGAAAAAGAATAAATTTTACGTTTCTGTAAAATTAGGTTTATTTACCCTAATTGAGAAAACACATTCATTCAAACGAGCCGACACCCACTCGACGTGCCAAGATTCTCTCAAGCGGCCATCTTCATTTTTCTTTGATTTCTTCTACTTCCTCCCCACAAGGTAACGTTTGTTGTTTATAATCTTGTTAAAGCTCTAATTTTTGCAGAATAATGGTCCCATTTTGTTGCAAACTCGGTTTTTACTTGATTAAGGTTCCAGGGTTTCAAAATTTTGTCTAAATAGAATGTTATACGTGAAATTTATTGTGAATCAATACTTAATATGCATTCCTAGACAAACCCCTGGAAACAATTTTGAGTTTTGTTGGATGAGTTGGTAGAAATCAGACATGCGACTCAAGTAGTTAATATGACTCGCCGAGTCTATTCGTGGACTCGCCGAGTCAGACCTCATTTTTTTTAATGTTCTATGTTTTCTGTGTTTGTATGGATTGTGTCATTTTGCAGAAAATGTTTTCAAGAGGTGGACAGAGCTCTAGAGGTAACCACGGGGATCATCCTTGGTTAAACTTTCCAAGAACTGATTCAAAATCCACGATGAAACGATGGAAGAAGAAGTTGGTTGAAGTTAAAAAGAAAGAAATTTATGTACCAAATGCAATAAGTTGGGAATGGCTGGGGAGAGTCTGATATGAGGAGGAGTTGGCCCCATTTCTTGTCAAAGCATTTATGCATAAAGGGGTATCCATCACTTGTGATGGATGGAGCCGACTATTCCGTATGTAAGAACCGGTGTTCAAGGAGTTGTGTTGGGAGTTTTTCTCAACCATAAACTTTCGCGAAAGAAACGATTATTACAACCCGGGAATCATTACCTTTTGCCTTGGTGATGAATTCCGCCAATGTAGTATGGTGGAACTTGCTTGCAGTGGGGTATATATGACCAATAATTGGTCAGCACCGAAGGTTTTGGCAACTTTCTGGAGCATAGTCACAAGGAATTCTCGGAGGCTGTTGTGGGTTCCACTTGGTGGAACACTATTGCCAACAAGGTTTATATCCCCAAGTCCGCTCAAGAGGGGAGTATTAGATCACCGACCCATCGATTGATTCACTGCCTCATTGCTAATACAATCAACATGTGAAAAGATGACGATAAGGTTCCCAACCTTGATGTTTTTTATTTATGGAGTATTATTACTCCAAACACTTTCTGTAATCTTCCGCACTGCATAACATCTTATTTAGCTGAGGGAGCGGTCAAGGATCGAAAAAATTTAAAGATCATTGGCGGGATGTTTGTGACCCACCTAGCAAAATCATATGGGTTAATGGAGAGAGGAGCATGGAACTTGATGAAAATGGTCCCGACCCTTCCTTTTAATATCATTCTTTTTAGAAGAGCAAGAATTATTGAAGATTGTGGATGGGTCCACTATTCCGTTCCTCATGATGATGCGGTGATAGGACCCGAGGAGTCGAGAAGGAGGGTAAGGCCGAGACATCACCGAGCACGTGAAGACCCACCGGTGATTCTGATTGAAGATGAGATACCCGAGGAATGGTTTAATGTGTAGGGAATGAGATACCAAGATGATTTGGGAAGGAGCTTAAATTTCACCAACCGGTCATTTATCTAAATGTTTAATCACTTCAACATCCAACATGTAGATTGTAGCACCTAGTTTCCGGTACGTACTCCATGCTATTTATTTTCTTAAGATAATATATTTTGCCTTGGACTCGGCGAGTTGATGGGCCAACTCGCCGAGTATGAGTGGGACAAGGTACAGGGGTTGGACTCTGGACTCGGCGAGTCGGTCCCCGGACTCGGGGAGTAGCCCCTGGTTGGGCAAAAACCTTAATCCGGGTGTTTGTACCCTATTTAAACACTCTATCTTGGCCTCCTTTGTCCCTAACACTTCCAGAGAACATTAGAGTGCGACCCTAGCCCCCATATTGTTCTTAAGAGTGTTTTTGGTCTTGTGAAGGAGGTTGGAGCTTAGAAGAAGAAAAAGGTGGTTGAAGAAGTGCAAGGAGAGGAGTAGATCCGAACTCTACTTAGGGAGAAGCTTCCATTCAGGTAGAAAAGTCTCTACCTTGATCTTTAGATCATTAGTTACCATTTTTGTCCCAAATGGGTGGTTTTCAAGCCCTAAAACACCAAACTCTATGTTTGGTGCTTAATGATCCGAAAGGACTTATGATCTGGACTTATTGGATGAATTAGTAGCATAAAGTTCATGTGGTTGAAGTGATTGAGGTCCCCATTGAGTCTATGACCTCTTGAAGAGTTTGGTTTTGACCTTTTGAGCTTATAGGGCCATGCATGCACGTAAAGTTTGCAACTTTACATGATAAGCATGCTCAAGGAACATGGATCTATGGTTTTGAAGCGTTGCATGTCTCAGATTTGGCCTATATGGGAAATGGGTCATAGGGACTTGGTGAGTCCCAAGGAGGAACTCGGCGAGTTCCATGAAGATGGCCTTAGACTCGGCGAGTTGGATGAACAACTCGGCGAGTCCTATGAAGATTTCATGGAACTCGGCGAGTTCTTCTTCAAACTCGGCGAGTCGGGTCACGAGTCGGTTCAATCGTCCCAAGTCATGAGTTAAGGGTGATTCAGTGAGTGGGAAGAAGGATTGGTTGAGTAGGACCGGGTTAGTAGGAAAAGGACTCAGCGAGTCCAGTCAAATGGACATTGACTTTGACCAAGGAGTTGACCTTGGGCCAAGGGAGGGTCAGTCTTTTGACCTAAGGGTATTTATGGGTGTCTAACCTATGTTTATGGTTTATAGCCGGAGGATTTGCGACCCAGCAGTTAGACGCTCAGCAAGCAGACTTCAGTAGCTACTTTCGAGGTGAGTTACCTTCCAGTAGCGGTGGGTCTAAGGCCATAATGGTGGCCCACCAGTAGGAGACGTATGATAGATGATTGTCTTTGTGATATCATCTAGGTTTGCTACTACCTAATATGTTATATGCTAGCATGATATGTTGTACGTGATAGTAGTAAGGTTCGTTTGTTAGGACCGAAGGGTATTCAGACACCCCAGACACGTCTGACAGTATGTGGTTATATGTTGCATGCTGGCTTGTTATGTTATATGCGATAGAGGTAGTAGGAGGGGACCAGTCCCCGAGTTCGGTTGATAGGACCGAAGGGTAGTCCAGGCACCCCATATATGTCTGATAATATGTTATGTTATGATATATGTGATAGTAGCAGTAGGGGGTGAAATAGTCCCCAAGGTTCAGTCGTTAGGATCGAAGGGTATTCAGCACCCCAAAATGGCTTGACATGGGTAGTCAGCACCTCAGAATGGCTTGATACGGGTAGGTCGGCACCCCAGAATGGCCGTAGCGGGTAGGTCGGGCACCCCAGAAATGCCTGGCAATATGTATGATATGTGATTGTATGGTATGTGGTATGATGGGGGAACTCACTAAGCTTCGTGCTTACAGTTTTCATTTTTGGTTTTAGGTACCTCTTCTTCGAAGGGGAAGGAGTTGGCGCAGTAGCAGCACATCACACACACGCTTTGTATTCCGCACTATGAGATCCTCTTGGGGATTTGTACTCTGATTTTATTCTATTTTTATAAACTGGTTTCCAGACACGCACATCTTTTATGAAATGATACGATCGGTGAATGTTTTATTCTAATGTTTTGCTAAGTATGTGTATTTAAAAAATGAAATTTTTGGCTCGTATTTTCGGGATGTTACATAGATGGGGGAGAATTTCCTTATGTACCTACTTGGGAAGAACAGATAAATGCACGAAGGAGTGAAACCGGTGGGAGTGGAGCAAGATAAGATGATGAAGAGGAAGAAGATGAAGATTGAAGTTCTATCCTTTTTATTTGTTTGGTTGTGTTGTTTGCTTGTTTTTATTTGTTTTGTTTGAACTTCTAAATAGGATTTGGTTTGTTTTATTTTATGTTTGTTGTTGGTTCTTCTCAGAATTTGAATTAGGGTATGCATGCAAAGGGTCTAGAGAGTGAAAGAAAAAGGGAAAGAGTCAAGTCTAGCCGAGAGAGAGTGAAGTTTTGAGTCCAAGTATCGAGTCCGGTTCAAGAGAGGGTTAAAGAGTGCGTGAATACTGAAGAAGAGAAGAACATAAGTGTCTTTTTAATGCTACTTCAGCATACCAAACTGGATTTGAAGCATAATACACATTTTTATCACATAGTGTGGAACTCGTAGAGTGCACATCCTGAACTCGACGAGTCATAGGCAATTTCATAAATTCTGCCATTTTCGCGACACAACTCGACGAGTTGCGTTTCATTCCACCTTTAAAGCTACTGATTTGATGATATTTTACATGACACTTGACTGCATTTTTTAAGATTAATTCCTGAAGTTTTCCGAGAGTTTGTCCTGAATTTTGGAGCTGCACCACACGAGACGTTTGACACCCAAGACATGGATGATTTGTTCCCATGTCTAAAGTCAACTGAAGATGGAGCTCAAAAGCAGAAAATCAACCTCACGACTACTATCCCAGGGGAGTTTGTTCCAATTCCCTCTTTAATTTATTGTTTTTTATATCATGCATGACATGTAATGGGGACATTGCATAATTTAAGCGTGAGGTAGGGGTTGGTTACACTGGTTAAATTTTAAAAAATTTTCTAGGATTAATTCAGAAAATTATGGTAAAATCAATTAGGATTCCATGCTAGTATTGTGTTTGATGATTCTTTGAAGACCCAAATGTTTATTTAAGCCTATATACGTTATAATGCATTTGTGGCCTCCTTTATTATAGTGAAATCATGGGACAAAAACACAACCTAGCTTAGTTTGAAGGATGCAACATGTTTAGCATCGTGTACTTGAAATGTATCCAAAAAGACAAATATTTTAACCAATAAAGGTTGAAGTTGAGCACCCTTGCTTAAGCATGTAGGATTTGAGTGAAAAAAAAGTGAGTTACATGTTAAAAAAAAAAAAGAATTACAAGAAAAGTTGTAAGAATTTTGGACAAATTAAAGTGAAAATCAAAAAATCAAAATTCTGAAGAATAAAATAATTGAAGATACCAAAAACCAAAAGGTTGTGAATTCAAGGAGATTAAAGTCGAATTATCAAGAGTGAAGAATTCCAAAAGAGCTCAATAATGGTATCAAAAATTGTAATTTTTTAGATTATGTATGTTTGAATTGTTTTACCAAAAATATCTTGAGGTTAAGAAGTTTTTTGCGGATGGATATAAAGGGATGCATAAAAGGAACATTGTTCAAAAGAAGTGGGCGAGTGTTTATGAGGATTGTTAGTATTTAGAATTAGAGGGGTCCTTAGGAAAAAATTTAGACACAAATGCATGCGTTGCGGTCTTGACATAACGGTTAGGTTTGATTGGGATTGTCTTGTGTAATATTAGTGTGCTAAAATTCAGTATTGCTTGGGGGAAAGAAAAAGTAAAGTGTGGGGAATTTAATATGTGCATATTTAGCTATATATGTAGTATAGATTTTTATTATTTATTGGCTAATTATTTTCAATTTATGGACAAAAGGTACTTAATTGTGTTTAAATTATATTTTCAATCCAAAAGATGTGTTAGGGGCAAAAGGAAGCAAGAGATGCAATCGGAAGTTCGGGAGTTGAAATAAAGAAGAAAAATGTCGAAAATAAGAAGAACTTGACGAGTCAACGCCTGACTCAGCGAGTCGGATTGAAGGTTCATGAAGCTATAGAAGTCCTTGTCGTACACGGATTTTTAATGAGGCACTAGACAAGTCGGTACCATGACTCGATGAGTCAACACGGTGGAAGCTCTGGGAAGTGAAGAATCAACCCTACGTTCGATTTTGAGGAGGATTAAGGCAATTTCTAGTTCATTCTTTGTTAATCTTTTGATTGAGTCATGTTTGAACTAATTGAATTCGTTTTTGAGTTTGTTTTTACTACAATTATAAACTATGACCTTTATCTTCTGTTTAGGGTAGATGATTTTGTGAATATGGATTGATTTTATGGTTAGGATTAATTTAATTTGGTGATTTTGTTTTGTTAAGCTTGTTAAAGAACCTCATGTGTTAATAACAACTATTTTTTTAGTTAATAAATCAGTAATTAAGTGGTATGTGCATCTCTTAGTTACTAATCTCATATGATTTATGTGAAAACTTAGTTATATGCCTAAGAATAACAAATATGAAACAAGGTTAACTAGAAGATAGGTAAGTTAATGTGTGAGCTTGTATCATGAACCATCATCAAGAAGTTAATTGAATGACCAATTTAATTAACCACTACAAGTCTTACTTAACCCGAATTATTAAACTAGGAAATTCATTAATTTAGACAACTGGCCATTATTTGAATTGATCTGTTTTTTAAGGATTAGCAATAGCGAATGTGAACCTAATCATCTTAATCGTTAGCCATTTAAACTGAGTCCAAAGCATTTACCATAAAATCAACCATAGGAACAAATGATTTGAACCTAAACAGAAGTCTTCTTAATTATTGAATTTAGTGATTTCTGTTGCTTTAGCTTTAGTTATTTAGTTTAAGTCTTAGCTAAATATTTAAGTTTCTAGTCTTGTAAAACTAGAGAAAACCCTACTTTCTATTACTTGTTCTTAGATAATATTAGTAATTAGTTTAATTTATGTTCCCTGAGTTTGATACCCTACTTATTTAACTATACCACAATTGATAGGTACACTGCCTTTGTGTGTTTCATTCATAAGTAAAAAGTAGGAAAAAACTTAGTTCGTTTCACACACATCAATCAGCTAGGAAAGAAAATCAAGTTGCTTCGATCTGATCAAGGTGGAGAGTACCTTAGTCTTGAATTTCATGACTACCTCAAGGAATGCGGAATCGTTTTGCAATTGATGCCGCCTAGGACACCGCAGTTGAACGGTGTGGCTGGGAGGCATAATCAAACCTTGATAAACAATGTTCTTTCCATGATGAGTCGGATTTTGTTACCTATCTCATTATGGGGGTATGCCTTAAAAACTGCTGCCCATATCCTTAACCTAGTCCCTACAAAGAAGGTTACCAAAACACCTGACGAGACATGGTGCGTTCCATGATAGACATGGTTCGTTCCACATCTCGTGTGGCTGGGAGGCGTAATCGAACCTTGATTGACATGGTTCGTTCCATGATGAGTCGGATTTCGTTACCTATCACATTATGGGGGTATGCCTTAGAGACTGCTGCCCATATCCTTAACTTAGTCCCTACGAAGAAGGTTGCCAAAACACCTCACGAGATGTGGACAAGGAAAGCTCCCTCGTTGGCACATATCAAGGTTTGGGGTTGCAAGGCTTTTGTAAGACGATAGACTTACGATGAGCTCGAACCTCATAGTGGGTGGTGTATTTTCATCGGGTACCCACAAAAGTCCTTTTGGATATCTCTCTATAGACCGAGCGACAATGTTGTCTTTGTTGCGAGGAGAGGGTTTTCCGAGAGTGAGAACCCATAAGCCAAAGGGATAGTGGGAGGAAAATCGATCCTGAAGAGCTTCACGTATCGAACGATGAAGGAACCTCAAACATTGGAGCTCAAGCTTAGAAGGAAACTCCTGTTGAACCAATTGACGAGTCTTTACCTCTTAGATGTTCCGTTAGAGTTAGTGTTCTGTAACGCCCGGGTTTTCAGGGCTAAGCATTTTTGTCAATGTAATAGTCTAGGTCAACTATTGTAACTCTTTTTGAAGTAATAAATATGAAATATTTGAGTATTATGTGAATTATGTGTGTTTATGTGTTTATTATTTAATTATAAATGTATAATTAATAAAGAATAAAAATGAGCGTCAAAATTAAAGTGTGAGATAATCCCGATATCTCTACATAAAGTTGTAGAATATGTTTCAAGGTTTCCGTACATATAAAGAATGCCGAAATCCGAGCTATAACGAAGAAGTTAAGGCCCGCCGAAGTTTTACGGCAAAACCGGCACGACACCGGGAGACGTAAATAGTGAATTTATGATAGAAGACTTTTTAGCCTTAGAAATCTAAACAAAAGTCGTAGAATATGTTAAACTAAGAACATCGATAAAAAGAACGCCCAAATCTGACTTCGTATGAAGAAGTTATGATTTTTCTAAGATTCGGCTTAGCAGTGCACGGCCTGAAACTCGAATTTTAGTTCGAGCGGTTTTTGGCTTACGCAACATAAATGAGAGTTGAAGATCTCATTAATAGGAAATCAACGGTAAAAAGACAGACAAAAACAGAGTCCGTATGTAGAAGTTATTAATTTTACGCAGACGTTTAACAGTATATAATCTCCTTGTACTGTTAAATTTAAGATCGGTCGAGAATTAGCTGACGGTGTCAAAATGAAAGTTGTAGATCTTATTATTACCTATGCGTGGATATAAAGAACGTCAAAAACGGAGATCGTATGTGAAAGTTACGGATTTTAGAAGTCGGAAGTGTGCTGTGCGAAAATGGGTGATGTGGCACAATCTTGGCCATTGCTTTCTCCCCAAGGCTTACCACCAGATGGTGACATGTGGCACCAAGTTCAGTCACATTTCACCCTATAAATACCACCTCTCCCACCCTCATTTTCTTCACACCTTTCCCATTCTTTCTTCTCTTTACTCTCTCTCTCTCTCTAGAACCTCTCTCTAGCCCCGAAATCCCCCGAAAAGCCTAGGGAACCTCCCTAGCACGAGGCGGAAGCCCCGGAGTGCTCGAAGGCTCTGAGAAGAAGAGCTTTTCAGCTCGGGAACGCTGCTCCAAGCAAAGCCCAGTTTTCTATAAAACCCGCTGTAAGTGAGCTACGCCTACGCTATTTTTAATATAACTTTTATTTAATTATAGTAACGTTATTAGGAACTTATAATAAATACTTGGGCTATTATTATGGGTTATATAAGTATTTTTTTGACGCTTATATAATAATAATAATAATAGCTAGACTATTAATTAGTCTCGACGAATAATAAACTAAACTCTAGTGGTAATAATACTAGGTTTCGTCGAAGAAAAAAAATTCTTTTTAAGAAGCGAAGCGCTGTCTGAGTTCGGAATCACCACCTTTTCCGGTGAGTGCATAGTTACTTTCAGCTTACACATAGATATAAAGTATTTTATATA
The DNA here is from genome assembly GCF_052625555.1 of Lactuca saligna. Taxonomy (NCBI): domain Eukaryota; kingdom Viridiplantae; phylum Streptophyta; class Magnoliopsida; order Asterales; family Asteraceae; genus Lactuca; species Lactuca saligna. The sequence goes on from NC_136425.1 coordinate 180,981,292, forward strand.
AATTACGTGCTATGTGTGCATATTATCTGAATACTTGCTATCTACGTTAGATGAACGTTGTTATACATGTTTTCAATGATTTAAACTGTATATGTATTTTATATCTACGAAAATGTTGGGGTAAAACATGGGTAGATGTAATAGGTAATGTGTGATAAAATGATGAGAGGCCTCGATGTTGTTGTTGTTGATCCAGTCATCTAGCGGAGTATAGATGACGACCACGGACTCTTCTAGACAGTCCAATGGAACACTAGCAGGCTCGCAACCTGTAGGTGTTGTGAACGATGTGTTCATCGGTGTACTCCATCCCCCACATGGTTGCCTATTAGGACATTTATTGCTGAGGAATCCCCTTAGCAGTAGTGTTCGTCCCGATGATGATCCTTAGGCTAGGTCCCTTATGATAGGTGTTTAGGGACGTAAAGTGAGGATAACGGGAACGGGTAATCGGGTTATTGTTGATTGATGAAATTAATAAACTTATTTATTGTGGGTTGAAAACCCTATGTGCTCACTAGGCTCCCAAGCCTGACCCACTCAGTTTTATGCATTACAGGTAGTGGCGCATGAGCATAGGTGTGATGTTTTGGACGAGGGATTACGGATATAGGCCTGTAGATATGAAATAATGTAGTAAGGCTTATATTGTACTGTTTATACTTTTGATCTGTACGAACATGACATCCCGAGTCTTTTAATGAAATACATTTCTATGGAAATGCTTTTGATAAATCTTTATCATATTATTGTTTTGGGACAAATTCCGCAACCCTTTTATTAAAAGATAACTCTGATTTTGAAATAAAGTATAAACAAAACCGGTCTTTTCTGGCCGTGATTTTGGGGATGTCACAGTTGGTATCAGAGCATTAGTTTAAGCGAACTAGGAATTTGTAGGATTTCTAGACTTAAACTTAGAATGCTAAGCGATGATTGTGAGGTGTGAGTACTAGCTTATTTTAGGAATTGTGCCTAAAATGCTTTTATGTGCTAAATGCTTTATGCATGATATGCCGTTATTTTGTTCGGATCTATGGTCTGTTGCCGACCGGATCTGGAAACCTTATGTGTTTAGGATTCTAAATGTACGACTACGATATTAGAACTAGCATGTAAAGATTTCGGAGTGATAAGGACGATTTAAAACGTCTCTCCTAAATAAAGATCTGAATTCACCTTATTCGGTGTATAGATCATGATGGCAAGGACCCGTAGCGGAAACGTGAACGCAAATGGAGGTAGGAACCAACCCCCAGTAGTTCAGCAAATACCTATTGTTGAAGAAGTTGCACATGAGCCAGTTACCATGGCTGGAGTTCAAGCCATGATTCAGGCTATGCTAGCTGAACAAAGGGAAGAAATGAGATGGATGCTCCGTGAGAATAGAGACGAACCTACCATACATGATGAACCGACGGAGCCAGTTCCCGAGCCATCTGAGGAAGGGAACTATAGCCGTCAAGTGAGTCAAATAGGGACTCAAGGTGAACAAAGGGATGGCCCAGAAGGAAGAAACAACAAGGATGGGCGGATGTACAAAAATTTCTTGGGTGCAAAACCACCAAGTCTCTCAGGAAGCCCAAAGCCTGTTAAGATTATGGACTGGATCTCCGAGATGGAGATGGTGTTTGAGAGCTGCGACTGCAACGAAAAGCAGAAGACTGTCTTCGCTGTGAGACAATTGAAAACTGGAGTCTTGAGTTGGTGGAAGCTATTGGCAGATACGATGCCACGAGGAAAAGCCCTGAAAATGTCATGGGATGAGTTCTTGGAACAACTAAAGGCACAGTACTGTTCAGAGATAGACCTGATTGATCTGAACAATGAGTTCCAAAAATTTGAAGAAGGGGAGAATGAGCATCGATGACTATGCTGCTGCATTTACGGAAAAGATGAAGTTGTTTCCATACCTAGTGCCAACCGAACTTTCTAAAATTGAGAAATTCGCAAACGGACTGCCGGCTGACTTTGGCCCAACAGTCAAGATGGCAACCACTCTGAAATCAGCTGTTCGAGCAGCTAAGAATGTGGAGACCCAACAAAAGGAAAGAGGTCTGGAAAGGGCTGAGGTCGGTGAGAAACGGAAGTTCGATGGATCCTCGAAGTCCAACAAGAAGAGTAGATTCTCGAAACCTGGTTCGAGAGGAGGAGGATCAGAAGCAAAGTGGTGTGACAAGTGAAAGAAGAAGCACTTTGGGAAGTGTGATGGAGGGGTCACTTGTTACAAATGCGGAAAGTCTGGGCACTATGCCAATGAATGCACCCTTAACCAGAAGGCCTGTTATGGGTGTAATGAAGAAGGGCACATTTTGAAGGACTGCCCGAAGAAGAAGGAGGCAGGAAGACCCAACATACCACCAAAGCCGAAGGCGAGAGCCTTCCAGATGACGCTTGAGGCTGCAAAGGAGGCAACAGACATCGCTTCAGGTACCTTTCTTGTAAATGGTTTGCCTGCAAATATACTGTTTGATTCCGGAGCCAACTACTCCTTTGTGTCGCATAAATTTAGTGCGAAATTAGCATTACCTGTAGAAAAACTTGATAACGCCCTAATTGTAGAAGTTGCCAGTGGCAAATTCGTACCTGTTAGTAATCGTATTAGGAACATCGTCATTGACCTAAACGGAAACGAATTCCAGGAGGAACTATTACCCATAGAGTTAAACGGTTTCGACATCGTTTTGGGTATGGATTGGCTTAGCGCCAACGATGCCGAGATATTATGCCGAAAGAAGATAGTTAGGATAAACCCACCCGGAAAGGAATCATTTATGGTGTACGGGGACAAATACAGAGTGAGTTCTGAAATCATCTCCTTGATGAAAGACAAGAAATGTTTGTCCAAGGGATGTGCATCGTACTTAGCATTCGTAATCGATGCTAAGAAAGAAAAGAAAGAGGTGCAGAATATACCGGTTGTGTGCGATTATCCGGAAGTCTTTCCCGATGATCTTCCCGGATTACCACCTGATAGGCAAGTAGAACTTCGTATAGACTTATTACCAGGAACAACACTGATAGCAAAGGCACCTTACCGATTAGCACCGACGGAGATGAAGGAGCTCATGACGCAACTTCAGGAGCTGTTGGACATTGGTTTCATTCGACCTAGTTCATCACCCTGGGGAGCTCCGGTGTTATTCGTGAAGAAGAAGAACGGAAGCATGAGGATGTGCATAGACTACCGAGAGTTGAATAAGGCAACGGTGAAGAACAAGTATCCATTGTCGAGGATTGATGATCTATTCGATCAGCTGCAAGGTTCGAGCTACTTCTCAAAGATCGATCTTAGGTCAGGATATCATCAGTTGAAGGTGAGAGAGCAGGATATTGAGAAGACTGCATTCAGAACAAGATATGGACACTACGAGTTCTTGGTTATGTCATTCGGACTAACCAATGCTCCCGCAGCATTCATGGATTTGATGAATAGGGTTTGTAAACCATTCCTCGATAAATTTGTGATAGTGTTCATCGACGACATTCTCATTTACTCGAAAATCCAGGAGGAGCATGGAAAGCATCTACGAGAAGTGTTGGAGGTGTTAAAGAAGGAGAAGCTTTTTGCAAAGTTCTCCAAATGCGACTTTTGGATACGGGAAGTCCAATTCTTGGGTCATGTTGTTAACAAGGAGGGAATAATGGTTGACCCCGCCAAGATCGAGGCTGTAATGAAGTGGGAACGTCCGAAGAGTCCCACGGAGATTCGAAGCTTTCTAGGATTAGCCGGATATTACCGACGATTTATCCAAGCCTTTTCTTCGATAGCTGCTCCATTAACAGCTTTGACCCATAAAGGAGCTACGTATACATGGAGTGAGAAACACGATGAGGCGTTCGAGAAGCTAAAAAAGAAGTTATGTGAAGCACCGATACTTTCTCTACCCGATGGAGTCGAAGATTTCGCAGTTTATAGTGATGCATCTGGAGTCGGGTTGGGTTGTGTTCTGACCCAAAGAGAAAAGGTGATAGCATACGCATCTCGACAATTGAAAGAGCACGAAAAGAACTACCCCACTCATGATCTGGAGTTGGCAGCGGTAGTATTTGCCTTAAAGATATGGAGGCATTACCTCTACGGCACGAAGTGCAAGCTCTTCACTGATCATAAGAGCCTCCAATATCTCTTTAATCAGAAGGAGTTGAACATGAGGCAACGACGCTGGCTAGAACTTCTCAAGGACTACGACTGTGAGATACTTTACCACCCAGGTAAAGCAAATATTGTTGCTGATGCTCTCAGTCGGAAAGTCAATCTTGAAAGAAAAAGGCCAAGAGCGTTAAGAATTGAAGTCGTCTCGATGATTGTGGAAAGTATCAGGAAAGCTCAAGAAGAAGCCTTAGAAAAGAATGACCGAAAGGAAGAACATTTGGGAAAAACGTTAGTGTTCGGTACGAACAGTCGAGGACTGAAGGTATTCCAAGATCGAATTTGGGTACCTAAGACGGGAGGAATAAGAGATCTTCTAATGGAAGAAGCACACAAGACCATGTACTCGATTCATCCCGGTAGCACTAAAATGTATAGGGACCTAAAACCCTACTACTGGTGGCCGACGATGAAGCTCAATGTTGCGAAGTATGTGGCTGAGTGCGTAACATGTGCGAGGGTTAAGGCACAACATCAAAAACCGTATGGGAGTTTAGAACCCTTACCTGTACCCATGGGAAAATGGGAAGACATCACCATGGATTTTGTGACTAAACTGCCCAGAACGAAGAATGGTCACGACATGATTTGGGTAGTCGTGGATCCTTTCACCAAGAGTGCACACTTCATAGCAGCCAACGAGAAGTGGTCTATGGATAAGCTCGCAAATTCTTACGTGAAGGAAATTGTAAGACTTCACGGTGTCCCTCTTACTATTGTGTCAGATCGTGATAGTCGTTTCACATCGAGGTTTTGGAGGAGTCTACAAGAGGAATTGGGTACAAAGTTGTGTTTGAGTACTGCTTACCATCCGCAAACTGATGGTCAGAGTGAAAGAACGATTCAGACGTTGGAAGATATGCTGAGAGCATGTACCCTCGAATTCCAAGGGAATTGGGACGAGCACTTACCTCTGGTAGAATTTTCCTACAACAATAGTTTTCACTCGAGCATCAAGATGGCTCCTTATCAAGCCTTGTATGGGCAGAAGTGTCGTACACCATCTTGTTGGCTTGAAGCCGGAGAGAAGCAGTTTATGGGCCCCGAGATAGTCAATGAGACTGCTGAGAAATTGAAGGTGATTAGGGAAAGAATGTTAGCAGCTCAGGATCGTCAGAAGAGCTATGCTGACAAGAAAAGACGACCGATAACCTTCGAAGTTGGGGATTCCGTTTTACTTAAAGTCTCACCGTGGAAGGGACTTATACGATTTGGGAAACGAGGAAAGTTGAGTCCAAGGTTTATTGGACCATTCAAAGTTCTTCAGAGGATTGGGAACCAAGCTTACAAGCTGGAATTGCCCGAAGAACTCAATGGTATTCATAACACCTTCCATGTGTGTTATTTGAGGAAATTCATGGGAGATGTTCCCGACATAATTCCAATCTCGGAATTAAGGATGGATGAGAATAAAAGGCTGATCGAAGAGCCTGAGGCAATTATTGACCGTAAGACTAAGAAGTTACGACGCAAGATGGTCGACTTGGTGCTAGTCCGATGGAAACATTCGAATGGGCCGAATCTCACTTGGGAAACAGAGGATGACATGATGAGTCGCTATCCACATCTGTTTGCTGATGCATGATTCCGGGACGGAATCATCCTCAGGGGGTGAGAATTGTAACGCCCGGGTTTTCAGGGCTAAGTATTTTTATCAATGTAATAGTCTAGGTCAACTATTGTAACTCTTTTTGAAGTAATAAATATGAAATATTTGAGTATTATGTGAATTATGTGTGTTTATGTGTTTATTATTTAATTATAAATGTATAATTAATAAAGAATAAAAATGAGCGTCAAAATTAAAGTGTGAGATAATCCCGATATCTCTACATAAAGTTGTAGAATATGTCTCAAGGTTTCCGTACATATAAAGAATGCCGAAATCCGAGCTATAACGAAGAAGTTATGGCCCGCCGAAGTTTTACGGCAAAACCGGCACGACACCGGGAGACGTAAATAGTGAATTTACGATAGAAGACTTTTTAGCCTTAGAAATCTAAACAAAAGTCGTATAATATGTTAGACTAAGAACATCAATAAAAAGAACGCCCAAATCTGACTTCGTATGAAGAAGTTATGATTTTTCTAAGATTCGGCTTAACAGTGCACGGCCTGAAACTCGAATTTTAGTTCGAGCGGTTTTTGGCTTACGCAACGTAAATGAGAGTTGAAGATCTCATTAATAGGAAATCAACGGTAAAAAGACAGACAAAAACAGAATCCGTATGTAGAAGTTATTAATTTTACGCAGACGTTTAACAGTATAATCTCCTTGTACTGTTAAATTTAAGATCGGTCGAGAATTAGCTGACGGTGTCAAAATGAAAGTTGTAGATCTTATTATTACCTACGTGTGGATATAAAGAACGTCAAAAACGGAGGTCGTATGTGAAAGTTACGGATTTTAGAAGTCGGAAGTGTGCTGTGCGAAAATGGGTGATGTGGCACAATCTTGGCCATTGCTTTCTCCCCAAGGCTTGCCACCAGATGGTGACATGTGGCACCAAGTTCAGCCACATTTCACCCTATAAATACCACCTCTCCCACCCTCATTTTCTTCACATCTTTCCCATTCTTTCTTCTCTTTACTCTCTCTCTCTCTCTAGAACCTCTCTCTAGCCCCGAAATCCCCCGAAAAGCCTAGGGAACCTCCCTAGCACGAGGCGGAAGCCCCGGAGTGCTCGAAGGCTCTGAGAAGAAGAGCTTTTCAGCTCGGGAATGCTGCTCCAAGCAAAGCCCAGTTTTCTATAAAACCCGCTGTAAGTGAGCTACGCCTACGCTATTTTTAATATAACTTTTATTTAATTATAGTAACGTTATTAGGAACTTATAATAAATACTTGGGCTATTATTATGGGTTATATAAGTATTTTTTTGACGCTTATATAATAATAATAATAATAGCTAGGCTATTAATTAGTCTCGACGAATAATAAACTAAACTCTAGTGGTAATAATACTAGGTTTCGTCGAAGAAAAAAAATTCTTTTTAAGAAGCGAAGCGCTGTCTGAGTTCGGAATCACCACCTTTTCCGGTGAGTGCATAGTTACTTTCAGCTTACACATAGATATGAAGTATTTTATATAAATTACGTGCTATGTGTGCATATTATCTGAATACTTGCTATCTACGTTAGATGAACGTTGTTATACATGTTTTCAATGATTTAAACTGTATATGTATTTTATATCTACGAAAATGTTGGGGTAAAACATGGGTAGATGTAATAGGTAATGTGTGATAAAATGATGAGAGGCCTCGATGTTGTTGTTGTTGATCCAGCCATCTAGCGGAGTATAGATGACGACCACGGACTCTTCTAGACAGTCCAGTGGAACACTAGCAGGCTCGCAACCTGTAGGTGTTGTGAACGATGTGTTCACCAGTGTACTCCATCCCCCACATGGTTGCCTATTAGGACATTTATTGCTGAGGAATCCCCTTAGCAGTAGTGTTCGTCCCGATGATGATCCTTAGGCTAGGTCCCTTATGATAGGTGTTTAGGGACGTAAAGTGAGGATAATGGGAACGGGTAATCGGGTTATTGTTGATTGATAAAATTAATAAACTTATTTATTGTGGGTTGAAAACCCTATGTGCTCACCAGGCTCCCAAGCCTGACCCACTCAGTTTTATGCATTACAGGTAGTGGCGCATGAGCATAGGTGTGATGTTTTGGACGAGGGATTACGGATATAGGCCTGTAGATATGAAATAATGTAGTAAGGCTTATATTGTACTGTTTATACTTTTGATCTGTACGAACATGACATCCCGAGTCTTTTAATGAAATACATTTCTATGGAAATGCTTTTGATAAATCTTTATCATATTATTGTTTTGGGACAAATTCCGCAACCCTTTTATTAAAAGATAACTCTGATTTTGAAATAAAGTATAAACAAAACCGGTCTTTTCTGGCCGTGATTTTGGGGATGTCACATGTTCCGCCTGTGTTATAAGGTTTTCATATAACAAGTGAGGGTGATACGTTTATTAGGGATAGTACACTAATAAATTTGGATGAACCTAACAACTACAAGGAAGCCATGGCAGGCCCGGAGTCTACGAAATGGAAAGAGGCTATGGACAGCGATGTTCAGTCCATGTATGACAACCAAGTTTGGAATTTGGTTGACAATGTGCCAAGTCGTAAGACGGTCGGGTGCAAGTGGATCTTCAAGACGAAGACCGACATGGATTGGAAAGTACACACGTATAAGGCGCAATTGGTTACAAAGGGCTTTACTCAAATTCCTGGAGTTGACTATGATGATACCTTCTCACCAATTGCGAAGATATAATCTATTAGGGTTATGTTAGCCGTAGCTACATTTCACAATTATGAAATATGGTAGATGGATGTCAAAAATGCTTTCCTCAATGGGAAGTTGGCTGAAGATGTTTACATGAGTCAGCCAGAGGGTTTTGTTGATGTGAAGCATCCTAATAGAGTGTGTAAGCTTGAGAAATCCATTTATGGATTGAAACAAGCATCTCGCAGATAGAATCTTGGTTTTGATGAGAAAGTCAAAGATTTTGGTTTTCTGCGAAGCGAGGATGAGTCATCTGTATATGTCAAAGCCAGTGGGAGTATAGTTAGCTTCCTCGTATTGTATGTCGATGACATACTACTTATAGGAAACTACATCCCGACCCTGCAGGAAGTTAGGTCTTGGCTTGGGAAGTGTTTCGCTATGAAGTACCTCAGAGAGGATGCCTATATTTTGGAAATAAGGACATTGAGAAACAGGAGTAAAAGACTAATAGGACTTAGTTAGAATACTTAGTTGCACAAGGTACTAAAGCGTTTTAGTATGGAGAATTCCAAGAAAGGGGAGTTACCGATCCAAGGCAATGCCAAGGTGAGTAAGACTCAAAGACCGATTACCAAAGCCGAGATAGCAGAAATGAGTCGTGTACCTTACGCTTCCGTAGTTGGCTCAATCATGTATGTTATGACTTGTACTCGCCCTGATGTGGCCTTCACTTTGAGCATGGTCAGCATATATCAAGGGAACCCTGGCAGAGCACATTGGACCGTAGTCAAGAATATTCTTAATTGCCTTTGGAGGACCAAGGATTGGTTTCTTGTCCTCGGTGGGAGTGATGACTTAAGGGTGCGAGGGTATTTGTGACTCCAGTTTTCAGACCGACCGAGACAATTATCGCTCTCAGTCGGGCTGGGTCTTTACCCTAAATGGAGGAACAGTGACTTGGAAAAGTTCCAAGCAGGAGACCGTAGCTGATTCAACGTGTGAATCAGAGTACATAGCGGCGAACGAAGAATCAAAGGAGGCGATATGGTTGAGGAACTTCATCGGAGACCTTGGATTTATGCCAGCCATAAAGGATCATATAGATATTTTATGCGATAGAGAAGGAGCGGTTGCCTTTACCAAGGAACCGAGGGATCGTGGCAGATCCCGACATACCGACAAGAAATATCACTTTATTAGACATTGGGTAGAAGAGAGACTCCTAATAGTAAAGAGGGTATCATCAGAAGATAACCCATCAGATCCCCTTACGAAGGGACTGAGTAGGGTTAAGCACTTACAGCACGATAGGAGCATTGGTTTTAAGGACGATATTAGTTTAGATTAGATAGCTTCGAAACGTGTAATAGATAAATTGTAATTAACATTTGATGATTAAATAAAGGAGTATTATTTATGAGTAAAGTTACTATCTTGTGTTAATTATTTTCCTATTGTTTCACTGTGCATGTTTTGACTTCCTAAATAATAAGATTATTCGAACAGTCCACAGTCGCTCATACTTTGGAAGTAGGTATGAAAGAAGATTGTCATGAATTGGCTTCTAGATTGTTTAAACTGTATTAGACATAGCAAAAGTTTGTCACGACGTTCATGAGTGCTTATGAAATAAGATTTGAGCATTGGATTAAACCCACGCTTGTTGGCATCACTTCATGGAATTTATCACGAGTGATCGCAAGAGAATAATATCATATAGTCTTTAAACCTAGACATATGGTTTATTGTTTGCAAGTTGGTTATACATTGATAATGCGTAAACGCATCAGTAACCTGATGTTATAAAACGAATTGTTGTGCATGATTTGATAAGTGAATAGTAAATGCATATAAGTCGATGTTTATCTGTTCCTTTTATCCTAAGAGGGTAAAAGTGATATCTGGCCCCTTCGATGATTTGGTTTAACTTGTGTGTAGGGCCTGATCAAGACTGATTTGATGTGTTCAATAAAGTTCTATGTCATACAAATTAGAGATCGAGAAACAAATTGCTAGATAATAAGTATGACGATGTTACATGTAATTGTCTGCACGCTATCTTGAAAAGAGGACTATACGATCCCTTGTCTAAAGGACGAGTCAGAGTTCAAAAACGGCTTTAGAGATCTATGATTGCTAATCGGATCCTAAAGTCATATTTGTATTTATAGTTATTAGACTTATCCAAGTAAGAGACTGTTGGATTAGTGACTAATTCCATAACTGTATTTGGTATGTACTTGACCCGTTTTGTAGCATTGTCCTTTGGGGTTGCCCTCTCTTCAAGATTATCTTCTTACCTTGGTGTTTGAAATCCATTAGAGGTATTACAATTGTGATACTAAGCTCTTGAAGTTGAAGATTCATGCTACTTGTGAAAGGTAATCATCTAAACTTGTTTTAGTTGTTAATTTAAGATTTTGTATGCTAGATGTAGGGTTTGTAAGCTTTGGATAATTTGCATGTATAATAGAGAACCCTAGATCCAAAGCTTTATGGTTTTGCATGAGCACTATAGGATTGTTGTATTGCTCAAAACCCATCACTTTGGTCATGGTTTTGGACTCTAAGTTTGAATCTTGGCCCTTTTTCCTTCTTTTTGACCAAGTTGGTGTTTACATCATATATTGGACATATATGACTAAAAAGCTTCGATTTTTATGGTCCTTGGGGTCAAGGAAGACCCTCTAGACTGTCCCATGTTAAGGCTTAATGGATTAGGATCTTAATTCTCATTTTTGGTTAGATTTAGACTCACGACGTGAGGAATGAAGCCTCACAACGTGAGCACATAGTCAGGGAAGTTTATGGTCTGAAACCATGATCTCAGGATGTGAGCATGAAGAGCTCACGATGTGAGCATCCACTGTACACATTATGGACTCTTTGATGGTGGGCTGGCTTGGTATTAGACTTGTCTTTTGGTTTGGGCTCATAATGGACTAAGGATTTTAGAGTAATAGACTTTTGGTTGGGCTTGCCTTGCTGGGTTTGTCCTAATGGGCCTCGGATGATGAATTGGGCCTTAGTGGGCCCAATGTAGTTAGTCCTTTATTAGGCCCAATGAGCTTGGACCTTTGGGCCATCAAAAAAATCATTGGTTCAGAGAAGTAAATGGGATTTAAGGAAAGCCACATGTAAGGGTTTGGGCCTAATTTGGAAAATTGGGCCATTGATGGGTTTTTATGGATTATATAGTTTTGGGCCTTAGTTATGGTCTTGTTGGGCCAGCGGTAAAATGGTCATTTTACCCCAAGATTAGGATTATGGTTCATGGTTTAGAACTTAGTGGCTAATTGTATTTTGTGTTGGTAATGTTTAGTTTGGGAAGCCGTCAGTGCGGCAGCTAGGGAGTTCGGGCAGCGAGTTTCAGTATTCGAGGTGAGTTACCTTCTAGTAGAAGTGGGTCTAGGGCCACAATGTCAGCCCACCAGTAGGAGTTGTTTGTTAGATGATTGTCTTTGTGATAATTGTATGGTATGCCACTATCTGTTATGTTTATATGGTAGAAAGGGGAATAGTCCATGTATTAGTTGAAAGGACCAAAGGGGTAGGTCGGGCACCCCGATATGCCTCACAGTATGATTATGTTATGTTCTTATGTGGTAGCAGTAGGGGTGAAATAGTCCCCGTAACCGGTTGAGATAAACTGAAGGGGAAGGTTGGACACCTCGATATGTCTAACAGGGGTAAGTTAGGCACCCCAGTATACGTAGCAAGGGTAGGTTGGACACCTCGATATGTCTATCGATATGCCTGACAAAGCTCGAGCTCAGCTCGTTTAATTTGAGGAAGCTCGAGCTCGATTCGAGCCTTAAAATGAAGCTCGAGCTCGGCTCATGAACAATTTATTGGGCTCGCGAGCCTAATCGAGCCTCTATGTGTGTGTGTGTGTGTGTGTGTATATATATATATGTGTGTGTGTGTGTATGTATGTGTGTGTGTGTGTGTGTATATATATATATATATAGAGGCTCGTTTAGGCTCGCGAGCCCATTAATTGAAGCTCGGCTCGAGCTCATTTAATAAACGAGCCTCATATTTAGGCTCGAGCTCGGCTCGGGCTCGTTTAATTCGATCTCGAGTCGAGCTTTTAACGAGTCGATCCCGAGTAGCTCACGAGTAGCTCGGCTCACTTACACCCCTACTGACAGTATGTTATTTTTATGGTATGTTATATAATGGGGGAACTCACTAAGCTTCGAGCTTATGGCTTATAATAATTTTGGTTTCAGGTACTTCATTTTCAAAGGAAAGGAGTCGGCTCGATCACAGCGCATCACACTATGGTTTCTGCATATAAGATCTTTGGGATTACACTCTAATATTGTTTTATGATAACTTGTTTTGATTATTGACACTTTGGTTTTGACAAGCGATTTTATTACGGATGTTTTATTACTGTTGGTTTTATGAATTGTTAAACTAAAAACGAAATTTTTTGTCTCGAATTTTAGGATGTTACATGTTGCCTTATTCAACTTATCAGAACCTTCCACATGGTATATTTTTTGTAAATCAAACTGAATGATATATATTTTATCATTTAAACTATCTTTAAATTAACTATAATACTAGCAAGTGATTAAACTTTTAGTACACTTTATCAACCAAACACAGATGCTGAAGGAGATGGGAATGAGATATGATAATGCTAGATCTTTACGATGTGGGGCTATATCTACAAGACTTTGCTTGGGTGCTAATATGGTTGATGTTAATCTTTGTTTGGGTGCTAATATGGGTGGTGTTAATCTTGTCACTATATGTATTAATAGATTCTTTCAACTTTAAGTGCTTACCTTTTAGCTTTATGATTCATAACTCTTGATTTTATTTTAAAATGTAAATACAGAGGCGGGTTGTTGATTTGGTTATATAGTTAGGGAAAACCTCTTATTAACAATGTACAATAAGATCCCCTTAATATCAATGTATTACAATTTTTTGACATGATGTTATTGGATGAAATTGATTGTTTTGGTATATATTTGTTTCTATATTTTTGTATTATGTGTAAATAAGTATTGTAAAGACACGTCGTATATTCATATCTTAAATGGTTGTTGAAGTTTATGACACGCAAATGTGTGTCATCTTAATTTATGACAGGTGCTTTAATGATACGCAATGCGTGTCATAAGGTTATGACACGCAAATGTGTGTCGTCTTCCTTTATGACAAGGTCTTCCTTGATACGCATTACGTGTCATAGATGAGCGTCGTAAATGTGTGTCGTAAATGCACGTCGTAAATGTATGTCGTAAATAGATGACACGCAAAAGTGTGTCGTCTTTCATTATCATAAAGCCTTCCTTGACATGTATTTGTGTGTCGTCTGAGCATTTTACGACCCACATTGTGCGTCGTCTGAGCGTTTTACGAAACACATTGTGTGTCGTAAAAGGTTGTTATTGTAGTAGTTGCTTGTGTATGACAATACTAAGTAGTACATGGGTTTGTGAAAATGTTAGTATATTGGACCAAGATTGCTAATTACATAATAATTGGTAACCAACTTTATTAATCCATAAATAGTAACTAACCATCAAAAAGAGATAGATTCCAAACTAAACGAAAGTGTTTTTAATATATTGAGTAAAACTGTTTTTAGTTGAGTGTTTAAGTTTTCCTGAACTTCAAAAATCAGATAAAACCCCTTTTTAATTATTGTTTTCTTTTAGATTAATCTTTTAGTAGTTACTTTAGTATACTAAATCTGTTCTCTGTGTTCGATACCCGACTATTCGTGCTATACTATTTGAGATTAGGTTCGCTGCCTAAGACGTAATAGTTAGTTAATTAGTTGGTTAAAACTAGGAGTAGGATATAATTTTTTGCACATCATGTGCCAAGTCATCTAAGTATCTATGATGACCTCTAACTATTCTAATCAATCATATGGAACACTGGCAAGTTCATTACCTGTAGTTGTTAATGAACTATACATTCATTCTTTGTACTCCATCTTTCATATGGTTGCTTTATTGACACATATTGCTAAGGGAATCCCCATAGCAATATTGTCTACTCGTTGCCTACAAAGATCCTTTATGATATGTTCCTCAAGATCATCAGTTTAAGATCAGGAAGTGAGGATAACGGGAATGAATAATTTGGTTATTTGATTGCTATGAAATATATATTTAAAAGATTATAGTTTTGTGGGTGAAAACCTTATGTACTCACCAGACTCCCAAGTCTAATTCACCTAATTTCTTTGTACAATAGATAGCGGTACGAAGATCCATGAATAATGATATATTGAATTTGCAAAGATATTTAAAGAGTTTTAAGCCAGTAGTAGAATAAACTATTATAAGGTCTGTAATGAATAGTATATGTTTATGTTTTTTGTATCGGTTATAACGTCTCAAATTTTTAAATATTATTGAAAAACATTTTTTTTGGAAATGTTTTGAAATTGAAATTATGTTACATGAATAATATTATGGGACAAATTTCGCACTAATAAAAGGATTCTCTACTTCAAATAAGCATAAAGAAAATGTCTTTTTCGAACCATGAAATTGGAGATGTCACAAGTAAAGTACAAGGACCATATCCATACCGAATTGCAAACTTGAGGGTTACAATGGGATGATTTCAAATTTGGACTGAACTTGCAATTTTAAATGAAGCAGAGGGACCAAAGTTGTAACTTTCTCTATAATTTAAAGTACATATAATTATCTTACTTTTTATTGTATGGTAACTTATTTTCCAATTTTGTTAATAAAATAAATCTATTCCATCTGTGATTCTGTGTAATCATGATTCGGGCATTTTAAGCAATGCAATATTCGTAATTACTCTTGATCAAACAACAAATGTTTCAATTCTTGAACACTGCCCACATTATATAAAGACATCAGAATTCTTTGAAGTTAAATCATATAATTCCTTCCGATTGGTATTTAACTTAACACGTAGGAGAACATCTTTAACCTTTTCGTGTGTCTTTTGTTTTGGTGCATGTTTATCATTTTGTTAACTTGTTTCAGGCCGGGTATTGTAAACAAAAAAAAATTCAGGACTTGATACAATGATGATTCGAACACGGTTCCATTTGTTTTGCTTTTTATTGATTTCAGGTAACGAACTTATATTTTTCTGTGTATGTAGGAATAGATAATTGTAAAATAGTGTTTTGTGTTAATTTTAAGTAAAATCAAGTCAGGTTTATTTATTTATCCCTATTATAAGTTAATTAAACTAGCTAATATAACATATTGTTTTTCATGTTTTAGCTCTTTTTCTTGATTTTAGGTAACGAATTTATATTTTTCTGTTGTAGCTAGGCGTAGATATGTTGTAAAATGTTTTTTTTTTTTTTTTAATTTTAAGTAGAGTTCCAAGTCAATTTTATTCACTTTTTATCCCTATTAAAAGTTAAATTAACTAATATAACATTCTTTTTCATTTTTTGATTTGTAAATTTCTACATAGACAATCCTATATATTTAAGTAGCAATCAAACTTCTCAAACTACGCCCTAGCTAAGCCAAATGCTTTTTTAACACAATCATAGTTTCTTATAATTTCATGGAGATACTATTTTAGATTTGGTATGTTTTACTTCAAATATTTTCTTATTGCCGAATTAAAAGTATTCTCTCAAAATAGTAAAACGCTTAGAAATAAAATCCAAATCTACTAATTTGAAGTAATTAATGATCATTATTACTAATATAATATATGATTGTATTACTTACAGACTTGCTCAATCGTTATGGGTTATCCTTGTATATATGTTCTTAATTGAATTTTGTGCGCAGGAATCGTAGCACATGCAACACAATATGATTATAGTTTTACCACCGAGGTAATTAACTTAAAACAATTGTTGTTGTTGTTTTTTCTTTTTTTTTTTTTTTTTTTTTTGCTTTTTTTTACAAGGAATCATAAGAAACCTAATTCTTGAATGTTTTATAGTGTTTAGAGAACCCAAAGAAGCCTCAATACGATGGGGGAATAGTCACGAACCCTGAGCTCAAAGATGGGTTAAGAGGATGGGTTTCTTTTGGCAATCCAAAACTAGAAGTACGAAGATCAAAAACCGGAAATGAATTCATTGTTGCTTATCAAAGGAATAGATCAGTCGATAGTGTATCCCAAAAGTTTTTCATGGACAAGGAAAAACTCTACACATTTTCTGGTACACTGCTTCATCATATCTAGAGAAAATGTTATAGTTTCACTCAAGTTGTTGCGTTTAATGGAATTCGAAATATACAGCTTGGGTGCAAGTAAGCCATGGCGATGATGCTATTGTTGTTGCTACATTTAAAACACCATCAGGCTTCTATGATGCTGGTTCTACCATAGCTAAGTCTGGGTGTTGGTCGATGCTTAAAGGTGGCCTCACTGTTAACGAATCTGGCTCAGCCCAACTATATTTTCAGGTAAAATAATCCTTTGATCACTACTAGAATCAGTGAATTAGAATTAAACTCACAATTTCTATCTAATGCGAATGCCTTCTTTCCCTACGATGTGTTGTTTTCACAGAGCGAAAATGCATCCATTGACATATGGGTGGATAGCGTATCTTTACAACCGTTTACAAAAGCGGAATGGAGATCTCACCAGGATGAGAGCATTGAGAAGGTGAAAACTGAGCGAATCATCTTTCTTAATCACTATTTATATGTGTATTTAATGTATGTAAGCGTTTCCAATGGTATAGGTGAGAAAGAGTAAGGTGAAACTTCAGGTAGTTGATAGCGAAGGAAAACCACTAGCGAATCGAACACTAACCATTGCGCAAAAGTTTGCAAGGTTCCCATTCGGATGCGCCATCAACAGCAACATTCTAAACAACCAAGATTATAAAAACTGGTTCACTTCAAGATTCAAGTACACAACATTCGAAAACGAAATGAAATGGTACTCAAACGAACGTATCCAAAACCAAGAGGATTACTCCAAAGCCGATGCATTACTTTATTTCGCAAAATCAAATGGGATTTCAGTGAGAGGTCATAACGTGTTCTGGAACAACCCGAATGATCAACCATATTGGGTTCCAAATCTTGAACCATGGCAACTAGCGGCAGCAGCCACCAAGAGGATAAATTCAATCATGCGAAGATACTCGGGTCAAGTGATTGCATGGGACGTTGTCAATGAAAACATGCATTTCAATTTTTTTGAAAGTAAGTTAGGAGTAACTGCTTCTTCAAAGTTCTACACAACAGCTAGAGCTCTTGATAGATCCGCAGCTTTGTTCTTGAATGAATATAATACGATTGAACAACCTGGTGAGGGTTCAGCGTCACCAGATGCTTACCTAAGGAAAATTAGAGAGATTCGAGCTGGAGGTTATAGAGGGCCGTTATCCATCGGGTTAGAAGGTCATTTCACCCAAGTGAACATACCATACATGAGATCCGCCATTGATAAAATGGCAAGCGCAAGACTTCCTATTTGGATCACTGAACTAGATATCCAACCCGGTTATGATCAGGTATTTATAAGTGTTTAACTTTAAACCTACTCTTTCTGGAGTTCAAACACTAATTTTTCTTAAAAATCATGGAAATTATTTACAGGCAGCATTTTTGGAACAAGTTTTGAGAGAAGCTCATGCACATCCAGCAGTGAATGGGATAGTTATGTGGTCTGCATGGAGTCCGAATGGATGTTATAGAATGTGTTTAACGGATAATAATTTCAGGAACTTGCCAACAGGTGATGTGGTGGACAAGATTATTGGGGAATTCTTTGGTGCGGTTGTCATGGCCACCACGGATGGTGATGGTTTCATTGAGACTTCGCTGATTCATGGTGATTATGAAGTTCGATTTGCGGATGGTTACCTATCTGAAAAAGATACCCAATCCTCACGTATGTCTTGGGGTTTTAAGGTTGAAGCGATGGGATCTTCCCAGGATGTCTTGAATATCAACATTATGGGTTAAGAAAAAAGTTTAACGTGTTTTCTTGGTATTAAAGGAGTATAATAAGATCATCTTTGTATATCAATTGGTGTTGGAAGCATGTTTCAAAGACCATACCTGATCACTGAAATGGGTTTCAGTTTCCGATTTTTGTCTAGCTACTTCAATTATACGAATATTTCTTATTAATTAATCGAGTATGATAAATTTGTGTTTTATATCCAAAGAGCTCCATTTAATTTGAAACTGAAAAAATGTTTCTATTCAACCCCTAATATCACTTGTCACTACTAGAAAAACATTGATTATCTACGAAAATCTTCTACGGAAACATTCCGTAGATAATTACTGACGGATGTAACTAGGGATGAGGAATCGGCCGAAACTGGTATCGGAACCGAAACCCCGATGGAATCTGTTGGGCCGGGATCGGGACGATATTCTTTTGGATTTTTAGAACCTGGAACCGGTAGGAACCAGAAGCAGTAGAACCGGCAAAAACGGAACCGTTTGTTGCTATTTATCGATGACCGGTTCCAACATTGAAGACACGGCAAGAACCGGTAGCAACCAAGAACCCGTAGACCTAGTTATCTAGTTTTAGTAATATGTAATTGTATTCGTGAACTAGTTGGAGTTTAGCAGGAGTTTCTTTTGCAGCTGATGGTGGAGAGTGGTGTGGAGTTTTCCTTAGGAAGACCTAGGATGAGATCTAGTGTCGGGAGCCTTATCTAAGAAGGATAATTATTTGGTTATAGAGTGATTTGGTGCAATCGATGCAATCCTTAAGGAAAGTATGGATAGATGTGGAAGTTTGTATGGATCCATATTACTGAAAGTAGAGGATTTGTACTCGATGCGAGCGCAACAATGAAACCAGGGAACTTGTAGCGTTTGTGTTTCCCTGTATATATATATATATATATATATATATATATATATATATATATATATATATATATATATATTATTTTATAAAGCATTCATATTTGTGGGTGCCTAAAAAATTAAGACAATGTCTTAAAAAACAAAGAGATGGAATTTGAACCATTTGATCTAATTTGTATGGTGTAGATTAAATGGATAGTAATCCAAGTGAAATGCTTATAACCAATCACAAGCCATGTTTTTTTAATGTACAACTGTTAAACTATCATGTACCAATTTTGAAGCAAAATTTAAAAACTAACATTAATCATCTTCACATGGATCGGATAAGCATACACACTATGTATTGTCTTCCTATTCAATTCATTTCAAAATTTGAAAATAAAAACACATGCTCCCCTATCACAAACTCTTTCAAGAAAACCATCGGTCACCGCCATTTCCCCTGTATTCTTCCATGTACTTCCACCTTCCGCCGCCGCACAAATTTCTCATTTCCATCGTCACCATACATTATAATCATCTCCCTTCAATAAACCTAGCTATCGCCACCCTCACTCACATATTATTTCTAAAAGCCCTAAATCTAATATCAGCCCTAGACATCATTAGTTCATCAAACAGATCGAAAGAGAAATAGTTGAAAATTTAGAGTGGCATTTTCCCATCCTAATTTTTAAATCACACACAAACACCTTCAGTGTTTTCATCTCTACCCACATACATTCTTTTTCTCTTTCTCAAGCCCTAATTTCTGTTGCTCTATCTCCCTTTCTAGCCATGGAGGGTTTTTGAATATGGGATGAAGATTATAGGATCAAAGATCTCGTTATTATTAGCGTAACGTAAAAAGACAAATGAAAATGGACATCGGATGAAGAAGTTATGAGATTTTAACGGACCAATCATGTCCCGGCCTGTTAAAAATATAACTTTAAAAATAAAGTCAAAATTAGCCGATGGAGTCTAAACGAAAGTTGTAGAGTATGTCTCCACCTACGCGTGGATATAAATAACGTCAAAAATGGAGTTCGTATGAACGAGTTACAAATTATAATAGCATATTTACGTATTAAAATAAAGTATAAATCATATATACATACACATATATATACATATGTATATATCATTAGAAAGGTACCGACGATGCGGTTATTATAAGAATAATGTTGAGTTCTTTCGACATTAGCTTAGTAAAAATATCGTTAAATCTATTTAAAATATTATTATAAAGGGGTGTTTAGTTGTTTATATAACTATAAAGTCATTAACTAATTATGGAGGGTAGTTTTTGTAAATTCAATTACTATAAATAAGAGGATTAGGCTCTCATATTTCTTGCACCATTCTCTTGATTCAAGAGTTTTCCTCTCCTTATCCCCCGAGCATTTCGGTCCCTCGTGATTCGACTTCTATTTCTGTAGTTTTTAGTATAGTAAGTTGAGCGCTGAAGCGCTGCACAAATCTTTCTTAGAAAGATACAGGGATGAAGTTCTGCCCCTGCAGAGCCCGAATCCTAGCTAAAATCCCCTTGTAAGTAAGTTATACTTACCCTATTTTAAATATAGTTGATATTTAAAATTAGTATTGTTATTATAAATTTATAATAAATATTTGAGCTGTTATTATGATTTATATAAGTGTCGTTATAATATCTTTTTAACTACTCATGGTACGGGGAATCTGGTTTAAAGGGTAGCATAAGGTTGTTGGATTTCAGAACTGCTATACACCAAAATGGTCCTGCCCTCCGGTGTTTTATGTCTGGCCCCTGTATGTACATAGTGATTGGAAAGTATTGTTTAAACACTTATATAATAATAATAATGAGACTAATAATTAGTCACAGTAAATATTAGACTAAAATCTAGTGGTAATAATACTAGGTTTCATCGAAGGAAATTATTTTAAAGTAAACGAAGCATTGTCCGAGTACCGAGTCACCACCTTCTCAGGTGAGTGCATAGTTACTTTCATCTTACACATAGATATGAAGTCTTTAATATAAATTACGTATTGTGAGTGCATAGTTACTTTCATCTTACACATAGATATGAAGTATTTTATATAAACTACGTGCTATGTGTGCATATTATCTGAATACTTGCTGTCTATGCTGGATGAACGTTTTTTTTTATACATGTTTTAAATGATTTTTAACTGTATACGTATTTTAAATATACAAGTATGTTGGGTATGAGATGGGTAGATGAATGATGAGAGATAAAAAATGATGTGAGTAAACATTGGCAGCTATAGACTTAGTGTCTAACAAATAACATCGGTAATTATGGACTTAGTGCCTATTAGACAAACACTGGTAGCTATGGACTAAGTACCTATTAGGAATTGGTAGCTATGGACTTAGTACCTATTAGATAAACACTGGTAGCTATGGATTTAGTACCCAGCAGCTATGGAATTAGTGTTTTACGAATGAGCATTGGCAGCTATGGATTTATTGTCAGTCCTATAACTCTGGAAGCAAAGGACTTCAGAATGAACGAATGCGGGATAGATGACTCTTAGGATAGATCCTTAAGAGTAAAGAAGATAATGGGGATGGGTAATTGGGTCGATTGTTTGATTGTTTAAACATAATAATTATATTATTGTGGGTTGAAAACCCTATATAGTCACCAGGTTTCCCAACCTGACCCACTCAGTTTATTTATATTACAGGTGTTCAGATTAAGTCACATTACACTGAGAGATTAAAGAGATGTAGATCACTAATGTAAATAAATGTAAGTTCTGTTTATGTTTATGTTTCTGTATTGACGATGACATCCCAAATTTTTTAAAACGAATTAAAAATACTTTTCTTCGGAAATGCTTTGATAACGTATTTATCATGTTTTACTGGGAACAAATTCCGCAACATTTTTATTAAAAGAGGTACTCTGATTTTTATAAAGCATAAACAAAATCGGTCTTTTTTGGCCATGAAAATGGGGATGTCACAATTTTTCTTTTAGAAACCCCATTTAAGCCATCTTTATCCATTTCCTAGCTTGATTGTAATATAAAGATCATATTGAGTGGAATGGCCTTTGAATCTAGCTAGGTTTGAGCTTCAAGAGCCCAGATCTACTGCCTTTATGGAGCCATTTTGCATGAAAGTCCTAGATCTACTCTTTTAAGTGTCTTTTGAGCCTTTAAATCCCTTTTCATGCATATGCACACGTAAAGTTGGAAACTTTACGTGGTAAACAAGCCTTAGAAACCTAAATCTATTAATTGTATGCAGTGGTTTTAAGTAGAATCGATTGTATAGAAGTTTCATGCAACCGACTCAGCGAGTCGTTCTTCAGACTCAACGAGTCGGGTCACGAGTCCTCGAGTTTTCCCCTTCTATGTATTATGCCGAGTGGAACCAGTGAGTTTTAGGGGGACTCAGTGAGTCGGAGATCGAACTCATCCATGGAGGGACTCGGCGAGTCAATGCCCTGACTTGGCGAGTCCAAGGCAATCTTCATATCTCAAGAACAGAATTGACAAGTTGTTCATACAACTCGGCGAGTCCCAGTTGGAGTGTTCATATGATGAAGAAGAACTCATCGAGTTATTCATACAACTCGGCGAGTCGGATGTAGATTGACTAAGTGTTTGTATCAAAGAGGAACTTGTCGAGTCTATGCCAAACTCGACGAGCAGTAGCGAGCAGAATTGAGAAATGAGAGTAGAGAATCAACGAGTTGGTGGCCAACTCGACGAGTCAGGTCAACTGTATGTTGACTTTGACCAAGAGGTTGACTTTGACCAGGGGTAAAATAGTCATTTTACCCTCGGTATAGTTATCAGTATTTGATTGAGTGTACTTATGGAAATTGTAGCCGGGGTGAAACTGGAGCAGCAGCAGAACAGCATGCTAGTATAGGACTAAGGATCTAGGAGGATACCTTATGTGTTTGCTTTATATGTTTCAGCTTGACGAGAATTGCATACTAGTAGTGAGTAGGCAGTAGTAGAATAGCATGTGTAGGTTATGCATGATAGCATGAGCTTAGCATTTTATACTAGTACAATTTCTTGAGAATAGTTTGTATGAGTATGTTTCCTTTATCGAATGTTGCTTGCTTTGTGCTTAGTGGAACTCTGAGTGATGGGAGTTAGCCATTAGGTGAATACATCACGTCACATGTGGTCAGGGTTGGATAATCTCAGAGTGTCAGATTTGACCCTATTGTGCAGCTCTCGTTTGAGTCTAACCGTTGTAGGGATGAGTCTTGTACTCAAAAGATTATCCGAGCCTCATTGCATGCGATGGTATTCAGGTGGTGGCTAGTTGGCATTGCAAGGAGGCCTTCAGCAGCTGAGGATTGGTTTGGGTGGAGTCAAAGGTTTCCCTAGGGCAAGCCTAGGATGTGAGTAGCGAAAGTCAGTAGCATTAGAGTGACTTTGTAACACCCAAACTTTGGTATGATATTTATATTTTTACTTATTGTTGTATTTCTTCAAGTTTTAAGGGGAACTCAACGAGTCGGTAGCTGGACTCGTCGAGTAGAGTCGTGATTTCGAGCATGTTTAAGTTGGCGACTCGACGAGTCCGCCAGTCTGATGAAACCCTAATTTCAAGGGTTTGCACCCTATTTAAACAACTTTTGAGGCCTCAAGTCAGTCCCCATCACCCCTCAAAGCATTATTCTCGAAACCCTAGATCCCTCTTTGCATTTTGTGTGATTTTGGTGTGTTCTTTGAAGATTTTGAGAGATAAAGGAAGGTAGATCAAGAGGAGAAGAAGGAGATCCTAGATCCTTGAGGAATTTCAAAAGATAGTAAGGTATATCTTGGCCCTTTTCTGTTTCTATGCTTAAATCTCCTTTTTGAAGCCATTAAAGCTATTCTTGAACCATTTCTTAGCTTAATAGTAGCATAGAGGACTCATGGAGTTGATTAGCCTTCGGATCTAGCTAGATTTGAACTCCAGAAGCTTAGATCTAGCACCTTTATGGATCCATTTTGCATGAAAGCTCTAGATCTACTATTATAGTGTGCTTTGAACCTTAAAACCTTCATTTGATGTTATTCACACGTAAAGTTGGAAACTTTACGTGTAAATTAAGTCCCAGGAACCCAGATCTATTAATGGTATGGACTGGTTTCAAGCAGAATCGAGTATATAATGTTTGCATGCATATGACTCGGCGAGTCGTTCTTTTGACTCGGTGAGTCGAGTCGCGAGTTCCCTGTTTTTCCTTTTTCGAGTTATGCCAAGTGGAACCAGTGAGTGAGAGATGGACTCGGTAAGCTAGAGGGTTAGACTCATTCGTGGAAGAACTCAGCGAGTCAATGCCCTGACTCGGCGAGTTCAAGGTAATCTTTATACTTCAAGAACAGACTCGACGAGTTGTTCATACAACTCGGCGAGTCGCAGCTAGAATGATCATCTGATGAAGGAGAACTCGATGAGTTGTTCATACAACTCGGCGAGTCGGATGCAGATTGTCGGAGTGTTAGTAGCAAAGAGTAACTCGCCGAGTTTGCGCCAAAACTCGACGAGTAGTAGCGTGTGGAATCAAGAAAGTAAGAGTAAGGACTCGACGAGTTGGCGACCCAACTCGATGAGTCAGGTCAACTGAATGTTGACTTTAACAGTTAGGTTGACTTGGATCAGGGGTAGGAGAGTCATTTTACCCTCAGTATTATTATTAGTATTTGATTGATGGTGCTCATGGATATTGTAGCCGGAGTGAAACCAGAGACGCAGCAGACAGATTCCGAAGCAGTCCTTTCAGCAGCTAGGCTACGAGGTGAGTTTCCTTCCAGTAGGAACGGGTCTAAGGCCACAATGCCGGCCTGTTTAGTTAATAGTAGTTTCCGGACTCGGTCCGATGCAGTTTTTAGTGTGTTTGATGCCTTCGTGGCTCAGAAAATATTTATGCGTTATGTGTTATGGGCTACGGCCTGGCGTAGTATGCAGTATATGAGTTTATGATGATGTGTGTTATGCTAGTTGATATGTGTTTATGCTATGCTATGATCAGTTAGTTCCGGACTTCTGTCTGATGCAGTCAGTTCCGGACTTCGGTCCGATGCAGCTAGTTTCGGACATCGGTCCGATACAGGGGACAAGGTCCCAGTCAGTTCCGGACTACGGTCTGATGCAGTTTCCGGGCTTCGGTCTGATGTAGTAGGCAAGGCCCAATACGTGTTTATATATTATTGTATGGTATGTGGTAGTTTGGGGGAGCTCACTAAGCTTCGTGCTTACAGTTTCAATTTTGGTTTCAGGTACTTCCGCAAGTAAGGGGAAGAGCTTGGGATGATGGCATCATACACACCACAGCTTCAGTCTTTATCCTGGGAGTTTGTTTTGATTCGTAGTTTGATTTGATACAGTTGTTTCATGACATTTTCTAATGAGTTGAGATATTTGACGTATGGTTTTTATGATATGACGATCAGTATATGATTTTTATTACTATTTAAACAAAAAGTTTTGGGTCGTATTTTGGGATGTTACAGACTTGGTGGAGTCAAGGCGGTTCTTGAGGAAAGTACGAATAGATGTGGAAGGTGGTATGGTCCCGTGCTACTGAAAGCAGAGGATCTGTACTCGAATCAAGGAAGGCTGAGATGAGGCCGGGAAGCTTGTAGTAGCAACAATCCCTTGAGATATTTCAGTGTACTGACGTTTGCCATGATATGTTTTCAGAATGGTGGTTTTGCGACCTAGGCCAGCAGCTGGCAGTTCAGGTGCCGGAGAGGGATCAGGATCAGGATCAGGCTCGGGAGCTGAGCATCTAGATGAGCAGACCAGAGAGTTCTTCACTTCATAGGTGACCCGTATCATTCTTGCGCAGACTCCAGTGATCTTTGGTTCGATCAAGGAGGGTATACTAGAGTTGATGGAGGAGAGACTAGGCACATTTTGTGTTGAGGTGGCGGCCATGATGGGGTCGTGCACGCTTACGTTCAGGGAGTTCCAGGCATGTGGAGCTCTAGATTATCACGGGGCACGGGACCCCATAGTGAGTACTAGATGGTTGGCGGATGTGGCCAACGCTTTCCGCACGAGTAGATGTCCCGAGGGGGACAAGGTCAGATTGGCGTCCTGTCTTCTGAAGGACAGGGCACGGGATTGGTGGGAGGAGGTCAGACATGTCATTGGACATGATGCATCTTTGGATGTTATGACCTGGGCTGACTTTACTGCCAGGTTCAAAGCTGAGTTCGCACCGGTTATTGAGGTGCAGCAGTTAACCAGGGAGTTTCATGACCTCACCCAGACTATAGAGACGGCGGCGGAGATTACTGTGACATCGCCAAAATCTCGGCCAGAAAAGATCGATTTTCATTTATGCTTTTTAAAATAATTTTAGAGTAAATCCTTTTGATTTGAAAGAGTTGCGGAATTTGTTCCCAAAAATAAAACGTGATAAAATAATATTTACCAAAGCATTTCATAAAAGAAATGTATTTTCATTATATAATCAAATTCGTGATGTCATGTTCCGATACAGACCATAAAGCATAAACGATAACATTACAAGTCATTCAACAAATATATACATATACAAACTTGTAAACAAAACAACTTGATGATTCATCCATCTTATGCCCTTGCGCCATTTCCTGTAATACAAATAAACTGAGTGGGTCAGGCTTGGGAGTCTGGTGAGCATATAGGGTTTTCAACCCACAATAAATAATTAAATTAATTTTCATCAACCAACAACAACCCAATTACCCATTCCCGTTATTCTCACTTTACGTCCCTAAAATAACTAACACAAGGGACCTAGTCTAAGAATATTTCATCGGGGCGACAATACATGCAATCGGGGGTTTCCCGACAATATATGTCAAATAAGGCAACCATGAGGGGGATGGAGTACAGCGAATGAACACCCAAGTTCATTAACACCTACAGGTGGCGAACCTGCTAACGTTCCACAGGACTGTCTAGAAAAGTCTGTGGTCATCATCTAAACTCGCTAGATGACTGAATCAAAAACAACATCGAGGCCTCTCATCTGTTTATCACACAACTATCTACCCATGTTCTACCCGACATATTTAGTAGATATATATATATATATATATATATATATATATATATATATATATATATATATATATATATATATATATGTATATATATATATATATATTTATACATAGTTTAAAACATGTATAGCATTCTCATTCAATACATATTCCAAACAACAGATGAGACACATACACCTAACACGTATTTTATAGAGAATAAATCATATCTATGAGATAGAAGAAAGTGAATATACATTCACGCATATAACAACAAAATATACACATAACACGTATTTCGTATAAAATACTTCATAATTATGCGTTAGAAGAAAGTAACCACACACTCACTTGATCAGAAGATGATCGGACAGCACTACGACTTGTAGAAGCAGTATTCTTCAGCAGATCTGGAAGATCTTAACAAAAACTGGGCACCTCGCGGGAAGAGCTTCGGCTCGGGAATTGCACTTCTCGGGGCTTCGGGACTTCGGGAATTGCTTCGGGGCTCGGGATTAATACAAGGGCTTCGGGATACTTCTGGCATGCAAAACGATGCAAAATGGGAGAGAGGTAAGAGAAAAAGAGCAAAACTCTCGGCTGCCCTCGCAGCCCTTTTATAGGAGGTTGAGCCTTGCATTACGCTGGGCGTAATGCCCTTACGCGGGGCGTACTCCTCCGAAGTCGTCAATGCTTGTGTCATCGGAACTTCGACGTCATCGCTTATGAACCCGGAGCACTCGAGTGGTACGCTGGGCCTACAGCCTTACGTTGGGCGTAATGTTGATCGGAACGGTGACTCCTCCCCCCTTCGGATATTATTCGAATATATATATATATATATATATATATATATATATATATATATATATATATATATATATATATATATATATATATATATTGATGTTCTTTATATCCACGCGTAGGTGAGACTAAACTTTTCAACTTTCGTTTAGACTCCGTCAGCTAGTTTTGAATTTTATTTTTAATATTTATTTTTAGTAGGCCGGGACAGGAAAACTCTATTATAAGTTCATAACTTCTTCCTCTGACGTTCGTTTTCGTCTGTCTTTCCACCAATGCGCTACTATCAACGAGATCTTCTATTCTCGTTTAGATTGTTTCAACCAACAATCACTCGATCTTGAATCGAGTATTCGGGTTGCATACTATTAAGTTGAAACTTAGAAAAATCATAACTTCCTCATACGAAGTCGGATTTGGGCATTCTTGTTATGCACGCTCTCGGTTTAACGAACTCTACGACTTTCGTTTAAATCACTAAGGCTAAATATCGGTCTAACATAAATTTCACTTTTTACGTCATTCAGCGTTATCGGTTCTGTCGCAAAACTTCGACAGGTCATAACTTCTTCGTTATAACTCGGATTTCGGCATTATTAATATCTTCGGAATCCTTGTTTCAACCACTACATCTTTATGCAAAGATATCGGGATTATCTCAGACTTTAATTTGACACTTATTTTATTCTTAATTCATTAAATCATAATAATTAAGAAAATAAACACATAATTCACATAACACTCAAATATTTCATCATTAATACTCCAAAAAGAGTTACAAGGGTTAACCTAGACTATTACATCAATGATAATGCCTAGCCTGGAAACGCGGGAGTTACAATTCTCTCCCCCTTAGGATGATTCCGTCCCCGGAATCACACATCAACAAACAAATGTGAATAGCGACTCAACATGTCACTCTCCGTTTCCCAAGTGAGATTTGGCCCATTCGAATGTTTCCAACGGACAAGCACTAATTCGACCATCTTGCGTCGCAACTTCTTTGTCTTTCGGTCAACAATTGCCTCAGGTTCTTCAATTAACTTATTGTTTTCATCAATTCTCAATTCAGAAATTGGAATTATATCGGGAACTTCTCCCGTGAACTTCCTCAAATAACACACATGAAAAGTGTTGTGAATTCCATTCAGTTCTTCGGGTAATTCGAGCTTGTAAGCTTGGTTCCCAATTCTCTGAAGAACTTTAAACGGTCCAATAAACCTTGGACTCAACTTTCCCCTTTTACCAAATCTTATAAGTCCCTTCCACGGTGAGACTTTAAGTAAAACCGAATCTCCAACTTCAATAGTCATCGACCTTCGCTTCTTGTCAGCATAGCTCTTTTGACGATCCTGAGCTGCTAACATTCTTTCTCTAATTATTTTCAACTTTTCAGCAGTTTGATGGACCATCTCGGGCCCCATAAACTGTTTTTCCCCAGCCTCAAGCCAACAAGACGGCGTACTACCCTTTTATCCGTACAAAGCTTGATAAGGTGTCATCTTTATGCTCGAGTGGAAACTATTATTGTAGGAAAATTCTACCAAAGGTAAATGTTCATCCCAATTACCTTGGAATTCCAGGGTACACGCTCTCAGCATATCTTCAAGTGTTTGTATTGTTTGTTCGCTCTGACCATCAGTCTGTGGATGGTAAACTGTACTTAAACACAACTTGGTACCCAATTCCTCTTGTAGACTTTTCCAAAATCGTGAGGTGAAACGGCTGTCACGATCTGACACAATCGTTAATGGAACACTGTGAAGCCTCACAATTTCCTTCACATAAGAATTCGCAAGCTTTTCCATAGACCATTTCTCATTGGCTGCTATGAAATGCGCACTATTAGTGAATCGATCAACGGCCACCCAAATCATGTCGTGACCATTCTTTGTTCTGGGTAGTTTAGTGACAAAATCTATCGCAATGTCTTCCCATTTACCCATATGTTTCAGGTATTTCTGATTCCAAAGGAAAGAGCTCGAGTTGACTACGCCGCACACACCATATGGATTCCGCTTCTGAGACATACTCTTATTATTATGATGTTTGATATACTTATTTCTCATTAGTTTGTATGAACAATGTTTTTGGAATACTATTTTATTTAAATTTTAAATTGAAAATTTTGGGTCATACTTTTGGAACGTTTCACATACATGCATACATTTATATGTAAATACGTTCATACATACATACATGCATACATACATACAAATATGCGTACATATATATACATACATCATAGATACATACATACATATGTTCGTACATACATACATATAAATATAAATATACATGTACACATTCAACGACGGAAAACTGAGAGATCAGCAACGAACCATAAGAAAATAACAAATAATAATAATAATAATAATAATAAGGATCCACCCAAGCTTGTGAGCGACTTCACTTGTGCAATAGAAAAGTTAAGGCCCCTCAAAGACGAAAATTTCACAATACTTCGTTATTTGTGAAAAAAATATATATTTTTTAATATGTAAAATCAGTAATAATAGTATAAAAAGTAACTAATAAGTGGTAACAAAACAAAAAACGTCTTATGACTAGGGATAGAGTTATACATGTTATATTGTTGACCCATTAAAAAACCATTTTACAATTAGTAGTATATCTTCATTTTTGTGAGAAGTCAAAAATAAAACCAATTCTAAATAAACATAAAACCAAATAACAAGTTCACACACACACACACAAAAAAAAAAAAAAAAAAAAAAAAAAAAAAAAAAAAAAACTGTTATGTATCAGGTTCCATTCATTTTAAAGATAAAATCTATTAACATTCTCATATTTCATAATTTCGAATAAAGACAAATTCTATTTTTAGAACAACAAAATTTCATTACCCAAATTGATCCAAATTACAAATTTACAATTTATTAACGAACATATTGGAGATTGAAGACACTTAGATAGATTACATAATCAAAATGAAAAACAAAAACTTGATGTATAACAAAATCACACATTCAGATTAATCTAGATAATAAGATAATATAGAAACTATTATTAAACTTGACAGATCTAATCAAATTGTGATGTAAAACAAACAAAACTCATAAAATCAAATTCCTCATTAAATAAGAAAAAAGTCGAAGGAGCTCAGTAAGGCCTAGATTGTCTTCGAATAAAATGAGTATAATAAGTTCATGTTTGTATAGAAAATTGTGACCAAAAAACCATCGTTCATAATTAACTACTCAAAAAAAAATAAAGAGCTCAGTAAGGCCTAGAATATCTTCTCTTGAGGATCAGATAAACTGATGGGACCCCCCTCCACCATTAATGCATGAAACTTCACAGCTCTTTGAAATGCACCAGCCGGGAATCGAACCCGGGTCTGTACCGTGGCAGGGTACTATTCTACCACTAGACCACTGGTGCTTTTGTGTTGAACCTATTATCTTATATACAAGTAGTTTCATTTTCAAAAGGATTTACATCTAATTTTCTTTTCAAAATGCAAGTATAAACAACACAAATCCACAACCATGTGAATTTAATCCACGTACATTAACATGGTGAACATACACACATCAACAAGTCATACATTATGCTATTTGCACACTTCTACATGTATTGTTATTTCCCACAATTTATCCTTATGAATTTTAAGTCACTTTTTTTCTTTTTAAAAT
Organism: Lactuca saligna; assembly: GCF_052625555.1. Classification (NCBI taxonomy): domain Eukaryota; kingdom Viridiplantae; phylum Streptophyta; class Magnoliopsida; order Asterales; family Asteraceae; genus Lactuca; species Lactuca saligna. The sequence goes on from NC_136425.1 coordinate 181,012,956, forward strand.
GCAAGCAAAAGCAATAAAGTCACTTTCATGTTTTCTTTCTTTTTAATGCAAAACATTAGTTTATGTTTTCATTTTACGCTTCCTTGACATCGCACCTTATCTAATTCTTTCAATACAGATTTGAAATATAAATAATCAACACATATTCCGTTCATAGAATAATAATACAATTTGACTTATCTCAAAAAAAAAAACCTCTATCAAAATTGTTTAATATTTGTATAAAACTGATATACTTTTTTTACGGAAGCTTATTTACCAAAAAGTAAAAAATCAAATTCATTCATTATATATAATCACAATATGTGCGTAATGTAAGCAATGCAATGTTAGTTACTCTTGATCAAAGAATAGATATAAATTTTCAAAATGCATAATGCTTAGTATATAAAAGCATAATACATCGGACTTTTTGAAGTTGTTATAGTTTCTTCCACGTTAACTTCTTTTACCCTTCTAGTTTTTTTTCCGGTGTATGTTTATCTTTGTATTGTGTTTTAGTATTTGGTAGAGGCTTTGAGGATATATTACAACGAAAGATCGAAACATGGTGTTATTCAATTTTAAGGAGTAGACCTAAAACTCCTCCAAGATTTTCCCCATAAAACATGTATGTTTTGGTATTTTAAAAGTTAATGAGAATGATTGGCAAACATATTTTGTGAATTCATGGGTTGTACTTGTTTCTTATGTTTATCCCTTTAATAGATATAACAAATTTGTTGCATTAGTAGAAACAAACATAGAAAAAGAAGGGGTATTAAAAAAAAGAGCTCAGTAAGGACCTATGCATGTCACCATTTAGGATAAGACAAAGCTGATGGACCCTCCATCAGAAAGGAGTATGACATCATTGCTCAAGAATTCACCAGACACGAGTCGAACTAAGGTTTGTACTGTTGCCAAGATACAATTCTACCACTAGACGACTGGTGCTATTGTGTTTCAATTTCATAATCTTCTATAATAGAGAATTTGAAGGTTGAAAATGCTTTGACATCCAATTTTTTTTTTCATCAAATTTTGTATACGTAAAGTAGGGGTGTCAATTTATTACACGACACGAAAAAAAATATACGAAACGAAATCGGGACGAAATCAAAATTCGAATTTGTGTTCGTGTCAGGATTACAAAATATGATGTCGTGTTCGTGTTCATAAATCAACATGAAATTAACACGATTAAGCATTAGTGGCGACACCTTTAAGGACGATCTTGAGTATTAGAGACGACAACACCCGTGTTATATTTGGCCGGAGTAACACTGGCCGGTGGCCGAAATATTATTATTAGGGACGACACCTTTAAGGACGACATCGGGTATTAGCGACGACTAGGGTTGTAAACGAACTGAACGTTCGGCAAATCGTTCGTGAACTGTTCGGCGGGAAGTTCGTTTATGTTCGTTTATTTAATAAATGAACGAACATGAACAAAAATTATCATTCATTTAGTTAAATGAACGAACATGAACAATGGTTACGTTCGTTTATTTATGTTCGTGAATGTTCGTTTATGATATTTGTTTACGTTCTTTTATGTTTGTTAGTTTAAGTTTATTTATATTCATCTATATTCAATTATTTTTTATTATATCGCTATATTATATGTTCGTTTATGTTCATATATATATGTTCAATTGTGTTTTTTTATATCTTTATTTGCTTATGTTTGTTCGTTTATGTTCCTTTAGCATGTTCACAAACATAAATGAACGAACATGAACAAAGTAATTTGTTAAACGAACGAACATGAACAAGAAAATCTCGTTCGTTTATCTGTTCGTGTTCGTTTGTTGTTCGGCTAACTTAAACGAACGAACATGAACAAGACCTTGTTCGTGTTCATTTGGTTCGTTTACAGCCCTAGCGACGACGGTTATTAGGGGCGACGCCTTTACCGACGACTATTGAGTATTAGCTACGAGGTATTTGCGGCGACCCAATTGAGACGACATGTCGTCCCTAATACCTTTAGGGGCGACTTTCTTGACTATTTGTGACGCTTTATGTCGTCCCTAAAGGTGCCATTTCTTGTTGTGCATACCCATGCACAATTTAATTGATCATAACAGTATGTCAAACAACATGTTTAAACTAATAATGAGAGATAGAAACACACCTACACTAAACATAAAAATAAAAGGAAATAATAAAACTATACATATACTTTGAACAAAGAAAACAACAAGGTTAAATAGCCCGATGCTACAAAATAAATTTAATCACAACCGGTTCACAGTCTTTAAAACTTTAAGTGATAAGTATTATTTATGATATTCGATACGAAATGTAAATCAAATACATAGTGAAATTACAGTAATCACTAAGTGGCTAACATAAAAGCCAATACCCATAAGAAGGCAAATTCATACTGAAATTATCAGTAATCACCACAAGAATATACATCATTCTTAAATTTATTATACTGGTTAGGATACCTATTACCTAAGAATAATCTATATATACTTAGTAGCACTATGATAACCCACAAATTCCTAAAGATTCTTATATCCTCCAAGGTGGCGTTTCAATAATGTCATACTCAATCGCTAATCTCTCACTATGACTCATAAGAAAACGCTCCTTTTCACCCTCCTCAACATCTTGTAAGTTGTAACACATAAGTATAATTCGGAACATACACAATAATCGCCATAATTAAATCCTCCAACACTAGATATATTGCATCACATTGAGGATGTGAATACTTACGACATAAAAAACTTCCATTTGTTATATATTCCAACCTAAATCCACCGGGACATCTTCTTCAATCCTTTTCATTAGCATTAATCCAACCGTCTTCATCCTTTCCAATTTAATTACCCGCAATTGCATATATATTTGACAACAAAACATAATACCCAAAGTTACCCGAATCAATTTCCAATAATTTATGTGAAACTACCTTACCCAAATTGGTATTTCAATAAATCCTACACAAACCAAGAAGAGCACCCTAAATAGAAGCATCAGGTTTTAAAGGGCATCCATTTTGTAAAATCATACGTTTTTTTTCTGTAATGCTTCCTTTTTCGCCCTGACACATCTAATCTTTTCATCAAAATCATGTGAAGTTTGAGAGAAGTTAATTAACATCCAGCAATCAATTGGGATGGTTATATTGTGAGCATGTAGTCCAAAAGGTGCTACATACAATGATACAAATGTGTTCATCAGATAACAATTTCAGGAACTCACCCACAAGGAAATAAAAAGTAACAAACCTTTTTGGTATTAAAGGAGTGTAATAACTTCATCTATGTAACTTTGTATAGCAATTATATGTTCTATTCCAAGCAAAAAATGAATGGAAAAATAAAAATACAAGAGCTCAGATAAGCCTATTAAACTTTTCACTTGGAGATCAAAGAAAGTTGATGGACCCCTCCACCATAAAGGCATGAAACATAAAGCCTATTAAACTTTTCACTTGGAGATCAGAGAAAGTTGATGGACCCCTCCACCATAAAGGCATGAAACATCATCGCTCCCTTAAATAGATGCACCAGCCGGGAATCGAACCCGGGTCTGTACCGTGGCAGGGTACTATTCTACCACTAGACCACTGGTGCTTTTTGTTTTATATCTTACATCTGACATACAACACTAGTAGTAGTTTAAAGGTTGAAATATATCTACTAACTACTTTTCTTTTCGAAATGGAAACACAAATCAACAAGCATGTTTCATTTCTTTTGAATTTAAACTACATTAACATGGTAAACAATAACACATCAACAATTAAGGGATATATTATGGTATTTACACTTCAAAGTGTATTGCTATTCCCACAATTATTTACCTTTATGAATTTTCAGTCTACTTTTTCTTTTTCAAATGCAATAAACCAACCTTTTTATTGCAAAAGATGAACACATTTCAAGCCTCAATAATTTCAATTGAACCCTTTAAATTGCACATTACAGATCATTAAAGTGAATAAATTACTACCAACCAGATTTTTTCTGTATCATATCTTATTTGAAAGATTGTATGTAAGTGTGATGTATCAAGATGTATTTCAAAATTACACAAAATCTCCTAATTAGAAAGATAAACCCTTATCATGGCTAAGAATTAATTACTATATATCTACACTCAGTTTTTTTTTTTTTTTATTCAACAAAAATTACAAGTAATCGGTTTCTTTTGCTTGAACAAATCCCAAATCATATTATCAAAATAGTTTATTTCGATTTACTTTGATCTTACAACAGATGGTAAGGTTTAAGTGATTTTTGGAGAAAGATAATAATTATATATATAGAGTACTTCAAAAACAATTAGAAGATTGAAAAATGGGGCATTCCGAGAATCGAACTCGGGACCTCTCGCACCCGAAGCGAGAATCATACCACTAGACCAAATGCCCGCTTGTTGTTTTTATGCTATACGATTATCCTTCAATATTGCTCGTATTTCTAACTGACGTATGTCTTGGGTTTCTTTCTAAATTCTAAGTTATTTTTTTGTCATAAATATTAAAAATTTCAGATACTGAAAGTTCAAATACTTATATACTAACATGGATTATATTTTCTCACATGCATATTCATGTATATCATCTGGTGTTCTTATTTTTACCATTAATGAAATAGGATTTTTGTTAAGAACAAATAACCGGATGGTGCATTACTTATCAACTAAATTCATTGCTAACATTCATTGTAAGTTCCTTTTTCACATAGCTTTACATCTGGAACTTATAAAGACAAGAACTTTGTAAACTTAGCGAATTAAAATGCAAATTTCTTTCACTTTGATCTTTTAGGTGATTCATTTTATTGTTTGGTTTGCTTCCTTCCATAATGATAAAGGTGAGCAAAAAAACAAGCCTAATCGAATGTTTAACCTGTCTCAAGCTTAATCGTAAATCTTATAACTGATCATAGGCCTAAAGTCAAGAAAATCCGTAACAAGGCACAAGCCTTTTTAACTAATTTTCTAAAAAATATATTTACTTAAACTTATCAGCTTATAATATTTTTCAAAAAATGGACGTGTCCGAGCTTCATTATGATTTTCGAACTCTAATTTTCTAACAAAAAGCAATTTTGATAATTGTTTTTACTGAATCTTCAAACCCCATTTTGAACATGCGTTTCTTTTGTAATTTCAAACAGGCCTAAAAAAATCAAACTTGAAGGTGTTTGTTTGCCTATTTAACTTTGATGTTTTATATAATTTTAAATGCATAACATGTTTTAACTTCCAAATTTCGATAATGTCATGGAATGCAATATATCGTTGTGGAATGTCATATAACTGTTTTGCAAACTACATATATAATTTTCGTGTAAAATGTGTAGTGTGAAATTAGGTTTTTCACGATTTAGTTGTTATCAATGTCATCAGGTAAAGAAAATGGGTATGAGGGAGTTGCACTAAGAACTTGTAACATGTTGTCTGGAATGAAGTGCCTCACGACCGAATGAAGCTCAATTTTAATGTCAAAGTCGTCCTGTCAATTTTGACTTATGATTTGACCTATAGTTATTTTTTTTACCCAAATGCCAAAAAAAAAAAAAAAAAAGGAAAAAAAGTTGTAAATTGCCCTTTGTTGGTTCCCATCAAAACAAGATGAAATGGTCTGAAATTGCTAGAAAAATAAAATTGTTAGAAGAGATAATAAGATCCCCAAATATATAGGAATTTGTATGTAGTTCTTGGTTCAATGTATGTGTCGGCGACTAATCTTGCACTCGAGTTGCTATTGTCCAAGAAGTAAGTGTTTATTCCTAAATCTTTGAAGCTATTGTTATTAAACCAACATCTATCCTCATTAGGGAACTATTGTAACGTATACATATTTGGTTCGACTTATAATATGTATGCATTAATTTCAATAATTCATTATGTTTTGTTTTCTAATATTTTTACAACTATTTTGTATAAGTTAAAGAATTTATTACAAAGTAACACAACATATACTATTGAATTTAAATGTATCATAGATTTATTAAATAATATAAATAAGTTCCATACAAACAAAAAATTTCCTAAAGATCTACCACGTTGTCCAAAAGAGCTAGGAATGACATTTACCTCTTGGGTCGATAAGAACTCACAAATACATTTCACCTAAGTTATCATCAAACCAAACCAAAAGACAAATAAGCATTTGGGCTTATTTGGAACATATTCAAGATGTGGACATTCTTTTAACGGTGAATTAGTATATGTTTGGAATTCAACCCAATATCTCTTTATTAGAAACATCCATTAGACATTTTGTTAGCCAAATAGGCTGATCCGAATTTGTCTTCAAGATATGGATATTAGGAAGCGTTGATCATTATGTCAATGAATAACAAGGACCTTTTTATTCTCCTCAGTTTCGAACATATTTTCCCAATGATTTTCGACCTCGTTCTTTAAAGATGTCCCAAAATAGGTCATATGCACTTTTCTAATGGCATATATAATAGTTAAATTAACGAAAACTTAGTACATATTTTTTTCAAACTTGTGACCTTTGTTTCTTCTATCATACTCCATACCCCATAGCACTACTTATAAGATTACAACTGCTAAAAAAATTAGTAAATAATCTTAAGTTAATAGCACACAAAAACAATATAAACATGGACCACCGGATATATCTATACAAACTATTCACCATCAAACCATAAACCAATTTATTATCTATCTATTTGTCTGTTTCAAGACATCGAGCTTTTTAATAGTTGTGTCGCTAAAATAAGCAACTCCACCATCTCAAAACCAGCTGCTGACACGGCATCAACTTTCCCCTCACCTGTATCCAACTCATCTGACCAACTTACAGGAACACAAGCCATCTTTAAAAGCTTTGCCTCTGTCTCAACATTTTCAATAATGTCTGAAACCGTATTCAATACCGAAACAGATTTTTTAACCTAACAAGTTTCACAACAATTTATTATTGACCAATTATCAAATATTCTAATATTTAAATATTTTAAGCGTACACTTCTTTTTTTTCAATCTAAATTGAATATTGTAATTGACTATTTATAAATGTGAAACGAACATTGTGACTACACTTACATCCCAAGTGTGAACTTTTTATTGTTATCGAACTTATAAGATTAAAATATTTTTTTATAAGTTGGTAACAATAATAAATTTGTTAGGACTTTGTAATTTAAAACAAAAAATTACCAAATTATATTTGTATTTGAGTTAACACTCCTAGGGTTTTTTTTAGACTACAATGTTGTAATAGGAGGAAACAAACTTGGATGCTATAAGCTTATAATTAACAAATAAATGAAAGAATATTCTTGTTACGTGCATTTTACCTTACTTAACTTGATAGAAAAAATAAATATAATTTATATAATTAGAAGCATATAAATAAACTATATATTAATATAAATGAAATGATTACCTTAATGAGTGACAAACGAAGTCTACGAACTGTACTAGCTAAATGTTCCATGCTTTTCAAGCTCTCCATGTGTGATATATATTCAACCTTCATTCTGCATAACATATTATCTAAATATATAATCAATAAAAAAAATATAAATACATGAAAAATTAAAAACAAAAAAATCCACAAACTTTGCAAAATCCGTGGTAGCACTAGAACTGTTCTTGCTGATATTTTGTGCATAATCTTGTTGAGGATAAAAGCACTCGCTAAAGTATGTCTTTTTTAACAAACTTTTTAATCTTCCATCTTTATCATGAATCATGTTTTTCTCTTCTTTATCAATTACAAGCTTATCCTCATTGAGTTTCCTATAGTCATGTCACAAACTCTAAAATCATAAATATAAATATATATATATATATATATATATATATATATATATATATATATATATATATATATATATATATATATATATATATATATATATATATATATATATATATATTGGATGAAAATTATTGTTTAAATACGGAAATAAAGAATTAAACATACTCTTGTAGTAGATTGTATTCCTGCTTCAATTGTGCCAATTCCATAAGAGCAACCACCTTTTCATTTGTTACCTATTCAAATATTGTACACATAAATATAATATGAAACTAATAATATTATAACAAATTATTGAACTAAAAAAAAGGGAATGAACAACATGAAATTTACTCGAGTTAAATTTTTTTGTAGCGTCTCCATTTCACTTTCAAGAGCTGCTTTTTCGTCGCTCTCTAACAAATATCTCTCTTTTAGGGTGTTCCACATGATGATTTTAGCAATTAAATTTTATTCCTCTATTTTTGCGCTGTCTTTGAACCCTTTTAATTAAAACTTGAAAGTCCCACAAAATATTTCAGGCAAGCATTCACGTCATATTCTGAATGTCACAAAAAGTAACAGTGATCTCCATCAAAATTACAGCATAATCAATGAAATTTAAACTAGGTTAAACAAGAACATAGTGTGTAATTTTTGAACATGGTGAGATGCAAAACCCTGTGGATGTAAAATTAGGGCATATAAGAGCAAATAAAGTTACCTGAGGAGAAAAAATGGAAGCCCAAATAATCAGAATTAATCAGATGAACGAGAAGGAAGAAAGAAAGGTTATTGTTCGTTTATTGCTTCCTGGCGGGAGAGGGCTTCTATATTACTGAATTTGCTTTTTGTTTCATTTCTTTTTCTTCAACAAAATAATGAACTTTAGAAAATAAACAATTAAAAACTGAAAAACATGTTTACTTTTAGATGAAAGATACCGGATAAGAGTAAATTACACAAATGGTCCCTATGGTTTAGGCTAATTTGTATGTTTAGTCTCTAATTTATTTTTTTTAACTCGCAAGGTTCTTACTGTTTGTTTTTGTTACATGTTTGGTTCATTGCTTATTTAAAAAGACTATTTTACCCTTGTTTTTTTAATTTATTTAAATAAACACACCCACAACCACCACCCCCACACCCCCTCAACTTACCTTATCTACATCATTATTTTTTTCTATTTAAATAATAATCTTTTTAGATAATACATAGAATAAACGTGTATCAAAAACAAATAGTAGGGACCTTCAAAGTTTAAAAATAAATTAAGGATCAAGCACTCAAATTACCCCAAACCATAAAAACCATTTGTGTAATTTACTCATAAGATAAAGGTATTTAAGGGTGTTTGAGGTCACGACTAGTTAATCTATTTTTTTGAATTTTTTAAATTGTTTTGTTTAACTAGCTTAATGTAGCTTATTTTTTGAATTTTTTAAATTGTTGTGTTTAACAAGCTTAAAAATAATTTACAGCTAGCTTTTCATGAGTTTTTAAAGAAAAAAAATATTAATATACTCTTAATTAATTATAGAAAAAAACATATTCTTTTAAATGTTGTTTTATGTTATTTTATATCTTTTAGCTAATTTATCAACTAATTTTATCAAACTTGATTTTTTATCAATTAGTTTTTCAGCTATCAACTAATGTTTCAACTATCAACTAGTTTTTCAGCTAAATGTTATTACGCCAAACATAGCATTAGTAAGATTCCTGTTTTTTTCTAAAACTCTAAGTTATTTTTAGTCGTAAGTGTTTAACATTTCTAGTTAATTAAAGTTCAAATACTTATAGAGTAATATGGATTATAATTTTCTCATATGCATATTCATGTATATCATATGGTGTTATGTATTTTGTACGGTTGATGAAATAGGATTTTTGTTTAAAAATAATAATAATAACTTGACGGTGCATTATTTATAGCGAAATTACCTTTTTTTAAAAATTTACATTTGGAACCAACAAAGACAAGAACATTGTAAACTTAGCAATTAGCAAGCAAATTAAAATGCAAACTTCTTTCGCTTTTAATCTTTTAGGTGATTCACTTCATAGTTTTGTTTGCTTCCTTCCATAATAGGTAGAGGTAAGAAAAAAACCGAGCTTAATTTGATGACTACTAGATGTGGGCAACATGTTATTACATGTTACCACACCCAAAAAGTATCATGTCAGCATCCTACTCATTCATGAGTGTTATAACACTCAAGTGGAAATGGACAACATCTAATAACATGTGATAACACCAATTATTTTCTATTTTATTTTTCTTATTTATTTATTTTTTATGCTTTTTTTCTATATTTCGAATTTGTTTTTTTTTTATTTATATTTTAAAAGTAAAAATAAAATTTTAATAAAACTTAAATTAAAAACAACATTAAAAAAAATTACAACAAAACACAAAAACATTTAAAAACCTAAAAAGCAAAAAAAATAATAATAAATAAATAAATAAAATGATAAAACCAACATTTTTTGGCCTAAAACTATTCATCTTCGTTTTCGTAACCAACAAAGATGTAATTCACCAAGTCTTCACGAAGTTGCTTGTGTTTTCACTGATCTTGAATATCAACCACTCTATGTAAATATTCTAATGTCACTGGTTGAAATTGCACATGTCTTGGCTCCGTAGGCGAATACGTTGCAATATTGCGTCATTTATCTTCGACAACCATGTTATGCATTATGATACATGCATACATGATATACCGTAGAGTATCCAACTCATAAGGTCTCGCTGCATGTTCAACTATGTGCCATTTTGATTTCAAAACCCCAAAAACACGTTCAACATCCTTATGTGCTCCGTCTCGTCGTCTCTTGAAATATTTGTCCCTTGGATCTATTGGGTGTCGAAATGCCTTCACAAACATGGAATATTGTGGATATATTCCCTCTGTAAGGTAATACCTAAACTTATATCCGTTTCCATTCACTGTGAATGGAGCATCTAGGGCTTTTCCTGACAAAAGATCGTCAAATATTGGTGATTCATCAAGAACGTTGACGTCGTTGATAGAACCCGCAACCCCGAAAAAAGCATGCCAAATCCATAAATCTTGTGAAGCAACAACCTCTAAGACCAACGAAGGTGCTCCATGATGACCACTCGAATACTGGCCTTTCCACGCCACGGGGAAATTTCTCCATTTCCAGTGTGTGCATTCCGGAAAACCATGTATTTCTTCATGCGCCACATATAGTTGTTGCATATCATGCAACGAAGGTTTGCGCAAGTATTGATCACCGAAGGCTTCAACAACACATCTTGCAAATAAATACAAACTTTCTTGTGCGGTCCTCTCAGACATTCTCATATAATCATCAACAGACTCGGGCGACTCTCTCATTGCTATAAGTTTTATTGCAGCAACACATTTTTGCAATCCTGTGAAGCCTCGTTTGCCTCTAACATCATATCTTATTTGGAAAAATTCATACCTAAATAAATATTAAACATGTAAAAATTGTATTTATTTTATCTAAAAGTGACATTATATAAATTATAAAAATTGAAACAAACAATACCTAAATAAATATTAAACATGTAAAAATTGTATTTATTTTATCTAAAAGTGACATTTTATAAATTATTAAAATTGAAACAAACAATACCTAAATAAATATTAAACATGTAAAAATTGTATTTATTTTATCTAAAAGTGACATTTTATAAATTATAAAAATTGAAACAAACAATACCTAAATAAATATTAAACATGTAAAAATTGTATTTATTTTATCAAAAGTTGACATTTTGTAATTTATAAAAGTTGAAACAAACGATACCTTACTTCCATAGCGTTGGCTATCCTTTCAAAGATATTTTTTCGCAAACGGAATCTTCTTTTGAAATCGTTTGGCTGATAGATACAATTTTCAGCAAAGTAATCGTTAACTAGTCGTCTATGCCCTTCCTCACGATCTCTATTTATTTTATCTAAAAGTGACATTTTATAAATTATAAAAATTGAAACAAACAATACCTAAATAAATATTAAACATGTAAAAATTGTATTTATTTTATCAAAAGTTGACATTTTGTAATTTATAAAAGTTGAAACAAACGATACCTTACTTCCATAGCGTTGGCTATCCTTTCAAAGATATTTTTTCGCAAACGGAATCTTCTTTTGAAATCGTTTGGCTGATAGATACAATTTTCAGCAAAGTAATCGTTAACTAGTCGTCTATGCCCTTCCTCACGATCTCTATTTAACGCCACACGTCGCGTGAGTAGTGGAGCTGGATCTGACTGTAGTAGGTTGTCTGTATAAGATTGGTACGTCGTTATCATCGTTGTACGGATGAGCCGGATCAAGACGATTCATATTTTGGTTTTGAAATATTGAAAGAATTATGTAGTTGAAATACTAAAATATTGAGAGAAATTTATGTTTTTTGTATTTAAAAATGATATAAGTTGTATGTATTTATAGTGTAAAAAAGAAAAATTAATTAGTTACCGTTTGAAAAAAAACGGTCAAAATTGTGACCGTTTGCATCAATTATACGCGTTATGGCCCATGTCGTGATAACATTTGGTAACATAACACCTAATAACGGTAAGTCGGGGCGATGTTCCACCCGTTATGGCGCCGTTATTAGGTGCCATGTCACCTATAACGGAAAGCCCCGTTGCCCCCACCCGTTCCTACTCTAACGTATCCCAAGCCCATTCCAAGTTTTGTAGGAGAGCGTCCCAAAACCAATCACGGGCTTTAACCAGGTCCAATCAAGAAAATCCTAAACGAGGCCACATAACCTATTTACAAAGCACGAGCATTTTTAGATTATTTTTTTTTTAAAAAAAAAAATTACTAAAACTTATTAAATCATAAAACTCTTCGTGAATTTGAGAAGGAATATTCACCAAATGACCGCTTTTCATGCTTAAATAAGTAAATATTACAAAATGATCTTTTGTATTGGAAAAAGCCTAAATGACCATTGAGTTCGAAAAATGACATTTTCGAGCTTCGATTCTCAAAAACTAATTTTTTGAAAAAAAGAAATTTTGAAGATTGTTTCTATCGATTTTCTAACCCATTATGAGTTTTGGACCTGTAGTTCTGATAAAGGTATTTCACAGTTTCAAACGGGTCAAAATATTCACATTTGAGTTTTTTTGTTGATCTATTTAACGGTGAACTTTATATAACTTTAAATGCACAACATGTTTCAACTTTTAAATTTCCAGGATGTCATGGAAAGCAATATATCGGTGTATAATTATTTTCCAAAGTGCACATATAATTTTGGTGTAAAATGTGTAGTTTGTGAAATCATGTTTTTCTCAACTTAGTTGTTATCAAACCATCAGCTAAAGAAGACGGTCATGTAGGAGTTACAAGCCAATAACTTGTAACGTGCTGTCTGTAATAAGTACATAACGAGTAGTTGAAACTTAATCTTAATGACAGAGTTATCCTAACAAGAACCTTGCAGGTCGATTCTTACCCACCCAAACTTTTTTTCTTTTCTTTTTTGTAAACAAATGCCAAAAAACCAACTTCTAAATTGTCATATGTGGGTTTCAATTGAAACAAGAAATTGTCTAAAAATTATATAGTTCACGATGCGATAAGCATGTCAAACTAATCTCTCATATAAGTTGTCATCATTCAAGAAGTGTTTATTCCTAAACCTTTGAAGATATTGTTATTTAACCATTTGTCCTTATGGTGAAACTATTATAACATGTACATATTTGTTTATGAGTTATAATATATACTCATTAATTTCAATAATTCATTATATTTTTGTAAGTAATATTTTTACATTTATTTTGTATAAATTAAAAAAATTTCTACCAAATAACATACAAGTTACATATAACCAACATATACTACTGTTGTTGGTTGTAGTAAAGACCTCACATGTGTAGATTTTTTTATGGTTTTTTGGTTTATTTCATTCTCTATACCTATGGGATTACAGCTACTAAATAAACTAGTAAATAATCACAACACACAAAAAAAAACAATATAAACATAAAACAAACAATTTGTCTATACAAACTATTCACCATCAAACCACGTAAACCAAATTATTATCTATCTTTCTGTCTATCTATCTGTCTGTATCAAGAAAGACTGACAATCTTTTCTTTTAACAAATGTGTGGCTAAAATAAGCAACTCTACCATCTCAAAACCAGCTGCTGACACACCATCAACTTTTTCTTGACTCGTATCCAACTCAGCTGCTGACCAACTTACGGGAACACAACTCCCAAGAGTCGTCTTTAAAAGCTTTGCTTCTGTCTCAACATTTTCAATAATGTCTGGAACCGGATCCGTATCCGATTCTTTAACCTAAAAAAGTTTCACAACAATTTATTATTCATAAACTAATTCTTTTTTTCTTGTATTTTACCTTAACTTGATGGAGAAAAATAATAGAGTAAATTACACGAATGGTCCCCTCTGGTTTGGGGTAATTTGCACGTTTGGTCCCTAACTTTTTTTTTAACTCGGAAGGTCACTACTGTTTGTTTTTATTGCGCGCTTGGTCCCTGTTTTACATAAATCGACTAATCTGCCCTTGATTTTTTTAATTTATTTAAATAAACACACCCCCAACCCCACTTCCACCTCACATTACTTTACCTTACCTACCCCATTTTATTTAAATAAATTAAAAAATCAATAGAAATATAGCCTTTTTAGGTAAAACAGGGACCGTGCACACAACAAAAACAAAATGAAGAGTTAAAAAATAAGTTGAGGACCAAACGTGAAAATTACCCCAAACCATAGGGACCATTCGTGTAATTTACTCAAAATAATATAATTTATATAATATAAAATGATTACCTTAATGAGAGACAAACGAAGTCTACGAATTGAATTAGTTAAATGCTCCATGCTTTCCAAGCTCTCCTTGAGAGATAAATATTCAACTTTCATTCTACATAACATATAATAATAATAAACATATAATCAATAAAAAAATAAATAAATACATGAAAGAAAGAAAATCCACAAACCTTGCAAAATCCATGGTAGCATTACAACTTTTCTTGCTGATATCTTGTTGAGGATTAATCCATTGACTAAAATATGTCTTTTTTAATAAACTTTTTAATCTTCCATCTTTATCTTGAATCATGCTTTTCTCTTCTTTATCGATCACAAGCTTATCATCATTCAGTTTCCTATAGTCAAGTCACAAACTTTAAAATCATAAATATTTTTAAAAAAAAATGTTGGATGAAAATTATTGTTTGAAGATAAAAATAAACAATTAAACATATACTCTTGTAGTAGATGGTATTCTTGCTTCAATTGTGCTAATTCCATAAGAGCAACCACTTTTTCATTTGTCACCTATTCAGATATTGTACATATAAATATAATATGAAACTAATAATATTATAACAATTTATTAAACTAAATAATGAAATTTTACTTGATTCAAATTTCTTTGTAGCTCCATCATTTTACTTTCAAGAGCTGCTTTTACATTGCTTTCTAATAAATATCTCTCTTCTTGTTGTGATAGAAGCAACAATGCTGAAACCTGAATAAAGTTTTAACCTTTTTAATAAAAAATGAAAACCCCACAAAAAAATTTATCTTTTTATATGATCTTTTTTATATAAATATATAAACACACACACACACACACACATACAAACCTTCTCTTGTAATGCTTGAGCAAGTGGTTCAGAAGCATCCCCTAATTCAGAACTACAACTTTTTTGTGATTCAGAAACATTTTCCTACAAAAATGTAAAATAGAATTTTATATTTTATCTTTATTACATTAAAAAATAAATAAATAATGATATACCTTAGTGATAGTATCTGAACCAATATCAGGGCTTATATGTACATCACGACAATCATTTTCTTGAGGAGATAAATGTTTAAGTTCTTCATTTATATTAATTTGCCCCATATTTTCTTTAATAAAATCAATAACTGATTTAAACTGAGAAAATTCCTCTTGGAGCAAATTTACAATATCAACCCTGTGTTGAGAATATAAGCCACGTAAGACAGATATGTCCCTCTTCATCTTTTCTTCCAAAAAGATCTGTATTCAAATAAAAAAAGAAATTATAATTTATCAAGAATTTAAACATCATAAGTTTACTTATCATTTATCAATGAAGATTTGATCAATTGATCTCACTTTCTTGTTTTTTAAATCACGAACAACTTTCTTCAAATGTTTCTCAATCTCCAATCCCTGATTCCCAAAAAAAAATTAAAAAAAGTAAAAGTTAAGTAAAAGGACAATAATACCCTTTTACAATTTGTACAATTTGATTAAAATGTTTTACCATTTGTAACTTGCTTCGAAGATTGATTACAGATTTTCTCAATGCCTCCACTTCTTCCTCTAATGCAGTCTGTCTAAATGAAAAGTCAAAAATGATGAAAGTTTAAATTACTAAATTGCCATTACAAGCTCTCTATAACTTACAATGTATTTACTGGTTGATGTTTCCTCATCTTGTCTATTGAAACTCCACATGTCTTCTGAATCATTCAGTAAAGTGATACACTTTTCTTCGAAATTGACATCATTGTATTCGTTTGAAGAATGTTGTCTGATGTCATACAACTTAGTGATCACCTATAACATGTAAAATATTAATCTTTAGGTGTCTTTTTCATTGAACATGTATTTAACTATTTATAGATAATGTAGCCAATGTATATTAATCACCTGTTTGAATATTTCATTTTCCTTCTTTTGATTTTCTAGATCAGTCTGAAGGGTAGCTGAAAATTTCTTTTCTTCAAGAACAATTGAGGTGAGTTCTTCTATCCTGGTTTATATAAAAACTTTAACAGATATACCAGAAATGAATAAAAGATAATACCTTTTTGAAGTATAAATATAAAGTTCTTACTTTTGCTGGATAATTCCCAATTCTTGTGTTGCAAGTTCCTCTTTTTCTTTGGCTATTTCAGCCTATCAGAATTCAGAACCATATACACGATTCAAATTACAGGATTTATAGAACAACAATTTATGTAATTAATAGATAGAATCAAGAAACGAGACCTCCATTATTGCATTATCACGTTCAGAGAATGCAGCACCAACACAACCTTGGAAAAATTTAATCTGCTTCTCTGCTTCTAAGCTCTGAAGAGGTTAAAAAGATGAAATTAACCTCACTAGAAACAAGTTGATATGCATTCCAACAAGCATATATATACACTAACCTTCTTAAGCTCTGAAGCATGTAGATCAGCTAACTGGTTCTGTAGAAAAAAATAGCATTATAGTAGTGATGGATGGTGTGAAACAAGAAAAGTAAAATGACAGAATTGACCTTACTTTGATAAGGTAAGACTGTGAAAGCTCTTCTTGGAGATTTACATTCTCTCGCAGACAAGAAGTTAACTTCTTCTTCAAATCATCTATTTCCTGCTCCAGACCAGCTGTCCTAATTGGGTATTAATATCACAATTAAAGATTGTTACAATGGGGAAATGTGTTCATAGTTTTTGTATAATGATGTACCTTTGAAAATGCATTCTTGTAGCAACAGCAGCGTAACTAGGTCCAGCATGTTGCATACACATTTGTTCAATATCACTCCGTAGTTCATTTCGTTCTACAAAGCAAAAATCGCAAGAAAGAAATTTATAACAAGTAGAAATTCAAATCAGTTTGTATTTGATTTGAGATAAAGTGAACGATGTTCTAAAATAACGAAAACATAGAAAAAAAAACAGAGCACAAACCTCGCTCCAATACTTCAATGCGAGAAAGCAAAGCGGCTCGATCTTCTAACCTTTCATCCATGGTCGCAGATTCCTATAACACAAACTAAAAGTAGAATAATTATCACTAGGGATACAAAAACAATAATCAAAACAAAAAAGACCTTCATCCAGTAATCACCATGGATAAAAACTTGTTTAATTGAAATCATATATGAATTCAGGCAAGCATTCATGACATATTTTGAATGTCACAAAAAGGTAACAGGGATCTTCATCAAAATTACAGCTTAATCAGTGAAATTCAAACTAGGTCAAACAATATTGTGTAATTTTTTGAACATGGTGAGATGCACAACCCTGCGGACGTAAAATTAGGGCATATAAGAGCAAATAAAGTTACCTGAGGAGAAAAATTGGAAGCCCTAATAATCAGAATTAACCAGACGGACGAGAAAGAAGAAAGAAAGGTTCTTGTCCGTTTATTGCTTCAGGAGGAGGCTTCTATACTACTGAATTTGTTTTTTGTTTCGTTTCTTTTTCGTCTAACAAAAATAATGAATTTTGGAAAAGAAAAAGGAAACAATTAAAAACTGAAAAACGTGGTTAGTCTAGATGAGACATACCATCTTAAGTCTTAACCCAATAAGAATTCGAGACATATAAACAGTTTTAGCAAGGTGGTGTTTGTTTTTGTTGAGGAAATCGACAAATCGGTCTTTTTCTATATTTGCATAATAAGATGTTAATCAAAAGTTTTTTTTTAATGTTTTTAGTCTTTATAAAAAATTGTTTTTTGAAGTCTTCATAAAAAAACATGTTGGTATTGGTGTTGTTGGTGGAATGGTGGTGGAGGAGATAGTGGTCAAAGTGGTAGATTCGGAAGTGGTGGTGGTGAGGAATTATCGGATGTGCCGGCAAGGTTACGGAGGCGATGATGGTGGCAAACGTGGGGGTGGGTGTAATGGTGGCCGAAGTGGAGACAGAGGTGGTGACGGAAGAGATGGCAAAGGTGATGATGTCGGTGGAGATGGTGACAGCGACAATGGCAATGACAACAAAAACAGTGTTTGTTTGAGGCACGATAGTGACGACGGTGGTGATAGCAGTTGTGGTGGAAACAAAAATATCACATTATGGTTTTAACTTAAAAAACGTCGTCCAAGATCATAATTATTTTTTATGAAAAAAAATATGTCAAAAATACATTTTTATGTCTAGTCTTCTGAAAAACAAACAACTTTTCATCAAATGTCTTCATGTTTGTATACATAAAAGGTCAAAAAGACATTTTGCCAAAAAAAAAAAAACAAATACCACCAAAGAAATTTCAATTTGCTTAATTAAAGAGATTGACATTATAAAACACAAAAAATAAACGACTAATATTAAAATCAGAAATCTCAACTCGAAAATGACATATTTACTTATATGCATTTTCTTATTCTTAAGGTATATTGGATAGTCCCAAACTTAAAACCACATAAAAGAAAAACTTGAGATTATTTGTAATGTGGAAGTTGTTTAGCCGTCTAAATCATTATTTTACTTTCAGATTTTTCATTTTCTTTTATTTCCCATTCCACACTCTAAGGCTCGTAGCAACTGCTACGAGAATCACATAAACCAATCAAAGTTTACACCTCAAGCTAGAGCTCAAAACATCCAAGTTTGACCAAAAGTCAAACTGGTTAAAACGCTCAACCTCCATTAACTGGCGTGACCAGCTCCTTGGTTTCACGGTGGTTGCAAAAAGACATAACAGTCGCAACTTAATCTTTTGACCTACGTCGCGACCTACCACCCACCGCATCGTGGTTAACGTCCAAAACAGCTTAATTCATTAAACTCTTATCCCTTAACATCCAGAGCTTCAAAGCTCGGATCTAATGCTTCTAAGGGACTTAATGGGTCAAGTTCATAACTTTATCCATACACAACCAAACCA
Source organism: Lactuca saligna (assembly GCF_052625555.1). Lineage (NCBI taxonomy): Eukaryota > Viridiplantae > Streptophyta > Magnoliopsida > Asterales > Asteraceae > Lactuca > Lactuca saligna. The sequence goes on from NC_136425.1 coordinate 181,032,348, forward strand.
AGTCTAAAACTCAAACCCTAACTCCTCTATGTTGTTGTTAGGGCGATTACATGTACATGGTTCCAAGGGAACCAATGCGCACCTCTTTTCCTTCAAATCAAGTCCAGAAATGAAACCAAACCGAGCCTAGAGTTGCCCAAAACTCTAAGAACATTCTCCCGAAGGACCAAAAGGGACCTCGAAGCATGAAATAAAAACTATAAGCAATAAAGATGGGAGCTTTATACCTTCCAAGGCTCTAGAGGATGCAAGAGATGCAATATCTAAAGTAAAAATCACTCTCCAAGCAACAAGATCACCTTATTTTTTCTTGCAAGCGCACACTAAGGCTTGAAATACCAAGAACACACACACAAGGCACTTAGGGTTAGGGCTTTCTCTTATGAATGGGTGGAGACTAAGAGAATCAGCAAAGCCTAGAATTTATTGCACTTATGGCCCACAACTTGAGATTTAGGGTTTCCACCACCGCGTCGCGGTCCGACAGCTAACCGTGTTGTCACTTAGGTGCTGTTTGTTTTTCTGAAGCCAAAATGTTTGCAATCTGCGGACCACATCTGCAAGCCTCTGCAGCAGAAGAGGTGGACCAAACGTCTGCAGTCTGCAATAAGAAGACTGTTTGTTTTTTAACGTCTACAGACTACTGAAATAAACTGAATTTTAAATAAAATGATTTTACAAACTTAAAATGAAATTTCAACACCAAAATTTTAATAATAATAGTCTTATAAAATTCATGCAACCAAATTAGTCATACAATAGTCTTATAACATTGAAAATTACCAAATTAGTCATACAATAAAAAAAATGGTTTTACAATAACAATTTCATTTAAAACAATTCAATCTATATTTTGCATCAACTTATCAGCAATTTATCCCGTAACTGAGTTATATATTCACGGTCTGCTGCAGTACCATGTGTTGGAATCTCGTCTTCATCATAATCAACGGCCACATTGTTATTCCGAAATGAGACATTGGGTTCATCGTATCGTGCGAAATACTCATCACTCAGTCCTTCTCTCCTTATAAAATTATAAAGCATGAAGCATGTCATGGTAATGTTTCTTTGTGTCACAAACGGGAATCGTGCTATCCTCTTCAAATAGGGAAGCGTGCTTTCAAAACACCAAAAGCACGCTCAATGACATTCTGAAGTTTTGCATGTCCATGGTTAAATTTTTCCTTATTGGTCAATGCACGTCTTTGACGAAAATCTCCAAGCCAATACCTCACATTACGATAAGGGGCCATAAATCCTCGAGTGTGTGCATACGCGGCATCACAAAGATAATACTTGTCTGCAAAAAATGCAAAACACTAATCAATTTTTAAACTAAGATAAGAGTATTTTAAAAAAAACAAAAACTTACCGGGTGGTGGAAACGGGAATGATGCTTGTGGATCGGTTATTGTTTTTGATAATATTCTAGAGTCATGCGCTACCCCTTCTCACCCGCTCACAACAAATGTAAACATCATATTGAAGTCACAAATTGCCAATACGTTTTGGTAGCAATCTCCCTTTTCCCCTACTTCTATATAAGTCTTGTTTCTTAGCAGGGACAACAACATGTATCAAAGTGTCATCAAGTGCACCAACCGTCCCTTTGAAACTCCGTCGTAGCCTCCTATTATGTCCTGGAATGTTTGAATTCGGATTAAAAGAAGTTGGTACTATAACATCTAGTGCGAAAAGCATCATTTTGTCCAACACTTCATAAAAAAATTTATGAACTGTTTGCTTCGAGTGTTGAAATCTCCGCTTGATAATCACGTAATGTTAATTATGGCCGATCATCATCAAAAACATAGTCATTTTTCCTCAACCAATACGCGTTTGTTGTCCTTAGTAGTATTTTTTTCAGTTTCACTTACATAATGAACCACACAATTTTTGGTTCTAGATTCGTCACTGGCAGGATACTATTATATCACTAGACCGCTAGTGCTTTGTGTTTGACATCATCAACAATGAAAGCTATCACCCAAAACAAACCATATTTATAGAAAATTTCCATCATTAATTATCAAGACTAAACTGAGTAATACCAATTTCCCCCTTTTGGATGCCAAATAAGTTGATTGTTTATTTGGCATGATTCAAATAAAAAAATAGATTTTAGAAGAAAAAAAAAACTTTGAGGAGAGATTAAAAAAAAAAAAAGAAGAAGAATTGAAGAATCCAATATGCCCATGTACGGTGTATTTGACCATAAACAAAATTATTCATAACAAGTTGACAATCATTACAACCAATCTTTCATGATACACCTTATGCTTTCTACTTTAAGTTACAAGTACTATTAACGATCTTTAATGTCTCCTCTGCTACATAATGACCCGTTAGGTGACTGACACTGTACCCACAAGACTTAGTAGCATTATAACAATCCCCACACACTCGCAAATTCTTATGAGTGTCTTAGGTGGCTCACTAATAATCTCATACACAATCGCCAATCTCTCACTATGACTCATAAGGAAACAATCTTTTTCATCCTCTTCAACGTCTTGCAACATAAAACTATAATAGCCAAGAATCTTAATTCAACCAAGCAAATGAAACACAAATCCACAATCATGTTTCATTTCTTATCAATTCAACCAAGCTACATTAATAAGGTAAACATGAACACATCGACAAAGGATACATTATGGGATTTGCACTTCTAAGTACATTGCAATTTCCCACTGTTTGCCCTTATAAAATTTCAATCTTTTTTTTTTCTTCTGCTTAAATGCAAGCAAAAACAATACACTTACTCTCATGTTTTCTTTCTTTTTAACGCACAACATGAACATGTTGCATAGATCATTAGTTTCAATATAAATTCGAAATATAAATAAATTGATGAAAATCATAACTTTTGACATAACATATAGATGGAAATTGTAATTTACTCCTAAATAACTAAACAATAAATTTGTGTTTTTCATTTTACTCTTTGTTGACATTGCACCTTATGTTTTACTATTTCAACAGTTCTTGGTAATGATTTTAATTTTACCCATGGAAATTCAGAATAAAAAATATAGAGCCGATTTGGAGTTTAACGTAAGTTTTCTATACTTCATTTTTGAAGTATACACATCAGCAGAAGTACAGGAGATAGAAACAAAAAGAAAAACAAGAGCTCAGTTAGAACCTAAGTCATCATTTAAGATAATGACAATACCGATGGACCCACCACCAGAAATGTAATTTTCATCATAGCTCATATAAAATGCACCAGCTGGGAATCGAACCCGGGTCTATACCGTGGCAGGGTACTATTCTACCACTAGACCACTGGTGCTTTTGTGTTATGGTTTATTAACTGAAAGATATGTTTATTAGAAGAATCCAGATGATGACCATTTAAAACTGCAATCATTTTCTCTTTAAATTCCAAGCTAACACACAACCTAACAGTGAAACAAAAACGATGGTCCATGGTCCATGTGTCTACTTTTATTTTTTCATCAAATGTTGTATTGATAAAGGGTTATATGAACAAAGACTCTTTGCTTACCATATTAAATAAGAATACATACCCATTTCCCTTTCTAGATGTTAATTAAAACTGATTTTTTATTTGGCCACAGAATAAATTAAACAAACAAAAGGAATTAAAGAATATTTTGAAACAAGATGAAAAATAAATAAATAAATAAAATACAATATACCAATGTACATAATATTATTAGACAATAATATGATGGTCCGTTCAAAAAAAAAAAAAAAAAGACCATAATAAGATGGCAAAGCCTAAACCATCAATGGGGGGATGAAAGATTACATTAACGCCAATGCTAAAAACAAATATCAAAGGAAACAATAAAACTATACGTCATCACAACATACACTTCCTACATGGCTGTCTTTTTTTATTTAAAAAAGATTTAAATCAAAATATTGTTAGATTTATTGACTAATACGAACAGTAACAAAGTCATGATCAAAGTAAAAAGGTATTCCAAACCGATGGATTCGGTTTCTTGGTTTTTCGGTTTTTCAAACTCGGTTGTAGGTTTAAACTCAAACCCATTCGAAAAGTTTACTATAAAGCTTGTGTTGCTTATATAATAGATATATAGAAGGTATGTTTCATGTTATGACCGATGTGAGACAATTTTAGAATTATAAGAAACAAGTTTAAAGAATATAAGATAGAAACTAATAAACAAAATAAAATACACCAGTATCAAGGCCGAGATTTGAAATAGAGACATTCAAGTTAAAAGTTTAGTTTTACCACTTGGACAACTTGGTACTTGTATTAAATTTCCACAATATCACAATATAATAGGTATAAAATCTGGATAATGCTATATAAGATCCTTTTATATAGTTGCGGAAATAAAAGAAAAGAAATGTTAGAAAAAGATTCGAACTTGCAACCTCCATAAAAACACCCTATCACCATAACTACTTGAACCAACTATAACTTTTATTATTATTTCGCTAAACACATTTATATTATGTATATATACACTACAACGAATTTTTTTAAAAAAATCACACTACTGGAAAAAAAAAAATAATAATAATAATAATAATAATAATAATAATAAAAATAAAAAGTTAAGGGGTATCCCGGGCTACCCCATGCTCTACATTGAATCTGCCCCCTAAATACAAATAATTGAATGAACATATGTTGTACATAGGATTCACGAATATGAGTTATCTTGCTTTAGTATTTTACAAATGTTTTAAAATTCGGTCGCCGTACTTTGTTCGTTTGATATTTATTCTTTTCAAAACCATATGCAGTCCATGAATTCGATATCGCTTACAATATATACTTAGGTTTACTGGATTTTATTTTTTTCTTACATTGGCGACATGGGATCAAGCATACTAGTTTCGATGATACATTGTGCTTACATTCTTCCATAATCTATAAGACTATAACATAAGTATTAGATAGCATTCTCATTCCAACTATCAAATGACATGTTTACACTTTACATACCTTCCTATTTATGATCCTCTTGTCAAGAACACACCTGTTGATCGATAATTGACATGTATGCCCAATGATTTATCTTTAAGGCATTATACTTTGTTAAAGACTTAGCTTTTAATATTTTAATTTCTTTATCAGTATACTAATCCCACTAACTATTATTAAAATACAAATAGAGGCAATGATAGAATAAAAAAAAAGAGCTCAGTAAGGCCTAGAATATCTTCACTTGGAGATCAGATAAGCTGATGGACCCCCATCCACCATTAATGCATGAAACATCACAGCTCTTTGAAATGCACCAGCCGGGAATCGAACCCGGGTCTGTACCATAAGTCAACTTTATTAGTTTATGTTTGCGAAATACAATAAATATATCTAAAACAACCATAAGTCAACTTTATTAGTTACAGAATCTCCATCAAATTTGAATAAATATTCTTTTTCAAGACTAAGAATAAATACCCATTTTCTCCTTGTAGATGCCAAATTAACGTTGAACATTTTTTTTTTATTTACCCACAATTCAAATCAAACAAACAAAAATAGTTAAATACATATGAAGACAGGTAAAACAAAAAGAATTGAAGAATCCAACATCCCATATACAGTTTTATTCGACCATGATGAGAGATGAAACACTACATTAAAAATTAGAAGAAAGTAATAAAACTATACTACATATACTTTGAACTTTGAATCAAGAAAACAAAAGGCTAAATTAGCACAATACTAGAAAATAAAATTAATCATAGCAAGTTCACAATCTTTTCATGTTACACCTTATGATCTCAAACTTTAAGTAATAAATACTATTTATGATCTTAAATGTCTTGTCAGATACAGAGTGATCCACTAGATAACAGTCTGATGAAACTACCAATAATCACCACAAGAACAAACACCATCTTTAAAATTATGAAACCGATTAGAATCCCTAACAACAATCTCCCTTTCGGTAACTTTCGATATAAACTTAGTAGCATTATGACAATCTCCACACACGCGTAAATTCTTAAAAATTCTAATAACTGTCTTAGGTGGCGTACTAATAATCCCATAAGCAATCGCCAATCTCTCACTATGACTCATAAGAATCCGCTCCTTTTCATCCTCTTCAACATCTTGCAACACAAAGCTATAATCCGGAACATAACCGATAACCTTAATCTTCATCATCAAATCCTCCAATTCTTTATATATTTCCTCACATTTCGAATGCGAATAATTCCCGGTATAAAAAACTTCCATTCTCTTATCGATTTCAACCGAACTCCACCCAGGCGTCTTCTTCAACCCCTTTTCATTAGCCATTAACCTAACCCTATTCACCCCTTCCCATTTTCCCGCATTCGCGTATATATTCGATAACAAAACATAATATCCAACGTTTCCTTCATCAACTTCCAATAATTTTTCCGAAACCACTTTTCCCAAATCGGTATTCCCGTAAATCCTACACGCGCCTAAAAGCGCACCCCAAACGGACGCATCGGGTGTCAAAGGCATAGATTTTATAAAATCATACGCTTTCTCTAACTCCCCGGCTCTACCTAACATATCGACATAACACCCGTAATGCTTCAACCCTGGTTTAACCCCGTAATCTTTTTCCATCGCGTTGAAACACTGCTCGCCTTGTTCGATTAACCCCGAATGACTGCAAGCGGATAATAACGAAATGAAAGTTATCGCGTCCGGGTGGGTCCCACTCTCGATCATATTTTCAAAAAGTTTCAAACACGTTTCCCCGTGTCCATGGATACCTAAACACGAGATAACCGCGTTCCATGGGACCGAATTCGTTTTCGGGACTTCGTCAAATAACAACATCGCGTCTTTCACTTTCCCACATTTTCCATAGAAATCGATTAAACATGTCCCGATATAAAGGTCGAGAATTAATCCGGTTTTTAATACGTTCGAATGACATTTTTGCCCTTCTTTTAACGCTCCGATATGGGCATAAGCCGGAATTATACTCGCCCACGTTCCTTGATTTGGAGTTACGAAATTTTTCTCCACCATATTTTGAAACACTTCAATAGCGTCACTTGCAAGACCGTTTTGCCCATACCCCGTAATCATCGTGTTCCAAGAAACAACGTCTTTAATCGAAATTCTTTCGAAAAGTTCACGGGCGTTTTCGACATTTCCCAATTTCGCGTACATGTCAACCACCGCGTTCCCGATTATAACATCTTTTACAAACCAAGATCTTCTTAGGATAAAACCATGGACACATTTGCTACCTCGAGTGTCCCTAGACTGCGCGATACTCGAAGCAACACTTACTAATGTCAATAAGTCAGGGGCGAATCCGTCTTTTTGCATCTCACGGAAGAACCAAAGTGCGCGATCCGGATTTCCATTTTGCTCGTACGCGGATATAATCGAATTCCATGATACCAAATCTCGAGTCACCAAACTATCGAAAAACTTTTGAGAAATTATAAGTTCACCAAATTTCGCGTAGAAATTTATAAACGCGTTTCCAACAAAAAGATCGGATTCGAGTCCGTGTTTTATGACATACAAATGGATTAATCTTCCTTGTGACATATCATCCATTTGTGCACAAATGGGAAGAACAGTTGAAACTGTAACAGAATCCAATTTAATCCCTTCAAATTTCATCTCATCCAAGATTTGTAAAGCCTTTTCGCCTTTTCCATTTTGACAAAACCCAGAAATTATCGCATTCCAACAACCCATGTCTCGAAAGGGCATATTTGTAAATATCCCATAAGCAGCATCAAAGATACCAAAACGACAATACATATGAACCAAAGAAGCAGCTACAAAGACATCCCATTCCAACCCGGTTTTTGATATCCATGCGTGAATCATTTTTCCATTGTTTATATCACGGCATGCTTTTATCACAGGGGGGAAAGTGTAAAAATCAGGTTTGACTTCAAAAGTCAACATTTTGTATAAACAAGTGATGGCATCAGTATGCGCACCATTGTGAACATATGCAGATATCATGGAGTTCCAAGTGTAAACATCTTTTTGTGGGATTTGATCAAAAGTTTGTTGGGATAAAGAGATGTTACCAAGATTGGCGTAAAGATTGACAAGTCTTGTGGAAATGAAGAGACTTTGGATTTTTCCCAATACGATAAGTAATGCGTGAAGGCGTTTTGCAAGGTGGGTTTTTGTGCATGAGTGAAATAGAAGGTCGATGTTAAGGTCTCTGTTATTGGTCCAGCTGTCATCTGATGAAGATGTTTGGGTATGAAGAAATCGCCCAGAAGAAAGAATGTTTGGAAAGTAGTTGCTTTTGTGATTTGGCAGAAATCTGGAAGAGAAAAATAAGATCTTTAAGTACGAAAAACTGAAATCAAAAGATTATAATAACATGAGAATGAGATGATGATGGATGACAAGAATAAAGTCTTAGTGTCTTACCTACCTCCAATCAGAAGCCTGAGCATCGAAAGAATGGCTGAGGGCACTATATAGAATATACAACTCTTTCAACACCGATACAGAATTCTAAGCCTTTGGATAGCGATTTTCCTGTAAGTTTTGTGTAATTAATGAGCAATGTGTAAGAGAAAGAGGAATGACAGGTAAAATTACACACAGAACTCACTCAGGAGTTTTGTCAAACACCTTGTATGCAATGGAAAGCAAAGCTATATCTTTATAAAGAAAGCATAGCTTGTACCTGGTAGAACACTTATTTTGTTGTCATACGCCGTTTCTAGACCTACTCATAGTTTTTCCGGTCGTTTCATTCTAAGAATTACAACTTACCAATTCATGTATGTTGACAAATTGGTTTTCGGCTCAAAGAAACACCGAAATATATACAAAATGGGATCCAGCAGAGTTTTCGTGGGAGAAAGGGGGTGTTTACCTGACTTCCTCCGAAAAGATGGACGGCGACGGCGATGGATATTTAATGCAACGATAAACGGAGAAGATGATGGCGATGCAGGGCGATTTCTTGGGTCATGCGGGAAAAAAGGCCGGGCGAAAAAGGAAGAAATAAAGTGTTAATGACGTAAAAGCCCTAACATTTACATTTTTTTTTTGATGGTTTTACTTTTACCCCAATTTTAAGTTTATTCGTGGAAAAACTCATACCTTACTAAACCTTTTTCATTTATGTCGATTAAGATGTCACCAACTCTTTACGATGACACTCGTGTCGGGTTCGTGTTGGTACGTTAGAATGCATTGATTTGTACACGTCCCATATAATTATGTGTCACATGTCGTTGGGTTATAAACATCAACCGGACACACGACCCGTCTAACTCGTTTAATTATATGTATTCGTTGGTGCGTGAGTTAGATTCACGTTTGTGGGTTAGATTCGGGTGGGTAGGTTGGCGGGTTAACCCATGAACCCAAATATTATTTACATAGTAAGGATTGATTTAGGGCAAGCAACACACATAGGTTGATACAAATGGTTTTCAACACAGTTTTCATGGGAGAAATAGAGTGTTTGCTTTAATTCTTCCGAAAAAAAAACGACGACGGTGGTGGTTGTCGATGCCAACAAAATTAATATACCCTAAATCTTACACTAAAACTATTGTATGATCTGAAAATTATATAGTTCATGGTTCGATGCAACTTGAATGAAGTGTGTCCGAGAGACTAATCTTTCAAGCGAGTTGCCATCGTCCAAGAACTATTTATTCCTAAACCTTTGAAGAGATCGTTATTTAACCATGTATTCTTATAAGGGAAATATTGTAACATGTACATATTTGTTCCTGAGTTACAATATATAAGCATTATATTGTAACTTGTATATATTTGTTTCTGAGTTATGTTTTGTATAAATTAGAGAATTTGCTACCAAATAACATACAAGTTATACATAACCAACCTATACTACAATTGTTGGTTGTAGTAAAGACCATTAGCTTAAATGCTTAATGCTTATAGGATTTGTAGATTTTTTTTACGGGTTTTTGGTTTATTTCATTCTATATAGCCCTATCTATAGGATTACAGGTACAAAATAAACTAGTAAATAATCACAACACACAAAAAAACAATATAAACGTAAACCAAACAATCTGTCTATATAAACCATTCACCATCAAACCACATAAACCAAATTATTATCTATCTGTCTATCTATCTATATGTTTGTTTCAAGAAAGACAAACAATCTTTTCTTTTAACAGATGTGTGGCTAAAATAAGCAACTCCACCATCTCAAAACCAACTGCTGACACACCATCAACTTTTTCTTGACTCGTATCCAAATCAATTGTTGACCAACTTACAGGAACACAACTCCCAAGAGCCTTCTTTAAAAACTTTGTTTCTGTCTCAACATTTTCAATAATGTTTGAAACTATATCCGTATCCGATTCTTTAACCTAAAAAAGTTTCACAACAATTTATTATTCATAAACTATCCAAAATATTCTCTTTTTCTTGTATTTTACCTTAACTTGATAGACAAAAATAATAGAGTAAATTACACGAATGGTTTCCTATGGTTTGGGGTAATTTGCACGTTTGGTCCCTAACTTTTTTTTTAACTCGGAAGGTCCCTACTGTTTATTTTTGTTGCGCATTTGGTCCTTATCTTACATAAAAATACTATTTTTCCCTTAATTTTTTAATTTATTTAAATATACACACCCCCAACCCCACTTCCACCCCACATTACTTTACCTTACCTATTGTAGCATCGAAAATTTCCAAACAAAATTTCCATTTTAAATTCATATAAATCTCATAACACATGTCACAAAATCTCATTTATTTAGTTTACAAAACGCATCTCCATAACTTTTTGTTTAATAATTCAGGATCCTCAAAACATAACTCTTTCTCTGGTGTGTACAATCGAGTCGGGGCCTTCCTACGATCCTGAGAAAAAACTGAAACACATAACACGATAAGCACGAAGCTTAGTGAGTTCCTCAAAATACCACACACATCTCAGTAGCCTCTCATGGCTATACTCAGATAAGACCCTCTGGTCAATGTGTCTCTGTGGGACCCTCCGGTTCCAACTCAGTAAGCTCATAATAACAATACTCAGCATAAATTACAAAGACATGATGCAAAATATCAAATACACAGATATGCACAATAAATAGCTCAATCACACAAAGGTACCACTCAAGGTAAGTATAGTGAGAAGACTCAACTCGAATGATGAACAACCCTTAAAAACGATGTTGCCACGCACCAGCCTCTAACTCTGATCCAAATCCACAATTAACCCAATTAGGAACTAAGTCCATACTCTCACTCATTAGGTCTACAGGAGGTCCACTAACCAGACCATCAACAACCTAAAACCCATTGGACCCACCAAGGCCTAATAATAAATGGGCTCTCCTGAGGCCCAACTCTCAAGTCAAAAGGCAAGCCCAACCCAAGGGCCCAAAGCACCTATACATAATCCTCTGGTCCGAAACTTTATTTCAACAAGCCCAAACTACATGCCCAACACTCAAGGCCCAAAATGAGACTTAGTGTAGCACCTGGTTCCTGGTATGTAAATCTTATTTAAGTATTTTCCATTTTTAGCCTTGGACTCGACGAGTCATGGGTTCGACTCACCAAGTAGGGACGAGACCCAGGACACGTTTAAGTTGGCGACACGGCGAGTCCATATCCTGGACTCGGCGAGTCACCGCTGTTGGATGTAACCCTAAGTTTCAGGGGTTTGCACCCTATTTAAACCTCATATCCGCCCCATGCCAACCCCCATTCACCCCCAGAGCTCCCAACCCTCGTTCTACGCTTGTTCCTTGAGAGTTTGAGGCTATTGTGTGTGTTCTTGAAGGCTTTGAGGCAAGAAGGGGAAGTAGATCAAGAGGAAGGAGAGCCATCCAAGCACCATTGTGTTTTTTCAGCAGTTCATTGAGGTATATCCCATTTTCCCCTATTTCTATGCTTAAGGTTTCATTTAAGACATTCTTGAGCCATTCCCCAAGCTATTATGTGCATAATGTTTCGTAATAAGTTGATTGGCCTCTAGATCTAGGCAAGATTGAGCTCCAGGAGCTCAGATCTATTAGCTTTATGGACCCATGTGGCTTGTTCACCCTAGATCTACCCTTTTGAGGCACTTTGAACCCTAAAATCCATATTGGTGAATATCTACACGTAAAGTTGGAAACTTTACGTGTGATTCGTGTCCTAGAAGCCCAGATCTATGAATGGCATGGACTGGAATCGAACAAATCGGTGTAATTAATGGATACATGGCAACGACTCGGCGAGTCGTTCATGTGACTCGACGAGTCTGCTCGCGAGTCACCGAATTTGTCCCTTTTTGTTGTATCGAGTTTGAGCAGTGAGTCACAGGGTGTGACTCGGTGAGTTGGAAGCTGAACTCACCCATGGTAGGACTCGGCGAGTCATGGACTGGCTCGACGAGTCCAAGGCAATCTTCATAGATCAAGAACAGACTCGGCGAGTTGTTCATACAACTCGGCGAGTCTAAGCATGAGTGTTCATCGGATGAAGATGAACTCGACGAGTTGTCCATACAACTCGGCGAGTAAGACGAAGAACTTCAATGTCAGTTTAGAAGAAGGACTCGTCGAGTCATAGCCTAACTCGACGAGTAGAATCAGGGACTCAGGACTATCGTCTGGATAGGAACTCGACGAGTTGGAGAGCCAACTCGGTGAGTCGGGTCAACTGAAAGTTGACTCTGACTTTGACTTAGGGCTTAACCAGGGGTAAAATGGTCATTTTACCCAAAGGACAGTTAGCAGTGTGTGATTAAGTATGTTGTGGGAATTGCAGTCGGAGGATTTCCGGAGCAGTAGCAGCAGCAGTCAGTCAGTTCCCGATCAGTTCAGCAGCTACTTTAAGGTGAGTTACCTTCTAGTAGCGGTGGGTCTAAGGCCACAATGCCGGCCCACCAGTAGGAGATGTGTGATTAGATGACTATCTTTGTGATATTCATCTAGGGTTGCTACTACTGTGTTATGTTATGTGTTAGTGACAGTATGGGGGAGATAGTTCCCCAGAATACCGGTCGATAGGGCCGAAGGGGCGGTCATGCCCAACCATGCTAGATAGACTATGTGATATATGTGTTATGTGGTAGTAGTAGGGGGTGAAATAGTCCCCAGTATCCGGTCGAGAGGACCGAAGGGGAGGCCAGCACCCAGATATGCTAGGCAGTATCCGGTCGAGAGGACCGAAGGGGTAGGTCGGGCACCCGGATATGCCTGACAAATTTTACGTATGTATGTGATTATGTGGTATGTGGTACAGTGGGGGAACTCACTAAGCTTTGTGCTTACGTTTTACAGTTTTTGTTTCAGGTACCTCTTCTTCGAAGGGGAAGGAGCTGGCGCGGTAGCGACACATCATGCACACACTCTGGTTTCCGCATTTACGAGATTCACTGGGATTTGTACTCTGATATTTTGATGGGTTGTATGGGTTGGCTTTTTAAACATGGTTTACGTTGTGTTATTGTGTGATCAAACAGTGTTTTTAATTGTTAATGTTTTCTAAAGTAATGTTTTAAAACGAAATTTTCGGATGTGAAAAATAGGACGTTACAAGTTGGTATCAGAGCCCTGGTTTGAGGGATTCGGACTCGCCTTCGGGGGTGTCTGAACTCAAATCGAGGGATTAAAAGATTTTTAAAAAAAATGTTTTCTAAAATGGAGAAAAGAGTTTAAGAAAGAACAAAAGTGTGTGTGATGTGCGCGACCGACAGAGCTCAAGTAAGTATTCCCCAAAGTACCCATACAAGTTTATGTTATGTTTATCAGCTTTTGTAGAACAGCATGCTAGAATAGGACTAAGGATCTAGGAATGATGCCTTATGTGCCTGCTTTATGTGTTCCACCTATATGTGAATTGCATGCTAGTATAGAGTAGACAGCGGTAGGGTAGCCTGTTAGGGTATGCCTGGTAGTATGAGTTAGCACGGTGTGCTAGTTCAGTTTCTCTCTATGAGAGCAGAATTGTTTGAAGTTGTTTCCCTTGTCCGAATGCTGCTTGCTTCGTGCTACGTGGGACTCCGAATAATGGGAATTAGCCGTTAGGCGAATACGTCACATCACAGGTGATCAGAGTTGAATAATCTTAGAGTACCGGATTGATCCTACTGCGCAGCTCTTGTTTGAGTCCAACCGTTGTAGGGACGAGTCGGGCACTCGAAGGATTATCTGAGTCTCGTCGCATGTGATGGTGTTCGGGTGATGGCTAATTGGCATTACAAGGAGGCCTGCAGCAGCTGAGGACTGGATCGAGTAGAGCCGGAGATTTCCCTAGGGCGAGCCTGGGATGAGTATAGTAGTAACCAACCTTAGTGTAAGGGACCTGGTGGAGTCGAGGCAGTCCTTGAAGAAGGTACGGATAGATGTGGAAGGTAGTATGGGCCCGTACTACTGTAAGCAGAGGATCCGTACCCGAACCAAGGAAGGCCAAGACAAGATCAGGGAACTTATAAGTAGCTGTGATCCCTCAGGAAGCATCAGTATATCTAATGATTATTGTGATGTATTGCAGAATGGTGGTACTTCGATCGAGGCCGGTGGATGGCGGTTCTGGTGAGGGGTCAGGCTCGGGATCAGGTTCCGAGCCGGTAGATGAGGGGCTACGTGAGTTCATCGCATCAGAGATCACCAGGGGTATCCTTGAGTCGACTCCCATTATCTTCGGGTCGATTAAGGAAGGGATCATGGAGTTGATGGAGGATCGCCTGCGGGCATTCAGGAGTGATTTGGCATCTAGCCAGTCGGGGTCACGCACACTGTCTTTCAAGGACTTCAGGGGCAGTGGTGCGCCGGATTTCCATGGGGTAAAGGACCCCATTGCTACCAGGCGATGGATTGCAGACATCGAGTCTGCACAGTTGATTAGCTTCTGCCCCGAGGGATCGAAGGTGAGGTATGCAGCAGGGTGTTTACGGGACCGAGCCCGGGATTGGTGGGAGTCAGTGGGTGACTCGTTGGGAGCCTCAGCTATCGAGGCTATGACCTGGTCGGACTTTGTGACCAGGTTCAGGGCGGAGTTTGCGGTGGCTGTCGAGCTTCAGCAGCTGGCCAGGGATTTTCTGGATATGAGACAGACGACAGAGACTGTAGCGGAGATCACCGCCAAGTTCCGGGAGAGGGCTTTGTTGGTTCCCCAGTATGCTGGTGACGAGGATATGAGGAGGACTCGCTACCACGATATGTTTCGAGCTGACATCCGAGAGCATGTTAGCTTCTCAGCTTGCCCTACCTTGGACTCTATGATTGCCAGGGCGAGGGAGAGGGAGATAGATTTGGAGCATATCCGGAAACGGAAGTCATAGGAGGGTCAGACAGGAGGGGTTTCGGGAAAGAAGCCCAAGGGATCAGATGTGGGGCCGAAAGGCCAACAGGGATGGGGATGCTGCCGGAAATGCGACAAGTCGCACGAGGGGGCGTGCAGGATGGGATCATCAGGCTGCTACAAGTGCGGCAAGTCTGGACACATCAGCAGGGACTGCACTGCTCTGGCAGCAGTTATTCAGACATCAGAGTTGTTGTGCTTCCACTGCAACCAGAGGGGCCACAAGAGGGCCAATTGCCCCCAGTTGACAGTTTCAGCGTCGGTGAAGGCGCCAACTCCAGCGACCCTGCGGATCATGGATGGCCGGCAGGGCAAGGCAGAGGCTCCGGTGGTGAGGAGCCGAGCATTCCAGATGACTACCGAGGAGGCACGCGCCGCACCCGATGTGGTGACGGGTATGATTCTTTCCCTCTATCCTTGTTTTATGACGTTATGATATTGATATGTGCTCCGTGTGTATGTATATGCATTAGGATCGTTCCATGTGAACGGCATCCCAGTTCAGGTATTGTTCGACTCGGGTGCATCCCGATCGTTCGTTTCTCTTGCGCTTAGCAAGAGGTTTCATGAGACTTCAGGCGAGTTAGATTGCCCTTTAGAGGTAGAGATTGCCGATGATCGATTGGTACGAGCATCGATGGTGTTTCGAGATTGCGTTATGCGACTGTTTAAGGAGCGTTACCTGGTAGACTTGGTTCCCATTCCATTGCGTGGGAACAAGGTGATTATTGGCATGGATTGGTTGAGCCCTAATGGGGCGGTGATAGACTGCGCGCAGCAGCTAGTGCGGGTCAGGACCCCAAGCGGGGGAGAGTTAGTGATTCATGGCGAAAGGCTGCAGTGTGGACCCACTGTATGTTCAGCAGCGAGGGCTAGGTGCTATCTTCAGCAGGGATGCGCAGGATATGTCGCGTATGTGATGGATACCCGGGAGGCGGGCAAGGCGACAGTGAGTGAGGTTCCGGTGGTTCAAGATTTTGCAGATGTTTTCCCGGAGGAGCTACCTGGGATACCTTTGGAGCGACAGGTGGAGTTCAGGATTGACCTTATCCCTGGTGCGGCTCCGATAGCCAAAGCACCGTATGGGTTGGCTCCTCCCGAGATGCAGGAGTTGTCTACGCAGCTGCAGGAGCTGCTAGACAAGGGATTCATTCGTCCGAGCAGTTCGCCTTGGGGAGCCCCGATTCTATTTGTGAAGAAGAATGATGGGTCGCATCGGATGTGTATAGATTACCGTGTGACATCCCCAAAATCTCGGCCAGAAAAGACCGATTTTCATTTATGCTTTTAAAATAAATTCAGAGTAAATCCTTTTGATTTGAAAGAGTTGCGGAATTTGTTCCCAAAAACAAAACATGATAAAACAATGTTTACCAAAGCATTTCATAAAAGAAATGTATTTTTCATTATATAATCAAAACTCGGGGTGTCATGTTCCGATATAGACCAACAAGCATAAACGATAACGTTACAAGTCATTCAACAAATATTTACATATACAGACTTGTAAACAAAACAACTTGATGGTTCATCCATCTTACGCCCTTGCGCTACTTCCTGTAATACAAATAAAACTGAGTGGGTTAGGCTTGGGAGCCTGGTGAGCATATAGGGTTTTCAACCCACAATAAATAATTAAATTTATTATTATCAACCAACAATAACCCAGTTACCCATTCCCGTTATTCTCACTTTATGTCCCTAAAATAACTAACACAAGGGACCTAATCTAAGAATATTTTCATCGGGGTGACAACACATGCTGCGGGGTTTCCTCAGCAATATAAGTCAAATAAGGCAACCATGAGGGGGATGGAATACAACGAATAAACACCCAAGTTCATTAATACAGGACTTAAAATGCATACTCGAACGTACGTGAAGTTTAAATGTCTCACATTACTTGGTATAAACAGATTTACGGTAATAAAGACTTTACTTATTTTGAAAGTATTTCGTTTGTCAAGATGTATATGTATAATGTACGAATAACTTGATAACTATATCCATTATAGTTTCTTAAAAAGTATGTTTCCATTTTGTAAGAACAACTTAGTGTTATAATAGCCCTTTTAAACATAAAGATATTTGTATCAAAGCCCTATAAGAAAGGTATTATAACTATGTTTATAAAACGATACTTTGATTTGTAATGTACTTGTATTCCCCCCCCCCCCTAAAACGTGAAAAGAATTGAAAAGTAGGGGTATGAACTCACTCGTTAAGTTTGAAGAGAGAGGCTAGGGTTGAGTAGAACTTCGACCGCGGATAGTTGCGTCGTCGGGCTCTTCGGGGATCTCTGCAGCGTAAATCTTTCATCGGGGGCTCAAGTGCAGAAACCGAGTTCGTCGGGACAGCTTCTTGTGCTTGGAAGTGTGTGAGAGTAACTGGATATTTGAGAAAGTGTGCCTAAACTCGCAGCTGATGCCATCTATTTATAGTGCTGGGAGAGTGAGTACGCGGGGCGTACTCAGGTACGCAACGCGTACCTTGTTACGCTGGGCATAAGAATGCGTCATGGCTTACGACTCCTGACTAGCTAAGCGTAGAGTGGTCGGGCCGATGGGACTCGACTCTGGGTCTAGTACGCGGGGCGTAATCGTGCCTGTCCTCTTCTAAATTCCGTAACTTTCGCGTACAAGCTCTGTTTTTTGTGTTCTTTATATCCACGCGTAGGTGAGATTATGTTCTACAACTTTCCTTTAGACTCCGTCGGCTGGTTTTGACTTTATTTTTAATGACATAATTTTAAATAGGTCGGGCCTCCTAAAGTTCGTTAAAGATTTATAGGTTCTTTATTCGGCGTCGATTTCCGTTTGTCTTTTTATCAATTTGCTCATATTGTGGAGATCTTCAACTCTCATTTAGATTTCGTTAGCTAATTAACACTCGATCTTCAATTCGAGTTTTTAGCCCTCTACTACTGTTACGAAACTTTGAAAATTCGTAACTTCTTCATACGAGGTCCAATTTGGGCGATCTTTTTATGCACGCTCACCTTTCAATGAGATCTATGATTTTTGTTTAGATACTTAAGGCTAAAATGCATATTATTGAGATTTTACTTTTTACGTCAAATAATGTTTTAACGGCGTGTCGTAAATATACGAGTGGTTATAATTTCTTCAATATAACCCGGTTTTGAGCGTTCTTTATGTTTTCGGAAACCTTGACACGTTATCTAATATTTGATGCATCCCAACTTAGATATTTGAACACTTTATTTTCAAGGTTAATTTAGTTGTATTTGACTTTTGAGCGTTACAATGCTTTTGGAAAATATAGGGCTGTCACATCATCCCCCTGTTAAGGGAATTTCGTCCCGAAATTTAATCTAAGATAGAGTTTACAGTTTAGGAAAAAGATGCGGGTACTTTTGTTCCATCTGATCCTGTCGTTCCCAGGTGTATTCAGGTCCTCGCTTGGCGTTCCAGCGGACCTTTACGATAGGTATGCGGCTTTGTTTAGTCCTTTTGACTTCCCGATCCATGATCTCTACTGGTTCCTCTACAAATTGGAGGTTTTCATTTATTGCAATTTTGTCTAGAGGGACGACAAGGGTCTCATCGGATAAGCACTTCTTTAGGTTTGATACGTGAAAGGTAGGGTGTACGTTGTGGAGTTCCTGAGGTAGTCTAAGTTTGTAAGCCACTGGACCGATCCTGGCAAGGATCTCAAATGGTCCGATGTATCTAGGGTTTAGTTTCCCACGTTTTCCGAAGCGTATTAATCCTTTCCAAGGTGAGACTTTTAGTAGGACACGGTCTCCAACCTGGAATTCCAAAGGTTTTCGTCTCTTATCTGCATAACTCTTTTGTCTATCCCTTGATGCCTTTAGACGTTCTCGGATTTGAACAATCTTCTCCGTAGTTTCCCTTATGATTTCTGGTCTAGTGAGCGTGTTTTCAGTTGCTTGTCCTCTTGCTAGTTGTGTGTCCCCCACTTCGGCCCAGCATAAAGGTGACCTACACTTGCGGCCATAGAGGGCTTCGAACGGGGCAACTTTGATACTGGTGTGGTAGCTATTGTTGTACGAGAACTCGGCCAAGGGTAGATGTGTGTCCCATGCTTTGCCAAAATCGATTACGCAAGCTCTCAGCATGTCTTCTAGGGTTTGTATGGTTCTCTCGCTTTGGCCGTCAGTTTGTGGGTGATAAGTGGTACTCATGTCTAGTCTTGTCCCCAAAGCTTTTTGTAGCGACTGCCAGAACCTTGAGGTGAATCTATTATCTCGGTCCGAGATAATGGATACGGGCACACCATGCAGTCGTACAATTTCTCTGAGGTATGTCCTTGTTAACTTCTCCAATTTATCCGTCTCTTTGATCGGTAGGAAATGTGCTGATTTAGTTAACCTGTCGACAATTACCCAAATGGTGTCGAGTCCGCTTGTCGTTTTGGGTAACTTGGTTATGAAATCCATGGTTATCCGCTCCCACTTCCATTCGGGTATTTCTGGTTGTTGTAATAAACCCAAAGGCTTCTGGTATTCCACCTTGACTTTGGCACATGTCAAGCATTTGCTCACGTAGGTAGCAATTTCGGCTTTCATGTTTTGCCACCAGTACAACTTCTTGAGGTCGAGATACATCTTATCGGAGCCGTGATGTATGGAGTACCATGTTTTATGGGCTTCGTCCATAACGATTTCTCTGAATCCACCAAACTTCGATATCCAAATTCGATCCATGAAATAACGAACTCCGTTGCTCTTGGTCTCAAGGTTCTTATCCATTCCTCTTAGGGCTTCTCCTGTCACATTTTCGGATTTCAAGGCTTCTATTTGAGCTTCCTTGATTTGCGTGAATAGGTGTGAATGGATCGTCATAGTTAGGGACTTCACTCGGCGACCTGAGTACTCCTTCCGACTGAGTGCATCAGCCACTACATTAGCCTTTCCGGGGTGATATCGAATTTCACATTCGTAATCACTTAGTAGTTCTACCCATCGTCTCTATCTCATGTTGAGTTCCTTCTGGTTGAGGATATGTTGGAGGCTTTTATGATCAGTGAAGATTGTACATTTTGTGCCATAGAGGTAGTGCCTCCATATCTTCAGAGCGAAGACGACTGCTCCTAGCTCAAGATCGTGCGTTGTGTAGTTTACTTCGTGCATCTTTAGTTGCCTTGAGGCGTAGGCGATGACCTTCCCTCTTTGCATTAAGACACACCCAAGTCCTTGGTTTGATGCATCACAATAGACCACGAAGTCCTCCGTTCCCTCTGGCAGGGTTAGGATGGGCGCACTACATAAGTCTCGCTTTAGTGCCTGAAATGCGCTATCTTGTTTTTCTCCCCAATCGAAGGTCACATTTTTCTTGGTTAGGGTGGTAAGTGGCTTGGAAATCTTTGAAAAGTTCGGTATGAATCTTCGGTAATACCCGGCGAGTCCCAAAAATTGTCGGATTTCTGTAGGGGTCCTTGGAGTAGTCCAACTATCTATTGCCTTTATCTTGGAAGGGTCCATTTGTATTCCTTCTTTGCTTACCACATGTCCTAGGAAATCCACTTCCCGAATCCAAAATTCGCACTTGGAAAATTTTGCGTAAAGTTTCTCTGCCCTTAATGTTTCCAGTACTTGGCGGAGATGTTGGCTGTGTTCTTCCTGGCTTCTTGAATAGATGAGTATATCATCTATGAACACGATCACGAATTTATCCAGGAAGGGACGACATACTCAGTTCATCAAGTCCATGAACACTGTTGGAGGATTCGTCAATCCGAAGGGCATTACCACAAATTCGTAGTGACCATAACGTGTTCGGAAAGCCGTTTTGGGGATGTCCCCTTCCAGTACTCGCAGTTGGTGATAACCAGATCTTAGATCGATCTTTGAGAAGTAACTTGCTCCCTGTAGTTGGTCGAATAGATCATCTATGCGTGGTAGGGGATATCGGTTCTTGATGGTCAGTTTGTTCAGCTCCCGATAATCGATGCACATGCGAAAAGACCCGTCCTTCTTTTTCACGAATAGGACTGGTGCTCCCCATGGTGAGAAGCTTGGTCTGATGAATCCCTTGCTCAACAGCTCGTTCAATTGACTGGACAGTTCCAGCATCTCGGCTGGAGCTAAATGGTAAGGTGACTTTGCTATTGGGGTAGCTCCGGGGATTAAGTCGATTCTGAATTCGACTTGACGTTCCGGTGGGATTCCTGGAAGATCTTCTGGGAAGATGTCTGGAAAATTACAGACTTCCGGAATGTCTTTAATGTTTTTCGATTCCCGTTTCTTGTCTACTACGTGGGCTAGAAAGGCATGATATTCTTTGCGAAGATATTTTTGTGCTTAAATACAGGAAATGATTTGTAAATTTGAACTAGGTTTGTCGCCATAAATGACAAGAGTTTCGCCGTTTGGCAGATTTAGGCGAATGGCCCTTTCATGACAAAGTATATCGGCATGGTGAAGGCTCAACCAGTCCATACCGATGATTACATCGAAACTTCTTATGGAAATGGGCATAAGATCGACTCGAAACAAGTGTTCGTTTAAGTTTAGTGTGCATCCTACGTACAAGTCACTTGTGTTTTCCGTTTTACCGTTTGCCATTTCTACAGTGAATATTTTATTGAGTGGTTGAGGTTTTCGACTAAGTAGGTGTTTGAATTTATGACTCACAAAACTTCTCTCCGCTCCGCAGTCAAAAAGTATGCATGCATAAGTGTTGTCGAGTAGAAACGTACCCGTAACCACCGTGGGGTTTGCTATTGCTTCATTTTGTCCTATTTCCAGCACTCTCCCCACACTGCCAGCATTCCTTTCCTTGGGACAATTCCTCCTGAAGTGTCCAGTCTCTCCGCACCCATAACATGTCTGGATTACTCCAGTACCAGAAACTTTAGTGATCGGTCGTGCCGGTGCTTTACAGAAACGGGTTGTGTGCCCTTTCCTGTCACAGTTCTTGCAGTGCATCTCGCGACAAATACCGTGGTGATGGTAGTTGCACTTGCTGCACTTGGGCAGATTCCCAGCATATTGTTTTGTTGGCGCAGAGGTATCAGGGTTTGCAGCGGGGGTAGTAGCGGCATGGACCGCCACCATTTGTTTCTTTGAAGGTTCTTGCGAAGTTTGCCCCTTCCTCTTGTTCCAGAATTTCTTCTTGTTGTTGTTGTTGGCATTGATCTCGTTGTTGTTGTTCCCTTTGGTTGGTTCAGCCATGATAGCCGTGACTCCTTGACAGACACCATGATCAACGAGAGATTGCGCCAGTTCTTTGGCGTTGTCGAAGGTCATGGGTTTGGAAGCTAACACACTTCCTCGAAGTTGGGGTGATAGTCCCCAGATGTACCTCTCGACCCTTTGGCTTTCCAGGGTCAGTATTCCTGGGCAAAGTGTTATCAAATCACTGAACCTGTTGGTGTCACCTGCTATGTCCGAGCCTACCATCGAAAGGCTCCACAGTTCCTGTTCAAGCTTCTGAATCTCGCCTCTTGGGCAGTATTCCCGAAGGAGCATTCGCTTCAAGTTTTCCCAACCCATGGAGTTCGCCACCACTAGGGTTAGTGTCTTGACGTGGCCGTTCCACCATGTCAGGGCGCGTTCAGAGAATGTACAAGCAACAAACTTTACTTTGCTTTCTTCAGGGCATCCGCAAATTTTGAATACAGCTTCTGTTTTCTCTATCCATTGAGATAGAGCTAATACTCCCCCAGTTCCATGAAAGGAAATAGGTTTTCCGTTTGTGAAGTCCTTGTAAGTGCATACTCCTGAACGGCCTTGACCTTGGCCATTTGTAAAGCTGTTTGTTCCTCCTCCCGATCCGTTATTGCTCATTTGAGCCATTGCTGCGGTTACAGCAGCGGTTACAGCAGTCTGGAACATAACGGCGTCCATAATTGGAGGAGGTGGTGGAGGTGGTGTTGAAGTTGAGTTCCTGCGTGTTGATCTACGAGGAGGCATGTTCTGGTAGAGAAAAATAAGAATGAATACAATAAGTTTCTAATGTTTGGACAATAGCGTGTTAGTTGTATTTTGTAACTTGTTTTGACTTTAGTTTATGGTTTCAGGGTAGGTATAGAAATTTTTAGTTAAACCCATAAGTTTCCGAGAGGTATAATAAAGAAGTACTTCATATTAATATATATATTGGTCACACCTGTGGTGTGTTACATATCTTGCTTGGGAAAATTTGACCTACCTAGAGGTCTCCGATTACAGTTACAAAAGGAAATAAGAGAAAAGAAAAAAAAAACTTTTATCCGAAATCCTATTTTATAACAAAATTGTTGGGGCTTGAACAAGCTCTACTTGCGGCGTTTGGAGCTGGATTCGGCATCCGACCGTTTGACTCCCATCAGTCGCCTCTCGAGATCTGTTTGTTGTTCCTTCATCTCTCTTATTTCAGCTAGAGCTGTTATCATTTCGTTCTGAAGTGTCCCCGTGTAGATTTGGGTATTCTCATGTAGTCCTTCCAAATGGTGGATGTCAGCGGCGTTACCTTGGGTAGCAGCATTGATCTCGCGAACTCTGGCTGCTTGTTGGTCCGTCTGGTAGTTCTGGTTAGCTATAGCGTTCACGACGACAGGAAGTGCTCGATCAGCTGAGCCTCCCCCACTGACGTTGTAAAAAATCCTGACACATGCCGAATGGAGGGCGTACACCTTGCTGACGGCTCCAGTAGTAGAGGTGGCTTCCCCAGATGGGAATGGGTCCCGGTTGATATGGTCTGATTACGGGAGGATGAGGGATGGGAGGGTCGATTACTTCCGGTTTGGAGTATGTTCCGCTAGAAACTTCCACGATCTCCTCGTCGACTTCGAATTCTTCTCCGACTTCGATTTCGAATTCTTCTTCGACTCCCTCCTCGAACTCTTTTTCGACCTCTTCTTCGATTTCTTCTGGATCTTCCTCCGGGTCCTCCTCTATCCAGCCGCCGTTGCCTTGGTTTGGGTAGTAGGGATCTCCTGGTAAATGGAATCCGACCATTTATCTGTACTAGGATAGAGGTATGAGCATTTTATAAGAAAAGAAATTTTTATTTAACGACTTTCTATGCCTTCTATATTTTTACGGAGCGCAAATATTTGATTGTTCAATTATTTTTAACAATAGACTTATAGTATTTCAATTTAGCGAATTCTAAAATAATTTATATTTGGTAAGTTCTTGGCTTGTTGTCCACTATGACCATTCCTCGACGTACGTTGGTCAAATCTAGGATAAATATAGTTGATCAGGCTATATTTATTCTCGATTTGATTACATACCTCGAGGTCCAATCATAGTGTCGCAATTTGCCTAAATACTTTATTAGAAAGCTTGACATAATACGAGACTGATGCATGCGGGTAAAATGTATGTATATTGTTTATGAAAATATTTTGTCAGAGGGTTTTTGGTCCCCTTTTGCATTTATAGTTTGTATATCTTATGTGGTTTGATATACTTATCTCACTATAAACAATGCTCTGATACCAATCTGTCACACCCCCAAACCAGAATGGCGGAAACATTCGGGGGTGGATGACTTCACGTAGTATCACAACAATTGAATATTGTAAAGAAAGTAACACAACCATCATAAATATAATGAAAACGTATATTGTTGCGTTATACATGTTATCAAAAGAATATTACAATATGATGATAAATGTTCAATAATAAAAACATCCTTAGTGTTCCTTCTCCCAAAAGCTGGTAGTTACCTGTATTACTGATTCCCTGAGAAATACAAGTGGTTTTGAAAAAGTGTCAACAATTAAGTTGGTGAGTTCATGAATTGTTTTGCATTGAAAAGTGTGTCCTTTTTAGTAGTAAATTGATGAACGAGGTTTTCAGAAAATCCAATATTTTCTATAAATGGTTTGAATAGTTTTCAGAATTAGTATGTTCCATACTAGAATAATAATGATAACTGTGTGCCAAAATGATGTAGAAAAACTGAATGCATAATGATTCTCGTAAATCAAACTTGTTTTTATACGTTTATGTGAGTTTTATAACCATACTATTGACACTGATGGCCTGTAACAACATTCTTCAGGTGTTGTAGTGTTATGATATTTGTCACCCCAGACCTGCCGGTCTAACTATAGCTAATAGTTTAGGTGCGGGATTGTCAATCCCGTATAGATCTATACACAAGTATCATGCTCTCCCTCCAAGAGATTATGGTATATAATACAGGACTTAAAATGCATACTCGAACGTACGTGAAGTTTGAATGTCTCACATTACTTGGTATAAACAGATTTACGGTAATAAAGACTTTACTTCTTTTGAAAGTATTTCGTTTGTCAAGATGTATATGTATAATGTACGAATAACTTGATAACTATATCGATTATAGTTTCTCAAAAAGTATGTTTCCATTTTGTAAGAACAACTTAGTGTTATAATAGCCCTTTTAAACATAAAGATATTTGTATCAAAGCCCTATAAGAAAGGTATTATAACTATGTTTATAAAACGATACTTTGATTTGTAATGTCCTTGTATTCCCCCCCCCCCCCCTAAAACGTGAAAAGAATTGAAAAGTAGGGGTATGAACTCACTCGTTAAGTTTGAAGAGAGAGGCTAGGGTTGAGTAGAACTACGACCGCGGATAGTTGCGTCGTCGGGCTCTTCGGGGATCTCTGCAGCGTAAATCTTTCGTCAGGGGCTCGAGTGCGGAAACCGAGGTCGTCGGGACAGCTTCTTGTGCTTGGAAGTGTGTGAGAGTAACTAGAGATTTGAGAAAGTGTGCCTAAACTCGCAGTTGATGCCATCTATTTATAGTGCTGGGAGAGTGAGTACGCGGGGCGTAATTTTGGAGTACGCGGGGCGTACTCACGTACGCAGCACGTACCTCGTTACGCTGGGCGTAAGAATGCGTCATGGCTTACGACTCCTGGCTAGCTAAGCGTAGACTGGGCGGGCCGATGGGACTCGACTCTGGGTCTAGTACGCGGGGTGTACTCCCAGAGAACGCGGGGCGTAATCCAGCATGTCCTCATCTAAATTCCGTAACTTTCGCGTACGAGCTCCGTTTTTCGTGTTCTTTATATCCACGCGTAGGTGAGATTATGCTCTACAACTTTCCTTTAGACTCCGTCGGCTGGTTTTGACTTTATTTTTAATGACATAATTTTAAATAGGTCGGGCCTCCTAAAGTTCGTTAAAGATTTATAGGTTCTTTATTCGGCGTCGATTTCCGTTTGTCTTTTTATCAATTTGCTCATATTGTGGAGATCTTCAACTCTCATTTAGATTTCGTTAGCTAATTAACACTCGATCTTCAATTCGAGTTTTTAGCCCTCTACTACTGTTACAAAACTTTGAAAATTCGTAACTTCTTCATACGAGGTCCAATTTGGGCGATCTTTTTATGCACGCTCACCTTTCAACGAGATCTACGATTTTTGTTTAGATACTTAAGGTTAAAATGCATATTATTGAGATTTTACTTTTTACGTCAAATAATGTTTTAACGGCGTGTCGTAAATATACGAGTGGTTATAATTTCTTCAATATAACCCGGTTTTGAGCGTTCTTTATGTTTTCGGAAACCTTGACACGTTATCTAATATTTGATGCATCCCAACTTAGATATTTGAACACTTTATTTTCAAGGTTAATTTAGTTGTATTTGACTTTTGAGCGTTACAATGCTTTTGGAAAATATAGGCTGTTACACAAAATGTCTGCAGTCTGCAGACCACATCTGTAGACCTCTATAGTAGAAGAGATTGACCAGACGTCTGCACTCTGAAAAAAAAAACATTTGTTTTTTTAACATCCGTGGGCTACTAAAATAAACTGAAATCTAAATAAACTTATTTTTTTAAACTTCAAAGTGATTTTTTAAACATTTTTATGACTTTGTTATAAATAATTAACAAATCTAGATCAATTTTTATGTATTATTGTATAAAAATAAAAATAAAAATGGTATTATTAACATATATATTTGATAAAAACCAACAACTTTGGTTGCAAAGTTATAACTAAACATTATAATTAGCAATCAAAGAATTTGATACATTAATGGATGGAAATAAACTTCGATCTTTTCCATTAAAAACGTATCATAAATATTTTCTCGAGAAATTGATTATACTATATTAAATAATGTTTTACAAAGTTTGGCAAAAAAATAATATTTATTTATAAATTTGTCAAAAAATATCATGTTTGTATCATTGAACGTTTTTTTTTTTTTTTAAAGTTTTGTAATTTTTTTTTATCATTAGTAAAGTTGAAAAAAATATAAATTAAAACAAACTAAAAAAAATAAAGATATATATGTTTTTTTAGGTTAGAAGATGTCTAAAGATGTTAGAAGACTCTGATTCACATCTGCGCCAAGAAGAAGACGCTCAGACATTTTTAGGTCTGCAATCTTCAAAAAAACAAATAGTCTGCGAAAGCTAATGTCTGCGCGTGGTCTTCGCGGTGCAGACAGAAGAGGTCACGCAGATTTGCAGACAAAAACAAACACTACCTTAACGACTACAGGAGAGTGTAGGACTAATGGATTGAATTTCATTCCACACACTCCTAAGTTACGTGTAATATGCAGATATGGTCATGTCTCCCTATCGTATGGTGGTAACGGTTCTCTTAGTTCATATGTTCGGGGTGCATTTTCGTTTCCAAATCGTTGTTATATCACGGGCCGTAACAACATACTTAACAGTGCTCTTGATATCTTTCTCCATTGAACTCACCAACCACCCTCGTACCATCACATTACATCTTTTCCAATTCATTAAATCGACATAATTAGGAGTGGTGCCATCAATGAAACCAATCTTGTTTTTAACAAACAATGCGTTGGTCATCTCATTCTGCCAATCATTGTAGTTATCGTCATGGAGTAAGCTTTCTCCAACAAAATTTTGGCCAAGATGATCAGCGGATGTAAGAAAGTAAGGAGACGCGATATCAATGGTAGTCTTTATTGAAGACGAACCAACATCACCTCCGGTCAAAGTTTAGATAATTTCGGCTTGGGTTTCAGGTTAGCTCTCTAATACCATGTAAATTTTGATAGAAAGAAACCAAGAAATGAATTTTGTATTTCTTAAAAATCAAAAAAATGATTACATCTTATTATATACTAAACTAGAAAGAAGGATAAGGACTTCGCAATTAAAAAAAAAGATATGTATATCTCTCTAAAGACTATCGTAATACATTCATTTATACAACATTTTATCTATGCAGTTTGCTTGCTTTTAAAAGAAAGAATACATTGCTGTGGATTTGTGTTATTTTTGTTTCTTATCAAAGATCAAATGGAAAAAACTAACCTTTTTCTAAAAATGAATCACAGTTGACGATTGATAGATTCAACACAAAAGCACCAGTGGTCTAGTGGTAGAATAGTACCCTGCCACGGTACAGACCCGGGTTCGATTCCCGGCTGGTGCATCTTATTGAGCGTTGACGTTTCATGCCTTTCTGATGGAGGGGTTCATCAGTGTTTTCTGATCTTTAAGTGAAGACAATGTAGGCCTTTCTGAGCTCTTTGTTTTTCTTTTTTTGGTTTGACATATTTGGTTCTTATGAAACACGCTTCTTTGGGCACAAAGATGAACTTATTACACACATTTAATGCCAAAAAGAACAGTTGTGACCAACGTCCTGAAATTGTTATATGTTGATCACATTTTACTCTAACCATGAGGTATGAAGCATGACATGTGCTTTGGATACATGTTTGGTCATGCAAAGAACTAGGAAAGAATATTATTTTATAAAATCTACGCCTTTTAAAACCCGATGCATCAGTTTGGGGTGCGTTTCTAGGTGTGTGAACTTGTTGTAATTTATAAATTATTCATGGTCAAATAAACTGTACATAGGCATGTTGGATTATCCAATTCTTTCTGTTTTGTCTCTGGTTGAATAAACAATCAACTTCTATTTGGCATCCATAAGTAGCGAATTGGTAATTTCTGTTGGATGTACATGAGCTTCTCTGAAAACTTGTTCCAACAATTTTGTAGGTATCTTAGCTATTTAGCGGATTACTATGTGCTTGATTTACATCTCACACCGAAGATCATAAATAGTACTATCCTAATACTATTAGGATTCAAATTCCAACATTCTTAGGTAAAGGCTAATGACAATCATAATGGGAATAACATTGCAGAATCCGTGGATTAGGTTGCATGATGAAACACATTCAAGTGAGCTTTAGCCATTCAACTTGCATTTTGGGTGAAAAACTGAAAATTGGTCTTAGTCTAAACCTATTAAAGTCATGACTAATACCTTTTCTTGAAAATTCAACTTATTCTACACATTGCAACACTTTGTTTATCCATACAACACTTTCTTTTCTTTAGATATATGTCATTTATTTATACAGTATTTTATCTATGCAACTTTGATGAAAAACTAAAAACAGGTCGTTAATGTGGTTTGCTTGCATTTAAAAGAAAGAAAACATTGCTGTGAATTTGTGTTATTTTTGCTTTCATATCAAAGATCAAATGGAAAAAACTAACCTTTTTCTAAAAATGAATCACAGTTGACGATTGATAGATTCAACACAAAAGCACCAGTGGTCTAGTGGTAGAATAGTACCCTGCCACGGTACAGACCCGGGTTCGATTCCCGGCTGGTGCAGTATGTGTTGAGCGATGATGTTTCATGCCTTTGTGGTGGAGGGGTCCATCAACTTTCTCTGATCTCTAAGTGAAGAGTTTAATAGGCCTATCTGAGCTCTTATATTTTATTCTTCCATTTTCTTTTGCTGGGAATAGAACATATAATTGCTATACAAAGTCACAAAGATGAAGTTATTATTACACTCCTTTAATACCAAAAGGATTTGTTAATTTTTATTTCCTTGTGGGTAAGTTCCAGAAATTGTTATCTGATGAACACATTTGTATCATTGTATGTAGCACCTTTTGTGGTATCGGGCTATTTTACCTTGTTGTTTTCTTTGTTCAAAGTATATGTATAGTTTTATTCTTTTCTTTTATTTTTATGTTTAGTGTAGGTGACAATGTATTGTTTCATCTCTCGTTATTAGTTTAAACATGCTTTTTGACATCCTGTTATGATCAATTAAATTGTGCATGGGCATGTTGGATTCTTTAATTTTTTTTTGTTTGTTTGATTTAAATTGTGAACAAATAAACAATCGGCTTTTATTTGGCATCGAGAAGGGTGAAATGGGTATTAGTCTATCTCTATTTAGTCTTGAAGATAAAGTGTCTTTATTCAATAGCACTTTCCCTATACAACATGTGATGAAGAATAAGTAGGCCCTCGGTGTTAAGTTGCATTCTCGCTTGCAATTTAAAAAGGAACTGATGGTTATTTTCTGCTAATATGGTAGTTTTGGGTGTTAGCTTTTAATAACAAACACAAAAATGAAGGCATAGTAGCTAAGAAAAACAAACTAATAACACCAATTTCATTTCAACAAGCTGAAAACTTAGATTAAAGAGCAACGAACATTTCATTGCTTAAGCTTACGCACATATTGTGGTTATATATATTGAATAGATTATTTTATTTTATTTTCATTTTGATAAAGAAGCTTCGATAGAAAAATATAAAATATTAAACAAGTACTAAATAGTTTTGCTAGAGATGTTCGTGAAATAAGTTAAGTTGGTAGTATTATTTTAAAAGAAAAATGTGATGATTAATTATTAACATTTCAAATTTATATCGAAATCAAAATGTACTTAGAACTTAGAAGTGCAAATCCCATAATCTATCCTTTGTTGATGTGTTCATGGTTAATGTAGCTTGGTTGAGTTAAAAAGAAATGAAACATGATTGCTGATTTATGTTAATATTATAGAAAATAATACGTTCAAACACAAAAGCACCAGTGGTCTAGTGGTAGAATAGTACCCTGCCACGGTACAGACCCGGGTTCGATTCCCGGCTGGTGCATCTCTTTTATTTCTTTTTCTTTTTCTATTCCTTTCTCTTACTTCTGTTGATGTGTGTACACAAAAATGACAAATAGTAGCTAAGAAAGACAAACTAAGTAATAACATCAATTTCATTTCAACAAGCTGAAAACATACCTTTAAATTTGTTATATTCAATAGAAATATCCAATATTACTTGTAGTATTCCACATTTTATCTCAGGAATGAGAAGTTGTATGTTTTGCCTTCAAAAGTCTATAATATACACTATAGTAACAAGTTTATTTGTATTTATAACTTTTTTAACAACTTATTCACTCACCCACTAATCACCTACTTATACTGTTAGTGCTTTCAGGACATTTTTGTTGTATTTGCAAATTATTAGGAAATATGTGACGGAATAAGTTAGAGTTATAAATCGGCTCCATGTTTTTTTTGATTTTGAATTTCCATGTAAAAATTTGTTATATTCAATAGAAATTATAAGTATATTGCTATCATGGGTAAAAATTAAAATCATTGCCATTAACTTTTAAAATAGCAAGACGTACATCTTTTGTGGGAAAAATCTTGGAGGAGTTTTAGGTTACTCCTTAAAATTGAACAACACCATGTTTCCATCTTGATTCTAATATATCCTCAAAGCCTCTATCAAATACTAAAACACAACACAAAGATAAACATACATTGAAAAAAAAAAAAAACTAAAAAGGCTAAAGAAGTTTACGTGGAAGAAGTTTAATGTAGGCGGGTTAAATTCACATGGTTGTGGATTTGTGTTGCTTATACTTGCATTAATTTTGAAGAGAAGAATAATGGTAAATCCTTTTCAACCGCTAAACTACTTCTACATCAGTTGATAGATTTAAAACAAAAGCACCAGTGGTTTAGTGGGAAATAGTATCTTGCCACAGTTGAGACCCGGGGTCGATTCCTACTTGGTGCATCTCTAGAGCTGTGATGTTTCATGCCTTAATGGTGGAGGGGTCCATCAATCATATCTGATCTTCAGTGAAGACATATAGGCCTTACTGAGCTCTTTGTTCCTAGTTCTTTTTTGGCTGACATATAACAATCAAGAATCCCATTGTTCAAGACTTCAAGTTTAATTAACAAAGTCGTTACCAAGCCACTTTCCACTACTACAACATCATCCGATTTCTCTATCCCACAAATAACCACTCAAGACAACGATCAAAAGGTTACCTTACGAGGAGAACCCAACACGTTTGCAGCATCATCCATCACCATTCACTATTTATACTTCACGACGGGTTAGTATTTTTCCATAATCACCTTCTGATCCCACAGCTACCATCACTCCGCCAACAACTCCTCAAAGAATTCCATTCCACCACACGTGGCGGAGACTCCGCCATCACAACCACAATTCGCAGAATCAATGGTAGCTTCTATTGGCCCCATCTAAAACAGGATGTTACATGTTTTATTGCAGAATGCTAGACTTGCCAACAAACAAAAAAGTCCCACCCATAAACCATATGGTCTCTGATACGAATATGTTTACATAGTGATATCACGATCTTTTGTCCACCTGCATGAAGACTGAGTATTAAGCAAGATTATCTTCATTGTTATTTTTTATTATTAGTTAGCATTTTGTTTCCACTAGTGATGTAGGCCACAATTCCATCAATTTCTCTTGTTTAGTTGTTTTGATCTAGAGTAACGAACATTTCATTGTTTAAGCTTACTGCACATACACTACAAGGATCGTATACTATGCAGACGATAATTTTGAGCTCTATCCAGACGACTTGTCGTCGGTAAAGCCTATAGAGACGACATTTAGTCTGTAAAAAGTCGCCGGTATAGCTCCATCACTAAAAGTCGAAAATGTCGTCGGTACAAGTGTCGTCGGTATAGCATACTCTGTCCAGAGGGTCGTCGAGATTAATTTTCGAGAAAATTAGAAAAAATTTTATTCTCACCCTATAGAGATGATATGTCGTTTGGATAAGTGAGAGCTATAGAGACGACTTGTCGTTTCGAAAAGTGAAAACCATTTTTACAGTTGGAAAGCTATACCGACGACATGTCGTCTCTATAGCCATTTTTTTTTATATATATCATCCACCAGTTTTGTTATATATACCATTTAAAACAAATCCACATGGGATATTTTCAGAATAATATAAATATAAGATAACATATGATTAAAATCCAAAAGCACATAATAAACGTAACATACCTTTCAAATTCTACTACATAACAAAATAACAAAAACAAAAAAAACAAGTTTTTAACAAACATTGTTGTCATTACCATTCTAGTTTCCCTCCTACTCATCATCATCAACATCATCAAACAAAATAACAAAAAAAAAGCAAGTTTTTAACAAACATTATTGTCATTACCATTCTAGTTCTCCTCCTCCTCCTCATCATCATCATCATCACCACCATCATCAACATCATCATCATCATCCTCCGCGAGTTCATTTGATGTTTGGGGGTTATTTTGTAGAACCATATTGGAATTAAACTAGAATTGTGGCATTGGTTGTGGTTAGAAGTTTGGAATGAAAGATGCGAAAGTGTTATTAAACATTTGGTTCATTTGTTGCATTTGTTGCTGCATGAATTGCATTTGTTGGGATAATACAGCAACTTGGGGATTATCTGAAGATTGGGATGTGGAAGCTTTGGAACGTTTGGTATGTTCATTTGGAAATAAATTATTGTTGATGCTTCGTTTCCTTCCAATTCCGCGAATATGCTCACGTCTCTCAGCGAGGGCACGAACGAGGCATTGTTCTTCATTTAACTTTTCGCTCTTCCCGAGTTGTGATTGCATCACCATCTTCTCTCATTGAATGTTTTCCTAAGATAAAGAAAACAATAAAAGTATATTAATTAAAAAAAAAAAAAACTAAATTTATACACTAAAATAATAATATTATACCTTAAACTAACTAAAATAATAATAACATATTTATCAAACAACTTATTAACTTTTTTTATTACTTACCCAAACGACTTCTGCTTGTGGTGTACACCATCCCCGACTTTCTTTAAATCGCATCTGTCTCCAACCGTCGATATGTTGCGGGTCTTCTCCTCTTTCTCTCTATAATAAGCCAAAAATAATTAATAGATTTACATAAATGTTAATAAATTTTTTATAAAATACAAATAAATTTAGTTACCTCCTCACGTCGCCTGTCTGCATATGTTCTACTTCCATGAGAACTCGTAATTTGAAGTTTGGACCTGCTTTCTTTACCTTCTTTGCATTGCTTCCTATAACCCTCATTCAAAAAAGAAGATCGATCATGTTATTCCAAGCTTCCTCATCCATATCATCCGGTGGAGTTTGTCTTGCACCGTCCACATCATCATATCCACCAACACTATCAAAATAATCTTTCACGTCATGTTTGTGTTGTTTATAAGTTCTTTGGCAATCGCTCTGTACAGTCGCTCGAACGGCTTCCCACAGATTTGTACCCCGATACATATCAAGATCAAAATATGTCTGCAATAAAAACAAAAAAAATTTAATTAGTAAAAAAACATTTAAAAAGTATAAAATTTTTCACATATAAAAAGTATTTTGTACTTACTTCAATTTCAGGATACATAACTTCATAGTAATGGAAAGGAACACGTCTCCAATTCCTATAATGGAGTGGTACATGATTTGCCACAAAGTTTGAGATAAACCTTGTCAACATTTTGCCATTTGCATTTATGAATCTATAGGTCCCCCGACGCTATCAATTTCCACAGGTAAAGGTTGACCGCTGTGCTTAAACTTTTTTCGCATATTTAAGCATCTTCCTTTTCCACGCCGACGCATCGAGTTTGCTACATTGACACATAGAACTAAAAATTTAGAAATTTAAAACTTTAAAAATATATCCAATATATTTAAGAAATTCATGTAACTTACAAGATTAACATCCCGTCGGTATCTTGCTTGCACGCTCATGTGGAGGTCGTTCCCCGCCGTCTCCTCCATGCCCCCTCGCAACATGTGTAGCCATCTGTTTAATAAATATTAGAAAATATACTAAACGTACTTTTAAAAAAAATAATAAACAATTTTAAGCAATCAAAATGTATAACAACCGTAACATACCATCAATCAGAATCATCACTAGAACAATATACATGTACAACATCATCATTAATAAATTCGTCATCGTTTATGAAATCGTCATCATTATCTGAAGAGTACGTATCACCACCATCATCATCATCATTAAAGAAACTATCATCGTTTATAGTAGGAGCCACACTTGATTCACCATCATCATTATTATCTAAAAAGTACATATCATCACCGTCAACGGAGTATGTATCATCATCATCATCATCACCTATATTGTGTTTTAGCTCGAGGGAAGACCAATAATCAAGCTCAAAAAAGATACTACGTTTCGTCCAATTCAACTCTTTTTTTCTTGTTTCATCATTGCGCTTTCTTGTTGCACCCCCATGCTCAGGATGTTTCCCTGGAATACGATCAGGGAGACAAGCCAATTGCTTTAATATAGCTGTATTGCTAAATCATCTTGGATGTGGCCTTCTCTCAGGTTGACCATTAAACAATAAACTTTGCCTCCACTTATGGTTCATATGCAAGAATCGTCTATGACCAACATAAGACATCTTGTTGGTGACATGAATTGAAGATGTGTCTGCGTTACAAGTAGGGCATGCTAAATAACCTTGACCGCTCCATCCAGAAAAACTTCCACGCGCTGGAAAATCATTGATAGTCCATAACAACATCGCACGCATGTTGAATACGGTGTTGGTTGACGCATCTCTCATTTGGACTCCTTCAGACCACAACATTTTCAAGTCATCCACCAAAGGCCTCAAGAAAACATCAATGTCCTTTGATGGTGATTTAGGGACAGGAATCAGCAAAGTTAGCATGAAAGAAGACTCTTTCATACATATCTATGGTGGTGTATTGTAGGTATTTAATATAACCGGCCAAGTACTATAAGTACTATTAAAGTTGCCGAATGGATTAAATCCATCAGCAGCCAAACCTAGACGAACATTTGTAGGTTCTTTAGCAAACTCTGGATATCTTTGATCAAAATCTTGCCATGACTTCCCATCAACCGGATGATACATCATACCATCTATTGAGTGTCCAGTATTATGCCAACTCATATCTTTAGCTGCGAATCTGGAGCTATACATTCGTCGAAGTCTTGGAGTCACAGAAAAGTATCGCAACACTTTTTGTGGTACTTTCTTCCCCTTTGTAGTTGTGTCCACCCATCTACTCTCCTTACAAATCGGGCAATTTTGCATGGAACCATTCTCCTTCCAAAACAAAGCACAATCATTTTTGCAAGCGTGGATCGATTTATATCCTAACCCTATCTTTCTCAACTTCTTTTTAGCTTCATAGTGTGAAGCTGGAATCTTGCTCTTCAGGAAAGCAGCTCTTAGTAACTCTACAAGTTGATCAAACGAACTATTTGTCCATCTATTGATCACTTTAATATGCAACAACTTTGCCAAAAAGTTTAAGGCAGACATATCGCTACATTCAGGGTATAACTTGGTATTGAGCTCCTCAAACAAATCATCAAATTCCGGGTCTATACCTCGCCCCTCCTCGTCTATATTTTCTTCATTTGTATTTTGTTCCGACATAACATCATCAATTACATCAAACATCTCATTACTTGTGAGCGTGTTTACTGGAATGTTTGTTCTTGGAGTCGAATTGTAGCTTAAATCCAAAGAACCGACATGTTTCTCACCGTGATGAATCCACGTAGTATATGTTTCTAGAAACCCAATGTCATGTAAGTGGGCATAAACCGTAGGCAAAACATGTCGATACGAATTCACACACGTTTTGCACGGGCACCGCACTTTGCCTTTGGAGTTGACATGTTTCTCAACAATCTTCATAAAGTTTTTAAGACCTTCCAAGTATTTTGAAGACATTCGGTTCTCTCTAATCCAACTCTTATCGATCGTCATTGTTGTTTCATTATTAAATATTATATTATATATATAGTTATCGAAATTTAGATTGTATTTAGGCTATATAAATAAATATATACCTAAGAATAGATACAATATTCACAAGTATTTAAAATTATATGTACTCGAAAAGTAAAAATCAGACGGATTGGATAGAGTATTCACAATGGTTATGCAGAAGAAACTTAAACTAAAAATTAACGATTTAGCGTGTTTTAATAAGAAAATCATATCAATTTGATTTTATAATTTATTTTATTTTATTTTAATATTAATATTAATTTGATTTTAAAACTAATTTAATTTGATTTTATAATTAATTTGATTTTGTTTTAAACCATATATAGTTTACCCTTAAGTTTTTTTTTAGAGTTTCTAGTTGTTTCAATTATATCATTGTAGTTTTTTCCTTTATTTTTCTTATTCATTTTTATATTTATATATGGTTTTATAATTAATTTGATTTTGTTTTAAACTAATATTAATTTGATTTTAAAACTAATTTAATTTGATTTTACAATTAGTTTAATATTTTGTTTTTATTGATTTTTTTAAAAAACTAAATCACATTTACTTGCTAGTTCTATATCACATTTACTTTATAATTATTTTAAAATTACTAAAAGTACGTTGCTATTAATAACCTAATTAAGCTAACAACGACATGACCAACATTAAGTCACTAACAAAATTAAACACTCAAATTGTGAAGTTTGTTTGCTAGTTCTATAAGGTTGCATATAAAATCAAATTGTGAAGATGATTACTTGAATTTCGTTAGTTAAGTATTGTTTTTATGTATTAATTCAAAATATAATGTCTATATAAAGCTTACCCTTAAGTTTTTTTTAGAGTTTCTAGTTGTTTCGGTTATATTATTGTTGCATGCTCTTTGTTAGTGTTTTCACAAATTGTATGTCTATCTAGTTTAAGATTTTTTGGCACTATTGGGAAACTAAATTAATGAGTGTGATTGGGTTCTTATCACACTAATGCACTAAAATTATCATCTAATGCACTATTGGGAAACTAAATGAATGAGTGTGATTGAGTTCTTATCACACTAATGCACTAAAATTATTATCTAATGCACTCTTGAAGCACATCTAATGCACTAAAATTATCATCATTTAAAACCATTCATATCAATGCAATTCAAAGTGGTCCTTATATATATATATATATATATATATATATATATATATATATATATATATATAACATTTAGATATCACTATCCCTTAAAGCACATCTAATCCACTAAAATTATCACCATTTAAAATCATTCATACAATGCAATTCAAAGTGGTTATTATGTTGCATATACGTATCATGGTCTATGAAAAAAAAATCACTACATCATCTCCTGTGGTATGGTATAGTTTAAGAAAAAAATTATAAAATCAACAAACTAACCTCAAAATGTGGTCAAAAAACGGAATTCCTTTTCTATGGGTGGTGAATCTTCTTCCCAATCAATAAAGAGAAATGGGGTTGTGATTTAGGGCTCCATATTATTACAAATAAAGGACTAAACATTTAGAAATTAAGAAGCAATCAAGCAACAAAACCCTTACCTTGGTGGAAGATGAACTCGGAATCAACTTCTAGCCCATGAGATCGCCGACTGCAAGTGTGAGAGGAAAATTGTGAGCCGACAGCAAAATGAAAGCTGATTATGGGTTTTGTTATCAGGGAAACCCTATACCGACGACATGTCGTCGGTATAGGTCAACCAAAACGCCGTCGTATAGCTTTAGTTCATTAAAAAATAAAATAAAATAAAATAAAGATTTCACGCGGATCGGGGCCCCCTTTTACAGACGACATGTCGTCGGTATTGCCTTGAAAAACGACATTGTTTCCGTGTTCTGCAACACGGATTAAAAATAAAGGAAAATTAAATTTTAATCAACCTATACCGATGACAAGTCGTAGGAATAGGTCGCCTAAAACGACATCGTTCCCATGTTCTGCGACACGGATTAAAAATAAAGGGAAATTAAATTTTTAATCAACTTATACCGATGACAAGTCGTCTGAATAGGTCGCACAAAACGATATCGTCTCGGATTTCTGCTACAAGGAAATAAAATAAATGGAAAATATTTTTTTAGAACATTTTCCAGACGACAAGTCGTCTGGAAAGCTTTTCGATATACCACCAATTTTTCATCTTTTCCCGCCAAATCTGTACTGATAACATCTATCGTCTGGATAGGTGTCTGTCTGCACAGGATGGAATTCTTGTAGTGATATTGTGGTTATATATATTGAATAGATTTAATTCTCTCTCTCTCTCTCTCTCTCTCTCTGTGTGTGTGTGTGGTAAAGAAGCTTTGATAGAAAAATATATCAGTTTTATATAAATACAAAATAGTTTTGCTAGAGATGTCTGTGAAATTAAGTTAAGTGGTAATATTATTTTATAAAAGAAATTAAAATGAGACGATTATTTATTTATATTTAAAAGGGATAATGACTTCAGAGGGTAACATACTTTTGATTTTGATCACATTTGGTCACTGAACTTTTTTTCGTGCTCTATTAACCCTTTAACTTGTTGATTTGTGCAAATTTTCCCCTTCCGACCGGGTTTAGCCGGTTTCAAACGGTTTATTGATCCTACGTGTCAGTTTTGATCCTAACTGGCATCTAGGGTTCTTGTTATTAAAGGAGGGGCGTTTGTTGTTCATTTATTGTGCTCTAATACCCTGTTGCCCTAATACCCGATGGCTTCCTCCTACAGCATCTCATCCTCCCTCAATCGATCAAGCAAGAAATCCACAGTGAATGATCCAAAAACTTGTGATTGTGGGTTCCCTGCACGTATTCTAACATCAACAACACCAAAGAATCCAGGGAGGCATTTCATGGTGTGCAATGAGGTAAGCAATTTCACTTAAATTTCCCCTCTTTTCTGATTCATTTATTCCAGATTTGAAATCTCACTTTGAAATTTTATTGTGGAAGGGTAAATGCAAATATTGGAAATGGTTGGATGTAGAACTTGTACAGATGCCTCTGATGGAAGTGGTGGAGGGAATGAAAGCTGAATTAGTAGCATTGAAGACCGAAGTAGAGAAGGTGAAGGAAGACATGGAACAGATGAAGAAGGAAAAGTACTCTGATGCCATTGCAATGAAGGAGAAAATATATAAGTTTACCATTGGATTTCTTTTTCTGATCATCGTGTATATGATGAAATGAAGTCACATGATGTATTGAAAGATGTTGTTTGAATAGAATAGAGTTGTTATCTTAACTTCTTGTTGGAATGGAATGAAGTAACATTGATTGTAATGGAAAATTTAATTATAAAGAAGCATACATATTATCTGCATACATATTAACTTTGATTGGAATGGAATCACAAAGAATGGAATGAAGTAACTTTGACTGGAATGGAATCACCAAGAAATATTTTTGACTGGAATGGAATCATAAGGAAGCATACATATAACAATGAATACATATTTGATTTTGACTGGAATAGAATCACAAAGTAGCATGCATATAAAGAATTAGTTTTGACTGGAATGGAATCACAAAGTAGCATGCATATAAAGAATTAGTTTTGACTGGAATGGAATCACAAAGTAGCATGCATATAAAGAATTAGTTTTGACTGGAATGGAATCACAAAGTAGCATACATATAACAAATACATATAATAAAAAAAAGTAAGTGAATGTGGTGGTTGGATTCATTGTAATACGCCATTAATATTCTACAGTTATATAAGTTTTTGTCTGCATACACAAAAGTAGTTTCTAGGTAACACAAAAGATTCCTGCATAGACAAAAGAAGGGCCACCATGTGCCCATACACCTACTTGATAGTACCATAGAAAAACATAATAAAAAGACTACTACTTTGTCTTTACATCACAACTGCCTTACAAAAGATATTCCTACCCACCCACTATTATCCCCTAAATTAATCAATAACTGAAGGGTTATCTGCATTGCTCCCAACCCCAGGTATCTGCCTCCTTAATGCTTGTTTGATAATCCGTTCAGAATATTTCCTCCTTCCACTTCTACTAACTGGGACCCTTCTTCTTGGCATGGGGGCTGCAGGTGGTGGTGGAGGAGGTTGTTGGGCTGCAGGTGGTGGTGGAGGAGGTGGTGGTCCTTCATTGCCCCTAGATAAACTTGGGTCTGCTCCACTGCCCCTGGATGAACTTGGTACTGCAAACAAAAATTAAAATGTCAATTCTTTGTTCAAATGATGTAATTTTTTTAAAAATATTCACCTGATGTATTGCTTTGTTGGTTAGATGGACACTTTTTCTTGTTGTGACCTGGTTCCTTACAAATACCACACTTTATTATGCTACCCCTTCTTGAGACAGTTTGTCTACTTGATCCACTCAACTCTCGTTCAATTGCATCCCTCTTCCTTTTCACAGATGGCCTACCAGGTAATCTTCTTCTTTTAGGAGGCAAAGGCTTATGGTATGGAACATCTGGCCACATTTCACTACTATTGAGAGGATTAATGCTATATTTGTAGCATTTTAGGTAAGCCTCAGTAGTGTATGATTGGGACACATATGCCTCAGCATCATGATTTAAGTAAGATATTGCTGCCACTCCATGTAAGCATGGTATCCCTGTAAGTTGCCATATTCTACAGGCACACTTCTTTGCAATTAGATCCACTCCATATGCAACATCAGTGAATCTAACCTCATACTTTTGATAACCACAAGGAGTAACTCCCCACAATCTGTTTAAGCATATTAACATCAGTGAATCAATAACACATCCTCATAATTAACATAAGCATATTAAAGTAAAATAATTACCTCTGTTTAACCTTCAGATGTTCTATACGCTTCCTAATAGTTGGACATATAAGCAAATCCCATTCCATTCCTTCAACTCTTTGAGTGTATATCCTTTCCATCACAAATAACCTAATCTCCTCCAGCATAGTGATTATAGGTCTCCTTCTAGCATGCCTAATAGCAGAATTGAAACTCTCACTGACCCCATTCTCCACTGCATCACAGTCTCTTCCTTCTTGAAAGAATGCCTTAGACCAGGTAGTAGGATCTCTGTCTATAAGGTAATCATAAGCATGAGTATCAATAGATTTGATGTTCTCCATTACACCTCTGAACTTCTCCACAGTACTAGCCCTTACAGCCCTCCAAAATAACTTTATGTATTGTTGACCAGTAAACCTTTTATTAAAATTGGCCAGAATGTGTCTAGCACATTGTCTATGTTCAGCTTCTGGACATCTTTCCTTAACTGCTTGTAATAACCCCTACAAATCACAACATCATTATGAGTGAAAAAGCATAAAAATGAAGCATAAAAATGACCTAGTACTAACCTTGTGTCCATCAGAAAGAAGGGTAATGCCTGCACCAAGACCACCATTAATGTCATCCATAAGCAAATCTATGAACCACTTCCATGTTTCTTTATTCTCAACACATACCACAGCCCATGCTAAAGGGTAGATGTGGTTGTTTGCATCTCTCCCAACAGCTGAAATAACTTCTCCTCTAACTATACCCTTTAAAAAGCAACCATCAAGCCCAATTACTGGCCTGCACCCTTCTAACCAACCATCCCTTACAGCTTTGAAACACACATAAAACTTAGAAAACAAAGTTGTGGAATCTGGCATGATGTCTACATCCAATCTCACAGTAGACCCAGGATTTGACCTGATAATTTCCTCACCATATGACCACAATCTCCCATAATGTTCAATTAAACTTCCTTCAATCTCTTGTAATGCAAATTTCTTTGCATTTCTGCATTGCCCCACACTCACATTTATGTTGAATGTTGTTGACACTTTAGCTTTCATCTTCCTTGCACTCATTTTGGGGTTCTCTATAATTTGACTCATAAAATGTTTCCCTATCCATCTATAAGTTACAATTGACCCAAACTTAAACACCCTACAACAATTATGTTCATTCACTAGAGATTTGATCTGAAAAGTCTTTTCTTTACCCATCCAGGAGGCCCATAGTCTGAAAGGGCAAGATGGTGACTTATTCTTTTTGCAACATTTCACTAACACTCTATCAGAGTCATTTTTTTCAAACCATAGATCATACCCATTAGCAACTGCATAATTGCTTAACATATGTTTAAGCTCAGTAGGGTTAGAAAATCGCATACCTATAATTGGTTTCATCTGATCCCATGGCTGTCTCTCATCATACACAGGGTACTGGGGTGGCACGTATTCATCATCTTGATCTTCACTCTCTATAGGTTCACAAAGGATGTTTAAAAATCTATCACGTGCAGTTTTGTTTGCTGGAAATGGATAGGTAGCATCATCTTCTTCATGATCAACAGAATATGAATCTTGAATAACTGAATCCTCATCTTCATCTAAGTCTTCGTTTTCACTTTCACTTTCCTCAGCCTCAATCCAGTCGAAGATAGGTTCATTATGGTGATCCACATATACATTCATTCTCTTGTCATTAGCATACGCCAAATCCAAAAATTCCTTGTAATCACCATTGTTCACCAGTGTATGAATTCCAAGACCTAAAGACTCTTGTGGAAGGCAGAAATAGATGTCTTTGCTTCTCGAGTTGGTGAGCTTGTGAAGGAATTCCATGAATTGCTCATACCCAAACCCACTGAAGTCAACATCTCGCACTGATGCTCTGTTGGGATCAAAGTAAACTAAGGGATTGGGTGCAAACTGACCATTGTAGTGGAAATCCACTACAATGAAGTTCTGATCAGTAGGATTTGGAGATGATGCCATAGAACGGTTGAAGGAGATGAATGATCGATGGAGAATTTCGTGACCTAGTCGAGTTTAAGGACCAAATGAGACTTCGGGGTGTGGTTTAATGAGACGGAGACAAAAAATCGGGCCCTACATGCCACCTCTTTCGCCACGTAAGATAAAAAATACACGTAGGATCAATAAACCGTTTGAAACCGGCTAAACCCGGTCGGAAGGGGAAAATTTGCACAAATCAACAAGTTAAAGGGTTAATAGAGCACGAAAAAAAGTTCAGTGACCATATGTGATCAAAATCAAAAGTATGTTACCCTCTGAAGTCATTATCCCTATTTAAAATTTATATCGAAATAAAAATGTACGTAGAACTTAGAAGTGCAAATCCCATAATGCATCCTTTGTTGATGTGTTCATGTTTACCTTGTTAATGCAGCTTGGTTGAATTAAAAAGATGAAGCATGATTGTTGATTTCTGTTTTTTTTTTTTTTTTCCTTGCATTAGGAAAGAAAAAGTAGATGTTAAATCATTTTCAATCTTCAAAGTTTATCTTGTTATTAGGGAAGATGATAACCATAACACAAAAGCACCAGTGGTCTAGTGGTAGAATAGTACCCTGCCACGGTACAGACCCGGGTTCGATTCCCGGCTGGTGCATCTCTCTTGAGCGATGATGAATCATGGCTTTATGGTGGAGGGGTCCATCAATTTGTATGATCTTCAAGTGAAGACATTATTAGGCCTTACTGAGCTCTTGTTTTTAATATCTTCTTCTTTACTTTTCTCTTAAAATTGAATAACACCATGTTTTGATTTTCATTATATCTTGATCAAAGCGTCTACCAAATACTAAAAGTAAAACCCAAAAGAAAGATAAACATGCATTGGAATAAAAAACTAAAAAGGTTCTTAAAGAAGTTTACGTTGAAGAAACTATAACAACTTCAAAATGTCCCATGGATCATGCCTTTATATACTTTAAGCATTATGCGTTTTGAAATTTTGTATCTATTCTTTGATCAAGAGTAACGAACATTACACTGCTTACATTACGCACATATCGTGATTATATATATAATGAAT
The DNA here is from genome assembly GCF_052625555.1 of Lactuca saligna. Taxonomy (NCBI): domain Eukaryota; kingdom Viridiplantae; phylum Streptophyta; class Magnoliopsida; order Asterales; family Asteraceae; genus Lactuca; species Lactuca saligna. The sequence goes on from NC_136425.1 coordinate 181,077,245, forward strand.
GGATTTAATTTTTTTTCTTTTCCGTAAATAAGCTTCCGTAAAAAAAGTATATCAGTTTTATACAAATATTAAACAATTTTGCTAGATGTATTTTTGAGATAAGTCAGGTGGTAGTGTTATTCTATAAAAGAAATATATGTTTGATTGTTTATACTTCAAATTTATATTGAAAGAATTACATAAGGTGTGATGTCAACAAAGAGTAAAATGAAAACTATTTAGGAGTAAACTTCCATCTATATGTCAAAAGGTATGATTTTCATCCAATTATTTATATTTTGAATTTATATTGAAACTAATGAGCCATGAAAATATGTTCATGATTTGCATTAAAAAGAAAGAAAACATGAAAGTGACTTTATTGCTCTTCGCTTACATTTTAAAAAAGAAAAAGTAGACTGAAAATTCATAAGGGTAAATTGTGAGAAATATATAGCAATACACTTTGAAGTGTGCAAATACCATAATGTGTAACTTGTTGATTTGTGTATGCTCACCATGTTAATGTACGTTGGATTAAATTCACATGGTTGTACTTATAAACCATGCTTTTTTTTGGGCCATTCTGAGCTCTCTTTTTTTCGTTTAATTATTTTGAACATATTTGGTACTTATAAACCATGCTTTTTTTTGGCACAAATTGCTATACAAAGATGAAATAACAAAACGATACTTTACAAATTCTCGTATCCTATGGAAAAGTTCCTGAAGTTGTTATCTCACACACGATATATTTTGATAATCATGTAAATGACCTTCTAACCCAAATTAGAGAATTAAATCACTATCAGGAAATTTGAAGTGATATTTCTCTCTTTTGAAAACATGGATTTAAAGAGTACAACAGAAATACTTATTTGAAGAAAAAACATAAATACGTATGTAAATGTAAATTACCAGAAAAAAGGATGTTCATATTGATGTCAACGACCAATTAGTTTGTTTTTTATTTGTAAAATATTGTTTAAAAGGCATGGTTTTGTTCGTTATTAAAAGAATAGTATCAAAGTACAATCACTAACATTAAAATTAGAGATGTTGTCTATTTGTCCCCAATGATCATAAAAAAAGACTTCTTTCATAATGACAAAAAAATGTTCGAAATATAAAAAATAACCAAGAATTTTGAATATTGCAAGTTTTGAAATTGATTTTTCTAACAAAAAAACACGTTTCATAAAAACCCGTTTTCAGAAAAATTAGTTGAAATTACAAACTCATTTAATTTCAATCGTTTCGAAAATCCATATATGGTTCGAAGATAGCTAGTTCGAAAATTTAGAACTTGTTCTTTATTTTTTTGGGTTGAGTTCCCAACTTGTTATAAAATCTGAACTTGTTTATGACTTTCAAACTAGTTATTCATGTTACATATATATTTGTATATTATTTATAAACTTCTTTATGAGTTTCAAACTAATTATTCGTGTTACATATAGAGATGCAATAAAAGAAATAAAAACTCAAACCCCCTACATTTAAAAAGCAAGATTGTGTAACAACCGAAGAAGAAGATGATCGCTATATTCTTCAAGCTCCTATAAAAGAATGGTCAATAACGTCAATATCGCCTAAAATTAAATAATTATTGATGGAGTTGGCAACTGAATTTAAAAGAACCTTCACTAGTAGTTAATAATATTGACCAAAAGAAACTACTAGATTTCACATTATTTGTACTATTCCTTGGTCAACTTTCATTAGATCCTTCCAATTTTATAAACAACATGTTTTTCTTAGTTTTAACTTGACAAAGTTAATAATAATTGAACTTTTTTTAACAAGTTAGAATGCAACAATAAGTTTGTGAAAGGTCTAGAAGTTGCAATTATAAAGGTTTTTATTTATAATTTTGATTATATACGTTTTTCATATAAACAATTTTTTCACTTTTTCCAAGTCGACAATTCTATTTAAAAACATTTACTAAAAGTTGCAACAACCAACACAACACAAAAACAGAAACTCCAGATTCATTAAAAGATGTGCAGAAAGGAAATACTAGGTACATTGTCAGTTCATTTTCAAATCCATAACCATATGCAAAAAGATAAAAGAAATGTCCAAATTTGGTGACAAAGTCACATTCTTGATTTTCCCAAATGACATCTTGATAACTTGTTCACCATCTACTAATCCATATATCTTTCAAAAGCATGCATCCAGCAAACAACAGCAACACAAGGCAGCCAAACTACAAAAAAAAAAAAAAATCAATATTTTGACTTATCAAAAGTTTTCAAAATCATGACATAAATTGTTTTGTATGTTTGACATGTATTAGACTGAGTTTTATGAACAATATTGTTGTGGTCCACACAAAGAATATGACTACAACCTCCACATGAATGCAAGTGATGTCACAATACAAACTACGTATCAATCAAGAATTTCTATAAAAAGCATTCAATTTAGCAAAAAACGTACACGAATCATGTTCAAATACCACCACCATATGAAAAAACAGCACATGGTTTTTCTATTAAATTCAGCTTTTTTGAAATAAGAAAACTAAAGTATTTTGTGAAGCATTTTAAGGTCACAAGATAAGGATATATTCTCGTTCAAATAAAAAAAAAACCTTCACGAAAAAATTTAAAAGGTTTTTTTACAAGGAAATAATTATTGTTTGGCACCAACCACAAGTTAGATTGGTGATCATTGCAAATTAAGGATTTGATAATTATCGAATGCAGAAAAAGACTATTCTACCCTTCAAAAGTTTGATAGTAACATAAAGTACATTGGGTCTTTTTTTTTCTGCATCAAAAAGGGAAAAAAGAATGTTTCATTATTTTAAGTTTAACAAGAACAAAAGTCTACAATAATTTTTTTTCGCCTTTCCCAATTTTTTGTTTTAAAAAATTGCACCGAATTTTCTAGGAACAATTTGATGCAAAAGAATCAAGATCTGTAAATAAAATCGGCTATAAAACCCAAAAATCAAATTTCCACATAATATGAACTAGATAAAATGACCAAAATACCCCTGAAAAACATACACATGAATTTAGAAATCCCGATGTGAAGTCAGAAGTCCTTCTTCACCGGTCAATATCACAGGTTAACAATCTATCCGACTCAATTACTTAACACAAAAGAAAACTGAAATCAAGCAATCTAGATCCGATCTTTACTCGATCAGAATCGACAATTGCATGCATAAAAGGAGATAGAGAAAAGGGGGGAATTTGTAATTACCAGCCTTCCATGAAACCGGTACTTTGTTGTTGCTGCTGCTGCTGAGGAGGCGGAGCACCGTACTGCGGCGCATACTGCGGTGGATATCCTTGTTGAGGGTATCCCTGTGGCGGGTACCCTGGTGGTGGGTAAGCATCTTTCGGGTACCCTTCTGGTGGATATCCTACAAGAATCAAACACTATTCGTTAATTCACTATTCAAAAAACCCAATTCCCAAAATCCTCCCAACAAGAAGATCGTATCAGAAACCAAAATGAAAACCAAATTGAACGATAAACGAACCTTGCGGAGGAGGAGCGCCAACTGGGGGCTGGCCTTGATTGTAATAACTCATGATTGTGATGTTCTTGGAGGTTCTTTGAGTGGGGTTTATGGGGGAATTGTGGTTTTTATAAAGTCGAAAAAGGGGGAAAAGGTTTATAAAGAAGATGGAGGCGTATGGTGTTGATGTGTGTTGGTGCGTGTACGTCACGCATTGGCGGTGGTGAGTGGGGTGCCGATGTGGAACCGCAGTTAAAAACTTTGAAGCGCGTGAATGGATGGGAGGGATTTTACTTAAGATAATCCGTAACATATGGGGAGTTTAAATGAAAATTATCTTAACTTTGGGAGGAATTCAAAGTGGTAGTCAACAAAATATGCTTTGAGTTGCGCAATTACAAAACTCGTGATAGGAAACAAATAAATTAATTGTGGGAATGATTTTATAAAACATTTTTTTTTTGAATGGTGGAAGACTTCATTCAAACAAAATTCAAGCTATAAAACAAGTGAAAGGAAAAGGTTTAGACCATGTGTGCGTATTGGCAAAGATATTCCATTCATTTCGATTTCGGATACTATTTTTAGGGTTTTGTTTTTAAATTCTTCTTTCTATATATATGGTTAATGGTGGAGTTCATGTATACACTAAAATACCATTCTCTCAGTATTATTGGGATCAAGATGTTTTATCCATGCATTTAAAGTGGGCTGAAACTCATCAAATAGAGTGAAATCCATTGATGAAGATATCAAAAGAATAAAAAGTGAAAAGTACATGAAGAACTTAAATTTGATCCAAGGCAACCTAATCTCGAACGAGATGTTTATCTTGATATGTTTGGTTCATTGATGTTGAACCAGATTAGAAGACATGTAAACAATATTAGCATTATCACACTAGACAATTGTTTCTTGATCCGAAAAACATCCAACTTACAAAGAAGATTATGTAACCAACAAGTTTTTGCAACTATGTTTGCCACACCGTAATACTTGACCTTGGCAGTAAATCGAGAGATAATGTCATGTCATTTGGATGACCATGATGTTGGATTAGTGTCTAAGCTCATAACTATTTTTGTATGTACTTGACCCGATGATGCATGATCCTTTTGGGTTGCCTTCACCAAAGCAACTTGATAGGATGGATTATGGAGAGAGAGGATTAATTATGATTTATTAATATATTATGAGAATAATATATTAAAGGAGAAATCATATTGGTTAATTAATATTAGTCAATAATTAATTAAGAATTAATTTTGTGGCTAAAAGACATTAATTAAACTTAAGGGACTAGAACTGTCAATTGTATGATAGTTGAATATTAGGCTAATGGACTCCATATTAGAGGGGTGGACGAATTCTATGGGGAAACCCATTAGAAATCGTCCTAGGCCTCTAAGGAGGGAGTCCATGGGTTACTTAGGGCTTAAGCAGTCAAATTATGGTTTTCTTGTTAGATAACCCTAATAGCCTCACTATTTAAGGATCCCTAGAGCACCAAAAATGTGGCCAAGAGTTTCCTTAGGGTTTCCACACGTTTTTGGGTGCCTTCTCTCTTATCATTCTTCATCCTCTTGCTCTTGGTGTTTATGAGCCATTAGATGAGTGATACTTGTGACTCTAAGCTTTCTAAAGCCATTACAAGGAGGATTTGAGTTGTTATTACTATATAACAACAAAAGGTATCTATTCTAATCTTCTTGGTGAATTTCGAAAATAGTATGACTCATTAGGGTTTTATTATGTGTTCATAATGTTGTGTAACTAATAGTGAAACATAGATCCAATTCTAGGGTTGCATGCACACATAGGATTGTTTGTATTAAAACCCATTAGTGGTATCAAAGCCTTTGGTTAACTTGTTTTCAATTAGTATTATACAATTGTATGAACTTGACATATTAGGGTTTAATGTCAATAAACCCTAGGAGGCTAGAATTTTCGAGATTATGGTTTCCAAACCCTAATTTGCGAAAATTTGAACAAGATTTTCAAATCCTTTCCTTAAGCCCTAAGATTTCGAAATCTAGGGTTTGCAAAACCCCATGATTTTCGAAATTAGCCTCCTCCCCAAGATAAGATCCTAAATTTTAGGGATTTAGATTATCCCATATCTTGTAATCATCCTTTAATAGTTAAATATGGTAATTAAAGATTTTGGGATATCTCATCCCTTATTTTCGAAATCTATGTAGAAGTTTAAGGGATTAGGATATCTTAAATGTATAAATGGTAATTATCCTCATGATTTAGATAATCCCTTATGATTTAATAATTAAAATTAATAGTCTAATTCAAGATAATTATTAAATCAAGAGTTTTAATATTTAAAATTTTAATTTAAATGTCTTAAATTCGAAAATTTTAAGTGAGATTAAAACCTAATTGTTTTGAAAAGTTTCAAAATTTGCCCTCAAGTTTTGGAATTTAAATTGTTGATTAAAAGTTAATTTTGAAAGTTTAAATTCCAAAACCCTAATTTTGAAAAGTTCAAATTAAACCCTTATGGTTTTATTAAATTAAATAAGTGTATAATTAAAAGAGAGTTAATAAATCCATAATGATTTTGGTTAATTAAAAGTATAATTTAAACCACCTAGTATTTTAAAAGTGTAAAATACACCCTTATACTATATATAACATTAAAAGCTTAATATAACTAAAATGCTAGTCTTACCATTAGTAGGACTCATTCACGAAGCCGATCTATAAGGGAGTATAAGGTTATGGCCTATAAAATGGTCGTTTAATGGGTATCCACTCTTACCTACCGCTTCCTTGATTGGTGGAGGGTCGTTAGCCGAACGGGTAGGATAGGGCAAACCCTTTCCATTAAAAGTATAATGAAGTATAAAGTAACTAAAAGTTTTACAAAATTCCCAATCTTAGTTACTTTAGGCAAAAGTGAATTGATGCAATTCCATTAAATTACACTTTGTGCCCTTGCGAAGACGTTAGTGGAGCGTGTGTGGTTAACCGGCACACTAAATGGTTCTAAGCAAAGGTAGCATAGGGTAACTCGATGTTTGTCATAGTTCAGTGGAGCGTGTGTGGTTAACCGGCACATCGAATAGGTGACTGTAACATGTGGGGGCACCATGTAAGTTTGCATGGTTATTCACACCCGCTTTATGATCCTCGGTATCCCAATCACAAACTAGAGGGGCATATCGAGATTTAAACATGCCATTGAAAAGTTCAATGAATCTCAAAGGATCTAGGAGTTTTCATAGATTTAAAACTTAAATTTCTTTTTTCGTTTTTCATGGTGGAATTTGGTAAATCGTCATTTACCTACCTTCAAATATTCTGCAACTAGATTACGACATCCCTTTTCTAGGTTGTAGCGTATTGTGTTGGGTCCTAGCCTTAATATCTCATTTGGGTGATTTATTAAGGACTCAATCAATCAACTTGAATTTAGTTTCTCCCGTTTTGTAGATGTCAAAGTACGACAACTATGGTATTCCCAAATCCCGTGGAACAAGCTTTCCACATGAAGATGATATTCCACGATTCGATCGAGGAACAAGAGATCATGCTTCACTTCCTCCACCTCCTCCAATTATTCTCCCTAACCCACAAAGAAGTCGATCAGGTAACAAAAAATGAGCTCTTCTTCCTTTGGTGCATGACGCAACGTGAAAACCCACCAATCCCGGATTTTGCCTCTTTCTTTTTCCACAAATGTGCACTCATGAGAACCAAAACAACCGGTGATATTTGCATTGGAGGATTTGTCACCCTTTTAGCCCGTGGTCTTGACGTTGAGCTTTCGGACGACTACATGCCCGTCGACAAAAAAAATTCTCTTGGATGAGCGGGTTCTCACAAACATGCATCAAATCCATCATAGGAACAAGAGCAGTTTTACATGGTATTTTCCTCAAGGGGTCGGATATCTCATTTTTCCCGACCATCAATTCGCCAACTTCTCCTTCCACGATCGCACTCAGTGGAGACTCGTGAGGACCATCATTCAGTCAGTCAATGAGGATGCGCTCCAGGCTCAAGATGATGACGAGATGCATGTGGATGACGTGCCCGATGATGAGCCCACCCATGGTCCACAACAAGCCTAGTCCCAAGCACCTCCCGGTTTGAGGCTCTTTGTGTCTCCAACCAAATCATGTCCCAACAAATGCACCATATGTGGGGGTGGCACCAATCACAAAACCATTTTGAGAACGTTCCACTTCCACCTCCATATCCATACCCTCCACCCACCCACCCTTATCCACCTCCACCTTACCCCTACTCTTACCCCCAATACCCATATCCTCCTCCAGATCCCCCCGGTTTAGGTACTTTCGCCTTGCCCCGAGCTACGACTCTTTGACCCTATTTTTGGAAGGTTGGTAGATGGCTTTTGGGGAGCTTTTGAATCCGGGATAAAGCACCTTTTTGCTGGAGATTAGATGCATTCTTCACACTCAAAACTTGGAAACACTTGGGAAGGACTTGAAGAATTTGAAGATTAGTGTTATTTCTTTCCATCTTGCACTTAGAACAATGTTTGGTATTTCTAAACTACCTTGTATTTCTTTTATTTTGGCCATGCTTGGCTAGATTTTTATTTTGTTGATTAGGGTTTAATCCCATGGATGATTGGTTGTTTTGAAGACTATTAATACCTTGTGTTTGAAGTTTATGGAAATGTTTTCTAGTTACACATCTTGTTATGTTTGTTTATCTTTGATCATGAGCTTGGATGAATAAACTTATATTTTTGTTGATCAATTTCTTGGTTAAGTAATGGACTTTGAGATTGGTAAGCAACAAATGGTTTCTATGTTTGTTTTTATTCATTTAAACCATGGGAATGTTTCCTCCATAATGATAATGTAAGCATTTGATTATCTTATGGACTTGGTAACTCTTAGAACTCAAATCTAATTGATTTTCACAAGATTATATGCTTCATCGATTTTTTGAATCTAATTAAGGGAATGTGTTAGAGCTCCTCTAACCATTTTAATATCTAAGAAGACTTGAGGTAATTTGTGCTTATGAATTTCTATAGCCAAGTTAAACCAATTCACAAGTGTTGTTCCTTTTAGTCTAATGATAAGTTAACTAAATCCTCCATGTGGTGTATCCCAAAATCAACCAATTTCAGTTTATTGAATTTAATCAAATCTTTTTCTTGTTTACTTGTCATATTTACATTCTAGCAAGTTTTAATTTTGTTAAACAATCAAAAGGAATTAAACCCCCCATTTTACTTTCACTTTTGTTTTACAAGTACTTGAAGTCTTGAAAAAGTGATTTACATAGAGATTTAAATTGAACCAATATCCGTGGATACGATCCCTTTACCACTATACACTATTTTAGTGTGTAATATTTAGGGTATTAATTTTTTTGGCCTCGACAACCACCATACAGTGTGCGCGATCCTGACTGGCTAGATGCCATGTCACCCTAAACGCCCTGATGCAATCCTCCATCAGCTCCATAATCCACTCCTTGATCGAACCGAAAATCACCGGGGTCGACTCAAGGATGCCTCTAGTGATCTCCGAAGCAATGAACTCATGTAGTTCCTCATCAACTGGCTCGACACCTGATCCCGAACCAGATCCTGATCCTAAACCTCCTCCTCCGTGTCGCGTAATCATCACCATTCTGAAACAAAACATATAATCATCAGGGTCATACACAATCTCGAGAGGTCTCACACACTCTACAAGTTCCCTGGTTCCATCTTGGCCCTCCTAGACTCGAGTACGGATCCTCTACTTGTTGGGTTTTGAGCAATCTAACACTTCCTAAGTGTGCATGCAACCCTAATAAACCTTGGATCTATGTTTGTCTAAATACATGCAAAATAATAATTTTCCAAGGTTTATAACCTATCTAACATGGCATGGGGAACATTTCAACATAAAAGAGTTAGAAGAGATTACATACCTTTTGGTGAGTTGGGTTCTTAGGAGTTTGAGGGCCAAGCACCAATAGTGTGAATGCCTCAAATGGAATCACAAACACCACAAACTCTTGGAAAACTTTGAGAGAGTATACACCTTGTATAGAAATCGGCCACACACATGCACACACACACACTAGTTCACTAGTTTTCTCTTAGGCTCCATTTCATGCTCCATAAGCATGCTTATATAGTATGCATGGTTAGGGTGAAACCCTAATAACCCATGTCTTTTCCTTTTCCAAGGATCCATGGGTTAAAAGCTCCATGGATCATCCATGGACTTCCACATAAGCCTAGCCCATTAACAAATGAGTATTAGCCCACACTATATAAAACAAATAGCCCATAATTTAATTAGTATTCCTTTTAATCTCTAAATTAATTCATAATTAATTTAAGACTAAAACTAATTAAATAACGTAACTTCATATTAATATATTATAACTCATAATATATTAATAAACATATGTGTATAACTCTCATAAAATTATCCATAATAGTTTGGATGAGATGCAACCCAAATGGACCATGCCGGTCGGGTCAAGTATATACCAAATAAGTTATGGACTTAGACACCTTATCCAACAGACTCCCACTTGGATAAGTCTAATAACTATATTTGCCTATAACTTCAGGAACCAACCAACAATCGTAGCTCTCGAAAACTCCCTCGAACAATGAAGACTCTGTCGAACTATGAAGCGCCATTTTAGATAAGTGATCACATAATCCTCTGTTCTCATGATATCAGCCGGACAAACACATGGAACTATGTCTTGCTTATTGTCTAGCAGTTGTTTCTCGATTTTCCGATTAGTTTGACGAAGAACTTCACTGAACACATCGGTTTAGTTCTGACCAGGCCTGGTTCATGGGTCAACACAAAATCATCGAGGGGCCCAGATATCGCTTCTATTTCTAGAAGGAACAGATAAACTTCGACTGATATGCTTGTTCTACTACTCATTGAATTGTACACAAAGGCACGTTTTATAACATCAAGTTACTGATGCGTTTACGTGCAATCAATGCACAACCAACTCATAGGTAACAACTCATATCTCTAGGTTTAAAGATTTATATGATGTTATCGTCTCACGATCACTCGAGATAAATTCCATGAAGTGATACAAGTGAGCGTGGGTTTATACCAATACTCATAACTTATGAGTACTCATGAATGTTGCAGCAACCATTGCCATGTCTAAACACCTTTAAGGCATCTACAAACCCAATTCATGACAATCTTGATTCATACCTACTTCCGACGTATGATCGATTGTGGAGGTTTGAATAAATTAATTATTCTGGAAGTCAAAACATGCAAAACTGAAACAATAGTAAATAATTGACAATGATAGTAACACTTTACTCATAAATAAATCACAAATTTTATTCATCATCAAACGTCGATTACATTTTACAAGTTTCAGGAAAACTATCTAATCTGTAAAACTAATATCGTCCCTCAGCCCGATGCGTCTCGCATGCTGAAAATGCTTAACCCTCGTCAGTCCCTTCGTAAGGGGATCTGCAGGATTCTCATCTGACGATATCCTCCTTGTCACAAGGAGTCCTTCTTCAATCTTGTGTCTTAAGAAGTGATATTTTCTGTCAATGTGTCGGGATCTGCCATGATCTCTTGGCTCCTTGGCTAAGATAACCGCAGCATTGTTGTCACAGAAAATCTCTATAGGTTCCTTAATAGCTGGTACAACTCCAAGGTCTCCGATGAAGTTCTTTAGCCATATCGCCTCCTTCGCTGCTTCACTCGCTGCTATATACTCTGATTCACAAGTCGAATCAGCCACCGTCTCCTACTTGGAACTCTTCCAAGAAATTGCCCCTCCATTTAAGGTAAAGATCCAGCCCGACTGAGAGCGGAAATTATCCCTATCAGTCTGAAAACCAGCATCATTATACCCTAATATTCTCAAGTCATCACTGCCACCAAGGGTAAGGACCCAATCCTTAGTCCTCCGCAGGTACTTGAGAATGTTCTTTACCGCGGTCCAATGAGCCTTGCCAGGGTTCCCCTGATACCTGCTGACCATGCTCAAAGCAAATGCCACATCAGGACGGGTACAAGTCATAGCATACATGATCGAGCCAACTGCGGAAGCATATGGTAATTGGCTCATCTCAGCTATCTCTGCCTCTGTACTCGGACTCTGAGTCTTACTCAGTTTGGTATTGCTTTGGATCGGTAAATCTCCTTTCTTGGAATTCTCCATGTTGAACCTTTTCAACACCTTATCCAAGTAGATACTCTGACTAAGTCCAATTAGTCTTCTACTCCTTTCTCTTAATATCCTTATCCCTAGGATATAGGTAGCCTCTCCTAGGTCCTTCATAGCAAAGCACTTCCCAAGCCAGGACTTAACCTCCTGCAAGGTTGGGATGTCATTTCCTATGAGTAGTATGTCATCCACATACAGTACCAAGAAGCTAACTATACTCCCACTAGCTCTGACATACACGCAAGACTCATCTTCGCTTCTCAAGAAGCCAAACTCTTTTACCTTCTCATCAAAACAAAGATTCCAGCTACGAGATGCTTGTTTTAATCCATAAATGGATTTCTCAAGCTTGCATACTCTATTAGGGTACTCTGCATTGACAAAACCCTCTGGCTGATTCATGTACACATCCTCAGCCAAATTTGCATTAAGGAAAGCGGTTTTGACATCCATTTGCCATATTTCATAATCATGAAATGCTGCAATGGCTAACATAACCCTAATAGACTTAATCTTGGCTACCGGCGAGAAGGTTTCATCATAATCAATACCTTGAGTTTGAGTAAAACCCTTCGCAACCAGTCGAGCCTTATATGTATGCACTTTTCCTTCCATGTCGGTCTTCTTCTTGAAGATCCATTTGCACCCGACTGTTTTACGGCCCGGTACATTGTCAACCAAGTTCCAAACTTGATTGTCATACATGGACTGTATCTCGCTGTCCATAGCCTCCTTCCATTTAGCAGACTCCGGGCCTGCCATGGCTTCCTTAACACTGCTAGGTTCATCCAAATTTACTAGTGTACTATCACTAATAAACGTATCACCTTCCATAGTAATATGAAAACCATAATAAAACGAAGGTGTGTTCCTAACCCGTGTGGAACGTCTCGGAGGTACAGACTCGTCAGCTGGATCAACAGGAGTTTCTTCCTCAGGTTGATTGCTAGTGTCTGAGGTTCCTTCACCAATTGATTCTTGAATTTCTTCAAGATCAATCTGCCTCCCACTGTCTCCTTGGCTTATAAATTCTTTCTCGCGAAAGATCCCTCTTCGTGCTACAAAGACCACATTCTCACTGGGTCTGTAGAAAAGGTAACCGAAGGATTTCTGTGGGTAGCCGATGAAAATACACCTTTCACTTCGGGGTTCAAGCTTATCATGAGTTTCACGCCTCACGAAGGCTTCGCAACCCCAAACTTTGATGTGGTCCAAATTGGGAACCTTCCCAGTCCACATCTCATGAGGTGTTTTGGTAACCTTCTTTGTAGGGACTAGATTAAGGATATGGGCGGCAGTCTCTAAGGCATACCCCCAAAAAGAGATTGGTAACGAAACTCGACTCATCATAGAGCGAACCATGTCCAACAAGGTACGATTACGCCTCTCAGCTACACCATTCAGTTGTGGTGTCCTGGGAGGAGTCAATTGTGAGACAATCCCACACTCCTTAAGATAGTCAAGGAACTCGGTACTAAGATACTCACCACCTCGATCGGATCGAAGCATCTTAATGTTCCTGCCCAATTGATTTTCTACTTCCTGCTTGAATTCCTTAAACCTTTCAAAGGTTTTGGACTTGTGTTTGATTAAGTAGACATACCCATATCTACTATAATCATCAATAAAAGTCACATAATACCGATTAGCATCCCTTGTGGCGGTTTTGAATGGCCCACATACATCAGTATGTATTAGGTCTAACAAACCTTCACCCCTCTCACAAGTTCCAGTGAAGGGTGATTTTGTCATTTTTCCAAGTAGACAAGATTCACAACTATCATCTGATTTAAGGTCAAATGATTCCAAGACTCCACTCTTTTGGAGTTGTCCTATGCGTTTCTTGTTTACATGTCCAAGACGACAATGCCACAATGATGCTTTATCTAGGCTAGTAGAAGAATCAATATACAACACATTATTTCCTAAGTTGTCTACAATCGACACAGTTTCATACACACCATCACAAGGTAATGCTTTAAAATAAAACACATTATTAAAGAAAGCATTAATACCACCACATTCATTATCAAACGAAAAGGTAAAACCTTGTTTGTACAAAGCATGAAAAGAAATAATATTCCTCGCCATTTCAGACGAGTACACACATTTATTCAAATCTAATTTTAACCCATTATTAAGCAACAAAGTATAAACTCCAGTCTTGGAAACAGGTGAAGCCTTCCTATTCCCCATGATTAAGTTTATCTTCCCGTGCTCCACATCCTCACTTCTTCTTAGGCCCTGCAAATCAGAACATATGTGAATACCACATCCTGTATCAAGCACCCAAGAGTTAGAATATGTTGAGTAATTAGACAATATAGTGTAAATACCTGCATAGGTGGGTTTCACTTTCCCATCCTTTAGATCCTGCAAGTACTTAGGGCAGTTTCGCTTCCAGTGTGCCTTTTCATGGCAATAAAAGCATTCAGCATCCTTTGGAATGGCAGAAGGAGTGACAGAACCGTTCTTAGTCTTTGATGAGGAGCCTTCAAGAGACTTTCCCTTGGTACCCTTCGAAGGGTGCTTCCTCTTTTTCCCTTTGCCTTGCCCAATAGCTAAAACAGGGGTAGAAGTTGGAGTAGGAGTAGTAGAGGTAACAACCGCTTTACCCTTAAGACCGGTTTCAGCGGTCTTCAAGAGTCCTTGAAGCTTGCTGAGGGTAACTTCCTCCTTGTTCATATGATATGTCATTCGAAAATGATCATAACAAGAAGGCAAGGAGTGCAAAATGATGTCAATCGCCAACTCCTCGGGGATGTTAACATTCAGCTTCAGCAAACGGTCCACATACCTTTGCATCTTTTGCATGTGGCCCGTGACGGATTCACCGTCCTTCATGCGGGTAGTTATTATGGAGGAGATTATTTCATACCGCTCCTGACGAGCACTCTGATGGTACCTTTCCATCAGGTCTTGGTGCATCTCAAAAGGGTAGAAATCTTCATATGACTTTTGGAGCTCGGCTGTCATCGTGGCCATCATGATACATGCCACCTTAGTAGCATCTCTCTCATGAGTCCTGAATTCAGCGATCTCCTCAGGAGTAGCAGTAGACTCATCAAGTTCTTTTAACTCCTTATCGAGGACGTATTCCTTGTCCTCGTAACGAGTAACCATCCTGATGTTCCTAATCCAATCCATGAAGTTGGAACCATCAAAGATGACCCTCCCACAAAGATTCATGAGAGAGAAAGAACCAGTTGGGTTAGAGCCTGAAGCATTAGTGTTGGAAGACATCTGAAAGAAGAAAGTAAGTTTAGATTAGATATTTAGGATCCTTAATAAGACACCCAAATGTAATATTAAGGCTAGGATCCAATCACAATATATTACACTTAGAAGAGGGATGCCGTAATCTAAGTAATAATATATTTGAAAGGTAGGCGAATGACGATTCACCAATTTCCACCATGAAAACGAAATGATTTATTAGGTTTAATTGGATTTGAAATTCCTAGATTCTTTTGAGATTCATTGAACTTTTCAATGGCATGTTTCAATCTCGATTGTGCCCTTCAAGTTTTGTGACTGGGATGCCGAGGATCACAAAACAAGGTGTGAATAACCATGCTAATTCACTTGGTACTCTTAATATTATCACCTAATCAATGTGCCGGTTAACCACACACGCTCCATTGATCTATGACAAACATTAAGTCACCCTTCGTGATCCTTACTAGTCCTAGTTAGTGTGTCGGTTAACCACACACGCTCCACCAACGACTTGGTAAGGTACAAAGTGTGAATTCCATGGATTAGCACCATGTTCACATTTTCCTAAAATAACTAAGATTGGGAATTAAAAGAGTTTAGTTATTTTATAATATTCATTATACTTTTAATGAGGATTTAAAGTCATTGTTCTACCCGTTCGGCTAACGACCCTCCACCGATCAAGCAAGCGGTGGGTGAGAGTATACACCCATTAAGTCGCCATTTTATAGGCAACAACCTTATACCCACCTTATAGACCGGCTTCGTGAATGAGGCCTACTAACGGTAAAACGACTTATTCTTATACATATATATAATAATTAACCATTAATGTTATAAATAGTATAAGGGTTGAATTTTAACTATTAAAACTCTAAGGTTTGGAATTAAAGTTTATTAAAGTGTGTGAAACTTTACAAATTCCAAAACTTGAGGGCAAGTTTTGTAACTTTGCAAAACTCTTCATTTCATAACTTATGAATTAAAGGTTCATAAAAATGAAGACTCTTCATTTTCATGTAACTTATGTGTTTTAAGTGTGTGTTAAATGAAAGTGACCTTTGGTAATCCATAACTTGAGGACAAATTATGGACTCCATTAAAACACATAAATGATCAAGAATTAATTCTAAACAATTCAGCAATAATTCCTATCATTTTCTAAATTCATAAGAACATGAACATGATCATCAAAAATTCAAGAATTATATGAACACATAAAATCATGGAATTTTGATATATGCTATTGTAAATGGATTAGAACAACCATTACACCAACTAAAATAAGTTTTATAACACCAAAACAATTTAGGGTAATGTTTCTAGTCCATTTCCAGCAGCAAAAGTCGAGATTCTGCATTCTTTCGATCCTACTCGTCGAGTGCACGAACTTACTCGCCGAGTAGGTTGAAGTTTGCCTTGGACTCGGCGAGTCCCCCCAATGGACTCGGCGAGTCCACCATGCAGACAGCAACGATTTCGACTTTTTTCACTATTTTGCATCAAGTATCAAACAAGCAAGCCTAGGCTCTGATACCACTGTTGGGTTTTGAGCAATCTAACACTTCCTAAGTGTGCATGCAACCCTAATAAACCTTGGATCTATGTTTGTCTAAATACATGCAAAATAATAATTTTCCAAGGTTTATAACCTATCTAACATGGCATGGGGAACATTTCAACATAAAAGAGTTAGAAGAGATTACATACCTTTTGGTGAGTTGGGTTCTTAGGAGTTTGAGGGCCAAACACCAATAGTGTGAATGCCTCAAATGGAATCACAAACACCACAAACTCTTGGAAAACTTTGAGAGAGTATACACCTTGTATAGAAATCGGCCACACACATGCACACACACACTAGTTCACTAGTTTTCTCTTAGGCTCCATTTCATGCTCCATAAGCATGCTTATATAGTATGCATGGTTAGGGTGAAACCCTAATAACCCATGTCTTTTCCTTTTCCAAGGATCCATGGGTTAAAAGCTCCATGGATCATCCATGGACTTCCACATAAGCCTAGCCCATTAACAAATGAGTATTAGCCCACACTATATAAAACAAATAGCCCATAATTTAATTAGTATTCCTTTTAATCTCTAAATTAATTCATAATTAATTTAAGACTAAAACTAATTAAATAACGTAACTTCATATTAATATATTATAACTCATAATATATTAATACACATATGTGTATAACTCTCATAAAATTATCCATAATAGTTTGGATGAGATGCAACCCAAATGGACCATGCCGGTCGGGTCAAGTATATACCAAATAAGTTATGGACTTAGACACCTTATCCAACACTACTTTCATTAGTACGGGCCCATACTACCTTCCACATCTATCAATACTTTCCTCAAGGATTGCCTTGACTTTACCAAGTCCTTTCTACTGCTACTATTGCACTCTTGTGCTAATCTCATCCTAGGCTCACCCTAGGGTAACTCTCCAACCTACTCTCCGCCATTAGCTACATAAGAAGTCCCTTTCATCTCTCCCTAAATAGCTCGTGAATACCATTACATATTACTAAGACCAGATAACTCTTCGAATGAGAGGTCCTGCCCTACAACGGTTGGACTCAAACAAGAGCTACGAAATAGGGCTAGACCTAACCTTCTGAAATTTTTTCGTCCTCATAATATGTAACTTAACGTATTCGTCTACTAGTTAATTAAAGACAACTAGGACTCCTAATAGCACAAAGCAAGGAATATTCGGACATTGAGTAACCCAAACCAAGTATATCATATCCAGACTATCATATCACTGACTACTCAGTACTACCATACAACTCAATAAGCACATACAACAGGCATATCAGGCATCCTCCTAGACACTTAGCCCTATTCTAGCATTCATTTCACATACACATATAACATGCATAATATGCATCCTTCCTAGATTCTTAGCCCTAATCTAGCATGCAATTCTCATAATCATAACATAACATAAATGTATGGGTATCTTGGGGAAAACTTACTTGAGCTCGGCCGGTCACACGTATCACACACCTTGTTCTTTTCAAAGTTCTTTTCTCTTTTTAATTTCTTTTCAAACTCCTTTTAAAAGATATTTCTTTTGAATTTTTTCATACCAAGTCCTTAGTTTGAGTTCAGACACACTCAAGAGTGTGCCTGAATCCCTCAAACCAAGGCTCTGATACCAACTTGTAACCTCCTAATTTTCTGAGACCAAAAATTTCGTTTTTAATTATGTTACTTATAAAATCGTTTACTGAAAAACATCATCAATATCATATAAAAAAAGAAAACCATAATCACATGTCTTAAAATCATATCATCAATAGTTATAATATCATAGTACAATCCGATGGATCTCAAAGTGCGGAAATAGTGTGTGTGTGATGCACTGCTATCGTGCCAACACCTTCCCCTTCGACGAAGAGGTACCTAAAACCAAAACTATAAACCATAAGCACAAAGCTTAGTAAGCTCCCCCATCATACCACATACCATACATAACACATATTGTTAGGCATATCTGGATGCCGACATCCCATTTGGTCTATTTCAACTGGATAACTGCCTAGCATATGTGGGTGCTGGCCTCCTCTTCAGTTTATTCCAACCAGATAACTGCCTAGCATATCTGGGTGCTAGCCTCCCCTTCGGTCTATTTTAACTGGATATCGGGGACTATTTCACCCCTACCACTACCACGTAGAATCATAGCATACAGACACATAGAACATAACAAATAGTGGCACACCAGACAATTATCACACTGACAACCATCTAACTACAAGCTCTTACTTGTGGGCCGACATTGTGGCCTTAGACCCACTTCTACTGGAAGGTAACTCAACTCAGTGTCGTGAAGTCTGAACTGTACTCGATTCTGGGATCAACTCCTACACATAACAACCTTCCTTAATTTACCATTACATATTCTTAACCCCTATAAGGGTTACTCAGGTCAAAGCCAAAGTCAAGGTCAACACCTTGGTCAAAGTCAACTATGGGTCAAAGTCAACGTTTGGTTGAATTGACTCACCGACTTGACCCCACAACTCGCCGAGCCCCCTATTCCTAAAAACACTAAGACTTCGATCCTACTCACCGAGTCTTGCACGTACTCGTCGAGTTCTACTTCTTACACAGCCGGGACCTTCTTCAATTGACTCGCTGAGTTCATCCTTGAACTCGTCGAGTCCTTCTTCATGCAAGAAGACATATTCAACCCTGGACTCGCCGATTTCCTTATGAACTCATTGATTACACCTTCATGCAGTTGCGACTTGCCTTGAACTCGCCGAGTTCTGTTCTTGAACTCGTCGAGTTCCATGATTTCCAGGTCCAGATTCACATCTATCATGTTGAGTCCTCTTCTAGACTCAACTAGTTCGATTAAAATGGAAAAGGTTTAGGGAACCATACCCCGACTCATCGAGTCCCATGGACGACTCGTCGAGTCCCCCAAATTCCAAGTCCAAACTGTTAATTTCAGTTGAGTTCAACACATCCAAAATAAAGATCTAGCCTCCTAGGGTCCATAATACACGTAAAGTTACAAACCTGACGTTCATGCATGGGGTATTTGGCTCAAGTGGCCTTAAAATGGAGTCCACAAGATGTATGGGGTTCTTATGGCAACAAAGTTGGCACCTTTATTGTAACACCCAAAGTTTCAAAGGCCAAGAAAGGAAAGAAAAGCCTTAATTTAAGGGTCGACTCGGCGAGTCCAAGGAAGGACTCGACGAGTTCGAGCGGGATCCGAGTCGAGGAATAAGTGACCAACTCGGCGAGTCGGCCAAGGCGAGTCTGTGCGAGGAAAACCCTAAATCCGGGGCTTGGAGCCTATTTAATCGCCTCATTCTTCTTCCTAGTGCTCCTTTACTGTCTCTCACACCCAGAACGCCGCACCCTAAGCCCCCATTGTGCTCATTCATGCTTTTGGCCATTTTTGAGTGATTTAAAGGGAGAAGAAGAAGTGGGAATCTTTGAAGCATCAAGGAGTGGCTTTGGATCCGAAGTTTGGGGATCATTTCAGAGCATTTGAAGGTATTAAGTCGTTTCTCTCCTCCAGATTTTCCTTGGTTATGAGTTTTGGGGCTTTTAAGCCATGTTTGAAATCAATCACGAGCTTGAGGTCCAGATCTGAGGTTGCTACCTCAGATCCATGCTTGTTTTGGTCTAGAATTCCGTAAAGTATCAGCCCTTGAGTGGATCATGGAGTCTTTTTGCTTTAAGCCCTAGTTTTTTGCATGTTTTGCCTAGATCTCCTTCTCTACACGTAAAGATTGCAACTTTACGTAGGGAATAGACTTGGGAAGGGTAGATCTACAGTTTGGAGTCCATGCATGACTCAAAAGTCCTCTACATGTAAGGAGAACTAAAGGGACTCGGCGAGTCCTTTGAGTGGACTCGACGAGTAGTATGAAGTTGTGGAGAAACTCGACGAGTGGGATGAACAACTCGTCGAGTCGTATGAAGATTGCCTTGTACTCGGCGAGTCTGTTCTTGGACTCGGCGAGTCAGGTCGCGAAACCCCCAAACCCTTCGAGTTGTGACTCGAATCAGTGAGTCGGGTGGAGACTCAGTGAGTTGGACAGGCCTGGACTCAGAAATCGGTAGACTCGGCGAGTCATGGACTGACTCGGCGAGTCGAGTCGCGAATGGAAGGTATCTGATCATTTTGAACTCGGTGAGTCAGTAGGGTGACTCGGCGAGTAGGGTTGACCTGGAAGGTTGACTTTGACCAAGACTTTGACATTGGACCAGGGTGGTCTTGGTTGTCTTTCGGGGGTCAGTTAGACTCAGTGATTGCATTGATATTGGTAGTTTGGGGAGCAAGGGGAGCAGGAGTTCTGTGAGTTGTCAGGCAGCAACTAGTGAGATCATCAGCAAGTTCAGCCAGTGCAGGTGAGTTTCCCTTTGTGTGAATGGGTCTAAGGCCACAATGTCGGCCCATGTAGTTATGAGTAGAAGACCCGGGGGTTAGCCCTAGGCACAGTATGCTAGTATTATTTTCAGGACGAGGTCCAGTAATAGCGGACGGGAGCCCAAGGAATTGTTTATATGATAGTTTATACTTGTTGTCTGTGTGATACATGTATGTGCCTAGTAGGGAGGTGAGTGTGGGCGAGGTCCCGTATCTCACCAGTAGCAGAGTGTGGATGGGGTTCCATATCTCATTAGTAGCAGAATAGGGGCGAGGCCCGAACTAGAACAGGAGTGAGAGTGGTCTAGGCCCGTACCTCACTACCATTAGGAGCATGGACGGGGTCCCATGACTCATCAGTAGCAGGACATGGGCGAGGCCCAGGATAGGCGAGGCCTTAGGACAGAACCAGTTGTATGTGTTAGTTATGTGTTATGAAATGTTTATGTGTTATTATTTGTTGGCGGGCGAGGCCCTGTGACAAGCAGGGCCTAAGTAAAACAGATATGTATCCGAGCGGGGCCGTTGTAGCGGGCGAGGCCCAAGATAGTGGGCGTGGCCCAGTATGTGCAGTATGTGGTTATGCATGGTATGTGGTAGGGTGGGGAACTCACTAAGCTTCGTGCTTACGGTTTTCAGTTTTGGTTTCAGGTACTTCCGGTAGCGGAGGGAAGAGCTCGGGGTGATCGCATGGCACACACCATAGATTAGACAGTTTGGGAATGTTTACTCTGATAATGAACATGTGTTTTGAAAACTTATACTCATAATATGTTTTGGAATGATGACTTTACTTTAAGTAATGATTTATTAAAAGAAATTTTTGGTCTTAAATTTTGGGTCGTTACATTTATGCCATGGGAACCCTCAATGGTTCTAGATCTAAAGTTATATCCCCTTTTAACCACAAAATCTCGAATATGGCACTTCTAAGGCTTAAAAGGTAAAAATGAGCCCTAACTAGAGATCTAAGTGATGGATGGTCAAGGTTGAAGCTTTTTACCTTGAATGTACTGGAAATGAAGTACAACCTCTGGATCTACTTGCTTCTTCTGGAAACCCCAAGCTTCTACTTCCTTCTTCAAGCTTAAAACAACCAAAAGCACACATAAATGGCTTAAGAACACTCCAAATGCTTTAGGGTTTCGAGTTAGGGCGTTTCTGGACTAGGATGGATGCTGGAGGTTGGGTTGTGACAAGATAAGGTGCTTAAATAGGATGCAAACCCTAAATATTAGGGTTTCATCCAGACATTCCTACTCGTCGAATCGAGCTCTCCGACTCGTCGAGTAGGTTATTTAAAACTCGCGTCCAAAAGTCTAGTCTAGTCGCTGAGTTAGGCCTCCAACTTGCCAAGCCCTAGGGTAAAATCATACAATCTATTAAATTAAAATACGTAACGGTAACCGGGTGTTACGCAAGATTATTGAAGATCTGAAAGAATATCCATTGCACCAGTGATTAATAAAGTGTCTTGAAGTCCAAGTTCTTTTAGAATCTTCATGAATGGGAGGTAACATAAAGGAAGTTCAAATGCAAATGGTGAAAGGTTTATTTTCAAATGGGCAAAAAGAGAACTTGAAGTCACTAAACGGGTCCGATTAGTAGCTGGAATGAATGCCACTCACTTCAATTCTGATAAATTTGACAACATTCAATAAAAGACAATAAAGTTATTGATTCTTTTTTACTTAATGGACTTAATGGAGCATGCCTTATCACCTGAGGAAGATATTGTACTCCAAATCTTTTCAAGATACTTAAAAACCTCAAAAGAAGCTTCCTTAACAGTTATTAATCCTGATTCATTAGGCTAATGAGCCAGAGTGTCTTCACCGAAATTTCTTCCAATAGCTTGTTATGATCATTAACCTATAATCATCCTGTAGATCGATGTAGCTTTACTCCAGTTTTTCAGAGTTTCAATTAATGGAATTGTTTTTAGTTATTCTAGTGCTACTGTCCATTCAAGCTCATTTTTACCACAAAGAACCGAGCTTGCATAAAATTAATTCCCAATTATATAAAAACAACTTTTAAAAATTTAATAATAGTAAATTAGTTAAGAGATTATGATAGAGATCCATGTTGATCACAAATGACTAAACGGGGTACTGGAAATATGTCCTTTACAATAACATCATCATCATCAAGTGGAGCTTGCAATAAACGAGCAAAAACCTGCAATTACAATTATACAAAAAATAACTTTTATACCCTTTTTTTAAAAAAAGAAAAAAGAAAAAAGTAAAACGGTACCTTGTGCTCAAGTTCATTTTTGTAGCCAACTTTACGCCATTGAGCAACGGTGGATCCATGAAAGACAACAACAATGAAATATGAATCTAAAAGAAGAATTCTATCAAGATACAAAAAATCAAATAGGGCTCAAAGTCGCTCAAAGTGTAGTCAAAACTAGGAAGAATATGTATTTTCGTTCACAATGTAATAAAATCAAGAAATAAGGTTTATTACTATTACAAACCTAGTAATGGGTCGACGAACTGGAACATGCATCTTACCAGCGATGGGTTTTTTTTTTCTAGAAAGAAAGAATAGAGAATATCGACATTCCTCCAAATATCCATAACCCAACCTAATTCCAGAATTGTTCAATAAGAACACAAAAACCAGTTGAATTTATAGAAAAACCAACAACAACTTTGGCAAAAGAATATCGGAAAAACATATGATATCAGAAATTGAAAATAAAAAACGATTTATCGCTTCATAACTGCTATCAGTTCAATAAAATGAAAAAGCATGTAAAATCCCTCAAATTTTCTTCAGTAATGTCTGCCAAGGACTTTCGCTTCATGCATTTGACATACTTTTCGACCACATACACTTTGAAAATCACATCGTCATGGTTCACAAACTCCTACAATACGATAGTGGGTTTCAGCTTATCCAAACACTCCTTACTTAAAACCAAAGATATTTTATGCGATCTCATACTTCTGTCCGCTAACCAAGGGTTTCGCAATCACTGGAAACTTCAATCCCTCGCCCTAACACGCCATCAATTATTTTGATCAAACGACTCTTATTTAGTTCTCAGGTTCTTGGGAATATATGAGTTTTCAAATGATCATTCCTCTCTTTATATATATATATATATATATATATATATATATATATATATATATATATATATATATATATATATATATATATAAGAGTAGTTGTTTTGTAATGTGTCATCATATTAGACCTCTTAATTAATGTGTTGATACTTGTCAATCTATTAATTCTCTATTTTAAATTTATTAGACATCATCATTAATGTGATGCTATTTGTCAATGTATTTTTTTCTCTATTTTAAATTTAAATTTTAAATTTTAAATTTATATTATTGTTTTCATTAATTCACAAATAAAAAATGTCTAATATATATTAAAAATTAATTTTACATATTTATTTGAATCAACGATTACAATTTCATATAACTAACAAAGCATCTCTTAATTAATAATTTATTTAAAATAATTGATTAGTAATTTTGAGTTTTTATTATAAAAGTTTAATTAATTTTATAATCGTGGTTCGCACGGGTTATAAACTAGTATATATATATATATATATATATATATATATATATATATATATATATATAGAGAGAGAGAGAGAGAGAGAGAGAGAGAGAATAAAGAGAGAGAGAGAGAGAGAGAGAGCTAGGTTCAAATGTTTTTCATATCTATTGTGTACTAGAATGAACCAATAGGAATTTAGTATTAATTATATGTATATTAAATGATATTCATACTTATAACTCATATTTATGGAAACTAATTAAATTCGTCATTAATATCAACAATAATATTCTTTCAGAATAAATTCATTTTCAGAAGAATGAGAGTGTATTGCAGCAGAATGAGAGTGTATCTTAGTAGAATACACTCTCGTTCTTCATATTTCATATAACTTTATTGTATTTTAAGTGATTGAGTCTTGAAACAAAGTACAAACTCATATATAAAAACCTAGATGCAAATTCATTTTGAAAGAATGTTATTGCTGGCATTAACGATGGATTTAATTAGTTTCCATAAAAACAGAATTATAATTATGAATATAATTTAATATGCATATAATTATGGAAATCATTTAATATCTATAATTATTTAATTAAATAATTATTTAATTTACTAAATTTCTATTGGTGCATTCTAGCACACAATAAATGTAAAAACAAAATAAGTTAATCCTATATATATATATATATATATATATATATATATATACACACGAAAAATTAAATATTCTCCTATTTTTTGTTCCTACATATCCTCATACCCAATGAAATGGTGATATGTGTAACACTTAATGCTTATTTAATGAGATTTAATGATATTTTAAGATACTAATATGATACATGTTATTATTTAAATGAGTAAGAGGATTGGTAGGATTAAAATGTAGGAGGATATTTAATCTCTCTCTCTCTCTCTCTATATATATATATATATATATATATATATATATATATATATATATATATATATATATATATATATATATATATATATATATATATATATATATATATTAGCACTTTTATTTATATAAGGCGACACGCAATATGAAATCATATAATTATTTGGATTTCTAATAAGTAGGACCAAAGCTTGATATTGAAATTATAACAAACATATCTAATAAAAAACTATACAATAACATGGTATGACAGGAAGACCAAAGCAAAACAACATGAAATCCACCTGTCAAACATAAACACCAACATATGCTTTTCTTAGTTACAAAGAAATACCAACCGGTCCAGATTCTATCTCATAGAGCCGACCCAAATATCTATATAATTTAATTAAGTTACAAAATTCATTTCTAACCTTTTGCTTAGGTTTTTTTTTTTTTTTTTTTTTTTTTTTTCGTTTGTTAACTTCTTTTCGCCTTTTTATAAAATTTTCGGTTTTAAACTTTTTTTTTATAAATGTCTTTACCACTTACTTGAAGGCAGTTGGGATTCTTTTTTGTTTTTATTTTTTGATTTTTAAATTAAATATTGGTTTGAGTTTTCAATGTTTAATAATTATAAAATTTAAATAAGAAGACACGTGCTCAGGAAAGAACAACGCTTTCTTATGAAACATCCTCGTAATCTTTGTCACTGTTTCTGTCTTCTGCTTGAGAGATAGAAACTCCTAGGCCAACCGTTCCCTCTCCACCCAAGGAACATACTCATCTATGAACAATTGGGTAAACCTCTCCAAAGTAACTGCAACATGATCTGCAGGAGTAAAATCAGTCATCACGAACTTCCACCAGTCCTTCGCTCCCAAGCGAAGTTGGTTTAGTGCAAACTGAACTCTCAAGTGCTCCGAGCATGTATAGAAACACTCCTCAATGTCAGGGATCCATCTCATGGCAGCAATCGGGTCCTGGGTCCCGTCAAACTCTGGTGACTTCGTGTTGTTGAAATCCTAAAACAACAATGAGTCACCCCCTGTGGCCTCGCAGCAGCTACGACTGCGGCAACGACAACCTCCGTGACAGCAACATATCACTCATCAAATGTCTCAATCAACATGGTATTAATAGACCTAAACATCTCTGGTATTGCCTCCCTGATAGCTGTGGCCACCTCCTCAGCAATGATCCTGTGGATCTCCTCGTCACTGGTACCACTGCCCCCGAGGTTGTTGCGGGTAATCACCATAGTGTCTTTGAAACACAAACACGAAAATCATCAGAGACTAGCTCAAGCACACACTCCATTACCCACCCCTACATGCTCCTTAGTATCCTAAGGTTCTTACTTGGGTCTCATACAGATTCGGTGCTTTCAGTAGTATAGGTCTAATACTACCATCCACACCAACCCATAGTCTCCCCAATCCTCCTCCTAGGATTCTAATTCACAAGTACTCTATCCCTCATGGATATCAAACTACTCTCTCAGTAGAATCCTCAATGCTCATCTAGGTATCTCTCTCTTAGATTACTCAAACTCTCTCTAACAGATTCCTGCTATGTACCCCTACTCTAAACACACACATAGCAAATAGCAGATAATATCAATCAATAGCATCCCCATAGGCTAAGACATCATGAATCGGGCAACTCTAGCTCTAAATTCCCGAAGCTCTAATATCTCATAAGTATCTCATCTCATAATATAAACAACTAATGGTATTTTGGGAAATCATCGTTTGGGCTCTGGCTGATTCTACACACTGCTTCATCTCGTTTTCTCTTAAAAGCTCTTACTCGTTTTAGAAAAAATCATTTATTTTTAGAAAATTTTCTCAAATCCTCAGTATGAGTCCAGAAATATCGGAGAGTACATCTGAATCCATCAAGCCAAGGCTCTTAAACCAACTTGTAAGACTATAAATTTTCAAACAAAATTTTCATTTTTAAAACTTCATAAAACACAATCTCATTTTCTCAAAACCCAAATGTTTGAGTTGTTCAAAACACAAGACAACAAAATGTTTGACAATATCCCAGAATCCTCTAAACATAATCTCAAGCTGGTGTGTACAATCAAGCCGATGCCATCCCGCGATCCTGAGAGGTACTTGAAACACATTTCACACAATATTGTAAACACGAAGCTTAGTAAGTTTCCCAAAATACCACACACAAATAATTAGCCTCTCGTGGCTAGATCTCAATAAGGACCCTCCCGTCATGTGTCTCAGTGAAGACCCTTCGGTCTTACAGCTCGGGTTGGAGCCTCCAGTCCGGTATCTCAGTGAAGACCCTCCGGTCTCACAACTCGGTTTGGACCCTCCGATCCTAACTCAATAAGGCACATAATAATATACAACATAAATCACAAAGACAAAATGCATGATATCAAATAACTCAGAATAAGCACATAAGACCCTCCGGTTAATAACTCATATAAGATCTCCGATCACATAGTATTACCACTCATGTAATTATAATGAGAAGACTCACCTCGTACGTCAGCAAGTAGGTCTCATACTCAACGATCGGTCTAGACTCCGCCTACATATCATAAGCATCTCTAATTAACACTTTATAACAACTCTAAAGATGTTAAGCTAACCCCCTTTTTTAACTCTCGGAAAGGATGAAAGACCATTTTACCCCTCCATGGTCTCCATAATCCATAACTTGACCAAACCCTAAAAGTCAACGGAAGTCAAAACTCGAGTCAACAGTCCATGTTGACCCAACTCGTCAAGTGCATCTATGCGACCCGTCAAGTTCCTTCGTTTCTTCCGAAAAATCAGGAAATCCATCTCAACTCGCCAAGTTGTCTCACCAACTCCCTAAGTTCACAACGCATCCAAACTATCAGGGGAAACCCTAACCAACTTGTCGAGTTGGCTCACTAACTCGTCGAGTCCCCTCAGTCCATTTTCTCATTCAGATGTTTTTAAGCAAAACTAAGGCTCCATACTCTAGATATAGCCTTCTAAGGCCGAAATACCACGTAAAGCTGCAAGCTTTACGTTCATGCATGACATATATGGCTATGTTTGCCAACCTAAAGTTAAATAGAGGGTTTAAGGCATGAAAGTTGGCCAAAGCTTGATAAAGATTGAATCTTTTGCTCTAAGGGACCTCATACTTTTCAAATCTGAAGTCTCATCTTCAAGGCATGCTAAAACAACTAAAGAACTCAAAGAGGAGATGAAAATGGCCATAAACTCCCTAGTGAAGAGATCTAACAAACAAATGGTCAAGGCGATAACTTTTTACCTCCAAATAGCAGCTAACACTGAAAGAGTACTGGATCCAATGGATCCTTATCGTTCCAAGCCTTTTGCTCCTGAAACTCCTTCCAAGAATGCACTAAAACACACACTTTTAGCCTCTCTCTCCCTCTCTCACACACACAGATGATAATAACTCAATTAGGGTTTCTCTCAGCGTGTTAAGGCGTTGAGGGAGACGGGGGTAAAGGACTTAAGGTCCTTTAAATAGGGTGCAAACCCTGTAAATTAAGGTTTTCAAACTTAGCTCCTACTCGTCGAGTCGGGTCCCCCAACTTGTCGAGTAGACTTTAAAAATCACGCGACCATCTCAATCTCTACTCGGCGAGTTGGGGCCTCCAACTCGTCGAGTTACCCTGACAAAATGAATATAATTTAATTAAATAGTATAGCTGGGAGTCGGGATGTTACACAACCTGTCACAACTCACAACTGTTGTTGGAAAAGAAAAGTAATAACATAAAGCAAAACTATAGAACTATATCAATTGAAAACCAAAGTCTGAAATACAAATGCTAACCAAAATGTAAAATCCAAATAAATACCATAGTCGATTGATTTTCTGAAAATGCAAAACAAAATTAATTGATTTCTCAAACCTGCAATAATTGAAAACGGATAATATAAGAACCGACTATGGATAGATCTAGTTCATCAGTATTCTAGAACACCCATCGACCCCCTATTGTGATGCTTCGACGAATCCATATACCAACACCAGTCATCAATGAGATTCTATTTCTCAAGCAGATCGTTCAGAGGTCGATGAGGGGGGAAGATAGACACTGAGAGAGAGAGAGAGAGAGAAAGAGAGAAAGAGAAAGGGGGGGGGGGGAATGAGGGATGTCGACAAGGTTAGGTCACCGAAAAAGGTACAATCACATATATTCGAGGATTCCAGTGACTCTTAAGATGTATGGTGTCTAGTAAAATGGGAACGAGAGATAGAAATTTATGTTCTTTTATAGGTGCAGTGGAAGAAGGGAGGAGGTTGATGTAGGTATCCGACGAAGAGAGTGAATGGAGGAGGATGGGAGAGCCGACCAATGAAGGGCAAGAAATGAAGCTTGTTTTCATGTATTTGGGTACAGGGAAGGAGAAAATAAAGGGCTTGTATATTTATATATTTTATTAATACATTAATATAGGAGAAAAGAAAGGCTCAT